>NC_134533.1:130821798-132021798 GCF_050624435.1 Tenrec ecaudatus | reverse complement strand
ACCCTTCCCGAGTCTGCACTCATAACACTGGTCCTCAAGGGCTCATCCACCCTGGATTCCCCATGTTTCCTGTTCCTATCTGTCCAAGTGTACATTCTCTAGTCTAGCCTGATTTGTAAATTAGAATTGGGATCATGATAGTGGGAGATAGGAAACATGTAGGAACTAGGGGAAAGCTGTGTTTCATCGTTATTATCTGGTACCTGTCTTGGTTTATCTCCTCCCTGACACCCTTCTGTTAGGGATGTCCAGAGGACTGTAAATGGGCTTTGTGTCTGTCCCCAGCACTCCCCGCTCATTCGCAATGATAAGATTTTTTTTGTTCTGATGATGCCTGCTACCAAATCTTTTCAAAACCTCATGATCACACAAGCTGGTGTGCTTCTTCCATGTGGGCTTTGTTTCTTCTGAGCTAGATGGGCGCTTGTTTTCCTTTAAGCCTTTAAGACCTCACATGCTATATATTTGATAGCTGGGCACCATTAGCTTTCTTCACCACATTTGCTTATGTACCTGCTTTGTGTTCAGTGATCGTGTAGGGAAGGTGAGCATCATAGAATGCCAATTTAATAGAACAGTATTTTTGCAACGAGGGAGTCCTTGAGCAGTGGCCCAATGTCCATCTGCTACCTTAATACAAAACCTATAAATATAGGGACATAGATCTATTTCCCCATGCTCATATATTTAAATATGTACATGCCTTTTTTTAAACCTCTATAATTGACCCTTGCTTCCTAGCTTGCTTTTCTATTCCCTTTGATTTGCCTCTTGGGCCCACTGCCATGCTCACTTTTCATTTGTGCTTCAGTAATTCAGTAATTCCTCTTGGTTCCATTGGTTCCATTTCCCTTGATCACTCCCTACCAGGCCTCCTACATCCCCCTCACCACCGATTTGCATCACCTGTTCTTCCCTTTTCTCTGGGTTTCTTAACACCACTACCTTTCCCCACACCTCCCTCTCTCCCATGTCTCCCCAGAAGTGTTGGTCCTGTTTTCTCTCCTCCAGATTGTTCGTCCAGCCTATCTTATTTAGACAGACCTGTAGATGTAATAACATACACAAAACAAGACAGAGCAAAACCAAGCACTAAAAGCAACAAAACAACCAAAATCCAATGACAATGAATGAAAACAACTCAACAAGAAAGAAGTGGCTCATCGTTAGTTCAAGGTCGGTTTGTTGGCCTTTAAGAGTGTTTTCCAGTCCAGTCTGTTGGTGTACCAAGTACTGGCCTCAAAGTCATCCTTTGGCATTCCCTGGGTACCTTGATGCTTCGTTTTCTTGCTCTTCTGCTGTACCCCCTTAGTGTTATGCCTCGGTGTGGCAGGATTAGTTCGGGCGCATTTCCCACACTGTGTCTTCAGTGTTGTCCCCTCTAAGGCTATGGGTCTTTGAGGGGTGTCTTGTCTCATCGTGGGGCTGGCCATGTGGTCTTCTATGTGGACTGGATTCTCTGAGTGGGAACATCATCCTCAAGTCCTGGTGTGCCAGGATGTGCTCCACATTCCCCTCCTCCCCCTTCATCTGCTCCATGTGCTCCGATCAGATATGTCCCTCTCTCAGAGCTGCAGATTCACTGCCACCTTCTGAAATAAAATATTTGGCATGGGAAGGTGAGTTGGGTGGGAGGATCTGCTCAGATCATTTGATGGTTCAGGATAGATTGACTGTTTGGCTGGGGACAGGTATGTGGGGCTTAGGGCTCTGGCTCCCAACACTGGTTGTGAATATGTCTTTGTTGTTAACCAGTTGTGTGCCTGTGGGTCAACACCTGTGTCTTTTTGAGTGAGTTTTCTCATCTGCAGAGTAAAGGTAATCCATTATCCAGACTCCCATGTCACCAATTGATTGAGAGGCACTAACCAGAGCCTGATTGAAATAGTGTGTACCTGTCAGGCGTGTTCTAAAAACACCTTAAAAGTCGTAAAAACACTATAAATGCCTTAAAAACACTAAAACGTCTAAAATATTTCTAAAATGCTAAGACCACCCCTAAAGACCCTCTAAAACATCTTAAGACCATTAAATACATGGTAAAAGGCTTTCTAAAACACCCTAATGCGCCATAAGTCTTAAAAAAAACTCCTTACGTCCCGAAAACATAATAAATGCCCTAATATTATGCAAATGCCTTAAAACGCAAAATAAAGAACACGTGAAGCCCTAAAAACACGCTAAAAGTCTTTTAAAACCCCAAGAACATCCCTACAAAGCAACCCGAAGCACTATAAAACCCTGTAAAAGTCCAACAGCCTAATAGACATGAATTCACCATGAAAGCAAAAAATAATCCAACAAAACCCTAAAGCCCTGAAAACCAAAACCTAATCCCCCCAAACACTCTAATGCCTTAAGAAGCACCCTAAAATTTTAACAAAACACTAAAAGCCATAAAAACACATATAAGCCTAATAAACACCCTTAAACACTAAAATCACCCTAAAAGCCTTAAAATGTCTGAAAAGCCATAATATTCCCTAAAATTCAAATAACACTCTGAAGCCACAAATAACACACTAAATGCCTCCCAAAACATGTGGAACTTCCAAATCATATCCCTAGAAGATTCCCAAACCATGAACTTCCAAAACCACATAAATGCCCTGAAGACAACATGAAAGCCCCAACAAAACATAAAATGCTGGGGAAAAACACATAAAATATTTTAAAATACCCTAAAATCTCTAAGAAACCCTGTAAGATCACTAAAAACACCCCTACCTGCTAAAAAATACCCATACACTCCAAAAAATCACCCCTAAATCCCTTAAAAACTCCCTTAAACCTTATAAAACACCCTTAAAGCCCAAACCACCCTAATGCGCAAAAAAATTAAATGACCCCAAATGACCTTAAAGCCCTAAAAATCACATGCCACAAAAAAATCCTAAATGACCCCAAAATTCCAACTCAAAGCCAGCCTACAAGTCTTTTATGAGAACAGTTTTATCTTTCTACCAAGGAGAAGTTTGTAGGTTCAACCCCTGACCTATGCCCTTACCATATGAAGTTAGTAATCAGTGGTTTTGCAATTCTTTGAAGAAAGATGAGGGTAATTTTATCAGGAGTGAATTAAACTTGTCTAGTGCCTTGAGTAGAACTGATAACTGTACTACATTGAGTCGTCTGGTCAAGGAGCATGGGATATTATCCCATTTGCTGAGGTCACACTTGATTTCTTGTAATTTCTGTAGTTTTCCTCATATAAATCTGTTGTTTTTTTATTCAAGTATAGACATAGATATTTTCATTTACGCTTGGCTATTGTAAATGGTACTACCTGAAAATGTGTATTTCATTAATTATTATTTCTTGATCTATTTCTTCATCCTTCGAAATATTATCAGTTTGTTGTGGTAGATAAACATTAGGACTTTGCATAACTTAGAAATATTACATTTCACAGAAAAATCATATTAATTATGTCGACAGAGCTATAAAAGGAATGTTGCCCTGAATATCTTCAGATATGACAGCTGTTTCATTGAGAAATTAAGCCAGACAGACACAATGTGATGTACATTTTGTTATTTTCATGTGGGTTCCTTCACTCTTCCAAAAAAATTAGGTTCATGAGCCCCTTGGGGAATGAGTTTGAGTTCAGATCAGATGTCTATTTATATATTTGAGTCCTGAAGCCCATTTGATGGACTGTTCTGTTGCTTCCAAAGTAGTCAGTCACTTCCCCACCAATTAGAGAATTTGTCCGAAGCAAAAGTAAAAGTGTGGCGTACGACATTTGACTGCACACCATCTAAAATCACACTCTCATTTGGTGTTGGCAGTTTTACTTGTATTTCAATTGTAAACTACACTTCAGAATTCAGGCTAGTGAAAACGTTTCAGTGGAAAAAATTTGCACACAACTACGTGCAGTTTGTGATTCTGTTGTTCCCAAGCAAGGCTATGAGGACAAAGATGCACAAGCATGGGGGGCACTGCAGACAATGTGTGAAAGTTTCCAGGAGCTCAGGGGTGGACAGCGGCTGCTAATTCTCCCATGCTGGCAGTGAGCTATGTGGGAGGGCTTTGTGTGAGGTCCCTGTGGGGTCTCTGAGAAGTCTCCATAAAGGATGCTGAGAACTTCATATGAAGTCTCTGTGCGAGGCCTCTGAGTCTCTCTGGAAGTCTCCAAGGAAGTATGTGTGTGAGGTTTCTCTCTCGGGTATGTGTGAGTGTCCTTGTGAGATGTCTGCTGAATTGTGGGGGGTGGGGGGCAGTTGTTTCGCTGAGGTCTCTGCAGGTCTGAGTGGGCTTCCCTTTGTTTGACCTCACAGCACCATATAAGAGGACCTGGTGGCAGGGGAAAGGGAAGGGGCTTGGTCCATGCACCCCTTGCTGTTCTTTCAGGGTCTTCTCTCCATCTCCGTGCACTTACCTAGCACGAACGGTAGGGTTCAGCAGCGGGGAGTCCGGTGTCCAGCTCTTCACTCTCTCTAGGAACACACCCAAGCTACCTGCTACCCAAGAGGCCCCAGATCCAGGCTCTGCAGATCCAGAATCTGATTTTTTACTGCCACAGTCACTCCAGAGGCTGCCTTGGCACAATCAGGACTCCAGAAACAACATCATGCTGCTGTACCAGCAGTCTCTGGGGCCTATGTCCACTTCCCTCCTCCACCACTGGTGTCAGTCCCCACCCACCCCACACACACACTTGGTGTCCTGACTGAGGCATGGAGGTCAAGGCTCAGTGGATGTCTTCCTCGCCATCCTTTACTGTTTAGTTCAGTAAACAGTAAACCCTGGCCCACCAGGGGTGTTCTTTTAAGCACATGAGAATTTACTCTAGCGGATCAACTAATCATATTTTGGGGGGCCCTCCTGCCTTCTTCTATAATCTGGTGCCCAGGAAATAAAACCCTGTGTTAGAAGCACAGAGGAAACACTGACCACTATTGAACTGGTTTCCCTTATCAAGACAGGTGATGTCTAATCTCCGTGCACATCCTGATTTCCCAGGAGTCTCTAGGGGAAGGGAAGGCTGCTCCCAGTTGTGACTTTCTTTGCAGCACTCAGTCCTTAGAAGCCACTCTCTCCGGAGAACATTCCTAGAGCACGTGCACGCGTGTGTGTGTGTGTGTGTGTGTGCGTGTGTGTGAAGATCACCAGCCTGGGGTCATGTTTCCTGAGAACATTCCTAGAGTGTGCGCGTGAGTGTGTGTGTGAAAACCACCAGCCTGGGATCATGTTTCCTGAGAACATTCCTAGAGCGTGTGTGTGTGTGTGTGCGTGTGTGTGTGTGTGTGTGTGTGTGTGTGTGTGTGTGTGAAGACCACCAGCCTGGGGTCATGTTTGCTGAGAACATTCCTAGAGCATGTATGTGTGTGTGTGCGCACGCGTGTGTGTGCATGTGAAGACCACCAGCCTGGGGTCATGTTTCGTGAGAACATTCCTAGAGCGCGGACGCGTGTGTGTATGCATGTGTGAAGCCCAAAAGCCTGGGGTCATGTTTCCTGAGTCCTGGCACCCTGTTATTGACTCATCCCCACTCTACCCCACCCTGGCTATCAACTCATCCTTCCCCCAGTCAGGAGATGGAAATCAAGTAAAATAACAGTTTGTCGCCCCACTAAAGATAGTATTGAGAAAGTAACCTTCCCTGCTTGAAAGCTGTGCCTTTGCTATCCAACCCAGTGCTCTCTGTAGGAGATAAAGTTCTGCTGTGGGGGCAGCTAGCTAAAGCTGGGGTGAAGCACCTGGCCGATTCCCCTTTGTAAGCCTGTGTTAGCTCCGCTTGTGTCTTGCGTCATTTCTGGGGATCCTCATGCTCTTTGGCCCCCTTTGCTACGTCCAACGCTTCATATTCTTCTTCACTGTATCCTTCCCTACCCTGTGTCCATGGTGCCTAACCATTAGTGGTTATTACACAGACGCTCATCCTGTACCACTCAGCCTAAGCTGTTGCTCCTTCTCCGGGTTTATATACAGAGGAAGGCATGTGAGCTGTGAACCGGATTTTCCCTTGGTGCAGTGGGTGAGCAGAGTCCCCCGCTGGCAGCCTCCCTAGCAGTTCCCACCCACATGTGTCAGACCTGGGACTTCCATCCTGGAGGTTACCCTAGGCTGGGAGAGAGGCAAAGGTAGCAAAATATGTCATTTTGCATTTTGTGACAGGTGTATTGAGGCGGAACCTCCATGCCAAACTTGGCAGCCTTCATCAAATGCACATGTGGGACTTAGACAGGCCGCCACATGTCTCATGCCTGCTTGGTACCATGAGACGCTACTTTGGTCTAAACCTCTTCTGGACCCTCGATGGAATTTCTTGGCTGGATTGCGCCTCTCAAAACCTATCAACTGCAGCCACATAACGTTGAAGACAAAGTAATGGCACCAGGGAACATTCTTCACTGTGTTGGGACCTTCTGAGGTTTTCACAGTAGGGGTGTTACCATAAATCATAAGAGGTGCAAAATGAAGAACTTGGGATGGAAGTGGGTGGGAAACACTGCTGAAAACCTCCTCCAGAGCCCTGCCCTTTGAGAAGTCAGAGCTAGCACTCAGAGAAGGAGACGCAGTATCTAACATAGTTAAAGGTATATTATGCCAACCTCGTCAATGAACTCATGTGGGGTTAATTGAAGGGCAGGGAGATCAATGGCTCTGTGAGCCTAGCCTTTCTGGTCTCTTGCTCTCTGATAGTGCCACCAGGGTGGATATGCATTTGTTAGGTCCCTAAAGCAGCTGGAAAGACTCATTTCCTGGGAGATCCCTGAGGAGAAGCCGCATGGACCTACCCTGTTGCAGCCCTGGTTTCTGCAGCAGCCTCATGGAGAACCTGCCAGCGCACGGACTACAATTTCCTCCTGCAGTCATTGTCTCCCCGTGTGTTTTTGGATTGTGAGGAGGACTTTGTAGATTGGTGTCAGACACATGGGATACTATTGGACTGGTGGTCTTAGATTGAACTGGGTTGGGATGCTTTTCAATGTTCACTTAACCTTTATATAAAACTCATAAAATATGAGTGTATGAATTTTGTTTCTCTAGTCTACACAGACTAACACACATGACACCCCCTCTAGATCCCGCCATGCAGCACAGAAGTCACACTTTAATGTAGGAGGGGGAAAATCTCTATTATGGAACAATGAATATCATGGCTGAGAGAAGCCATTAGCCTGTGCAGAACAGGCTAAAGTGGCTGGCATGGATACTTTCCTACTAATCAGAGCAGAAGAAGCGTCTTCTAATTTGCCAGATAAGACATATTCTCGAAGACAGTGACGTGGGCAGTGGTAAGGGTAACTGGAGTAAGCCCACCTCCTCCGCCTCTGCTGCTGCAAGCTGACTGGGCACACAAACACCCTGGGGGGCAATGCCTGAGTGTGGCTTCTGATATTGAATCCCCTGAACGGACAGAAATTTGTGAATACATCCCTGATACAGGTGCTCGTGGTGGGAAGGCTCTGGCAGTCAGGTATCGCCTGGTGGAGGCAGGGTCTCACACTTGCCACTCTCCTGTGTTCTACAAAGAAAGGAGCCCTGCAGCTGGAGGAACATCCATTAACTGAGGCCTGCGCTTCTTTTCGTGGACATAACGTTGACGCAAGATACTCCTGATGACAGCCTGGTGTCCCCTCTAGGACTTGGCCAACATCTGTCGTGAGCACCTGAGCCTCCGTGACCTTGTTAGGAGACACTGGTTGTCTTTGAAGGGGCCCAAGGCTGTGACCACAGGGTAATACGGGCTTTCCTTTTTGCAAAGGATCACCGTGTCCTGTAGATTTTTTGCTGGAGCAAATCCACTGGACAAAGTGCTTCCTCCATTTTTTGCTGTGGCCCTCAGCAGGAAGCTGTCCCTTCTCTGGTGGGAGCTGTGAGGACTTGATCTCAAGGCACTCAGCCAATGCCTTGTCTTGCACAGGCTGGCTTAACCCACAGACTTGGGAGATGCCTCTTCCCGCTAATCCTTTTCCATGCTCTTCTGGATTGGGCCATTTATGAGTCTCCCTCTTGTCAGTGGGAACAGCATCCTTCCTTCTCCTTGTCGAGGGGTCCTGAAGGTTGGGGCTTTTGAGCTTCTGCTGCCCCATGTAACTTGCTCTAGCCACCACGAAGCCACTTGGCCCTTGACATATTGGCTTATCCCCAGTGAACAAATGCTGGGGGCGGCAATGGACCACCTGAGAAGGCAAAACATTGGTGGCAGTGAGCACATCAGTGGTGCAGTCCTGAAGGAGCCCGTCAACAGGACAGCATGGAGAACCATCCTCTGCCTCTACCTCCACCTGGAGCTTAATCTCACTGCACACTCGTGCTGTAAGGCTTGGCTTTTCAGGAACTGGAGCACACTTTCCAGGTAGCAGGAAACTTTTACTACATCCTAGAGCCTCGAAGCACCCCCGGTCCACATCATTGGTTTGAGATTTTGCCAGCACACTGGTTTTGAAAGTGTCTCTATCGTCTAGCTCTATTGAAGAGGACTTCTTGACCACCACCAACCCTGTCTCTTTGGCTCTTGAAGATGGACATTCAGAGTTCACTTCCAATCTGGGGCCTCCTGGGGCACAACTAGCACCCTCTTTCCTTGACCCCTTGCTGGTCAGTACTGGATTTGAGGTTTGCTCTAGGCTCTCTCTCTGGACACTTTCATTCTGGAAGGTTCTGCCAAGGATACTGGGCATGAAGGCTGGAAACGGCTGCCTGAGGGCCAATGAGCATCCACTGTCATTATCAAGTGGGGGGTAGGCTGGGGTTCCCTGAACAGGCTCCTCTGTAGGGGAGCAATCAGCAAAAGGACTCTCCAGGGTAGGGCTTGATTTCTTTGTGGTCACTCTCTCTCCCCAGTCTGCCTGACAGGGTTCTCCCAGGACCTTGGCAGCCTCAGTTACTAGGTTAGTTCAATACTTAGGGGTGGCTAAGCAGGTGGACTTTGGAAAGGACATTGCGTTGTCTTTTCTTGTCCTACAGAGGTTTGTGGGCTCAAGGACTTTGAGGGGCATGCACCACCTCTGCCTCATTTGGAGCCTTACGATATGCGAGTCCAGCACCTGTTGAGTGCCCGGGCTGAGAAAGGAAAGGCTCTGCGTTGTGTTCAGATCTTCCAGCTCTCCCCAGGAGGCCACATTGACAACATGTGGGTGGGTCAGGGAAATAGACAAAGCGTGCGTGGTCGCAAGACATGAACGGCAAACAATGCCAGGGATCTGATCCTTTCTAATCTGCTCCACCTTCCTGCACATGTGGACATTCAGGGTGTTTTCCAGTAGGATTTTATTTGGACCCCTTAGGGTGTAAGTTCCTGCGTTAATCCCCTTGTGTATCCTCAAATCACTTAACTCCTTTGAGTCGGCTCCCGGAGTTCCTTTTGGGCAGTAGTTTCCTGATCCACAGAGAGATAGATTACATTTGGATATTTTCCTCAAGTAATTCCCTTGTCCATTGACCGAGTTGTTCCTCAGCTGGACACCGGCTCTGCAGCACGCAAGCGACGGTCCAGGGTGTGTGCATCTTCCTGGGGACACCGTCTTCATTACATTCTTCCCCTGCTTGTCTCCAGGTGTTGAGCAGGAGCATTCGGGCTGCTTCATATCCAGACAAGTCCCTGGCCATTTTTCCTGAGGCTGCTTTAGTGTCAGAGACTCAAGAGTCCCATTGCCGAGGGGCCCCTGCAATTGAGGGAAGTTCTCTTGGCGGTGGAGCTCCGATTGCTTCAAGCAGCCAGGAAGCTTGGGGTCTGTCTTTGGGGTCTGGACCTTCTGATTGTCCTGGGGATGAGTGGGTTTGCGAAGACAAAAAGCTTCCTGGGGTGGTGGTATCATAAAGGGTAAAGAACTCTCACTTTCCTGTTGTTTCTTTAAAAAATGGCTTTCCAGCTGTTGAAGTGAATTTGGAATGCGTGATTGGGACTTAGTGTGGACGGTAAGACAGGATTCATCACAGGGACTCTTGTGAGGAGGAGGAAAAGGTACTGCGAGTGGGCCACGGGGCTGTGGACTGGGCGGAGTCAGGACTGTAGCAGGCGGTGGGGCCTGGGCTTGGCATGCAGTTGGAAGTAAAAGTTGGAATCGGCCTTCAGTGTAGGGCAAGGAGTGACGTTGCAACAAGAGTGGGTACTCTTTAGCTTGCATTTGAGCTGGTAAGGCATTAGGAATTTCATTAAATAAGACAGTGGGAAACTCTAGGGTGGATCCAGAGACCCTGAGAGCAGCTGCCAGAGACTCGCTGTGCAGAAAAGGTAGACCCCAGAAAAACTCACTGAATTTTTGTGGAAAATGCTTCTGAGCGCTGGGTATCTGCTCTGCTTTGATGCTGGCATTCCAGAAGGGCTGGGGAGGTGCAGTGATCTGCTCCCCATCGAGTGCCTTCAACATATTTAAGGCCTGCAGATGGTATTCTGATACACCCTTTCCTTTTTCTTCCCAAATATTCCATTTCTCTGCCTTTGTGATTTCTATTTCCAGCAGTTTGTGGACATTGGGGTTGAGCAAGGTGGGCCTCCCTACTTCCCCCTGCCTCTTTGTGGGTCCTTCCCGAAAGGTGTCTTCTTGGGGGTGCCAGGTAGAGTGCTCTTTCAGAGACCCAAAGTATTCCAAGGAGGGAAGCTGTAAGTTCTTGGCAGCTGCCCAACACTGGGGTGGGGAGGCCGTAGGGAGGCCTTTGGGATCCTGACTTGTGATGGCTGCCATGGCAGGTGTGGAGCAGCGGTTGTGTGGAGATGGGCTCTGCCTGGGCCTTGCCAACAAGTCATTCTGAGAATGAGTCCCTGTGGGGTGCGGGGCTGGTGAGTCCCAGAGAGTGCTTGGAGGCTGCAGGTAGGCCTTTGAATCCGGGGGTTTGGCACTGGGTGAGGGAAGAGCCAGTGGTGTGGGTGAAACACTGTCAGGTTCATGGGAATGTGCGCAGTCTGGTGATTGACTCAAGGCGGGTAAGACATGAGAAGTTGAGATGCACATCTGGGCCCGTGGAAGGGTGGAGTTCTGAGACCTAGGTGTCCGGAATGGATGAGCCGCAGAACCGTGTGGGGCGCGCGTACCGACGTGGACTTCAGCCGTACCTCTATTTCGCCAGCTACCAGAGAGGGCTTGAGCTTTCTGTTGACCAAAGCTGCCAGTGTCAAGTGGGTTTCCCAAGTGGCTGCAGGAGACAGAAGGACCAGATTACAGCCAGGACTGAAGGGGCAAGAGACCTAGCAGGCTAGCAAGGGTCGGTGCAAGCTCAGCCCCTCCCCAAGCCTTGATGGCCTGCTCTTCCTGCCCCACCCCACTGCCCGGGACTCCTGTCATTCTCTGCCCATCCCTGAAAGTGTCCCCCAAACCAGCGCATCCCAGCTGCTCTGTAGCCCGAGGCCACACAGGCACCCTGGTTGGAAGATGCACCCCGCGGTGAAGCAGGAAGGTTACTTACTTCTGCCTAAGACACAAACGCAGGTTCTGAGCGCCATATAGTTCTTGCAGGAAGCTTCGGAAAACTGGAAATCAAGAGAACCGTTATGGTGCAGCCCTCCCAGAGGACCGAAAGGAATGTCACACGGGCTGTGCACTTAGGACGTTGGACTCTCCAGAGCTCAAGGTCAAATGATAGCTTACTCCCACGGGCAGGAGGTGCTTTGGTATTTCAAGGAGCATCGGTTTCCAATATTGTCTGTGGGGTCTCAGTGAGCAATCTGAACCTTGGCAAAGTTACACAGCTTATCGCAGTTACCCCTCAATGTTCCACCTCCAAATCCACCAGAATCTGCTCCTGACACCCCCACTGCTCCCTACTGGGTCCTACCTTGGCCAGCCTTCATCCCATCCTAGGCCCCTCCTGTACATCTGGGAAATATCTGGGTTCTGTTTCCATCCACAGTATCCTTTTGTTCAGGATTATTACCTGAGAGAGACAGGCTGTTGCCACTGGCATCCTGCAGAGGAGGGGACAGGAGAGCTTACAGAGCTTGGTTGAATGGGCAGAACCTTACCTTTCAGAGCGTCACCTTTGTCCCTTGACCTGCTGCTTCTCCTTGTCTCCACCTGAGGCTGGGGCACAAGAGAGGAAGTCAGGCTTGGATCCAATCCTGCGTCTGTTCTTTGTGACAAACTGCAGGCATTTACTGGTGATTAGAAGAATGACAATCTCCATGGAATGACTAAAGCCCAGAAACCAGCTTCTGTGTGAGACCTAGAGTGCATTTCTTCCGTCAGCCTTCCTCTGCTCACGGAGAGCACACACTCTCAGCTCTCAGTGTTCTGGTGGGCAAGATTTTGATTATGGAGGCTGAAGCTCTGGGCCAGCCCTTGACCACTTCCTCCCCGGGGTCAGCCATGCTTTCTCAATTAGCCCAGACAGAAAAGGAGCCTTGGCCCAGAGACTGGAGCTCAAGGAAAGAGACTGAGGACCCAGTGATGAGAGCTGCCCTTTGAAATGTCTAGTCATCTAGTCCTTAGCCACTGCGTCACTATATTGGGGATTTTTACCTATTGCCCTCTATAACAACTAGAGATGGGAGGTCTGAGATCTTCAAAGAGAAATATTTTTGAATGCTCATCTTACTGGCAAATGATTTACATATCATACGAGTCAATAGTTCAGTCGTTCAATCAGATCAAGGGCAATGGTACAATCAATGATTACCATATCCATTTTAGAACAACACCCCCCCCCTCCATGGTTAAATTGCCTTCAAAAGGAGTTGTGTAATCACAGTCAGGTCTAAAGCTCTCTGTCCCCTCTGGCCTCCTTCATTTTTTCGTCTTGAAATAAATCCCCCTTCACTCCCTAGCTTCCCGATGGGGAAGTTCTCCACACTGCTGATCTCACAATCCCTCCCTCTGCCATGAGATCTCTCCACCTGCAACTCTGTCAACCCTTGTGTCCATGATCATGATGCATCCACGCCTCCTGTGCTTCACAAACAGGGAAAGCCAACAGAAATAATGAAAATCAACATAAGCCGGCAAGGATAAAATGATACCAATGCAGTGAACAAAGTCCTAAGAGTGAGTAAGGACGCACCAGCCCTCATCAATATTCCAAAGCCAGGGCTGATGGTCTCTTCTTTCTTGAGATTTCCCCTATCAGGAAATTAATTACGAAAGGAAAAATTTATAAAACAAGGAAAAATCAATCTCTCCTATGGCTGGGTTGAGAATTTCTTACCTTTATCCTTTTCCTGGGTGGTCGCACAGGTGGAGTATTTGGAAGGAAGGGGAGGACCAGGAAGAAGCAACCCACTCCATACAGGATGCCCAAGGTCAAAACAGTGAACCAGGTGGGGTATTGGTAGGTCAGCCAGGAAGCACTTTTCTGTTCCAGCAGAAAGAGAATCTCCTCCATCTTCTGGATACAGCGGTTGCACTCAGGCAACTGAGCACTCTGAGTCCCCTCTGGCTTCAAACCCACTTGCATCACAAACCTGGGCCCACATCACTAAAGGGTCACAGTGGGGTGGGAGGTGACAGCAGGACAACACATAATCCCTCCCTCTACCCTCCAGCTCATCACATCCCTCCCCTGCTCTGGTCTTCTCTCTCCCACTGCCTGCTCTGGGCCTCCAAAGTCACCAGCTGCACCTGATGGAATGGAATCTTAGTGCAAGTTCTTATTCATTCCACCTCCCACCTAGGTATTACCTGCTTCCTTGGCAAGTTGCCTGAATCATGACCAATTTCATAGGCTTAGAATATCTGAAGTTGTCTCTGTCCTCAATGAAAACCTTCTCAAGTCATGGTTTTACTTTGTCTTATCCAAGATAGAGAACTTAGGTTTATGTAACATTTATTTAGCTTTATGAATGTTGGATGAAAAGCTTGGAATTTGACTTCTATGACCAGGAGAGTTATTCAAGAGCTGAGGTATATCTCTCCCAGGAGAGAGATCTAACAAATTTTCTGCCAGATGGTACATTTGGGGAGACAAGGAACACTTAAGCATTAATCATTCTTAACAGTGTCCCCTGCAAATCTTCCTTGTGTGTGACTACTGCCCATTTAGGGCTTGCTCTGGGAACACTTGATGGGGTAATAAGCCCTGCAACAATTCAGGCTCAAAGGGCAAGCATCTGGCTGAGCAAAATAAAGAGATAATATGGATTGAGTTGTGTCCTTACCACTACCACTTGAGATATTCCCCCAAAATTCGTTGGAACCCTAACACTGAAGGCTATAATCTGATTTGGTTATGTGAGGGCTCTCTCTGGGAGAAATGTACCTCTGTCCTTGGCTTCACACAAGAACCAATTGACGCAGAAACCTAGTTTGTGATCCAAGTGACTTTATAAAGGATAGAAGAGGCAAATATGCTCGTGGGGGGTGGGGGCGGACTGGACAGCCCACGCGCGCTGGGTTGCATGACAGCTGGTGGGAGGCCCCCACCCATACCCTGTTGGTAGGCATGGCTGACGGTACTGTTTGACCCCATTGACTGAATTAAGCCCACCTGGTCTAGATGGGGGCCCGCCCAGGTTGACCTGCTTCCTGTCACAAGGACCTAAATGTGTGCATCTTTCCAGCCTGAAGCAGCTTTCAACTGTCTGTGATGGGGAGGAGGTTTGGCATGCACAGCGACCACCCTCAGTTCTGCCTCTACTTACCTAACAGGTACACGGCATTTCTTTTCTGTTTTTTAAAACAACAACAAAAAAATCATTTGTAATCTTTCTGTTCCAGCGGTGCTAGGAGCAAGGCAGAGGCAAAACCCAAGAACAGGGTTCTTCTCTGTTGAAGCGCGATAAACTCACGGGGAAGCAAACAAGCATCTTCATCCACGTGAAGTGAATCTGTGAATCAGCAGCTCCCAACTGACCAAAGCACGCACAGAGCAGCCCAGCATCAAGGTCCGTTTCTGTGCACTGCTCCCACTGTGAGGAAGAGCTTCATGTGCATTAAAAGGGAACTTTTGTAATATTTGAATTTTGAATAGTGGTTTTTGTCAGAAACTGGAAAAAATCTCAAAGCCTGAAGAAACTCCTTTCTAGTACTGAACATTCAAGGGAGCCTGTAGAAGCCTGAAATGATTGCTAGGTGACCACCTGGATCTGCTTGTTGAGTGAAAGTGGCAGAATAGCAGCAATAGAGCAGGGGGTTCATTCTGACCACTGACACTCGTGGACCTGGTTTACAGGCAGTAGAGAAGAAGATGAGAGCAGGTTGACTCGTTTGAAGTCCATGACCTACTCTGAGGGGACTAGAGTTGTGGAGAATTGGTGATGGGGCCAAGGCCTAAAGGCAATGCGACCAATGGACACTGAGGTGAGGCCAAGAGAGGGAGCCCACATTGACTTGACCCGAACCCGACCAGATGAAGAGAAGAATGTTGAGCCTGTGCACTGGTATATACTGCTGCAGACTGTATAGACGAACTGTCCTGCTTTGACTTTCTTGTGGATGTGGACTTCACAAGGTTCCAACTGGCATGAAGACTCTTTATATTGAAGAATATGATTGTCTCCTCAGAGCACTGGGTTGATGGAAGTAGGCAGTAGAGAAACTGGATAGCCAAAATGGGCCAGATAAAGGCGTGAAGTGGCTAGCTTACAAGATTTCATAGATACTGGAATATATTCATAGAATTATAGGATTAATATGTGGGTGTACCTTACCTGCAATTGTTAAGCATAGGATATTTTTGTTTCATCACTTACAGAATATTATGTTTAAAGGAGGGTGGCACGGAGTGAAATGTATGCATTTTCATATTATACTGTTAGATACTGATATGATTCTATTATTGTTTTGAAATTATATACGGCTAAAGAATTTTGTGAAAATGTCAAATGGACAAGGGGTGGTCTGTTGTAGTTATACAATCTGGTGTCAATTTGGGACTTGAGAGGATTAAGAGTGAAGGGGTAGACTCTAGTCTCTCTATTGGGTTATGGCCAATGAGGCCTCTTTGTGGGCCTGGCCTTCCCGTCAGGGTTCTGGGAAATCTGGTATTTCCTCCTTGGAGGCAGGAGACTATCTTTCTGCTCATTCCCTGAGAGATGTCCTACTAACAAGACACATGGCACCACACTGATAGAACCCATGCCCTGGGAACTGGAGGAGCCACATGGAGTCCCTGCCAAAGCTGAGATGCTTCTACCACCACTGGATGCAGAAGACTTTGCAACTACTGACCTGTGATCTTCCTGCATTTGGGGTCATTGAAGGTGTTTCATGAGTCTGAAGAGAACATTATAGATTGATACCAGACATGGGCTAATATTGGACTTATGGACTTGATCTTGGTTGGGCTGGAATGCTTTCTCAATATACAACTGTTCTTGTATATAAAGGTCTTTCCTATACACATCTGAGTGTGGATTTGTTTCTCTAGTCTACCTGGACTAACACTCATGGATCCCTTTCAGGACTGTAAGTTCTGTTCCCCTGACTGCTGCAAAGTATGTGACAGAGAAGAAAAGGGAGAAGAGTGAACTGTACCCATTTATTGAGGTAAGAAAAGTGATGAAGGAGCATGGCCGGTTCCCCAAACTTCATGAGTGGAAAAATGGGCTCTTGGCACAAAATGACATTCAATCTTCACCAAGAGATTCAGGGCTAAATTGCTGCCCTATCTCTGACCTCAGCTTTTGTTTTATTTTAATTCTCATATAATTCACATATATCATTCAATACTTCAGTCATATTAAGATTTTTGTAATCCTCACCACAATCAGGTTTACATCATTTCCTTCTTTTATATTCATTTTTGTTAGCCCCCCCCTCACTCCCCCAAATCTTCCCTGCCTGTCCCTAGGTGATTGTTAATTCTGTTAGTGTCTCTCTGGATTTACCTCTCCTGGATTTCATATGTATTAAAAAAAAATACAAAACAAAATCAAGAAACAAGTAGAAAAGAAAAACTAACAATGATAAAAGAGAGAAAAACCTCAATCGAACAGAAAGTGAAAAATACTAAAAACTGGAACCAAATTAAAATTAGTCTGAAGAGATCAAATGATCAGGTGTTACATTTGAACTTAACTGTATCTGTTCATGTCCATGGACTGTGGTCAGAGGGAATTCACCCCGCATGTGCATTTGAGTCCTTTTGCAAACTGGGTGTTCCGAACTTAAGCTCTGATTCTTGTTCATACCTGCAGATTGAGATTCTATTATTTATCACCCTGGCATCACACTGGCTGTGCTGCTTGTTCTGGGCGGACTTAGTTGATATCTCACTTAGATGGCTGCTTATTTTCAGAAAAAAAGGTTTAAGTACAAGGCCCTGTTCTTTGTGACGGATGTGCACCATCTGATTTCAGGGTTTTTTTACACCCTATGCTTTCCAGTCAAATATTCACTTGAGGTAATTCAAAACACTCACTTGGCTCGATGACGCCAGAATAGCTCCCCTCCATGCAGTTCCATGGAGCTCAGCATAGTTAGGGCACAGAGATGAAAAGACGATTGAACCATGTACTGAACGTTCAGGTTTTTCCCTGCTTTTGAAAATCTGTTTGCGCTTGTAGAGTAAATGTTTTGTACTTTTTAAGAGTGTAAAAGAAATAGATGGAGGGATTCAGAGAAAATGGCGACCAGATAGGACCCATCTATCTGGAGCTCCTGCTGCCAGACCAGAAAAATAGGAAATTAGGTGAAGGAAACGGGGAGGTGGAGTTCTGAAATTAGAACTAGGGTAACAGGGTTTCTCCTGAACCCCTTCTTTTGTGGGATTTCCACTCACAAAGCAAACCAAGAATGCTTTAAAGCACTATAATTTTGACGAAGTGGCAGGTGCCAGATATGCCCTTGCCTGGAGCAGGGATCCCTGCAGGTGGACGCCCTGAGAGGGGGCAGAATCTCAGACACGAGGGGAACCCCACACTGAGCTCTCCATGTGGTTGGATGCCTTGAGCTCACGGTCAGGGGTTGGTGGTGGGTAGCCATAATTTAGAGTAGAAGAAAAAATATATTATTACCTTAGGAAGATCATGGTGTGGGAGAAAAAGGCAGAAAGTCGGGAGTCCAGGGAGCAAATTTAGTTCCAATTGGCCGACTAGTAAACAACCCCCCTGATAAGCTGCATCTCCCCCTCTGGGGGTCAGCTTGACAGCCACCAAATCTGAGCACATCACAAGTAGAATTTTTTTTAAGGGTGAAACATAAATGATTGGTTTAAAACTCAAACCCAAGTCTGGTTGCTCAGCTCCAAGCACCACATAGGGGAGTCCCTTAACATAAATCAGCATAAGAAGCAACCTAGCTAAGGAATGCCAGAACTCAGCCACAGGGCCTGGCAGCTTTTACCATAACAAAGACCCGCTGTAGCAGTGTCAGCCTTAAACAGCACTGAGCTGTAGCCCAGAGACTGTGGGAGACAATTTCATTCTAGCTGGCCAGAGGGATAAAAAAGAAAATCCTCTGATCTAGGAAGCATCAGCAGTCTAGATAGGACAACAAGCTTCCCTCTCAGTGATTCTACACATAGCTGGGGAGGCCCTGCCGGTCTTGGAGCCCTAGACGGGGCTGAGGGAGCCCCCCAGTGCCCCCTCCCAGCCCCTGCTGCAGTGCTACATGCAGCACAAGGCAGGTACTCCAGCACCCAAGTGACCCCTGGCCACGGGCGCGATCTTGCTTTTGAAGTAATCTCACACAGCATCTGTGGAACCCTACATCAGGGATGGGAAAGTCCATTAACGCATGCCCAGGAGAGCCAGCATAGGAAAGCTGGATTTTCCTGCCCGTGGGCTCCGATGGATGTTGCACCTGGAGCAGCCCACCTGGGCCAGATGATTGCAGTTCAGCCAATGGGATTGACCTGGGGTCCTTCACCAGCCTCCCCGGGAACCCTTGAAAAGGCAGGAACCAGAAGGGAGAGGGGTGGTCTGGTCTTCTTCCTGGGAGGAGAGAGATCCTTGCATGACCTGAGGCAGTCTCTGCCAGGCCCCATGGTCAAAGGAATCCTATGGGTGCCTTGTAAAACCTGAAGCTTCTTTTAACTCTCATTAAATTCACTTGGATCATGAGCCCGGCTTTCCGCATGAAATTTTTCTCGCGGGGAGCCAAGGACTGGGGTTGGAATTTAGGCCAGAGAGAGAGACCTTACAAGTCCATGACCCCATGACCTTGAGGAAGAGTTGGAATTCCTCTGGCCTCAAGGACAGGTGATCAAGTATCATTACCTCCTTACCCACTGCTCTACTTATTCTCACTTTATTCACTAGCCCTTCTAACTTTTCCACCGCACTCAGTTTCAACGTGCTCAGGTTGGTGTTGGGCTTTTATTTACTCGCTTTCTTCTTTATCCCTCTTTTTTCCCCTTTTCCCCTCTTTTTCCTCTTCTCTCCCACTCTCTCCTCTCATATGCCACTAAAGGCTTCCAGGTCACTTCCCTCCACTTAGGGCAAATCAACCCAAATAGCAGGAGGCACTCCAGCCTGCCCTGTGTGGGAGTGCTGTACACCACACAAGGCACCTGGGACAAACACCTACAGTGCGCTGCACCGTTGAAGAAACCTCCGTCATGCCTCTAAGGTGATCTCGTCAACTAGGGCAATTCTGCCCAGCACCACTGGGTCCCGGCATTAAAAGGGCACACTGACCTGCCATGTTGGAGCAGTGTCTAAACCCCTCTGGCCCCTCATCCAAGCAATCAGGGATCAGCTACTACTTTATACTTTATTTCCTCCTTCTCTCTCTCCTTGCTCTTTACCATCACAGCCAACCTTAGTGAACTCAGTTGGATTTATTTCCTTCTTTCTCTTTTTCTTTCTTTCCTCTTTCTGTCTTTGCTTTCTTCACCTCTCTCTTAGCTTGTACGATTCTCTCTGCTCCCTCTCATTGCTTGCACATACCACTGCTGGTTTCCAGAGCCCTACACTCTGCCTAGGGCAACCCTGTCCTCCTAGTGGGCAGCCTGACCCCTAAGACAGTACTGCACACAGGACGAGTCAGAGCTACACACAGCATAACACAGGGTCAGTTATTTCTTTAACCATTTAAAAAATACTCTCTCCTCCTCCTTCCTTTTCTCTTCTCTCTTTTTCCTTTTATTGGGCTCTTCTTACAGGTTTCCTGCTTTTCTCCGCTCCATCTAGCTCTTCTCTACTTCCTACCACAGCCTCCACAGATTTGGTTCTCCTTTTTAGTTGTTTTCTTTTCTTTTTTTTTTTTTTTTACTGTTGTCACCTTTGTTTACTCTGTGCATTTTAGTTGTGTGTGGGTGAGTGGTTGTCAGTCTGGTTGGCATTATTGCCCCAGTCTGTGTCTTCCTCTTTCTCTCTTTTTCCTCTCCTTTCACTCTCTTTCCCATCACAAGACAATAGCTGTCTCCAGGCCACTCCCCTCTGCCTAGGGCAAACCTGAAGGCCCAACTGAGGGAGCTCCCACCCCCCACTTATTGGTGTGGCAAGCAGCTGGGGAATTCACGCTGGTCCTCTCCCACACACCAGGCCACAGGTTGTTCTCCCCTATAAAAAGTGGGGGCATCCCCAGCCTAAATCCTGAGGTCCTACAAGTGACTGGGGGAAACGCCTGACCACCACTTGTGAGGCTCCACGCTACTGTGGGAACATCCACCCAATCTCCAAGGCGATCTCTCTGTACATCCCCTTGTCTAGCCAGATTTGTAAAGTAGAATTTGGATCATGATAGTGGGGGGAGGAAGCATTTAGGAACTAGAGGAAACATGTTTCATTGTTGCTACCCTGCACCCTGACTGGCTTATCTCCTCCCCACATCCCTTCAGGAAGGGGTGTCCAGTTACCTACCAATGGGCTTTGAGTCTCCACTCTGCACTCACCCTCATTTACAATGACATGATTTTTGTGTTCTTTGATGCTTGATATCTGATCCCTTCAACAGTTCATGGTCACACAGGCTGGTGTGCTTCCTCCATGTGGGCTTTGTTGCTTCTGAGCTAGATGGCCGCTTCTTTATTTTCAAGCCTGTAAGATCCCAGATGCTATAACTTTTGATAGCCAGGCACCATCAGCTTTCTTCACCACATTTGCTAGTGCACACATTTTTCTTCAACCATCATGTTGGAAAGGTGTTCATCATGGAATGCCAATTTAATATAACGTGTTCTTGCATTGAGTAAGTATTTGGCAATGTCCATCTACTGCCTTAATACTAAGTCTATAAATATATGCACGTTGATCTATTTACGAACCCTCCTGTATAAATATATTTACATATGTACATGCCAGTATGTAGACCTCTAGAAATACCCTTTGTCACCTAGTTCTTTCCTCTATTTACTTTTACTTTCCTCTTGTCCGACTATCATGCTCAGCTTTCACTTGGGTTTGAGTAATTTCTCTTGGTTACATTGCCCTTGCTGAATACCTACCAGGCTTCTCACACCCTCCTTGCGACGGATTTTGGATTACTTGTTGCTCCCCTGTCGCTGGATTGGTCAGCATCACCTCCTTACCCCCTCCTCTCTCTCTCCCATGTCCCCGGGAACCATTGGTCCTGTTGTTTTCTCCTCCAGACTATTCTTCCAGCCTATCTTATCTAGATAGATCTGTTGAGATAATAATATGCACCAAAAATCAAACCATAGCAAGATAGGCGATGGGTGAGAACAGTGTGATGACAAATAAAAACAACAACAGAAAACCAATGATCAATAAAAGAGTAAATTAATTAAAAGACAAAAAAATTTTTTAAGAAAGAAAAACCTGTAAATAGATCAAGGTCTGATTTTTTTTTTTCTATAGGTGTGTCCTTCAGTCAGGTCTGATGGCGTATCATGCTCTGGCCCCAGAGTCTGTCCTTTGTACTCCCTCAGGGGCTACCCGCTCTGCTCTCATGGTTGCTCTGCTGCATGCTTTTAGTGATTTGCCTCCGTGTTGGAGGGCCAGTCGGGTCAGTCCCAACACAGAGTCTCCGGTATTGTCCCCATAGGGCTCTGGGCCAGCAAGGGATGGCATGTCTCATAGTGGGATCAGCCATATGGTCCACTCTGTACATTGGCTGTTCAGAGTGCCAAAATCATCCTCCAAGCCTGGTGGACCAGTGTGTGCTCCACTCTCTTCCTCCCCCTTCATTTGCCCCTGTGTGCTCTGATCAGACATGTCCATCTCCCCTAGCTACAGGTTCAGTGCCGTCTTCTAAAGTAAATTCTTCTGGGGGGAGGGGCAGTTGTCCACGTAGCTGGTATGGAGGCTGGACCATCCACTTTTCATTTAGGATCAAAAGCATCTAGCTTTTAGCATTAGGTGCTATTAAGTCAGTTCCAACTCAAGGCAGAATGAACCACTGCGCAGTCCTACACCATCTTCAAAACTGTTGTTATACTTGAACCTAACATTTCAGCCTTTTCCAGGGACTGGCATCTCCTGATAACATATCCAAAGCATGTGAAGTCTCCCCGTGCTTGCTTCTAAGGACCTTTCAGACTGTTCTTCTGACACAAATCTGTTCATTCTTCCAGCACTCAATGGTATTTTTAATATTCTTGGCTAGTGTCATCTTGATGGGTTGAAACACTATCTCGCTCTAGTGTTGATGTACATTTTTCTGATGCCTAATTATACTGAGTATCTTTTAAGGTAATCATTTAATTTTTATGGCATTTTGAAAAGATGTCAATGAGGTCTATTTAATTTGTGTTCAGATGGAAACACATATCTCAAACTAAATATGTGACAGTAGAATAAGAATCCATTTTATCCTAAATACTTGAGATATTTATACAGCCTACTCAAGTTTTTATCAACATAGATAAGGTGGCGGTGGTGGTGGTGGTGGTGGTGGTGGTGGTGGTGGTGGTGGTGGAGGTGGTGGTTTTTAAGAGTTAATCTCTAAATAGGGGGCTGTAGTACTGAGCACTGAATCTCCTTTGCTTGATTAATTTTTATGTTAGGGAAGTAATACAAGGATTCCATCAAATGACCCATCAGTTTGAGGAAAAAGCATATCAGAATTGATGGTCAAAGCCTATATGGCTTTATGGTTTAGTCTCTAGGGGTATGTAATGCTCTTGTGAAAATAGTATTCCTCATGATAATAACGAGGAACTGGTGGGCCTCCAGGGCTGGGAGCTGAACTGAGGGGCAGTTCTACCCTGTCTAATAGGGTCACTATGAGTTGGCAAAGACTCGATGGCTGTCAGTTTGGTTTGTTTGACTTGAGTACTGGCATTCAGTGTGTTTATCGAAATCAATAAATTACAAGCATTTAGATGTCTATTTTTTACATACAAAATTTAAATCCCCCAAGCCTCTGAAAACTGCGAAGATTTCACAGCACTAGGTTGGTACTCTCCCATCCAAGAATCAGTGAAACTGGCAGGGTGTGAGGCATTCAGGCTCCCTCAGTTCCTCCTACTGCCTTCCCTGACCCTGGTCACTTGCTTTTATTACCTCTCTTGGACCTTACATGCATTTGAATTAGAACACCATAGAGTACAGTGCTCTACATGTGCAGCAGCTCTAACCATGTCACTCTCTGTCTCTATGAAGCCTCTTCCAACAAAATTCAAATGCGATTGTATGTGCACACATAAACACACGCATGCACCAGAGCACTCTTCTTAACAGAGAGTCAGGAGGGTCTCTTATTTGCTGTCCTCACTTTGGACACAAGTCCCTTGATGATGAGTAGGAGAAAAGGAACATCAGGTAGTGGGGGAAACCCTAAGGAGGAACAGAGGAGAGCTTTAACTAAGAATAATGCTACTAGGGGAATGATGGCATGTGAGGAAAAGTAGATACTTCCAGACTGTCAGATTTTTCCATACAGCAAAATTAACTTTTCTAGTTTTGTCTAAAACTGGCCCCAGGAAATTTCAAATAGCACATCTCAGATTATCTAACCTACAAAGGAGTAGCCGGCCTTCCACCCACCCCCACCCCACCCCCGCCAAAAAACCAAGCGGTACAAAGCTCCACTGGGTACACATTTCAAAATATACATTCTCCTGTTTGGGCAGGCATCTGGCAACTTGCTCTGAGCTAGTGCACCCACACTTTTTTCCCAAGGTCATTGCTGGTGACAAGACCTTGTGCTCTTCTCACAAGCCAGAATGCAAACATAAATCAAGTCAGTGTAAGACGCCATCATCACCTCACTCAAATACACCTCGTCAAGTGAACTCAAACTTCAAGAAGATGCTCATTTGTTTGGTTTTGTTGATGTGAGGGTGATAGTGCATTTGGAGTTTAGTCATTGCACTAGGTCAGACTGTTAATCAAGCTTCCTATATAGAGGTTCTGAAGATATTGTGTAAGAAGGTCTGAGTTGTCTGGCTAGACCAGAGCTTGCACACTGCTATTGACTAGAAGTTCCGACACACAGAATCCAGGACAGATAAACCCCTCAGGACCAATACTGAGAGTAGCAACACCACGAGGGAAGGTAGGGGGGAGAAGCAGAAGAAAGGGGAAACCAATCTCAATGATGGACATACAGCCCCACTCCACCACCCAGGGGAACAAACAGCAGAAGTTTGGGTGAAGGGATACAGCAGAGGCGTAAAATATAAAACTAAAAAGTATGTATAAATTATCAGTGGTTCACGTGGGTGGGAGGAGGGGAAAAAAGGAGCTCAAGGAGAAAGAACATGTTTGGAAATGATGATAGCAATGTATGTACAAATGTGCTTCATACAAATTGGTGTATGAATTGTTACAAAAGCTGTAAGATCCCCCAATAAAATGATTTATTTAAAATAAAAAGGACTGATTAGTGGTAGACAGGGGACTGGTTTTGCCACCATGACAGTGCACCTGCTCACACAAAAAAAACAGCATGCCTCTATCGCCCGATCTGATCCCAGCACACCGAGGCAAAATACTAAGGGTGTACAACAGAACAGGAAGGGGAACAGAGCAACGAAGTCCCCAGGGAATACCAAAAATAGACTTTGGGGCCAGGGCTAGCTGACCCATCATACTCTATGAGAAAACACTCCTAAAGGCCAACAAACAGTCCTTGAACTAACTAAAAGCTTTTCTTTCTTGTGTTTTGTTTTGCTTTTTGTCATTGGCTTGTTGGTGGTGGTGTTGTTCTTTTGTTTCATTTTGTTGCTTGGGTTTGCTCTGTCTCGTTTTTGTGCATGCTATGATTTCCACAGGTCTGTCTAAATGAGATAGGCTGGATGAACAATCTGGAGGAGAAAACAATGGGACTGACAGCTGGGGGAGGGAGATGGGAAAGGGGGGTGTAGGGAAAAAGGAAGTGCTGTTAACAAACCCAGGGACAAGGGAACACCAAGTGATCCAAATAGATGGTGAGGAGGGTGTAGGAGGCTTGGTAGAGTGTAACCAAGAGTAATGTAACCTAGAGGAATTACTGAAACACAAATGAAGGCTGAACATGAGAGTGGGACAATCAGAAAGTAAAAGGAAATCAAGGAAAGAGGTAGGAAGCAAAGGGCATTTATAGAGGTCTAAATAAAGGCATGTGCATATGTAAATATATTTATGTATAACGATGGGGAAATAGATCTATATGCATATATTTATAGGTTTAGTATTAAGGTAACAGATGTACATTGGGCCTCCATTCAAGTACTCCCTCAATGCAAAAATACTTTGTTGTATTAAAGTGGCATTCCGTGATGCTCACCTCCCCAACACAATTGCTGGAGGCAAATGGGTGCATAAGCAAATGTGGTGACTGAAGTTGATGGTGGTCGGCTATCAAAAGTTATACATTCTGGGGTCTTAAAAGCTTGAAGTTAAACAAGTGGTCATGTAGCTGAGAAGCAACAAAGCCCACATGAAAGAAGCACACCAGCATGTGTGATCACGAGGTGTCGGAAGAATCAGGTATCAGACATCATCGGAACAAAAAAATCATATCTTTGTGAATACGGGGGAGTGTGGAGTGAAAACCCAAAGCTCATTTGTAGATAATTGGACATCCCCTTACAGAAGGGTAGCAGGGAGGAGAGGAGCCAGTCAGGGTGCACTGTAGCAACAATGAAACATACAACTTTCCTCTAGCTCCTAAATGCTTCTTCCCCCACAACTAAAATGATCCCCATTCTACCTTACAAATCTAGCTAGACCTGAGGATGTACACTGGTACAGATAGGAACTGGAAACACAGGGAATCCAGGGCGGATGATCCCTTCAGGACCAGTGGTGAGAGTGGCGATACGAGGAGGGTAGAGGGAGGGAGGAATAGAAAGGGGAAACCGATTACAAGGATCTACATATAACCATCTCCCTGGGGGACAGACAACAGAAAAGTGGCTGAAGGGAGATATTGTATAGTGTAAGATAAGACAAAATAATAATTTAGAAATTATTCAGGGTTCATGAGGGATGGGGAATAATTATCAGCTGATGCCAGCGGATTAAGTGGAGAGCAAATGTTTTCAGAATGATGAGGGCAATGAATGTACAAATATGATGTATGTATCAATTGTGATAAGAGTTGTATGAGGCCCCAAAAATTGATTATAAAAAAAGAGAAAAGAAATAACAGTATGAAAACATCCCCCCAAAAAGCATGCCTCTCTTGTCCCTCATATCCTAATCACCTGAACTCACTCCATGTGACTTCTTTCTGTTTCCATGAATGAAGGACAGTGGTTTGACAACACAGAAGAGGGGGGGAAAAAAACAAGGGTGTCACCCAAACTGCTGAGTTTGAAAAATGTTTCCAGGAATGTAATCACAGATTAGACAAATGTGTGAAGTGTAATGGAGAGTACTATGAAGGGGATAAAAAATTTAAATGCATAGTTTTGAAAAAATTGTAGTTTTTGTCGGGTTCCCCCTAGTAGCTTCCAATTTCATAGCAACTCAAGCCATCACCATACATCAAACTGACAGAGAAGGGGTGGGTTTTGTGTGTAGGTGGTGTTGGTTATTGCACAGGGGCAAGGGACTTCTGGTGGCATAGTACCTTATGCCTTGGGTGTCAACTGTAATGTCAGCAGTGGGGAACCACCAGTCAGTCCTCAGAAGAAAAGGATGAGGCGTTCTACTCCCATAGAGTTAGCCTTTGGGAAACCCACAGAGATAGTTCTGCTCTGATCTCATAGAGTCGCTATGGCTCAGCATCGACTCCATCGAAGTGAGCTGACAAACTAAAGGCAGGAGATCTGAAAGAGGATGCGGAGACGTTGTCTCAGGTACTTTGGACATATTACTATGGTGGAACCAGTCCTGCAAGAAGGGCATCATTTTTGGCAGAGGGTTAGCAAACAAGAGGAAGACCCTTACTTAGGTGGATTGACACCGTGGCTGCGAGAATCGGCTCAAATACAGTAACAAGTGCGAGGATGGCGCAGGACTGGGCTTTGTTTCTCTCTCTAGTGCACAGGCCCCTATGAATCCGAACTGACTCCAGGGCTCTACAATATCAACTACTACAACCCTGAAGTTCAAACCTACCCAGTGGCTTCCCAAAAGGGAGGTGTGGCCATGTGCCTCTGTAAAGATGACAGCTAGGGAGCCCCTGCGGGGCAGTTCTACTCTGTGGCACAGGGGCAGCCAGGAGTCGGAATGTGCTTCACAGCAAAGGGTGTGCTTTGTCTCAGATTGTGCCTGCTGCTGTTTATGCTATGCACTGAGTTTAACATGTGACACTCAGGAGCGAATGAATGGAAACACACCCATGATGCTTCCATGATGCCAGATGCAAGCTGACACTGTTTCTGAGTTCTGGGCATATTATTTTTTCAGAGATAATTTCCTGTAGCGGTGACACACCGAGTCCTATTTCATGTAAAAGCATCAGCAGCAGAGGAAAGCACTGCACAGAGAGAAGACTATGACACGTAACAGGCTTTCCATAGAGGAACAAAAGGGTGGATGTCTTGGGCTGCACTCTCTTCTTGTATACAGACAGTAAACAAGCTGAACACATCTCACCTAAGCATAACATTACAACTACTTGAAGCCCAGCTCAGGCATCTGGACAAGAGGCAGCAAGGAAGGATGGGAGAGAGTTAATGGGCTGGGCGTCCCCAAAGGTGCAGAGTGGGAATCAAGGGAGGATCCAGGACGAGCCAAGGCTTCTGGCAGAAGTCTGAGAGGAGAGCAGCAGAAAGGAGCTGCTCTCTGGGTCCTCACAGATGTAGCCAGTGAGAGAGCAGCAGTGCTGCCCCCTGGCGGTGCGCCGAAGGCAGGGCCGCTTCCCCCAGGGCTGGAGAGCTCTGGGGAAAGACAAATCCTGTCACTTTGGATGCCAAGTAAGGGGGCACTGTGTGCCGGTGGTGTACCTATGTTGGCCAAAGCGCTGCCCACTGTGCATTTGCTTCCCACAAGCACAATTATCCTTCCTCGTGCATCCAGGAAAGACAGTTCTAGAAAAACACAAGCAGTAAAATAAAACACTGCCAGGTCTCGAACCATCCTCACCATTGTTACTATGCCCACTGATGTAGCCACTGGTTCGAGCTCTTTTATTGCCCGTCCTCCACTTTTTGCCAAGCATCATGTCCTTCATGGACTTGATGTCCCTTCAGGGACTGGTCTCTCCTGACAGCACGTCCAAAGATATCAAATGAAGTCCAGCCATCCTTTGTCCCCATGTTCTCTTGGCAGTCCTTGTACTTTTATTGCTCAGTGTCTGATTATTTGGGACCAGGCCTTATTGCTGCCCCTTCCTCACCTTGGCCCCCAATCCCGACCCCAAGCCCTGCACATCCACTGTGTGAAACCTCCTGTTCCTGTAACCATCCCTGTGCTTTTGTGTGGGGGGGTCTAGCTGGGTTCCCCTGGCAATTCGCCAGCTGCCCTTGGGAAAGTTCATGGAGTCGGCTAATTAGTAGAAAAGCCAAACGTCCAGCTGAGATTGGTTTACTCCCTAGCACCCTTGGGCAGGAGCACAGCCCCACTCCCGGTCCCAGGTAGCCAACGACCACACCTAGGTTCTCCGGACTTGGCAGCTGTAACATGTGGCCTGGGCTTCCCCTTCATTTCCTGCTCCTTTCTGGCTTGCTGTCTGACTTTTCTTTGCGGAATTAAAGCTGCAAATTGACAGGATCCCATAAACACTCTAAAGCCACAAAAAAACACCAAATGCCCACCCAAACATGTGAAACTTCCAAAAATCATCCTTAGAAGATTCCCAAACCCTAAACATTCCTAAACCCCATATATGCCCTGAAAACACCATGAAAGCCCTAAGAAAACCTAAAATGCTGGGGGGAAAAAACACATATAATATGAAAAATACCCTAAAATCCCTAAGGAACTCTGTAACATCACTAAAAACACCATATTGTGCTGAAAAATACCTATACACTCTAAAAAACCACCCCTAAATCCCTTAAACACTCCCTAAAATCTTATAAAACACCCTAAAAACCCCAAACCACCCGAATGCCCCAAACACACCTTGAACGTCCACAAACAACCTAAAAGCCCTAAAAAATCACATGCCACCAAAAAGCCCTAAATGACCGCAAAATGCCAACTCATAGCCACCCTATAGAGGGCTTCTGGAGCTGTCAGTCTTTTATGGGAACAGCTTTATCGTTCTCCCAAGGAGAAGTTGGTAGGTTTGAAACCCTGACCTCATATTTAGCAGTCTAATAATTGCTGGACAGTGCCACCAAGGCTCTACTGGTGTAGTGGGTTACACATTGGGCTGCTAACCTCAAGGGAAACGGTTCAAAACCACCACCCACTCCTTGGGAGAAAGAAGAAGCTTTCTTTCTATTCCCCTAGATTTCCAATTGAAGGTGTAAAGTAACCTGTTAAATGCTCGCAGTGGCAGCAGCAATGTCTCATAACCATGGGGAAATGTGGTTCAGAAACTTCAGAAGCAAGCATCCACCAGTAGGTGACTAACCAGCAGTATTGACTTGGGCAAAGAGAAGGTGACATGGAAGGGTAAGGAGAAGAATGCGTGCAGAGGGCAGGTTGGCAGCTGAGCCTAAGTCCAGTAGAAACAACAGCAGAATGGCCTGTTCCTGGAAGGGCCACAGGAGATGGTGCGACTTCATGTAGCCCCCACTTACATGTGTAACAGCAGCAATTGCCTGAACACGTGGTCTCCCCAGGGAGGAGCCTTTGTGTGGTGTTAAGATGCTGTTACTGTCTGTTGTACTGTGGTGGCCTGCATTTGGCTGTAATGGTGGAAATTTTGCAGCCAGTAGTTCAAATGCCTGCTGGGTCACTCACTGCAGGTAGACTTCAGCAGTTTCCAGACAGAGACGAGGGAGGAGGACCTGGTCTTCCACTTCTGAAAGAACTGGCCAGTGTGAACCTTGTGAATGGCAGAACACTATACCTGAACATGAGTACCGCAGGCTATAAGGCATGATGGATTGACACAGTGGCTGCAGCAATGTGCTCAAACATAGGATAGTGCTGGCCTGGAAAATAGTTCATCGTCCATTAAAAAAAATCATTATATAGGGGCTCATACAACTTTTGTTGTTGTTTTTCCCTAAGGGAGAGCAGTGTATTGGTACACTGAGAGGTATATAGATCAATGGATACGAACAGAAAAGCTACACATATATTCACCAGTCAACAGGAAACTAGCCTTCGAAAAAGGACACAGAAATATCCAAAGGGACAAATTCTGCTTGCTCAACAAATGGTGTTGGACAAACTGAGATACCGTATGTAGGAAAATGAAGCAAGCCCCAAACCTTCCCCCATGCACAGAAATTAACTGAAGAGGGGTTAAAACCTGAAAGTAAACCTCCGGGCTATCATAATCATTTTTTCGATGACCTCATCGGTCAGAAATCATTGTAGGAACGCCAAAGCGTTCTTGTGTTCAACGTCTACATACATAGCAGGTGCTCCAGTAAAGGGGAATCTTGGTGGAGCTGGCTCATCCATTCCTGAAGAGAGTAGAGCACCACGTTGGCCCATCACAGAGCTCAGGTGTAGAATCTTCCTCACTGTCATCCTTTATCTCAGCAGTGTCAGTGTTGGATTATGAATTTCCCAAAGAACCAGTATCGCTCAATTCTGTGCACAATGCTGACTCACTCTCGCTGTTATTTCACTGGTCTAAAAACCCATTTAGGTTAAAATGACACTTTTTTGATGCCATGACCTAAAATTTTTAGTGAGAAAATGTTCCCAATGACATTACATGGGTCTTCGTCTAATCCTGATGCCATGTTCTTTTTCACAGAGACCAGCTTCTTGTATAAATTGCTCAGCATACAGATGGAATAAGAACAGTGAAAGGATACAACCCTGATGCACACCTTTTCTGATTTTAAACCATGCAGTATCACCTTGTCCTGTTCACAGTCTCACCTGGTTCTATCTCTTGGCCTTTGCATAAGCTCCATATGAGTACAATGAAGTGTTGTGCAATGCCCATTCTTTTCCATGGTATCCCCAAGATTCACCTCCTTCCACTCGTGGTTTCCAGAACGTGGGGTTGGGACAAAGCCTGGATAGTCTCATGGCAAGACCAGATCAGGAATGGAGCTGAGCCGGGAGCAGCTTTATTTGCTTGCTCCAGGGAAAGTCTGCCAATGTGACTAAGCCTCAGGGGCTTTCTACAAATGATAAAGGTGAATCCCTCTCTCGTTACCCACTGATCATCTCTGAGCCTCTTGCTCTCATATCCCTTGCACAGACCTCTACCATTAGATGGACAATTCGGTAACGTTTGAACACTTTTCTGATGCTGAGCCTGGGGAGCAACTAATAGCTGAGTAAATATTGATTGAAAGATGGTGAGTGGAAGAAAATAGCTTTGCCAGGTCCAGGTTGTGATGGAGATGAGAGTGTTACCAAATCCTGCTGTCCCCATGGTGGGTTTGCTGTATTGTGCCCAGTCCTGAAAGTCTGAGCCAGGGGTTTTAACGTGGCCCCTTTCAAAACATATAGGTGGAATTCTTGGACCATGAGCTGTCCATAAAGCTTTACCAAGGAGATGTCCGCCCTGGAGCGAAACAACCCAAGAACCTAGATCTTCGTGAAGGTGTTGGTAAGGGATGCAGCGGAAATCATAAACTTGACTGAAAGCAAAAGAAACTTTGCCTTCATGTGCCTGCAGCTGGACGAAGTGGTGCTGGAGCACACCCTCCTTTGTGATTCTTCTTGTTCTTTTTATGAGCTGCTCCCTGGCCTGTGTAGTCCCGTAAATCTGGAAACTCTTTGCTGGTGGGGGCAATTGTTATATCCTCCCCCCAGATCCAGATGTCTTGTCCATGGTCAGTGTGCAATCCTTGTTTGCCAGAGGAGTGGGGCATCTAAAGGCAGGCAGGGGTCACATACTTTTTTTCTACACTTTCTAGAAAGACCAGAGCTAAACATCTTGCAGCCCTTTTCATGTCCTCATTCTTTTCTGTATTTATTTTCCATGAAAGAGGAGAAGAAACGCGACAGCATCTACTGACAGCAAGTCAAATGCCATCGTGTGTGTTCAGAGGGCAGGCTGGTTCTCATTTGCCTAACTCATCAGTCCCATCGTGCCATGTCCATGTTAGATTGTTTAGGGAAACAGATGACATATGTTATGATGCTAAATAAGCTGAAACAGTGCCAGGATGGAGGCAGAAAGGTTTTATTTGTTTGTTTTTAAATGAAGCATGGCTTTCTAGTGACTTATTGTGGTGGGGAAGGGGGGCACCGAGAGCAACAAGACATGGCTGTGACAGTGGTCTGGGAATTGAGACAAATCATTGCTTCTGCAGCAGAGATGAGCTGCCTCTGACCTGTCAGTTACTTGAAGGGAGACTCTGCATTTGGTCAGACAAGTCTCAGTTGGAGATGGTACCAGCTTTCCTCCTGAGCCTCTGTGGTTCCCTTTGAACTACACAGGCCCGAATCGCTTTTAGCTGAGCAACAGCAAATGGCAACACAGACTTGCCATATTGCTCTTTTGCGTACACTCTTTAAAAATCATACTAAATATACATGCATCAAAACATTCGTCACTTCCACGCTCTACAAGATTATAATTAAGTGGCATTCTGCATGTTGTTCATATATCATCCTTACCCATTCCAAAATTATGTCATCACCCTTATGGAAGCTCAGTATCGTCTCAGGGATGGCACTTCCCCTCCAGGCCCTACTGGGTTAGGCTGGGTTGACTAGAGAAATAAATCCAAGGACACTCATATAGGTATAAGAAAGACTCCACCTCACTTATTTGTCCAATTGACATGGCATTATGTAACAACCATACTTACCTTCCTACCTATCCCTGGAAACAATTGGGAGATGTTTGTCTCTATTCATTTTCCTAGCCTAGATATTTTTTGTAAGTGGAATTAAGCAAAATGTGTCCTTTTTGAAGCTGATTTATTTCACTCAGCATAATGCTTATGAGGTTCATTCCTCTTGTAGCCTGTGTCAAGAGTTCATTTCTCTTTATGGCTGAGTAGTAGTCCATTGTATATACCGTAGGCAACATGTTTGACTTATCCATTCACCTATTGATGGGTATTTAGACCGTTGACACGTTTGCGAGATTGGGAATAATGTTGCAAGGGCCATCTGTGTATTTGTATCTATTTATGCGCTTGCTTTTAATTGCTTATATCCTTCATTTCCTTTTCTTTCCTTGTTAGACTCAGTATGATCCCCATCTGCCCATCCTCTAGCCTCACAACCTCTGTGTCTGATGTGCCAGGATCTCACCAGAAGCCTTAACACCAAGATTCTGAGCCCTGACTGACCATTCTGACCATCCAGGGAATTGAATATTCCGGAGCACACAGAAGATGAAGTTATCAAAACTCCTTAGGCATAACCGAACAACTGGAGGGAGTGCTTTATTGGGCTGGGGGGCTGGGGATTATAGTTGTGAAGGACACCAAGAACAATTGTCATTACCTAGACTGTAAAGACTATGTTCGACATCCATGCTGGTGAGTAGCAGCTGGATTTCAGAAGCTCACAAGTGGCCATCTAGGTGGCAAGTATTGTCACCCTCACTCTGGAGGAAAGAGTGGTGAGTGGACCACATGAACATTAGACTTCATGACTCTGAGCACAGAATAACTAGATGATCTCCAACTATCAATTCCAACTTCTTTGAAAGGGATCACATCCAAAGGTCCTAGATAGTGAAGCAAAATTCACAGTCATAAAAGAGACCAGGCTTATTGGCTGGATAGGGACTAACAGAACCTCTGAAACGATGGTCCTTATTCACTAAGTTTGAAAATGAACTCCTACCTGTGGTTCAATATTCAGCCAAATAATAGATTGGTCTATAATGGGAGCAATTACACAAGTGAGGCACGCAAACCTGAAAACAGCAAACCATTTGATCTCAAAAGGGCAGTATTAATCCAAGGCCCAAGTTCAGAAGGGTAGGAAGAGAGGAGGAAGGGAAACAGAAGACATAAGTAGGGAGTGGAACAAGTCATATTATATTGTGGAGATTGCAATAAGTGGCATAAAACACAATGGGTATGAATTGTTGAATAAAAAACTGATGATCTTGGTAAACCTTCACCTAATTCACAATAAAAACTTATGAGAGAGAAAAAAATCCAAGCACCTAGGCTGCATTCCAGGCCAATAAAATCGGACTCAGTGGAGATGGGACAAAGATGTCTTTTGGACAGCTCTCTGGCGATCCCAATGAGCACACAGGCTGATACCCACCAAATGGAAACTATGGGGTAGCTGCTTCTCCCGTAATGCCTCGGGGGAGCGCTTGGGTCCCTCAAAGAATGCGGGATGATGAAGGGGCAAAGGTCATCAAACCTCACCCACAGCTTTACACTGGGGGGCTGCTCTCTGAGGAATGTGGGAAGGGTCCACTTGCATGCTGTCTCTGTGCAGCAGATCCAACAGACTCAACACCTTTCCAAAGCTGGCAAGAAAGTCCGAGAGACTAGATGTGGGCACCACGCTGTGAGTTTCCCAGAAGGCACGAGACAGATCGAGAGCAGTCACAGGAACACAGACTCCTCCGGAAATGCCGCCATGCGCAGAACATGCATCTCTAATTTCATTTCACACTGACTCAAGCATTCAGTCCTTTTTACGAAAACCCAGCTTCTCATTACAGTAACCGGTTTAAAATGACAATCTTCTGTTGAGCAAGTCTAAGAAATGACCTTCCTTTATTTTACATGGTATAAAAATTCAGTTTCCTAGGCCGATGGGCTCTAGGGACAGGTGTTTTTATGTACTAGACATGGCTTTCAAAGTTCTTCAATTGCCTAAATTAATAACGACTTTTTTCCTTTGGCTTTTCTAAGGGACACATTAATTTCAATCTTTTTCTAAGGAAGTGAATCTCTAGCTATCTCATTTGGATAACTTTCTGCCTTCAGAGTAGAATTTGAAATAATCTGCAAGGTTACCCCTTCCCCACCCTGCCCCAGCAGCCCAGCCTCTTTCTTCCTTCCAGCCTCCAGCCACCGGGGTTTGGTTGGGAAAGGAGATGCAGAAGGGAGTCTCTGGATTTTTCTATCAAAAGGTTGGCCACAACCCCCAGTAGACCAAATGTAATTCATTATGGTGGGTTTTGGTTTTACTACATTAAGAGTTATCCTTAGGGAAATTACAAACAAACAGAAATAGGAAGACTTTATATTTTATTAACGGATGTACTGCTCAGTCTCATTATATTTTAAAAGACAAAGTATAAAAAAAAAATCTGGCTCCATTTAAAATGTCCTGACTAGCAGAACTTAAAATACACAAATCTTAACATGAAAGTCTAGATGAATAAATAAAATAAACAACGAAACAGCTTTCTCAGGAAAAGCCATAATAAAGAGCTCGACTATTTTTTCAGCTGTTTAAGATGCTCGTGTTAAAGGGAAAAGAGTATCATTGTTGACTTTGAAATGTAGAACCATTTGCTTAATTCAGTGATGCTAAAATGGGCAGTTTGGCTGAAGAAAGAAATTGGCTTGTAGCATTTGATGAGCAATTTCTTCTTTTGAATATAGAAATGACCAGGGATGCGGACACGCTTTTTATTCTTTTGAGGACCCTCTAACCAAGAAATCTTTTAAATGATCATTACACAGTGAATGCCTGGAGGCTCTGGAAACTATTTATTTTGACATTATTATAAGCTCAAAATGATTCACCAATGCAAAAGAAGAAGAGAAAAAGCAATTACATACTAAGCTGTAAACACTGGAAGCTTTTCTGTGCTGAAAATAATTGGACAGAGTTTTTTCTTTTTTTAAGTAATAGTGTCCAAAGAGATTCAATGATCTTATTGCTTATGGATTTGGAGCTTAACTATATTCCTTATTTTAAATTTGATATTAGAATAGCAAGATTATAGACCTTGATACAGTGTGACTTGGAGAAGTATCGTTTCATTAAATTATCAAGTTAAGGCTCAAGGAGCCTGATGGAATGTGTGTGACCATGAGGCCAGCCAGTTGGAATCCGCTATGGCTCACAGAGAAAGATGCGGTTCTCAGCTCCTGTAAAGATTTAGAACTTCGGGAACCCACAAGCATAGTTCTACGTTGTCCTTTCAGGGGTCCTCAAACTTTTTAAACAGGAGGCCAGTTCATTGTCCCTCAAACCCGCTGGAGGGCTGGACTATAGTTTAAAAATAAAACTATGCACAAATGCCTATGCGCACTGCACATACCTAATTTGAAGTAAAAAAAAAAAGGGGGGCAAAAACACCCGGCATGCTGAATAAATGTCCTCTGAGGGCCATGTGGTCCGCAGGCCATAGTTTGAGGACCCCCTAGATTGATATAAGTCAGAATCGACTTGATAGTGTTAGGTTTCTGGGGTGGTTGACCTCAGTTCTTGCTTAGCAACGCTGAAAGAATTCATATGGCAGAAGCACTTTTGTAAATCCAAGTGAATGTTATGAAAGAAAGTTTCAGGTATCGCAGTCCCCAAAAGTCCCCACTATCTCCGGAAAGCACGCCGGGCTGCATGGCAGGGGTGGGGAAAGTTTGCAGCTGAATATGGCGGTTTCATGGGAGGAATACCTGAGCAGGAGTGCAGAACCAGCTGAGGAGCCACGGCAGGAACCCCCAAGGGCCTCACCCTCCACTTGCAGAGCACGTGAACAAGGGAGGGCGACAAGGAGCCCAGGCCTACTTCTATCACCTCCCAACACCACTGGAGGGCATTGGTCGATCGTACTGGTTGATTTTGGTGCACTTTTGTGAAGTCCTATTCTGTATGACCAGGTGGACCTTCCACCTGGGTCTACATGACTTGGGTCAGAGCATGCTCAGTTCTGAATTTTGCCATAGGTATCTAATGAGTGTGCCTGATTTATTTCCAACCCCTTTGTTGTGGCCCGGACAGCTCATTTTCGTTTAGTGCTGGCATTTGGGAAGACAAGCCCTAATCTAGCAACCTGTCAATAGCAGTAAGTGAATGGAATTAAAACTCAACTCATAGCCATAAATTCAATTCGGACTCATAGCGACCCGAGAGGACAGGGCAGAATTGCCCCCTGAGGATTTCTGGGGCTGGAATTCTTTACAGGAATAGAAGTCTCTTTTTTCTCCCTCCCAGTGGCTCCAAAGGACTGACCTTGCAAGGAGATGTCCAGCGGGTGCCTGCAGGCTCCTTCATTGAAAATCTCTGCTAGTTTATGAAGCGGGAGGGAAATTTTGAGGAGGCCGTCTGCGGCAGAGTTAACTCCCCATTAAAGCCAATGAGCTTTTCCACATCTCTCAAAAAACAAACAAAAAAACCTAAAGTGACTACTTCAGATTAATATGCTGTAGGTAGAACCACCTCCCACTCAGCAAACCAAACCAATCAACCAACCAACCAAACAAACAAAAACACCCCAAATCCTGTTGCCTTCAAGTCAGTTCTGACTCATGCTCACCCCTTGTGGTACAGAGTACAATTGTTGCATGAGGTTGTCTAGGCTGTACCCTTTATGAAAGCAGATGACCCCTTCCTTTTGTGGTACAGCTAGGTGGGTTTGAACTGATAACCTTTATATAAGCAGCCCTATCCAGCGATCTATGTCAACTAAAGTGTCAAAGCATGTAAAGACTGATCCACAACCCCCACTTCTCTCTTCCTCTTCTGTGATGACCTGGAATCCACCTTTTGATCTGGTGGCACCATATTTGTGAAGCAGCCCGAATCACTGACGGACGGTGTGCAGGACAAACACCCTGTAGAATTGCCCTTCTAGCGTCAGAATTTGCATGAACAAGAAATAAACTTCTAGATTTTAAGCCACTGAGGTTTCATGGGTAGCTTCTTTCTGCAGAACAGACTAGGCTATCCTGCCTGATCATCTCTTCACAGGGTTTTTGTGGAGAGCTACCGGAGCAGCTCGATCCAGGGGAGCTGCCAAAGCAGATACCTACACTTTATCTGGGATTGTAGGTTGTAGTACCAAAGTTTTTATTTGCCCGGGAGGCACTGAGTAAATTGTTTTTCTTCTGAAAACAGGACAATATGTAAGTAAGTTTGGAGACATATGTAGCTGGAGCTGAAAGTCCTCTTACCTTGCAGTTTTCTTTGGTAGAGATAGACTTGTTCTTAATGAAACCCATGACAGTCAGTGTCACAAATGACTTCTGAGGAGAGGCCAAACAGCTAAGTCAAGGCCAGCCTACCGTTCTCTTAAATGCTGTCTCATGCTCTCATCTGCTCTGACGTGTTTGCTCAGGGGCATGTGGCAGCCACTGGGCGGGCCTTACCATTGGCACTGAAAATCATTGTAGGGGATATTAGAGGATTTACATCAAGAAGACCTGACTTCCTGGCCATTGCTCGGGGGCCACAGTTCCCAAGACAATCAGTGTCAAGGGCAAAACAAAATAAAACATGACGAGGCCTCTGGGGCTGGGTTGAGCTGGATATGTAACCAAAGCCCCCTTCTACCAGGATCTTCCCAAGAGGAGATTGCTCTTTTCCATAGCTAAACAATTTTGTTTAACACACGTTCTGCTGGGGAACCTTCTGGGAAGCAGAAGAAAATAAATCTGCCTTCCTTTGAATTAAGCTGGGTTGGGTCCAAGCCCTGTGTAGTGTGTATTCTTATCATAACATCTAAAGGAGTCTCATTTCACCATTCTTAGCTATTAAAAAAAAAGTTCCAGGCACAATAATTCAATTTAAAATTACACACCAGGAGTAGTTCATATTTAATACACTTTATACAGGTATTACAGGTACAAGGGACGTACTTGTTAACTGCCAGGTTGCTGGCTTGAACCAACCAGCTACTCCACAGGAGGTACTGTGTTTCTGTGAAGATTTTCAGCTTGGAAGCCCACTGGGAGAGCTCTCCTCTGGCTTGAGTCTGAAGGTGCTTGACAGCAGTAGCCTTTTGTTTTTATAGAGGTATAAAGCTTTCTTTCTTTGTTTTTTTTTTTCTCGGTATAAAGCTTTTTAGAACAACAAAAACAATTCCTTTTGGAAGTAAGCCAGAGATAAAACCACAAGTTACATGCTTTACTTTTTTTCTGTCCTGCTGCTGGCAGCCACCCTTTCATCGATTGTGCACACCAGCATGGTGGTGAAGTGGTGAACTCTGCGCTCTCACTCCCCTGGCTACACACTCGGTCTCCTCACTCATCGTGTGGCTTCACCCAACGCACGGAGCCTCCTGCAGGCTCCTCACCCTGTGTGTGTAAAAGTGCGAAGGAGACAGACTTCCTCAGAGCTGTGCTTTAGAGAGAATCCTCCTCACATACTCAGCACCGCCTTGAATAGGGCAGCACTGCATACATGACATCTACTTGATGATTGTTGATGGTGTGGTGGTGTGTTTGTACGGATAAAAAAAGAGCCCTGAATGGTTATGTAACAAGTAAGGGAATAAATAGATCTTCCTTCATCCACCTTCATCTTTCATTGTTCTATCACTCTCTGATTGCAATATTAGAGGCTAAAATGGGCAGAATTCCCACCTCTGAACAAAGTTTGTGCACATGGGTGTGCATGCTTGTGTGTCCATGTGAGTGTGCCTGTACAATGTGTGTGCACGTGTGTGTGCACATGTGCACTGGAGCCTGGCAGCAGCAGGGGAGGCGCCTGTCTCTGTTCAGCAGTATCTGACGGCTGCTGCAGGTGTAATGAGAAGTGATTGGTGATCTGTTCAGGGAGCTCCTGGGGTGGACTCAGGGAAGGAGCAGCAAAGAAGACATACTCATCTCCCCCATATGTAGATGAGGTGATGGAGGTGGGCGGTAGAGGAGCAGCTCCTTAGTAATGAGATCACAGGGGAAAGGCCTTGGATGAGGTGCCAGACATCCCTGCTTTCCCAGAGAGGGTGGGGACTGGGAACGAGGCTGCATCCTGCCTAATCAGTTACAGTTGCTCTGTCGCTCTGGGGAGGGAGGCAGATGAGGCAGGGAGCTTCCGGAATCTCTCATCTCCAGTCCTTCTAGGTGGATGTGGGAGCGTGTGAGGACGGCCACACTGGAGGGTCAGGGTTGATCGCCTTGCAGTGTGGAGCCCGGCCTGGACCTGCGTTGTGCAGGGTGACCAAGGAGCTCTGAGGGCAGGGTTCTGGGTGGGGGCTTTGTCTACTAAGACCCACAGCCGCGCCCTGTGTCGCAATGTTGGCATGCAATGTGCAAAGACTTGAGACAATGTGAAATGGACCATCCACTTCACTTGGAAAGACAGGAGGGCTGAAAATCAGATTGGGAGATCTGATCTCGTTTGCTGCACAGTTGTGAGAGGAGATATTCCTGGCTTCTCTCATGTTGGGAACCGGGCATAATCAGCCTGACAAAACCAAGGCCATATTGCCTGCCCAGCAGGGCTAAAGCCACGTCACCTCAACCTTATCTTACCCTGACACACACCAGATGGCCCACCCTTGTCTGCTCCAGCACCGGACATTCCAACTGCAGACTTGCGGCCGCCTGCCCTGTGTGCTCTACACTCCCACCCTTCCTTTTTTTTATCTCTCCTTTGAACTCCCTTGTTTGCCTCACCCTTTATAGAGAGGCTTGTGTAGCAATAAACTCAGACCTTGACAAGAATCTGCTTGGTCTCGCTCCTCTCTCTCGCCCGTTTCTCTTTCAGGCTGGGTCCTCCTTGGAACCCCTCGAATAACTGAGTCCCGCGGGTTGGGGCACTCTCACACATGAAACTATATTCCTCCTCAGGCATCAAGGAGGTGATACGAATGCTTTGATAGCCTAGTATCTGTCAGCTGGGAGGCACAACATAGTGAGAGCCCTTATTAATCACTTGGAGATTAGCTGAGGGGTGGGAGAAGCCAGGCATGAGGCTTTCCAGGGCTGCTCAGCCTGCACAGGAGTCCTTTCCTGGGTTGGACAGAGGTGCTGCCATCTGAAAGCTCAGATAGAGCAGTTGGAAAATTAACTGACCTGGTACAAGATCTATTTACATATATCAAAAGATCCTGGGTAATAACATCTCATGTTTGTGCAGCATGCCACATTTGTCAAAGGGCTTTCTCATTTACTGTCTTACTTGGTCCTCAAACTAAGAGGCCTTTGGGCAGCTATTGCTGTTTAATTTTGGGCGTGGTAACAGCTTTGGGTATAGTACTGGGCTTGGAATCAGGCTGTGCAACCCACAGCAGGTCACTTAGCTGCTCTGGATTGGCTTTCTTCCTCTACGAAGGTCAGCGCTTGGACTAGACCATTTTCCCAGTGGCAGCTCTGCTGACATTTTGGCCAACATCGTTCTTGTGGGGCTGTGTTGTTCCCTGCACCAGGATGGCAGTGGGACTCCCTTCTTCAGAATGTCTCCAGGCATGGCCAAATGTCCCCAGCAGAGCATGCTGCTGGGCTGGCGCACGGCAGGATGATGCACTCAATGAGTTGGATTTTAAGTTTTCAGGTACTTTACATGTCTGCACAGGGAGACTACATCAACAATTACCCAGCAGTCAATGGGTCATCACTGACCCTCTCTATAATTCCAACTGAGATCATGAAGCACCGACTGAGTTTCTGAGCTTAGCACCCTGCATGGCACAAGTTGTTTAGCACTCAGCTACAAACTAAAAGGTTGGCAGTTCAAACCTATCCAGAGGCCTCTTAAACAAAATCCTGGTGGTCTGCTTCAGAAGAGTTGGAGCCATGAACACCCCATGGAGTGAAGAGATATAAACATGAATGTGGATGTGACTCTAGGTATAGCTACAACCGGGAACCATGGAATCAACTACATCATGGAATCAACTTCAACTCCTGGCCTCCTTGTGTGTCCAAGAAGAACTGTGCTCCCCAGGGTCTGGAAAGGCTGCTTGGTCTGAAGTAGATTTGCAGGCCCTTCTTTCTAGGTGCCGCTGGGTGGCCTCAACCTTCCAAGCATGCTATTAAAAGCCAATCCGTCACCTGTGTGCATCACTGAAGACACACAGACACAGGGAGCAATGCCCTGGCTGGGGCACTGGAACAGCGCTGGCATGCAGTGAGTGCTGCCCAGTTAGCGAACAGGTCTTCCCTTGGTACTTTCTCAGGTCTGTGTGAAGCTTTCTAAGCATCCAGAGTTCTCAGCCTGATTCTACTGCCAACTTGCAGTGTGGCTTCGAGCTAGTCTCTTGCCCTCTCTGGGCTTGATAACAAAAGCAGGGCAGGCCAGCCACAAATATCGTGTGGCTAGCAGGGGAAAGCAGTTGAGGACACAATTGCAGATGGAGTTCATCCTTTGGACTCATCGCCCCTCCTCCCTAACACACCCCCCCCCACTACACACACACACACCTTTTCAACTGCACCAGATGGGTTTTAACTTTCCGGCACCAGAAAAGCAGACCTTGAGTTTTTTCCTTTATGGAATGTAGGCCATCCCTGCTTATGTGTCACATTCAGTCCTCGTTCTTCTCCCTACTCTTGTCCCTCCTCCAGTCATCAACAAGTGACTGCAGGGCGGTTTCCCAGCAGGGCTGTGCTCAAAGATTCATAATGCTGGGTTTTCCTTTAGTTCTCCACAGTCTTGGGCTTGGAACAATCCAGGCATTACCTTATCAAATGCTCATTTTAGGGGGGAAGGACGGGGGCACTGGAAACACCGTATGGGCTCAATCCTTTTCTGCACGTGTGTGAGGGGTTTCCAGGAGTTCGAATTTCAACTTAAGTGATTTATTTTTTGTTGTTTAATCGCGTGCCTGTCATCTGCTGGACATTTCTTCTACAGTGTTTTGTTGTTGTTAACCCCATTTCTAAGATCAGAGATAGAAGGGTCAGGCACAATAGGCAGTTAAATTGACTCAATCTGGGGTGTGAACCTGCTTCTGTCTGGTTCCTCATAGCCCTCAGTCATTTTAATGCAGGTGTTGTGAAGGGTGTGGGTTCAGCAGCCACACACTGCCTCATCTCGCCTCCTCGTTGATAGGCTGTGTACCCTTATGTGAGTTGTTTAATCTCCTACCAAGCTTGTGAGAGCACTACTTTTATTAGCTTCATTTTACCGAGACTGTGAGAGGTCAGGGGAGCGAAGGCTTACATATTGCCAGGCATATAATATGCTAATGATAGTCAAGATATATAACTAAGCATTTCTCTGTTCTTGGTTCTGTCAGTACCTGGTGTGGCCACAAAGGAGAAACCTGGTTTCCTGCTATTTTGAGCATCTAGTGTGAATGGCAGGAGATAAGTCACAAGCTAATGAACCCTTGTGGTGTAGTGGTTAAGCACCCTGGGCCCGGCTATCAAAAGATATAGTGTCCAGGGTCTTAAAGACTGGAAGATAAACAAGGGGCCATCTAGCTAAGAAACAACAAAGCCCACATGGAAGAAGCCACCAGCCTATCTCGACATGATCGCTGAAGACAAAGCGGGTGCATAAGCAAATGCGGGCATGTTTTCCTGATGTGCACTCACCCTTTACATAAAACTCTCTCTTATACATACGCGTTTCTGTGGATTTGTTTCGCTAAGGCACCCAGACTAACATAAGCAGCATGGAACGCATTTAAGAAGCCTAGACAAGGGCAGGGCAGGATATTTGGAGGGACTGGATCCAGAATTAGAGAGGAAGGGGTCCTGGAGGTGAAACGGGCTGCTAGCTCCCTGTCCCAAGGGGGACAATGAGACTGCTGGCTCCCATGAAGATTTACAGTCTTGAAAACTCCATATAGGGTCACTGTGGTTGGAATCCACTGGACGGCAGTGGCCTTTTGGGATTGAAGGTGGAAGCCACCAAAGAGCCTGCGGGGAGTGTGTGAACTTCTGGAATACAGCGAACAACCTCTGCACATCTGCTTTTCGTGCTGCCCAAGTCATGCATTGACATTTGTCCAAAAGTGAACCATCACAGCTGCTCTCTCAGGAAGCTGGGGGCTGAGCCCGCTGGTTCCACTCTGTCAGCATTTCTGGTCCGGGTACCTGCCCTCTGCCCCGGCACAGGCAATGGGCTTTTGGAAGCAGTGCTCCCTGGGTAGTGGGTGTGATTTGGCTCCTCTGGCCTAACATGATGAATGCTGAGAGGGGGTGGATACTAGGGGGTTAAGCTCCCTGACCTTTCCCTAGCCCAGGGGAAAACTTACTATTTAAAGTAAGTTTTAGACAGAATCTTTAGAAAGATAAATTGTTTACTTAATGTACACAATTACTCCCCAACACATCTGTTTTGTGTCTGCTCAACTCAACCTCATAGGCTATGGATGACCTTGAGCAAGTTTTTAAAGTCACAATGGGTTTCTACCAGGATTGAGAGTTCAGCTCTCTCAACTCTCCAATTGGTTATTAGCACCATAGTCTCATTTCTATTTATGGATTTACTTTGTTTGAGGGAAAAAAGACTCCCAATTCAACTTTATTTTATTAGGAACTCCTTTGCTATGTTTTACACAAGAAAAAGACACAAACCGCTGTTCTGGATGAAGGAGAGCATCCGCATGAGGCCACAATGGTGTCGGAAGGACCCACAGCCACAGTTACTTAAATAAAATGACACTCATTCTGTCCTGCTGACTCTGACTCATAGTGACTCTGTGTAGGGATCCTGAAGTTGCTACCTTTACAGGAAGCAATAACCTCATCTTTCTCCTGTGGAATGACTAGTGGCTTCGAACCAGCGATCTTGCTGTTAATAGTCCAACACTATCCAGCATCACCACCTGAGCTCCTGAAAGCTTAAATGAGACATGGAAAACAAACACCTTTGTCACAAAACTGTCCCTGAAGACGGATCAATTCATGGAGTTGCGGGAGGGCCTGTGAGAGCATGAGCGGGACCTTCATTGGGATGTGCACACGACCGTATATCGCTGAGTCTGGCCCGGGGAGTGGACGCAAGTTTTCCACTGCCGGTCAGCAGTAGGAAAGAACTCAATGGTGGCTGAATGTGTGGCCCCTCAAAATGGATTTAGGGTCTCCACATAGACTCTCACTGTGAGCCACAGCCTATTGCTCAAAATTTAAGCTTAAATATGACTTAAATGCCTAACATTCTGTTTCCTTAAACTAGAGTACTGCCAGGATCAACTAGAGGCCTGGATGACCTATCAGGTCTGAACAACGATCTCAAATCACTTCACATGATCCATTCCACCAGTCATGTCACCAGTCACACCTCCTCACTTACCCATTCCAGAGACTGTGCCTGTATAACCTATCGACTAACACATTCCCACATGTTGTGATTATGAAACCAACCATCATGCTGGAATAAGGACCAATCACGATGTAAGGGGCAGGGTCAATGGGAAAGCAAGATAGGGGCTGAGGGGAGCCAAGAGGGTCCCGTCACTCAATCCCTAAACCTGATCTAATGTCACTAGACTGGGGTCTTCCTCACATCTCAAGGGCACCCGATTCATGATTGAAGTGAATTGTGCTTATTCAATCTTTGTTCTGCTTACCGTCCTGCTATGCTGCCTCCTCTTCTTGCTTTATGTGTGTGGCTCCCTCTGTTGTGGTGACAAATGGCTTGAGAGGGATTTGACATAGGGAGAAAGCCCACCCACATCAACTGTCACCAGAAGCAGACACTAAGTTCATTTCTCTCACCTCACAGAACTATGCACATCAGACACTGGTAGAGCTGCCCGGAAGGGGAACCCTTAGTGCAGTGGTTCTCACCCTGTGGGTTGCGACCCCTTTGGGAGTCATATGACCCTTTCACAGGGCTCGTCCAATTCATAACTGTAGCAAAATTACAGTGATGAAGTAGCAAGAAAATCATTTAATGGTCGGGGGGGGGGGGTCACCACAACAAAAGGACCTATATTAGGAAGGTTGAGAACCACTGCCTGAGTGTGCTTAGGACTTTGCTGCCCTCAGGGTCACCAGACATTCCTGAAGGCAGAGTCACTGCAGGAAGCCCTTCTGGGAAATGCCCTGAAGCCAGGTCTCAACCAACTCCATCCACCCTCACCCTCCTAGATCCTAATCATAGGCTGCATGGAAATGCTCCCTGCCACTTCAAAGACTGTAAGTCCATGGGAGCAGAAAGCCTTCTCTTTCTCCCTTGGAGTGGTGGCTGGTGAGTTCAAACTGCTCACCTTCTGGGTAACATAACCCACAGACCAGCTCCCCCTGAGCTCAGTTAGGTTTGCCACACAGCACACATTGTTGGGAACCTTCTGAAGTAGCTGTGCCATGTGCAGGTTGGGGGATTTCGCACAAGATGCAGAATTCCACCCTCTCTTGGAAAAAATAATTTTTGCAATAGCCTTGTATTCTCTTCTGGATCTGAGTAGCAGCTACTCTCATGCAGTCCTAGCACATACATGCTAGGTCTTACGCCGAGTCTGCTCCATGCTTTCCTGTGTCCTATGTGGCGCTGTAGGCACCCAAGGCATGGACTCTGCAGCCTGGGTTCAAATCTCTCCTTTCCACTTCCTCACTGTGTGGTCATAGGCTCATGACTTTATCATCCTGTGCCACTGATTTTTCATCTGTAAAATGAGGCAAGAATAGAGTCCACACATAGGCTTCTTAAGTGAAATAATTGAATTATTATATACAAAAAGCTTAGAACATTGCTCGGCATCTTGCAAATACTGTTAGGTAGCTTAGCATAGGGAGTGGGTCATCCATTACATATGCTCAGGTTCAAACTTCCGGCCAGGAAGGGGTGGTACACCTAGGTGGGTGTTACACCTGGATTGGCCCATCTGAGCCAGGTGAATTCAATCCAGCCAATGGGGTTGACCAGGACCATCAACCATGCCTCCCTGTGGAGGAATTGAAATGGCAGGATCTTGACCTCTCCGATGTCTCCCTTCACCCACTTTTCTGTTGTCCGTCCCCCAGGGAGGAGGTCACATGTAGATACTTGTAATCGGTTTCCTCTTTCCAATCCACCCTCCCTCTACCCTCCCAATATCACCACTCACAAATTATCAAGGTTTCTTGAGGGATGGGGGAGGAAGGGGTAAAAATGAGGACTTGATTGATGCCAGGGGCTTAAGTGGAGGCAAATGTTTTGAGAATAATGAGGGCAGTGAGTGTACAATGTGCTTTACACAATTGATGTATGTATGGATTGTGATAAGAATTGTATGAGCCCCTAATAAAACGATTTAAGAAAAGAAAGAAAAGGCAGGATCCTGGAGCCCACGTAGTGACTTTCTCTCCAGCAGCTTCTAGGCAAGCTGTGCAGGGGTGAGGGGCCCTGAGGTGCCTGTGTAAACCTGAAACTTCTTCTCTCAAAAAACTCACTTGGATCACAATCCAGGCTGCGGAGTGAATTCTTTCTCACGCGAAGCCAAGGACTGAGGTATATTTCTCCCACGAGAGATCTAACAATAGTATCTCTTATTATATCATTAGGAGCCCTGGTGGTGTAGTGGACTATGCATTAACCTGCTAATCGCAAGGTCAGGGGTTTGAACTGACTAGCCCCTCCGTGGGAGAAATATGAGGTTGTCTATTTCTGTAAGGCAATGGTTCTCAACCTTCTGAATGCCGCCACCCTTTAATACAGTTCATGTTGTGGTCACCTGCAACCATAAAATTATTTTCATTGCTACTTTATAACTGTAATTTTGCTATCGTTATGAATTGGATGACCCCTGTTAAAGGGTTATTTGATCCCCAAAGGGGTCGCGACCCACAGGTTGCGACCCCTGCTGTAAGGATTTAAAGTCTCAAAACCCCAAAGGGGCAGATCTTTGTCCTATTGGGAGTCAATAAAATGGTAATTAGGTTTTTTTCTGCATCAGTATCAGATTCTGGTGGCAATCTCAGTCATCCTGCATTGTGGTCTGGTTTGAACTCCGGAAATGACTGCCCTGGTTTGAGGTGAGGGCCACGGTGCTTCAGTGGTAGTCCTCTCATCGTCTTTCACCGGGAAGACCCGGGTTTGATTTGCAGCCAATGTGCCCCAGACTGTCAGTGAAGGTTTGTGTGTTGCTACGACACTGAGGCTTCAGTGGTGTTTCCAGACTGAAACAGAATAATGAAGAAAGACCTGATCATCCCCATCCACACATTGACCTATGGCCCACCACTGTTGGCTTCCTCTCCCAGTCCTGGTGGTAGCACAGATTGGCACAGTTTGCTCCACTGCCCATGAGGTGCCCATGAGAGGCTGAGTCGACAACCACAGTCAAGATCAACAGCTTAAACTCCATTCTGGGTCTATGGAAACAAGAACAACCTTCTGAAATGAGGTCACATTGCTATTTGGGACTGGGAGGATGCCTTTGTGATATGGATTGCACTCTGGATCCCGAGGGGGACTTTTAAACACAGCCACATAGCAGCTCCGGAAATTGTCATAGTGAGAAGGCAGGTTAAAAAAAAAAAAAAAAAGCTTTTACTGGCTTGCTCAAAGGAGGCTGCGGGTAGATTGTGGGGTGGAAAACTCCTCTGGAAATGAAAAGTTTTTTTCCTTACATATGCATCATTTCTTCTGGTCCTGAAAGAAAACACAAAGCAGACGAGAGAAGGAAACGGAGACTAGCAGTCATCTTGTTGGTATTCCCACAGCACCCCCTCCTTAAGCACTTGCTGCCATCTCATCCAACTCCACTCAGTGTATTTCCACCCGGCAATGATGCAGAAATGTCTGCGTACTCCAGTTTGATTGTAGTCGGGCAACGTTTATGGCTTTGACGTTCAACTGAGCATGGCAGGACGTCTAGAAACAATTATAACCAGCACCTGCTCTGTCTGTGCTGTGGGCAGGCAGTGACGGATTCCCAGCCTCTGGAACACTAGTGTTCCCTCCCAGCTCAGGATAATGACGGTGACACTCGGCCCCCTTGTTGTCTGGGGAGCTCAAGGAGCTCTCCTCTGAAACCTCAACTTATGGGCATTTCTTTAAGTGAAGACATCAAATTAGTGACTGGAAAGGAAGGCGTAGGAGATGATTATTGGCCACAAGACAAGCCTCAACCGCCTCCAGAGAGCATGTCTCCTAAGTACCAAGTTGGCGGTGACAGCTAGGGGGCCCTGGGTCACCGGGTGGTGTTGAGCGGGGACTCTGGGGCCCCAGCGTGGGACGCTGGCGGGTGCAAGTTCAAGAGGGTCAGGGGCTGATGCCTCCCCATGCCCCTGCCCTCCCCCAGCAAGGGCGCTCTGGGGTGCTGGGTCCTTGAGGCCCCGGCTGGCGGGGCCGCCCACGGTCAAGGCTTCGGGCACAAGCGCGGGTGTGCTGAGGCCTGCGCCTTCCGGGGGTCTGGGCTCAAGCAGGTGGTCGCGGCGGCTCCGTGGGCGGGCGGGCGCCCAGCAGGATGACCAACGACCCCCGGCGCGTCGCCGGCACCCAGCGCCCGGGCGTAGAGGCGGGCGGGGGGGCTGCGCTCCGCTGCCGCCAGGGCCCCCTCCTTCCGCGCCCCCCCCCCCCGCGCCAGGTGAGCCCGGCCTGGGCCTCGGCGGGCGGCGGGGCTGCCCTCTCGCCGCCCTCCAGCGCCCCTCTCGCCGCCCTCTAGGGGCCGGGCCGCGCCGAGCCGGGCGGCCGCCGGCCGGGGCTGGGGGTTGGGAGGGGCGGGGGTCACGGGCGGGTCGCTCGTTCGGCTGCTGGCGGGGGGCGTGGCCGGGCGGCCGCGCGCGAGGCCGGGCCAGCGGCCGCCACGCCCTCGGGCTCAGACTCCGACTCCGGCTCGGCTTGCCCTGGCGGCGGTGGCGCCGTGAGGAGGAGTCCGCGCTCCTCTGTGGCGGCGGCGGCGGCCGGCTCCAGGCCGGGTTTTGGCGCCGCCCGCCTGCTGCCTCCTGGCGGCTCCAGAACTCCAGCCCCCTCTCTATCAGCCTCTCACTCCGTCTCAATACGTCTCAAGATGGCGGCCAATGTGGGATCGATGTTTCAATATTGGAAGCGCTTTGATTTACAGCAGCTGCAGGTCAGGCTTCTCTCTCGGCCTCTCGCTCGGGGGTGGGGGCTGCGGGCGGTCGCGGCGTCCCCGGGGGGCGCCGGGCTGCCTTGCCGCCGGGGAGCCGCGGCGGAGGGGAGGAGGGGGGTGCCGGGGAAAGCGGGGCCGACTCGGGGACAAGTCCCTCTCACTCCCCGGCCCCCATTGATAACTCGCTTGATCGGAAATTGATCCTCTTTGTTCAATTCATCGATCAGCCCAAAATGGCGCCGGGAGCCGCCGCCGCCACCGCTGCCCCTGGTGTCTGCCCCCTCCCCTGGCGCCCGCCCCCCCCCCCCGGCCCCGAGCTGCCGCCGCCGCCGCGGGACCGGGGAGGGGGCGGCACCGGGCGCCCGCGGGGTGCGCAAAAAAAAAAGAACTTGAGGAAATTTGTGTTTTTCTTTGCTGTCTCATACCCTGTATTCTTTTATCTCCTCTCTGAGATCCTTCTGTAAGGGGATGTCCAGTGCACTGCAAATAGGTTTTGGGTCTATACCCGGCCGTCCCCTCTCATTCTCCATGATAAGATTTTTTTGTTCTCATGATGCCTGTTGCCTTATCCCTTTGAAACTTTGTGATCACACAGGCTGGTATGCTTCCTCCATGAGGGCTCTGTTGCTTCTGAGCTAGATGGTTGCTTCTTTACCTTCAAGCCTTTAAGACCCCACACGCTATATCTTTTGGTAGCTGGACACCATCGGCTTTCTTCATCACATTTGCTTATGCAGCCGCTTTGTGGTCAGTGATCGTGTAGGGAAGGTGAGCATCGTTTAATGCCAATTTAATAGAACAATGTTCTTGCAATGAACGAGTCCTTGAGCGGAGGCCCTATGTCCATCTGCTACCTTAATACTAAATCTATAAACATATGGACATAGATCTATTTCCCCATGCCCCTTTGTAAATATATGTACATGCCTTTATTTAGACATCTATAACTGGCCCTTGCTTCCCAGCTCACTCTTCTATACCCTTTGATTTTCATTTTGTGCCCACTGTCATGCTCAGTCTTCCTTTGGGTTTCAGTAATTCCTCTTGGTTACATTACCCTTGATCACGCCCTACCAGGCCTCCTGCATCCCCCTCACCACCGATTTCCATCACTTTTTGTTCCCTTGTCTCTGGAGTTCTTAACACCACTACCTTTCTTCCCACCTCCCTCTCTCGCATGTCCTCCAGGATGTGCTAGTTCCGTTTTTTTTTCTCCTCCAGATTGTTCGTTCAGCCTATCTTATTTAGACAGACCTGTAGAGGCAATAACATGCACAAAAACAAGAAAGAACAAAACCAAGCAGCAAAATAAACAAAACAACAAAAATCCAATTACAATAAAAGAAAACAAAGGTCAACAAGATAGAAAAGCTCATAGATAGTTTAAGGACTATGTGTTGGCCTTTAGAAGTGTTTTCTAGTCCAGTCTTTTGGGGCACCAAACCCTGACCCTAAAGTCCACCTTTAGCATTTCCTTGGGATCTTGCTGCTCCTTTTACTTGCTCTTCTGCTGTACCCCCTTAGTGTTATGCCTCGGTGTAGCGAGATCAGTTTGGGGGTAATTCCCACACTGTGTCTCCAGTGTTGTCCCCTCTAGGGCTATGGGTCTTTGAGGGACGTTGTGTCTCGTCGTGGGGCTGGCCATGTGGTCTTCTATGTGAACTGACTTCTCTGAGTGGGAACATCATCCTCAAGGTCTGGTGGGACAGGATGTGCTCCACTCTCCCCTTCTCCCCTTCATCTCTGTGTGCTCTGATCAGATAATGTCTCTGTCCAGGAGATGCAAATTCAATGCTATCCTCTGAAATAAAATCTTTGGGAGGGGTTGTGGGGAATATCTGCTCAGATCTTTGGTGTGTCCAGGAGAGAGGGACTGCTCGGCTGGGCACAGCCACGAGGGGCTCAGAACTCTGGCTCCAGAAAATGGTTGTAAGTTTGGCTTTGTTTTTAACCAGTTGTGTGCCTCTGGGTCAACACCTGTGTTTTTTTGAGTTAGTTTTCTGATCCGAAAAGTAAAGGTACTCCATTGTCCAGACTCCCATGTCACCAAGTGATCGATAGGGGCTAACCAGAGCCTGATTCAAATAGTGTGGATCTGTTAGGTGCCTTCTAGACCTGGGGTGGCGATTCTGAGCCCAGGACAACAATAATGTCCGAGAGGTGATATAGGTGGCTCCATATTGAAACAGGAAGACCACTGTGGAGATTTTGTCCTTCCACTGATGGCCACAGGCCACCACCTCACGTCCTGCAAAAACAGTTTCCATGGCTCAACAGCCAAGCCAGGGGCCAGTGCCTTAAAAATCATATGGCTAACTGGGACAAAGGGCAGACAGATATTTTTTATCATGATGTCTTGAGAAACCCACCTAACCTCCATGCAAATCTTCTGGTGTGAGTTATTTTTGGAAGCAATCATATGCTGACAGTAATTCAAATCTTTCCTTTTGACAATTTGCCTGTACTCTTTTCTGAACCTGAGAAGGTAATCCCTGTGTCCAATAAGAAATTGACTGGCTGGCCTCCTACTTGGACAGTTAGCCTGGGATCCTGGGGACCAAGTGAAACAGAGCACTGACACCTTCATTCAGCTTCTTCAAGCATTATTGTCTCTTGCTTGGGATTTTCTAGGTGTGGATGAGGCCCGTCCTCTCTATTGGAGGGTTGTCTGCTTCTCCTGGGGTATTCAAGGCACTGATTTTTCCAATGTCCTTCTTTCCTGCAGTAGGCACATTGATCCTGCCCCATGGCTTGGCGGTGCCCACAGGTCAGTCTCTCCGTAAGTGGGCCATGCTCTCCTTTTCCTGAGTCTCTGGGGTCTCTCATGGCAATTACTAGTATTTTAACTAGTTTCTTTGTCTCTGTCGTGGTAGGATCATCTCTGTTGTTACACACCCGCTGAGCCACTTGTACCAAATCACTAAGATTTTTCCCGTCAAACCCTTCCCACTTCTTTTTCATGTCTGAGGCAGACTGAGTAATAAAGGCAATACTTATTGCCCTCCTGTTCTCGGGGCCTCCAGGCAGTTAGGGATATAAAGCCCGTAGGCTTCCATCAGTCACTCTAAAAAGGCACGCAGACATTCTCTTGTAAGAGCCTGAAAATTCTCACTGACCTTAGATAAATTCATAGGTTTTCTAGCTGTTCCACTGAGGGCCTGCAAGAGAAACTGGTGATACCTGGTTAGGCCTTCTGTGCCTTGCAAGGAGTTTGGATCTCACATTTTTCGTGCAGTGGCAAAAAGAGTTTCCCTCACATGGGGAGTGCCTGCTGTCTGACCATCATGTCCATTGACTGCTTACTGGGCCTCTCTCTGGCAGGGCTACTGTACCTGTGTTGTGAACAGCACCTGGAGAAGTTGCTGGCAATTTCTGGAGGTGGGCTAATGCATATGGAAAACCGTTTCTATCAAGGAATCAGACCTGCTTTGTCAGAAAAAGGGATTTTGTTGATTCCAATTATACAAATCACTGGAATACAAGGGGATATATACCCAAAAAGGGACTCAGGGGTCTTCCCCAGGTGTTGGGGCTGCTTGCCTTGAGTGTAGAATGGCTGCTGCCGAATCATCCTTCTTGGGGGGTGGGGCGGTCGAGATCCCATACCAGCCCTAGTGTATGTTGGGGTGTGGACTCAGAAAGGAGTTATGAGTATTTCTCTCTCTCCAGCCCCATGCACCTGACAGGGTGGCAGTGATAATGAAGGGTCGTAAGCTAGTTCTCCCACTCCCAGAGTCCTCCTGCAAAAAGGAATAAAGCCGAGACGGAGGGGTATGGGGAGGGGTTGGGGAAGGGCAGCCTCCACCTTAGTGGTTTTAGGACCTTGGGTCTATTTTTTTTCTGGTCCTGCCATGTTTCCTGAAATCTTGAAACAAGAACCCTTTCTGTTGCAGGAGGAAGTAAGTCTTTTGTTTATGCTGGCTTATTAGTGGCAATGTCATTCCACGCATCAATTTTAGGGATCAGATAGGGATGTCCTGGTTCCCCATAAACATAACTATGAACTCTGAGAAATAGGGGAAGGGAAAACGAGTCTTGCATGGGCAAATCAGGAACTCCTTCTGTCCAATCACCTTTAAACAAATTGCGGAGTCTCCAGGCTTTAGGGCTGAAACTACATTCTCTTTGTGAGCGCCTAGAGCAGGGGTCCTCAAACAATAGCCTGTGAGCCACATGCGGATAGCCGAGGACCTTGATCCTGTCCGCCGAGTGTTTGTGCCCCGTTTGTTTGTGTGTTTTTTTTAAACTTCAAAATAAGGTATGTGCAGGAAGCATAGGAATTTGTTCATAGTTTTATTGAAACGATAGTTCGGCCCTCCAACTGATCAGAGGGACAGTGAACTGGTCCCTGTTTAAAGAGTTTAAGGACCCCTGGCCTAGAGAAATCAGAAATCCGTAGTTCTGGGGAGAGCACTCCTGTTAAGGAGGTTTCCTTTCTAAGCAAGCCCAGACAGTGGCAATTGGATCTCGGTGCACCTCGAAATGTTGTAGCCACTCTCCATTCCCAGAAAGAAAACTACTCCGACCGCTGGCAAGTTCAACAGAAAAAGTTTTTTTTCCTGAGCAGCCCCAGTCTAATTGTCCAAAGGTTTTTATACTTTTGCAATGTGCAGGTGTGCAAGCAGGCAGAGTAGAGAAGCAGGGTGTTGCAGTTAGTCATTCTTAGTTGAACAAAGACTGCTCTGGTCGCTCTCGCGAATCTTCTGAGCATCCATATCCTTTGGGACATTCCCTTGGGCACATCTGCACAGCCTACCTCCCCTATATCAGCTAGTTCATTTACAGTTCATAGCTACTTTATTTACTTTACATGGTGCCTTCTGTCAGCTCATAATGGCTTCACTCTTGTCAAGGCTGTTTAAGCTTTTCCCAGAGATCCTATATAGCCGCCATTGTGGCCATGGGGAAACGGGGCCTGTGACCCTGGCCAAGATGGTGCCCACCAGCCCAAACATGTGGAAGGGCACTGCCTAGGGAGCTGGTTGAATAGACCTGGGAGTTAGCCCTGCCTTGTCCTGGGAGCCAAATATTTCCCTTTTCCCCTCCATTCCCTTTCTCCTGGCTTTTCAAACAAGCTGCTTTAGCCCTATAATGCCCAGCACAACATTTTTATAACATTTAATTGAAACTTATCTAGTACCAAACTTATAAATTATCAATGTGACAATTTGGTTACATTTCAAAAACATTGCACGTTTTATATATTTGAATGCCATATATACATATTGATAACTATGAAAGTAAAGAATAAAAATGTTTAAAATTATTTCCTGAATTTAAAACTTGAGGCGTTATAGTGTTAGTGTTCTACCAGTGTAGGTTTGTTCCTTGTTACAGGCTGGTTTTCCGTGGCCCAGGCTTAGGCCAATGGCATATGGAACCCTTCCTGTGTAACTGTTACCTTTAGGCTTTCAGTGTTGCTGCTTAAGGCACTTTTGGGGAAAGCTCTTACTACACAGTTCCACTGCCACGATGTTCCAGACAGAAATTCCAATTCCCTTAAGGTTCCCTGAGCTTCCAGATGCCCCTTCCCTTCAGAGATTTGAGAGTCTGCTCCCGCCAGCAGGCATCTTGGAGGGCCGTGGGGCCATTCCAAGCAGTGGTTCTCCTAGCTTGTCTAGAATAATGGTTGGACTTAAAGTCGACCTCAGTGAGTTGTCTTTGATCCCTTACTTCTTGCTGGGGCATCTTCCTGAGGCAACAGATTCAGGGCAATAAAGGGCTCGCTCTCAAGTGGGGTTTATTGACCTTGAGGCAGCAAGCTCTACATAGCCTTCTTTTGTGCTTTCTAGATGGGACTTAGCAGCTTCATACTCAGGAATTGCCCCCTTGCATGAATCCTGTCCAATTGGGATAGAGTTGACACAGAGGCTAGACAAACAAAAGCTGATACACTATGCAACTTTATTTGAGAAAGGAGAATGGTGGCCAGAGAATGGTACACTTTCCCTTCTAACCCTGATTCACCTGGAACAGTTTTGTAAAGTGATTGGAAAGTGGGCCGAAATGCCAGAAGTTACAGCATTTCTCCTTTTGAGGAGCAGTAGAGACCTTCATCCCCAGTGCACCCAGGAACCCCTAAGGCAGGCATCCTCAAACTGTGGCCCGTGGGGCACATGTGGCCTGACGACATTTATCCCACCCTCAGGGTGTTTTTGCTGCCTCTGCATGTCCTACTTAGTAGCCGATTCGTGCAATGTGCATAGGAATTTGTTCATAGTTTGGTTTTTTTTAACTATAGTCTGGTGCTCCAACGGTCTGAGGGACAGTGAACTGGCCCCCTGTGTAAACAGTTTGAGGACCCCTGCCCTAAGGGATCCTGGACTTAGGGGTTACTAATCTCCCAGCCCTGAAACATCCCTGAACATTCTACTCGTTGTAGGAGGCACCATGGGAATTTGGTCTCTGGGTAATTTACAAGTCTTTTATTCAATTTGAAGCCAAGAAAATTAAAAATGACTCAGACACTTACTTTCTTTTGATCCCTGTTGACTCCCGCTGTAGTATTCCAATATTACAATTTAACGCTATAACGCATGACCTTTTCATTCCATTCAATTAAATGTGTGTGTATAGATAGATAGATAGATAACTATGAAAGTAATTAATGAAAACAAAATTTGTTTGACCAAAGTTAATAATTGAGGGATAATAGGATTAAATAGAAGCATGGTTCTTAGCAGTGGGTCCAAACATTAGGATCATAAATGAAACAGTGATCTCAGTGCACCCAGTAGTTCCCAAACCCTGTACCCTCATAGGGGAAATTGTGGATGCTTTTACTCCCGTGCCTATACTTAGAACGAACAAACACACATGCCTGATAATCCTAAGATTTTTTTTGTTTCCTGTGACACTCACCTAATTTCAAGGGCACTGCCACCTCACAAGCCTAGCCTTGCCTCAGTTAAACTGTTCACCCTTTTGTCCGTTTGTTTGTTTTTCCAGAAGTTCTCAAGTTACCAAGCCCTCTGAACCAAGTGTGCCACCTCTAGGACCACCATCTCCTGGACCACCTCAACCTTATCCATCCTAGACCTGAATGGACAACCCCTCCCAGCAGAGTAGAAAGGGTATGGACCCAAAGCCCCACTTCTCCCTTTTGCCAGCAGGAAGGACCTAAAGATGTCGTCGCCTTGTACCCCAAAGATTTGGGTCCATATCTCTTCAGGGTGTAAATTTTAGGTAGCTAGCATAGGGACTAGGTTGTCCATGATACATGCTCAGAGGGCCAAGCTAGCCACCCAGGAAAGAGTGGCACGCCGAGCGTGCTCAGAGGTCCAGGTTTCCAGTCAGGAAGGCCAGGTACACCTGGGTGGGTGCTGCACCCACATTGACCCACCTAGGCCAAGTAAATTCAATTCAGCCACTGGGGTCCACCAGGGTTGCCTACCATGCCTCCCTATCTCTCCTAAAACACAATTGGATCACAAACCTGGCTTTGGCGTGAATTCTTTCTCATGCAGAGCCAAGGACCAAGGTATATCTGTCCACAGAGAGAAAAACCTAGGAAAGCTCTTTGGAGGCAGCAGCACTGCACATGAGTGGCTATTGGATACTGTTTAGATGCATGGCTTTCTATTTGGAACTTTTTTTTGTCTCACCTGAATGGAAAGGAAGAGGTAATACTTCTGGATCACACAGTATCCATGTCCACAAATGAGCTGCTCATTCCACAGTCCTGGCAGTGCCTTTTGAAAACCCTCTGCTTTAGAATGTCACTCCTTGAAGATGGCAGTGGGAGTGGCTGGGGCCAAGTATGCTGCCTCTTACTCCCAGTTGCAGGTTTCTGGATGCTGATTGTATCTCTTACAGCATCAATTAGTGGGCTTGTTGTCTGCCTCAGGCTTTGTTCACAGAGATCCTCCAGCTAGGTGGTGGTGTGTGCGCATAAGCAGAGGCTTCCTGCCAATCCCCCATGAGTAGTAGAGCTCCCATGGTGTGGACTCCATGAAAGCCGTGCTCCAGCCAGCAGGATTACAAAGGAGGGTGGGCCCGGCAGGACAGGAGGGCCATTGCCCCTATGGAATGACCTAAGAACCCCGCCTCCCTCCCTGTCCAGCTCCTGGGACTATGGGCCCTAAGCTTCATGCCTGACTCAGGAATAGACACAGGGTGAGGCAACTCCAGGAGGTGATTTTGCTGATCTAATCCAGCCTGAGATCATCCTTGCATGTGCCCTCTGTCCAGACCTTTTTTTAAATTGTTCATGCAACACTAACCACAATGCATATATACATCGGTTGTGTAAAGCACATTTGTACATTCATTGCCCTCATTATTCTCAAAATATCCACTCTCCACCCCACCCAAGCCCCTGGCCTCAGCTCCTCATTTTTCCCCCTCCATTCGAGCTACCCTTGATAATTTACTAATTATTTTCTCATATCTTGCACTGTCTGATGTTCCTTCACCCACTTTTCTGTTGAGGTTAAATGTAGATCCCTGTATACGGTTTCCGTTTTCCAACCTACCCTCCCTCCACCCTTCCCGAGTCTGCACTCATAACACTGGTCCTCAAGGGCTCATCCACCCTGGATTCCCCATGTTTCCTGTTCCTATCTGTCCAAGTGTACATTCTCTAGTCTAGCCTGATTTGTAAATTAGAATTGGGATCATGATAGTGGGAGATAGGAAACATGTAGGAACTAGGGGAAAGCTGTGTTTCATCGTTATTATCTGGTACCTGTCTTGGTTTATCTCCTCCCTGACACCCTTCTGTTAGGGATGTCCAGAGGACTGTAAATGGGCTTTGTGTCTGTCCCCAGCACTCCCCGCTCATTCGCAATGATAAGATTTTTTTTGTTCTGATGATGCCTGCTACCAAATCTTTTCAAAACCTCATGATCACACAAGCTGGTGTGCTTCTTCCATGTGGGCTTTGTTTCTTCTGAGCTAGATGGGCGCTTGTTTTCCTTTAAGCCTTTAAGACCTCACATGCTATATATTTGATAGCTGGGCACCATTAGCTTTCTTCACCACATTTGCTTATGTACCTGCTTTGTGTTCAGTGATCGTGTAGGGAAGGTGAGCATCATAGAATGCCAATTTAATAGAACAGTATTTTTGCAACGAGGGAGTCCTTGAGCAGTGGCCCAATGTCCATCTGCTACCTTAATACAAAACCTATAAATATAGGGACATAGATCTATTTCCCCATGCTCATATATTTAAATATGTACATGCCTTTTTTTAAACCTCTATAATTGACCCTTGCTTCCTAGCTTGCTTTTCTATTCCCTTTGATTTGCCTCTTGGGCCCACTGCCATGCTCACTTTTCATTTGTGCTTCAGTAATTCAGTAATTCCTCTTGGTTCCATTGGTTCCATTTCCCTTGATCACTCCCTACCAGGCCTCCTACATCCCCCTCACCACCGATTTGCATCACCTGTTCTTCCCTTTTCTCTGGGTTTCTTAACACCACTACCTTTCCCCACACCCCCCTCTCTCCCATGTCTCCCCAGAAGTGTTGGTCCTGTTTTCTCTCCTCCAGATTGTTCGTCCAGCCTATCTTATTTAGACAGACCTGTAGATGTAATAACATACACAAAACAAGACAGAGCAAAACCAAGCACTAAAAGCAACAAAACAACCAAAATCCAATGACAATGAATGAAAACAACTCAACAAGAAAGAAGTGGCTCATCGTTAGTTCAAGGTCGGTTTGTTGGCCTTTAAGAGTGTTTTCCAGTCCAGTCTGTTGGTGTACCAAGTACTGGCCTCAAAGTCATCCTTTGGCATTCCCTGGGTACCTTGATGCTTCGTTTTCTTGCTCTTCTGCTGTACCCCCTTAGTGTTATGCCTCGGTGTGGCAGGATTAGTTCGGGCGCATTTCCCACACTGTGTCTTCAGTGTTGTCCCCTCTAAGGCTATGGGTCTTTGAGGGGTGTCTTGTCTCATCATGGGGCTGGCCATGTGGTCTTCTATGTGGACTGGATTCTCTGAGTGGGAACATCATCCTCAAGTCCTGGTGTGCCAGGATGTGCTCCACATTCCCCTCCTCCCCCTTCATCTGCTCCATGTGCTCCGATCAGATATGTCCCTCTCTCAGAGCTGCAGATTCACTGCCACCTTCTGAAATAAAATATTTGGCATGGGAAGGTGAGTTGGGTGGGAGGATCTGCTCAGATCATTTGATGGTTCAGGATAGATTGACTGTTCGGCTGGGGACAGGTATGTGGGGCTTAGGGCTCTGGCTCCCAACACTGGTTGTGAATATGTCTTTGTTGTTAACCAGTTGTGTGCCTGTGGGTCAACACCTGTGTCTTTTTGAGTGAGTTTTCTCATCTACAGAGTAAAGGTAATCCATTATCCAGACTCCCATGTCACCAATTGATTGAGAGGCACTAACCAGAGCCTGATTGAAATAGTGTGTACCTGTCAGGCGTGTTCTAAAAACACCTTAAAAGTCGTAAAAACACTATAAATGCCTTAAAAACCCTAAAACGTCTAAAATATTTCTAAAATGCTAAGACCACTCCTAAAGACCCTCTAAAACATCTTAAGACCATTAAATACATGGTAAAAGGCTTTCTAAAACACCCTAATGCGCCATAAGTCTTAAAAAAAACTCCTTACGTCCCGAAAACATAATAAATGCCCTAATATTATGCAAATGCCTTAAAACGCAAAATAAAGAACACGTGAAGCCCTAAAAACACGCTAAAAGTCTTTTAAAACCCCAAGAACATCCCTACAAAGCAACCCGAAGCACTATAAAACCCTGTAAAAGTCCAACAGCCTAATAGACATGAATTCACCATGAAAGCAAAAAATAATCCAACAAAACCCTAAAGCCCTGAAAACCAAAACCTAATCCCCCCAAACACTCTAATGCCTTAAGAAGCACCCTAAAATTTTAACAAAACACTAAAAGCCATAAAAACACATATAAGCCTAATAAACACCCTTAAACACTAAAATCACCCTAAAAGCCTTAAAATGTCTGAAAAGCCATAATATTCCCTAAAATTCAAATAACACTCTGAAGCCACAAATAACACACTAAATGCCTCCCAAAACATGTGGAACTTCCAAATCATATCCCTAGAAGATTCCCAAACCATGAACTTCCAAAACCACATAAATGCCCTGAAGACAACATGAAAGCCCCAACAAAACATAAAATGCTGGGGAAAAACACATAAAATATTTTAAAATACCCTAAAATCTCTAAGAAACCCTGTAAGATCACTAAAAACACCCCTACCTGCTAAAAAATACCCATACACTCCAAAAAATCACCCCTAAATCCCTTAAAAACTCCCTTAAACCTTATAAAACACCCTTAAAGCCCAAACCACCCTAATGCGCAAAAAAATTAAATGACCCCAAATGACCTTAAAGCCCTAAAAATCACATGCCACAAAAAAATCCTAAATGACCCCAAAATTCCAACTCAAAGCCAGCCTACAAGTCTTTTATGAGAACAGTTTTATCTTTCTACCAAGGAGAAGTTTGTAGGTTCAACCCCTGACCTATGCCCTTACCATATGAAGTTAGTAATCAGTGGTTTTGCAATTCTTTGAAGAAAGATGAGGGTAATTTTATCAGGAGTGAATTAAACTTGTCTAGTGCCTTGAGTAGAACTGATAACTGTACTACATTGAGTCGTCTGGTCAAGGAGCATGGGATATTATCCCATTTGCTGAGGTCACACTTGATTTCTTGTAATTTCTGTAGTTTTCCTCATATAAATCTGTTGTTTTTTTATTCAAGTATAGATATAGATATTTTCATTTACGCTTGGCTATTGTAAATGGTACTACCTGAAAATGTGTATTTCATTAATTATTATTTCTTGATCTATTTCTTCATCCTTCGAAATATTATCAGTTTGTTGTGGTAGATAAACATTAGGACTTTGCATAACTTAGAAATATTACATTTCACAGAAAAATCATATTAATTATGTCGACAGAGCTATAAAAGGAATGTTGCCCTGAATATCTTCAGATATGACAGCTGTTTCATTGAGAAATTAAGCCAGACAGACACAATGTGATGTACATTTTGTTATTTTCATGTGGGTTCCTTCACTCTTCCAAAAAAATTAGGTTCATGAGCCCCTTGGGGAATGAGTTTGAGTTCAGATCAGATGTCTATTTATATATTTGAGTCCTGAAGCCCATTTGATGGACTGTTCTGTTGCTTCCAAAGTAGTCAGTCACTTCCCCACCAATTAGAGAATTTGTCCGAAGCAAAAGTAAAAGTGTGGCGTACGACATTTGACTGCACACCATCTAAAATCACACTCTCATTTGGTGTTGGCAGTTTTACTTGTATTTCAATTGTAAACTACACTTCAGAATTCAGGCTAGTGAAAACGTTTCAGTGGAAAAAATTTGCACACAACTACGTGCAGTTTGTGATTCTGTTGTTCCCAAGCAAGGCTATGAGGACAAAGATGCACAAGCATGGGGGGCACTGCAGACAATGTGTGAAAGTTTCCAGGAGCTCAGGGGTGGACAGCGGCTGCTAATTCTCCCGTGCTGGCAGTGAGCTATGTGGGAGGGCTTTGTGTGAGGTCCCTGTGGGGTCTCTGAGAAGTCTCCATAAAGGATGCTGAAAACTTCATATGAAGTCTCTGTGCGAGGCCTCTGAGTCTCTCTGGAAGTCTCCAAGGAAGTATGTGTGTGAGGTTTCTCTCTCGGGTATGTGTGAGTGTCCTTGTGAGATGTCTGCTGAATTGTGGGGGGTGGGGGGCAGTTGTTTCGCTGAGGTCTCTGCAGGTCTGAGTGGGCTTCCCTTTGTTTGACCTCACAGCACCATATAAGAGGACCTGGTGGCAGGGGAAAGGGAAGGGGCTTGGTCCATGCACCCCTTGCTGTTCTTTCAGGGTCTTCTCTCCATCTCCGTGCACTTACCTAGCACGAACGGTAGGGTTCAGCAGCGGGGAGTCCGGTGTCCAGCTCTTCACTCTCTCTAGGAACACACCCAAGCTACCTGCTACCCAAGAGGCCCCAGATCCAGGCTCTGCAGATCCAGAATCTGATTTTTTACTGCCACAGTCACTCCAGAGGCTGCCTTGGCACAATCAGGACTCCAGAAACAACATCATGCTGCTGTACCAGCAGTCTCTGGGGCCTATGTCCACTTCCCTCCTCCACCACTGGTGTCAGTCCCCACCCACCCCACACACACACTTGGTGTCCTGACTGAGGCATGGAGGTCAAGGCTCAGTGGATGTCTTCCTCGCCATCCTTTACTGTTTAGTTCAGTAAACAGTAAACCCTGGCCCACCAGGGGTGTTCTTTTAAGCACATGAGAATTTACTCTAGCGGATCAACTAATCATATTTTGGGGGGCCCTCCTGCCTTCTTCTATAATCTGGTGCCCAGGAAATAAAACCCTGGGTTAGAAGCACAGAGGAAACACTGACCACTATTGAACTGGTTTCCCTTATCAAGACAGGTGATGTCTAATCTCCGTGCACATCCTGATTTCCCAGGAGTCTCTAGGGGAAGGGAAGGCTGCTCCCAGTTGTGACTTTCTTTGCAGCACTCAGTCCTTAGAAGCCACTCTCTCCGGAGAACATTCCTAGAGCACGTGCACGCGTGTGTGTGTGTGTGTGTGTGCGTGTGTGTGAAGATCACCAGCCTGGGGTCATGTTTCCTGAGAACATTCCTAGAGTGTGCGCGTGAGTGTGTGTGTGAAAACCACCAGCCTGGGATCATGTTTCCTGAGAACATTCCTAGAGCGTGTGTGTGTGTGCGTGTGTGTGTGTGTGTGTGTGTGTGTGTGTGTGTGTGTGTGTGTGTGAAGACCACCAGCCTGGGGTCATGTTTGCTGAGAACATTCCTAGAGCATGTATGTGTGTGTGTGTGCGCACGCGTGTGTGTGCATGTGAAGACCACCAGCCTGGGGTCATGTTTCGTGAGAACATTCCTAGAGCGCGGACGCGTGTGTGTATGCATGTGTGAAGCCCAAAAGCCTGGGGTCATGTTTCCTGAGTCCTGGCACCCTGTTATTGACTCATCCCCACTCTACCCCACCCTGGCTATCAACTCATCCTTCCCCCAGTCAGGAGATGGAAATCAAGTAAAATAACAGTTTGTCGCCCCACTAAAGATAGTATTGAGAAAGTAACCTTCCCTGCTTGAAAGCTGTGCCTTTGCTATCCAACCCAGTGCTCTCTGTAGGAGATAAAGTTCTGCTGTGGGGGCAGCTAGCTAAAGCTGGGGTGAAGCACCTGGCCGATTCCCCTTTGTAAGCCTGTGTTAGCTCCGCTTGTGTCTTGCGTCATTTCTGGGGATCCTCATGCTCTTTGGCCCCCTTTGCTACGTCCAACGCTTCATATTCTTCTTCACTGTATCCTTCCCTACCCTGTGTCCATGGTGCCTAACCATTAGTGGTTATTACACAGACGCTCATCCTGTACCACTCAGCCTAAGCTGTTGCTCCTTCTCCGGGTTTATATACAGAGGAAGGCATGTGAGCTGTGAACCGGATTTTCCCTTGGTGCAGTGGGTGAGCAGAGTCCCCCGCTGGCAGCCTCCCTAGCAGTTCCCACCCACATGTGTCAGACCTGGGACTTCCATCCTGGAGGTTACCCTAGGCTGGGAGAGAGGCAAAGGTAGCAAAATATGTCATTTTGCATTTTGTGACAGGTGTATTGAGGCGGAACCTCCATGCCAAACTTGGCAGCCTTCATCAAATGCACATGTGGGACTTAGACAGGCCGCCACATGTCTCATGCCTGCTTGGTACCATGAGACGCTACTTTGGTCTAAACCTCTTCTGGACCCTCGATGGAATTTCTTGGCTGGATTGCGCCTCTCAAAACCTATCAACTGCAGCCACATAACGTTGAAGACAAAGTAATGGCACCAGGGAACATTCTTCACTGTGTTGGGACCTTCTGAGGTTTTCACAGTAGGGGTGTTACCATAAATCATAAGAGGTGCAAAATGAAGAACTTGGGATGGAAGTGGGTGGGAAACACTGCTGAAAACCTCCTCCAGAGCCCTGCCCTTTGAGAAGTCAGAGCTAGCACTCAGAGAAGGAGACGCAGTATCTAACATAGTTAAAGGTATATTATGCCAACCTCGTCAATGAACTCATGTGGGGTTAATTGAAGGGCAGGGAGATCAATGGCTCTGTGAGCCTAACCTTTCTGGTCTCTTGCTCTCTGATAGTGCCACCAGGGTGGATATGCATTTGTTAGGTCCCTAAAGCAGCTGGAAAGACTCATTTCCTGGGAGATCCCTGAGGAGAAGCCGCATGGACCTACCCTGTTGCAGCCCTGGTTTCTGCAGCAGCCTCATGGAGAACCTGCCAGCGCACGGACTACAATTTCCTCCTGCAGTCATTGTCTCCCCGTGTGTTTTTGGATTGTGAGGAGGACTTTGTAGATTGGTGTCAGACACATGGGATACTATTGGACTGGTGGTCTTAGATTGAACTGGGTTGGGATGCTTTTCAATGTTCACTTAACCTTTATATAAAACTCATAAAATATGAGTGTATGAATTTTGTTTCTCTAGTCTACACAGACTAACACACATGACACCCCCTCTAGATCCCGCCATGCAACACAGAAGTCACACTTTAATGTAGGAGGGGGAAAATCTCTATTATGGAACAATGAATATCATGGCTGAGAGAAGCCATTAGCCTGTGCAGAATAGGCTAAAGTGGCTGGCATGGATACTTTCCTACTAATCAGAGCAGAAGAAGCGTCTTCTAATTTGCCAGATAAGACATATTCTCGAAGACAGTGACGTGGGCAGTGGTAAGGGTAACTGGAGTAAGCCCACCTCCTCCGCCTCTGCTGCTGCAAGCTGACTGGGCACACAAACACCCTGGGGGGCAATGCCTGAGTGTGGCTTCTGATATTGAATCCCCTGAACGGACAGAAATTTGTGAATACATCCCTGATACAGGTGCTCGTGGTGGGAAGGCTCTGGCAGTCAGGTATCGCCTGGTGGAGGCAGGGTCTCACACTTGCCACTCTCCTGTGTTCTACAAAGAAAGGAGCCCTGCAGCTGGAGGAACATCCATTAACTGAGGCCTGCGCTTCTTTTCGTGGACATAACGTTGACGCAAGATACTCCTGATGACAGCCTGGTGTCCCCTCTAGGACTTGGCCAACATCTGTCGTGAGCACCTGAGCCTCCGTGACCTTGTTAGGAGACACTGGTTGTCTTTGAAGGGGCCCAAGGCTGTGACCACAGGGTAATACGGGCTTTCCTTTTTGCAAAGGATCACCGTGTCCTGTAGATTTTTTGCTGGAGCAAATCCACTGGACAAAGTGCTTCCTCCATTTTTTGCTGTGGCCCTCAGCAGGAAGCTGTCCCTTCTCTGGTGGGAGCTGTGAGGACTTGATCTCAAGGCACTCAGCCAATGCCTTGTCTTGCACAGGCTGGCTTAACCCACAGACTTGGGAGATGCCTCTTCCCGCTAATCCTTTTCCATGCTCTTCTGGATTGGGCCATTTATGAGTCTCCCTCTTGTCAGTGGGAACAGCATCCTTCCTTCTCCTTGTCGAGGGGTCCTGAAGGTTGGGGCTTTTGAGCTTCTGCTGCCCCATGTAACTTGCTCTAGCCACCACGAAGCCACTTGGCCCTTGACATATTGGCTTATCCCCAGTGAACAAATGCTGGGGGCGGCAATGGACCACCTGAGAAGGCAAAACATTGGTGGCAGTGAGCACATCAGTGGTGCAGTCCTGAAGGAGCCCGTCAACAGGACAGCATGGAGAACCATCCTCTGCCTCTACCTCCACCTGGAGCTTAATCTCACTGCACACTCGTGCTGTAAGGCTTGGCTTTTCAGGAACTGGAGCACACTTTCCAGGTAGCAGGAAACTTTTACTACATCCTAGAGCCTCGAAGCACCCCCGGGTCCACATCATTGGTTTGAGATTTTGCCAGCACACTGGTTTTGAAAGTGTCTCTATCGTCTAGCTCTATTGAAGAGGACTTCTTGACCACCACCAACCCTGTCTCTTTGGCTCTTGAAGATGGACATTCAGAGTTCACTTCCAATCTGGGGCCTCCTGGGGCACAACTAGCACCCTCTTTCCTTGACCCCTTGCTGGTCAGTACTGGATTTGAGGTTTGCTCTAGGCTCTCTCTCTGGACACTTTCATTCTGGAAGGTTCTGCCAAGGATACTGGGCATGAAGGCTGGAAACGGCTGCCTGAGGGACAATGAGCATCCACTGTCATTATCAAGTGGGGGGTAGGCTGGGGTTCCCTGAACAGGCTCCTCTGTAGGGGAGCAATCAGCAAAAGGACTCTCCAGGGTAGGGCTTGATTTCTTTGTGGTCACTCTCTCTCCCCAGTCTGCCTGACAGGGTTCTCCCAGGACCTTGGCAGCCTCAGTTACTAGGTTAGTTCAATACTTAGGGGTGGCTAAGCAGGTGGACTTTGGAAAGGACATTGCGTTGTCTTTTCTTGTCCTACAGAGGTTTGTGGGCTCAAGGACTTTGAGGGGCATGCACCACCTCTGCCTCATTTGGAGCCTTACGATATGCGAGTCCAGCACCTGTTGAGTGCCCGGGCTGAGAAAGGAAAGGCTCTGCGTTGTGTTCAGATCTTCCAGCTCTCCCCAGGAGGCCACATTGACAACATGTGGGTGGGTCAGGGAAATAGACAAAGCGTGCGTGGTCGCAAGACATGAACGGCAAACAATGCCAGGGATCTGATCCTTTCTAATCTGCTCCACCTTCCTGCACATGTGGACATTCAGGGTGTTTTCCAGTAGGATTTTATTTGGACCCCTTAGGGTGTAAGTTCCTGCGTTAATCCCCTTGTGTATCCTCAAATCACTTAACTCCTTTGAGTCGGCTCCCGGAGTTCCTTTTGGGCAGTAGTTTCCTGATCCACAGAGAGATAGATTACATTTGGATATTTTCCTCAAGTAATTCCCTTGTCCATTGACCGAGTTGTTCCTCAGCTGGACACCGGCTCTGCAGCACGCAAGCGACGGTCCAGGGTGTGTGCATCTTCCTGGGGACACCGTCTTCATTACATTCTTCCCCTGCTTGTCTCCAGGTGTTGAGCAGGAGCATTCGGGCTGCTTCATATCCAGACAAGTCCCTGGCCACTTTTCCTGAGGCTGCTTTAGTGTCAGAGACTCAAGAGTCCCATTGCCGAGGGGCCCCTGCAATTGAGGGAAGTTCTCTTGGCGGTGGAGCTCCGATTGCTTCAAGCAGCCAGGAAGCTTGGGGTCTGTCTTTGGGGTCTGGACCTTCTGATTGTCCTGGGGATGAGTGGGTTTGTGAAGACAAAAAGCTTCCTGGGGTGGTGGTATCATAAAGGGTAAAGAACTCTCACTTTCCTGTTGTTTCTTTAAAAAATGGCTTTCCAGCTGTTGAAGTGAATTTGGAATGCGTGATTGGGACTTAGTGTGGACGGTAAGACAGGATTCATCACAGGGACTCTTGTGAGGAGGAGGAAAAGGTACTGCGAGTGGGCCACGGGGCTGTGGACTGGGCGGAGTCAGGACTGTAGCAGGCGGTGGGGCCTGGGCTTGGCATGCAGTTGGAAGTAAAAGTTGGAATCGACCTTCAGTGTAGGGCAAGGAGTGACGTTGCAACAAGAGTTGGTACTCTTTAGCTTGCATTTGAGCTGGTAAGGCATTAGGAATTTCATTAAATAAGACAGTGGGAAACTCTAGGGTGGATCCAGAGACCCTGAGAGCAGCTGCCAGAGACTCGCTGTGCAGAAAAGGTAGACCCCAGAAAAACTCACTGAATTTTTGTGGAAAATGCTTCTGAGCACTGGGTATCTGCTCTGCTTTGATGCTGGCATTCCAGAAGGGCTGGGGAGGTGCAGTGATCTGCTCCCCATCGAGTGCCTTCAACATATTTAAGGCCTGCAGATGGTATTCTGATACACCCTTTCCTTTTTCTTCCCAAATATTCCATTTCTCTGCCTTTGTGATTTCTATTTCCAGCAGTTTGTGGACATTGGGGTTGAGCAAGGTGGGCCTCCCTACTTCCCCCTGCCTCTTTGTGGGTCCTTCCCGAAAGGTGTCTTCTTGGGGGTGCCAGGTAGAGTGCTCTTTCAGAGACCCAAAGTATTCCAAGGAGGGAAGCTGTAAGTTCTTGGCAGCTGCCCAACACTGGGGTGGGGAGGCAGTAGGGAGGCCTGTGGGATCCTGACTTGTGATGGCTGCCATGGCAGGTGTGGAGCAGCGGTTGTGTGGAGATGGGCTCTGCCTGGGCCTTGCCAACAAGTCATTCTGAGAATGAGTCCCTGTGGGGTGCGGGGCTGGTGAGTCCCAGAGAGTGCTTGGAGGCTGCAGGTAGGCCTTTGAATCCGGGGGTTTGGCACTGGGTGAGGGAAGAGCCAGTGGTGTGGGTGAAAGACTGTCAGGTTCATGGGAATGTGCGCAGTCTGGTGATTGACTCAAGGCGGGTAAGACATGAGAAGTTGAGATGCACATCTGGGCCCGTGGAAGGGTGGAGTTCTGAGACCTAGGTGTCCGGAATGGATGAGCCGCAGAACCGTGTGGGGCGCGCGTACCGACGTAGACTTCAGCTGTACCTCTATTTCGCCAGCTACCAGAGAGGGCTTGAGCTTTCTGTTGACCAAAGCTGCCAGTGTCAAGTGGGTTTCCCAAGTGGCTGCAGGAGACAGAAGGACCAGATTACAGCCAGGACTGAAGGGGCAAGAGACCTAGCAGGCTAGCAAGGGTCGGTGCAAGCTCAGCCCCTCCCCAAGCCTTGATGGCCTGCTCTTCCTGCCCCACCCCACTGCCCGGGACTCCTGTCATTCTCTGCCCATCCCTGAAAGTGTCCCCCAAACCAGCGCATCCCAGCTGCTCTGCAGCCCGAGGCCACACAGGCACCCTGGTTGGAAGATGCACCCCGCGGTGAAGCAGGAAGGTTACTTACTTCTGCCTAAGACGCAAACGCAGGTTCTGAGCGCCATATAGTTCTTGCAGGAAGCTTCGGAAAACTGGAAATCAAGAGAACCGTTATGGTGCAGCCCTCCCAGACGACCGAAAGGAATGTCACACGGGCTGTGCACTTAGGACGTTGGACTCTCCAGAGCTCAAGGTCAAATGATAGCTTACTCCCACGGGCAGGAGGTGCTTTGGCATTTCAAGGAGCATCGGTTTCCAATATTGTCTGTGGGGTCTCAGTGAGCAATCTGAACCTTGGCAAAGTTACACAGCTTATCGCAGTTACCCCTCAATGTTCCACCTCCAAATCCACCAGAATCTGCTCCTGACACCCCCACTGCTCCCTACTGGGTCCTACCTTGGCCAGCCTTCATCCCATTCTAGGCCCCTCCTGTACATCTGGGAAATATCTGGGTTCTGTTTCCATCCACAGTATCCTTTTGTTCAGGATTATTACCTGAGAGAGACGGGCTGTTACCACTGGCATCCTGCAGAGGAGGGGACAGGAGAGCTTACAGAGTTTGGTTGAATGGGCAGAACCTTACCTTTCAGAGCGTCACCTTTGTCCCTTGACCTGCTGCTTCTCCTTGTCTCCACCTGAGGCTGGGGCACAAGAGAGGAAGTCAGGCTGGAATCCAATCCTGCGTCTGTTCTTTGTGACAAACTGCAGGCATTTACTGGTGATTAGAAGAATGACAATCTCCATGGAATGACTAAAGCCCAGAAACCAGCTTCTGTGTGAGACCTAGAGTGCATTTCTTCCGTCAGCCTTCCTCTGCTCACGGAGAGCACACACTCTCAGCACTCAGTGTTCTGGTGGGCAAGATTTTGATTATGGAGGCTGAAGCTCTGGGCCAGCCCTTGACCACTTCCTCCCCGGGGTCAGCCATGCTTTCTCAATTAGCCCAGACAGAAAAGGAGCCTTGGCCCAGAGACTGGAGCTCAAGGAAAGAGACTGAGGACCCAGTGATGAGAGCTGCCCTTTGAAATGTCTAGTCATCTAGTCCTTAGCCACTGCGTCACTATATTGGGGATTTTTACCTATTGCCCTCTATAACAACTAGAGATGGGAGGTCTGAGATCTTCAAAGAGAAATATTTTTGAATGCTCATCTGACTGGCAAATGATTTACATATCATACGAGTCAATAGTTCAGTCGTTCAATCAGATCAAGGGCAATGGTACAATCAATGATTACCATATCCATTTTAGAACAACACCCCCCCCCCCTCCATGGTTAAATTGCCTTCAAAAGGAGTTGTGTAATCACAGTCAGGTCTAAAGCTCTCTGTCCCCTCTGGCCTCCTTCATTTTTTCGTCTTGAAATAAATCCCCCTTCACTCCCTAGCTTCCCGATGGGGAAGTTCTCCACACTGCTGATCTCACAATCCCTCCCTCTGCCATGAGATCTCTCCACCTGCAACTCTGTCAACCCTTGTGTCCATGATCATGATGCATCCACGCCTCCTGTGCTTCACAAACAGGGAAAGCCAACAGAAATAATGAAAATCAACATAAGCCGGCAAGGATAAAATGATACCAATGCAGTGAACAAAGTCCTAACAGTGAGTAAGGACGCACCAGCCCTCATCAACATTCCAAAGCCAGGGCTGATGGTCTCTTCTTTCTTGAGATTTCCCCTATCAGGAAATTAATTACGAAAGGAAAAATTTATAAAACAAGGAAAAATCAATCTCTCCTATGGCTGGGTTGAGAATTTCTTACCTTTATCCTTTTCCTGGGTGGTCGCACAGGTGGAGTATTTGGAAGGAAGGGGAGGACCAGGAAGAAGCAACCCACTCCATACAGGATGCCCAAGGTCAAAACAGTGAACCAGGTGGGGTATTGGTAGGTCAGCCAGGAAGCACTTTTCTGTTCCAGCAGAAAGAGAAACTCCTCCATCTTCTGGATACAGCGGTTGCACTCAGGCAACTGAGCACTCTGAGTCCCCTCTGGCTTCAAACCCACTTGCATCACAAACCTGGGCCCACATCACTAAAGGGTCACAGTGGGGTGGGAGGTGACAGCAGGACAACACATAATCCCTCCCTCTACCCTCCAGCTCATCACATCCCTCCCCTGCTCTGGTCTTCTCTCTCCCACTGCCTGCTCTGGGCCTCCAAAGTCACCAGCTGCACCTGATGGAATGGAATCTTAGTGCAAGTTCTTATTCATTCCACCTCCCACCTAGGTATTACCTGCTTCCTTGGCAAGTTGCCTGAATCATGACCAATTTCATAGGCTTAGAATATCTGAAGTTGTCTCTGTCCTCAATGAAAACCTTCTCAAGTCATGGTTTTACTTTGTCTTATCCAAGATAGAGAACTTAGGTTTATGTAACATTTATTTAGCTTTATGAATGTTGGATGAAAAGCTTGGAATTTGACTTCTATGACCAGGAGAGTTATTCAAGAGCTGAGGTATATCTCTCCCAGGAGAGAGATCTAACAAATTTTCTGCCAGATGGTACATTTGGGGAGACAAGGAACACTTAAGCATTAATCATTCTTAACAGTGTCCCCTGCAAATCTTCCTTGTGTGTGACTACTGCCCATTTAGGGCTTGCTCTGGGAACACTTGATGGGGTAATAAGCCTTGCAACAATTCAGGCTCAAAGGGCAAGCATCTGGCTGAGCAAAATAAAGAGATAATATGGATTGAGTTGTGTCCTTACCACTACCACTTGAGATATTCCCCCAAAATTCGTTGGAACCCTAACACTGAAGGCTATAATCTGATTTGGTTATGTGAGGGCTCTCTCTGGGAGAAATGTACCTCTGTCCTTGGCTTCACACAAGAACCAATTGACGCAGAAACCTAGTTTGTGATCCAAGTGACTTTATAAAGGATAGAAGAGGCAAATATGCTCGTGGGGGGTGGGGGCGGACTGGACAGCCCACGCGCGCTGGGTTGCATGACAGCTGGTGGGAGGCCCCCACCCATACCCTGTTGGTAGGCATGGCTGACGGTACTGTTTGACCCCATTGACTGAATTAAGCCCACCTGGTCTAGATGGGGGCCCGCCCAGGTTGACCTGCTTCCTGTCACAAGCACCTAAATGTGTGCATCTTTCCAGCCTGAAGCAGCTTTCAACTGTCTGTGATGGGGAGGAGGTTTGGCATGCACAGCGACCACCCTCAGTTCTGCCTCTACTTACCTAACAGGTACACGGCATTTCTTTTCTGTTTTTTAAAACAACAACAAAAAAAATCATTTGTAATCTTTCTATTCCAGCGGTGCTAGGAGCAAGGCAGAGGCAAAACCCAAGAACAGGGTTCTTCTCTGTTGAAGCGCGATAAACTCACGGGGAAGCAAACAAGCATCTTCATCCACGTGAAGTGAATCTGTGAATCAGCAGCTCCCAACTGACCAAAGCACGCACAGAGCAGCCCAGCATCAAGGTCCGTTTCTGTGCACTGCTCCCACTGTGAGGAAGAGCTTCATGTGCATTAAAAGGGAACTTTTGTAATATTTGAATTTTGAATAGTGGTTTTTGTCAGAAACTGGAAAAAAATCTCAAAGCCTGAAGAAACTCCTTTCTAGTACTGAACATTCAAGGGAGCCTGTAGAAGCCTGAAATGATTGCTAGGTGACCACCTGGATCTGCTTGTTGAGTGAAAGTGGCAGAATAGCAGCAATAGAGCAGCGGGTTCATTCTGACCACTGACACTCGTGGACCTGGTTTACAGGCAGTAGAGAAGAAGATGAGAGCAGGTTGACTCGTTTGAAGTCCATGACCTACTCTGAGGGGACTAGAGTTGTGGAGAATTGGTGATGGGGCCAAGGCCTAAAGGCAATGCGACCAATGGACACTGAGGTGAGGCCAAGAGAGGGAGCCCACATTGACTTGACCCGAACCCGACCAGATGAAGAGAAGAATGTTGAGCCTGTGCACTGGTATATACTGCTGCAGACTGTATAGACGAACTGTCCTGCTTTGACTTTCTTGTGGATGTGGACTTCACAAGGTTCCAACTGGCATGAAGACTCTTTATATTGAAGAATATGATTGTCTCCTCAGAGCACTGGGTTGATGGAAGTAGGCAGTAGAGAAACTGGATAGCCAAAATGGGCCAGATAAAGGCGTGAAGTGGCTAGCTTACAAGATTTCATAGATACTGGAATATATTCATAGAATTATAGGATTAATATGTGGGTGTACCTTACCTGCAATTGTTAAGCATAGGATATTTTTGTTTCATCACTTACAGAATATTATGTTTAAAGGAGGGTGGCACGGAGTGAAATGTATGCATTTTCATATTATACTGTTAGATACTGATATGATTCTATTATTGTTTTGAAATTATATACGGCTAAAGAATTTTGTGAAAATGTCAAATGGACAAGGGGTGGTCTGTTGTAGTTATACAATCTGGTGTCAATTTGGGACTTGAGAGGATTAAGAGTGAAGGGGTAGACTCTAGTCTCTCTATTGGGTTATGGCCAATGAGGCCTCTTTGTGGGCCTGGCCTTCCCGTCAGGGTTCTGGGAAATCTGGTATTTCCTCCTTGGAGGCAGGAGACTATCTTTCTGCTCATTCCCTGAGAGATGTCCTACTAACAAGACACATGGCACCACACTGATAGAACCCATGCCCTGGGAACTGGAGGAGCCACATGGAGACCCTGCCAAAGCTGAGATGCTTCTACCACCACTGGATGCAGAAGACTTTGCAACTACTGACCTGTGATCTTCCTGCATTTGGGGTCATTGAAGGTGTTTCATGAGTCTGAAGAGAACATTATAGATTGATATCAGACATGGGCTAATATTGGACTTATGGACTTGATCTTGGTTGGGCTGGAATGCTTTCTCAATATACAACTGTTCTTGTATATAAAGGTCTTTCCTATACACATCTGAGTGTGGATTTGTTTCTCTAGTCTACCTGGACTAACACTCATGGATCCCTTTCAGGACTGTAAGTTCTGTTCCCCTGACTGCTGCAAAGTATGTGACAGAGAAGAAAAGGGAGAAGAGTGAACTGTACCCATTTATTGAGGTAAGAAAAGTGATGAAGGAGCATGGCCGGTTCCCCAAACTTCATGAGTGGAAAAATGGGCTCTTGGCACAAAATGACATTCAATCTTCACCAAGAGATTCAGGGCTAAATTGCTGCCCTATCTCTGACCTCAGCTTTTGTTTTATTTTAATTCTCATATAATTCACATATATCATTCAATACTTCAGTCATATTAAGATTTGTGTAATCCTCACCACAATCAGGTTTACATCATTTCCTTCTTTTATATTCATTTTTGTTAGCCCCCCCCCCTCACTCCCCCAAATCTTCCCTGCCTGTCCCTAGGTGATTGTTAATTCTGTTAGTGTCTCTCTGGATTTACCTCTCCTGGATTTCATATGTATTAAAAAAAAAATACAAAACAAAATCAAGAAACAAGTAGAAAAGAAAAACTAACAATGATAAAAGAGAGAAAAACCTCAATCGAACAGAAAGTGAAAAATACTAAAAACTGGAACCAAATTAAAATTAGTCTGAAGAGATCAAATGATCAGGTGTTACATTTGAACTTAACTATATCTGTTCATGTCCATGGACTGTGGTCAGAGGGAATTCACCCCACATGTGCATTTGAGTCCTTTTGCAAACTGGGTGTTCCGAACTTAAGCTCTGATTCTTGTTCATACCTGCAGATTGAGATTCTCTTATTTATCACCCTGGCATCACACTGGCTGTGCTGCTTGTTCTGGGCGGCCTTAGTTGATATCTCACTTAGATGGCTGCTTATTTTCAGGAAAAAAGGTTTAAGTACAAGGCCCTGTTCTTTGTGATGGATGTGCACCAACTGATTTCAGGGTTTTTTTACACCCTATGCTTTCCAGTCAAATATTCACTTGAGGTAATTCAAAACACTCACTTGGCTCGATGACGCCAGAATAGCTCCCCTCCATGCAGTTCCATGGAGCTCAGCATAGTTAGGGCACAGTGATGAAAAGACGATTGAACCATGTACTGAACGTTCAGGTTTTTCCCTGCTTTTGAAAATCTGTTTGCGCTTGTAGAGTAAATGTTTTGTACTTTTTAAGAGTGTAAAAAAAATAGATGGAGGGATTCAGAGAAAATGGCGACCAGATAGGACCCATCTATCTGGAGCTCCTGCTGCCAGACCAGAAAAATAGGAAATTAGGTGAAGGAAACGGGGAGGTGGAGTTCTGAAATTAGAACTAGGGTAACAGGGTTTCTCCTGAACCCCTTCTTTTGTGGGATTTCCACTCACAAAGCAAACCAAGAATGCTTTAAAGCACTATAATTTTGACGAAGTGGCAGGTGCCAGATATGCCCTTGCCTGGAGCAGGGATCCCTGCAGGTGGACGCCCTGAGAGGGGGCAGAATCTCAGACACGAGGGGAACCCCACACTGAGCTCTCCATGCGGTTGGATGCCTTGAGCTCACGGTCAGGGGTTGGTGGTGGGTAGCCATAATTTAGAGTAGAAGAAAAAATATATTATTACCTTAGGAAGATCATGGTGTGGGAGAAAAAGGCAGAAAGTCGGGAGTCCAGGGAGCAAATTTAGTTCCAATTGGCCGACTAGCAAACAACCCCCCTGATAAGCTGCATCTCCCCCTCTGGGGGTCAGCTTGACAGCCACCAAATCTGAGCACATCACAAGTAGAATTTTTTTTAAGGGTGAAACATAAATGATTGGTTTAAAACTCAAACCCAAGTCTGGTTGCTCAGCTCCAAGCACCACATAGGGGAGTCCCTTAACATAAATCAGCATAAGAAGCAACCTAGCTAAGGAATGCCAGAACTCAGCCACAGGGCCTGGCAGCTTTTACCATAACAAAGACCCGCTGTAGCAGTGTCAGCCTTAAACAGCACTGAGCTGTAGCCCAGAGACTGTGGGAGACAATTTCATTCTAGCTGGCCAGAGGGATAAAAAAGAAAATCCTCTGATCTAGGAAGCATCAGCAGTCTAGATAGGACAACAAGCTTCCCTCTCAGTGATTCTACACATAGCTGGGGAGGCCCTGCCGGTCTTGGAGCCCTAGACGGGGCTGAGGGAGCCCCCCAGTGCCCCCTCCCAGCCCCTGCTGCAGTGCTACATGCAGCACAAGGCAGGTACTCCAGCACCCAAGTGACCCCTGGCCACGGGCGCGATCTTGCTTTTGAAGTAATCTCACACAGCATCTGTGGAACCCTACATCAGGGATGGGAAAGTCCATTAACGCATGCCCAGGAGAGCCAGCATAGGAAAGCTGGATTTTCCTGCCCGTGGGCTCCGATGGATGTTGCACCTGGAGCAGCCCACCTGGGCCAGATGATTGCAGTTCAGCCAATGGGATTGACCTGGGGTCCTTCACCAGCCTCCCCGGGAACCCTTGAAAAGGCAGGAACCAGAAGGGAGAGGGGTGGTCTGGTCGTCTTCCTGGGAGGAGAGAGATCCTTGCATGACCTGAGGCAGTCTCTGCCAGGCCCCATGGTCAAAGGAATCCTATGGGTGCCTTGTAAAACCTGAAGCTTCTTTTAACTCTCATTAAATTCACTTGGATCACGAGCCTGGCTTCCGCATGAAATTTTTCTCGCGGGGAGCCAAGGACTGGGGTTGGAATTTAGGCCAGAGAGAGAGACCTTACAAGTCCATGACCCCGTGACCTTGAGGAAGAGTTGGAATTCCTCTGGCCTCAAGGACAGGTGATCAAGTATCATTACCTCCTTACCCACTGCTCTACTTATTCTCACTTTATTCACTAGCCCTTCTAACTTTTCCACCGCACTCAGTTTCAACGTGCTCAGGTTGGTGTTGGGCTTTTATTTACTCGCTTTCTTCTTTATCCCTCTTTTTTCCCCTTTTCCCCTCTTTTTCCTCTTCTCTCCCACTCTCTCCTCTCATATGCCACTAAAGGCTTCCAGGTCACTTCCCTCCGCTTAGGGCAAATCAACCCAAATAGCAGGAGGCACTCCAGCCTGCCTTGTGTGGGAGTGCTGTACACCACACAAGGCACCTGGGACAAACACCTACAGTGCGCTGCACCGTTGAAGAAACCTCCGTCATGCCTCTAAGGTGATCTCGTCAACTAGGGCAATTCTGCCCAGCACCACTGGGTCCCGGCATTAAAAGGGCACACTGCCCTGCCATGTTGGAGCAGTGTCTAAACCGCTCTGGCCCTTCATCCAAGCAATCAGGGATCAGCTACTACTTTATACTTTATTTCCTCCTTGTCTCTCTCCTTGCTCTTTACCATCACAGCCAACCTTAGTGAACTCAGTTGGATTTATTTCCTTCTTTCTCTTTATTCTCTTTTTCTTTCTTTCCTCTTTCTGTCTTTGCTTTCTTCACCTCTCTCTTAGCTTGTACGATTCTCTCTGCTCCCTCTCATTGCTTGCACATACCACTGCTGGTTTCCAGAGCCCTACACTCTGCCTAGGGCAACCCTGTCCTCCTAGTGGGCAGCCTGACCCCTAAGACAGTACTGCACACAGGACGAGTCAGAGCTACACACAGCATAACACAGGGTCAGTTATTTCTTTAACCATTTAAAAAATACTCTCTCCTCCTCCTTCCTTTTCTCTTCTCTCTTTTTCCTTTTATTGGACTCTTCTTACAGGTTTTCTGCTTTTCTCCGCTCCATCTAGCTCTTCTCTACTTCCTACCACAGCCTCCACAGATTTGGTTCTCCTTTTTAGTTGTTTTCTTTTCTTTTTTTTTTTTTACTGTTGTCACCTTTGTTTACTCTGTGCATTTTAGTTGTGTGTGGGTGAGTGGTTGTCAGTCTGGTTGGCATTATTGCCCCAGTCTGTGTCTTCCTCTTTCTCTCTTTTTCCTCTCCTTTCACTCTCTTTCCCATCACAAGACAATAGCTGTCTCCAGGCCACTCCCCTCTGCCTAGGGCAAACCTGAAGGCCCAACTGAGGGAGCTCCCACCCCCCACTTATTGGTGTGGCAAGCAGCTGGGGAATTCATGCTGGTCCTCTCCCACACACCAGGCCACAGGTTGTTCTCCCCTATAAAAAGTGGGGGCATCCCCAGCCTAAATCCTGAGGTCCTACAAGTGACTGGGGGAAACGCCTGACCACCACTTGTGAGGCTCCACGCTACTGTGGGAACATCCACCCAATCTCCAAGGCGATCTCTCTGTACATCCCCTTGTCTAGCCAGATTTGTAAAGTAGAATTTGGATCATGATAGTGGGGGGAGGAAGCATTTAGGAACTAGAGGAAACATGTTTCATTGTTGCTACCCTGCACCCTGACTGGCTTATCTCCTCCCCACATCCCTTCAGGAAGGGGGTGTCCAGTTACCTACCAATGGGCTTTGAGTCTCCACTCTGCACTCACCCTCATTTACAATGACATGGTTTTTGTGTTCTTTGATGCTTGATATCTGATCCCTTCAACAGTTCATGGTCACACAGGCTGGTGTGCTTCCTCCATGTGGGCTTTGTTGCTTCTGAGCTAGATGGCCGCTTCTTTATTTTCAAGCCTGTAAGATCCCAGATGCTATAACTTTTGATAGCCAGGCACCATCAGCTTTCTTCACCACATTTGCTAGTGCACACATTTTTCTTCAACCATCATGTTGGAAAGGTGTTCATCATGGAATGCCAATTTAATATAACGTGTTCTTGCATTGAGTAAGTATTTGGCAATGTCCATCTACTGCCTTAATACTAAGTCTATAAATATATGCACGTTGATCTATTTACGAACCCTCCTGTATAAATATATTTACATATGTACATGCCAGTATGTAGACCTCTAGAAATACCCTTTGTCACCTAGTTCTTTCCTCTATTTACTTTTACTTTCCTCTTGTCCGACTATCATGCTCAGCTTTCACTTGGGTTTGAGTAATTTCTCTTGGTTACATTGCCCTTGCTGAATACCTACCAGGCTTCTCACACCCTCCTTGCGACGGATTTTGGATTACTTGTTGCTCCCCTGTCGCTGGATTGGTCAGCATCACCTCCTTACCCCCTCCTCTCTCTCTCCCATGTCCCCGGGAACCATTGGTCCTGTTGTTTTCTCCTCCAGACTATTCTTCCAGCCTATCTTATCTAGATAGATCTGTTGAGATAATAATATGCACCAAAAATCAAACCATAGCAAGATAGGCGATGGGTGAGAACACTGTGATGACAAATAAAAACAACAACAGAAAACCAATGATCAATAAAAGAGTAAATTAATTAAAAGACAAAAAAATTTTTTAAGAAAGAAAAACCTGTAAATAGATCAAGGTCTGATTTTTTTTTTTCTATAGGTGTGTCCTTCAGTCAGGTCTGATGGCGTATCATGCTCTGGCCCCAGAGTCTGTCCTTTGTACTCCCTCAGGGGCTACCCGCTCTGCTCTCATGGTTGCTCTGCTGCATGCTTTTAGTGATTTGCCTCCGTGTTGGAGGGCCAGTCGGGTGAGTCCCAACACAGAGTCTCCGGTATTGTCCCCATAGGGCTCTGGGCCAGCAAGGGATGGCATGTCTCATAGTGGGATCAGCCATATGGTCCACTCTGTACATTGGCTGTTCAGAGTGCCAAAATCATCCTCCAAGCCTGGTGGACCAGTGTGTGCTCCACTCTCTTCCTCCCCCTTCATTTGCCCCTGTGTGCTCTGATCAGACATGTCCATCTCCCCTAGCTACAGGTTCAGTGCCGTCTTCTAAAGTAAATTCTTCTGGGGGGAGGGGCAGTTGTCCACGTAGCTGGTATGGAGGCTGGACCATCCACTTTTCATTTAGGATCAAAAGCATCTAGCTTTTAGCATTAGGTGCTATTAAGTCAGTTCCAACTCAAGGCAGAATGAACCACTGCGCAGTCCTACACCATCTTCAAAACTGTTGTTATACTTGAACCTAACATTTCAGCCTTTTCCAGGGACTGGCATCTCCTGATAACATATCCAAAGCATGTGAAGTCTCCCCGTGCTTGCTTCTAAGGACCTTTCAGACTGTTCTTCTGACACAAATCTGTTCATTCTTCCAGCACTCAATGGTATTTTTAATATTCTTGGCTAGTGTCATCTTGATGGGTTGAAACACTATCTCGCTCTAGTGTTGATGTACATTTTTCTGATGCCTAATTATACTGAGTATCTTTTAAGGTAATCATTTAATTTTTATGGCATTTTGAAAAGATGTCAATAAGGTCTATTTAATTTGTGTTCAGATGGAAACACATAACTCAAACTAAATATGTGACAGTAGAATAAGAATCCATTTTATCCTAAATACTTGAGATATTTATACAGCCTACTCAAGTTTTTATCAACATAGATAAGGTGGCGGTGGTGGTGGTGGTGGTGGTGGTGGTGGTGGTGGTGGTGGTGGTTTTTAAGAGTTAATCTCTAAATAGGGGGCTGTAGTACTGAGCACTGAATCTCCTTTGCTTGATTAATTTTTATGTTAGGGAAGTAATACAAGGATTCCATCAAATGACCCATCAGTTTGAGGAAAAAGCATATCAGAATTGATGGTCAAAGCCTATATGGCTTTATGGTTTAGTCTCTAGGGGTATGTAATGCTCTTGTGAAAATAGTATTCCTCATGATAATAACGAGGAACTGGTGGGCCTCCAGGGCTGGGAGCTGAACTGAGGGGCAGTTCTACCCTGTCTAATAGGGTCACTATGAGTTGGCAAAGACTCGATGGCTGTCAGTTTGGTTTGTTTGACTTGAGTACTGGCATTCAGTGTGTTTATCGAAATCAATAAATTACAAGCATTTAGATGTCTATTTTTTTGTTTTGTTTTTTTTTTGTTTTTGTTTTTTTTTTTTAATTTTATTTTATTTATTTATTTTTTTAATTTTAACAATTTATTGGGGCTCATACAATTCTTTTCACAGTTCATATATATACATACATCAATTGTATAAAGCACATCTGTACAGTCTTTGCCTTAATCATTTTTTTCTCTTTTCTTCTTTTACATTTTATTAGGGACTCATACAACTCTTACCACAATCCATACATATACATACATCAATTGTATAAAGCACATCCATACATTCCCTGCCCCAATCATTCTCAAGGCATTTGCTCTCCACTTAAGCCCCTTGCATCAGGTCCTCTTTTTTTTTTCCCCTCCTCCCTCCCCCTTCCCCCCTCCCTCATATGCCCTTGGTAATTTATACATCGTTGTTTTGTCATATCTTGCCCTATCCGGAGTCTCCCTTCCCCCCTTCTCTGCTGTCCCTCTCCCAGGGAAGAGGTCACATGTGGATCCTTGTAATCAGTTCCCCCTTTCCAACCCACTCACCCTCCACTCTCCCAGCATCGTCCCTCACACCCTTGGTCCTGAAGGTATCATCCACCCTGGATTCCCTGTACCTCCAACCCTCATATGCACCAGTGTACAGCCTCTATCCTATCCAGCCCTGCAAGGTAGAATTCGGATCATGGTAGTTAGGGGTAGGAAGCATCCAGGATCCGGGGGAAAGCTGTGTTCTTCATCAATACTACCTCACACCCTAATTAACCCATCTCCTCTCCTAAACCCCTCTATGAGGGGATCTCCATTGGTCGACACTTGGGCCTTGGGTCTCCACTCTGCACTTCCCCCTTCATTTAATATGATATATATATATATACATATATATACATATACACATATATACACATACATACACACACTTATATCTTTTTTTTTTTTTGCATGATGCCTCATACCTGGTCCCTTGGGCACCTCGTGATCGCACTGGCCGGGTGTGCTTCTTCCATGTGGGCTTATTTGCTTCTGAGCTAGATGGCCGCTTGTTCACCTTCAAGCCTTTAAGACCCCAGACACTATCTCTTTTGCTAGCCGGGCACCATCAGCTTTCTTCACCACATTTGCTTATGCACCCATACAAAATTTAAATCCCCCAAGCCTCTGAAAACTGCGAAGATTTCACAGCACTAGGTTGGTACTCTCCCATCCAAGAATCAGTGTAACTGGCAGGGTGTGAGGCATTCAGGCTCCCTCAGTTCCTCCTACTGCCTTCCCTGACCCTGGTCACTTGCTTCTATTACCTCTCTTGGACCTTACATGCATTTGAATTAGAACACCATAGAGTACAGTGCTCTACATGTGCAGCAGCTCTAACCATGTCACTCTCTGTCTCTATGAAGCCTCTTCCAACAAAATTCAAATGCGATTGTATGTGCACACATAAACACACGCATGCACCAGAGCACCCTTCTTAACAGAGAGTCAGGAGGGTCTCTTATTTGCTGTCCTCACTTTGGACACAAGTCCCTTGATGATGAGTAGGAGAAAAGGAACATCAGGTAGTGGGGGAAACCCTAAGGAGGAACAGAGGAGAGCTTTAACTAAGAATAATGCTACTAGGGGAATGATGGCATGTGAGGAAAAGTAGATACTTCCAGACTGTCAGATTTTTCCATACAGCAAAATTAACTTTTCTAGTTTTGTCTAAAACTGGCCCCAGGAAATTTCAAATAGCACATCTCAGATTATCTAACCTACAAAGGAGTAGCCGGCCTTCCACCCACCCCCACCCCACCCCCGCCAAAAAACCAAGCGGTACAAAGCTCCACTGGGTACACATTTCAAAATATACATTCTCCTGTTTGGGCAGGCATCTGGCAACTTGCTCCGAGCTAGTGCACCCACACTTTTTTCCCAAGGCCATTGCTGGTGACAAGACCTTGTGCTCTTCTCACAAGCCAGAATGCAAACATAAATCAAGTCAGTGTAAGACGCCATCATCACCTCACTCAAATACACCTCGTCAAGTGAACTCAAACTTCAAGAAGATGCTCATTTGTTTGGTTTTGTTGATGTGAGGGTGATAGTGCATTTGGAGTTTAGTCATTGCACTAGGTCAGACTGTTAATCAAGCTTCCTATATAGAGGTTCTGAAGATATTGTGTAAGAAGGTCTGAGTTGTCTGGCTAGACCAGAGCTTGCACACTGCTATTGACTAGAAGTTCCGACACACAGAATCCAGGACAGATAAACCCCTCAGGACCAATACTGAGAGTAGCAACACCACGAGGGAAGGTAGGGGGGAGAAGCAGAAGAAAGGGGAAACCAATCTCAATGATGGACATACAGCCCCACTCCACCACCCAGGGGAACAAACAGCAGAAGTTTGGGTGAAGGGATACAGCAGAGGCGTAAAATATAAAAATAAAAAGTATGTATAAATTATCAGTGGTTCACGTGGGTGGGAGGAGGGGAAAAAAGGAGCTCAAGGAGAAAGAACATGTTTGGAAATGATGATAGCAATGTATGTACAAATGTGCTTCATACAAATTGGTGTATGAATTGTTACAAGAGCTGTAAGATCCCCCAATAAAATGATTTATTTAAAATAAAAAGGACTGATTAGTGGTAGACAGGGGACTGGTTTTGCCACCATGACAGTGCACCTGCTCACACAAAAAAAACAGCATGCCTCTATCGCCCGATCTGATCCCAGCACACCGAGGCAAAATACTAAGGGTGTACAACAGAACAGGAAGGGGAACAGAGCAACGAAGTCCCCAGGGAATACCAAAAATAGACTTTGGGGCCAGGGCTAGCTGACCCATCATACTCTATGAGAAAACACTCCTAAAGGCCAACAAACAGTCCTTGAACTAACTAAAAGCTTTTCTTTCTTGTGTTTTGTTTTGCTTTTTGTCATTGGCTTGTTGGTGGTGGTGTTGTTCTTTTGTTTCATTTTGTTGCTTGGGTTTGCTCTGTCTCGTTTTTGTGCATGCTATGATTTCCACAGGTCTGTCTAAATGAGATAGGCTGGATGAACAATCTGGAGGAGAAAACAATGGGACTGACAGCTGGGGGAGGGAGATGGGAAAGGGGGGTGTAGGGAAAAAGGAAGTGCTGTTAACAAACCCAGGGACAAGGGAACACCAAGTGATCCAAATAGATGGTGAGGAGGGTGTAGGAGGCTTGGTAGAGTGTAACCAAGAGTAATGTAACCTAGAGGAATTACTGAAACACAAATGAAGGCTGAACATGAGAGTGGGACAATCAGAAAGTAAAAGGAAATCAAGGAAAGAGGTAGGAAGCAAAGGGCATTTATAGAGGTCTAAATAAAGGCATGTGCATATGTAAATATATTTATGTATAACGATGGGGAAATAGATCTATATGCATATATTTATAGGTTTAGTATTAAGGTAACAGATGTACATTGGGCCTCCATTCAAGTACTCCCTCAATGCAAAAATACTTTGTTGTATTAAAGTGGCATTGCGTGATGCTCACCTCCCCAACACAATTGCTGGAGGCAAATGGGTGCATAAGCAAATGTGGTGACTGAAGTTGATGGTGGTCGGCTATCAAAAGTTATACATTCTGGGGTCTTAAAAGCTTGAAGTTAAACAAGTGGTCATGTAGCTGAGAAGCAACAAAGCCCACATGAAAGAAGCACACCAGCATGTGTGATCACGAGGTGTCGGAAGAATCAGATATCAGACATCATCGGAACAAAAAAATCATATCTTTGTGAATACGGGGGAGTGTGGAGTGAAAACCCAAAGCTCATTTGTAGATAATTGGACATCCCCTTACAGAAGGGTAGCAGGGAGGAGAGGAGCCAGTCAGGGTGCACTGTAGCAACAATGAAACATACAACTTTCCTCTAGCTCCTAAATGCTTCTTCCCCCACAACTAAAATGATCCCCATTCTACCTTACAAATCTAGCTAGACCTGAGGATGTACACTGGTACAGATAGGAACTGGAAACACAGGGAATCCAGGGCGGATGATCCCTTCAGGACCAGTGGTGAGAGTGGCGATACGAGGAGGGTAGAGGGAGGGAGGAATGGAAAGGGGAAACCGATTACAAGGATCTACATATAACCATCTCCCTGGGGGACAGACAACAGAAAAGTGGCTGAAGGGAGATATTGTATAGTGTAAGATAAGACAAAATAATAATTTAGAAATTATTCAGGGTTCATGAGGGATGGGGAATAATTATCAGCTGATGCCAGCGGATTAAGTGGGGAGCAAATGTTTTCAGAATGATGAGGGCAATGAATGTACAAATATGATGTATGTATCAATTGTGATAAGAGTTGTATGAGGCCCCAAAAATTGATTATAAAAAAAGAGAAAAGAAATAACAGTATGAAAACATCCCCCAAAAAAGCATGCCTCTCTTGTCCCTCATATCCTAATCACCTGAACTCACTCCATGTGACTTCTTTCTGTTTCCATGAATGAAGGACAGTGGTTTGACAACACAGAAGAGGGGGGGAAAAAACAAGGGTGTCACCCAAACTGCTGAGTTTGAAAAATGTTTCCAAGAATGTAATCACAGATTAGACAAATGTGTGAAGTGTAATGGAGAGTACTATGAAGGGGATAAAAAATTTAAATGCATAGTTTTGAAAAAATTGTAGTTTTTGTCGGGTTCCCCCTAGTAGCTTCCAATTTCATAGCAACTCAAGCCATCACCATACATCAAACTGACAGAGAAGGGGTGGGTTTTGTGTGTAGGTGGTGTTGGTTATTGCACAGGGGCAAGGGACTTCTGGTGGCATAGTACCTTATGCCTTGGGTGTCAACTGTAATGTCAGCAGTGGGGAACCACCAGTCAGTCCTCAGAAGAAAAGGATGAGGCGTTCTACTCCCATAGAGTTAGCCTTTGGGAAACCCACAGAGATAGTTCTGCTCTGATCTCATAGAGTCGCTATGGCTCAGCATCGACTCCATCGAAGTGAGCTGACAAACTAAAGGCAGGAGATCTGAAAGAGGATGCGGAGACGTTGTCTCAGGTACTTTGGACATATTACTATGGTGGAACCAGTCCTGCAAGAAGGGCATCATTTTTGGCAGAGGGTTAGCAAACAAGAGGAAGACCCTTACTTAGGTGGATTGACACCGTGGCTGCGAGAATCGGCTCAAATACAGTAACAAGTGCGAGGATGGCGCAGGACTGGGCTTTGTTTCTCTCTCTAGTGCACAGGCCCCTATGAATCCGAACTGACTCCAGGGCTCTACAATATCAACTACTACAACCCTGAAGTTCAAACCTACCCAGTGGCTTCCCAAAAGGGAGGTGTGGCCATGTGCCTCTGTAAAGATGACAGCTAGGGAGCCCCTGCGGGGCAGTTCTACTCTGTGGCACAGGGGCAGCCAGGAGTCGGAATGTGCTTCACAGCAAAGGGTGTGCTTTGTCTCAGTTTGTGCCTGCTGCTGTTTATGCTATGCACTGAGTTTAACATGTGACACTCAGGAGCGAATGAATGGAAACACACCCATGATGCTTCCATGATGCCAGATGCAAGCTGACACTGTTTCTGAGTTCTGGGCATATTATTTTTTCAGAGATAATTTCCTGTAGCGGTGACACACCGAGTCCTATTTCATGTAAAAGCATCAGCAGCAGAGGAAAGCACTGCACAGAGAGAAGACTATGACACGTAACAGGCTTTCCATAGAGGAACAAAAGGGTGGATGTCTTGGGCTGCACTCTTTTCTTGTATACAGACAGTAAACAAGCTGAACACATCTCACCTAAGCATAACATTACAACTACTTGAAGCCCAGCTCAGGCATCTGGACAAGAGGCAGCAAGGAAGGATGGGAGAGAGTTAATGGGCTGGGCGTCCCCAAAGGTGCAGAGTGGGAATCAAGGGAGGATCCAGGACTAGCCAAGGCTTCTGGCAGAAGTCTGAGAGGAGAGCAGCAGAAAGGAGCTGCTCTCTGGGTCCTCACAGATGTAGCCAGTGAGAGAGCAGCAGTGCTGCCCCCTGGCGGTGCGCCGAAGGCAGGGCCGCTTCCCCCAGGGCTGGAGAGCTCTGGGGAAAGACAAATCCTGTCACTTTGGATGCCAAGTAAGGGGGCACTGTGTGCCGGTGGTGTACCTATGTTGGCCAAAGCGCTGCCCACTGTGCATTTGCTTCCCACAAGCACAGTTATCCTTCCTCGTGCATCCAGGAAAGACAGTTCTAGAAAAACACAAGCAGTAAAATAAAACACTGCCAGGTCTCGAACCATCCTCACCATTGTTACTATGCCCACTGATGTAGCCACTGGTTCGAGCTGTTTTATTGCCCGTCCTCCACTTTTTGCCAAGCATCATGTCCTTCATGGACTTGATGTCCCTTCAGGGACTGGTCTCTCCTGACAGCACGTCCAAAGATATCAAATGAAGTCCAGCCATCCTTTGTCCCCATGTTCTCTTGGCAGTCCTTGTACTTTTATTGCTCAGTGTCTGATTATTTGGGACCAGGCCTTATTGCTGCCCCTTCCTCACCTTGGCCCCCAATCCCGACCCCAAGCCCTGCACATCCACTGTGTGAAACCTCCTGTTCCTGTAACCATCCCTGTGCTTTTGTGTGGGGGGGTCTAGCTGGGTTCCCCTGGCAATTCGCCAGCTGCCCTTGGGAAAGTTCATGGAGTCGGCTAATTAGTAGAAAAGCCAAACGTCCAGCTGAGATTGGTTTACTCCCTAGCACCCTTGGGCAGGAGCACAGCCCCACTCCCGGTCCCAGGTAGCCAACGACCACACCTAGGTTCTCCGGACTTGGCAGCTGTAACATGTGGCCTGGGCTTCCCCTTCATTTCCTGCTCCTTTCTGGCTTGCTGTCTGACTTTTCTTTGCGGAATTAAAGCTGCAAATTGACAGGATCCCATAAACACTCTAAAGCCACAAAAAAACACCAAATGCCCACCCAAACATGTGAAACTTCCAAAAATCATCCTTAGAAGATTCCCAAACCCTAAACATTCCTAAACCCCATATATGCCCTGAAAACACCATGAAAGCCCTAAGAAAACCTAAAATGCTGGGGGAAAAAAACACATATAATATGAAAAATACCCTAAAATTCCTAAGGAACTCTGTAACATCACTAAAAACACCATATGGTGCTGAAAAATAACTATACACTCTAAAAAACCACCCCTAAATCCCTTAAACACTCCCTAAAATCTTATAAAACACCCTAAAAACCCCAAACCACCCGAATGCCCCAAACACACCTTGAACGTCCACAAACAACCTAAAAGCCCTAAAAAATCACATGCCACCAAAAAGCCCTAAATGACCGCAAAATGGCAACTCATAGCCACCCTATAGAGGGCTTCTGGAGCTGTCAGTCTTTTATGGGAACAGCTTTATCGTTCTCCCAAGGAGAAGTTGGTAGGTTTGAAACCCTGACCTCATATTTAGCAGTCTAATAATTGCTGGACAGTGCCACCAAGGCTCTACTGGTGTAGTGGGTTACACATTGGGCTGCTAACCTCAAGGGAAACGGTTCAAAACCACCACCCACTCCTTGGGAGAAAGAAGAAGCTTTCTTTCTATTCCCCTAGATTTCTCATTGAAGGTGTAAAGTAACCTGTTAAATGCTCGCAGTGGCAGCAGCAATGTCTCATAACCATGGGGAAATGTGGTTCAGAAACTTCAGAAGCAAGCATCCACCAGTAGGTGACTGACCAGCAGTATTGACTTGGGCAAAGAGAAGGTGACATGGAAGGGTAAGGAGAAGAATGCGTGCAGAGGGCAGGTTGGCAGCTGAGCCTAAGTCCAGTAGAAACAACAGCAGAATGGCCTGTTCCTGGAAGGGCCACAGGAGATGGTGCGACTTCATGTAGCCCCCACTTACATGTGTAACAGCAGCAATTGCCTGAACACGTGGTCTCCCCAGGGAGGAGCCTTTGTGTGGTGTTAAGATGCTGTTACTGTCTGTTGTACTGTGGTGGCCTGCATTTGGCTGTAATGGTGGAAATTTTGCAGCCAGTAGTTCAAATGCCTGCTGGGTCACTCACTGCAGGTAGACTTCAGCAGTTTCCAGACAGAGACGAGGGAGGAGGACCTGGTCTTCCACTTCTGAAAGAACTGGCCAGTGTGAACCTTGTGAATGGCAGAACACTATACCTGAACATGAGTACCGCAGGCTATAAGGCATGATGGATTGACACAGTGGCTGCAGCAATGTGCTCAAACATAGGATAGTGCTGGCCTGGAAAATAGTTCATCGTCCATTAAAAAAAATCATTATATAGGGGCTCATACAACTTTTGTTGTTGTTTTTCCCTAAGGGAGAGCAGTGTATTGGTACACTGAGAGGTATATAGATCAATGGATTCGAACAGAAAAGCTACACATATATTCACCAGTCAACGGGAACCTAGCCTTCGAAAAAGGACACAGAAATATCCAAAGGGACAAATTCTGCTTGCTCAACAAATGGTGTTGGACAAACTGAGATACCGTATGTAGGAAAATGAAGCAAGCCCCAAACCTTCCCCCATGCACAGAAATTAACTGAAGAGGGGTTAAAACCTGAAAGTAAACCTCCGGGCTATCATAATCATTTTTTCGATGACCTCATCGGTCAGAAATCATTGTAGGAACGCCAAAGCGTTCTTGTGTTCAACGTCTACATACATAGCAGGTGCTCCAGTAAAGGGGAATCTTGGTGGAGCTGGCTCATCCATTCCTGAAGAGAGTAGAGCACCACGTTGGCCCATCACAGAGCTCAGGTGTAGAATCTTCCTCACTGTCATCCTTTATCTCAGCAGTGTCAGTGTTGGATTATGAATTTCCCAAAGAACCAGTATCGCTCAATTCTGTGCACAATGCTGACTCACTCTCGCTGTTATTTCACTGGTCTAAAAACCCATTTAGGTTAAAATGACACTTTTTTGATGCCATGACCTAAAATTTTTAGTGAGAAAATGTTCCCAATGACATTACATGGGTCTTCGTCTAATCCTGATGCCATGTTCTTTTTCACAGAGACCAGCTTCTTGTATAAATTGCTCAGCATACAGATGGAATAAGAACAGTGAAAGGATACAACCCTGATGCACACCTTTTCTGATTTTAAACCATGCAGTATCACCTTGTCCTGTTCACAGTCTCACCTGGTTCTATCTCTTGGCCTTTGCATAAGCTCCATATGAGTACAATGAAGTGTTGTGCAATGCCCATTCTTTTCCATGGTATCCCCAAGATTCACCTCCTTCCACTCGTGGTTTCCAGAACGTGGGGTTGGGACAAAGCCTGGATAGTCTCATGGCAAGACCAGATCAGGAATGGAGCTGAGCCGGGAGCAGCTTTATTTGCTTGCTCCAGGGAAAGTCTGCCAATGTGACTAAGCCTCAGGGGCTTTCTACAAATGATAAAGGTGAATCCCTCTCTCGTTACCCACTGATCATCTCTGAGCCTCTTGCTCTCATATCCCTTGCACAGACCTCTACCATTAGATGGACAATTCGGTAATGTTTGAACACTTTTCTGATGCTGAGCCTGGGGAGCAACTAATAGCTGAGTAAATATTGATTGAAAGATGGTGAGTGGAAGAAAATAGCTTTGCCAGGTCCAGGTTGTGATGGAGATGAGAGTGTTACCAAATCCTGCTGTCCCCATGGTGGGTTTGCTGTATTGTGCCCAGTCCTGAAAGTCTGAGCCAGGGGTTTTAACGTGGCCCCTTTCAAAACATATAGGTGGAATTCTTGGACCATGAGCTGTCCATAAAGCTTTACCAAGGAGATGTCCGCCCTGGAGCGAAACAACCCAAGAACCTAGATCTTCGTGAAGGTGTTGGTAAGGGATGCAGCGGAAATCATAAACTTGACTGAAAGCAAAAGAAACTTTGCCTTCATGTGCCTGCAGCTGGACGAAGTGGTGCTGGAGCACACCCTCCTTTGTGATTCTTCTTGTTCTTTTTATGAGCTGCTCCCTGGCCTGTGTAGTCCCGTAAATCTGGAAACTCTTTGCTGGTGGGGGCAATTGTTATATCCTCCCCCCAGATCCAGATGTCTTGTCCATGGTCAGTGTGCAATCCTTGTTTGCCAGAGGAGTGGGGCATCTAAAGGCAGGCAGGGGTCACATACTTTTTTTCTACACTTTCTAGAAAGACCAGAGCTAAACATCTTGCAGCCCTTTTCATGTCCTCATTCTTTTCTGTATTTATTTTCCATGAAAGAGGAGAAGAAACGCGACAGCATCTACTGACAGCAAGTCAAATGCCATCGTGTGTGTTCAGAGGGCAGGCTGGTTCTCATTTGCCTAACTCATCAGTCCCATCGTGCCATGTCCATGTTAGATTGTTTAGGGAAACAGATGACATATGTTATGATGCTAAATAAGCTGAAACAGTGCCAGGATGGAGGCAGAAGGGTTTTATTTGTTTGTTTTTAAATGAAGCATGGCTTTCTAGTGACTTATTGTGGTGGGGAAGGGGGGCACCGAGAGCAACAAGACATGGCTGTGACAGTGGTCTGGGAATTGAGACAAATCATTGCTTCTGCAGCAGAGATGAGCTGCCTCTGACCTGTCAGTTACTTGAAGGGAGACTCTGCATTTGGTCAGACAAGTCTCAGTTGGAGATGGTACCAGCTTTCCTCCTGAGCCTCTGTGGTTCCCTTTGAACTACACAGGCCCGAATCGCTTTTAGCTGAGCAACAGCAAATGGCAACACAGACTTGCCATATTGCTCTTTTGCGTACACTCTTTAAAAATCATACTAAATATACATGCATCAAAACATTCGTCACTTCCACGCTCTACAAGATTATAATTAAGTGGCATTCTGCATGTTGTTCATATATCATCCTTACCCATTCCAAAATTATGTCATCACCCTTATGGAAGCTCAGTATCGTCTCAGGGATGGCACTTCCCCTCCAGGCCCTACTGGGTTAGGCTGGGTTGACTAGAGAAATAAATCCAAGGACACTCATATAGGTATAAGAAAGACTCCACCTCACTTATTTGTCCAATTGACATGGCATTATGTAACAACCATACTTACCTTCCTACCTATCCCTGGAAACAATTGGGAGATGTTTGTCTCTATTCATTTTCCTAGCCTAGATATTTTTTGTAAGTGGAATTAAGCAAAATGTGTCCTTTTTGAAGCTGATTTATTTCACTCAGCATAATGCTTATGAGGTTCATTCCTCTTGTAGCCTGTGTCAAGAGTTCATTTCTCTTTATGGCTGAGTAGTAGTCCATTGTATATACCGTAGGCAACATGTTTGACTTATCCATTCACCTATTGATGGGTATTTAGACCGTTGACACGTTTGCGAGATTGGGAATAATGTTGCAAGGGCCATCTGTGTATTTGTATCTATTTATGCGCTTGCTTTTAATTGCTTATATCCTTCATTTCCTTTTCTTTCCTTGTTAGACTCAGTATGATCCCCTTCTGCCCCTCCTCTAGCCTCACAACCTCTGTGTCTGATGTGCCAGGATCTCACCAGAAGCCTTAACACCAAGATTCTGAGCCCTGACTGACCATTCTGACCATCCAGGGAATTGAATATTCCGGAGCACACAGAAGATGAAGTTATCAAAACTCCTTAGGCATAACCGAACAACTGGAGGGAGTGCTTTATTGGGCTGGGGGGCTGGGGATTATAGTTGTGAAGGACACCAAGAACAATTGTCATTACCTAGACTGTAAAGACTATGTTCGACATCCATGCTGGTAAGTAGCAGCTGGATTTCAGAAGCTCACAAGTGGCCATCTAGGTGGCAAGTATTGTCACCCTCACTCTGGAGGAAAGAGTGGTGAGTGGACCACATGAACATTAGACTTCATGACTCTGAGCACAGAATAACTAGATGATCTCCAACTATCAATTCCAACTTCTTTGAAAGGGATCACATCCAAAGGTCCTAGATAGTGAAGCAAAATTCACAGTCATAAAAGAGACCAGGCTTATTGGCTGGATAGGGACTAACAGAACCTCTGAAACGATGGTCCTTATTCACTAAGTTTGAAAATGAACTCCTACCTGTGGTTCAATATTCAGCCAAATAATAGATTGGTCTATAATGGGAGCAATTACACAAGTGAGGCACGCAAACCTGAAAACAGCAAACCATTTGATCTCAAAAGGGCAGTATTAATCCAAGGCCCAAGTTCAGAAGGGTAGGAAGAGAGGAGGAAGGGAAACAGAAGACATAAGTAGGGAGTGGAACAAGTCATATTATATTGTGGAGATTGCAATAAGTGGCATAAAACACAATGGGTATGAATTGTTGAATAAAAAACTGATGATCTTGGTAAACCTTCACCTAATTCACAATAAAAACTTATGAGAGAGAAAAAAATCCAAGCACCTAGGCTGCATTCCAGGCCAATAAAATCGGACTCAGTGGAGATGGGACAAAGATGTCTTTTGGACAGCTCTCTGGCGATCCCAATGAGCACACAGGCTGATACCCACCATCTGGAAACTATGGGGTAGCTGCTTCTCCGGTAATGCCTCGGGGGAGCGCTTGGGTCCCTTAAAGAATGCGGGATGATGAAGGGGCAAAGGTCATCAAACCTCACCCACAGCTTTACACTGGGGGGCTGCTCTCTGAGGAATGTGGGAAGGGTCCACTTGCATGCTGTCTCTGTGCAGCAGATCCAACAGACTCAACACCTTTCCAAAGCTGGCAAGAAAGTCCGAGAGACTAGATGTGGGCACCACGCTGTGAGTTTCCCAGAAGGCACGAGACAGATCGAGAGCAGTCACAGGAACACAGACTCCTCCGGAAATGCCGCCATGCGCAGAACATGCATCTCTAATTTCATTTCACACTGACTCAAGCATTCAGTCCTTTTTACGAAAACCCAGCTTCTCATTACAGTAACCGGTTTAAAATGACAATCTTCTGTTGAGCAAGTCTAAGAAATGACCTTCCTTTATTTTACATGGTATAAAAATTCAGTTTCCTAGGCCGATGGGCTCTAGGGACAGGTGTTTTTATGTACTAGACATGGCTTTCAAAGTTCTTCAATTGCCTAAATTAATAACGACTTTTTTCCTTTGGCTTTTCTAAGGGACACATTAATTTCAATCTTTTTCTAAGGAAGTGAATCTCTAGCTATCTCATTTGGATAACTTTCTGCCTTCAGAGTAGAATTTGAAATAATCTGCAAGGTTACCCCTTCCCCACCCTGCCCCAGCAGCCCAGCCTCTTTCTTCCTTCCAGCCTCCAGCCACCGGGGTTTGGTTGGGAAAGGAGATGCAGAAGGGAGTCTCTGGATTTTTCTATCAAAAGGTTGGCCACAACCCCCAGTAGACCAAATGTAATTCATTATGGTGGGTTTTGGTTTTACTACATTAAGAGTTATCCTTAGGGAAATTACAAACAAACAGAAATAGGAAGACTTTATATTTTATTAACGGATGTACTGCTCAGTCTCATTATATTTTAAAAGACAAAGTATAAAAAAAAAATCTGGCTCCATTTAAAATGTCCTGACTAGCAGAACTTAAAATACACAAATCTTAACATGAAAGTCTAGATGAATAAATAAAATAAACAACGAAACAGCTTTCTCAGGAAAAGCCATAATAAAGAGCTCAACTATTTTTTCAGCTGTTTAAGATGCTCGTGTTAAAGGGAAAAGAGTATCATTGTTGACTTTGAAATGTAGAACCATTTGCTTAATTCAGTGATGCTAAAATGGGCAGTTTGGCTGAAGAAAGAAATTGGCTTGTAGCATTTGATGAGCAATTTCTTCTTTTGAATATAGAAATGACCAGGGATGCGGACACGCTTTTTATTCTTTTGAGGACCCTCTAACCAAGAAATCTTTTAAATGATCATTACACAGTGAATGCCTGGAGGCTCTGGAAACTATTTATTTTGACATTATTATAAGCTCAAAATGATTCACCAATGCAAAAGAAGAAGAGAAAAAGCAATTACATACTAAGCTGTAAACACTGGAAGCTTTTCTGTGCTGAAAATAATTGGACAGAGTTTTTTCTTTTTTTAAGTAATAGTGTCCAAAGAGATTCAATGATCTTATTGCTTATGGATTTGGAGCTTAACTATATTCCTTATTTTAAATTTGATATTAGAATAGCAAGATTATAGACCTTGATACAGTGTGACTTGGAGAAGTATCGTTTCATTAAATTATCAAGTTAAGGCTCAAGGAGCCTGGTGGAATGTGTGTGACCATGAGGCCAGCCAGTTGGAATCCGCTATGGCTCACAGAGAAAGATGCGGTTCTCAGCTCCTGTAAAGATTTAGAACTTCGGGAACCCACAGGCATAGTTCTACGTTGTCCTTTCAGGGGTCCTCAAACTTTTTAAACAGGAGGCCAGTTCATTGTCCCTCAAACCCGCTGGAGGGCCGGACTATAGTTTAAAAATAAAACTATGCACAAATGCCTATGCGCACTGCACATACCTAATTTGAAGTAAAAAAAAAAAAGGGGGGCAAAAACACCCGGCATGCTGAATAAATGTCCTCTGAGGGCCATGTGGTCCGCAGGCCATAGTTTGAGGACCCCCTAGATTGATATAAGTCAGAATCGACTTGATAGTGTTAGGTTTCTGGGGTGGTTGACCTCAGTTCTTGCTTAGCAACGCTGAAAGAATTCATATGGCAGAAGCACTTTTGTAAATCCAAGTGAATGTTATGAAAGAAAGTTTCAGGTATCGCAGTCCCCAAAAGTCCCCACTATCTCCGGAAAGCACGCCGGGCTGCATGGCAGGGGTGGGGAAAGTTTGCAGCTGAATATGGCGGTTTCATGGGAGGAATACCTGAGCAGGAGTGCAGAACCAGCTGAGGAGCCACGGCAGGAACCCCCAAGGGCCTCACCCTCCACTTGCAGAGCACGTGAACAAGGGAGGGCGACAAGGAGCCCAGGCCTACTTCTATCACCTCCCAACACCACTGGAGGGCATTGGTCGATCGTACTGGTTGATTTTGGTGCACTTTTGTGAAGTCCTATTCTGTATGACCAGGTGGACCTTCCACCAGGGTCTACATGACTTGGGTCAGAGCATGCTCAGTTCTGAATTTTGCCATAGGTATCTAATGAGTGTGCCTGATTTATTTCCAACCCCTTTGTTGTGGCCCGGACAGCTCATTTTCGTTTAGTGCTGGCATTTGGGAAGACAAGCCCTAATCTAGCAACCTGTCAATAGCAGTAAGTGAATGGAATTAAAACTCAACTCATAGCCATAAATTCAATTCGGACTCATAGTGACCCGAGAGGACAGGGCAGAATTGCCCCCTGAGGATTTCTGGGGCTGGAATTCTTTACAGGAATAGAAGTCTCTTTTTTCTCCCTCCCAGTGGCTCCAAAGGACTGACCTTGCAAGGAGATGTCCAGCGGGTGCCTGCAGGCTCCTTCATTGAAAATCTCTGCTAGTTTATGAAGCGGGAGGGAAATTTTGAGGAGGCCGTCTGCGGCAGAGTTAACTCCCCATTAAAGCCAATGAGCTTTTCCACATCTCTCAAAAAACAAACAAAAAAACCTAAAGTGACTACTTCAGATTAATATGCTGTAGGTAGAACCACCTCCCACTCAGCAAACCAAACCAATCAACCAACCAACCAAACAAACAAAAACACCCCAAATCCTGTTGCCTTCAAGTCAGTTCTGACTCATGCTCACCCCTTGTGGTACAGAGTACAATTGTTGCATGAGGTTGTCTAGGTTGTACCCTTTATGAAAGCAGATGACCCCTTCCTTTTGTGGTACAGCTAGGTGGGTTTGAACTGATAACCTTTATATAAGCAGCCCTATCCAGCGATCTATGTCAACTAAAGTGTCAAAGCATGTAAAGACTGATCCACAACCCCCACTTCTCTCTTCCTCTTCTGTGATGACCTGGAATCCACCTTTTGATCTGGTGGCACCATATTTGTGAAGCAGCCCGAATCACTGACGGACGGTGTGCAGGACAAACACCCTGTAGAATTGCCCTTCCAGCGTCAGAATTTGCATGAACAAGAAATAAACTTCTAGATTTTAAGCCACTGAGGTTTCAGGGGTAGCTTCTTTCTGAAGAACAGACTAGGCTATCCTGCCTGATCATCTCTTCACAGGGTTTTTGTGGAGAGCTACCGGAGCAGCTCGATCCAGGGGAGCTGCCAAAGCAGATACCTACACTTTATCTGGGATTGTAGGTTGTAGTACCAAAGTTTTTATTTGCCCGGGAGGCACTGAGTAAATTGTTTTTCTTCTGAAAACAGGACAATATGTAAGTAAGTTTGGAGACATATGTAGCTGGAGCTGAAAGTCCTCTTACCTTGCAGTTTTCTTTGGTAGAGATAGACTTGTTCTTAATGAAACCCATGACAGTCAGTGTCACAAATGACTTCTGAGGAGAGGCCAAACAGCTAAGTCAAGGCCAGCCTACCGTTCTCTTAAATGCTGTCTCATGCTCTCATCTGCTCTGACGTGTTTGCTCAGGGGCATGTGGCAGCCACTGGGCGGGCCTTACCATTGGCACTGAAAATCATTGTAGGGGATATTAGAGGATTTACATCAAGAAGACCTGACTTCCTGGCCATTGCTCGGGGGCCACAGTTCCCAAGACAATCAGTGTCAAGGGCAAAACAAAATAAAACATGACGAGGCCTCTGGGGCTGGGTTGAGCTGGATATGTAACCAAAGCCCCCTTCTACCAGGATCTTCCCAAGAGGAGATTGCTCTTTTCCATAGCTAAACAATTTTGTTTAACACACGTTCTGCTGGGGAACCTTCTGGGAAGCAGAAGAAAATAAATCTGCCTTCCTTTGAATTAAGCTGGGTTGGGTCCAAGCCCTGTGTAGTGTGTATTCTTATCATAACATCTAAAGGAGTCTCATTTCACCATTCTTAGCTATTAAAAAAAAGTTCCAGGCACAATATTTCAATTTAAAATTACACACCAGGAGTAGTTCATATTTAATACACTTTATACAGGTATTACAGGTACAAGGGACGTACTTGTTAACTGCCAGGTTGCTGGCTTGAACCAACCAGCTACTCCACAGGAGGTACTGTGTTTCTGTGAAGATTTTCAGCTTGGAAGCCCACTGGGAGAGCTCTCCTCTGGCTTGAGTCTGAAGGTGCTTGACAGCAGTAGCCTTTTGTTTTTATAGAGGTATAAAGCTTTCTTTCTTTCTTTTTTTTTCTCGGTATAAAGCTTTTTAGAACAACAAAAACAATTCCTTTTGGAAGTAAGCCAGAGATAAAACCACAAGTTACATGCTTTACTTTTTTTCTGTCCTGCTGCTGGCAGCCACCCTTTCATCGATTGTGCACACCAGCATGGTGGTGAAGTGGTGAACTCTGCGCTCTCACTCCCCTGGCTACACACTCGGTCTCCTCACTCATCGTGTGGCTTCACCCAACGCACGGAGCCTCCTGCAGGCTCCTCACCCTGTGTGTGTAAAAGTGCGAAGGAGACAGACTTCCTCAGAGCTGTGCTTTAGAGAGAATCCTCCTCACATACTCAGCACCGCCTTGAATAGGGCAGCACTGCATACATGACATCTACTTGATGATTGTTGATGGTGTGGTGGTGTGTTTGTACGGATAAAAAAAGAGCCCTGAATGGTTATGTAACAAGTAAGGGAATAAATAGATCTTCCTTCATCCACCTTCATCTTTCATTGTTCTATCACTCTCTGATTGCAATATTAGAGGCTAAAATGGGCAGAATTCCCACCTCTGAACAAAGTTTGTGCACATGGGTGTGCATGCTTGTGTGTCCATGTGAGTGTGCCTGTACAATGTGTGTGCACGTGTGTGTGCACATGTGCACTGGAGCCTGGCAGCAGCAGGGGAGGCGCCTGTCTCTGTTCAGCAGTATCTGACGGCTGCTGCAGGTGTAATGAGAAGTGATTGGTGATCTGTTCAGGGAGCTCCTGGGGTGGACTCAGGGAAGGAGCAGCAAAGAAGACATACTCATCTCCCCCATATGTAGATGAGGTGATGGAGGTGGGCGGTAGAGGAGCAGCTCCTTAGTAATGAGATCACAGGGGAAAGGCCTTGGATGAGGTGCCAGACATCCCTGCTTTCCCAGAGAGGGTGGGGACTGGGAACGAGGCTGCATCCTGCCTAATCAGTTACAGTTGCTCTGTCGCTCTGGGGAGGGAGGCAGATGAGGCAGGGAGCTTCCGGAATCTCTCATCTCCAGTCCTTCTAGGTGGATGTGGGAGCGTGTGAGGACGGCCACACTGGAGGGTCAGGGTTGATCGCCTTGCAGTGTGGAGCCCGGCCTGGACCTGCGTTGTGCAGGGTGACCAAGGAGCTCTGAGGGCAGGGTTCTGGGTGGGGGCTTTGTCTACTAAGACCCACAGCCGCGCCCTGTGTCGCAATGTTGGCATGCAATGTGCAAAGACTTGAGACAATGTGAAATAACCATCCACTTCACTTGGAAAGACAGGAGGGCTGAAAATCAGATTGGGAGATCTGATCTCGTTTGCTGCACAGTTGTGAGAGGAGATATTCCTGGCTTCTCTCATGTTGGGAACCGGGCATAATCAGCCTGACAAAACCAAGGCCATATTGCCTGCCCAGCAGGGCTAAAGCCACGTCACCTCAACCTTATCTTACCCTGACACACACCAGATGGCCCACCCTTGTCTGCTCCAGCACCGGACATTCCAACTGCAGACTTGCGGCCGCCTGCCCTGTGTGCTCTACACCCCCGCCCTTCCTTTTTATTATCTCCCCTTTGAACTCCCTTGTTTGCCTCACCCTTTATAGAGAGGCTTGTGTAGCAATAAACTCAGACCTTGACAAGAATCTGCTTGGTCTCGCTCCTCTCTCTCGCCCGTTTCTCTTTCAGGCTGGGTCCTCCTTGGAACCCCTCGAATAACTGAGTCCCGCGGGTTGGGGCACTCTCACGCATGAAACTATATTCCTCCTCAGGCATCAAGGAGGTGATACGAATGCTTTGATAGCCTAGTATCTGTCAGCTGGGAGGCACAACATAGTGAGAGCCCTTATTAATCACTTGGAGATTAGCTGAGGGGTGGGAGAAGCCAGGCATGAGGCTTTCCAGGGCTGCTCAGCCTGCACAGGAGTCCTTTCCTGGGTTGGACAGAGGTGCTGCCATCTGATAGCTCAGATAGAGCAGTTGGAAAATTAACTGACCTGGTACAAGATCTATTTACATATATCAAAAGATCCTGGGTAATAACATCTCATGTTTGTGCAGCATGCCACATTTGTCAAAGGGCTTTCTCATTTACTGTCTTATTTGGTCCTCAAACTAAGAGTTCTTTGGGCAGCTATTGCTGTTTAATTTTGGGCGTGGTAACAGCTTTGGGTATAGTACTGGGCTTGGAATCAGGCTGTGCAACCCACAGCAGGTCACTTAGCTGCTCTGGATTGGCTTTCTTCCTCTACGAAGGTCAGCGCTTGGACTAGACCATTTTCCCAGTGGCAGCTCTGCTGACATTTTGGCCAACATCGTTCTTGTGGGGCTGTGTTGTTCCCTGCACCAGGATGGCAGTGGGACTCCCTTCTTCAGAATGTCTCCAGGCATGGCCAAATGTCCCCAGCAGAGCATGCTGCTGGGCTGGCGCACGGCAGGATGATGCACTCAATGAGTTGGATTTTAAGTTTTCAGGTACTTTACATGTCTGCACAGGGAGACTACATCAACAATTACCCAGCAGTCAATGGGTCATCACTGACCCTCTCTATAATTCCAACTGAGATCATGAAGCACCGACTGAGTTTCTGAGCTTAGCACCCTGCATGGCACAAGTTGTTTAGCACTCAGCTACAAACTAAAAGGTTGGCAGTTCAAACCTATCCAGAGGCCTCTTAAACAAAATCCTGGTGGTCTGCTTCAGAAGAGTTGGAGCCATGAACACCCCATGGAGTGAAGAGATATAAACATGAATGTGGATGTGACTCTAGGTATAGCTACAACCGGGAACCATGGAATCAACTACATCATGGAATCAACTTCAACTCCTGGCCTCCTTGTGTGTCCAAGAAGAACTGTGCTCCCCAGGGTCTGGAAAGGCTGCTTGGTCTGAAGTAGATTTGCAGGCCCTTCTTTCTAGGTGCCGCTGGGTGGCCTCAACCTTCCAAGCATGCTATTAAAAGCCAATCCGTCACCTGTGTGCATCACTGAAGACACACAGACACAGGGAGCAATGCCCTGGCTGGGGCACTGGAACAGCGCTGGCATGCAGTGAGTGCTGCCCAGTTAGCGAACAGGTCTTCCCTTGGTACTTTCTCAGGTCTGTGTGAAGCTTTCTAAGCATCCAGAGTTCTCAGCCTGATTCTACTGCCAACTTGCAGTGTGGCTTCGAGCTAGTCTCTTGCCCTCTCTGGGCTTGATAACAAAAGCAGGGCAGGCCAGCCACAAATATCGTGTGGCTAGCAGGGGAAAGCAGTTGAGGACACAATTGCAGATGGAGTTCATCCTTTGGACTCATCGCCCCTCCTCCCTAACACACCCCCCCCCCCCCACTACACACACACACCTTTTCAACTGCACCAGATGGGTTTTAACTTTCCGGCACCAGAAAAGCAGACCTTGAGTTTTTTCCTTTATGGAATGTAGGCCATCCCTGCTTATGTGTCACATTCAGTCCTCGTTCTTCTCCCTACTCTTGTCCCTCCTCCAGTCATCAACAAGTGACTGCAGGGCGGTTTCCCAGCAGGGCTGTGCTCAAAGATTCATAATGCTGGGTTTTCCTTTAGTTCTCCACAGTCTTGGGCTTGGAACAATCCAGGCATTACCTTATCAAATGCTCATTTTAGGGGGGAAGGACGGGGGCACTGGAAACACCGTATGGGCTCAATCCTTTTCTGCACGTGTGTGAGGGGTTTCCAGGAGTTCGAATTTCAACTTAAGTGATTTATTTTTTGTTGTTTAATCGCGTGCCTGTCATCTGCTGGACATTTCTTCTACAGTGTTTTGTTGTTGTTAACCCCATTTCTAAGATCAGAGATAGAAGGGTCAGGCACAATAGGCAGTTAAATTGACTCAATCTGGGGTGTGAACCTGCTTCTGTCTGGTTCCTCATAGCCCTCAGTCATTTTAATGCAGGTGTTGTGAAGGGTGTGGGTTCAGCAGCCACACACTGCCTCATCTCGCCTCCTCGTTGATAGGCTGTGTACCCTTATGTGAGTTGTTTAATCTCCTACCAAGCTTGTGAGAGCAGTACTTTTATTAGCTTCATTTTACCGAGACTGTGAGAGGTCAGGGGAGCGAAGGCTTACATATTGCCAGGCATATAATATGCTAATGATAGTCAAGATATATAACTAAGCATTTCTCTGTTCTTGGTTCTGTCAGTACCTGGTGTGGCCACAAAGGAGAAACCTGGTTTCCTGCTATTTTGAGCATCTAGTGTGAATGGCAGGAGATAAGTCACAAGCTAATGAACCCTTGTGGTGTAGTGGTTAAGCACCCTGGGCCCGGCTATCAAAAGATATAGTGTCCAGGGTCTTAAAGACTGGAAGATAAACAAGGGGCCATCTAGCTAAGAAACAACAAAGCCCACATGGAAGAAGCCACCAGCCTATCTCGACATGATCGCTGAAGACAAAGCGGGTGCATAAGCAAATGCGGGCATGTTTTCCTGATGTGCACTCACCCTTTACATAAAACTCTCTCTTATACATACGCGTTTCTGTGGATTTGTTTCGCTAAGGCACCCAGACTAACATAAGCAGCATGGAACGCATTTAAGAAGCCTAGACAAGGGCAGGGCAGGATATTTGGAGGGACTGGATCCAGAATTAGAGAGGAAGGGGTCCTGGAGGTGAAACGGGCTGCTAGCTCCCTGTCCCAAGGGGGACAATGAGACTGCTGGCTCCCATGAAGATTTACAGTCTTGAAAACTCCATATAGGGTCACTGTGGTTGGAATCCACTGGACGGCAGTGGCCTTTTGGGATTGAAGGTGGAAGCCACCAAAGAGCCTGCGGGGAGTGTGTGAACTTCTGGAATACAGCGAACAACCTCTGCACATCTGCTTTTCGTGCTGCCCAAGTCATGCATTGACATTTGTCCAAAAGTGAACCATCACAGCTGCTCTCTCAGGAAGCTGGGGGCTGAGCCCGCTGGTTCCACTCTGTCAGCATTTCTGGTCCGGGTACCTGCCCTCTGCCCCGGCACAGGCAATGGGCTTTTGGAAGCAGTGCTCCCTGGGTAGTGGGTGTGATTTGGCTCCTCTGGCCTAACATGATGAATGCTGAGAGGGGGTGGATACTAGGGGGTTAAGCTCCCTGACCTTTCCCTAGCCCAGGGGAAAACTTACTATTTAAAGTAAGTTTTAGACAGAATCTTTAGAAAGATAAATTGTTTACTTAATGTACACAATTACTCCCCAACACATCTGTTTTGTGTCTGCTCAACTCAACCTCATAGGCTATGGATGACCTTGAGCAAGTTTTTAAAGTCACAATGGGTTTCTACCAGGATTGAGAGTTCAGCTCTCTCAACTCTCCAACTGGTTATTAGCACCATAGTCTCATTTCTATTTATGGATTTACTTTGTTTGAGGGAAAAAAGACTCCCAATTCAACTATATTTTATTAGGAACTCCTTTGCTATCTTTTACACAAGAAAAAGGCACAAACCGCTGTTCTGGATGAAGGAGAGCATCCGCATGAGGCCCCAATGGTGTCGGAAGGACCCACAGCCACAGTTACTTAAATAAAATGACACTCATTCTGTCCTGCTGACTCTGACTCATAGTGACTCTGTGTAGGGATCCTGAAGTTGCTACCTTTACAGGAAGCAATAACCTCATCTTTCTCCTGTGGAATGACTAGTGGCTTTGAAACAGCGACCTTGCTGTTAATAGTCCAACACTATCCAGCATCACCACCTGAGCTCCTAAAAGCTTAAATGAGACATGGAAAACAAACACCTTTGTCACAAAACTGTCCCTGAAGACGGATCAATTCATGGAGTTGCGGGAGGGCCTGTGAGAGCATGAGCGGGACCTTCATTGGGATGTGCACACGACCGTATATCGCTGAGTCTGGCCCGGGGAGTGGACGCAAGCACACTGCCTGATGGACAAGCTTTCTACTGCCAGTCGGCAGTAGGAAAGAACTCAATGGTGGCTGAATGTGTGGCCCCTCAAAATGGATTTAGGGTCTCCACATAGACTCTCACTGTGAGCCACAGCCTATTGCTCAAAATTTAAGCTCAAATATGACTTGAATGCCTAACATTCTGTTTCCTTAAACTAGAGTACTGCCAGGATCAACTAGAGGCCTGGATGACCTATCAGGTCTGAACAACGATCTCAAATCACTTCACATGATCCATTCCACCAGTCATGTCACCAGTCACGCCTCCTCACTTACCCATTCCAGAGACTGTGCCTGTATAACCTATCGACTAACACATTCCCACATGTCGTGATTATGAAACCAACCATCATGCTGGAATAAGGACCAATCACGATGTAAGGGGCAGGGTCAGTGGGAAAGCAAGATAGGGGCTGAGGGGAGCCAAGAGGGTCCCGTCACTCAATCCCTAAACCTGATCTAATGTCACTAGACTGGGGTCTTCCTCACATCTCAAGGGCACCCGATTCATGATTGAAGTGAATTGTGTTTATTCAATCTTTGTTCTGCTTGCCGTCCTGCTATGCTGCCTCCTCTTCTTGCTTTATGTTGTGGTGACAAATGGCTTGAGAGGGATTTGACATAGGGAGAAAGCCCACCCACATCAACTGTCACCAGAAGCAGACACTAAGTTCATTTCTCTCACCTCACAGAACTATGCACATCAGACACTGGTAGAGCTGCCCGGAAGGGGAACCCTTAGTGCAGTGGTTCTCACCCTGTGGGTTGCGACCCCTTTGGGAGTCATATGACCCTTTCACAGGGCTCGTCCAATTCATAACTGTAGCAAAATTACAGTGATGAAGTAGCAAGAAAATCATTTAATGGTCAGGGGGTCACCACAACAAGAGGACCTGTATTAGGAAGGTTGAGAACCACTGCCTGAGTGTGCTTAGGACTTTGCTGCCCTCAGGGTCACCAGACATTCCTGAAGGCAGAGTCACTGCAGGAAGCCCTTCTGGGAAATGCCCTGAAGCCAGGTCTCAACCAACTCCATCCACCCTCACCCTCCTAGATCCTAATCATAGGCCGCTTGGAAATGCTCTCTGCCACTTCAAAGACTGTAAGTCCATGGGAGCAGAAAGCCTCCTCTTTCTCCCTTGGAGTGGTGGCTGGTGAGTTCAAACTGCTCACCTTCTGGCTAACAAAACCCACAGACCAGCTCCCCCTGAGCTCATTTTGGTTTGCCGCACAGCACACATTGTTGGGAACCTTCTGAAGTAGCTGTGCCATGTGCAGGTTGGGGGATTTCGCACAAGATGCAGAATTCCACCCTCTTTTGGCAAAAATAATTTTTGCAATAGCATTGTATTCTCTTCTGGATCTGAGTAGCAGCTACTCTCATGCAGTCCTAGCACATACATGCATGCACAGTCCTCCCAACTCCCTAAGGTCTTATGCCGAGTCTGCTCCATGCTTTCCTGTGTCCTATGTGGCGCTGTAGGCACCCAAGGCATGGACTCTGCAGCCTGGGTTCAAATCTCTCCTTTCCACTTCCTCACTGTGTGGTCATAGGCTCATGACTTTATCATCCTGTGCCACTGATTTTTCATCTGTAAAATGAGGCAAGAATAGAGTCCACACATAGGCTTCTTAAGTGAAATAATTGAATTATTATATACAAAAAGCTTAGAACATTGCTCGGCATCTTGCAAATACTGTTAGGTAGCTTAGCATAGGGACTGGATCATCCATTACATATGCTCAGGTTCAAACTTCCGGCCAGGAAGGGGTGGTACACCTAGGTGGTTGTTACACCTGGATTGGCCCATCTGGGCCAGGTGAATTCAATCCAGCCAATGGGGTTGACCAGGACCATCAACCATGCCTCCCTATGGAGGAACTGAAAAGGCAGGATCTTGACCTCTCCGATGTCTCCCTTCACCCACTTTTCTGTTGTCCGTCCCCCAGGGAGGAGGTCACATGTAGATACTTGTAATCGGTTCCCTCTTTCCAATCCACCCTCCCGCTACCCTCCCAATATCACCACTCACAAATTATCAAGGTTTCTTGAGGGATGGGGGAGCGGGGAGGAAGGGGTAAAAATGAGGACTTGATTGATGCCAAGGGCTTATGTGGAGGCAAATGTTTTGAGAATAATGAGGGCAGTGAGTGTACAATGTGCTTTACACAATTGATGTATGTATGGATTGTGATAAGAATTGTATGAGCCCCTAATAAAACGATTTCAAAAAAAAAGAAAAGAAAGAAAAGGCAGGATCCTGGAGCCCACGTAGTGACTTTCTCTCCAGCAGCTTCTAGGCAAGCTGTGCAGGGGTGAGGGGCCCTGAGGTGCCTGTGTAAACCTGAAACTTCTTCTCTCAAAAAACTCACTTGGATCACAATCCAGGCTGCGGAGTGAATTCTTTCTCTCGCGAAGCCAAGGACTGAGGTATATTTCTCCCACGAGAGATCTAACAATAGTATCTCTTATTATATCATTAGGAGCCCTGGTGGTGTAGTGGACTATGCATTATCCTGCTAATCGCAAGGTCAGGGGTTTGAACTGACTAGCCCCTCCGTGGGAGAAATATGAGGTTGTCTATTTCTGTAAGGCAATGGTTCTCAACCTTCTGAATGCCGCCACCCTTTAATACAGTTCATGTTGTGGTCACCTGCAACCATAAAATTATTTTCATTGCTACTTTATAACTGTAATTTTGCTATCATTATGAATTGGATGACCCCTGTTAAAGGGTTATTTGATCCCCAAAGGGGTCGCGACCCACAGGTTGCGACCCCTGCTGTAAGGATTTAAAGTCTCAAAACCCCAAAGGGGCAGATCTTTGTCCTATTGGGAGTCAATAAAATGGTAGTTAGGTTTTTTTCTGCATCAGTATCAGATTCTGGTGGCAATCTCAGTCATCCTGCATTGTGGTCTGGTTTGAACTCCGGAAATGACTGCCCTGGTTTGAGGTGAGGGCCACGGTGCTTCAGTGGTAGACCTCTCATCGTCTTTCACCGGGAAGACCCGGGTTTGATTTGCAGCCAATGTGCCCCAGACTGTCAGTGAAGGTTTGTGTGTTGCTACGACACTGAGGCTTCAGTGGTGTTTCCAGACTGAAACAGAATAATGAAGAAAGACCTGATCATCCCCATCCACACATTGACCTATGGCCCACCACTGTTGGCTTCCTCTCCCAGTCCTGGTGGTAGCACAGATTGGCACAGTTTGCTCCACTGCCCATGAGGTGCCCATGAGAGGCTGAGTCGACAACCACAGTCAAGATCAACAGCTTAAACTCCATTCTGGGTCTATGGAAACAAGAACAACCTTCTGAAATGAGGTCACATTGCTATTTGGGACTGGGAGGATGCCTTTGTGATATGGATTGCACTCTGGATCCCGAGGGGGACTTTTAAACACAGCCACATAGCAGCTCCGGAAATTGTCATAGTGAGAAGGCAGGTTAAAAAAAAAAAAAAAAAGCTTTTACTGGCTTGCTCAAAGGAGGCTGCGGGTAGATTGTGGGGTGGAAAACTCCTCTGGAAATGAAAAGTTTTTTTCCTTACATATGCATCATTTCTTCTGGTCCTGAAAGAAAACACAAAGCAGACGAGAGAAGGAAACGGAGACTAGCAGTCATCTTGTTGGTATTCCCACAGCACCCCCTCCTTAAGCACTTGCTGCCATCTCATCCAACTCCACTCAGTGTATTTCCACCCGGCAATGATGCAGAAATGTCTGCGTACTCCAGTTTGATTGTAGTCGGGCAACGTTTATGGCTTTGACATTCAACTGAGCATGGCAGGACGTCTAGAAACAATTATAACCAGCACCTGCTCTGTCTGTGCTGTGGGCAGGCAGTGACGGATTCCCAGCCTCTGGAACACTAGTGTTCCCTCCCAGCTCAGGATAATGACGGTGACACTTGGCCCCCTTGTTGTCTGGGGAGCTCAAGGAGCTCTCCTCTGAAACCTCAACTTATGGGCATTTCTTTAAGTGAAGACATCAAATTAGTGACTGGAAAGGAAGGCGTAGGAGATGATTATTGGCCACAAGACAAGCCTCAACCGCCTCCAGAGAGCATGTCTCCTAAGTACCAAGTCGGCGGCGACAGCTAGGGGGCCCTGGGTCACCGGGTGGTGTTGAGCGGGGACTCTGGGGCCCCAGCGTGGGACGCTGGCGGGTGCAAGTTCAAGAGGGTCAGGGGCTGATGCCTCCCCACGCCCCTGCCCTCCCCCAGCAAGGGCGCTCTGGGGTGCTTGGTCCTTGAGGCCCCGGCTGGCGGGGCCGCCCACGGTCAAGGCTTCGGGCACAAGCGCGGGTGTGCTGAGGCCTGCGCCTTCCGGGAGTCTGGGCTCAAGCAGGTGGTCGCGGCGGCTCCGCGGGCGGGCGGGCGCCCAGCAGGATGACCAACGACCCCCGGCGCGTCGCCGGCACCCAGCGCCCGGGCGTAGAGGCGGGCGGGGGGGCTGCGCTCCGCTGCCGCCAGGGCCCCCTCCTTCCGCGCCCCCCCCCCCCCCCCGCGCCAGGTGAGCCCGGCCTGGGCCTCGGCGGGCGGCGGAGCTGCCCTCTCGCCACCCTCCAGCGCCCCTCTCGCCGCCCTCTAGGGGCCGGGCCGCGCCGAGCCGGGCGGCCGCCGGCCGGGGCTGGGGGTTGGGAGGGGCGGGGGTCACGGGCGGGTCGCTCGTTCGGCCGCTGGCGGGGGGCGTGGCCAGGCGGCCGCGCGCGAGGCCGGGCCAGCGGCCGCCACGCCCTCGGGCACAGACTCCGACTCCGGCTCGGCTTGCCCTGGCGGCGGTGGCGCCGTGAGGAGGAGTCCGCGCTCCTCTGTGGCGGCGGCGGCGGCCGGCTCCAGGCCGGTTTTGGCGCCGCCCGCCTGCTGCCTCCTGGCGGCTCCTGAACTCCAGCCCCCTCTCTATCAGCCTCTCACTCCGTCTCAATATGTCTCAAGATGGCGGCCAATGTGGGATCGATGTTTCAATATTGGAAGCGCTTTGATTTACAGCAGCTGCAGGTCAGGCTTCTCTCTCGGCCTCTCGCTCGGGGGTGGGGGCTGCGGGCGGTCGCGCCCTCCCCGGGGACGCCGGGCTGCCTTGCCGCCGGGGAGCCGCGGCGGAGGGGAGGAGGGGGGTGCCGGGGAAATCGGGGCCGACTCGGGGACAAGTCCCTCTCACTCCCCGGCCCCCATTGATAACTCGCTTGATCGGAAATTGATCCTCTTTGTTCAATTCATCGATCAGCCCAACATGGCGCCGGCAGCCGCCGCCGCCACTGCTGCCCCTGGTGTCTGCCCCCTCCCCTGGCGCCCCCGGCCCCGAGCCGCCGCCGCCGCCGCCGCCGCGGGACCGGGAAGGGGGCGGCCCCAGGCGCCAGCGGGGTGCGCAAAAAAAAAACAAAAAAAAAAAGAACCTGAGGAAAGTTGTGTTTTTCATTGCTGTCTCATACCCTGTATTCTTTTATCTCCTCTCTGAGATCCTTCTGTAAGGGGATGTCCAGTGCACTGGAATTAGGTTTTGGGTCTTTACCCGGCCGTCCCCTCTCATTCTCCATGATAAGATTTTTTTGTTCTCATGATGCCTGTTGCCTTATCCCTTTGAAACTTTGTGATCACACAGGCTGGTATGCTTCCTCCATGTGGGCTCTGTTGCTTCTGAGCTAGATGGTTGCTTCTTTACCTTCAAGCCTTTAAGACCCCACACGCTATATCTTTTGGTAGCTGGACACCATCGGCTTTCTTCATCACATTTGCTTATGCAGCCGCTTTGTGGTCAGTGATCGTGTAGGGAAGGTGAGCATCGTTTAATGCCAATTTAATAGAACAATGTTCTTGCAATGAACGAGTCCTTGAGCGGAGACCCTATGTCCATCTGCTACCTTAATACTAAATCTATAAACATATGGACATAGATCTATTTCCCCATGCCCCTTTGTAAATATATGTACATGCCTTTATTTAGACATCTATAACTGGCCCTTGCTTCCCAGCTCACTCTTCTATACCCTTTGATTTTCCTCTTGTGCCCACTGCCATGCTCAGTCTTCCTTTTGGTTTCAGTAATTACTCTTGGTTACATTACCCTTGATCACGCCCTACCAGGCCACGTGCATCCCCCTCACCACCGATTTCCATCACTTTTTGTTCCCTTGTCTCTGGGTTTCTTTACACCACTTCCTTTCCCCCCACCGTGCTCACTCCCATGCCCAATGGAAAGGGCCGGTCACATGTTTACTCCTCCAGATTGTTCATCCAGCCTCTCTTAATTAGACAGACCTGTAAAATTAATAACATGCACAAAATAAGACTGAGCAAAACCAAGCAGCGAAAAGAAAAAAACAAACAAAAATGTAAACAAAACCCAACCAAAATCCAATGACACTAAAAGAAAACAACACTAACCAAGAAAGAAAAGTACAAGGACTGTGTGGTGAACTTTAAGAGTGTTTTCCTGTCCAGTCTGTTGGGGCACCGAGCCCTGACCACAAAGTCCACCTTTGGCATTCCCCGGGGACTTTGATGCTCCATTTTCTTTCCCTTCCGCTGCACTCTCTTAGTGTCATGCCTCGAGGTGGCAGGATCAGTTCGGGCGCAGCTCCCACACTGTGTCTTCAGTGTTGTCCCCTCTAGGGCTATGGGTCTTTGAGGGACGTTTCTCATCGTGGGGCTGCCCGTGTGGTCTTCTCTGTGGACTGGCTTCTCTGATTGGGAACATCATCCTCAAGGTGTATTGGGCCAGGATGTGCTCCATTCTCCCCTCCTCCCCCTTGTTCTGCCCTGTGTTCTCTGATCAGATATGTCCCTCTCCGCGAGCTGCAGATCCGGTGCCATCCTGTGAAATACAATCTTTGGGGGCTGCAAGGATGTTGGTGGGTGGGTGTCAGCTCAGATCTTTTGGGAGTCCAGGAGATATTGACTGTTCGATGGGCACAGTTCTGTGGGGCACCGTGCTCTTGGTCCAGACGCTGGTTGTGAATATGACTTTGTTTTTAACCAGTTGTGTGTCTCTGGGTCAACTGCTGTGTGTTTTTGAGTGAGTTTTCTCATCTGGAAAGTAAATGTACTGGATTATCCAGACTCCCATGTCAGCAAGTTATCGAGAGGAGTTAATCAGAGGCTATTTCATATAGTGTGTACCTGCGCGCTGCAATCTAGACCTGGGGTGGCAATTATGAGCTCAGGATAGAGATGGTGTCCAGGAGGTAACATACGTGGCTCCATATTGAAACAGGAAGCCCACTGTGGAGATTTGGTCCTTCCGTTGATGTCCACTGGCCACCTAGTCTCCTGCTATAACTGTTTCACTGGCTCAGCAGCTGAGCCAGGAGCCAGTGCCATCATAACCAGGTGGCTACCTCGGAAAAAGGGCAGATAGATATTTGTTATCTTGTTGTCTTGGGGAGCCCACCTAACCTCCATGCAAACCTTCTGGTGTGAGTTATCTGTGGAAGGAATCATAGGCTCACAGTAATTCACATCTTTCTTTTTGACAATGTGCCCGTATTCCTTTCTGAACCTGAGAAGGTGGCCCCTGTGTCCACCAAGAAATTTACTGGCTGGCCTCCTACATGGAGAGTTAGCCTGGGCTTTTGGCGGCAAAGTGAAACAGAGCCCTGACCCCTTTATTCAGCTTCTTCAAGCATTATTGTCTCTTGCTTGGGTCTCTCTAGGTGCAGATGAGGCCCGTCCACTCTAGTGGAGGGTCGTGCACCTCTCCTGGGGTTTTCAAAGCACTGATTTTTCCAGTGTCGTTCTTTCCTGCAGTAGGCACATTGATCCTTCCCCATGGCTTGGCGGTGCCCACAGGTTAGTCTCTCCGTGAGTGGGCCATGCTCTCCTTTTCCTGAGTCTCTAGGGTCTCTCATGGCAATTTCTAGTATTTTAGCTAGTTTCTTTGTCTCTGTCGTGCTAGGGTCATCTCTGTTGTTATACATTCAATGAGCCACTTGTACCAAATCACTAAGATTTTTCCCTTCAAACCATTCCAACTTCTTTTTCATGTCTGAGGCAGACTGACTGAGTCATAAAGGCAATACTTATTGCCCTCCTGTTCTCGGGGCCTCCGGGCCGTGAAGGGTATAAAGCCCATAGGCTTCCATCAGCCACTCTAGAAAGGCAGGCGGACATTCTCTTATAAGAGCCTGAAAATTCTCACTGACCTTAGATAAATTCATAGGTTTCCTAGCTCTTCCGCAGAGGGTCATGTAAGAGCAACGGGTGATACCTGGTAAAGCCCTCTGGGCCTTGCTAGGAATTGAGATCCCACATTGTTGGTGTAGTGTCCAAAAGAGTTTCTCTCAAGTGGGGAGTGCCCGCTCGCTGACCATCAGGTTCGCTGACTGCTTACTGGGCCTCTGTCTGGAAGGGCTACCCTTCCTCCGTTGTGAACAGCAACTGGAGAAGTTGCTGGCAATCATTCCAGGTGGGCTGATGAGTATGGAAGACATAACAGTACTAGTGTGTGTGTGGGGCTACTGGTTGGGGGTGGGGGTGAGGTTGGGGGGCCGGTGGGAGAGGGAGTTACTCAATAAGGGCATGTTAGAAATTTTCTATTTCTGTCCCCTAGAAACCTTATAGGGCGGGGGTGGAACCAAAGGGTCTGAAGCCTTCTCTCCCACTCCCAGAGTTCTCCAGCAAAATGGTATAAAACCAAGTAGGGGAGAGAGATCGGGAGGGGAGGGAAAAGGAGGGGGAGAGGGAGAGTTTGGGGGAGGGGGACGGAGAGGGATGGGCTCCACCTATGTGGTTTTGGGACCTTGTAACGTTTGTTTTTCCGGTCCTGCCATGTTTCCTGAAACCTTGGAAACAAGGACCCTTTCTTTGAGGGAGGGAGTAAGTCTTTTATATTTGCAGGCTTTTTAGTGGCAATGTCAGCCCACACTTGAATTAAAGGAATCAGATCGGGATGTCCTGGTTCCCCTTAACCATAACTATGACCTCTTAGTAATAGGGGATGGGAAAACTAGTCTTGCGTGGGTCAATCAGGGACTCCTTCTGCCCCATCACTTTTAAACAAATTTTAGTGTCTCCAAGCTTTTGGGTTGAAACCACATCCTCTTGGTGAACACCTAGAGCAGGGGTCCTCAAACTACAACCTGTGGGCCACATGCAGACAGCCGAGGACATTGATCCTTTCTGTCGGGTGTATATGCCCCCTTTTTTTTTAACTTCAAATCAAGATGTGCAGTGTGCACATGAATTTGTTCGTAATTTTTGTTTTTTTTAAACTATAGTCTGTCCCTCCAATGGCCTGAGGGACAGTGAACTGGCCCCCTTGGTAAACAGTTTCAGGACCCCTGCCTTAAGGTATCCTGGACTTAGGGGTTACTAATCTCCCTGCCCTGAAACATCCCTGCTGTTGTGGGAGGCTACCCGCAACCCGTTGTGGGAGGCTACATGGGAATTTGGACCCCGGGTAATTTACAAGCCTTTACTCCAATTGAACCCAAGAAAATTCAAAATAACTTAGGTAGTTACTCTATTTTGGTCACTATTGACTCCTCCTGTACTAGCCCATTATTTCCATTTAACGCTATAACGCGGAATATGATGTTTTAATAGCATTTTAAAAAATGTATATATATATATATATATATATATATATATATATATATATATATATATATATATATATATATAACTATGAAAGTCCACAGCAAAAAAAAAATAATTTTTTTCCCAAAATTATAATTGAAGCAGTATAGGGTTAAAAAGAAGGATGGGTCTTATCAGCGGGTCCAAGACCTTAGCATCATAAATGAATCAGTTTGTACTATTTAAGAGTGTAAAAAAAATTGATGGAGGGATTCAGAGAAAATGGCGACCAGATAGGACCCATCTATCTGGAGCTCCTGCTGCCAGACCAGAAAAATAGGAAATTAGGTGAAGGAAACGGAGAGGTGGAGTTTTTTGTTCCCTTGTCTCTGGAGTTCTTAATACCACTACCTTTCTTCCCACCTCCCTCTCTCGCATGTCCTCCAGGATGTGCAGTTCCGTTTTTTTTTCTCCTCCAGATTGTTCGTTCAGCCTATCTTATTTAGACAGACCTGTAGAGGCAATAACATGCACAAAAACAAGAAAGAACAAAACCAAGCAGCAAAATAAACAAAACAACAAAAATCCAATTACAATAAAAGAAAACAAAGGTCAACAAGATAGAAAAGCTCATAGATAGTTTAAGGACTATGTGTTGGCCTTTAGAAGTGTTTTCTAGTCCAGTCTTTTGGGGCACCAAACCCTGACCCTAAAGTCCACCTTTAGCATTTCCTTGGGATCTTGCTGCTCCTTTTACTTGCTCTTCTGCTGTACCCCCTTAGTGTTATGCCTCGGTGTAGCGAGATCAGTTTGGGGGTAATTCCCACACTGTGTCTCCAGTGTTGTCCCCTCTAGGGCTATGGGTCTTTGAGGGACGTTGTGTCTCGTCGTGGGGCTGGCCATGTGGTCTTCTATGTGAACTGACTTCTCTGAGTGGGAACATCATCCTCAAGGTCTGGTGGGACAGGATGTGCTCCACTCTCCCCTTCTCCCCTTCATCTCTGTGTGCTCTGATCAGATAATGTCTCTGTCCAGGAGATGCAAATTCAATGCTATCCTCTGAAATAAAATCTTTGGGAGGGGTTGTGGGGAATATCTGCTCAGATCTTTGGTGTGTCCAGGAGAGAGGGACTGCTCGGCTGGGCACAGCCACGAGGGGCTCAGAACTCTGGCTCCAGAAAATGGTTGTAAGTTTGGCTTTGTTTTTAACCAGTTGTGTGCCTCTGGGTCAACACCTGTGTTTTTTTGAGTTAGTTTTCTGATCCGAAAAGTAAAGGTACTCCATTGTCCAGACTCCCATGTCACCAAGTGATCGATAGGGGCTAACCAGAGCCTGATTCAAATAGTGTGGATCTGTTAGGTGCCTTCTAGACCTGGGGTGGCGATTCTGAGCCCAGGACAACAATAATGTCCGAGAGGTGATATAGGTGGCTCCAAATTGAAACAGGAAGACCACTGTGGAGATTTTGTCCTTCCACTGATGGCCACAGGCCACCGCCTCACGTCCTGCAAAAACAGTTTCCATGGCTCAACAGCCAAGCCAGGGGCCAGTGCCATAAAAATCATATGGCTAACTGGGACAAAGGGCAGACAGATATTTTTTATCATGATGTCTTGAGAAACCCACCTAACCTCCATGCAAATCTTCTGGTGTGAGTTATTTTTGGAAGCAATCATATGCTGACAGTAATTCAAATCTTTCCTTTTGACAATTTGCCTGTACTCTTTTCTGAACCTGAGAAGGTAATCCCTGTGTCCACTAAGAAATTGACTGGCTGGCCTCCTACTTGGACAGTTAGCCTGGGATCCTGGGGACCAAGTGAAACAGAGCACTGACACCTTCATTCAGCTTCTTCAAGCATTATTGTCTCTTGCTTGGGATTTTCTAGGTGTGGATGAGGCCCGTCCTCTCTATTGGAGGGTTGTCTGCTTCTCCTGGGGTATTCAAGGCACTGATTTTTCCAATGTCCTTCTTTCCTGCAGTAGGCACATTGATCCTGCCCCATGGCTTGGCGGTGCCCACAGGTCAGTCTCTCCGTAAGTGGGCCATGCTCTCCTTTTCCTGAGTCTCTGGGGTCTCTCATGGCAATTACTAGTATTTTAACTAGTTTCTTTGTCTCTGTCGTGGTAGGATCATCTCTGTTGTTACACACCCGCTGAGCCACTTGTACCAAATCACTAAGATTTTTCCCGTCAAACCCTTCCCACTTCTTTTTCATGTCTGAGGCAGACTGAGTAATAAAGGCAATACTTATTGCCCTCCTGTTCTCGGGGCCTCCAGGCCGTTAGGGATATAAAGCCCGTAGGCTTCCATCAGTCACTCTAAAAAGGCACGCAGACATTCTCTTGTAAGAGCCTGAAAATTCTCACTGACCTTAGATAAATTCATAGGTTTTCTAGCTGTTCCACTGAGGGCCTGCAAGAGAAACTGGTGATACCTGGTTAGGCCTTCTGTGCCTTGCAAGGAGTTTGGATCTCACATTTTTCGTGCAGTGGCAAAAAGAGTTTCCCTCACATGGGGAGTGCCTGCTGTCTGACCATCATGTCCATTGACTGCTTACTGGGCCTCTCTCTGGCAGGGCTACTGTACCTGTGTTGTGAACAGCACCTGGAGAAGTTGCTGGCAATTTCTGGAGGTGGGCTAATGCATATGGAAAACCGTTTCTATCAAGGAATCAGACCTGCTTTGTCAGAAAAAGGGATTTTGTTGATTCCAATTATACAAATCACTGGAATACAAGGGGATATATACCCAAAAAGGGACTCAGGGGTCTTCCCCAGGTGTTGGGGCTGCTTGCCTTGAGTGTAGAATGGCTGCTGCCGAATCATCCTTCTTGGGGGGTGGGGCGGTCGAGATCCCATACCAGCCCTAGTGTATGTTGGGGTGTGGACTCAGAAAGGAGTTATGAGTATTTCTCTCTCTCCAGCCCCATGCACCTGACAGGGTGGCAGTGATAATGAAGGGTCGTAAGCTAGTTCTCCCACTCCCAGAGTCCTCCTGCAAAAAGGAATAAAGCCGAGACGGAGGGGTATGGGGAGGGGTTGGGGAAGGGCAGCCTCCACCTTAGTGGTTTTAGGACCTTGGGTCTATTTTTTTTCTGGTCCTGCCATGTTTCCTGAAATCTTGAAACAAGAACCCTTTCTGTTGCAGGAGGAAGTAAGTCTTTTGTTTATGCTGGCTTATTAGTGGCAATGTCATTCCACGCATCAATTTTAGGGATCAGATAGGGATGTCCTGGTTCCCCATAAACATAACTATGAACTCTGAGAAATAGGGGAAGGGAAAACGAGTCTTGCATGGGCAAATCAGGAACTCCTTCTGTCCAATCACCTTTAAACAAATTGCGGAGTCTCCAGGCTTTAGGGCTGAAACTACATTCTCTTTGTGAGCGCCTAGAGCAGGGGTCCTCAAACAATAGCCTGTGAGCCACATGCGGATAGCCGAGGACCTTGATCCTGTCCGCCGAGTGTTTGTGCCCCGTTTGTTTGTGTGTTTTTTTTAAACTTCAAAATAAGGTATGTGCAGGAAGCATAGGAATTTGTTCATAGTTTTATTGAAACGATAGTTCGGCCCTCCAACTGATCAGAGGGACAGTGAACTGGTCCCTGTTTAAAGAGTTTAAGGACCCCTGGCCTAGAGAAATCAGAAATCCGTAGTTCTGGGGAGAGCACTCCTGTTAAGGAGGTTTCCTTTCTAAGCAAGCCCAGACAGTGGCAATTGGATCTCGGTGCACCTCGAAATGTTGTAGCCACTCTCCATTCCCAGAAAGAAAACTACTCCGACCGCTGGCAAGTTCAACAGAAAAAGTTTTTTTTCCTGAGCAGCCCCAGTCTAATTGTCCAAAGGTTTTTATACTTTTGCAATGTGCAGGTGTGCAAGCAGGCAGAGTAGAGAAGCAGGGTGTTGCAGTTAGTCATTCTTAGTTGAACAAAGACTGCTCTGGTCGCTCTCGCGAATCTTCTGAGCATCCATATCCTTTGGGACATTCCCTTGGGCACATCTGCACAGCCTACCTCCCCTATATCAGCTAGTTCATTTACAGTTCATAGCTACTTTATTTACTTTACATGGTGCCTTCTGTCAGCTCATAATGGCTTCACTCTTGTCAAGGCTGTTTAAGCTTTTCCCAGAGATCCTATATAGCCGCCATTGTGGCCATGGGGAAACGGGGCCTGTGACCCTGGCCAAGATGGTGCCCACCAGCCCAAACATGTGGAAGGGCACTGCCTAGGGAGCTGATTGAATAGACCTGGGAGTTAGCCCTGCCTTGTCCTGGGAGCCAAATATTTCCCTTTTCCCCTCCATTCCCTTTCTCCTGGCTTTTCAAACAAGCTGCTTTAGCCCTATAATGCCCAGCACAACATTTTTATAACATTTAATTGAAACTTATCTAGTACCAAACTTATAAATTATCAATGTGACAATTTGGTTACATTTCAAAAACATTGCACGTTTTATATATTTGAATGCCATATATACATATTGATAACTATGAAAGTAAAGAATAAAAATGTTTAAAATTATTTCCTGAATTTAAAACTTGAGGCGTTATAGTGTTAGTGTTCTACCAGTGTAGGTTTGTTCCTTGTTACAGGCTGGTTTTCCGTGGCCCAGGCTTAGGCCAATGGCATATGGAACCCTTCCTGTGTAACTGTTACCTTTAGGCTTTCAGTGTTGCTGCTTAAGGCACTTTTGGGGAAAGCTCTTACTACACAGTTCCACTGCCACGATGTTCCAGACAGAAATTCCAATTCCCTTAAGGTTCCCTGAGCTTCCAGATGCCCCTTCCCTTCAGAGATTTGAGAGTCTGCTCCCGCCAGCAGGCATCTTGGAGGGCCGTGGGGCCATTCCAAGCAGTGGTTCTCCTAGCTTGTCTAGAATAATGGTTGGACTTAAAGTCGACCTCAGTGAGTTGTCTTTGATCCCTTACTTCTTGCTGGGGCATCTTCCTGAGGCAACAGATTCAGGGCAATAAAGGGCTCGCTCTCAAGTGGGGTTTATTGACCTTGAGGCAGCAAGCTCTACATAGCCTTCTTTTGTGCTTTCTAGATGGGACTTAGCAGCTTCATACTCAGGAATTGCCCCCTTGCATGAATCCTGTCCAATTGGGATAGAGTTGACACAGAGGCTAGACAAACAAAAGCTGATACACTATGCAACTTTATTTGAGAAAGGAGAATGGTGGCCAGAGAATGGTACACTTTCCCTTCTAACCCTGATTCACCTGGAACAGTTTTGTAAAGTGATTGGAAAGTGGGCCGAAATGCCAGAAGTTACAGCATTTCTCCTTTTGAGGAGCAGTAGAGACCTTCATCCCCAGTGCACCCAGGAACCCCTAAGGCAGGCATCCTCAAACTGTGGCCCGTGGGGCACATGTGGCCTGACGACATTTATCCCACCCTCAGGGTGTTTTTGCTGCCTCTGCATGTCCTACTTAGTAGCCGATTCGTGCAATGTGCATAGGAATTTGTTCATAGTTTGGTTTTTTTTAACTATAGTCTGGTGCTCCAACGGTCTGAGGGACAGTGAACTGGCCCCCTGTGTAAACAGTTTGAGGACCCCTGCCCTAAGGGATCCTGGACTTAGGGGTTACTAATCTCCCAGCCCTGAAACATCCCTGAACATTCTACCCGTTGTAGGAGGCACCATGGGAATTTGGTCTCTGGGTAATTTACAAGTCTTTTATTCAATTTGAAGCCAAGAAAATTAAAAATGACTCAGACACTTACTTTCTTTTGATCCCTGTTGACTCCCGCTGTAGTATTCCAATATTACAATTTAACGCTATAACGCATGACCTTTTCATTCCAGTCAATTAAATGTGTGTGTATAGATAGATAGATAGATAACTATGAAAGTAATTAATGAAAACAAAATTTGTTTGACCAAAGTTAATAATTGAGGGATAATAGGATTAAATAGAAGCATGGTTCTTAGCAGTGGGTCCAAACATTAGGATCATAAATGAAACAGTGATCTCAGTGCACCCAGTAGTTCCCAAACCCTGTACCCTCATAGGGGAAATTGTGGATGCTTTTACTCCCGTGCCTATACTTAGAACGAACAAACACACATGCCTGATAATCCTAAGATTTTTTTTGTTTCCTGTGACACTCACCTAATTTCAAGGGCACTGCCACCTCACAAGCCTAGCCTTGCCTCAGTTAAACTGTTCACCCTTTTGTCCGTTTGTTTGTTTTTCCAGAAGTTCTCAAGTTACCAAGCCCTCTGAACCAAGTGTGCCACCTCTAGGACCACCATCTCCTGGACCACCTCAACCTTATCCATCCTAGACCTGAATGGACAACCCCTCCCAGCAGAGTAGAAAGGGTATGGACCCAAAGCCCCACTTCACCCTTTTGCCAGCAGGAAGGACCTAAAGATGTCGTCGCCTTGTACCCCAAAGATTTGGGTCCATATCTCTTCAGGGTGTAAATTTTAGGTAGCTAGCATAGGGACTAGGTTGTCCATGATACATGCTCAGAGGGCCAAGCTAGCCACCCAGGAAAGAGTGGCACACCGAGCGTGCTCAGAGGTCCAGGTTTCCAGTCAGGAAGGCCAGGTACACCTGGGTGGGTGCTGCACCCACATTGACCCACCTAGGCCAAGTAAATTCAATTCAGCCACTGGGGTCCACCAGGGTTGCCTACCATGCCTCCCTATCTCTCCTAAAACACAATTGGATCACAAACCTGGCTTTGGCGTGAATTCTTTCTCATGCAGAGCCAAGGACCAAGGTATATCTGTCCACAGAGAGAAAAACCTAGGAAAGCTCTTTGGAGGCAGCAGCACTGCACATGAGTGGCTATTGGATACTGTTTAGATGCATGGCTTTCTATTTGGAACTTTTTTTTTGTCTCACCTGAATGGAAAGGAAGAGGTAATACTTCTGGATCACACAGTATCCATGTCCACAAATGAGCTGCTCATTCCACAGTCCTGGCAGTGCCTTTTGAAAACCCTCTGCTTTAGAATGTCACTCCTTGAAGATGGCAGTGGGAGTGGCTGGGGCCAAGTATGCTGCCTCTTACTCCCAGTTGCAGGTTTCTGGATGCTGATTGTATCTCTTACAGCATCAATTAGTGGGCTTGTTGTCTGCCTCAGGCTTTGTTCACAGAGATCCTCCAGCTAGGTGGTGGTGTGTGCGCATAAGCAGAGGCTTCCTGCCAATTCCCCATGAGTAGTAGAGCTCCCATGGTGTGGACTCCATGAAAGCCGTGCTCCAGCCAGCAGGATTACAAAGGAGGGTGGGCCCGGCAGGACAGGAGGGCCATTGCCCCTATGGAATGACCTCAGAACCCCGCCTCCCTCCCTGTCCAGCTCCTGGGACTATGGGCCCTAAGCTTCATGCCTGACTCAGGAATAGACACAGGGTGAGGCAACTCCAGGAGGTGATTTTGCTGATCTAATCCAGCCTGAGATCATCCTTGCATGTGCCCTCTGTCCAGACCTTTTTTTAAATTGTTCATGCAACACTAACCACAATGCATATATACATCGGTTGTGTAAAGCACATTTGTACATTCATTGCCCTCATTATTCTCAAAATATCCACTCTCCACCCCACCCAAGCCCCTGGCCTCAGCTCCTCATTTTTCCCCCTCCATTCGAGCTACCCTTGATAATTTACTAATTATTTTCTCATATCTTGCACTGTCTGATGTTCCTTCACCCACTTTTCTGTTGAGGTTAAATGTAGATCCCTGTATACGGTTTCCGTTTTCCAACCTACCCTCCCTCCACCCTTCCCGAGTCTGCACTCATAACACTGGTCCTCAAGGGCTCATCCACCCTGGATTCCCCATGTTTCCTGTTCCTATCTGTCCAAGTGTACATTCTCTAGTCTAGCCTGATTTGTAAATTAGAATTGGGATCATGATAGTGGGAGATAGGAAACATGTAGGAACTAGGGGAAAGCTGTGTTTCATCGTTATTATCTGGTACCTGTCTTGGTTTATCTCCTCCCTGACACCCTTCTGTTAGGGATGTCCAGAGGACTGTAAATGGGCTTTGTGTCTGTCCCCAGCACTCCCCGCTCATTCGCAATGATAAGATTTTTTTTGTTCTGATGATGCCTGCTACCAAATCTTTTCAAAACCTCATGATCACACAAGCTGGTGTGCTTCTTCCATGTGGGCTTTGTTTCTTCTGAGCTAGATGGGCGCTTGTTTTCCTTTAAGCCTTTAAGACCTCACATGCTATATATTTGATAGCTGGGCACCATTAGCTTTCTTCACCACATTTGCTTATGTACCTGCTTTGTGTTCAGTGATCGTGTAGGGAAGGTGAGCATCATAGAATGCCAATTTAATAGAACAGTATTTTTGCAACGAGGGAGTCCTTGAGCAGTGGCCCAATGTCCATCTGCTACCTTAATACAAAACCTATAAATATAGGGACATAGATCTATTTCCCCATGCTCATATATTTAAATATGTACATGCCTTTTTTTAAACCTCTATAATTGACCCTTGCTTCCTAGCTTGCTTTTCTATTCCCTTTGATTTGCCTCTTGGGCCCACTGCCATGCTCACTTTTCATTTGTGCTTCAGTAATTCAGTAATTCCTCTTGGTTCCATTGGTTCCATTTCCCTTGATCACTCCCTACCAGGCCTCCTACATCCCCCTCACCACCGATTTGCATCACCTGTTCTTCCCTTTTCTCTGGGTTTCTTAACACCACTACCTTTCCCCACACCTCCCTCTCTCCCATGTCTCCCCAGAAGTGTTGGTCCTGTTTTCTCTCCTCCAGATTGTTCGTCCAGCCTATCTTATTTAGACAGACCTGTAGATGTAATAACATACACAAAACAAGACAGAGCAAAACCAAGCACTAAAAGCAACAAAACAACCAAAATCCAATGACAATGAATGAAAACAACTCAACAAGAAAGAAGTGGCTCATCGTTAGTTCAAGGTCGGTTTGTTGGCCTTTAAGAGTGTTTTCCAGTCCAGTCTGTTGGTGTACCAAGTACTGGCCTCAAAGTCATCCTTTGGCATTCCCTGGGTACCTTGATGCTTCGTTTTCTTGCTCTTCTGCTGTACCCCCTTAGTGTTATGCCTCGGTGTGGCAGGATTAGTTCGGGCGCATTTCCCACACTGTGTCTTCAGTGTTGTCCCCTCTAAGGCTATGGGTCTTTGAGGGGTGTCTTGTCTCATCGTGGGGCTGGCCATGTGGTCTTCTATGTGGACTGGATTCTCTGAGTGGGAACATCATCCTCAAGTCCTGGTGTGCCAGGATGTGCTCCACATTCCCCTCCTCCCCCTTCATCTGCTCCATGTGCTCCGATCAGATATGTCCCTCTCTCAGAGCTGCAGATTCACTGCCACCTTCTGAAATAAAATATTTGGCATGGGAAGGTGAGTTGGGTGGGAGGATCTGCTCAGATCATTTGATGGTTCAGGATAGATTGACTGTTTGGCTGGGGACAGGTATGTGGGGCTTAGGGCTCTGGCTCCCAACACTGGTTGTGAATATGTCTTTGTTGTTAACCAGTTGTGTGCCTGTGGGTCAACACCTGTGTCTTTTTGAGTGAGTTTTCTCATCTGCAGAGTAAAGGTAATCCATTATCCAGACTCCCATGTCACCAATTGATTGAGAGGCACTAACCAGAGCCTGATTGAAATAGTGTGTACCTGTCAGGCGTGTTCTAAAAACACCTTAAAAGTCGTAAAAACGCTATAAATGCCTTAAAAACCCTAAAACGTCTAAAATATTTCTAAAATGCTAAGACCACCCCTAAAGACCCTCTAAAACATCTTAAGACCATTAAATACATGGTAAAAGGCTTTCTAAAACACCCTAATGCGCCATAAGTCTTAAAAAAAACTCCTTACGTCCCGAAAACATAATAAATGCCCTAATATTATGCAAATGCCTTAAAACGCAAAATAAAGAACACGTGAAGCCCTAAAAACACGCTAAAAGTCTTTTAAAACCCCAAGAACATCCCTACAAAGCAACCCGAAGCACTATAAAACCCTGTAAAAGTCCAACAGCCTAATAGACATGAATTCACCATGAAAGCAAAAAATAATCCAACAAAACCCTAAAGCCCTGAAAACCAAAACCTAATCCCCGCAAACACTCTAATGCCTTAAGAAGCACCCTAAAATTTTAACAAAACACTAAAAGCCATAAAAACACATATAAGCCTAATAAACACCCTTAAACACTAAAATCACCCTAAAAGCCTTAAAATGTCTGAAAAGCCATAATATTCCCTAAAATTCAAATAACACTCTGAAGCCACAAATAACACACTAAATGCCTCCCAAAACATGTGGAACTTCCAAATCATATCCCTAGAAGATTCCCAAACCATGAACTTCCAAAACCACATAAATGCCCTGAAGACAACATGAAAGCCCCAACAAAACATAAAATGCTGGGGAAAAACACATAAAATATTTTAAAATACCCTAAAATCTCTAAGAAACCCTGTAAGATCACTAAAAACACCCCTACCTGCTAAAAAATACCCATACACTCCAAAAAATCACCCCTAAATCCCTTAAAAACTCCCTTAAACCTTATAAAACACCCTTAAAGCCCAAACCACCCTAATGCGCAAAAAAATTAAATGACCCCAAATGACCTTAAAGCCCTAAAAATCACATGCCACAAAAAAATCCTAAATGACCCCAAAATTCCAACTCAAAGCCAGCCTACAAGTCTTTTATGAGAACAGTTTTATCTTTCTACCAAGGAGAAGTTTGTAGGTTCAACCCCTGACCTATGCCCTTACCATATGAAGTTAGTAATCAGTGGTTTTGCAATTCTTTGAAGAAAGATGAGGGTAATTTTATCAGGAGTGAATTAAACTTGTCTAGTGCCTTGAGTAGAACTGATAACTGTACTACATTGAGTCGTCTGGTCAAGGAGCATGGGATATTATCCCATTTGCTGAGGTCACACTTGATTTCTTGTAATTTCTGTAGTTTTCCTCATATAAATCTGTTGTTTTTTTATTCAAGTATAGATATAGATATTTTCATTTACGCTTGGCTATTGTAAATGGTACTACCTGAAAATGTGTATTTCATTAATTATTATTTCTTGATCTATTTCTTCATCCTTCGAAATATTATCAGTTTGTTGTGGTAGATAAACATTAGGACTTTGCATAACTTAGAAATATTACATTTCACAGAAAAATCATATTAATTATGTCGACAGAGCTATAAAAGGAATGTTGCCCTGAATATCTTCAGATATGACAGCTGTTTCATTGAGAAATTAAGCCAGACAGACACAATGTGATGTACATTTTGTTATTTTCATGTGGGTTCCTTCACTCTTCCAAAAAAATTAGGTTCATGAGCCCCTTGGGGAATGAGTTTGAGTTCAGATCAGATGTCTATTTATATATTTGAGTCCTGAAGCCCATTTGATGGACTGTTCTGTTGCTTCCAAAGTAGTCAGTCACTTCCCCACCAATTAGAGAATTTGTCCGAAGCAAAAGTAAAAGTGTGGCGTACGACATTTGACTGCACACCATCTAGAATCACACTCTCATTTGGTGTTGGCAGTTTTACTTGTATTTCAATTGTAAACTACACTTCAGAGTTCAGGCTAGTGAAAACGTTTCAGTGGAAAAAATTTGCACACAACTACGTGCAGTTTGTGATTCTGTTGTTCCCAAGCAAGGCTATGAGGACAAAGATGCACAAGCATGGGGGGCACTGCAGACAATGTGTGAAAGTTTCCAGGAGCTCAGGGGTGGACAGCGGCTGCTAATTCTCCCGTGCTGGCAGTGAGCTATGTGGGAGGGCTTTGTGTGAGGTCCCTGTGGGGTCTCTGAGAAGTCTCCATAAAGGATGCTGAGAACTTCATATGAAGTCTCTGTGCGAGGCCTCTGAGTCTCTCTGGAAGTCTCCAAGGAAGTATGTGTGTGAGGTTTCTCTCTCGGGTATGTGTGAGTGTCCTTGTGAGATGTCTGCTGAATTGTGGGGGGCGGGGGGCAGTTGTTTCGCTGAGGTCTCTGCAGGTCTGAGTGGGCTTCCCTTTGTTTGACCTCACAGCACCATATAAGAGGACCTGGTGGCAGGGGAAAGGGAAGGGGCTTGGTCCATGCACCCCTTGCTGTTCTTTCAGGGTCTTCTCTCCATCTCCGTGCACTTACCTAGCACGAACGGTAGGGTTCAGCAGCGGGGAGTCCGGTGTCCAGCTCTTCACTCTCTCTAGGAACACACCCAAGCTACCTGCTACCCAAGAGGCCCCAGATCCAGGCTCTGCAGATCCAGAATCTGATTTTTTACTGCCACAGTCACTCCAGAGGCTGCCTTGGCACAATCAGGACTCCAGAAACAACATCATGCTGCTGTACCAGCAGTCTCTGGGGCCTATGTCCACTTCCCTCCTCCACCACTGGTGTCAGTCCCCACCCACCCCACACACACACTTGGTGTCCTGACTGAGGCATGGAGGTCAAGGCTCAGTGGATGTCTTCCTCGCCATCCTTTACTGTTTAGTTCAGTAAACAGTAAGCCCTGGCCCACCAGGGGTGTTCTTTTAAGCACATGAGAATTTACTCTAGCGGATCAACTAATCATATTTTGGGGGGCCCTCCTGCCTTCTTCTATAATCTGGTGCCCAGGAAATAAAACCCTGTGTTAGAAGCACAGAGGAAACACTGACCACTATTGAACTGGTTTCCCTTATCAAGACAGGTGATGTCTAATCTCCGTGCACATCCTGATTTCCCAGGAGTCTCTAGGGGAAGGGAAGGCTGCTCCCAGTTGTGACTTTCTTTGCAGCACTCAGTCCTTAGAAGCCACTCTCTCCGGAGAACATTCCTAGAGCACGTGCACGCGTGTGTGTGTGTGTGTGTGTGTGCGTGTGTGTGAAGATCACCAGCCTGGGGTCATGTTTCCTGAGAACATTCCTAGAGTGTGCGCGTGAGTGTGTGTGTGAAAACCACCAGCCTGGGATCATGTTTCCTGAGAACATTCCTAGAGCGTGTGTGTGTGTGTGTGCGTGTGTGTGTGTGTGTGTGTGTGTGTGTGTGTGTGAAGACCACCAGCCTGGGGTCATGTTTGCTGAGAACATTCCTAGAGCATGTATGTGTGTGTGTGTGCACGCGTGTGTGTGCATGTGAAGACCACCAGCCTGGGGTCATGTTTCGTGAGAACATTCCTAGAGCGCGGACGCGTGTGTGTATGCATGTGTGAAGCCCAAAAGCCTGGGGTCATGTTTCCTGAGTCCTGGCACCCTGTTATTGACTCATCCCCACTCTACCCCACCCTGGCTATCAACTCATCCTTCCCCCAGTCAGGAGATGGAAATCAAGTAAAATAACAGTTTGTCGCCCCACTAAAGATAGTATTGAGAAAGTAACCTTCCCTGCTTGAAAGCTGTGCCTTTGCTATCCAACCCAGTGCTCTCTGTAGGAGATAAAGTTCTGCTGTGGGGGCAGCTAGCTAAAGCTGGGGTGAAGCACCTGGCCGATTCCCCTTTGTAAGCCTGTGTTAGCTCCGCTTGTGTCTTGCGTCATTTCTGGGGATCCTCATGCTCTTTGGCCCCCTTTGCTATGTCCAACGCTTCATATTCTTCTTCACTGTATCCTTCCCTACCCTGTGTCCATGGTGCCTAACCATTAGTGGTTATTACACAGACGCTCATCCTGTACCACTCAGCCTAAGCTGTTGCTCCTTCTCCGGGTTTATATACAGAGGAAGGCATGTGAGCTGTGAACCGGATTTTCCCTTGGTGCAGTGGGTGAGCAGAGTCCCCCGCTGGCAGCCTCCCTAGCAGTTCCCACCCACATGTGTCAGACCTGGGACTTTCATCCTGGAGGTTACCCTAGGCTGGGAGAGAGGCAAAGGTAGCAAAATATGTCATTTTGCATTTTGTGACAGGTGTATTGAGGCGGAACCTCCATGCCAAACTTGGCAGCCTTCATCAAATGCACATGTGGGACTTAGACAGGCCGCCACATGTCTCATGCCTGCTTGGTACCATGAGACGCTACTTTGGTCTAAACCTCTTCTGGACCCTCGATGGAATTTCTTGGCTGGATTGCGCCTCTCAAAACCTATCAACTGCAGCCACATAACGTTGAAGACAAAGTAATGGCACCAGGGAACATTCTTCACTGTGTTGGGACCTTCTGAGGTTTTCACAGTAGGGGTGTTACCATAAATCATAAGAGGTGCAAAATGAAGAACTTGGGATGGAAGTGGGTGGGAAACACTGCTGAAAACCTCCTCCAGAGCCCTGCCCTTTGAGAAGTCAGAGCTAGCACTCAGAGAAGGAGACGCAGTATCTAACATAGTTAAAGGTATATTATGCCAACCTCGTCAATGAACTCATGTGGGGTTAATTGAAGGGCAGGGAGATCAATGGCTCTGTGAGCCTAGCCTTTCTGGTCTCTTGCTCTCTGATAGTGCCACCAGGGTGGATATGCATTTGTTAGGTCCCTAAAGCAGCTGGAAAGACTCATTTCCTGGGAGATCCCTGAGGAGAAGCCGCATGGACCTACCCTGTTGCAGCCCTGGTTTCTGCAGCAGCCTCATGGAGAACCTGCCAGCGCACGGACTACAATTTCCTCCTGCAGTCATTGTCTCCCCGTGTGTTTTTGGATTGTGAGGAGGACTTTGTAGATTGGTGTCAGACACATGGGATACTATTGGACTGGTGGTCTTAGATTGAACTGGGTTGGGATGCTTTTCAATGTTCACTTAACCTTTATATAAAACTCATAAAATATGAGTGTATGAATTTTGTTTCTCTAGTCTACACAGACTAACACACATGACACCCCCTCTAGATCCCGCCATGCAGCACAGAAGTCACACTTTAATGTAGGAGGGGGAAAATCTCTATTATGGAGCAATGAATATCATGGCTGAGAGAAGCCATTAGCCTGTGCAGAACAGGCTAAAGTGGCTGGCATGGATACTTTCCTACTAATCAGAGCAGAAGAAGCGTCTTCTAATTTGCCAGATAAGACATATTCTCGAAGACAGTGACGTGGGCAGTGGTAAGGGTAACTGGAGTAAGCCCACCTCCTCCGCCTCTGCTGCTGCAAGCTGACTGGGCACACAAACACCCTGGGGGGCAATGCCTGAGTGTGGCTTCTGATATTGAATCCCCTGAACGGACAGAAATTTGTGAATACATCCCTGATACAGGTGCTCGTGGTGGGAAGGCTCTGGCAGTCAGGTATCGCCTGGTGGAGGCAGGGTCTCACACTTGCCACTCTCCTGTGTTCTACAAAGAAAGGAGCCCTGCAGCTGGAGGAACATCCATTAACTGAGGCCTGCGCTTCTTTTCGTGGACATAACGTTGACGCAAGATACTCCTGATGACAGCCTGGTGTCCCCTCTAGGACTTGGCCAACATCTGTCGTGAGCACCTGAGCCTCCGTGACCTTGTTAGGAGACACTGGTTGTCTTTGAAGGGGCCCAAGGCTGTGACCACAGGGTAATACGGGCTTTCCTTTTTGCAAAGGATCACCGTGTCCTGTAGATTTTTTGCTGGAGCAAATCCACTGGACAAAGTGCTTCCTCCATTTTTTGCTGTGGCCCTCAGCAGGAAGCTGTCCCTTCTCTGGTGGGAGCTGTGAGGACTTGATCTCAAGGCACTCAGCCAATGCCTTGTCTTGCACAGGCTGGCTTAACCCACAGACTTGGGAGATGCCTCTTCCCGCTAATCCTTTTCCATGCTCTTCTGGATTGGGCCATTTATGAGTCTCCCTCTTGTCAGTGGGAACAGCATCCTTCCTTCTCCTTGTCGAGGGGTCCTGAAGGTTGGGGCTTTTGAGCTTCTGCTGCCCCATGTAACTTGCTCTAGCCACCACGAAGCCACTTGGCCCTTGACATATTGGCTTATCCCCAGTGAACAAATGCTGGGGGCGGCAATGGACCACCTGAGAAGGCAAAACATTGGTGGCAGTGAGCACATCAGTGGTGCAGTCCTGAAGGAGCCCGTCAACAGGACAGCATGGAGAACCATCCTCTGCCTCTACCTCCACCTGGAGCTTAATCTCACTGCACACTCGTGCTGTAAGGCTTGGCTTTTCAGGAACTGGAGCACACTTTCCAGGTAGCAGGAAACTTTTACTACATCCTAGAGCCTCGAAGCACCCCCGGGTCCACATCATTGGTTTGAGATTTTGCCAGCACACTGGTTTTGAAAGTGTCTCTATCGTCTAGCTCTATTGAAGAGGACTTCTTGACCACCACCAACCCTGTCTCTTTGGCTCTTGAAGATGGACATTCAGAGTTCACTTCCAATCTGGGGCCTCCTGGGGCACAACTAGCACCCTCTTTCCTTGACCCCTTGCTGGTCAGTACTGGATTTGAGGTTTGCTCTAGGCTCTCTCTCTGGACACTTTCATTCTGGAAGGTTCTGCCAAGGATACTGGGCATGAAGGCTGGAAACGGCTGCCTGAGGGACAATGAGCATCCACTGTCATTATCAAGTGGGGGGTAGGCTGGGGTTCCCTGAACAGGCTCCTCTGTAGGGGAGCAATCAGCAAAAGGACTCTCCAGGGTAGGGCTTGATTTCTTTGTGGTCACTCTCTCTCCCCAGTCTGCCTGACAGGGTTCTCCCAGGACCTTGGCAGCCTCAGTTACTAGGTTAGTTCAATACTTAGGGGTGGCTAAGCAGGTGGACTTTGGAAAGGACATTGCGTTGTCTTTTCTTGTCCTACAGAGGTTTGTGGGCTCAAGGACTTTGAGGGGCATGCACCACCTCTGCCTCATTTGGAGCCTTACGATATGCGAGTCCAGCACCTGTTGAGTGCCCGGGCTGAGAAAGGAAAGGCTCTGCGTTGTGTTCAGATCTTCCAGCTCTCCCCAGGAGGCCACATTGACAACATGTGGGTGGGTCAGGGAAATAGACAAAGCGTGCGTGGTCGCAAGACATGAACGGCAAACAATGCCAGGGATCTGATCCTTTCTAATCTGCTCCACCTTCCTGCACATGTGGACATTCAGGGTGTTTTCCAGTAGGATTTTATTTGGACCCCTTAGGGTGTAAGTTCCTGCGTTAATCCCCTTGTGTATCCTCAAATCACTTAACTCCTTTGAGTCGGCTCCCGGAGTTCCTTTTGGGCAGTAGTTTCCTGATCCACAGAGAGATAGATTACATTTGGATATTTTCCTCAAGTAATTCCCTTGTCCATTGACCGAGTTGTTCCTCAGCTGGACACCGGCTCTGCAGCACGCAAGCGACGGTCCAGGGTGTGTGCATCTTCCTGGGGACACCGTCTTCATTACATTCTTCCCCTGCTTGTCTCCAGGTGTTGAGCAGGAGCATTCGGGCTGCTTCATATCCAGACAAGTCCCTGGCCACTTTTCCTGAGGCTGCTTTAGTGTCAGAGACTCAAGAGTCCCATTGCCGAGGGGCCCCTGCAATTGAGGGAAGTTCTCTTGGCGGTGGAGCTCCGATTGCTTCAAGCAGCCAGGAAGCTTGGGGTCTGTCTTTGGGGTCTGGACCTTCTGATTGTCCTGGGGATGAGTGGGTTTGTGAAGACAAAAAGCTTCCTGGGGTGGTGGTATCATAAAGGGTAAAGAACTCTCACTTTCCTGTTGTTTCTTTAAAAAATGGCTTTCCAGCTGTTGAAGTGAATTTGGAATGCGTGATTGGGACTTAGTGTGGACGGTAAGACAGGATTCATCACAGGGACTCTTGTGAGGAGGAGGAAAAGGTACTGCGAGTGGGCCACGGGGCTGTGGACCGGGCGGAGTCAGGACTGTAGCAGGCGGTGGGGCCTGGGCTTGGCATGCAGTTGGAAGTAAAAGTTGGAATCGACCTTCAGTGTAGGGCAAGGAGTGACGTTGCAACAAGAGTGGGTACTCTTTAGCTTGCATTTGAGCTGGTAAGGCATTAGGAATTTCATTAAATAAGACAGTGGGAAACTCTAGGGTGGATCCAGAGACCCTGAGAGCAGCTGCCAGAGACTCGCTGTGCAGAAAAGGTAGACCCCAGAAAAACTCACTGAATTTTTGTGGAAAATGCTTCTGAGCACTGGGTATCTGCTCTGCTTTGATGCTGGCATTCCAGAAGGGCTGGGGAGGTGCAGTGATCTGCTCCCCATCGAGTGCCTTCAACATATTTAAGGCCTGCAGATGGTATTCTGATACACCCTTTCCTTTTTCTTCCCAAATATTCCATTTCTCTGCCTTTGTGATTTCTATTTCCAGCAGTTTGTGGACATTGGGGTTGAGCAAGGTGGGCCTCCCTACTTCCCCCTGCCTCTTTGTGGGTCCTTCCCGAAAGGTGTCTTCTTGGGGGTGCCAGGTAGAGTGCTCTTTCAGAGACCCAAAGTATTCCAAGGAGGGAAGCTGTAAGTTCTTGGCAGCTGCCCAACACTGGGGTGGGGAGGCAGTAGGGAGGCCTGTGGGATCCTGACTTGTGATGGCTGCCATGGCAGGTGTGGAGCAGCGGTTGTGTGGAGATGGGCTCTGCCTGGGCCTTGCCAACAAGTCATTCTGAGAATGAGTCCCTGTGGGGTGCGGGGCTGGTGAGTCCCAGAGAGTGCTTGGAGGCTGCAGGTAGGCCTTTGAATCCGGGGGTTTGGCACTGGGTGAGGGAAGAGCCAGTGGTGTGGGTGAAAGACTGTCAGGTTCATGGGAATGTGCGCAGTCTGGTGATTGACTCAAGGCGGGTAAGACATGAGAAGTTGAGATGCACATCTGGGCCCGTGGAAGGGTGGAGTTCTGAGACCTAGGTGTCCGGAATGGATGAGCCGCAGAACCGTGTGGGGCGCGCGTACCGACGTGGACTTCAGCCGTACCTCTATTTCGCCAGCTACCAGAGAGGGCTTGAGCTTTCTGTTGACCAAAGCTGCCAGTGTCAAGTGGGTTTCCCAAGTGGCTGCAGGAGACAGAAGGACCAGATTACAGCCAGGACTGAAGGGGCAAGAGACCTAGCAGGCTAGCAAGGGTCGGTGCAAGCTCAGCCCCTCCCCAAGCCTTGATGGCCTGCTCTTCCTGCCCCACCCCACTGCCCGGGACTCCTGTCATTCTCTGCCCATCCCTGAAAGTGTCCCCCAAACCAGCGCATCCCAGCTGCTCTGTAGCCCGAGGCCACACAGGCACCCTGGTTGGAAGATGCACCCCGCGGTGAAGCAGGAAGGTTACTTACTTCTGCCTAAGACACAAACGCAGGTTCTGAGCGCCATATAGTTCTTGCAGGAAGCTTCGGAAAACTGGAAATCAAGAGAACCGTTATGGTGCAGCCCTCCCAGAGGACCGAAAGAAATGTCACACGGGCTGTGCACTTAGGACGTTGGACTCTCCAGAGCTCAAGGTCAAATGATAGCTTACTCCCACGGGCAGGAGGTGCTTTGGTATTTCAAGGAGCATCGGTTTCCAATATTGTCTGTGGGGTCTCAGTGAGCAATCTGAACCTTGGCAAAGTTACACAGCTTATCGCAGTTACCCCTCAATGTTCCACCTCCAAATCCACCAGAATCTGCTCCTGACACCCCCACTGCTCCCTACTGGGTCCTACCTTGGCCAGCCTTCATCCCATCCTAGGCCCCTCCTGTACATCTGGGAAATATCTGGGTTCTGTTTCCATCCACAGTATCCTTTTGTTCAGGATTATTACCTGAGAGAGACAGGCTGTTGCCACTGGCATCCTGCAGAGGAGGGGACAGGAGAGCTTACAGAGCTTGGTTGAATGGGCAGAACCTTACCTTTCAGAGCGTCACCTTTGTCCCTTGACCTGCTGCTTCTCCTTGTCTCCACCTGAGGCTGGGGCACAAGAGAGGAAGTCAGGCTTGGATCCAATCCTGCGTCTGTTCTTTGTGACAAACTGCAGGCATTTACTGGTGATTAGAAGAATGACAATCTCCATGGAATGACTAAAGCCCAGAAACCAGCTTCTGTGTGAGACCTAGAGTGCATTTCTTCCGTCAGCCTTCCTCTGCTCACGGAGAGCACACACTCTCAGCTCTCAGTGTTCTGGTGGGCAAGATTTTGATTATGGAGGCTGAAGCTCTGGGCCAGCCCTTGACCACTTCCTCCCCGGGGTCAGCCATGCTTTCTCAATTAGCCCAGACAGAAAAGGAGCCTTGGCCCAGAGACTGGAGCTCAAGGAAAGAGACTGAGGACCCAGTGATGAGAGCTGCCCTTTGAAATGTCTAGTCATCTAGTCCTTAGCCACTGCGTCACTATATTGGGGATTTTTACCTATTGCCCTCTATAACAACTAGAGATGGGAGGTCTGAGATCTTCAAAGAGAAATATTTTTGAATGCTCATCTTACTGGCAAATGATTTACATATCATACGAGTCAATAGTTCAGTCGTTCAATCAGATCAAGGGCAATGGTACAATCAATGATTACCATATCCATTTTAGAACAACACCCCCCCCCCTCCATGGTTAAATTGCCTTCAAAAGGAGTTGTGTAATCACAGTCAGGTCTAAAGCTCTCTGTCCCCTCTGGCCTCCTTCATTTTTTCGTCTTGAAATCAATCCCCCTTCACTCCCTAGCTTCCCGATGGGGAAGTTCTCCACACTGCTGATCTCACAATCCCTCCCTCTGCCATGAGATCTCTCCACCTGCAACTCTGTCAACCCTTGTGTCCATGATCATGATGCATCCACGCCTCCTGTGCTTCACAAACAGGGAAAGCCAACAGAAATAATGAAAATCAACATAAGCCGGCAAGGATAAAATGATACCAATGCAGTGAACAAAGTCCTAAGAGTGAGTAAGGACGCACCAGCCCTCATCAATATTCCAAAGCCAGGGCTGATGGTCTCTTCTTTCTTGAGATTTCCCCTATCAGGAAATTAATTACGAAAGGAAAAATTTATAAAACAAGGAAAAATCAATCTCTCCTATGGCTGGGTTGAGAATTTCTTACCTTTATCCTTTTCCTGGGTGGTCGCACAGGTGGAGTATTTGGAAGGAAGGGGAGGACCAGGAAGAAGCAACCCACTCCATACAGGATGCCCAAGGTCAAAACAGTGAACCAGGTGGGGTATTGGTAGGTCAGCCAGGAAGCACTTTTCTGTTCCAGCAGAAAGAGAATCTCCTCCATCTTCTGGATACAGCGGTTGCACTCAGGCAACTGAGCACTCTGAGTCCCCTCTGGCTTCAAACCCACTTGCATCACAAACCTGGGCCCACATCACTAAAGGGTCACAGTGGGGTGGGAGGTGACAGCAGGACAACACATAATCCCTCCCTCTACCCTCCAGCTCATCACATCCCTCCCCTGCTCTGGTCTTCTCTCTCCCACTGCCTGCTCTGGGCCTCCAAAGTCACCAGCTGCACCTGATGGAATGGAATCTTAGTGCAAGTTCTTATTCATTCCACCTCCCACCTAGGTATTACCTGCTTCCTTGGCAAGTTGCCTGAATCATGACCAATTTCATAGGCTTAGAATATCTGAAGTTGTCTCTGTCCTCAATGAAAACCTTCTCAAGTCATGGTTTTACTTTGTCTTATCCAAGATAGAGAACTTAGGTTTATGTAACATTTATTTAGCTTTATGAATGTTGGATGAAAAGCTTGGAATTTGACTTCTATGACCAGGAGAGTTATTCAAGAGCTGAGGTATATCTCTCCCAGGAGAGAGATCTAACAAATTTTCTGCCAGATGGTACATATGGGGAGACAAGGAACACTTAAGCATTAATCATTCTTAACAGTGTCCCCTGCAAATCTTCCTTGTGTGTGACTACTGCCCATTTAGGGCTTGCTCTGGGAACACTTGATGGGGTAATAAGCCTTGCAACAATTCAGGCTCAAAGGGCAAGCATCTGGCTGAGCAAAATAAAGAGATAATATGGATTGAGTTGTGTCCTTACCACTACCACTTGAGATATTCCCCCAAAATTCGTTGGAACCCTAACACTGAAGGCTATAATCTGATTTGGTTATGTGAGGGCTCTCTCTGGGAGAAATGTACCTCTGTCCTTGGCTTCACACAAGAACCAATTGACGCAGAAACCTAGTTTGTGATCCAAGTGACTTTATAAAGGATAGAAGAGGCAAATATGCTCGTGGGGGGTGGGGGCGGACTGGACAGCCCACGCGCGCTGGGTTGCATGACAGCTGGTGGGAGGCCCCCACCCATACCCTGTTGGTAGGCATGGCTGACGGTACTGTTTGACCCCATTGACTGAATTAAGCCCACCTGGTCTAGATGGGGGCCCGCCCAGGTTGACCTGCTTCCTGTCACAAGGACCTAAATGTGTGCATCTTTCCAGCCTGAAGCAGCTTTCAACTGTCTGTGATGGGGAGGAGGTTTGGCATGCACAGCGACCACCCTCAGTTCTGCCTCTACTTACCTAACAGGTACACGGCATTTCTTTTCTGTTTTTTAAAACAACAACAAAAAAATCATTTGTAATCTTTCTATTCCAGCGGTGCTAGGAGCAAGGCAGAGGCAAAACCCAAGAACAGGGTTCTTCTCTGTTGAAGCGCGATAAACTCACGGGGAAGCAAACAAGCATCTTCATCCATGTGAAGTGAATCTGTGAATCAGCAGCTCCCAACTGACCAAAGCACGCACAGAGCAGCCCAGCATCAAGGTCCGTTTCTGTGCACTGCTCCCACTGTGAGGAAGAGCTTCATGTGCATTAAAAGGGAACTTTTGTAATATTTGAATTTTGAATAGTGGTTTTTGTCAGAAACTGGAAAAAATCTCAAAGCCTGAAGAAACTCCTTTCTAGTACTGAACATTCAAGGGAGCCTGTAGAAGCCTGAAATGATTGCTAGGTGACCACCTGGATCTGCTTGTTGAGTGAAAGTGGCAGAATAGCAGCAATAGAGCAGGGGGTTCATTCTGACCACTGACACTCGTGGACCTGGTTTACAGGCAGTAGAGAAGAAGATGAGAGCAGGTTGACTCGTTTGAAGTCCATGACCTACTCTGAGGGGACTAGAGTTGTGGAGAATTGGTGATGGGGCCAAGGCCTAAAGGCAATGCGACCAATGGACACTGAGGTGAGGCCAAGAGAGGGAGCCCACATTGACTTGACCCGAACCCGACCAGATGAAGAGAAGAATGTTGAGCCTGTGCACTGGTATATACTGCTGCAGACTGTATAGACGAACTGTCCTGCTTTGACTTTCTTGTGGATGTGGACTTCACAAGGTTCCAACTGGCATGAAGACTCTTTATATTGAAGAATATGATTGTCTCCTCAGAGCACTGGGTTGATGGAAGTAGGCAGTAGAGAAACTGGATAGCCAAAATGGGCCAGATAAAGGCGTGAAGTGGCTAGCTTACAAGATTTCATAGATACTGGAATATATTCATAGAATTATAGGATTAATATGTGGGTGTACCTTACCTGCAATTGTTAAGCATAGGATATTTTTGTTTCATCACTTACAGAATATTATGTTTAAAGGAGGGTGGCACGGAGTGAAATGTATGCATTTTCATATTATACTGTTAGATACTGATATGATTCTATTATTGTTTTGAAATTATATACGGCTAAAGAATTTTGTGAAAATGTCAAATGGACAAGGGGTGGTCTGTTGTAGTTATACAATCTGGTGTCAATTTGGGACTTGAGAGGATTAAGAGTGAAGGGGTAGACTCTAGTCTCTCTATTGGGTTATGGCCAATGAGGCCTCTTTGTGGGCCTGGCCTTCCCGTCAGGGTTCTGGGAAATCTGGTATTTCCTCCTTGGAGGCAGGAGACTATCTTTCTGCTCATTCCCTGAGAGATGTCCTACTAACAAGACACATGGCACCACACTGATAGAACCCATGCCCTGGGAACTGGAGGAGCCACATGGAGACCCTGCCAAAGCTGAGATGCTTCTACCACCACTGGATGCAGAAGACTTTGCAACTACTGACCTGTGATCTTCCTGCATTTGGGGTCATTGAAGGTGTTTCATGAGTCTGAAGAGAACATTATAGATTGATACCAGACATGGGCTAATATTGGACTTATGGACTTGATCTTGGTTGGGCTGGAATGCTTTCTCAATATACAACTGTTCTTGTATATAAAGGTCTTTCCTATACACATCTGAGTGTGGATTTGTTTCTCTAGTCTACCTGGACTAACACTCATGGATCCCTTTCAGGACTGTAAGTTCTGTTCCCCTGACTGCTGCAAAGTATGTGACAGAGAAGAAAAGGGAGAAGAGTGAACTGTACCCATTTATTGAGGTAAGAAAAGTGATGAAGGAGCATGGCCGGTTCCCCAAACTTCATGAGTGGAAAAATGGGCTCTTGGCACAAAATGACATTCAATCTTCACCAAGAGATTCAGGGCTAAATTGCTGCCCTATCTCTGACCTCAGCTTTTGTTTTATTTTAATTCTCATATAATTCACATATATCATTCAATACTTCAGTCATATTAAGATTTTTGTAATCCTCACCACAATCAGGTTTACATCATTTCCTTCTTTTATATTCATTTTTGTTAGCCCCCCCCTCACTCCCCCAAATCTTCCCTGCCTGTCCCTAGGTGATTGTTAATTCTGTTAGTGTCTCTCTGGATTTACCTCTCCTGGATTTCATATGTATTAAAAAAAAATACAAAACAAAATCAAGAAACAAGTAGAAAAGAAAAACTAACAATGATAAAAGAGAGAAAAACCTCAATCGAACAGAAAGTGAAAAATACTAAAAACTGGAACCAAATTAAAATTAGTCTGAAGAGATCAAATGATCAGGTGTTACATTTGAACTTAACTGTATCTGTTCATGTCCATGGACTGTGGTCAGAGGGAATTCACCCCGCATGTGCATTTGAGTCCTTTTGCAAACTGGGTGTTCCGAACTTAAGCTCTGATTCTTGTTCATACCTGCAGATTGAGATTCTATTATTTATCACCCTGGCATCACACTGGCTGTGCTGCTTGTTCTGGGCGGACTTAGTTGATATCTCACTTAGATGGCTGCTTATTTTCAGAAAAAAAGGTTTAAGTACAAGGCCCTGTTCTTTGTGACGGATGTGCACCATCTGATTTCAGGGTTTTTTTACACCCTATGCTTTCCAGTCAAATATTCACTTGAGGTAATTCAAAACACTCACTTGGCTCGATGACGCCAGAATAGCTCCCCTCCATGCAGTTCCATGGAGATCAGCATAGTTAGGGCACAGAGATGAAAAGACGATTGAACCATGTACTGAACGTTCAGGTTTTTCCCTGCTTTTGAAAATCTGTTTGCGCTTGTAGAGTAAATGTTTTGTACTTTTTAAGAGTGTAAAAGAAATAGATGGAGGGATTCAGAGAAAATGGCGACCAGATAGGACCCATCTATCTGGAGCTCCTGCTGCCAGACCAGAAAAATAGGAAATTAGGTGAAGGAAACGGGGAGGTGGAGTTCTGAAATTAGAACTAGGGTAACAGGGTTTCTCCTGAACCCCTTCTTTTGTGGGATTTCCACTCACAAAGCAAACCAAGAATGCTTTAAAGCACTATAATTTTGACGAAGTGGCAGGTGCCAGATATGCCCTTGCCTGGAGCAGGGATCCCTGCAGGTGGACGCCCTGAGAGGGGGCAGAATCTCAGACACGAGGGGAACCCCACACTGAGCTCTCCATGTGGTTGGATGCCTTGAGCTCACGGTCAGGGGTTGGTGGTGGGTAGCCATAATTTAGAGTAGAAGAAAAAATATATTATTACCTTAGGAAGATCATGGTGTGGGAGAAAAAGGCAGAAAGTCGGGAGTCCAGGGAGCAAATTTAGTTCCAATTGGCCGACTAGTAAACAACCCCCCTGATAAGCTGCATCTCCCCCTCTGGGGGTCAGCTTGACAGCCACCAAATCTGAGCACATCACAAGTAGAATTTTTTTTAAGGGTGAAACATAAATGATTGGTTTAAAACTCAAACCCAAGTCTGGTTGCTCAGCTCCAAGCACCACATAGGGGAGTCCCTTAACATAAATCAGCATAAGAAGCAACCTAGCTAAGGAATGCCAGAACTCAGCCACAGGGCCTGGCCGCTTTTACCATAACAAAGACCCGCTGTAGCAGTGTCAGCCTTAAACAGCACTGAGCTGTAGCCCAGAGACTGTGGGAGACAATTTCATTCTAGCTGGCCAGAGGGATAAAAAAGAAAATCCTCTGATCTAGGAAGCATCAGCAGTCTAGATAGGACAACAAGCTTCCCTCTCAGTGATTCTACACATAGCTGGGGAGGCCCTGCCGGTCTTGGAGCCCTAGACGGGGCTGAGGGAGCCCCCCAGTGCCCCCTCCCAGCCCCTGCTGCAGTGCTACATGCAGCACAAGGCAGGTACTCCAGCACCCAAGTGACCCCTGGCCACGGGCGCGATCTTGCTTTTGAAGTAATCTCACACAGCATCTGTGGAACCCTACATCAGGGATGGGAAAGTCCATTAACGCATGCCCAGGAGAGCCAGCATAGGAAAGCTGGATTTTCCTGCCCGTGGGCTCCGATGGATGTTGCACCTGGAGCAGCCCACCTGGGCCAGATGATTGCAGTTCAGCCAATGGGATTGACCTGGGGTCCTTCACCAGTCTCCCCGGGAACCCTTGAAAAGGCAGGAACCAGAAGGGAGAGGGGTGGTCTGGTCTTCTTCCTGGGAGGAGAGAGATCCTTGCATGACCTGAGGCAGTCTCTGCCAGGCCCCATGGTCAAAGGAATCGTATGGGTGCCTTGTAAAACCTGAAGCTTCTTTTAACTCTCATTAAATTCACTTGGATCATGAGCCCGGCTTTCCGCATGAAATTTTTCTCGCGGGGAGCCAAGGACTGGGGTTGGAATTTAGGCCAGAGAGAGAGACCTTACAAGTCCATGACCCCATGACCTTGAGGAAGAGTTGGAATTCCTCTGGCCTCAAGGACAGGTGATCAAGTATCATTACCTCCTTACCCACTGCTCTACTTATTCTCACTTTATTCACTAGCCCTTCTAACTTTTCCACCGCACTCAGTTTCAACGTGCTCAGGTTGGTGTTGGGCTTTTATTTACTCGCTTTCTTCTTTATCCCTCTTTTTTCCCCTTTTCCCCTCTTTTTCCTCTTCTCTCCCACTCTCTCCTCTCATATGCCACTAAAGGCTTCCAGGTCACTTCCCTCCACTTAGGGCAAATCAACCCAAATAGCAGGAGGCACTCCAGCCTGCCCTGTGTGGGAGTGCTGTACACCACACAAGGCACCTGGGACAAACACCTACAGTGCGCTGCACCGTTGAAGAAACCTCCGTCATGCCTCTAAGGTGATCTCGTCAACTAGGGCAATTCTGCCCAGCACCACTGGGTCCCGGCATTAAAAGGGCACACTGACCTGCCATGTTGGAGCAGTGTCACAACCCCTCTGGCCCCTCATCCAAGCAATCAGGGATCAGCTACTACTTTATACTTTATTTCCTCCTTCTCTCTCTCCTTGCTCTTTACCATCACAGCCAACCTTAGTGAACTCAGTTGGATTTATTTCCTTCTTTCTCTTTTTCTTTCTTTCCTCTTTCTGTCTTTGCTTTCTTCACCTCTCTCTTAGCTTGTACGATTCTCTCTGCTCCCTCTCATTGCTTGCACATACCACTGCTGGTTTCCAGAGCCCTACACTCTGCCTAGGGCAACCCTGTCCTCCTAGTGGGCAGCCTGACCCCTAAGACAGTACTGCACACAGGACGAGTCAGAGCTACACACAGCATAACACAGGGTCAGTTATTTCTTTAACCATTTAAAAAATACTCTCTCCTCCTCCTTCCTTTTCTCTTCTCTCTTTTTCCTTTTATTGGGCTCTTCTTACAGGTTTCCTGCTTTTCTCCGCTCCATCTAGCTCTTCTCTACTTCCTACCACAGCCTCCACAGATTTGGTTCTCCTTTTTAGTTGTTTTCTTTTCTTTTTTTTTTTTTTTACTGTTGTCACCTTTGTTTACTCTGTGCATTTTAGTTGTGTGTGGGTGAGTGGTTGTCAGTCTGGTTGGCATTATTGCCCCAGTCTGTGTCTTCCTCTTTCTCTCTTTTTCCTCTCCTTTCACTCTCTTTCCCATCACAAGACAATAGCTGTCTCCAGGCCACTCCCCTCTGCCTAGGGCAAACCTGAAGGCCCAACTGAGGGAGCTCCCACCCCCCACTTATTGGTGTGGCAAGCAGCTGGGGAATTCACGCTGGTCCTCTCCCACACACCAGGCCACAGGTTGTTCTCCCCTATAAAAAGTGGGGGCATCCCCAGCCTAAATCCTGAGGTCCTACAAGTGACTGGGGGAAACACCTGACCACCACTTGTGAGGCTCCACGCTACTGTGGGAACATCCACCCAATCTCCAAGGCGATCTCTCTGTACATCCCCTTGTCTAGCCAGATTTGTAAAGTAGAATTTGGATCATGATAGTGGGGGGAGGAAGCATTTAGGAACTAGAGGAAACATGTTTCATTGTTGCTACCCTGCACCCTGACTGGCTTATCTCCTCCCCACATCCCTTCAGGAAGGGGTGTCCAGTTACCTACCAATGGGCTTTGAGTCTCCACTCTACACTCACCCTCATTTACAATGACATGATTTTTGTGTTCTTTGATGCTTGATATCTGATCCCTTCAACAGTTCATGGTCACACAGGCTGGTGTGCTTCCTCCATGTGGGCTTTGTTGCTTCTGAGCTAGATGGCCGCTTCTTTATTTTCAAGCCTGTAAGATCCCAGATGCTATAACTTTTGATAGCCAGGCACCATCAGCTTTCTTCACCACATTTGCTAGTGCACACATTTTTCTTCAACCATCATGTTGGAAAGGTGTTCATCATGGAATGCCAATTTAATATAACGTGTTCTTGCATTGAGTAAGTATTTGGCAATGTCCATCTACTGCCTTAATACTAAGTCTATAAATATATGCACGTTGATCTATTTACGAACCCTCCTGTATAAATATATTTACATATGTACATGCCAGTATGTAGACCTCTAGAAATACCCTTTGTCACCTAGTTCTTTCCTCTATTTACTTTTACTTTCCTCTTGTCCGACTATCATGCTCAGCTTTCACTTGGGTTTGAGTAATTTCTCTTGGTTACATTGCCCTTGCTGAATACCTACCAGGCTTCTCACACCCTCCTTGCGACGGATTTTGGATTACTTGTTGCTCCCCTGTCGCTGGATTGGTCAGCATCACCTCCTTACCCCCTCCTCTCTCTCTCCCATGTCCCCGGGAACCATTGGTCCTGTTGTTTTCTCCTCCAGACTATTCTTCCAGCCTATCTTATCTAGATAGATCTGTTGAGATAATAATATGCACCAAAAATCAAACCATAGCAAGATAGGCGATGGGTGAGAACAGTGTGATGACAAAAAAACAACAACAGAAAACCAATGATCAATAAAAGAGTAAATTAATTAAAAGACAAAAAAATTTTTAAGAAAGAAAAACCTGTAAATAGATCAAGGTCTGATTTTTTTTTCTATAGGTGTGTCCTTCAGTCAGGTCTGATGGCGTATCATGCTCTGGCCCCAGAGTCTGTCCTTTGTACTCCCTCAGGGACTACCCGCTCTGCTCCCATGGTTGCTCTGCTGCATGCTTTTAGTGATTTACCTCCGTGTTGGAGGGCCAGTCGGGTCAGTCCCAACACAGAGTCTCCGGTATTGTCCCCATAGGGCTCTGGGCCAGCAAGGGATGGCATGTCTCATAGTGGGATCAGCCATATGGTCCACTCTGTGCCTTGGCTGTTCAGAGTGCCAAAATCATCCTCCAAGCCTGGTGGACCAGTGTGTGCTCCACTCTCTTCCTCCCCCTTCATTTGCCCCTGTGTGCTCTGATCAGACATGTCCATCTCCCCTAGCTACAAGTTCAGTGCCGTCTTCTAAAGTAAATTATTCTGGGGGGAGGGGCAGTTGTCCACGTAGCTGGTATGGAGGCTGGACCATCCACTTTTCATTTAGGATCAAAAGCATCTAGCTTTTAGCATTAGGTGCTATTGAGTCAGTTCCAACTCAAGGCAGAATGAACCACTGCGCAGTCCTACACCATCTTCAAAACTGTTGTTATACTTGAACCTAACATTTCAGCCTTTTCCAGGGACTGGCATCTCCTGATAACATATCCAAAGCATGTGAAGTCTCCCCGTGCTTGCTTCTAAGGACCTTTCAGACTGTTCTTCTGACACAAATCTGTTCATTCTTCCAGCACTCAATGGTATTTTTAATATTCTTGGCTAGTGTCATCTTGATGGGTTGAAACACTATCTCGCTCTAGTGTTGATGTACATTTTTCTGATGCCTAATTATACTGAGTATCTTTTAAGGTAATCATTTAATTTTTATGGCATTTTGAAAAGATGTCAATGAGGTCTATTTAATTTGTGTTCAGATGGAAACACATATCTCAAACTAAATATGTGACAGTAGAATAAGAATCCATTTTATCCTAAATACTTGAGATATTTATACAGCCTACTCAAGTTTTTATCAACATAGATAAGGTGGCGGTGGTGGTGGTGGTGGTGGTGGTGGTGGTGGTGGTGGTGGAGGTGGTGGTTTTTAAGAGTTAATCTCTAAATAGGGGGCTGTAGTACTGAGCACTGAATCTCCTTTGCTTGATTAATTTTTATGTTAGGGAAGTAATACAAGGATTCCATCAAATGACCCATCAGTTTGAGGAAAAAGCATATCAGAATTGATGGTCAAAGCCTATATGGCTTTATGGTTTAGTCTCTAGGGGTATGTAATGCTCTTGTGAAAATAGTATTCCTCATGATAATAACGAGGAACTGGTGGGCCTCCAGGGCTGGGAGCTGAACTGAGGGGCAGTTCTACCCTGTCTAATAGGGTCACTATGAGTTGGCAAAGACTCGATGGCTGTCAGTTTGGTTTGTTTGACTTGAGTACTGGCATTCAGTGTGTTTATCGAAATCAATAAATTACAAGCATTTAGATGTCTATTTTTTACATACAAAATTTAAATCCCCCAAGCCTCTGAAAACTGCGAAGATTTCACAGCACTAGGTTGGTACTCTCCCATCCAAGAATCAGTGAAACTGGCAGGGTGTGAGGCATTCAGGCTCCCTCAGTTCCTCCTACTGCCTTCCCTGACCCTGGTCACTTGCTTCTATTACCTCTCTTGGACCTTACATGCATTTGAATTAGAACACCATAGAGTACAGTGCTCTACATGTGCAGCAGCTCTAACCATGTCACTCTCTGTCTCTATGAAGCCTCTTCCAACAAAATTCAAATGCGATTGTATGTGCACACATAAACACACGCATGCACCAGAGCACCCTTCTTAACAGAGAGTCAGGAGGGTCTCTTATTTGCTGTCCTCACTTTGGACACAAGTCCCTTGATGATGAGTAGGAGAAAAGGAACATCAGGTAGTGGGGGAAACCCTAAGGAGGAACAGAGGAGAGCTTTAACTAAGAATAATGCTACTAGGGGAATGATGGCATGTGAGGAAAAGTAGATACTTCCAGACTGTCAGATTTTTCCATACAGCAAAATTAACTTTTCTAGTTTTGTCTAAAACTGGCCCCAGGAAATTTCAAATAGCACATCTCAGATTATCTAACCTACAAAGGAGTAGCCGGCCTTCCACCCACCCCCACCCCACCCCCGCCAAAAAACCAAGCGGTACAAAGCTCCACTGGGTACACATTTCAAAATATACATTCTCCTGTTTGGGCAGGCATCTGGCAACTTGCTCTGAGCTAGTGCACCCACACTTTTTTCCCAAGGTCATTGCTGGTGACAAGACCTTGTGCTCTTCTCACAAGCCAGAATGCAAACATAAATCAAGTCAGTGTAAGACGCCATCATCACCTCACTCAAATACACCTCGTCAAGTGAACTCAAACTTCAAGAAGATGCTCATTTGTTTGGTTTTGTTGATGTGAGGGTGATAGTGCATTTGGAGTTTAGTCATTGCACTAGGTCAGACTGTTAATCAAGCTTCCTATATAGAGGTTCTGAAGATATTGTGTAAGAAGGTCTGAGTTGTCTGGCTAGACCAGAGCTTGCACACTGCTATTGACTAGAAGTTCCGACACACAGAATCCAGGACAGATAAACCCCTCAGGACCAATACTGAGAGTAGCAACACCATGAGGGAAGGTAGGGGGGAGAAGCAGAAGAAAGGGGAAACCAATCTCAATGATGGACATACAGCCCCACTCCACCACCCAGGGGAACAAACAGCAGAAGTTTGGGTGAAGGGATACAGCAGAGGCGTAAAATATAAAAATAAAAAGTATGTATAAATTATCAGTGGTTCACGTGGGTGGGAGGAGGGGAAAAAAGGAGCTCAAGGAGAAAGAACATGTTTGGAAATGATGATAGCAATGTATGTACAAATGTGCTTCATACAAATTGGTGTATGAATTGTTACAAAAGCTGTAAGATCCCCCAATAAAATGATTTATTTAAAATAAAAAGGACTGATTAGTGGTAGACAGGGGACTGGTTTTGCCACCATGACAGTGCACCTGCTCACACAAAAAAAACAGCATGCCTCTATCGCCCGATCTGATCCCAGCACACCGAGGCAAAATACTAAGGGTGTACAACAGAACAGGAAGGGGAACAGAGCAACGAAGTCCCCAGGGAATACCAAAAATAGACTTTGGGGCCAGGGCTAGCTGACCCATCATACTCTATGAGAAAACACTCCTAAAGGCCAACAAACAGTCCTTGAACTAACTAAAAGCTTTTCTTTCTTGTGTTTTGTTTTGCTTTTTGTCATTGGCTTGTTGGTGGTGGTGTTGTTCTTTTGTTTCATTTTGTTGCTTGGGTTTGCTCTGTCTCGTTTTTGTGCATGCTATGATTTCCACAGGTCTGTCTAAATGAGATAGGCTGGATGGACAATCTGGAGGAGAAAACAATGGGACTGACAGCTGGGGGAGGGAGATGGGAAAGGGGGGTGTAGGGAAAAAGGAAGTGCTGTTAACAAACCCAGGGACAAGGGAACACCAAGTGATCCAAATAGATGGTGAGGAGGGTGTAGGAGGCTTGGTAGAGTGTAACCAAGAGTAATGTAACCTAGAGGAATTACTGAAACACAAATGAAGGCTGAACATGAGAGTGGGACAATCAGAAAGTAAAAGGAAATCAAGGAAAGAGGTAGGAAGCAAAGGGCATTTATAGAGGTCTAAATAAAGGCATGTGCATATGTAAATATATTTATGTATAACGATGGGGAAATAGATCTATATGCATATATTTATAGGTTTAGTATTAAGGTAACAGATGTACATTGGGCCTCCATTCAAGTACTCCCTCAATGCAAAAATACTTTGTTGTATTAAAGTGGCATTGCGTGATGCTCACCTCCCCAACACAATTGCTGGAGGCAAATGGGTGCATAAGCAAATGTGGTGACTGAAGTTGATGGTGGTCGGCTATCAAAAGTTATACATTCTGGGGTCTTAAAAGCTTGAAGTTAAACAAGTGGTCATGTAGCTGAGAAGCAACAAAGCCCACATGAAAGAAGCACACCAGCATGTGTGATCACGAGGTGTCGGAAGAATCAGGTATCAGACATCATCGGAACAAAAAAATCATATCTTTGTGAATACGGGGGAGTGTGGAGTGAAAACCCAAAGCTCATTTGTAGATAATTGGACATCCCCTTACAGAAGGGTAGCAGGGAGGAGAGGAGCCAGTCAGGGTGCACTGTAGCAACAATGAAACATACAACTTTCCTCTAGCTCCTAAATGCTTCTTCCCCCACAACTAAAATGATCCCCATTCTACCTTACAAATCTAGCTAGACCTGAGGATGTACACTGGTACAGATAGGAACTGGAAACACAGGGAATCCAGGGCGGATGATCCCTTCAGGACCAGTGGTGAGAGTGGCGATACGAGGAGGGTAGAGGGAGGGAGGAATAGAAAGGGGAAACCGATTACAAGGATCTACATATAACCATCTCCCTGGGGGACAGACAACAGAAAAGTGGCTGAAGGGAGATATTGTATAGTGTAAGATAAGACAAAATAATAATTTAGAAATTATTCAGGTTTATGAGGGATGGGGAATAATTATCAGCTGATGCCAGCGGATTAAGTGGAGAGCAAATGTTTTCAGAATGATGAGGGCAATGAATGTACAAATATGATGTATGTATCAATTGTGATAAGAGTTGTATGAGGCCCCAAAAATTGATTATAAAAAAAGAGAAAAGAAATAACAGTATGAAAACATCCCCCCAAAAAGCATGCCTCTCTTGTCCCTCATATCCTAATCACCTGAACTCACTCCATGTGACTTCTTTCTGTTTCCATGAATGAAGGACAGTGGTTTGACAACACAGAAGAGGGGGGGAAAAAACAAGGGTGTCACCCAAACTGCTGAGTTTGAAAAATGTTTCCAAGAATGTAATCACAGATTAGACAAATGTGTGAAGTGTAATGGAGAGTACTATGAAGGGGATAAAAAATTTAAATGCATAGTTTTGAAAAAATTGTAGTTTTTGTCGGGTTCCCCCTAGTAGCTTCCAATTTCATAGCAACTCAAGCCATCACCATACATCAAACTGACAGAGAAGGGGTGGGTTTTGTGTGTAGGTGGTGTTGGTTATTGCACAGGGGCAAGGGACTTCTGGTGGCATAGTACCTTATGCCTTGGGTGTCAACTGTAATGTCAGCAGTGGGGAACCACCAGTCAGTCCTCAGAAGAAAAGGATGAGGCGTTCTACTCCCATAGAGTTAGCCTTTGGGAAACCCACAGAGATAGTTCTGCTCTGATCTCATAGAGTCGCTATGGCTCAGCATCGACTCCATCGAAGTGAGCTGACAAACTAAAGGCAGGAGATCTGAAAGAGGATGCGGAGACGTTGTCTCAGGTACTTTGGACATATTACTATGGTGGAACCAGTCCTGCAAGAAGGGCATCATTTTTGGCAGAGGGTTAGCAAACAAGAGGAAGACCCTTACTTAGGTGGATTGACACCGTGGCTGCGAGAATCGGCTCAAATACAGTAACAAGTGCGAGGATGGCGCAGGACTGGGCTTTGTTTCTCTCTCTAGTGCACAGGCCCCTATGAATCCGAACTGACTCCAGGGCTCTACAATATCAACTACTACAACCCTGAAGTTCAAACCTACCCAGTGGCTTCCCAAAAGGGAGGTGTGGCCATGTGCCTCTGTAAAGATGACAGCTAGGGAGCCCCTGCGGGGCAGTTCTACTCTGTGGCACAGGGGCAGCCAGGAGTCGGAATGTGCTTCACAGCAAAGGGTGTGCTTTGTCTCAGATTGTGCCTGCTGCTGTTTATGCTATGCACTGAGTTTAACATGTGACACTCAGGAGCGAATGAATGGAAACACACCCATGATGCTTCCATGATGCCAGATGCAAGCTGACACTGTTTCTGAGTTCTGGGCATATTATTTTTTCAGAGATAATTTCCTGTAGCGGTGACACACCGAGTCCTATTTCATGTAAAAGCATCAGCAGCAGAGGAAAGCACTGCACAGAGAGAAGACTATGACACGTAACAGGCTTTCCATAGAGGAACAAAAGGGTGGATGTCTTGGGCTGCACTCTCTTCTTGTATACAGACAGTAAACAAGCTGAACACATCTCACCTAAGCATAACATTACAACTACTTGAAGCCCAGCTCAGGCATCTGGACAAGAGGCAGCAAGGAAGGATGGGAGAGAGTTAATGGGCTGGGCGTCCCCAAAGGTGCAGAGTGGGAATCAAGGGAGGATCCAGGACGAGCCAAGGCTTCTGGCAGAAGTCTGAGAGGAGAGCAGCAGAAAGGAGCTGCTCTCTGGGTCCTCACAGATGTAGCCAGTGAGAGAGCAGCAGTGCTGCCCCCTGGCGGTGCGCCGAAGGCAGGGCCGCTTCCCCCAGGGCTGGAGAGCTCTGGGGAAAGACAAATCCTGTCACTTTGGATGCCAAGTAAGGGGGCACTGTGTGCCGGTGGTGTACCTATGTTGGCCAAAGCGCTGCCCACTGTGCATTTGCTTCCCACAAGCACAATTATCCTTCCTCGTGCATCCAGGAAAGACAGTTCTAGAAAAACACAAGCAGTAAAATAAAACACTGCCAGGTCTCGAACCATCCTCACCATTGTTACTATGCCCACTGATGTAGCCACTGGTTCGAGCTGTTTTATTGCCCGTCCTCCACTTTTTGCCAAGCATCATGTCCTTCATGGACTTGATGTCCCTTCAGGGACTGGTCTCTCCTGACAGCACGTCCAAAGATATCAAATGAAGTCCAGCCATCCTTTGTCCCCATGTTCTCTTGGCAGTCCTTGTACTTTTATTGCTCAGTGTCTGATTATTTGGGACCAGGCCTTATTGCTGCCCCTTCCTCACCTTGGCCCCCAATCCCGACCCCAAGCCCTGCACATCCACTGTGTGAAACCTCCTGTTCCTGTAACCATCCCTGTGCTTTTGTGTGGGGGGGTCTAGCTGGGTTCCCCTGGCAATTCGCCAGCTGCCCTTGGGAAAGTTCATGGAGTCGGCTAATTAGTAGAAAAGCCAAACGTCCAGCTGAGATTGGTTTACTCCCTAGCACCCTTGGGCAGGAGCACAGCCCCACTCCCGGTCCCAGGTAGCCAACGACCACACCTAGGTTCTCCGGACTTGGCAGCTGTAACATGTGGCCTGGGCTTCCCCTTCATTTCCTGCTCCTTTCTGGCTTGCTGTCTGACTTTTCTTTGCGGAATTAAAGCTGCAAATTGACAGGATCCCATAAACACTCTAAAGCCACAAAAAAACACCAAATGCCCACCCAAACATGTGAAACTTCCAAAAATCATCCTTAGAAGATTCCCAAACCCTAAACATTCCTAAACCCCATATATGCCCTGAAAACACCATGAAAGCCCTAAGAAAACCTAAAATGCTGGGGGAAAAAAACACATATAATATGAAAAATACCCTAAAATCCCTAAGGAACTCTGTAACATCACTAAAAACACCATATTGTGCTGAAAAATACCTATACACTCTAAAAAACCACCCCTAAATCCCTTAAACACTCCCTAAAATCTTATAAAACACCCTAAAAACCCCAAACCACCCGAATGCCCCAAACACACCTTGAACGTCCACAAACAACCTAAAAGCCCTAAAAAATCACATGCCACCAAAAAGCCCTAAATGACCGCAAAATTCCAACTCATAGCCACCCTATAGAGGGCTTCTGGAGCTGTCAGTCTTTTATGGGAACAGCTTTATCGTTCTCCCAAGGAGAAGTTGGTAGGTTTGAAACCCGGACCTCATATTTAGCAGTCTAATAATTGCTGGACAGTGCCACCAAGGCTCTACTGGTGTAGTGGGTTACACATTGGGCTGCTAACCTCAAGGGAAACGGTTCAAAACCACCACCCACTCCTTGGGAGAAAGAAGAAGCTTTCTTTCTATTCCCCTAGATTTCCAATTGAAGGTGTAAAGTAACCTGTTAAATGCTCGCAGTGGCAGCAGCAATGTCTCATAACCATGGGGAAATGTGGTTCAGAAACTTCAGAAGCAAGCATCCACCAGTAGGTGACTAACCAGCAGTATTGACTTGGGCAAAGAGAAGGTGACATGGAAGGGTAAGGAGAAGAATGCGTGCAGAGGGCAGGTTGGCAGCTGAGCCTAAGTCCAGTAGAAACAACAGCAGAATGGCCTGTTCCTGGAAGGGCCACAGGAGATGGTGCGACTTCATGTAGCCCCCACTTACATGTGTAACAGCAGCAATTGCCTGAACACGTGGTCTCCCCAGGGAGGAGCCTTTGTGTGGTGTTAAGATGCTGTTACTGTCTGTTGTACTGTGGTGGCCTGCATTTGGCTGTAATGGTGGAAATTTTGCAGCTAGTAGTTCAAATGCCTGCTGGGTCACTCACTGCAGGTAGACTTCAGCAGTTTCCAGACAGAGACGAGGGAGGAGGACCTGGTCTTCCACTTCTGAAAGAACTGGCCAGTGTGAACCTTGTGAATGGCAGAACACTATACCTGAACATGAGTACCGCAGGCTATAAGGCATGATGGATTGACACAGTGGCTGCAGCAATGTGCTCAAACATAGGATAGTGCTGGCCTGGAAAATAGTTCATCGTCCATTAAAAAAAATCATTATATAGGGGCTCATACAACTTTTGTTGTTGTTTTTCCCTAAGGGAGAGCAGTGTATTGGTACACTGAGAGGTATATAGATCAATGGATACGAACAGAAAAGCTACACATATATTCACCAGTCAACAGGAAACTAGCCTTCGAAAAAGGACACAGAAATATCCAAAGGGACAAATTCTGCTTGCTCAACAAATGGTGTTGGACAAACTGAGATACCGTATGTAGGAAAATGAAGCAAGCCCCAAACCTTCCCCCATGCACAGAAATTAACTGAAGAGGGGTTAAAACCTGAAAGTAAACCTCCGGGCTATCATAATCATTTTTTCGATGACCTCATCGGTCAGAAATCATTGTAGGAACGCCAAAGCGTTCTTGTGTTCAACGTCTACATACATAGCAGGTGCTCCAGTAAAGGGGAATCTTGGTGGAGCTGGCTCATCCATTCCTGAAGAGAGTAGAGCACCACGTTGGCCCATCACAGAGCTCAGGTGTAGAATCTTCCTCACTGTCATCCTTTATCTCAGCAGTGTCAGTGTTGGATTATGAATTTCCCAAAGAACCAGTATCGCTCAATTCTGTGCACAATGCTGACTCACTCTCGCTGTTATTTCACTGGTCTAAAAACCCATTTAGGTTAAAATGACACTTTTTTGATGCCATGACCTAAAATTTTTAGTGAGAAAATGTTCCCAATGACATTACATGGGTCTTCGTCTAATCCTGATGCCATGTTCTTTTTCACAGAGACCAGCTTCTTGTATAAATTGCTCAGCATACAGATGGAATAAGAACAGTGAAAGGATACAACCCTGATGCACACCTTTTCTGATTTTAAACCATGCAGTATCACCTTGTCCTGTTCACAGTCTCACCTGGTTCTATCTCTTGGCCTTTGCATAAGCTCCATATGAGTACAATGAAGTGTTGTGCAATGCCCATTCTTTTCCATGGTATCCCCAAGATTCACCTCCTTCCACTCGTGGTTTCCAGAACGTGGGGTTGGGACAAAGCCTGGATAGTCTCATGGCAAGACCAGATCAGGAATGGAGCTGAGCCGGGAGCAGCTTTATTTGCTTGCTCCAGGGAAAGTCTGCCAATGTGACTAAGCCTCAGGGGCTTTCTACAAATGATAAAGGTGAATCCCTCTCTCGTTACCCACTGATCATCTCTGAGCCTCTTGCTCTCATATCCCTTGCACAGACCTCTACCATTAGATGGACAATTCGGTAACGTTTGAACACTTTTCTGATGCTGAGCCTGGGGAGCAACTAATAGCTGAGTAAATATTGATTGAAAGATGGTGAGTGGAAGAAAATAGCTTTGCCAGGTCCAGGTTGTGATGGAGATGAGAGTGTTACCAAATCCTGCTGTCCCCATGGTGGGTTTGCTGTATTGTGCCCAGTCCTGAAAGTCTGAGCCAGGGGTTTTAACGTGGCCCCTTTCAAAACATATAGGTGGAATTCTTGGACCATGAGCTGTCCATAAAGCTTTACCAAGGAGATGTCCGCCCTGGAGCGAAACAACCCAAGAACCTAGATCTTCGTGAAGGTGTTGGTAAGGGATGCAGCGGAAATCATAAACTTGACTGAAAGCAAAAGAAACTTTGCCTTCATGTGCCTGCAGCTGGACGAAGTGGTGCTGGAGCACACCCTCCTTTGTGATTCTTCTTGTTCTTTTTATGAGCTGCTCCCTGGCCTGTGTAGTCCCGTAAATCTGGAAACTCTTTGCTGGTGGGGGCAATTGTTATATCCTCCCCCCAGATCCAGATGTCTTGTCCATGGTCAGTGTGCAATCCTTGTTTGCCAGAGGAGTGGGGCATCTAAAGGCAGGCAGGGGTCACATACTTTTTTTCTACACTTTCTAGAAAGACCAGAGCTAAACATCTTGCAGCCCTTTTCATGTCCTCATTCTTTTCTGTATTTATTTTCCATGAAAGAGGAGAAGAAACGCGACAGCATCTACTGACAGCAAGTCAAATGCCATCGTGTGTGTTCAGAGGGCAGGCTGGTTCTCATTTGCCTAACTCATCAGTCCCATCGTGCCATGTCCATGTTAGATTGTTTAGGGAAACAGATGACATATGTTATGATGCTAAATAAGCTGAAACAGTGCCAGGATGGAGGCAGAAGGGTTTTATTTGTTTGTTTTTAAATGAAGCATGGCTTTCTAGTGACTTATTGTGGTGGGGAAGGGGGGCACCGAGAGCAACAAGACATGGCTGTGACAGTGGTCTGGGAATTGAGACAAATCATTGCTTCTGCAGCAGAGATGAGCTGCCTCTGACCTGTCAGTTACTTGAAGGGAGACTCTGCATTTGGTCAGACAAGTCTCAGTTGGAGATGGTACCAGCTTTCCTCCTGAGCCTCTGTGGTTCCCTTTGAACTACACAGGCCCGAATCGCTTTTAGCTGAGCAACAGCAAATGGCAACACAGACTTGCCATATTGCTCTTTTGCGTACACTCTTTAAAAATCATACTAAATATACATGCATCAAAACATTCGTCACTTCCACGCTCTACAAGATTATAATTAAGTGGCATTCTGCATGTTGTTCATATATCATCCTTACCCATTCCAAAATTATGTCATCACCCTTATGGAAGCTCAGTATCGTCTCAGGGATGGCACTTCCCCTCCAGGCCCTACTGGGTTAGGCTGGGTTGACTAGAGAAATAAATCCAAGGACACTCATATAGGTATAAGAAAGACTCCACCTCACTTATTTGTCCAATTGACATGGCATTATGTAACAACCATACTTACCTTCCTACCTATCCCTGGAAACAATTGGGAGATGTTTGTCTCTATTCATTTTCCTAGCCTAGATATTTTTTGTAAGTGGAATTAAGCAAAATGTGTCCTTTTTGAAGCTGATTTATTTCACTCAGCATAATGCTTATGAGGTTCATTCCTCTTGTAGCCTGTGTCAAGAGTTCATTTCTCTTTATGGCTGAGTAGTAGTCCATTGTATATACCGTAGGCAACATGTTTGACTTATCCATTCACCTATTGATGGGTATTTAGACCGTTGACACGTTTGCGAGATTGGGAATAATGTTGCAAGGGCCATCTGTGTATTTGTATCTATTTATGCGCTTGCTTTTAATTGCTTATATCCTTCATTTCCTTTTCTTTCCTTGTTAGACTCAGTATGATCCCCATCTGCCCATCCTCTAGCCTCACAACCTCTGTGTCTGATGTGCCAGGATCTCACCAGAAGCCTTAACACCAAGATTCTGAGCCCTGACTGACCATTCTGACCATCCAGGGAATTGAATATTCCGGAGCACACAGAAGATGAAGTTATCAAAACTCCTTAGGCATAACCGAACAACTGGAGGGAGTGCTTTATTGGGCTGGGGGGCTGGGGATTATAGTTGTGAAGGACACCAAGAACAATTGTCATTACCTAGACTGTAAAGACTATGTTCGACATCCATGCTGGTGAGTAGCAGCTGGATTTCAGAAGCTCACAAGTGGCCATCTAGGTGGCAAGTATTGTCACCCTCACTCTGGAGGAAAGAGTGGTGAGTGGACCACATGAACATTAGACTTCATGACTCTGAGCACAGAATAACTAGATGATCTCCAACTATCAATTCCAACTTCTTTGAAAGGGATCACATCCAAAGGTCCTAGATAGTGAAGCAAAATTCACAGTCATAAAAGAGACCAGGCTTATTGGCTGGATAGGGACTAACAGAACCTCTGAAACGATGGTCCTTATTCACTAAGTTTGAAAATGAACTCCTACCTGTGGTTCAATATTCAGCCAAATAATAGATTGGTCTATAATGGGAGCAATTACACAAGTGAGGCACGCAAACCTGAAAACAGCAAACCATTTGATCTCAAAAGGGCAGTATTAATCCAAGGCCCAAGTTCAGAAGGGTAGGAAGAGAGGAGGAAGGGAAACAGAAGACATAAGTAGGGAGTGGAACAAGTCATATTATATTGTGGAGATTGCAATAAGTGGCATAAAACACAATGGGTATGAATTGTTGAATAAAAAACTGATGATCTTGGTAAACCTTCACCTAATTCACAATAAAAACTTATGAGAGAGAAAAAAATCCAAGCACCTAGGCTGCATTCCAGGCCAATAAAATCGGACTCAGTGGAGATGGGACAAAGATGTCTTTTGGACAGCTCTCTGGCGATCCCAATGAGCACACAGGCTGATACCCACCATCTGGAAACTATGGGGTAGCTGCTTCTCCGGTAATGCCTCGGGGGAGCGCTTGGGTCCCTCAAAGAATGCGGGATGATGAAGGGGCAAAGGTCATCAAACCTCACCCACAGCTTTACACTGGGGGGCTGCTCTCTGAGGAATGTGGGAAGGGTCCACTTGCATGCTGTCTCTGTGCAGCAGATCCAACAGACTCAACACCTTTCCAAAGCTGGCAAGAAAGTCCGAGAGACTAGATGTGGGCACCACGCTGTGAGTTTCCCAGAAGGCACGAGACAGATCGAGAGCAGTCACAGGAACACAGACTCCTCCGGAAATGCCGCCATGCGCAGAACATGCATCTCTAATTTCATTTCACACTGACTCAAGCATTCAGTCCTTTTTACGAAAACCCAGCTTCTCATTACAGTAACCGGTTTAAAATGACAATCTTCTGTTGAGCAAGTCTAAGAAATGACCTTCCTTTATTTTACATGGTATAAAAATTCAGTTTCCTAGGCCGATGGGCTCTAGGGACAGGTGTTTTTATGTACTAGACATGGCTTTCAAAGTTCTTCAATTGCCTAAATTAATAACGACTTTTTTCCTTTGGCTTTTCTAAGGGACACATTAATTTCAATCTTTTTCTAAGGAAGTGAATCTCTAGCTATCTCATTTGGATAACTTTCTGCCTTCAGAGTAGAATTTGAAATAATCTGCAAGGTTACCCCTTCCCCACCCTGCCCCAGCAGCCCAGCCTCTTTCTTCCTTCCAGCCTCCAGCCACCGGGGTTTGGTTGGGAAAGGAGATGCAGAAGGGAGTCTCTGGATTTTTCTATCAAAAGGTTGGCCACAACCCCCAGTAGACCAAATGTAATTCATTATGGTGGGTTTTGGTTTTACTACATTAAGAGTTATCCTTAGGGAAATTACAAACAAACAGAAATAGGAAGACTTTATATTTTATTAACGGATGTACTGCTCAGTCTCATTATATTTTAAAAGACAAAGTATAAAAAAAAAAAATCTGGCTCCATTTAAAATGTCCTGACTAGCAGAACTTAAAATACACAAATCTTAACATGAAAGTCTAGATGAATAAATAAAATAAACAACGAAACAGCTTTCTCAGGAAAAGCCATAATAAAGAGCTCGACTATTTTTTCAGCTGTTTAAGATGCTCGTGTTAAAGGGAAAAGAGTATCATTGTTGACTTTGAAATGTAGAACCATTTGCTTAATTCAGTGATGCTAAAATGGGCAGTTTGGCTGAAGAAAGAAATTGGCTTGTAGCATTTGATGAGCAATTTCTTCTTTTGAATATAGAAATGACCAGGGATGCGGACACGCTTTTTATTCTTTTGAGGACCCTCTAACCAAGAAATCTTTTAAATGATCATTACACAGTGAATGCCTGGAGGCTCTGGAAACTATTTATTTTGACATTATTATAAGCTCAAAATGATTCACCAATGCAAAAGAAGAAGAGAAAAAGCAATTACATACTAAGCTGTAAACACTGGAAGCTTTTCTGTGCTGAAAATAATTGGACAGAGTTTTTTCTTTTTTTAAGTAATAGTGTCCAAAGAGATTCAATGATCTTATTGCTTATGGATTTGGAGCTTAACTATATTCCTTATTTTAAATTTGATATTAGAATAGCAAGATTATAGACCTTGATACAGTGTGACTTGGAGAAGTATCGTTTCATTAAATTATCAAGTTAAGGCTCAAGGAGCCTGATGGAATGTGTGTGACCATGAGGCCAGCCAGTTGGAATCCGCTATGGCTCACAGAGAAAGATGCGGTTCTCAGCTCCTGTAAAGATTTAGAACTTCGGGAACCCACAAGCATAGTTCTACGTTGTCCTTTCAGGGGTCCTCAAACTTTTTAAACAGGAGGCCAGTTCATTGTCCCTCAAACCCGCTGGAGGGCTGGACTATAGTTTAAAAATAAAACTATGCACAAATGCCTATGCGCACTGCACATACCTAATTTGAAGTAAAAAAAAAAAGGGGGGCAAAAACACCCGGCATGCTGAATAAATGTCCTCTGAGGGCCATGTGGTCCGCAGGCCATAGTTTGAGGACCCCCTAGATTGATATAAGTCAGAATCGACTTGATAGTGTTAGGTTTCTGGGGTGGTTGACCTCAGTTCTTGCTTAGCAACGCTGAAAGAATTCATATGGCAGAAGCACTTTTGTAAATCCAAGTGAATGTTATGAAAGAAAGTTTCAGGTATCGCAGTCCCCAAAAGTCCCCACTATCTCCGGAAAGCACGCCGGGCTGCATGGCAGGGGTGGGGAAAGTTTGCAGCTGAATATGGCGGTTTCATGGGAGGAATACCTGAGCAGGAGTGCAGAACCAGCTGAGGAGCCACGGCAGGAACCCCCAAGGGCCTCACCCTCCACTTGCAGAGCACGTGAACAAGGGAGGGCGACAAGGAGCCCAGGCCTACTTCTATCACCTCCCAACACCACTGGAGGGCATTGGTCGATCGTACTGGTTGATTTTGGTGCACTTTTGTGAAGTCCTATTCTGTATGACCAGGTGGACCTTCCACCTGGGTCTACATGACTTGGGTCAGAGCATGCTCAGTTCTGAATTTTGCCATAGGTATCTAATGAGTGTGCCTGATTTATTTCCAACCCCTTTGTTGTGGCCCGGACAGCTCATTTTCGTTTAGTGCTGGCATTTGGGAAGACAAGCCCTAATCTAGCAACCTGTCAATAGCAGTAAGTGAATGGAATTAAAACTCAACTCATAGCCATAAATTCAATTCGGACTCATAGCGACCCGAGAGGACAGGGCAGAATTGCCCCCTGAGGATTTCTGGGGCTGGAATTCTTTACAGGAATAGAAGTCTCTTTTTTCTCCCTCCCAGTGGCTCCAAAGGACTGACCTTGCAAGGAGATGTCCAGCGGGTGCCTGCAGGCTCCTTCATTGAAAATCTCTGCTAGTTTATGAAGCGGGAGGGAAATTTTGAGGAGGCCGTCTGCGGCAGAGTTAACTCCCCATTAAAGCCAATGAGCTTTTCCACATCTCTCAAAAAACAAACAAAAAAACCTAAAGTGACTACTTCAGATTAATATGCTGTAGGTAGAACCACCTCCCACTCAGCAAACCAAACCAATCAACCAACCAACCAAACAAACAAAAACACCCCAAATCCTGTTGCCTTCAAGTCAGTTCTGACTCATGCTCACCCCTTGTGGTACAGAGTACAATTGTTGCATGAGGTTGTCTAGGCTGTACCCTTTATGAAAGCAGATGACCCCTTCCTTTTGTGGTACAGCTAGGTGGGTTTGAACTGATAACCTTTATATAAGCAGCCCTATCCAGCGATCTATGTCAACTAAAGTGTCAAAGCATGTAAAGACTGATCCACAACCCCCACTTCTCTCTTCCTCTTCTGTGATGACCTGGAATCCACCTTTTGATCTGGTGGCACCATATTTGTGAAGCAGCCCGAATCACTGACTGACGGTGTGCAGGACAAACACCCTGTAGAATTGCCCTTCCAGCGTCAGAATTTGCATGAACAAGAAATAAACTTCTAGATTTTAAGCCACTGAGGTTTCAGGGGTAGCTTCTTTCTGCAGAACAGACTAGGCTATCCTGCCTGATCATCTCTTCACAGGGTTTTTGTGGAGAGCTACCGGAGCAGCTCGATCCAGGGGAGCTGCCAAAGCAGATACCTACACTTTATCTGGGATTGTAGGTTGTAGTACCAAAGTTTTTATTTGCCCGGGAGGCACTGAGTAAATTGTTTTTCTTCTGAAAACAGGACAATATGTAAGTAAGTTTGGAGACATATGTAGCTGGAGCTGAAAGTCCTCTTACCTTGCAGTTTTCTTTGGTAGAGATAGACTTGTTCTTAATGAAACCCATGACAGTCAGTGTCACAAATGACTTCTGAGGAGAGGCCAAACAGCTAAGTCAAGGCCAGCCTACCGTTCTCTTAAATGCTGTCTCATGCTCTCATCTGCTCTGACGTGTTTGCTCAGGGGCATGTGGCAGCCACTGGGCGGGCCTTACCATTGGCACTGAAAATCATTGTAGGGGATATTAGAGGATTTACATCAAGAAGACCTGACTTCCTGGCCATTGCTCGGGGGCCACAGTTCCCAAGACAATCAGTGTCAAGGGCAAAACAAAATAAAACATGACGAGGCCTCTGGGGCTGGGTTGAGCTGGATATGTAACCAAAGCCCCCTTCTACCAGGATCTTCCCAAGAGGAGATTGCTCTTTTCCATAGCTAAACAATTTTGTTTAACACACGTTCTGCTGGGGAACCTTCTGGGAAGCAGAAGAAAATAAATCTGCCTTCCTTTGAATTAAGCTGGGTTGGGTCCAAGCCCTGTGTAGTGTGTATTCTTATCATAACATCTAAAGGAGTCTCATTTCACCATTCTTAGCTATTAAAAAAAAAGTTCCAGGCACAATAATTCAATTTAAAATTACACACCAGGAGTAGTTCATATTTAATACACTTTATACAGGTATTACAGGTACAAGGGACGTACTTGTTAACTGCCAGGTTGCTGGCTTGAACCAACCAGCTACTCCACAGGAGGTACTGTGTTTCTGTGAAGATTTTCAGCTTGGAAGCCCACTGGGAGAGCTCTCCTCTGGCTTGAGTCTGAAGGTGCTTGACAGCAGTAGCCTTTTGTTTTTATAGAGGTATAAAGCTTTCTTTCTTTCTTTTTTTTTTTTCTCGGTATAAAGCTTTTTAGAACAACAAAAACAATTCCTTTTGGAAGTAAGCCAGAGATAAAACCACAAGTTACATGCTTTACTTTTTTTCTGTCCTGCTGCTGGCAGCCACCCTTTCATCGATTGTGCACACCAGCATGGTGGTGAAGTGGTGAACTCTGCGCTCTCACTCCCCTGGCTACACACTCGGTCTCCTCACTCATCGTGTGGCTTCACCCAACGCACGGAGCCTCCTGCAGGCTCCTCACCCTGTGTGTGTAAAAGTGCGAAGGAGACAGACTTCCTCAGAGCTGTGCTTTAGAGAGAATCCTCCTCACATACTCAGCACCGCCTTGAATAGGGCAGCACTGCATACATGACATCTACTTGATGATTGTTGATGGTGTGGTGGTGTGTTTGTACGGATAAAAAAAGAGCCCTGAATGGTTATGTAACAAGTAAGGGAATAAATAGATCTTCCTTCATCCACCTTCATCTTTCATTGTTCTATCACTCTCTGATTGCAATATTAGAGGCTAAAATGGGCAGAATTCCCACCTCTGAACAAAGTTTGTGCACATGGGTGTGCATGCTTGTGTGTCCATGTGAGTGTGCCTGTACAATGTGTGTGCACGTGTGTGTGCACATGTGCACTGGAGCCTGGCAGCAGCAGGGGAGGCGCCTGTCTCTGTTCAGCAGTATCTGACGGCTGCTGCAGGTGTAATGAGAAGTGATTGGTGATCTGTTCAGGGAGCTCCTGGGGTGGACTCAGGGAAGGAGCAGCAAAGAAGACATACTCATCTCCCCCATATGTAGATGAGGTGATGGAGGTGGGCGGTAGAGGAGCAGCTCCTTAGTAATGAGATCACAGGGGAAAGGCCTTGGATGAGGTGCCAGACATCCCTGCTTTCCCAGAGAGGGTGGGGACTGGGAACGAGGCTGCATCCTGCCTAATCAGTTACAGTTGCTCTGTCGCTCTGGGGAGGGAGGCAGATGAGGCAGGGAGCTTCCGGAATCTCTCATCTCCAGTCCTTCTAGGTGGATGTGGGAGCGTGTGAGGACGGCCACACTGGAGGGTCAGGGTTGATCGCCTTGCAGTGTGGAGCCCGGCCCGGACCTGCGTTGTGCAGGGTGACCAAGGAGCTCTGAGGGCAGGGTTCTGGGTGGGGGCTTTGTCTACTAAGACCCACAGCCGCGCCCTGTGTCACAATGTTGGCATGCAATGTGCAAAGACTTGAGACAATGTGAAATGGACCATCCACTTCACTTGGAAAGACAGGAGGGCTGAAAATCAGATTGGGAGATCTGATCTCGTTTGCTGCACAGTTGTGAGAGGAGATATTCCTGGCTTCTCTCATGTTGGGAACCGGGCATAATCAGCCTGACAAAACCAAGGCCATATTGCCTGCCCAGCAGGGCTAAAGCCACGTCACCTCAACCTTATCTTACCCTGACACACACCAGATGGCCCACCCTTGTCTGCTCCAGCACCGGACATTCCAACTGCAGACTTGCGGCCGCCTGCCCTGTGTGCTCTACACCCCCGCCCTTCCTTTTTTTTTTATCTCCCCTTTGAACTCCCTTGTTTGCCTCACCCTTTATAGAGAGGCTTGTGTAGCAATAAACTCAGACCTTGACAAGAATCTGCTTGGTCTCGCTCCTCTCTCTCGCCCGTTTCTCTTTCAGGCTGGGTCCTCCTTGGAACCCCTCGAATAACTGAGTCCCGCGGGTTGGGGCACTCTCACACATGAAACTATATTCCTCCTCAGGCATCAAGGAGGTGATACGAATGCTTTGATAGCCTAGTATCTGTCAGCTGGGAGGCACAACATAGTGAGAGCCCTTATTAATCACTTGGAGATTAGCTGAGGGGTGGGAGAAGCCAGGCATGAGGCTTTCCAGGGCTGCTCAGCCTGCACAGGAGTCCTTTCCTGGGTTGGACAGAGGTGCTGCCATCTGAAAGCTCAGATAGAGCAGTTGGAAAATTAACTGACCTGGTACAAGATCTATTTACATATATCAAAAGATCCTGGGTAATAACATCTCATGTTTGTGCAGCATGCCACATTTGTCAAAGGGCTTTCTCATTTACTGTCTTACTTGGTCCTCAAACTAAGAGGCCTTTGGGCAGCTATTGCTGTTTAATTTTGGGCGTGGTAACAGCTTTGGGTATAGTACTGGGCTTGGAATCAGGCTGTGCAACCCACAGCAGGTCACTTAGCTGCTCTGGATTGGCTTTCTTCCTCTACGAAGGTCAGCGCTTGGACTAGACCATTTTCCCAGTGGCAGCTCTGCTGACATTTTGGCCAACATCGTTCTTGTGGGGCTGTGTTGTTCCCTGCACCAGGATGGCAGTGGGACTCCCTTCTTCAGAATGTCTCCAGGCATGGCCAAATGTCCCCAGCAGAGCATGCTGCTGGGCTGGCGCACGGCAGGATGATGCACTCAATGAGTTGGATTTTAAGTTTTCAGGTACTTTACATGTCTGCACAGGGAGACTACATCAACAATTACCCAGCAGTCAATGGGTCATCACTGACCCTCTCTATAATTCCAACTGAGATCATGAAGGACCGACTGAGTTTCTGAGCTTAGCACCCTGCATGGCACAAGTTGTTTAGCACTCAGCTACAAACTAAAAGGTTGGCAGTTCAAACCTATCCAGAGGCCTCTTAAACAAAATCCTGGTGGTCTGCTTCAGAAGAGTTGGAGCCATGAACACCCCATGGAGTGAAGAGATATAAACATGAATGTGGATGTGACTCTAGGTATAGCTACAACCGGGAACCATGGAATCAACTACATCATGGAATCAACTTCAACTCCTGGCCTCCTTGTGTGTCCAAGAAGAACTGTGCTCCCCAGGGTCTGGAAAGGCTGCTTGGTCTGAAGTAGATTTGCAGGCCCTTCTTTCTAGGTGCCGCTGGGTGGCCTCAACCTTCCAAGCATGCTATTAAAAGCCAATCCGTCACCTGTGTGCATCACTGAAGACACACAGACACAGGGAGCAATGCCCTGGCTGGGGCACTGGAACAGCGCTGGCATGCAGTGAGTGCTGCCCAGTTAGCGAACAGGTCTTCCCTTGGTACTTTCTCAGGTCTGTGTGAAGCTTTCTAAGCATCCAGAGTTCTCAGCCTGATTCTACTGCCAACTTGCAGTGTGGCTTCGAGCTAGTCTCTTGCCCTCTCTGGGCTTGATAACAAAAGCAGGGCAGGCCAGCCACAAATATCGTGTGGCTAGCAGGGGAAAGCAGTTGAGGACACAATTGCAGATGGAGTTCATCCTTTGGACTCATCGCCCCTCCTCCCTAACACACCCCCCCCCACTACACACACACACACCTTTTCAACTGCACCAGATGGGTTTTAACTTTCCGGCACCAGAAAAGCAGACCTTGAGTTTTTTCCTTTATGGAATGTAGGCCATCCCTGCTTATGTGTCACATTCAGTCCTCGTTCTTCTCCCTACTCTTGTCCCTCCTCCAGTCATCAACAAGTGACTGCAGGGCGGTTTCCCAGCAGGGCTGTGCTCAAAGATTCATAATGCTGGGTTTTCCTTTAGTTCTCCACAGTCTTGGGCTTGGAACAATCCAGGCATTACCTTATCAAATGCTCATTTTAGGGGGGAAGGACGGGGGCACTGGAAACACCGTATGGGCTCAATCCTTTTCTGCACGTGTGTGAGGGGTTTCCAGGAGTTCGAATTTCAACTTAAGTGATTTATTTTTTGTTGTTTAATCGCGTGCCTGTCATCTGCTGGACATTTCTTCTACAGTGTTTTGTTGTTGTTAACCCCATTTCTAAGATCAGAGATAGAAGGGTCAGGCACAATAGGCAGTTAAATTGACTCAATCTGGGGTGTGAACCTGCTTCTGTCTGGTTCCTCATAGCCCTCAGTCATTTTAATGCAGGTGTTGTGAAGGGTGTGGGTTCAGCAGCCACACACTGCCTCATCTCGCCTCCTCGTTGATAGGCTGTGTACCCTTATGTGAGTTGTTTAATCTCCTACCAAGCTTGTGAGAGCACTACTTTTATTAGCTTCATTTTACCGAGACTGTGAGAGGTCAGGGGAGCGAAGGCTTACATATTGCCAGGCATATAATATGCTAATGATAGTCAAGATATATAACTAAGCATTTCTCTGTTCTTGGTTCTGTCAGTACCTGGTGTGGCCACAAAGGAGAAACCTGGTTTCCTGCTATTTTGAGCATCTAGTGTGAATGGCAGGAGATAAGTCACAAGCTAATGAACCCTTGTGGTGTAGTGGTTAAGCACCCTGGGCCCGGCTATCAAAAGATATAGTGTCCAGGGTCTTAAAGACTGGAAGATAAACAAGGGGCCATCTAGCTAAGAAACAACAAAGCCCACATGGAAGAAGCCACCAGCCTATCTCGACATGATCGCTGAAGACAAAGCGGGTGCATAAGCAAATGCGGGCATGTTTTCCTGATGTGCACTCACCCTTTACATAAAACTCTCTCTTATACATACGCGTTTCTGTGGATTTGTTTCGCTAAGGCACCCAGACTAACATAAGCAGCATGGAACGCATTTAAGAAGCCTAGACAAGGGCAGGGCAGGATATTTGGAGGGACTGGATCCAGAATTAGAGAGGAAGGGGTCCTGGAGGTGAAACGGGCTGCTAGCTCCCTGTCCCAAGGGGGACAATGAGACTGCTGGCTCCCATGAAGATTTACAGTCTTGAAAACTCCATATAGGGTCACTGTGGTTGGAATCCACTGGACGGCAGTGGCCTTTTGGGATTGAAGGTGGAAGCCACCAAAGAGCCTGCGGGGAGTGTGTGAACTTCTGGAATACAGCGAACAACCTCTGCACATCTGCTTTTCGTGCTGCCCAAGTCATGCATTGACATTTGTCCAAAAGTAAACCATCACAGCTGCTCTCTCAGGAAGCTGGGGGCTGAGCCCGCTGGTTCCACTCTGTCAGCATTTCTGGTCCGGGTACCTGCCCTCTGCCCCGGCACAGGCAATGGGCTTTTGGAAGCAGTGCTCCCTGGGTAGTGGGTGTGATTTGGCTCCTCTGGCCTAACATGATGAATGCTGAGAGGGGGTGGATACTAGGGGGTTAAGCTCCCTGACCTTTCCCTAGCCCAGGGGAAAACTTACTATTTAAAGTAAGTTTTAGACAGAATCTTTAGAAAGATAAATTGTTTACTTAATGTACACAATTACTCCCCAACACATCTGTTTTGTGTCTGCTCAACTCAACCTCATAGGCTATGGATGACCTTGAGCAAGTTTTTAAAGTCACAATGGGTTTCTACCAGGATTGAGAGTTCAGCTCTCTCAACTCTCCAACTGGTTATTAGCACCATAGTCTCATTTCTATTTATGGATTTACTTTGTTTGAGGGAAAAAAGACTCCCAATTCAACTATATTTTATTAGGAACTCCTTTGCTATGTTTTACACAAGAAAAAGGCACAAACCGCTGTTCTGAATGAAGGAGAGCATCCGCATGAGGCCACAATGGTGTCGGAAGGACCCACAGCCACAGTTACTTAAATAAAATGACACTCATTCTGTCCTGCTGACTCTGACTCATAGTGACTCTGTGTAGGGATCCTGAAGTTGCTACCTTTACAGGAAGCAATAACCTCATCTTTCTCCTGTGGAATGACTAGTGGCTTCGAACCAGCGATCTTGCTGTTAATAGTCCAACACTATCCAGCATCACCACCTGAGCTCCTGAAAGCTTAAATGAGACATGGAAAACAAACACCTTTGTCACAAAACTGTCCCTGAAGACGGATCAATTCATGGAGTTGCGGGAGGGCCAGTGAGAGCATGAGCGGGACCTTCATTGGGATGTGCACACGACCGTATATCGCTGAGTCTGGCCCGGGGAGTGGACGCAAGTTTTCCACTGCCGGTCAGCAGTAGGAAAGAACTCAATGGTGGCTGAATGTGTGGCCCCTCAAAATGGATTTAGGGTCTCCACATAGACTCTCACTGTGAGCCACAGCCTATTGCTCAAAATTTAAGCTTAAATATGACTTAAATGCCTAACATTCTGTTTCCTTAAACTAGAGTACTGCCAGGATCAACTAGAGGCCTGGATGACCTATCAGGTCTGAACAACGATCTCAAATCACTTCACATGATCCATTCCACCAGTCATGTCACCAGTCACACCTCCTCACTTACCCATTCCAGAGACTGTGCCTGTATAACCTATCGACTAACACATTCCCACATGTTGTGATTATGAAACCAACCATCATGCTGGAATAAGGACCAATCACGATGTAAGGGGCAGGGTCAATGGGAAAGCAAGATAGGGGCTGAGGGGAGCCAAGAGGGTCCCGTCACTCAATCCCTAAACCTGATCTAATGTCACTAGACTGGGGTCTTCCTCACATCTCAAGGGCACCCGATTCATGATTGAAGTGAATTGTGCTTATTCAATCTTTGTTCTGCTTACCGTCCTGCTATGCTGCCTCCTCTTCTTGCTTTATGTGTGTGGCTCCCTCTGTTGTGGTGACAAATGGCTTGAGAGGGATTTGACATAGGGAGAAAGCCCACCCACATCAACTGTCACCAGAAGCAGACACTAAGTTCATTTCTCTCACCTCACAGAACTATGCACATCAGACACTGGTAGAGCTGCCCGGAAGGGGAACCCTTAGTGCAGTGGTTCTCACCCTGTGGGTTGCGACCCCTTTGGGAGTCATATGACCCTTTCACAGGGCTCGTCCAATTCATAACTGTAGCAAAATTACAGTGATGAAGTAGCAAGAAAATCATTTAATGGTCGGGGGGGGGGGGTCACCACAACAAAAGGACCTATATTAGGAAGGTTGAGAACCACTGCCTGAGTGTGCTTAGGACTTTGCTGCCCTCAGGGTCACCAGACATTCCTGAAGGCAGAGTCACTGCAGGAAGCCCTTCTGGGAAATGCCCTGAAGCCAGGTCTCAACCAACTCCATCCACCCTCACCCTCCTAGATCCTAATCATAGGCTGCATGGAAATGCTCCCTGCCACTTCAAAGACTGTAAGTCCATGGGAGCAGAAAGCCTTCTCTTTCTCCCTTGGAGTGGTGGCTGGTGAGTTCAAACTGCTCACCTTCTGGGTAACATAACCCACAGACCAGCTCCCCCTGAGCTCAGTTAGTTTTGCCACACAGCACACATTGTTGGGAACCTTCTGAAGTAGCTGTGCCATGTGCAGGTTGGGGGATTTCGCACAAGATGCAGAATTCCACCCTCTCTTGGAAAAAATAATTTTTGCAATAGCCTTGTATTCTCTTCTGGATCTGAGTAGCAGCTACTCTCATGCAGTCCTAGCACATACATGCTAGGTCTTACGCCGAGTCTGCTCCATGCTTTCCTGTGTCCTATGTGGCGCTGTAGGCACCCAAGGCATGGACTCTGCAGCCTGGGTTCAAATCTCTCCTTTCCACTTCCTCACTGTGTGGTCATAGGCTCATGACTTTATCATCCTGTGCCACTGATTTTTCATCTGTAAAATGAGGCAAGAATAGAGTCCACACATAGGCTTCTTAAGTGAAATAATTGAATTATTATATACAAAAAGCTTAGAACATTGCTCGGCATCTTGCAAATACTGTTAGGTAGCTTAGCATAGGGAGTGGGTCATCCATTACATATGCTCAGGTTCAAACTTCCGGCCAGGAAGGGGTGGTACACCTAGGTGGGTGTTACACCTGGATTGGCCCATCTGAGCCAGGTGAATTCAATCCAGCCAATGGGGTTGACCAGGACCATCAACCATGCCTCCCTGTGGAGGAATTGAAATGGCAGGATCTTGACCTCTCCGATGTCTCCCTTCACCCACTTTTCTGTTGTCCGTCCCCCAGGGAGGAGGTCACATGTAGATACTTGTAATCGGTTTCCTCTTTCCAATCCACCCTCCCTCTACCCTCCCAATATCACCACTCACAAATTATCAAGGTTTCTTGAGGGATGGGGGAGGAAGGGGTAAAAATGAGGACTTGATTGATGCCAGGGGCTTAAGTGGAGGCAAATGTTTTGAGAATAATGAGGGCAGTGAGTGTACAATGTGCTTTACACAATTGATGTATGTATGGATTGTGATAAGAATTGTATGAGCCCCTAATAAAACGATTTAAGAAAAGAAAGAAAAGGCAGGATCCTGGAGCCCACGTAGTGACTTTCTCTCCAGCAGCTTCTAGGCAAGCTGTGCAGGGGTGAGGGGCCCTGAGGTGCCTGTGTAAACCTGAAACTTCTTCTCTCAAAAAACTCACTTGGATCACAATCCAGGCTGCGGAGTGAATTCTTTCTCACGCGAAGCCAAGGACTGAGGTATATTTCTCCCACGAGAGATCTAACAATAGTATCTCTTATTATATCATTAGGAGCCCTGGTGGTGTAGTGGACTATGCATTAACCTGCTAATCGCAAGGTCAGGGGTTTGAACTGACTAGCCCCTCCGTGGGAGAAATATGAGGTTGTCTATTTCTGTAAGGCAATGGTTCTCAACCTTCTGAATGCCGCCACCCTTTAATACAGTTCATGTTGTGGTCACCTGCAACCATAAAATTATTTTCATTGCTACTTTATAACTGTAATTTTGCTATCGTTATGAATTGGATGACCCCTGTTAAAGGGTTATTTGATCCCCAAAGGGGTCGCGACCCACAGGTTGCGACCCCTGCTGTAAGGATTTAAAGTCTCAAAACCCCAAAGGGGCAGATCTTTGTCCTATTGGGAGTCAATAAAATGGTAATTAGGTTTTTTTCTGCATCAGTATCAGATTCTGGTGGCAATCTCAGTCATCCTGCATTGTGGTCTGGTTTGAACTCCGGAAATGACTGCCCTGGTTTGAGGTGAGGGCCACGGTGCTTCAGTGGTAGACCTCTCATCGTCTTTCACCGGGAAGACCCGGGTTTGATTTGCAGCCAATGTGCCCCAGACTGTCAGTGAAGGTTTGTGTGTTGCTACGACACTGAGGCTTCAGTGGTGTTTCCAGACTGAAACAGAATAATGAAGAAAGACCTGATCATCCCCATCCACACATTGACCTATGGCCCACCACTGTTGGCTTCCTCTCCCAGTCCTGGTGGTAGCACAGATTGGCACAGTTTGCTCCACTGCCCATGAGGTGCCCATGAGAGGCTGAGTCGACAACCACAGTCAAGATCAACAGCTTAAACTCCATTCTGGGTCTATGGAAACAAGAACAACCTTCTGAAATGAGGTCACATTGCTATTTGGGACTGGGAGGATGCCTTTGTGATATGGATTGCACTCTGGATCCTGAGGGGGACTTTTAAACACAGCCACATAGCAGCTCCGGAAATTGTCATAGTGAGAAGGCAGGTTAAAAAAAAAAGCTTTTACTGGCTTGCTCAAAGGAGGCTGCGGGTAGATTGTGGGGTGGAAAACTCCTCTGGAAATGAAAAGTTTTTTTCCTTACATATGCATCATTTCTTCTGGTCCTGAAAGAAAACACAAAGCAGACGAGAGAAGGAAACGGAGACTAGCAGTCATCTTGTTGGTATTCCCACAGCACCCCCTCCTTAAGCACTTGCTGCCATCTCATCCAACTCCACTCAGTGTATTTCCACCCGGCAATGATGCAGAAATGTCTGCGTACTCCAGTTTGATTGTAGTCGGGCAACGTTTATGGCTTTGACGTTCAACTGAGCATGGCAGGACGTCTAGAAACAATTATAACCAGCACCTGCTCTGTCTGTGCTGTGGGCAGGCAGTGACGGATTCCCAGCCTCTGGAACACTAGTGTTCCCTCCCAGCTCAGGATAATGACGGTGACATTCGGCCCCCTTGTTGTCTGGGGAGCTCAAGGAGCTCTCCTCTGAAACCTCAACTTATGGGCATTTCTTTAAGTGAAGACATCAAATTAGTGACTGGAAAGGAAGGCGTAGGAGATGATTATTGGCCACAAGACAAGCCTCAACCGCCTCCAGAGAGCATGTCTCCTAAGTACCAAGTTGGCGGTGACAGCTAGGGGGCCCTGGGTCACCGGGTGGTGTTGAGCGGGGACTCTGGGGCCCCAGCGTGGGACGCTGGCGGGTGCAAGTTCAAGAGGGTCAGGGGCTGATGCCTCCCCATGCCCCTGCCCTCCCCCAGCAAGGGCGCTCTGGGGTGCTGGGTCCTTGAGGCCCCGGCTGGCGGGGCCGCCCACGGTCAAGGCTTCGGGCACAAGCGCGGGTGCGCTGAGGCCTGCGCCTTCCGGGGGTCTGGGCTCAAGCAGGTGGTCGCGGCGGCTCCGTGGGCGGGCGGGCGCCCAGCAGGATGACCAACGACCCCCGGCGCGTCGCCGGCACCCAGCGCCCGGGCGTAGAGGCGGGCGGGGGGGCTGCGCTCCGCTGCCGCCAGGGCCCCCTCCTTCCGCGCCCCCCCCCCCGCGCCAGGTGAGCCCGGCCTGGGCCTCGGCGGGCGGCGGGGCTGCCCTCTCGCCGCCCTCCAGCGCCCCTCTCGCCGCCCTCTAGGGGCCGGGCCGCGCCGAGCCGGGCGGCCGCCGGCCGGGGCTGGGGGTTGGGAGGGGCGGGGGTCACGGGCGGGTCGCTCGTTCGGCTGCTGGCGGGGGGCGTGGCCGGGCGGCCGCGCGCGAGGCCGGGCCAGCGGCCGCCACGCCCTCGGGCTCAGACTCCGACTCCGGCTCGGCTTGCCCTGGCGGCGGTGGCGCCGTGAGGAGGAGTCCGCGCTCCTCTGTGGCGGCGGCGGCGGCCGGCTCCAGGCCGGGTTTTGGCGCCGCCCGCCTGCTGCCTCCTGGCAGCTCCAGAACTCCAGCCCCCTCTCTATCAGCCTCTCACTCCGTCTCAATACGTCTCAAGATGGCGGCCAATGTGGGATCGATGTTTCAATATTGGAAGCGCTTTGATTTACAGCAGCTGCAGGTCAGGCTTCTCTCTCGGCCTCTCGCTCGGGGGTGGGGGCTGCGGGCGGTCGCGGCGTCCCCGGGGGGCGCCGGGCTGCCTTGCCGCCGGGGAGCCGCGGCGGAGGGGAGGAGGGGGGTGCCGGGGAAAGCGGGGCCGACTCGGGGACAAGTCCCTCTCACTCCCCGGCCCCCATTGATAACTCGCTTGATCGGAAATTGATCCTCTTTGTTCAATTCATCGATCAGCCCAAAATGGCGCCGGGAGCCGCCGCCGCCACCGCTGCCCCTGGTGTCTGCCCCCTCCCCTGGCGCCCGCCCCCCCCCCCCCGGCCCCGAGCTGCCGCCGCCGCCGCGGGACCGGGGAGGGGGCGGCACCGGGCGCCCGCGGGGTGCGCAAAAAAAAAAGAACTTGAGGAAATTTGTGTTTTTCTTTGCTGTCTCATACCCTGTATTCTTTTATCTCCTCTCTGAGATCCTTCTGTAAGGGGATGTCCAGTGCACTGCAAATAGGTTTTGGGTCTATACCCGGCCGTCCCCTCTCATTCTCCATGATAAGATTTTTTTGTTCTCATGATGCCTGTTGCCTTATCCCTTTGAAACTTTGTGATCACACAGGCTGGTATGCTTCCTCCATGAGGGCTCTGTTGCTTCTGAGCTAGATGGTTGCTTCTTTACCTTCAAGCCTTTAAGACCCCACACGCTATATCTTTTGGTAGCTGGACACCATCGGCTTTCTTCATCACATTTGCTTATGCAGCCGCTTTGTGGTCAGTGATCGTGTAGGGAAGGTGAGCATCGTTTAATGCCAATTTAATAGAACAATGTTCTTGCAATGAACGAGTCCTTGAGCGGAGGCCCTATGTCCATCTGCTACTTAATACTAAATCTATAAACATATGGACATAGATCTATTTCCCCATGCCCCTTTGTAAATATATGTACATGCCTTTATTTAGACATCTATAACTGGCCCTTGCTTCCCAGCTCACTCTTCTATACCCTTTGATTTTCATTTTGTGCCCACTGTCATGCTCAGTCTTCCTTTGGGTTTCAGTAATTCCTCTTGGTTACATTACCCTTGATCACGCCCTACCAGGCCTCCTGCATCCCCCTCACCACCGATTTCCATCACTTTTTGTTCCCTTGTCTCTGGAGTTCTTAACACCACTACCTTTCTTCCCACCTCCCTCTCTCGCATGTCCTCCAGGATGTGCTAGTTCCGTTTTTTTTCTCCTCCAGATTGTTCGTTCAGCCTATCTTATTTAGACAGACCTGTAGAGGCAATAACATGCACAAAAACAAGAAAGAACAAAACCAAGCAGCAAAATAAACAAAACAACAAAAATCCAATTACAATAAAAGAAAACAAAGGTCAACAAGATAGAAAAGCTCATAGATAGTTTAAGGACTATGTGTTGGCCTTTAGAAGTGTTTTCTAGTCCAGTCTTTTGGGGCACCAAACCCTGACCCTAAAGTCCACCTTTAGCATTTCCTTGGGATCTTGCTGCTCCTTTTACTTGCTCTTCTGCTGTACCCCCTTAGTGTTATGCCTCGGTGTAGCGAGATCAGTTTGGGGGTAATTCCCACACTGTGTCTCCAGTGTTGTCCCCTCTAGGGCTATGGGTCTTTGAGGGACGTTGTGTCTCGTCGTGGGGCTGGCCATGTGGTCTTCTATGTGAACTGACTTCTCTGAGTGGGAACATCATCCTCAAGGTCTGGTGGGACAGGATGTGCTCCACTCTCCCCTTCTCCCCTTCATCTCTGTGTGCTCTGATCAGATAATGTCTCTGTCCAGGAGATGCAAATTCAATGCTATCCTCTGAAATAAAATCTTTGGGAGGGGTTGTGGGGAATATCTGCTCAGATCTTTGGTGTGTCCAGGAGAGAGGGACTGCTCGGCTGGGCACAGCCACGAGGGGCTCAGAACTCTGGCTCCAGAAAATGGTTGTAAGTTTGGCTTTGTTTTTAACCAGTTGTGTGCCTCTGGGTCAACACCTGTGTTTTTTTGAGTTAGTTTTCTGATCCGAAAAGTAAAGGTACTCCATTGTCCAGACTCCCATGTCACCAAGTGATCGATAGGGGCTAACCAGAGCCTGATTCAAATAGTGTGGATCTGTTAGGTGCCTTCTAGACCTGGGGTGGCGATTCTGAGCCCAGGACAACAATAATGTCCGAGAGGTGATATAGGTGGCTCCATATTGAAACAGGAAGACCACTGTGGAGATTTTGTCCTTCCACTGATGGCCACAGGCCACCACCTCACGTCCTGCAAAAACAGTTTCCATGGCTCAACAGCCAAGCCAGGGGCCAGTGCCTTAAAAATCATATGGCTAACTGGGACAAAGGGCAGACAGATATTTTTTATCATGATGTCTTGAGAAACCCACCTAACCTCCATGCAAATCTTCTGGTGTGAGTTATTTTTGGAAGCAATCATATGCTGACAGTAATTCAAATCTTTCCTTTTGACAATTTGCCTGTACTCTTTTCTGAACCTGAGAAGGTAATCCCTGTGTCCACTAAGAAATTGACTGGCTGGCCTCCTACTTGGACAGTTAGCCTGGGATCCTGGGGACCAAGTGAAACAGAGCACTGACACCTTCATTCAGCTTCTTCAAGCATTATTGTCTCTTGCTTGGGATTTTCTAGGTGTGGATGAGGCCCGTCCTCTCTATTGGAGGGTTGTCTGCTTCTCCTGGGGTATTAAAGGCACTGATTTTTCCAATGTCCTTCTTTCCTGCAGTAGGCACATTGATCCTGCCCCATGGCTTGGCGGTGCCCACAGGTCAGTCTCTCCGTAAGTGGGCCATGCTCTCCTTTTCCTGAGTCTCTGGGGTCTCTCATGGCAATTACTAGTATTTTAACTAGTTTCTTTGTCTCTGTCGTGGTAGGATCATCTCTGTTGTTACACACCCGCTGAGCCACTTGTACCAAATCACTAAGATTTTTCCCGTCAAACCCTTCCCACTTCTTTTTCATGTCTGAGGCAGACTGAGTAATAAAGGCAATACTTATTGCCCTCCTGTTCTCGGGGCCTCCAGGCAGTTAGGGATATAAAGCCCGTAGGCTTCCATCAGTCACTCTAAAAAGGCACGCAGACATTCTCTTGTAAGAGCCTGAAAATTCTCACTGACCTTAGATAAATTCATAGGTTTTCTAGCTGTTCCACTGAGGGCCTGCAAGAGAAACTGGTGATACCTGGTTAGGCCTTCTGTGCCTTGCAAGGAGTTTGGATCTCACATTTTTCGTGCAGTGGCAAAAAGAGTTTCCCTCACATGGGGAGTGCCTGCTGTCTGACCATCATGTCCATTGACTGCTTACTGGGCCTCTCTCTGGCAGGGCTACTGTACCTGTGTTGTGAACAGCACCTGGAGAAGTTGCTGGCAATTTCTGGAGGTGGGCTAATGCATATGGAAAACCGTTTCTATCAAGGAATCAGACCTGCTTTGTCAGAAAAAGGGATTTTGTTGATTCCAATTATACAAATCACTGGAATACAAGGGGATATATACCCAAAAAGGGACTCAGGGGTCTTCCCCAGGTGTTGGGGCTGCTTGCCTTGAGTGTAGAATGGCTGCTGCCGAATCATCCTTCTTGGGGGGTGGGGCGGTCGAGATCCCATACCAGCCCTAGTGTATGTTGGGGTGTGGACTCAGAAAGGAGTTATGAGTATTTCTCTCTCTCCAGCCCCATGCACCTGACAGGGTGGCAGTGATAATGAAGGGTCGTAAGCTAGTTCTCCCACTCCCAGAGTCCTCCTGCAAAAAGGAATAAAGCCGAGACAGAGGGGTATGGGGAGGGGTTGGGGAAGGGCAGCCTCCACCTTAGTGGTTTTAGGACCTTGTGTCTATTTTTTTTCTGGTCCTGCCATGTTTCCTGAAATCTTGAAACAAGAACCCTTTCTGTTGCAGGAGGAAGTAAGTCTTTTGTTTATGCTGGCTTATTAGTGGCAATGTCATTCCACGCATCAATTTTAGGGATCAGATAAGGATGTCCTGGTTCCCCATAAACATAACTATGAACTCTGAGAAATAGGTGAAGGGAAAACGAGTCTTGCATGGGCAAATCAGGAACTCCTTCTGTCCAATCACCTTTAAACAAATTGCGGAGTCTCCAGGCTTTAGGGCTGAAACTACATTCTCTTTGTGAGCGCCTAGAGCAGGGGTCCTCAAACAATAGCCTGTGAGCCACATGCGGATAGCCGAGGACCTTGATCCTGTCCGCCGAGTGTTTGTGCCCCGTTTGTTTGTGTGTTTTTTTTAAACTTCAAAATAAGGTATGTGCAGGAAGCATAGGAATTTGTTCATAGTTTTATTGAAACGATAGTTCGGCCCTCCAACTGATCAGAGGGACAGTGAACTGGTCCCTGTTTAAAGAGTTTAAGGACCCCTGGCCTAGAGAAATCAGAAATCCGTAGTTCTGGGGAGAGCACTCCTGTTAAGGAGGTTTCCTTTCTAAGCAAGCCCAGACAGTGGCAATTGGATCTCGGTGCACCTCGAAATGTTGTAGCCACTCTCCATTCCCAGAAAGAAAACTACTCCGACCGCTGGCAAGTTCAACAGAAAAAGTTTTTTTTCCTGAGCAGCCCCAGTCTAATTGTCCAAAGGTTTTTATACTTTTGCAATGTGCAGGTGTGCAAGCAGGCAGAGTAGAGAAGCAGGGTGTTGCAGTTAGTCATTCTTAGTTGAACAAAGACTGCTCTGGTCGCTCTCGCGAATCTTCTGAGCATCCATATCCTTTGGGACATTCCCTTGGGCACATCTGCACAGCCTACCTCCCCTATATCAGCTAGTTCATTTACAGTTCATAGCTACTTTATTTACTTTACATGGTGCCTTCTGTCAGCTCATAATGGCTTCACTCTTGTCAAGGCTGTTTAAGCTTTTCCCAGAGATCCTATATAGCCGCCATTGTGGCCATGGGGAAACGGGGCCTGTGACCCTGGCCAAGATGGTGCCCACCAGCCCAAACATGTGGAAGGGCACTGCCTAGGGAGCTGGTTGAATAGACCTGGGAGTTAGCCCTGCCTTGTCCTGGGAGCCAAATATTTCCCTTTTCCCCTCCATTCCCTTTCTCCTGGCTTTTCAAACAAGCTGCTTTAGCCCTATAATGCCCAGCACAACATTTTTATAACATTTAATTGAAACTTATCTAGTACCAAACTTATAAATTATCAATGTGACAATTTGGTTACATTTCAAAAACATTGCACGTTTTATATATTTGAATGCCATATATACATATTGATAACTATGAAAGTAAAGAATAAAAATGTTTAAAATTATTTCCTGAATTTAAAACTTGAGGCGTTATAGTGTTAGTGTTCTACCAGTGTAGGTTTGTTCCTTGTTACAGGCTGGTTTTCCTTGGCCCAGGCTTAGGCCAATGGCATATGGAACCCTTCCTGTGTAACTGTTACCTTTAGGCTTTCAGTGTTGCTGCTTAAGGCACTTTTGGGGAAAGCTCTTACTACACAGTTCCACTGCCACGATGTTCCAGACAGAAATTCCAATTCCCTTAAGGTTCCCTGAGCTTCCAGATGCCCCTTCCCTTCAGAGATTTGAGAGTCTGCTCCCGCCAGCAGGCATCTTGGAGGGCCGTGGGGCCATTCCAAGCAGTGGTTCTCCTAGCTTGTCTAGAATAATGGTTGGACTTAAAGTCGACCTCAGTGAGTTGTCTTTGATCCCTTACTTCTTGCTGGGGCATCTTCCTGAGGCAACAGATTCAGGGCAATAAAGGGCTCGCTCTCAAGTGGGGTTTATTGACCTTGAGGCAGCAAGCTCTACATAGCCTTCTTTTGTGCTTTCTAGATGGGACTTAGCAGCTTCATACTCAGGAATTGCCCCCTTGCATGAATCCTGTCCAATTGGGATAGAGTTGACACAGAGGCTAGACAAACAAAAGCTGATACACTATGCAACTTTATTTGAGAAAGGAGAATGGTGGCCAGAGAATGGTACACTTTCCCTTCTAACCCTGATTCACCTGGAACAGTTTTGTAAAGTGATTGGAAAGTGGGCCGAAATGCCAGAAGTTACAGCATTTCTCCTTTTGAGGAGCAGTAGAGACCTTCATCCCCAGTGCACCCAGGAACCCCTAAGGCAGGCATCCTCAAACTGTGGCCCGTGGGGCACATGTGGCCTGACGACATTTATCCCACCCTCAGGGTGTTTTTGCTGCCTCTGCATGTCCTACTTAGTAGCCGATTCGTGCAATGTGCATAGGAATTTGTTCATAGTTTGTTTTTTTTAACTATAGTCTGGTGCTCCAACGGTCTGAGGGACAGTGAACTGGCCCCCTGTGTAAACAGTTTGAGGACCCCTGCCCTAAGGGATCCTGGACTTAGGGGTTACTAATCTCCCAGCCCTGAAACATCCCTGAACATTCTACTCGTTGTAGGAGGCACCATGGGAATTTGGTCTCTGGGTAATTTACAAGTCTTTTATTCAATTTGAAGCCAAGAAAATTAAAAATGACTCAGACACTTACTTTCTTTTGATCCCTGTTGACTCCCGCTGTAGTATTCCAATATTACAATTTAACGCTATAACGCATGACCTTTTCATTCCATTCAATTAAATGTGTGTGTATAGATAGATAGATAGATAACTATGAAAGTAATTAATGAAAACAAAATTTGTTTGACCAAAGTTAATAATTGAGGGATAATAGGATTAAATAGAAGCATGGTTCTTAGCAGTGGGTCCAAACATTAGGATCATAAATGAAACAGTGATCTCAGTGCACCCAGTAGTTCCCAAACCCTGTACCCTCATAGGGGAAATTGTGGATGCTTTTACTCCCGTGCCTATACTTAGAACGAACAAACACACATGCCTGATAATCCTAAGATTTTTTTTGTTTCCTGTGACACTCACCTAATTTCAAGGGCACTGCCACCTCACAAGCCTAGCCTTGCCTCAGTTAAACTGTTCACCCTTTTGTCCGTTTGTTTGTTTTTCCAGAAGTTCTCAAGTTACCAAGCCCTCTGAACCAAGTGTGCCACCTCTAGGACCACCATCTCCTGGACCACCTCAACCTTATCCATCCTAGACCTGAATGGACAACCCCTCCCAGCAGAGTAGAAAGGGTATGGACCCAAAGCCCCACTTCACCCTTTTGCCAGCAGGAAGGACCTAAAGATGTCGTCGCCTTGTACCCCAAAGATTTGGGTCCATATCTCTTCAGGGTGTAAATTTTAGGTAGCTAGCATAGGGACTAGGTTGTCCATGATACATGCTCAGAGGGCCAAGCTAGCCACCCAGGAAAGAGTGGCACACCGAGCGTGCTCAGAGGTCCAGGTTTCCAGTCAGGAAGGCCAGGTACACCTGGGTGGGTGCTGCACCCACATTGACCCACCTAGGCCAAGTAAATTCAATTCAGCCACTGGGGTCCACCAGGGTTGCCTACCATGCCTCCCTATCTCTCCTAAAACACAATTGGATCACAAACCTGGCTTTGGCGTGAATTCTTTCTCATGCAGAGCCAAGGACCAAGGTATATCTGTCCACAGAGAGAAAAACCTAGGAAAGCTCTTTGGAGGCAGCAGCACTGCACATGAGTGGCTATTGGATACTGTTTAGATGCATGGCTTTCTATTTGGAACTTTTTTTTTGTCTCACCTGAATGGAAAGGAAGAGGTAATACTTCTGGATCACACAGTATCCATGTCCACAAATGAGCTGCTCATTCCACAGTCCTGGCAGTGCCTTTTGAAAACCCTCTGCTTTAGAATGTCACTCCTTGAAGATGGCAGTGGGAGTGGCTGGGGCCAAGTATGCTGCCTCTTACTCCCAGTTGCAGGTTTCTGGATGCTGATTGTATCTCTTACAGCATCAATTAGTGGGCTTGTTGTCTGCCTCAGGCTTTGTTCACAGAGATCCTCCAGCTAGGTGGTGGTGTGTGCGCATAAGCAGAGGCTTCCTGCCAATCCCCCATGAGTAGTAGAGCTCCCATGGTGTGGACTCCATGAAAGCCGTGCTCCAGCCAGCAGGATTACAAAGGAGGGTGGGCCCGGCAGGACAGGAGGGCCATTGCCCCTATGGAATGACCTCAGAACCCCGCCTCCCTCCCTGTCCAGCTCCTGGGACTATGGGCCCTAAGCTTCATGCCTGACTCAGGAATAGACACAGGGTGAGGCAACTCCAGGAGGTGATTTTGCTGATCTAATCCAGCCTGAGATCATCCTTGCATGTGCCCTCTGTCCAGACCTTTTTTTAAATTGTTCATGCAACACTAACCACAATGCATATATACATCGGTTGTGTAAAGCACATTTGTACATTCATTGCCCTCATTATTCTCAAAATATCCACTCTCCACCCCACCCAAGCCCCTGGCCTCAGCTCCTCATTTTTCCCCCTCCATTCGAGCTACCCTTGATAATTTACTAATTATTTTCTCATATCTTGCACTGTCTGATGTTCCTTCACCCACTTTTCTGTTGAGGTTAAATGTAGATCCCTGTATACGGTTTCCGTTTTCCAACCTACCCTCCCTCCACCCTTCCCGAGTCTGCACTCATAACACTGGTCCTCAAGGGCTCATCCACCCTGGATTCCCCATGTTTCCTGTTCCTATCTGTCCAAGTGTACATTCTCTAGTCTAGCCTGATTTGTAAATTAGAATTGGGATCATGATAGTGGGAGATAGGAAACATGTAGGAACTAGGGGAAAGCTGTGTTTCATCGTTATTATCTGGTACCTGTCTTGGTTTATCTCCTCCCTGACACCCTTCTGTTAGGGATGTCCAGAGGACTGTAAATGGGCTTTGTGTCTGTACCCAGCACTCCCCGCTCATTCGCAATGATAAGATTTTTTTTGTTCTGATGATGCCTGCTACCAAATCTTTTCAAAACCTCATGATCACACAAGCTGGTGTGCTTCTTCCATGTGGGCTTTGTTTCTTCTGAGCTAGATGGGCGCTTGTTTTCCTTTAAGCCTTTAAGACCTCACATGCTATATATTTGATAGCTGGGCACCATTAGCTTTCTTCACCACATTTGCTTATGTACCTGCTTTGTGTTCAGTGATCGTGTAGGGAAGGTGAGCATCATAGAATGCCAATTTAATAGAACAGTATTTTTGCAACGAGGGAGTCCTTGAGCAGTGGCCCAATGTCCATCTGCTACCTTAATACAAAACCTATAAATATAGGGACATAGATCTATTTCCCCATGCTCATATATTTAAATATGTACATGCCTTTTTTTAAACCTCTATAATTGACCCTTGCTTCCTAGCTTGCTTTTCTATTCCCTTTGATTTGCCTCTTGGGCCCACTGCCATGCTCACTTTTCATTTGTGCTTCAGTAATTCAGTAATTCCTCTTGGTTCCATTGGTTCCATTTCCCTTGATCACTCCCTACCAGGCCTCCTACATCCCCCTCACCACCGATTTGCATCACCTGTTCTTCCCTTTTCTCTGGGTTTCTTAACACCACTACCTTTCCCCACACCTCCCTCTCTCCCATGTCTCCCCAGAAGTGTTGGTCCTGTTTTCTCTCCTCCAGATTGTTCGTCCAGCCTATCTTATTTAGACAGACCTGTAGATGTAATAACATACACAAAACAAGACAGAGCAAAACCAAGCACTAAAAGCAACAAAACAACCAAAATCCAATGACAATGAATGAAAACAACTCAACAAGAAAGAAGTGGCTCATCGTTAGTTCAAGGTCGGTTTGTTGGCCTTTAAGAGTGTTTTCCAGTCCAGTCTGTTGGTGTACCAAGTACTGGCCTCAAAGTCATCCTTTGGCATTCCCTGGGTACCTTGATGCTTCGTTTTCTTGCTCTTCTGCTGTACCCCCTTAGTGTTATGCCTCGGTGTGGCAGGATTAGTTCGGGCGCATTTCCCACACTGTGTCTTCAGTGTTGTCCCCTCTAAGGCTATGGGTCTTTGAGGGGTGTCTTGTCTCATCATGGGGCTGGCCATGTGGTCTTCTATGTGGACTGGATTCTCTGAGTGGGAACATCATCCTCAAGTCCTGGTGTGCCAGGATGTGCTCCACATTCCCCTCCTCCCCCTTCATCTGCTCCATGTGCTCCGATCAGATATGTCCCTCTCTCAGAGCTGCAGATTCACTGCCACCTTCTGAAATAAAATATTTGGCATGGGAAGGTGAGTTGGGTGGGAGGATCTGCTCAGATCATTTGATGGTTCAGGATAGATTGACTGTTCGGCTGGGGACAGGTATGTGGGGCTTAGGGCTCTGGCTCCCAACACTGGTTGTGAATATGTCTTTGTTGTTAACCAGTTGTGTGCCTGTGGGTCAACACCTGTGTCTTTTTGAGTGAGTTTTCTCATCTACAGAGTAAAGGTAATCCATTATCCAGACTCCCATGTCACCAATTGATTGAGAGGCACTAACCAGAGCCTGATTGAAATAGTGTGTACCTGTCAGGCGTGTTCTAAAAACACCTTAAAAGTCGTAAAAACACTATAAATGCCTTAAAAACCCTAAAACGTCTAAAATATTTCTAAAATGCTAAGACCACTCCTAAAGACCCTCTAAAACATCTTAAGACCATTAAATACATGGTAAAAGGCTTTCTAAAACACCCTAATGCGCCATAAGTCTTAAAAAAAACTCCTTACGTCCCGAAAACATAATAAATGCCCTAATATTATGCAAATGCCTTAAAACGCAAAATAAAGAACACGTGAAGCCCTAAAAACACGCTAAAAGTCTTTTAAAACCCCAAGAACATCCCTACAAAGCAACCCGAAGCACTATAAAACCCTGTAAAAGTCCAACAGCCTAATAGACATGAATTCACCATGAAAGCAAAAAATAATCCAACAAAACCCTAAAGCCCTGAAAACCAAAACCTAATCCCCCCAAACACTCTAATGCCTTAAGAAGCACCCTAAAATTTTAACAAAACACTAAAAGCCATAAAAACACATATAAGCCTAATAAACACCCTTAAACACTAAAATCACCCTAAAAGCCTTAAAATGTCTGAAAAGCCATAATATTCCCTAAAATTCAAATAACACTCTGAAGCCACAAATAACACACTAAATGCCTCCCAAAACACGTGGAACTTCCAAATCATATCCCTAGAAGATTCCCAAACCATGAACTTCCAAAACCACATAAATGCCCTGAAGACAACATGAAAGCCCCAACAAAACATAAAATGCTGGGGAAAAACACATAAAATATTTTAAAATACCCTAAAATCTCTAAGAAACCCTGTAAGATCACTAAAAACACCCCTACCTGCTAAAAAATACCCATACACTCCAAAAAATCACCCCTAAATCCCTTAAAAACTCCCTTAAACCTTATAAAACACCCTTAAAGCCCAAACCACCCTAATGCGCAAAAAAATTAAATGACCCCAAATGACCTTAAAGCCCTAAAAATCACATGCCACAAAAAAATCCTAAATGACCCCAAAATTCCAACTCAAAGCCAGCCTACAAGTCTTTTATGAGAACAGTTTTATCTTTCTACCAAGGAGAAGTTTGTAGGTTCAACCCCTGACCTATGCCCTTACCATATGAAGTTAGTAATCAGTGGTTTTGCAATTCTTTGAAGAAAGATGAGGGTAATTTTATCAGGAGTGAATTAAACTTGTCTAGTGCCTTGAGTAGAACTGATAACTGTACTACATTGAGTCGTCTGGTCAAGGAGCATGGGATATTATCCCATTTGCTGAGGTCACACTTGATTTCTTGTAATTTCTGTAGTTTTCCTCATATAAATCTGTTGTTTTTTTATTCAAGTATAGATATAGATATTTTCATTTACGCTTGGCTATTGTAAATGGTACTACCTGAAAATGTGTATTTCATTAATTATTATTTCTTGATCTATTTCTTCATCCTTCGAAATATTATCAGTTTGTTGTGGTAGATAAACATTAGGACTTTGCATAACTTAGAAATATTACATTTCACAGAAAAATCATATTAATTATGTCGACAGAGCTATAAAAGGAATGTTGCCCTGAATATCTTCAGATATGACAGCTGTTTCATTGAGAAATTAAGCCAGACAGACACAATGTGATGTACATTTTGTTATTTTCATGTGGGTTCCTTCACTCTTCCAAAAAAATTAGGTTCATGAGCCCCTTGGGGAATGAGTTTGAGTTCAGATCAGATGTCTATTTATATATTTGAGTCCTGAAGCCCATTTGATGGACTGTTCTGTTGCTTCCAAAGTAGTCAGTCACTTCCCCACCAATTAGAGAATTTGTCCGAAGCAAAAGTAAAAGTGTGGCGTACGACATTTGACTGCACACCATCTAAAATCACACTCTCATTTGGTGTTGGCAGTTTTACTTGTATTTCAATTGTAAACTACACTTCAGAATTCAGGCTAGTGAAAACGTTTCAGTGGAAAAAATTTGCACACAACTACGTGCAGTTTGTGATTCTGTTGTTCCCAAGCAAGGCTATGAGGACAAAGATGCACAAGCATGGGGGGCACTGCAGACAATGTGTGAAAGTTTCCAGGAGCTCAGGGGTGGACAGCGGCTGCTAATTCTCCCGTGCTGGCAGTGAGCTATGTGGGAGGGCTTTGTGTGAGGTCCCTGTGGGGTCTCTGAGAAGTCTCCATAAAGGATGCTGAGAACTTCATATGAAGTCTCTGTGCGAGGCCTCTGAGTCTCTCTGGAAGTCTCCAAGGAAGTATGTGTGTGAGGTTTCTCTCTCGGGTATGTGTGAGTGTCCTTGTGAGATGTCTGCTGAATTGTGGGGGGCGGGGGGCAGTTGTTTCGCTGAGGTCTCTGCAGGTCTGAGTGGGCTTCCCTTTGTTTGACCTCACAGCACCATATAAGAGGACCTGGTGGCAGGGGAAAGGGAAGGGGCTTGGTCCATGCACCCCTTGCTGTTCTTTCAGGGTCTTCTCTCCATCTCCGTGCACTTACCTAGCACGAACGGTAGGGTTCAGCAGCGGGTAGTCCGGTGTCCAGCTCTTCACTCTCTCTAGGAACACACCCAAGCTACCTGCTACCCAAGAGGCCCCAGATCCAGGCTCTGCAGATCCAGAATCTGATTTTTTACTGCCACAGTCACTCCAGAGGCTGCCTTGGCACAATCAGGACTCCAGAAACAACATCATGCTGCTGTACCAGCAGTCTCTGGGGCCTATGTCCACTTCCCTCCTCCACCACTGGTGTCAGTCCCCACCCACCCCACACACACACTTGGTGTCCTGACTGAGGCATGGAGGTCAAGGCTCAGTGGATGTCTTCCTCGCCATCCTTTACTGTTTAGTTCAGTAAACAGTAAACCCTGGCCCACCAGGGGTGTTCTTTTAAGCACATGAGAATTTACTCTAGCGGATCAACTAATCATATTTTGGGGGGCCCTCCTGCCTTCTTCTATAATCTGGTGCCCAGGAAATAAAACCCTGGGTTAGAAGCACAGAGGAAACACTGACCACTATTGAACTGGTTTCCCTTATCAAGACAGGTGATGTCTAATCTCCGTGCACATCCTGATTTCCCAGGAGTCTCTAGGGGAAGGGAAGGCTGCTCCCAGTTGTGACTTTCTTTGCAGCACTCAGTCCTTAGAAGCCACTCTCTCCGGAGAACATTCCTAGAGCACGTGCACGTGTGTGTGTGTGTGTGTGTGTGTGCGCGTGTGTGTGAAGATCACCAGCCTGGGGTCATGTTTCCTGAGAACATTCCTAGAGTGTGCGCGTGAGTGTGTGTGTGAAAACCACCAGCCTGGGATCATGTTTCCTGAGAACATTCCTAGAGCGTGTGTGTGTGTGTGTGTGCGTGTGTGTGTGTGTGTGTGTGTGTGTGTGTGTGTGTGAAGACCACCAGCCTGGGGTCATGTTTGCTGAGAACATTCCTAGAGCATGTATGTGTGTGTGTGCGCACGCGTGTGTGTGCATGTGAAGACCACCAGCCTGGGGTCATGTTTCGTGAGAACATTCCTAGAGCGCGGACGCGTGTGTGTATGCATGTGTGAAGCCCAAAAGCCTGGGGTCATGTTTCCTGAGTCCTGGCACCCTGTTATTGACTCATCCCCACTCTACCCCACCCTGGCTATCAACTCATCCTTCCCCCAGTCAGGAGATGGAAATCAAGTAAAATAACAGTTTGTCGCCCCACTAAAGATAGTATTGAGAAAGTAACCTTCCCTGCTTGAAAGCTGTGCCTTTGCTATCCAACCCAGTGCTCTCTGTAGGAGATAAAGTTCTGCTGTGGGGGCAGCTAGCTAAAGCTGGGGTGAAGCACCTGGCCGATTCCCCTTTGTAAGCCTGTGTTAGCTCCGCTTGTGTCTTGCGTCATTTCTGGGGATCCTCATGCTCTTTGGCCCCCTTTGCTACGTCCAACGCTTCATATTCTTCTTCACTGTATCCTTCCCTACCCTGTGTCCATGGTGCCTAACCATTAGTGGTTATTACACAGACGCTCATCCTGTACCACTCAGCCTAAGCTGTTGCTCCTTCTCCGGGTTTATATACAGAGGAAGGCATGTGAGCTGTGAACCGGATTTTCCCTTGGTGCAGTGGGTGAGCAGAGTCCCCCGCTGGCAGCCTCCCTAGCAGTTCCCACCCACATGTGTCAGACCTGGGACTTCCATCCTGGAGGTTACCCTAGGCTGGGAGAGAGGCAAAGGTAGCAAAATATGTCATTTTGCATTTTGTGACAGGTGTATTGAGGCGGAACCTCCATGCCAAACTTGGCAGCCTTCATCAAATGCACATGTGGGACTTAGACAGGCCGCCACATGTCTCATGCCTGCTTGGTACCATGAGACGCTACTTTGGTCTAAACCTCTTCTGGACCCTCGATGGAATTTCTTGGCTGGATTGCGCCTCTCAAAACCTATCAACTGCAGCCACATAACGTTGAAGACAAAGTAATGGCACCAGGGAACATTCTTCACTGTGTTGGGACCTTCTGAGGTTTTCACAGTAGGGGTGTTACCATAAATCATAAGAGGTGCAAAATGAAGAACTTGGGATGGAAGTGGGTGGGAAACACTGCTGAAAACCTCCTCCAGAGCCCTGCCCTTTGAGAAGTCAGAGCTAGCACTCAGAGAAGGAGACGCAGTATCTAACATAGTTAAAGGTATATTATGCCAACCTCGTCAATGAACTCATGTGGGGTTAATTGAAGGGCAGGGAGATCAATGGCTCTGTGAGCCTAGCCTTTCTGGTCTCTTGCTCTCTGATAGTGCCACCAGGGTGGATATGCATTTGTTAGGTCCCTAAAGCAGCTGGAAAGACTCATTTCCTGGGAGATCCCTGAGGAGAAGCCGCATGGACCTACCCTGTTGCAGCCCTGGTTTCTGCAGCAGCCTCATGGAGAACCTGCCAGCGCACGGACTACAATTTCCTCCTGCAGTCATTGTCTCCCCGTGTGTTTTTGGATTGTGAGGAGGACTTTGTAGATTGGTGTCAGACACATGGGATACTATTGGACTGGTGGTCTTAGATTGAACTGGGTTGGGATGCTTTTCAATGTTCACTTAACCTTTATATAAAACTCATAAAATATGAGTGTATGAATTTTGTTTCTCTAGTCTACACAGACTAACACACATGACACCCCCTCTAGATCCCGCCATGCAACACAGAAGTCACACTTTAATGTAGGAGGGGGAAAATCTCTATTATGGAACAATGAATATCATGGCTGAGAGAAGCCATTAGCCTGTGCAGAACAGGCTAAAGTGGCTGGCATGGATACTTTCCTACTAATCAGAGCAGAAGAAGCGTCTTCTAATTTGCCAGATAAGACATATTCTCGAAGACAGTGACGTGGGCAGTGGTAAGGGTAACTGGAGTAAGCCCACCTCCTCCGCCTCTGCTGCTGCAAGCTGACTGGGCACACAAACACCCTGGGGGGCAATGCCTGAGTGTGGCTTCTGATATTGAATCCCCTGAACGGACAGAAATTTGTGAATACATCCCTGATACAGGTGCTCGTGGTGGGAAGGCTCTGGCAGTCAGGTATCGCCTGGTGGAGGCAGGGTCTCACACTTGCCACTCTCCTGTGTTCTACAAAGAAAGGAGCCCTGCAGCTGGAGGAACATCCATTAACTGAGGCCTGCGCTTCTTTTCGTGGACATAACGTTGACGCAAGATACTCCTGATGACAGCCTGGTGTCCCCTCTAGGACTTGGCCAACATCTGTCGTGAGCACCTGAGCCTCCGTGACCTTGTTAGGAGACACTGGTTGTCTTTGAAGGGGCCCAAGGCTGTGACCACAGGGTAATACGGGCTTTCCTTTTTGCAAAGGATCACCGTGTCCTGTAGATTTTTTGCTGGAGCAAATCCACTGGACAAAGTGCTTCCTCCATTTTTTGCTGTGGCCCTCAGCAGGAAGCTGTCCCTTCTCTGGTGGGAGCTGTGAGGACTTGATCTCAAGGCACTCAGCCAATGCCTTGTCTTGCACAGGCTGGCTTAACCCACAGACTTGGGAGATGCCTCTTCCCGCTAATCCTTTTCCATGCTCTTCTGGATTGGGCCATTTATGAGTCTCCCTCTTGTCAGTGGGAACAGCATCCTTCCTTCTCCTTGTCGAGGGGTCCTGAAGGTTGGGGCTTTTGAGCTTCTGCTGCCCCATGTAACTTGCTCTAGCCACCACGAAGCCACTTGGCCCTTGACATATTGGCTTATCCCCAGTGAACAAATGCTGGGGGCGGCAATGGACCACCTGAGAAGGCAAAACATTGGTGGCAGTGAGCACATCAGTGGTGCAGTCCTGAAGGAGCCCGTCAACAGGACAGCATGGAGAACCATCCTCTGCCTCTACCTCCACCTGGAGCTTAATCTCACTGCACACTCGTGCTGTAAGGCTTGGCTTTTCAGGAACTGGAGCACACTTTCCAGGTAGCAGGAAACTTTTACTACATCCTAGAGCCTCGAAGCACCCCCGGGTCCACATCATTGGTTTGAGATTTTGCCAGCACACTGGTTTTGAAAGTGTCTCTATCGTCTAGCTCTATTGAAGAGGACTTCTTGACCACCACCAACCCTGTCTCTTTGGCTCTTGAAGATGGACATTCAGAGTTCACTTCCAATCTGGGGCCTCCTGGGGCACAACTAGCACCCTCTTTCCTTGACCCCTTGCTGGTCAGTACTGGATTTGAGGTTTGCTCTAGGCTCTCTCTCTGGACACTTTCATTCTGGAAGGTTCTGCCAAGGATACTGGGCATGAAGGCTGGAAACGGCTGCCTGAGGGCCAATGAGCATCCACTGTCATTATCAAGTGGGGGGTAGGCTGGGGTTCCCTGAACAGGCTCCTCTGTAGGGGAGCAATCAGCAAAAGGACTCTCCAGGGTAGGGCTTGATTTCTTTGTGGTCACTCTCTCTCCCCAGTCTGCCTGACAGGGTTCTCCCAGGACCTTGACAGCCTCAGTTACTAGGTTAGTTCAATACTTAGGGGTGGCTAAGCAGGTGGACTTTGGAAAGGACATTGCGTTGTCTTTTCTTGTCCTACAGAGGTTTGTGGGCTCAAGGACTTTGAGGGGCATGCACCACCTCTGCCTCATTTGGAGCCTTACGATATGCGAGTCCAGCACCTGTTGAGTGCCCGGGCTGAGAAAGGAAAGGCTCTGCGTTGTGTTCAGATCTTCCAGCTCTCCCCAGGAGGCCACATTGACAACATGTGGGTGGGTCAGGGAAATAGACAAAGCGTGCGTGGTCGCAAGACATGAACGGCAAACAATGCCAGGGATCTGATCCTTTCTAATCTGCTCCACCTTCCTGCACATGTGGACATTCAGGGTGTTTTCCAGTAGGATTTTATTTGGACCCCTTAGGGTGTAAGTTCCTGCGTTAATCCCCTTGTGTATCCTCAAATCACTTAACTCCTTTGAGTCGGCTCCCGGAGTTCCTTTTGGGCAGTAGTTTCCTGATCCACAGAGAGATAGATTACATTTGGATATTTTCCTCAAGTAATTCCCTTGTCCATTGACCGAGTTGTTCCTCAGCTGGACACCGGCTCTGCAGCACGCAAGCGACGGTCCAGGGTGTGTGCATCTTCCTGGGGACACCGTCTTCATTACATTCTTCCCCTGCTTGTCTCCAGGTGTTGAGCAGGAGCATTCGGGCTGCTTCATATCCAGACAAGTCCCTGGCCACTTTTCCTGAGGCTGCTTTAGTGTCAGAGACTCAAGAGTCCCATTGCCGAGGGGCCCCTGCAATTGAGGGAAGTTCTCTTGGCGGTGGAGCTCCGATTGCTTCAAGCAGCCAGGAAGCTTGGGGTCTGTCTTTGGGGTCTGGACCTTCTGATTGTCCTGGGGATGAGTGGGTTTGTGAAGACAAAAAGCTTCCTGGGGTGGTGGTATCATAAAGGGTAAAGAACTCTCACTTTCCTGTTGTTTCTTTAAAAAATGGCTTTCCAGCTGTTGAAGTGAATTTGGAATGCGTGATTGGGACTTAGTGTGGACGGTAAGACAGGATTCATCACAGGGACTCTTGTGAGGAGGAGGAAAAGGTACTGCGAGTGGGCCACGGGGCTGTGGACCGGGCGGAGTCAGGACTGTAGCAGGCGGTGGGGCCTGGGCTTGGCATGCAGTTGGAAGTAAAAGTTGGAATCGACCTTCAGTGTAGGGCAAGGAGTGACGTTGCAACAAGAGTGGGTACTCTTTAGCTTGCATTTGAGCTGGTAAGGCATTAGGAATTTCATTAAATAAGACAGTGGGAAACTCTAGGGTGGATCCAGAGACCCTGAGAGCAGCTGCCAGAGACTCGCTGTGCAGAAAAGGTAGACCCCAGAAAAACTCACTGAATTTTTGTGGAAAATGCTTCTGAGCACTGGGTATCTGCTCTGCTTTGATGCTGGCATTCCAGAAGGGCTGGGGAGGTGCAGTGATCTGCTCCCCATCGAGTGCCTTCAACATATTTAAGGCCTGCAGATGGTATTCTGATACACCCTTTCCTTTTTCTTCCCAAATATTCCATTTCTCTGCCTTTGTGATTTCTATTTCCAGCAGTTTGTGGACATTGGGGTTGAGCAAGGTGGGCCTCCCTACTTCCCCCTGCCTCTTTGTGGGTCCTTCCCGAAAGGTGTCTTCTTGGGGGTGCCAGGTAGAGTGCTCTTTCAGAGACCCAAAGTATTCCAAGGAGGGAAGCTGTAAGTTCTTGGCAGCTGCCCAACACTGGGGTGGGGAGGCAGTAGGGAGGCCTGTGGGATCCTGACTTGTGATGGCTGCCATGGCAGGTGTGGAGCAGCGGTTGTGTGGAGATGGGCTCTGCCTGGGCCTTGCCAACAAGTCATTCTGAGAATGAGTCCCTGTGGGGTGCGGGGCTGGTGAGTCCCAGAGAGTGCTTGGAGGCTGCAGGTAGGCCTTTGAATCCGGGGGTTTGGCACTGGGTGAGGGAAGAGCCAGTGGTGTGGGTGAAAGACTGTCAGGTTCATGGGAATGTGCGCAGTCTGGTGATTGACTCAAGGCGGGTAAGACATGAGAAGTTGAGATGCACATCTGGGCCCGTGGAAGGGTGGAGTTCTGAGACCTAGGTGTCCGGAATGGATGAGCCGCAGAACCGTGTGGGGCGCGCGTACCGACGTAGACTTCAGCCGTACCTCTATTTCGCCAGCTACCAGAGAGGGCTTGAGCTTTCTGTTGACCAAAGCTGCCAGTGTCAAGTGGGTTTCCCAAGTGGCTGCAGGAGACAGAAGGACCAGATTACAGCCAGGACTGAAGGGGCAAGAGACCTAGCAGGCTAGCAAGGGTCGGTGCAAGCTCAGCCCCTCCCCAAGCCTTGATGGCCTGCTCTTCCTGCCCCACCCCACTGCCCGGGACTCCTGTCATTCTCTGCCCATCCCTGAAAGTGTCCCCCAAACCAGCGCATCCCAGCTGCTCTGCAGCCCGAGGCCACACAGGCACCCTGGTTGGAAGATGCACCCCGCGGTGAAGCAGGAAGGTTACTTACTTCTGCCTAAGACGCAAACGCAGGTTCTGAGCGCCATATAGTTCTTGCAGGAAGCTTCGGAAAACTGGAAATCAAGAGAACCGTTATGGTGCAGCCCTCCCAGAGGACCGAAAGGAATGTCACACGGGCTGTGCACTTAGGACGTTGGACTCTCCAGAGCTCAAGGTCAAATGATAGCTTACTCCCACGGGCAGGAGGTGCTTTGGCATTTCAAGGAGCATCGGTTTCCAATATTGTCTGTGGGGTCTCAGTGAGCAATCTGAACCTTGGCAAAGTTACACAGCTTATCGCAGTTACCCCTCAATGTTCCACCTCCAAATCCACCAGAATCTGCTCCTGACACCCCCACTCCTCCCTACTGGGTCCTACCTTGGCCAGCCTTCATCCCATTCTAGGCCCCTCCTGTACATCTGGGAAATATCTGGGTTCTGTTTCCATCCACAGTATCCTTTTGTTCAGGATTATTACCTGAGAGAGACGGGCTGTTGCCACTGGCATCCTGCAGAGGAGGGGACAGGAGAGCTTACAGAGTTTGGTTGAATGGGCAGAACCTTACCTTTCAGAGCGTCACCTTTGTCCCTTGACCTGCTGCTTCTCCTTGTCTCCACCTGAGGCTGGGGCACAAGAGAGGAAGTCAGGCTGGAATCCAATCCTGCGTCTGTTCTTTGTGACAAACTGCAGGCATTTACTGGTGATTAGAAGAATGACAATCTCCATGGAATGACTAAAGCCCAGAAACCAGCTTCTGTGTGAGACCTAGAGTGCATTTCTTCCGTCAGCCTTCCTCTGCTCACGGAGAGCACACACTCTCAGCACTCAGTGTTCTGGTGGGCAAGATTTTGATTATGGAGGCTGAAGCTCTGGGCCAGCCCTTGACCACTTCCTCCCCGGGGTCAGCCATGCTTTCTCAATTAGCCCAGACAGAAAAGGAGCCTTGGCCCAGAGACTGGAGCTCAAGGAAAGAGACTGAGGACCCAGTGATGAGAGCTGCCCTTTGAAATGTCTAGTCATCTAGTCCTTAGCCACTGCGTCACTATATTGGGGATTTTTACCTATTGCCCTCTATAACAACTAGAGATGGGAGGTCTGAGATCTTCAAAGAGAAATATTTTTGAATGCTCATCTGACTGGCAAATGATTTACATATCATACGAGTCAATAGTTCAGTCGTTCAATCAGATCAAGGGCAATGGTACAATCAATGATTACCATATCCATTTTAGAACAACACCCCCCCCCCCTCCATGGTTAAATTGCCTTCAAAAGGAGTTGTGTAATCACAGTCAGGTCTAAAGCTCTCTGTCCCCTCTGGCCTCCTTCATTTTTTCGTCTTGAAATAAATCCCCCTTCACTCCCTAGCTTCCCGATGGGGAAGTTCTCCACACTGCTGATCTCACAATCCCTCCCTCTGCCATGAGATCTCTCCACCTGCAACTCTGTCAACCCTTGTGTCCATGATCATGATGCATCCACGCCTCCTGTGCTTCACAAACAGGGAAAGCCAACAGAAATAATGAAAATCAACATAAGCCGGCAAGGATAAAATGATACCAATGCAGTGAACAAAGTCCTAACAGTGAGTAAGGACGCACCAGCCCTCATCAACATTCCAAAGCCAGGGCTGATGGTCTCTTCTTTCTTGAGATTTCCCCTATCAGGAAATTAATTACGAAAGGAAAAATTTATAAAACAAGGAAAAATCAATCTCTCCTATGGCTGGGTTGAGAATTTCTTACCTTTATCCTTTTCCTGGGTGGTCGCACAGGTGGAGTATTTGGAAGGAAGGGGAGGACCAGGAAGAAGCAACCCACTCCATACAGGATGCCCAAGGTCAAAACAGTGAACCAGGTGGGGTATTGGTAGGTCAGCCAGGAAGCACTTTTCTGTTCCAGCAGAAAGAGAATCTCCTCCATCTTCTGGATACAGCGGTTGCACTCAGGCAACTGAGCACTCTGAGTCCCCTCTGGCTTCAAACCCACTTGCATCACAAACCTGGGCCCACATCACTAAAGGGTCACAGTGGGGTGGGAGGTGACAGCAGGACAGCACATAATCCCTCCCTCTACCCTCCAGCTCATCACATCCCTCCCCTGCTCTGGTCTTCTCTCTCCCACTGCCTGCTCTGGGCCTCCAAAGTCACCAGCTGCACCTGATGGAATGGAATCTTAGTGCAAGTTCTTATTCATTCCACCTCCCACCTAGGTATTACCTGCTTCCTTGGCAAGTTGCCTGAATCATGACCAATTTCATAGGCTTAGAATATCTGAAGTTGTCTCTGTCCTCAATGAAAACCTTCTCAAGTCATGGTTTTACTTTGTCTTATCCAAGATAGAGAACTTAGGTTTATGTAACATTTATTTAGCTTTATGAATGTTGGATGAAAAGCTTGGAATTTGACTTCTATGACCAGGAGAGTTATTCAAGAGCTGAGGTATATCTCTCCCAGGAGAGAGATCTAACAAATTTTCTGCCAGATGGTACATTTGGGGAGACAAGGAACACTTAAGCATTAATCATTCTTAACAGTGTCCCCTGCAAATCTTCCTTGTGTGTGACTACTGCCCATTTAGGGCTTGCTCTGGGAACACTTGATGGGGTAATAAGCCTTGCAACAATTCAGGCTCAAAGGGCAAGCATCTGGCTGAGCAAAATAAAGAGATAATATGGATTGAGTTGTGTCCTTACCACTACCACTTGAGATATTCCCCCAAAATTCGTTGGAACCCTAACACTGAAGGCTATAATCTGATTTGGTTATGTGAGGGCTCTCTCTGGGAGAAATGTACCTCTGTCCTTGGCTTCACACAAGAACCAATTGACGCAGAAACCTAGTTTGTGATCCAAGTGACTTTATAAAGGATAGAAGAGGCAAATATGCTCGTGGGGGGTGGGGGCGGACTGGACAGCCCACGCGCGCTGGGTTGCATGACAGCTGGTGGGAGGCCCCCACCCATACCCTGTTGGTAGGCATGGCTGACGGTACTGTTTGACCCCATTGACTGAATTAAGCCCACCTGGTCTAGATGGGGGCCCGCCCAGGTTGACCTGCTTCCTGTCACAAGGACCTAAATGTGTGCATCTTTCCAGCCTGAAGCAGCTTTCAACTGTCTGTGATGGGGAGGAGGTTTGGCATGCACAGCGACCACCCTCAGTTCTGCCTCTACTTACCTAACAGGTACACGGCATTTCTTTTCTGTTTTTTAAAACAACAACAAAAAAATCATTTGTAATCTTTCTATTCCAGCGGTGCTAGGAGCAAGGCAGAGGCAAAACCCAAGAACAGGGTTCTTCTCTGTTGAAGCGCGATAAACTCACGGGGAAGCAAACAAGCATCTTCATCCATGTGAAGTGAATCTGTGAATCAGCAGCTCCCAACTGACCAAAGCACGCACAGAGCAGCCCAGCATCAAGGTCCGTTTCTGTGCACTGCTCCCACTGTGAGGAAGAGCTTCATGTGCATTAAAAGGGAACTTTTGTAATATTTGAATTTTGAATAGTGGTTTTTGTCAGAAACTGGAAAAAAATCTCAAAGCCTGAAGAAACTCCTTTCTAGTACTGAACATTCAAGGGAGCCTGTAGAAGCCTGAAATGATTGCTAGGTGACCACCTGGATCTGCTTGTTGAGTGAAAGTGGCAGAATAGCAGCAATAGAGCAGGGGGTTCATTCTGACCACTGACACTCGTGGACCTGGTTTACAGGCAGTAGAGAAGAAGATGAGAGCAGGTTGACTCGTTTGAAGTCCATGACCTACTCTGAGGGGACTAGAGTTGTGGAGAATTGGTGATGGGGCCAAGGCCTAAAGGCAATGCGACCAATGGACACTGAGGTGAGGCCAAGAGAGGGAGCCCACATTGACTTGACCCGAACCCGACCAGATGAAGAGAAGAATGTTGAGCCTGTGCACTGGTATATACTGCTGCAGACTGTATAGACGAACTGTCCTGCTTTGACTTTCTTGTGCATGTGGACTTCACAAGGTTCCAACTGGCATGAAGACTCTTTATATTGAAGAATATGATTGTCTCCTCAGAGCACTGGGTTGATGGAAGTAGGCAGTAGAGAAACTGGATAGCCAAAATGGGCCAGATAAAGGCGTGAAGTGGCTAGCTTACAAGATTTCATAGATACTGGAATATATTCATAGAATTATAGGATTAATATGTGGGTGTACCTTACCTGCAATTGGTAAGCATAGGATATTTTTGTTTCATCACTTACAGAATATTATGTTTAAAGGAGGGTGGCACGGAGTGAAATGTATGCATTTTCATATTATACTGTTAGATACTGATATGATTCTATTATTGTTTTGAAATTATATACGGCTAAAGAATTTTGTGAAAATGTCAAATGGACAAGGGGTGGTCTGTTGTAGTTATACAATCTGGTGTCAATTTGGGACTTGAGAGGATTAAGAGTGAAGGGGTAGACTCTAGTCTCTCTATTGGGTTATGGCCAATGAGGCCTCTTTGTGGGCCTGGCCTTCCCGTCAGGGTTCTGGGAAATCTGGTATTTCCTCCTTGGAGGCAGGAGACTATCTTTCTGCTCATTCCCTGAGAGATGTCCTACTAACAAGACACATGGCACCACACTGATAGAACCCATGCCCTGGGAACTGGAGGAGCCACATGGAGACCCTGCCAAAGCTGAGATGCTTCTACCACCACTGGATGCAGAAGACTTTGCAACTACTGACCTGTGATCTTCCTGCATTTGGGGTCATTGAAGGTGTTTCATGAGTCTGAAGAGAACATTATAGATTGATATCAGACATGGGCTAATATTGGACTTATGGACTTGATCTTGGTTGGGCTGGAATGCTTTCTCAATATACAACTGTTCTTGTATATAAAGGTCTTTCCTATACACATCTGAGTGTGGATTTGTTTCTCTAGTCTACCTGGACTAACACTCATGGATCCCTTTCAGGACTGTAAGTTCTGTTCCCCTGACTGCTGCAAAGTATGTGACAGAGAAGAAAAGGGAGAAGAGTGAACTGTACCCATTTATTGAGGTAAGAAAAGTGATGAAGGAGCATGGCCGGTTCCCCAAACTTCATGAGTGGAAAAATGGGCTCTTGGCACAAAATGACATTCAATCTTCACCAAAAGATTCAGGGCTAAATTGCTGCCCTATCTCTGACCTCAGCTTTTGTTTTATTTTAATTCTCATATAATTCACATATATCATTCAATACTTCAGTCATATTAAGATTTGTGTAATCCTCACCACAATCAGGTTTACATCATTTCCTTCTTTTATATTCATTTTTGTTAGCCCCCCCCCCTCACTCCCCCAAATCTTCCCTGCCTGTCCCTAGGTGATTGTTAATTCTGTTAGTGTCTCTCTGGATTTACCTCTCCTGGATTTCATATGTATTAAAAAAAAATACAAAACAAAATCAAGAAACAAGTAGAAAAGAAAAACTAACAATGATAAAAGAGAGAAAAACCTCAATCGAACAGAAAGTGAAAAATACTAAAAACTGGAACCAAATTAAAATTAGTCTGAAGAGATCAAATGATCAGGTGTTACATTTGAACTTAACTATATCTGTTCATGTCCATGGACTGTGGTCAGAGGGAATTCACCCCACATGTGCATTTGAGTCCTTTTGCAAACTGGGTGTTCCGAACTTAAGCTCTGATTCTTGTTCATACCTGCAGATTGAGATTCTCTTATTTATCACCCTGGCATCACACTGGCTGTGCTGCTTGTTCTGGGCGGCCTTAGTTGATATCTCACTTAGATGGCTGCTTATTTTCAGGAAAAAAGGTTTAAGTACAAGGCCCTGTTCTTTGTGATGGATGTGCACCAACTGATTTCAGGGTTTTTTTACACCCTATGCTTTCCAGTCAAATATTCACTTGAGGTAATTCAAAACACTCACTTGGCTCGATGACGCCAGAATAGCTCCCCTCCATGCAGTTCCATGGAGCTCAGCATAGTTAGGGCACAGTGATGAAAAGACGATTGAACCATGTACTGAACGTTCAGGTTTTTCCCTGCTTTTGAAAATCTGTTTGCGCTTGTAGAGTAAATGTTTTGTACTTTTTAAGAGTGTAAAAAAAATAGATGGAGGGATTCAGAGAAAATGGCGACCAGATAGGACCCATCTATCTGGAGCTCCTGCTGCCAGACCAGAAAAATAGGAAATTAGGTGAAGGAAACGGGGAGGTGGAGTTCTGAAATTAGAACTAGGGTAACAGGGTTTCTCCTGAACCCCTTCTTTTGTGGGATTTCCACTCACAAAGCAAACCAAGAATGCTTTAAAGCACTATAATTTTGACGAAGTGGCAGGTGCCAGATATGCCCTTGCCTGGAGCAGGGATCCCTGCAGGTGGACGCCCTGAGAGGGGGCAGAATCTCAGACACGAGGGGAACCCCACACTGAGCTCTCCATGCGGTTGGATGCCTTGAGCTCACGGTCAGGGGTTGGTGGTGGGTAGCCATAATTTAGAGTAGAAGAAAAAATATATTATTACCTTAGGAAGATCATGGTGTGGGAGAAAAAGGCAGAAAGTCGGGAGTCCAGGGAGCAAATTTAGTTCCAATTGGCCGACTAGCAAACAACCCCCCTGATAAGCTGCATCTCCCCCTCTGGGGGTCAGCTTGACAGCCACCAAATCTGAGCACATCACAAGTAGAATTTTTTTTAAGGGTGAAACATAAATGATTGGTTTAAAACTCAAACCCAAGTCTGGTTGCTCAGCTCCAAGCACCACATAGGGGAGTCCCTTAACATAAATCAGCATAAGAAGCAACCTAGCTAAGGAATGCCAGAACTCAGCCACAGGGCCTGGCAGCTTTTACCATAACAAAGACCCGCTGTAGCAGTGTCAGCCTTAAACAGCACTGAGCTGTAGCCCAGAGACTGTGGGAGACAATTTCATTCTAGCTGGCCAGAGGGATAAAAAAGAAAATCCTCTGATCTAGGAAGCATCAGCAGTCTAGATAGGACAACAAGCTTCCCTCTCAGTGATTCTACACATAGCTGGGGAGGCCCTGCCGGTCTTGGAGCCCTAGACGGGGCTGAGGGAGCCCCCCAGTGCCCCCTCCCAGCCCCTGCTGCAGTGCTACATGCAGCACAAGGCAGGTACTCCAGCACCCAAGTGACCCCTGGCCACGGGCGCGATCTTGCTTTTGAAGTAATCTCACACAGCATCTGTGGAACCCTACATCAGGGATGGGAAAGTCCATTAACGCATGCCCAGGAGAGCCAGCATAGGAAAGCTGGATTTTCCTGCCCGTGGGCTCCGATGGATGTTGCACCTGGAGCAGCCCACCTGGGCCAGATGATTGCAGTTCAGCCAATGGGATTGACCTGGGGTCCTTCACCAGCCTCCCCGGGAACCCTTGAAAAGGCAGGAACCAGAAGGGAGAGGGGTGGTCTGGTCGTCTTCCTGGGAGGAGAGAGATCCTTGCATGACCTGAGGCAGTCTCTGCCAGGCCCCATGGTCAAAGGAATCCTATGGGTGCCTTGTAAAACCTGAAGCTTCTTTTAACTCTCATTAAATTCACTTGGATCACGAGCCTGGCTTCCGCATGAAATTTTTCTCGCGGGGAGCCAAGGACTGGGGTTGGAATTTAGGCCAGAGAGAGAGACCTTACAAGTCCATGACCCCGTGACCTTGAGGAAGAGTTGGAATTCCTCTGGCCTCAAGGACAGGTGATCAAGTATCATTACCTCCTTACCCACTGCTCTACTTATTCTCACTTTATTCACTAGCCCTTCTAACTTTTCCACCGCACTCAGTTTCAACGTGCTCAGGTTGGTGTTGGGCTTTTATTTACTCGCTTTCTTCTTTATCCCTCTTTTTTCCCCTTTTCCCCTCTTTTTCCTCTTCTCTCCCACTCTCTCCTCTCATATGCCACTAAAGGCTTCCAGGTCACTTCCCTCCGCTTAGGGCAAATCAACCCAAATAGCAGGAGGCACTCCAGCCTGCCTTGTGTGGGAGTGCTGTACACCACACAAGGCACCTGGGACAAACACCTACAGTGCGCTGCACCGTTGAAGAAACCTCCGTCATGCCTCTAAGGTGATCTCGTCAACTAGGGCAATTCTGCCCAGCACCACTGGGTCCCGGCATTAAAAGGGCACACTGCCCTGCCATGTTGGAGCAGTGTCTAAACCGCTCTGGCCCTTCATCCAAGCAATCAGGGATCAGCTACTACTTTATACTTTATTTCCTCCTTGTCTCTCTCCTTGCTCTTTACCATCACAGCCAACCTTAGTGAACTCAGTTGGATTTATTTCCTTCTTTCTCTTTATTCTCTTTTTCTTTCTTTCCTCTTTCTGTCTTTGCTTTCTTCACCTCTCTCTTAGCTTGTACGATTCTCTCTGCTCCCTCTCATTGCTTGCACATACCACTGCTGGTTTCCAGAGCCCTACACTCTGCCTAGGGCAACCCTGTCCTCCTAGTGGGCAGCCTGACCCCTAAGACAGTACTGCACACAGGACGAGTCAGAGCTACACACAGCATAACACAGGGTCAGTTATTTCTTTAACCATTTAAAAAATACTCTCTCCTCCTCCTTCCTTTTCTCTTCTCTCTTTTTCCTTTTATTGGACTCTTCTTACAGGTTTTCTGCTTTTCTCCGCTCCATCTAGCTCTTCTCTACTTCCTACCACAGCCTCCACAGATTTGGTTCTCCTTTTTAGTTGTTTTCTTTTCTTTTTTTTTTTTTTTACTGTTGTCACCTTTGTTTACTCTGTGCATTTTAGTTGTGTGTGGGTGAGTGGTTGTCAGTCTGGTTGGCATTATTGCCCCAGTCTGTGTCTTCCTCTTTCTCTCTTTTTCCTCTCCTTTCACTCTCTTTCCCATCACAAGACAATAGCTGTCTCCAGGCCACTCCCCTCTGCCTAGGGCAAACCTGAAGGCCCAACTGAGGGAGCTCCCACCCCCCACTTATTGGTGTGGCAAGCAGCTGGGGAATTCATGCTGGTCCTCTCCCACACACCAGGCCACAGGTTGTTCTCCCCTATAAAAAGTGGGGGCATCCCCAGCCTAAATCCTGAGGTCCTACAAGTGACTGGGGGAAACGCCTGACCACCACTTGTGAGGCTCCACGCTACTGTGGGAACATCCACCCAATCTCCAAGGCGATCTCTCTGTACATCCCCTTGTCTAGCCAGATTTGTAAAGTAGAATTTGGATCATGATAGTGGGGGGAGGAAGCATTTAGGAACTAGAGGAAACATGTTTCATTGTTGCTACCCTGCACCCTGACTGGCTTATCTCCTCCCCACATCCCTTCAGGAAGGGGGTGTCCAGTTACCTACCAATGGGCTTTGAGTCTCCACTCTGCACTCACCCTCATTTACAATGACATGGTTTTTGTGTTCTTTGATGCTTGATATCTGATCCCTTCAACAGTTCATGGTCACACAGGCTGGTGTGCTTCCTCCATGTGGGCTTTGTTGCTTCTGAGCTAGATGGCCGCTTCTTTATTTTCAAGCCTGTAAGATCCCAGATGCTATAACTTTTGATAGCCAGGCACCATCAGCTTTCTTCACCACATTTGCTAGTGCACACATTTTTCTTCAACCATCATGTTGGAAAGGTGTTCATCATGGAATGCCAATTTAATATAACGTGTTCTTGCATTGAGTAAGTATTTGGCAATGTCCATCTACTGCCTTAATACTAAGTCTATAAATATATGCACGTTGATCTATTTACGAACCCTCCTGTATAAATATATTTACATATGTACATGCCAGTATGTAGACCTCTAGAAATACCCTTTGTCACCTAGTTCTTTCCTCTATTTACTTTTACTTTCCTCTTGTCCGACTATCATGCTCAGCTTTCACTTGGGTTTGAGTAATTTCTCTTGGTTACATTGCCCTTGCTGAATACCTACCAGGCTTCTCACACCCTCCTTGCGACGGATTTTGGATTACTTGTTGCTCCCCTGTCGCTGGATTGGTCAGCATCACCTCCTTACCCCCTCCTCTCTCTCTCCCATGTCCCCGGGAACCATTGGTCCTGTTGTTTTCTCCTCCAGACTATTCTTCCAGCCTATCTTATCTAGATAGATCTGTTGAGATAATAATATGCACCAAAAATCAAACCATAGCAAGATAGGCGATGGGTGAGAACACTGTGATGACAAATAAAAACAACAACAGAAAACCAATGATCAATAAAAGAGTAAATTAATTAAAAGACAAAAAAATTTTTTAAGAAAGAAAAACCTGTAAATAGATCAAGGTCTGATTTTTTTTTTTCTATAGGTGTGTCCTTCAGTCAGGTCTGATGGCGTATCATGCTCTGGCCCCAGAGTCTGTCCTTTGTACTCCCTCAGGGGCTACCCGCTCTGCTCTCATGGTTGCTCTGCTGCATGCTTTTAGTGATTTGCCTCCGTGTTGGAGGGCCAGTCGGGTCAGTCCCAACACAGAGTCTCCGGTATTGTCCCCATAGGGCTCTGGGCCAGCAAGGGATGGCATGTCTCATAGTGGGATCAGCCATATGGTCCACTCTGTACATTGGCTGTTCAGAGTGCCAAAATCATCCTCCAAGCCTGGTGGACCAGTGTGTGCTCCACTCTCTTCCTCCCCCTTCATTTGCCCCTGTGTGCTCTGATCAGACATGTCCATCTCCCCTAGCTACAGGTTCAGTGCCGTCTTCTAAAGTAAATTCTTCTGGGGGGAGGGGCAGTTGTCCACGTAGCTGGTATGGAGGCTGGACCATCCACTTTTCATTTAGGATCAAAAGCATCTAGCTTTTAGCATTAGGTGCTATTAAGTCAGTTCCAACTCAAGGCAGAATGAACCACTGCGCAGTCCTACACCATCTTCAAAACTGTTGTTATACTTGAACCTAACATTTCAGCCTTTTCCAGGGACTGGCATCTCCTGATAACATATCCAAAGCATGTGAAGTCTCCCCGTGCTTGCTTCTAAGGACCTTTCAGACTGTTCTTCTGACACAAATCTGTTCATTCTTCCAGCACTCAATGGTATTTTTAATATTCTTGGCTAGTGTCATCTTGATGGGTTGAAACACTATCTCGCTCTAGTGTTGATGTACATTTTTCTGATGCCTAATTATACTGAGTATCTTTTAAGGTAATCATTTAATTTTTATGGCATTTTGAAAAGATGTCAATAAGGTCTATTTAATTTGTGTTCAGATGGAAACACATAACTCAAACTAAATATGTGACAGTAGAATAAGAATCCATTTTATCCTAAATACTTGAGATATTTATACAGCCTACTCAAGTTTTTATCAACATAGATAAGGTGGCGGTGGTGGTGGTGGTGGTGGTGGTGGTGGTGGTGGTGGTGGTGGTTTTTAAGAGTTAATCTCTAAATAGGGGGCTGTAGTACTGAGCACTGAATCTCCTTTGCTTGATTAATTTTTATGTTAGGGAAGTAATACAAGGATTCCATCAAATGACCCATCAGTTTGAGGAAAAAGCATATCAGAATTGATGGTCAAAGCCTATATGGCTTTATGGTTTAGTCTCTAGGGGTATGTAATGCTCTTGTGAAAATAGTATTCCTCATGATAATAACGAGGAACTGGTGGGCCTCCAGGGCTGGGAGCTGAACTGAGGGGCAGTTCTACCCTGTCTAATAGGGTCACTATGAGTTGGCAAAGACTCGATGGCTGTCAGTTTGGTTTGTTTGACTTGAGTACTGGCATTCAGTGTGTTTATCGAAATCAATAAATTACAAGCATTTAGATGTCTATTTTTTTGTTTTGTTTTTTTTTGTTTTTGTTTTTTTTTTTAATTTTATTTTATTTATTTATTTTTTTAATTTTAACAATTTATTGGGGCTCATACAATTCTTTTCACAGTTCATATATATACATACATCAATTGTATAAAGCACATCTGTACAGTCTTTGCCTTAATCATTTTTTTCTCTTTTCTTCTTTTACATTTTATTAGGGACTCATACAACTCTTACCACAATCCATACATATACATACATCAATTGTATAAAGCACATCCATACATTCCCTGCCCCAATCATTCTCAAGGCATTTGCTCTCCACTTAAGCCCCTTGCATCAGGTCCTCTTTTTTTTTTCCCCTCCTCCCTCCCCCTTCCCCCCTCCCTCATATGCCCTTGGTAATTTATACATCGTTGTTTTGTCATATCTTGCCCTATCCGGAGTCTCCCTTCCCCCCTTCTCTGCTGTCCCTCTCCCAGGGAAGAGGTCACATGTGGATCCTTGTAATCAGTTCCCCCTTTCCAACCCACTCACCCTCCACTCTCCCAGCATCGTCCCTCACACCCTTGGTCCTGAAGGTATCATCCACCCTGGATTCCCTGTACCTCCAACCCTCATATGCACCAGTGTACAGCCTCTATCCTATCCAGCCCTGCAAGGTAGAATTCGGATCATGGTAGTTAGGGGTAGGAAGCATCCAGGATCCGGGGGAAAGCTGTGTTCTTCATCAATACTACCTCACACCCTAATTAACCCATCTCCTCTCCTAAACCCCTCTATGAGGGGATCTCCATTGGTCGACACTTGGGCCTTGGGTCTCCACTCTGCACTTCCCCCTTCATTTAATATGATATATATATATACATATATATACATATACACATATATACACATACATACACACACTTATATCTTTTTTTTTTTTTTGCATGATGCCTCATACCTGGTCCCTTGGGCACCTCGTGATCGCACTGGCCGGGTGTGCTTCTTCCATGTGGGCTTATTTGCTTCTGAGCTAGATGGCCGCTTGTTCACCTTCAAGCCTTTAAGACCCCAGACACTATCTCTTTTGCTAGCCGGGCACCATCAGCTTTCTTCACCACATTTGCTTATGCACCCATACAAAATTTAAATCCCCCAAGCCTCTGAAAACTGCGAAGATTTCACAGCACTAGGTTGGTACTCTCCCATCCAAGAATCAGTGTAACTGGCAGGGTGTGAGGCATTCAGGCTCCCTCAGTTCCTCCTACTGCCTTCCCTGACCCTGGTCACTTGCTTCTATTACCTCTCTTGGACCTTACATGCATTTGAATTAGAACACCATAGAGTACAGTGCTCTACATGTGCAGCAGCTCTAACCATGTCACTCTCTGTCTCTATGAAGCCTCTTCCAACAAAATTCAAATGCGATTGTATGTGCACACATAAACACACGCATGCAACAGAGCACCCTTCTTAACAGAGAGTCAGGAGGGTCTCTTATTTGCTGTCCTCACTTTGGACACAAGTCCCTTGATGATGAGTAGGAGAAAAGGAACATCAGGTAGTGGGGGAAACCCTAAGGAGGAACAGAGGAGAGCTTTAACTAAGAATAATGCTACTAGGGGAATGATGGCATGTGAGGAAAATTAGATACTTCCAGACTGTCAGATTTTTCCATACAGCAAAATTAACTTTTCTAGTTTTGTCTAAAACTGGCCCCAGGAAATTTCAAATAGCACATCTCAGATTATCTAACCTACAAAGGAGTAGCCGGCCTTCCACCCACCCCCACCCCACCCCCGCCAAAAAACCAAGCGGTACAAAGCTCCACTGGGTACACATTTCAAAATATACATTCTCCTGTTTGGGCAGGCATCTGGCAACTTGCTCCGAGCTAGTGCACCCACACTTTTTTCCCAAGGCCATTGCTGGTGACAAGACCTTGTGCTCTTCTCACAAGCCAGAATGCAAACATAAATCAAGTCAGTGTAAGACGCCATCATCACCTCACTCAAAAACACCTCGTCAAGTGAACTCAAACTTCAAGAAGATGCTCATTTGTTTGGTTTTGTTGATGTGAGGGTGATAGTGCATTTGGAGTTTAGTCATTGCACTAGGTCAGACTGTTAATCAAGCTTCCTATATAGAGGTTCTGAAGATATTGTGTAAGAAGGTCTGAGTTGTCTGGCTAGACCAGAGCTTGCACACTGCTATTGACTAGAAGTTCCGACACACAGAATCCAGGACAGATAAACCCCTCAGGACCAATACTGAGAGTAGCAACACCACGAGGGAAGGTAGGGGGGAGAAGCAGAAGAAAGGGGAAACCAATCTCAATGATGGACATACAGCCCCACTCCACCACCCAGGGGAACAAACAGCAGAAGTTTGGGTGAAGGGATACAGCAGAGGCGTAAAATATAAAAATAAAAAGTATGTATAAATTATCAGTGGTTCACGTGGGTGGGAGGAGGGGAAAAAAGGAGCTCAAGGAGAAAGAACATGTTTGGAAATGATGATAGCAATGTATGTACAAATGTGCTTCATACAAATTGGTGTATGAATTGTTACAAGAGCTGTAAGATCCCCCAATAAAATGATTTATTTAAAATAAAAAGGACTGATTAGTGGTAGACAGGGGACTGGTTTTGCCACCATGACAGTGCACCTGCTCACACAAAAAAAACAGCATGCCTCTATCGCCCGATCTGATCCCAGCACACCGAGGCAAAATACTAAGGGTGTACAACAGAACAGGAAGGGGAACAGAGCAACGAAGTCCCCAGGGAATACCAAAAATAGACTTTGGGGCCAGGGCTAGCTGACCCATCATACTCTATGAGAAAACACTCCTAAAGGCCAACAAACAGTCCTTGAACTAACTAAAAGCTTTTCTTTCTTGTGTTTTGTTTTGCTTTTTGTCATTGGCTTGTTGGTGGTGGTGTTGTTCTTTTGTTTCATTTTGTTGCTTGGGTTTGCTCTGTCTCGTTTTTGTGCATGCTATGATTTCCACAGGTCTGTCTAAATGAGATAGGCTGGATGAACAATCTGGAGGAGAAAACAATGGGACTGACAGCTGGGGGAGGGAGATGGGAAAGGGGGGTGTAGGGAAAAAGGAAGTGCTGTTAACAAACCCAGGGACAAGGGAACACCAAGTGATCCAAATAGATGGTGAGGAGGGTGTAGGAGGCTTGGTAGAGTGTAACCAAGAGTAATGTAACCTAGAGGAATTACTGAAACACAAATGAAGGCTGAACATGAGAGTGGGACAATCAGAAAGTAAAAGGAAATCAAGGAAAGAGGTAGGAAGCAAAGGGCATTTATAGAGGTCTAAATAAAGGCATGTGCATATGTAAATATATTTATGTATAACGATGGGGAAATAGATCTATATGCATATATTTATAGGTTTAGTATTAAGGTAACAGATGTACATTGGGCCTCCATTCAAGTACTCCCTCAATGCAAAAATACTTTGTTGTATTAAAGTGGCATTGCGTGATGCTCACCTCCCCAACACAATTGCTGGAGGCAAATGGGTGCATAAGCAAATGTGGTGACTGAAGTTGATGGTGGTCGGCTATCAAAAGTTATACATTCTGGGGTCTTAAAAGCTTGAAGTTAAACAAGTGGTCATGTAGCTGAGAAGCAACAAAGCCCACATGAAAGAAGCACACCAGCATGTGTGATCACGAGGTGTCGGAAGAATCAGATATCAGACATCATCGGAACAAAAAAATCATATCTTTGTGAATACGGGGGAGTGTGGAGTGAAAACCCAAAGCTCATTTGTAGATAATTGGACATCCCCTTACAGAAGGGTAGCAGGGAGGAGAGGAGCCAGTCAGGGTGCACTGTAGCAACAATGAAACATACAACTTTCCTCTAGCTCCTAAATGCTTCTTCCCCCACAACTAAAATGATCCCCATTCTACCTTACAAATCTAGCTAGACCTGAGGATGTACACTGGTACAGATAGGAACTGGAAACACAGGGAATCCAGGGCGGATGATCCCTTCAGGACCAGTGGTGAGAGTGGCGATACGAGGAGGGTAGAGGGAGGGAGGAATGGAAAGGGGAAACCGATTACAAGGATCTACATATAACCATCTCCCTGGGGGACAGACAACAGAAAAGTGGCTGAAGGGAGATATTGTATAGTGTAAGATAAGACAAAATAATAATTTAGAAATTATTCAGGGTTCATGAGGGATGGGGAATAATTATCAGCTGATGCCAGCGGATTAAGTGGGGAGCAAATGTTTTCAGAATGATGAGGGCAATGAATGTACAAATATGATGTATGTATCAATTGTGATAAGAGTTGTATGAGGCCCCAAAAATTGATTATAAAAAAAGAGAAAAGAAATAACAGTATGAAAACATCCCCCCAAAAAGCATGCCTCTCTTGTCCCTCATATCCTAATCACCTGAACTCACTCCATGTGACTTCTTTCTGTTTCCATGAATGAAGGACAGTGGTTTGACAACACAGAAGAGGGGGGGAAAAAACAAGGGTGTCACCCAAACTGCTGAGTTTGAAAAATGTTTCCAAGAATGTAATCACAGATTAGACAAATGTGTGAAGTGTAATGGAGAGTACTATGAAGGGGATAAAAAATTTAAATGCATAGTTTTGAAAAAATTGTAGTTTTTGTCGGGTTCCCCCTAGTAGCTTCCAATTTCATAGCAACTCAAGCCATCACCATACATCAAACTGACAGAGAAGGGGTGGGTTTTGTGTGTAGGTGGTGTTGGTTATTGCACAGGGGCAAGGGACTTCTGGTGGCATAGTACCTTATGCCTTGGGTGTCAACTGTAATGTCAGCAGTGGGGAACCACCAGTCAGTCCTCAGAAGAAAAGGATGAGGCGTTCTACTCCCATAGAGTTAGCCTTTGGGAAACCCACAGAGATAGTTCTGCTCTGATCTCATAGAGTCGCTATGGCTCAGCATCGACTCCATCGAAGTGAGCTGACAAACTAAAGGCAGGAGATCTGAAAGAGGATGCGGAGACGTTGTCTCAGGTACTTTGGACATATTACTATGGTGGAACCAGTCCTGCAAGAAGGGCATCATTTTTGGCAGAGGGTTAGCAAACAAGAGGAAGACCCTTACTTAGGTGGATTGACACCGTGGCTGCGAGAATCGGCTCAAATACAGTAACAAGTGCGAGGATGGCGCAGGACTGGGCTTTGTTTCTCTCTCTAGTGCACAGGCCCCTATGAATCCGAACTGACTCCAGGGCTCTACAATATCAACTACTACAACCCTGAAGTTCAAACCTACCCAGTGGCTTCCCAAAAGGGAGGTGTGGCCATGTGCCTCTGTAAAGATGACAGCTAGGGAGCCCCTGCGGGGCAGTTCTACTCTGTGGCACAGGGGCAGCCAGGAGTCGGAATGTGCTTCACAGCAAAGGGTGTGCTTTGTCTCAGTTTGTGCCTGCTGCTGTTTATGCTATGCACTGAGTTTAACATGTGACACTCAGGAGCGAATGAATGGAAACACACCCATGATGCTTCCATGATGCCAGATGCAAGCTGACACTGTTTCTGAGTTCTGGGCATATTATTTTTTCAGAGATAATTTCCTGTAGCGGTGACACACCGAGTCCTATTTCATGTAAAAGCATCAGCAGCAGAGGAAAGCACTGCACAGAGAGAAGACTATGACACGTAACAGGCTTTCCATAGAGGAACAAAAGGGTGGATGTCTTGGGCTGCACTCTTTTCTTGTATACAGACAGTAAACAAGCTGAACACATCTCACCTAAGCATAACATTACAACTACTTGAAGCCCAGCTCAGGCATCTGGACAAGAGGCAGCAAGGAAGGATGGGAGAGAGTTAATGGGCTGGGCGTCCCCAAAGGTGCAGAGTGGGAATCAAGGGAGGATCCAGGACGAGCCAAGGCTTCTGGCAGAAGTCTGAGAGGAGAGCAGCAGAAAGGAGCTGCTCTCTGGGTCCTCACAGATGTAGCCAGTGAGAGAGCAGCAGTGCTGCCCCCTGGCGGTGCGCCGAAGGCAGGGCCGCTTCCCCCAGGGCTGGAGAGCTCTGGGGAAAGACAAATCCTGTCACTTTGGATGCCAAGTAAGGGGGCACTGTGTGCCGGTGGTGTACCTATGTTGGCCAAAGCGCTGCCCACTGTGCATTTGCTTCCCACAAGCACAGTTATCCTTCCTCGTGCATCCAGGAAAGACAGTTCTAGAAAAACACAAGCAGTAAAATAAAACACTGCCAGGTCTCGAACCATCCTCACCATTGTTACTATGCCCACTGATGTAGCCACTGGTTCGAGCTGTTTTATTGCCCGTCCTCCACTTTTTGCCAAGCATCATGTCCTTCATGGACTTGATGTCCCTTCAGGGACTGGTCTCTCCTGACAGCACGTCCAAAGATATCAAATGAAGTCCAGCCATCCTTTGTCCCCATGTTCTCTTGGCAGTCCTTGTACTTTTATTGCTCAGTGTCTGATTATTTGGGACCAGGCCTTATTGCTGCCCCTTCCTCACCTTGGCCCCCAATCCCGACCCCAAGCCCTGCACATCCACTGTGTGAAACCTCCTGTTCCTGTAACCATCCCTGTGCTTTTGTGTGGGGGGGTCTAGCTGGGTTCCCCTGGCAATTCGCCAGCTGCCCTTGGGAAAGTTCATGGAGTCGGCTAATTAGTAGAAAAGCCAAACGTCCAGCTGAGATTGGTTTACTCCCTAGCACCCTTGGGCAGGAGCACAGCCCCACTCCCGGTCCCAGGTAGCCAACGACCACACCTAGGTTCTCCGGACTTGGCAGCTGTAACATGTGGCCTGGGCTTCCCCTTCATTTCCTGCTCCTTTCTGGCTTGCTGTCTGACTTTTCTTTGCGGAATTAAAGCTGCAAATTGACAGGATCCCATAAACACTCTAAAGCCACAAAAAAACACCAAATGCCCACCCAAACATGTGAAACTTCCAAAAATCATCCTTAGAAGATTCCCAAACCCTAAACATTCCTAAACCCCATATATGCCCTGAAAACACCATGAAAGCCCTAAGAAAACCTAAAATGCTGGGGGAAAAAAACACATATAATATGAAAAATACCCTAAAATTCCTAAGGAACTCTGTAACATCACTAAAAACACCATATGGTGCTGAAAAATAACTATACACTCTAAAAAACCACCCCTAAATCCCTTAAACACTCCCTAAAATCTTATAAAACACCCTAAAAACCCCAAACCACCCGAATGCCCCAAACACACCTTGAACGTCCACAAACAACCTAAAAGCCCTAAAAAATCACATGCCACCAAAAAGCCCTAAATGACCGCAAAATTCCAACTCATAGCCACCCTATAGAGGGCTTCTGGAGCTGTCAGTCTTTTATGGGAACAGCTTTATCGTTCTCCCAAGGAGAAGTTGGTAGGTTTGAAACCCTGACCTCATATTTAGCAGTCTAATAATTGCTGGACAGTGCCACCAAGGCTCTACTGGTGTAGTGGGTTACACATTGGGCTGCTAACCTCAAGGGAAACGGTTCAAAACCACCACCCACTCCTTGGGAGAAAGAAGAAGCTTTCTTTCTATTCCCCTAGATTTCTCATTGAAGGTGTAAAGTAACCTGTTAAATGCTCGCAGTGGCAGCAGCAATGTCTCATAACCATGGGGAAATGTGGTTCAGAAACTTCAGAAGCAAGCATCCACCAGTAGGTGACTGACCAGCAGTATTGACTTGGGCAAAGAGAAGGTGACATGGAAGGGTAAGGAGAAGAATGCGTGCAGAGGGCAGGTTGGCAGCTGAGCCTAAGTCCAGTAGAAACAACAGCAGAATGGCCTGTTCCTGGAAGGGCCACAGGAGATGGTGCGACTTCATGTAGCCCCCACTTACATGTGTAACAGCAGCAATTGCCTGAACACGTGGTCTCCCCAGGGAGGAGCCTTTGTGTGGTGTTAAGATGCTGTTACTGTCTGTTGTACTGTGGTGGCCTGCATTTGGCTGTAATGGTGGAAATTTTGCAGCCAGTAGTTCAAATGCCTGCTGGGTCACTCACTGCAGGTAGACTTCAGCAGTTTCCAGACAGAGACGAGGGAGGAGGACCTGGTCTTCCACTTCTGAAAGAACTGGCCAGTGTGAACCTTGTGAATGGCAGAACACTATACCTGAACATGAGTACCGCAGGCTATAAGGCATGATGGATTGACACAGTGGCTGCAGCAATGTGCTCAAACATAGGATAGTGCTGGCCTGGAAAATAGTTCATCGTCCATTAAAAAAAATCATTATATAGGGGCTCATACAACTTTTGTTGTTGTTTTTCCCTAAGGGAGAGCAGTGTATTGGTACACTGAGAGGTATATAGATCAATGGATTCGAACAGAAAAGCTACACATATATTCACCAGTCAACGGGAACCTAGCCTTCGAAAAAGGACACAGAAATATCCAAAGGGACAAATTCTGCTTGCTCAACAAATGGTGTTGGACAAACTGAGATACCGTATGTAGGAAAATGAAGCAAGCCCCAAACCTTCCCCCATGCACAGAAATTAACTGAAGAGGGGTTAAAACCTGAAAGTAAACCTCCGGGCTATCATAATCATTTTTTCGATGACCTCATCGGTCAGAAATCATTGTAGGAACGCCAAAGCGTTCTTGTGTTCAACGTCTACATACATAGCAGGTGCTCCAGTAAAGGGGAATCTTGGTGGAGCTGGCTCATCCATTCCTGAAGAGAGTAGAGCACCACGTTGGCCCATCACAGAGCTCAGGTGTAGAATCTTCCTCACTGTCATCCTTTATCTCAGCAGTGTCAGTGTTGGATTATGAATTTCCCAAAGAACCAGTATCGCTCAATTCTGTGCACAATGCTGACTCACTCTCGCTGTTATTTCACTGGTCTAAAAACCCATTTAGGTTAAAATGACACTTTTTTGATGCCATGACCTAAAATTTTTAGTGAGAAAATGTTCCCAATGACATTACATGGGTCTTCGTCTAATCCTGATGCCATGTTCTTTTTCACAGAGACCAGCTTCTTGTATAAATTGCTCAGCATACTGATGGAATAAGAACAGTGAAAGGATACAACCCTGATGCACACCTTTTCTGATTTTAAACCATGCAGTATCACCTTGTCCTGTTCACAGTCTCACCTGGTTCTATCTCTTGGCCTTTGCATAAGCTCCATATGAGTACAATGAAGTGTTGTGCAATGCCCATTCTTTTCCATGGTATCCCCAAGATTCACCTCCTTCCACTCGTGGTTTCCAGAACGTGGGGTTGGGACAAAGCCTGGATAGTCTCATGGCAAGACCAGATCAGGAATGGAGCTGAGCCGGGAGCAGCTTTATTTGCTTGCTCCAGGGAAAGTCTGCCAATGTGACTAAGCCTCAGGGGCTTTCTACAAATGATAAAGGTGAATCCCTCTCTCGTTACCCACTGATCATCTCTGAGCCTCTTGCTCTCATATCCCTTGCACAGACCTCTACCATTAGATGGACAATTCGGTAACGTTTGAACACTTTTCTGATGCTGAGCCTGGGGAGCAACTAATAGCTGAGTAAATATTGATTGAAAGATGGTGAGTGGAAGAAAATAGCTTTGCCAGGTCCAGGTTGTGATGGAGATGAGAGTGTTACCAAATCCTGCTGTCCCCATGGTGGGTTTGCTGTATTGTGCCCAGTCCTGAAAGTCTGAGCCAGGGGTTTTAACGTGGCCCCTTTCAAAACATATAGGTGGAATTCTTGGACCATGAGCTGTCCATAAAGCTTTACCAAGGAGATGTCCGCCCTGGAGCGAAACAACCCAAGAACCTAGATCTTCGTGAAGGTGTTGGTAAGGGATGCAGCGGAAATCATAAACTTGACTGAAAGCAAAAGAAACTTTGCCTTCATGTGCCTGCAGCTGGACGAAGTGGTGCTGGAGCACACCCTCCTTTGTGATTCTTCTTGTTCTTTTTATGAGCTGCTCCCTGGCCTGTGTAGTCCCGTAAATCTGGAAACTCTTTGCTGGTGGGGGCAATTGTTATATCCTCCCCCCAGATCCAGATGTCTTGTCCATGGTCAGTGTGCAATCCTTGTTTGCCAGAGGAGTGGGGCATCTAAAGGCAGGCAGGGGTCACATACTTTTTTTCTACACTTTCTAGAAAGACCAGAGCTAAACATCTTGCAGCCCTTTTCATGTCCTCATTCTTTTCTGTATTTATTTTCCATGAAAGAGGAGAAGAAACGCGACAGCATCTACTGACAGCAAGTCAAATGCCATCGTGTGTGTTCAGAGGGCAGGCTGGTTCTCATTTGCCTAACTCATCAGTCCCATCGTGCCATGTCCATGTTAGATTGTTTAGGGAAACAGATGACATATGTTATGATGCTAAATAAGCTGAAACAGTGCCAGGATGGAGGCAGAAGGGTTTTATTTGTTTGTTTTTAAATGAAGCATGGCTTTCTAGTGACTTATTGTGGTGGGGAAGGGGGGCACCGAGAGCAACAAGACATGGCTGTGACAGTGGTCTGGGAATTGAGACAAATCATTGCTTCTGCAGCAGAGATGAGCTGCCTCTGACCTGTCAGTTACTTGAAGGGAGACTCTGCATTTGGTCAGACAAGTCTCAGTTGGAGATGGTACCAGCTTTCCTCCTGAGCCTCTGTGGTTCCCTTTGAACTACACAGGCCCGAATCGCTTTTAGCTGAGCAACAGCAAATGGCAACACAGACTTGCCATATTGCTCTTTTGCGTACACTCTTTAAAAATCATACTAAATATACATGCATCAAAACATTCGTCACTTCCACGCTCTACAAGATTATAATTAAGTGGCATTCTGCATGTTGTTCATATATCATCCTTACCCATTCCAAAATTATGTCATCACCCTTATGGAAGCTCAGTATCGTCTCAGGGATGGCACTTCCCCTCCAGGCCCTACTGGGTTAGGCTGGGTTGACTACAGAAATAAATCCAAGGACACTCATATAGGTATAAGAAAGACTCCACCTCACTTATTTGTCCAATTGACATGGCATTATGTAACAACCATACTTACCTTCCTACCTATCCCTGGAAACAATTGGGAGATGTTTGTCTCTATTCATTTTCCTAGCCTAGATATTTTTTGTAAGTGGAATTAAGCAAAATGTGTCCTTTTTGAAGCTGATTTATTTCACTCAGCATAATGCTTATGAGGTTCATTCCTCTTGTAGCCTGTGTCAAGAGTTCATTTCTCTTTATGGCTGAGTAGTAGTCCATTGTATATACCGTAGGCAACATGTTTGACTTATCCATTCACCTATTGATGGGTATTTAGACCGTTGACACGTTTGCGAGATTGGGAATAATGTTGCAAGGGCCATCTGTGTATTTGTATCTATTTATGCGCTTGCTTTTAATTGCTTATATCCTTCATTTCCTTTTCTTTCCTTGTTAGACTCAGTATGATCCCCTTCTGCCCCTCCTCTAGCCTCACAACCTCTGTGTCTGATGTGCCAGGATCTCACCAGAAGCCTTAACACCAAGATTCTGAGCCCTGACTGACCATTCTGACCATCCAGGGAATTGAATATTCCGGAGCACACAGAAGATGAAGTTATCAAAACTCCTTAGGCATAACCGAACAACTGGAGGGAGTGCTTTATTGGGCTGGGGGGCTGGGGATTATAGTTGTGAAGGACACCAAGAACAATTGTCATTACCTAGACTGTAAAGACTATGTTCGACATCCATGCTGGTAAGTAGCAGCTGGATTTCAGAAGCTCACAAGTGGCCATCTAGGTGGCAAGTATTGTCACCCTCACTCTGGAGGAAAGAGTGGTGAGTGGACCACATGAACATTAGACTTCATGACTCTGAGCACAGAATAACTAGATGATCTCCAACTATCAATTCCAACTTCTTTGAAAGGGATCACATCCAAAGGTCCTAGATAGTGAAGCAAAATTCACAGTCATAAAAGAGACCAGGCTTATTGGCTGGATAGGGACTAACAGAACCTCTGAAACGATGGTCCTTATTCACTAAGTTTGAAAATGAACTCCTACCTGTGGTTCAATATTCAGCCAAATAATAGATTGGTCTATAATGGGAGCAATTACACAAGTGAGGCACGCAAACCTGAAAACAGCAAACCATTTGATCTCAAAAGGGCAGTATTAATCCAAGGCCCAAGTTCAGAAGGGTAGGAAGAGAGGAGGAAGGGAAACAGAAGACATAAGTAGGGAGTGGAACAAGTCATATTATATTGTGGAGATTGCAATAAGTGGCATAAAACACAATGGGTATGAATTGTTGAATAAAAAACTGATGATCTTGGTAAACCTTCACCTAATTCACAATAAAAACTTATGAGAGAGAAAAAAATCCAAGCACCTAGGCTGCATTCCAGGCCAATAAAATCGGACTCAGTGGAGATGGGACAAAGATGTCTTTTGGACAGCTCTCTGGCGATCCCAATGAGCACACAGGCTGATACCCACCATCTGGAAACTATGGGGTAGCTGCTTCTCCGGTAATGCCTCGGGGGAGCGCTTGGGTCCCTCAAAGAATGCGGGATGATGAAGGGGCAAAGGTCATCAAACCTCACCCACAGCTTTACACTGGGGGGCTGCTCTCTGAGGAATGTGGGAAGGGTCCACTTGCATGCTGTCTCTGTGCAGCAGATCCAACAGACTCAACACCTTTCCAAAGCTGGCAAGAAAGTCCGAGAGACTAGATGTGGGCACCACGCTGTGAGTTTCCCAGAAGGCACGAGACAGATCGAGAGCAGTCACAGGAACACAGACTCCTCCGGAAATGCCGCCATGCGCAGAACATGCATCTCTAATTTCATTTCACACTGACCCAAGCATTCAGTCCTTTTTACGAAAACCCAGCTTCTCATTACAGTAACCGGTTTAAAATGACAATCTTCTGTTGAGCAAGTCTAAGAAATGACCTTCCTTTATTTTACATGGTATAAAAATTCAGTTTCCTAGGCCGATGGGCTCTAGGGACAGGTGTTTTTATGTACTAGACATGGCTTTCAAAGTTCTTCAATTGCCTAAATTAATAACGACTTTTTTCCTTTGGCTTTTCTAAGGGACACATTAATTTCAATCTTTTTCTAAGGAAGTGAATCTCTAGCTATCTCATTTGGATAACTTTCTGCCTTCAGAGTAGAATTTGAAATAATCTGCAAGGTTACCCCTTCCCCACCCTGCCCCAGCAGCCCAGCCTCTTTCTTCCTTCCAGCCTCCAGCCACCGGGGTTTGGTTGGGAAAGGAGATGCAGAAGGGAGTCTCTGGATTTTTCTATCAAAAGGTTGGCCACAACCCCCAGTAGACCAAATGTAATTCATTATGGTGGGTTTTGGTTTTACTACATTAAGAGTTATCCTTAGGGAAATTACAAACAAACAGAAATAGGAAGACTTTATATTTTATTAACGGATGTACTGCTCAGTCTCATTATATTTTAAAAGACAAAGTATAAAAAAAAATCTGGCTCCATTTAAAATGTCCTGACTAGCAGAACTTAAAATACACAAATCTTAACATGAAAGTCTAGATGAATAAATAAAATAAACAACGAAACAGCTTTCTCAGGAAAAGCCATAATAAAGAGCTCGACTATTTTTTCAGCTGTTTAAGATGCTCGTGTTAAAGGGAAAAGAGTATCATTGTTGACTTTGAAATGTAGAACCATTTGCTTAATTCAGTGATGCTAAAATGGGCAGTTTGGCTGAAGAAAGAAATTGGCTTGTAGCATTTGATGAGCAATTTCTTCTTTTGAATATAGAAATGACCAGGGATGCGGACACGCTTTTTATTCTTTTGAGGACCCTCTAACCAAGAAATCTTTTAAATGATCATTACACAGTGAATGCCTGGAGGCTCTGGAAACTATTTATTTTGACATTATTATAAGCTCAAAATGATTCACCAATGCAAAAGAAGAAGAGAAAAAGCAATTACATACTAAGCTGTAAACACTGGAAGCTTTTCTGTGCTGAAAATAATTGGACAGAGTTTTTTCTTTTTTTAAGTAATAGTGTCCAAAGAGATTCAATGATCTTATTGCTTATGGATTTGGAGCTTAACTATATTCCTTATTTTAAATTTGATATTAGAATAGCAAGATTATAGACCTTGATACAGTGTGACTTGGAGAAGTATCGTTTCATTAAATTATCAAGTTAAGGCTCAAGGAGCCTGGTGGAATGTGTGTGACCATGAGGCCAGCCAGTTGGAATCCGCTATGGCTCACAGAGAAAGATGCGGTTCTCAGCTCCTGTAAAGATTTAGAACTTCGGGAACCCACAGGCATAGTTCTACGTTGTCCTTTCAGGGGTCCTCAAACTTTTTAAACAGGAGGCCAGTTCATTGTCCCTCAAACCCGCTGGAGGGCCGGACTATAGTTTAAAAATAAAACTATGCACAAATGCCTATGCGCACTGCACATACCTAATTTGAAGTAAAAAAAAAAAAGGGGGGCAAAAACACCCGGCATGCTGAATAAATGTCCTCTGAGGGCCATGTGGTCCGCAGGCCATAGTTTGAGGACCCCCTAGATTGATATAAGTCAGAATCGACTTGATAGTGTTAGGTTTCTGGGGTGGTTGACCTCAGTTCTTGCTTAGCAACGCTGAAAGAATTCATATGGCAGAAGCACTTTTGTAAATCCAAGTGAATGTTATGAAAGAAAGTTTCAGGTATCGCAGTCCCCAAAAGTCCCCACTATCTCCGGAAAGCACGCCGGGCTGCATGGCAGGGGTGGGGAAAGTTTGCAGCTGAATATGGCGGTTTCATGGGAGGAATACCTGAGCAGGAGTGCAGAACCAGCTGAGGAGCCACGGCAGGAACCCCCAAGGGCCTCACCCTCCACTTGCAGAGCACGTGAACAAGGGAGGGCGACAAGGAGCCCAGGCCTACTTCTATCACCTCCCAACACCACTGGAGGGCATTGGTCGATCGTACTGGTTGATTTTGGTGCACTTTTGTGAAGTCCTATTCTGTATGACCAGGTGGACCTTCCACCTGGGTCTACATGACTTGGGTCAGAGCATGCTCAGTTCTGAATTTTGCCATAGGTATCTAATGAGTGTGCCTGATTTATTTCCAACCCCTTTGTTGTGGCCCGGACAGCTCATTTTCGTTTAGTGCTGGCATTTGGGAAGACAAGCCCTAATCTAGCAACCTGTCAATAGCAGTAAGTGAATGGAATTAAAACTCAACTCATAGCCATAAATTCAATTCGGACTCATAGTGACCCGAGAGGACAGGGCAGAATTGCCCCCTGAGGATTTCTGGGGCTGGAATTCTTTACAGGAATAGAAGTCTCTTTTTTCTCCCTCCCAGTGGCTCCAAAGGACTGACCTTGCAAGGAGATGTCCAGCGGGTGCCTGCAGGCTCCTTCATTGAAAATCTCTGCTAGTTTATGAAGCGGGAGGGAAATTTTGAGGAGGCCGTCTGCGGCAGAGTTAACTCCCCATTAAAGCCAATGAGCTTTTCCACATCTCTCAAAAAACAAACAAAAAAACCTAAAGTGACTACTTCAGATTAATATGCTGTAGGTAGAACCACCTCCCACTCAGCAAACCAAACCAATCAACCAACCAACCAAACAAACAAAAACACCCCAAATCCTGTTGCCTTCAAGTCAGTTCTGACTCATGCTCACCCCTTGTGGTACAGAGTACAATTGTTGCATGAGGTTGTCTAGGTTGTACCCTTTATGAAAGCAGATGACCCCTTCCTTTTGTGGTACAGCTAGGTGGGTTTGAACTGATAACCTTTATATAAGCAGCCCTATCCAGCGATCTATGTCAACTAAAGTGTCAAAGCATGTAAAGACTGATCCACAACCCCCACTTCTCTCTTCCTCTTCTGTGATGACCTGGAATCCACCTTTTGATCTGGTGGCACCATATTTGTGAAGCAGCCCGAATCACTGACGGACGGTGTGCAGGACAAACACCCTGTAGAATTGCCCTTCCAGCGTCAGAATTTGCATGAACAAGAAATAAACTTCTAGATTTTAAGCCACTGAGGTTTCAGGGGTAGCTTCTTTCTGCAGAACAGACTAGGCTATCCTGCCTGATCATCTCTTCACAGGGTTTTTGTGGAGAGCTACCGGAGCAGCTCGATCCAGGGGAGCTGCCAAAGCAGATACCTACACTTTATCTGGGATTGTAGGTTGTAGTACCAAAGTTTTTATTTGCCCGGGAGGCACTGAGTAAATTGTTTTTCTTCTGAAAACAGGACAATATGTAAGTAAGTTTGGAGACATATGTAGCTGGAGCTGAAAGTCCTCTTACCTTGCAGTTTTCTTTGGTAGAGATAGACTTGTTCTTAATGAAACCCATGACAGTCAGTGTCACAAATGACTTCTGAGGAGAGGCCAAACAGCTAAGTCAAGGCCAGCCTACCGTTCTCTTAAATGCTGTCTCATGCTCTCATCTGCTCTGACGTGTTTGCTCAGGGGCATGTGGCAGCCACTGGGCGGGCCTTACCATTGGCACTGAAAATCATTGTAGGGGATATTAGAGGATTTACATCAAGAAGACCTGACTTCCTGGCCATTGCTCGGGGGCCACAGTTCCCAAGACAATCAGTGTCAAGGGCAAAACAAAATAAAACATGACGAGGCCTCTGGGGCTGGGTTGAGCTGGATATGTAACCAAAGCCCCCTTCTACCAGGATCTTCCCAAGAGGAGATTGCTCTTTTCCATAGCTAAACAATTTTGTTTAACACACGTTCTGCTGGGGAACCTTCTGGGAAGCAGAAGAAAATAAATCTGCCTTCCTTTGAATTAAGCTGGGTTGGGTCCAAGCCCTGTGTAGTGTGTATTCTTATCATAACATCTAAAGGAGTCTCATTTCACCATTCTTAGCTATTAAAAAAAAGTTCCAGGCACAATATTTCAATTTAAAATTACACACCAGGAGTAGTTCATATTTAATACACTTTATACAGGTATTACAGGTACAAGGGACGTACTTGTTAACTGCCAGGTTGCTGGCTTGAACCAACCAGCTACTCCACAGGAGGTACTGTGTTTCTGTGAAGATTTTCAGCTTGGAAGCCCACTGGGAGAGCTCTCCTCTGGCTTGAGTCTGAAGGTGCTTGACAGCAGTAGCCTTTTGTTTTTATAGAGGTATAAAGCTTTCTTTCTTTCTTTTTTTTTCTCGGTATAAAGCTTTTTAGAACAACAAAAACAATTCCTTTTGGAAGTAAGCCAGAGATAAAACCACAAGTTACATGCTTTACTTTTTTTCTGTCCTGCTGCTGGCAGCCACCCTTTCATCGATTGTGCACACCAGCATGGTGGTGAAGTGGTGAACTCTGCGCTCTCACTCCCCTGGCTACACACTCGGTCTCCTCACTCATCGTGTGGCTTCACCCAACGCACGGAGCCTCCTGCAGGCTCCTCACCCTGTGTGTGTAAAAGTGCGAAGGAGACAGACTTCCTCAGAGCTGTGCTTTAGAGAGAATCCTCCTCACATACTCAGCACCGCCTTGAATAGGGCAGCACTGCATACATGACATCTACTTGATGATTGTTGATGGTGTGGTGGTGTGTTTGTACGGATAAAAAAAGAGCCCTGAATGGTTATGTAACAAGTAAGGGAATAAATAGATCTTCCTTCATCCACCTTCATCTTTCATTGTTCTATCACTCTCTGATTGCAATATTAGAGGCTAAAATGGGCAGAATTCCCACCTCTGAACAAAGTTTGTGCACATGGGTGTGCATGCTTGTGTGTCCATGTGAGTGTGCCTGTACAATGTGTGTGCACGTGTGTGTGCACATGTGCACTGGAGCCTGGCAGCAGCAGGGGAGGCGCCTGTCTCTGTTCAGCAGTATCTGACGGCTGCTGCAGGTGTAATGAGAAGTGATTGGTGATCTGTTCAGGGAGCTCCTGGGGTGGACTCAGGGAAGGAGCAGCAAAGAAGACATACTCATCTCCCCCATATGTAGATGAGGTGATGGAGGTGGGCGGTAGAGGAGCAGCTCCTTAGTAATGAGATCACAGGGGAAAGGCCTTGGATGAGGTGCCAGACATCCCTGCTTTCCCAGAGAGGGTGGGGACTGGGAATGAGGCTGCATCCTGCCTAATCAGTTACAGTTGCTCTGTCGCTCTGGGGAGGGAGGCAGATGAGGCAGGGAGCTTCCGGAATCTCTCATCTCCAGTCCTTCTAGGTGGATGTGGGAGCGTGTGAGGACGGCCACACTGGAGGGTCAGGGTTGATCGCCTTGCAGTGTGGAGCCCGGCCTGGACCTGCGTTGTGCAGGGTGACCAAGGAGCTCTGAGGGCAGGGTTCTGGGTGGGGGCTTTGTCTACTAAGACCCACAGCCGCGCCCTGTGTCGCAATGTTGGCATGCAATGTGCAAAGACTTGAGACAATGTGAAATGGACCATCCACTTCACTTGGAAAGACAGGAGGGCTGAAAATCAGATTGGGAGATCTGATCTCGTTTGCTGCACAGTTGTGAGAGGAGATATTCCTGGCTTCTCTCATGTTGGGAACCGGGCATAATCAGCCTGACAAAACCAAGGCCATATTGCCTGCCCAGCAGGGCTAAAGCCACGTCACCTCAACCTTATCTTACCCTGACACACACCAGATGGCCCACCCTTGTCTGCTCCAGCACCGGACATTCCAACTGCAGACTTGCGGCCGCCTGCCCTGTGTGCTCTACACCCCCGCCCTTCCTTTTTATTATCTCCCCTTTGAACTCCCTTGTTTGCCTCACCCTTTATAGAGAGGCTTGTGTAGCAATAAACTCAGACCTTGACAAGAATCTGCTTGGTCTCGCTCCTCTCTCTCGCCCGTTTCTCTTTCAGGCTGGGTCCTCCTTGGAACCCCTCGAATAACTGAGTCCCGCGGGTTGGGGCACTCTCACGCATGAAACTATATTCCTCCTCAGGCATCAAGGAGGTGATACGAATGCTTTGATAGCCTAGTATCTGTCAGCTGGGAGGCACAACATAGTGAGAGCCCTTATTAATCACTTGGAGATTAGCTGAGGGGTGGGAGAAGCCAGGCATGAGGCTTTCCAGGGCTGCTCAGCCTGCACAGGAGTCCTTTCCTGGGTTGGACAGAGGTGCTGCCATCTGATAGCTCAGATAGAGCAGTTGGAAAATTAACTGACCTGGTACAAGATCTATTTACATATATCAAAAGATCCTGGGTAATAACATCTCATGTTTGTGCAGCATGCCACATTTGTCAAAGGGCTTTCTCATTTACTGTCTTATTTGGTCCTCAAACTAAGAGTTCTTTGGGCAGCTATTGCTGTTTAATTTTGGGCGTGGTAACAGCTTTGGGTATAGTACTGGGCTTGGAATCAGGCTGTGCAACCCACAGCTGGTCACTTAGCTGCTCTGGATTGGCTTTCTTCCTCTACGAAGGTCAGCGCTTGGACTAGACCATTTTCCCAGTGGCAGCTCTGCTGACATTTTGGCCAACATCGTTCTTGTGGGGCTGTGTTGTTCCCTGCACCAGGATGGCAGTGGGACTCCCTTCTTCAGAATGTCTCCAGGCATGGCCTAATGTCCCCAGCAGAGCATGCTGCTGGGCTGGCGCACGGCAGGATGATGCACTCAATGAGTTGGATTTTAAGTTTTCAGGTACTTTACATGTCTGCACAGGGAGACTACATCAACAATTACCCAGCAGTCAATGGGTCATCACTGACCCTCTCTATAATTCCAACTGAGATCATGAAGCACCGACTGAGTTTCTGAGCTTAGCACCCTGCATGGCACAAGTTGTTTAGCACTCAGCTACAAACTAAAAGGTTGGCAGTTCAAACCTATCCAGAGGCCTCTTAAACAAAATCCTGGTGGTCTGCTTCAGAAGAGTTGGAGCCATGAACACCCCATGGAGTGAAGAGATATAAACATGAATGTGGATGTGACTCTAGGTATAGCTACAACCGGGAACCATGGAATCAACTACATCATGGAATCAACTTCAACTCCTGGCCTCCTTGTGTGTCCAAGAAGAACTGTGCTCCCCAGGGTCTGGAAAGGCTGCTTGGTCTGAAGTAGATTTGCAGGCCCTTCTTTCTAGGTGCCGCTGGGTGGCCTCAACCTTCCAAGCATGCTATTAAAAGCCAATCCGTCACCTGTGTGCATCACTGAAGACACACAGACACAGGGAGCAATGCCCTGGCTGGGGCACTGGAACAGCGCTGGCATGCAGTGAGTGCTGCCCAGTTAGCGAACAGGTCTTCCCTTGGTACTTTCTCAGGTCTGTGTGAAGCTTTCTAAGCATCCAGAGTTCTCGGCCTGATTCTGCTGCCAACTTGCAGTGTGGCTTCGAGCTAGTCTCTTGCCCTCTCTGGGCTTGATAACAAAAGCAGGGCAGGCCAGCCACAAATATCGTGTGGCTAGCAGGGGAAAGCAGTTGAGGACACAATTGCAGATGGAGTTCATCCTTTGGACTCATCGCCCCTCCTCCCTAACACCCCCCCCCCACTACACACACACACCTTTTCAACTGCACCAGATGGGTTTTAACTTTCCGGCACCAGAAAAGCAGACCTTGAGTTTTTTCCTTTATGGAATGTAGGCCATCCCTGCTTATGTGTCACATTCAGTCCTCGTTCTTCTCCCTACTCTTGTCCCTCCTCCAGTCATCAACAAGTGACTGCAGGGCGGTTTCCCAGCAGGGCTGTGCTCAAAGATTCATAATGCTGGGTTTTCCTTTAGTTCTCCACAGTCTTGGGCTTGGAACAATCCAGGCATTACCTTATCAAATGCTCATTTTAGGGGGGAAGGACGGGGGCACTGGAAACACCGTATGGGCTCAATCCTTTTCTGCACGTGTGTGAGGGGTTTCCAGGAGTTCGAATTTCAACTTAAGTGATTTATTTTTTGTTGTTTAATCGCGTGCCTGTCATCTGCTGGACATTTCTTCTACAGTGTTTTGTTGTTGTTAACCCCATTTCTAAGATCAGAGATAGAAGGGTCAGGCACAATAGGCAGTTAAATTGACTCAATCTGGGGTGTGAACCTGCTTCTGTCTGGTTCCTCATAGCCCTCAGTCATTTTAATGCAGGTGTTGTGAAGGGTGTGGGTTCAGCAGCCACACACTGCCTCATCTCGCCTCCTCGTTGATAGGCTGTGTACCCTTATGTGAGTTGTTTAATCTCCTACCAAGCTTGTGAGAGCACTACTTTTATTAGCTTCATTTTACCGAGACTGTGAGAGGTCAGGGGAGCGAAGGCTTACATATTGCCAGGCATATAATATGCTAATGATAGTCAAGATATATAACTAAGCATTTCTCTGTTCTTGGTTCTGTCAGTACCTGGTGTGGCCACAAAGGAGAAACCTGGTTTCCTGCTATTTTGAGCATCTAGTGTGAATGGCAGGAGATAAGTCACAAGCTAATGAACCCTTGTGGTGTAGTGGTTAAGCACCCTGGGCCCGGCTATCAAAAGATATAGTGTCCAGGGTCTTAAAGACTGGAAGATAAACAAGGGGCCATCTAGCTAAGAAACAACAAAGCCCACATGGAAGAAGCCACCAGCCTATCTCGACATGATCGCTGAAGACAAAGCGGGTGCATAAGCAAATGCGGGCATGTTTTCCTGATGTGCACTCACCCTTTACATAAAACTCTCTCTTATACATACGCGTTTCTGTGGATTTGTTTCGCTAAGGCACCCAGACTAACATAAGCAGCATGGAATGCATTTAAGAAGCCTAGACAAGGGCAGGGCAGGATATTTGGAGGGACTGGATCCAGAATTAGAGAGGAAGGGGTCCTGGAGGTGAAACGGGCTGCTAGCTCCCTGTCCCAAGGGGGACAATGAGACTGCTGGCTCCCATGAAGATTTACAGTCTTGAAAACTCCATATAGGGTCACTGTGGTTGGAATCCACTGGACGGCAGTGGCCTTTTGGGATTGAAGGTGGAAGCCACCAAAGAGCCTGCGGGGAGTGTGTGAACTTCTGGAATACAGCGAACAACCTCTGCACATCTGCTTTTCGTGCTGCCCAAGTCATGCATTGACATTTGTCCAAAAGTGAACCATCACAGCTGCTCTCTCAGGAAGCTGGGGGCTGAGCCCGCTGGTTCCACTCTGTCAGCATTTCTGGTCCGGGTACCTGCCCTCTGCCCCGGCACAGGCAATGGGCTTTTGGAAGCAGTGCTCCCTGGGTAGTGGGTGTGATTTGGCTCCTCTGGCCTAACATGATGAATGCTGAGAGGGGGTGGATACTAGGGGGTTAAGCTCCCTGACCTTTCCCTAGCCCAGGGGAAAACTTACTATTTAAAGTAAGTTTTAGACAGAATCTTTAGAAAGATAAATTGTTTACTTAATGTACACAATTACTCCCCAACACATCTGTTTTGTGTCTGCTCAACTCAACCTCATAGGCTATGGATGACCTTGAGCAAGTTTTTAAAGTCACAATGGGTTTCTACCAGGATTGAGAGTTCAGCTCTCTCAACTCTCCAACTGGTTATTAGCACCATAGTCTCATTTCTATTTATGGATTTACTTTGTTTGAGGGAAAAAAGACTCCCAATTCAACTATATTTTATTAGGAACTCCTTTGCTATCTTTTACACAAGAAAAAGGCACAAACCGCTGTTCTGGATGAAGGAGAGCATCCGCATGAGGCCCCAATGGTGTCGGAAGGACCCACAGCCACAGTTACTTAAATAAAATGACACTCATTCTGTCCTGCTGACTCTGACTCATAGTGACTCTGTGTAGGGATCCTGAAGTTGCTACCTTTACAGGAAGCAATAACCTCATCTTTCTCCTGTGGAATGACTAGTGGCTTTGAAACAGCGACCTTGCTGTTAATAGTCCAACACTATCCAGCATCACCACCTGAGCTCCTAAAAGCTTAAATGAGACATGGAAAACAAACACCTTTGTCACAAAACTGTCCCTGAAGACGGATCAATTCATGGAGTTGCGGGAGGGCCTGTGAGAGCATGAGCGGGACCTTCATTGGGATGTGCACACGACCGTATATCGCTGAGTCTGGCCCGGGGAGTGGACGCAAGCACACTGCCTGATGGACAAGCTTTCTACTGCCAGTCGGCAGTAGGAAAGAACTCAATGGTGGCTGAATGTGTGGCCCCTCAAAATGGATTTAGGGTCTCCACATAGACTCTCACTGTGAGCCACAGCCTATTGCTCAAAATTTAAGCTCAAATATGACTTGAATGCCTAACATTCTGTTTCCTTAAACTAGAGTACTGCCAGGATCAACTAGAGGCCTGGATGACCTATCAGGTCTGAACAACGATCTCAAATCACTTCACATGATCCATTCCACCAGTCATGTCACCAGTCACGCCTCCTCACTTACCCATTCCAGAGACTGTGCCTGTATAACCTATCGACTAACACATTCCCACATGTCGTGATTATGAAACCAACCATCATGCTGGAATAAGGACCAATCACGATGTAAGGGGCAGGGTCAGTGGGAAAGCAAGATAGGGGCTGAGGGGAGCCAAGAGGGTCCCGTCACTCAATCCCTAAACCTGATCTAATGTCACTAGACTGGGGTCTTCCTCACATCTCAAGGGCACCCGATTCATGATTGAAGTGAATTGTGTTTATTCAATCTTTGTTCTGCTTGCCGTCCTGCTATGCTGCCTCCTCTTCTTGCTTTATGTTGTGGTGACAAATGGCTTGAGAGGGATTTGACATAGGGAGAAAGCCCACCCACATCAACTGTCACCAGAAGCAGACACTAAGTTCATTTCTCTCACCTCACAGAACTATGCACATCAGACACTGGTAGAGCTGCCCGGAAGGGGAACCCTTAGTGCAGTGGTTCTCACCCTGTGGGTTGCGACCCCTTTGGGAGTCATATGACCCTTTCACAGGGCTCGTCCAATTCATAACTGCAGCAAAATTACAGTGATGAAGTAGCAAGAAAATCATTTAATGGTCAGGGGGTCACCACAACAAGAGGACCTGTATTAGGAAGGTTGAGAACCACTGCCTGAGTGTGCTTAGGACTTTGCTGCCCTCAGGGTCACCAGACATTCCTGAAGGCAGAGTCACTGCAGGAAGCCCTTCTGGGAAATGCCCTGAAGCCAGGTCTCAACCAACTCCATCCACCCTCACCCTCCTAGATCCTAATCATAGGCCGCTTGGAAATGCTCTCTGCCACTTCAAAGACTGTAAGTCCATGGGAGCAGAAAGCCTCCTCTTTCTCCCTTGGAGTGGTGGCTGGTGAGTTCAAACTGCTCACCTTCTGGCTAACAAAACCCACAGACCAGCTCCCCCTGAGCTCATTTTGGTTTGCCGCACAGCACACATTGTTGGGAACCTTCTGAAGTAGCTGTGCCATGTGCAGGTTGGGGGATTTCGCACAAGATGCAGAATTCCACCCTCTTTTGGCAAAAATAATTTTTGCAATAGCATTGTATTCTCTTCTGGATCTGAGTAGCAGCTACTCTCATGCAGTCCTAGCACATACATGCATGCACAGTCCTCCCAACTCCCTAAGGTCTTATGCCGAGTCTGCTCCATGCTTTCCTGTGTCCTATGTGGCGCTGTAGGCACCCAAGGCATGGACTCTGCAGCCTGGGTTCAAATCTCTCCTTTCCACTTCCTCACTGTGTGGTCATAGGCTCATGACTTTATCATCCTGTGCCACTGATTTTTCATCTGTAAAATGAGGCAAGAATAGAGTCCACACATAGGCTTCTTAAGTGAAATAATTGAATTATTATATACAAAAAGCTTAGAACATTGCTCGGCATCTTGCAAATACTGTTAGGTAGCTTAGCATAGGGACTGGATCATCCATTACATATGCTCAGGTTCAAACTTCCGGCCAGGAAGGGGTGGTACACCTAGGTGGGTGTTACACCTGGATTGGCCCATCTGGGCCAGGTGAATTCAATCCAGCCAATGGGGTTGACCAGGACCATCAACCATGCCTCCCTATGGAGGAACTGAAAAGGCAGGATCTTGACCTCTCCGATGTCTCCCTTCACCCACTTTTCTGTTGTCCGTCCCCCAGGGAGGAGGTCACATGTAGATACTTGTAATCGGTTCCCTCTTTCCAATCCACCCTCCCGCTACCCTCCCAATATCACCACTCACAAATTATCAAGGTTTCTTGAGGGATGGGGGAGCGGGGAGGAAGGGGTAAAAATGAGGACTTGATTGATGCCAAGGGCTTATGTGGAGGCAAATGTTTTGAGAATAATGAGGGCAGTGAGTGTACAATGTGCTTTACACAATTGATGTATGTATGGATTGTGATAAGAATTGTATGAGCCCCTAATAAAACGATTTCAAAAAAAAAGAAAAGAAAGAAAAGGCAGGATCCTGGAGCCCACGTAGTGACTTTCTCTCCAGCAGCTTCTAGGCAAGCTGTGCAGGGGTGAGGGGCCCTGAGGTGCCTGTGTAAACCTGAAACTTCTTCTCTCAAAAAACTCACTTGGATCACAATCCAGGCTGCGGAGTGAATTCTTTCTCTCGCGAAGCCAAGGACTGAGGTATATTTCTCCCACGAGAGATCTAACAATAGTATCTCTTATTATATCATTAGGAGCCCTGGTGGTGTAGTGGACTATGCATTAACCTGCTAATCGCAAGGTCAGGGGTTTGAACTGACTAGCCCCTCCATGGGAGAAATATGAGGTTGTCTATTTCTGTAAGGCAATGGTTCTCAACCTTCTGAATGCCGCCACCCTTTAATACAGTTCATGTTGTGGTCACCTGCAACCATAAAATTATTTTCATTGCTACTTTATAACTGTAATTTTGCTATCATTATGAATTGGATGACCCCTGTTAAAGGGTTATTTGATCCCCAAAGGGGTCGCGACCCACAGGTTGCGACCCCTGCTGTAAGGATTTAAAGTCTCAAAACCCCAAAGGGGCAGATCTTTGTCCTATTGGGAGTCAATAAAATGGTAGTTAGGTTTTTTTCTGCATCAGTATCAGATTCTGGTGGCAATCTCAGTCATCCTGCATTGTGGTCTGGTTTGAACTCCGGAAATGACTGCCCTGGTTTGAGGTGAGGGCCACGGTGCTTCAGTGGTAGACCTCTCATCGTCTTTCACCGGGAAGACCCGGGTTTGATTTGCAGCCAATGTGCCCCAGACTGTCAGTGAAGGTTTGTGTGTTGCTACGACACTGAGGCTTCAGTGGTGTTTCCAGACTGAAACAGAATAATGAAGAAAGACCTGATCATCCCCATCCACACATTGACCTATGGCCCACCACTGTTGGCTTCCTCTCCCAGTCCTGGTGGTAGCACAGATTGGCACAGTTTGCTCCACTGCCCATGAGGTGCCCATGAGAGCCTGAGTCGACAACCACAGTCAAGATCAACAGCTTAAACTCCATTCTGGGTCTATGGAAACAAGAACAACCTTCTGAAATGAGGTCACATTGCTATTTGGGACTGGGAGGATGCCTTTGTGATATGGATTGCACTCTGGATCCCGAGGGGGACTTTTAAACACAGCCACATAGCAGCTCCGGAAATTGTCATAGTGAGAAGGCAGGTTAAAAAAAAAAAAAAAAAGCTTTTACTGGCTTGCTCAAAGGAGGCTGCGGGTAGATTGTGGGGTGGAAAACTCCTCTGGAAATGAAAAGTTTTTTTCCTTACATATGCATCATTTCTTCTGGTCCTGAAAGAAAACACAAAGCAGACGAGAGAAGGAAACGGAGACTAGCAGTCATCTTGTTGGTATTCCCACAGCACCCCCTCCTTAAGCACTTGCTGCCATCTCATCCAACTCCACTCAGTGTATTTCCACCTGGCAATGATGCAGAAATGTCTGCGTACTCCAGTTTGATTGTAGTCGGGCAACGTTTATGGCTTTGACATTCAACTGAGCATGGCAGGACGTCTAGAAACAATTATAACCAGCACCTGCTCTGTCTGTGCTGTGGGCAGGCAGTGACGGATTCCCAGCCTCTGGAACACTAGTGTTCCCTCCCAGCTCAGGATAATGACGGTGACACTCGGCCCCCTTGTTGTCTGGGGAGCTCAAGGAGCTCTCCTCTGAAACCTCAACTTATGGGCATTTCTTTAAGTGAAGACATCAAATTAGTGACTGGAAAGGAAGGCGTAGGAGATGATTATTGGCCACAAGACAAGCCTCAACCGCCTCCAGAGAGCATGTCTCCTAAGTACCAAGTCGGCGGCGACAGCTAGGGGGCCCTGGGTCACCGGGTGGTGTTGAGCGGGGACTCTGGGGCCCCAGCGTGGGACGCTGGCGGGTGCAAGTTCAAGAGGGTCAGGGGCTGATGCCTCCCCACGCCCCTGCCCTCCCCCAGCAAGGGCGCTCTGGGGTGCTTGGTCCTTGAGGCCCCGGCTGGCGGGGCCGCCCACGGTCAAGGCTTCGGGCACAAGCGCGGGTGTGCTGAGGCCTGCGCCTTCCGGGGGTCTGGGCTCAAGCAGGTGGTCGCGGCGGCTCCGCGGGCGGGCGGGCGCCCAGCAGGATGACCAACGACCCCCGGCGCGTCGCCGGCACCCAGCGCCCGGGCGTAGAGGCGGGCGGGGGGGCTGCGCTCCGCTGCCGCCAGGGCCCCCTCCTTCCGCGCCCCCCCCCCCGCGCCAGGTGAGCCCGGCCTGGGCCTCGGCGGGCGGCGGGGCTGCCCTCTCGCCGCCCTCCAGCGCCCCTCTCGCCGCCCTCTAGGGGCCGGGCCGCGCCGAGCCGGGCGGCCGCCGGCCGGGGCTGGGGGTTGGGAGGGGCGGGGGTCACGGGCGGGTCGCTCGTTCGGCCGCTGGCGGGGGGCGTGGCCGGGCGGCCGCACGCAAGGCCGGGCCAGCGGCCGCCACGCCCTCGGGCTCAGACTCCGACTCCGGCTCGGCTTGCCCTGGCGGCGGTGGCGCCGTGAGGAGGAGTCCGCGCTCCTCTGTGGCGGCGGCGGCGGCCGGCTCCAGGCCGGTTTTGGCGCCGCCCGCCTGCTGCCTCCTGGCGGCTCCTGAACTCCAGCCCCCTCTCTATCAGCCTCTCACTCCGTCTCAATATGTCTCAAGATGGCGGCCAATGTGGGATCGATGTTTCAATATTGGAAGCGCTTTGATTTACAGCAGCTGCAGGTCAGGCTTCTCTCTCGGCCTCTCGCTCGGGGGTGGGGGCTGCGGGCGGTCGCGCCCTCCCCAGGGACGCCGGGCTGCCTTGCCGCCGGGGAGCCGCGGCGGAGGGGAGGAGGGGGGTGCCGGGGAAAGCGGGGCCGACTCGGGGACAAGTCCCTCTCACTCCCCGAACCCCATTGATAACTCGCTTGATCGGAAATTGATCCTCTTTGTTCAATTCATCGATCAGCCCAACATGGCGCCGGCAGCCGCCGCCGCCACTGCTGCCCCTGGTGTCTGCCCCCTCCCCTGGCGCCCCCGGCCCCGAGCCGCCGCCGCCGCCGCCGCCGCGGGACCGGGAAGGGGGCGGCCCCAGGCGCCAGCGGGGTGCGCAAAAAAAAAACAAAAAAAAAAAGAACCTGAGGAAAGTTGTGTTTTTCATTGCTGTCTCATACCCTGTATTCTTTTATCTCCTCTCTGAGATCCTTCTGTAAGGGGATGTCCAGTGCACTGGAATTAGGTTTTGGGTCTTTACCCGGCCGTCCCCTCTCATTCTCCATGATAAGATTTTTTTGTTCTCATGATGCCTGTTGCCTTATCCCTTTGAAACTTTGTGATCACACAGGCTGGTATGTTCCTCCATGTGGGCTCTGTTGCTTCTGAGCTAGATGGTTGCTTCTTTACCTTCAAGCCTTTAAGACCCCACACGCTATATCTTTTGGTAGCTGGACACCATCGGCTTTCTTCATCACATTTGCTTATGCAGCCGCTTTGTGGTCAGTGATCGTGTAGGGAAGGTGAGCATCGTTTAATGCCAATTTAATAGAACAATGTTCTTGCAATGAACGAGTCCTTGAGCGGAGACCCTATGTCCATCTGCTACCTTAATACTAAATCTATAAACATATGGACATAGATCTATTTCCCCATGCCCCTTTGTAAATATATGTACATGCCTTTATTTAGACATCTATAACTGGCCCTTGCTTCCCAGCTCACTCTTCTATACCCTTTGATTTTCCTCTTGTGCCCACTGCCATGCTCAGTCTTCCTTTTGGTTTCAGTAATTCCTCTTGGTTACATTACCCTTGATCACGCCCTACCAGGCCTCGTGCATCCCCCTCACCACCGATTTCCATCACTTTTTGTTCCCTTGTCTCTGGGTTTCTTTACACCACTTCCTTTCCCCCCACCGTGCTCACTCCCATGCCCAATGGAAAGGGCCGGTCACATGTTTACTCCTCCAGATTGTTCATCCAGCCTCTCTTAATTAGACAGACCTGTAAAATTAATAACATGCACAAAATAAGACTGAGCAAAACCAAGCAGCGAAAAGAAAAAAACAAAGAAAAATGTAAACAAAACCCAACCAAAATCCAATGACACTAAAAGAAAACAACACTAACCAAGAAAGAAAAGTACAAGGACTGTGTGGTGAACTTTAAGAGTGTTTTCCTGTCCAGTCTGTTGGGGCACCGAGCCCTGACCACAAAGTCCACCTTTGGCATTCCCCGGGGACTTTGATGCTCCATTTTCTTTCCCTTCCGCTGCACTCTCTTAGTGTCATGCCTCGAGGTGGCAGGATCAGTTCGGGCGCAGCTCCCACACTGTGTCTCCAGTGTTGTCCCCTCTAGGGCTATGGGTCTTTGAGGGACGTTTCTCATCGTGGGGCTGCCCGTGTGGTCTTCTCTGTGGACTGGCTTCTCTGATTGGGAACATCATCCTCAAGGTGTATTGGGCCAGGATGTGCTCCTTTCTCCCCTCCTCCCCCTTGTTCTGCCCTGTGTTCTCTGATCAGATATGTCCCTCTCCGCGAGCTGCAGATCCGGTGCCATCCTGTGAAATACAATCTTTGGGGGCTGCAAGGATGTTGGTGGGTGGGTGTCAGCTCAGATCTTTTGGGAGTCCAGGAGATATTGACTGTTCGATGGGCACAGTTCTGTGGGGCACCGTGCTCTTGGTCCAGACGCTGGTTGTGAATATGACTTTGTTTTTAACCAGTTGTGTGTCTCTGGGTCAACTGCTGTGTGTTTTTGAGTGAGTTTTCTCATCTGGAAAGTAAATGTACTGGATTATCCAGACTCCCATGTCAGCAAGTTATCGAGAGGAGTTAATCAGAGGCTATTTCATATAGTGTGTACCTGCGCGCTGCAATCTAGACCTGGGGTGGCAATTATGAGCTCAGGATAGAGATGGTGTCCAGGAGGTAACATACGTGGCTCCATATTGAAACAGGAAGCCCACTGTGGAGATTTGGTCCTTCCGTTGATGTCCACTGGCCACCTAGTCTCCTGCTATAACTGTTTCACTGGCTCAGCAGCTGAGCCAGGAGCCAGTGCCATCATAACCAGGTGGCTACCTCGGAAAAAGGGCAGATAGATATTTGTTATCTTGTTGTCTTGGGGAGCCCACCTAACCTCCATGCAAACCTTCTGGTGTGAGTTATCTGTGGAAGGAATCATAGGCTCACAGTAATTCACATCTTTCTTTTTGACAATGTGCCCGTATTCCTTTCTGAACCTGAGAAGGTGGCCCCTGTGTCCACCAAGAAATTTACTGGCTGGCCTCCTACATGGAGAGTTAGCCTGGGCTTTTGGCGGCAAAGTGAAACAGAGCCCTGACCCCTTTATTCAGCTTATTCAAGCATTATTGTCTCTTGCTTGGGTCTCTCTAGGTGCAGATGAGGCCCGTCCACTCTAGTGGAGGGTCGTGCACCTCTCCTGGGGTTTTCAAAGCACTGATTTTTCCAGTGTCGTTCTTTCCTGCAGTAGGCACATTGATCCTTCCCCATGGCTTGGCGGTGCCCACAGGTTAGTCTCTCCGTGAGTGGGCCATGCTCTCCTTTTCCTGAGTCTCTAGGGTCTCTCATGGCAATTTCTAGTATTTTAGCTAGTTTCTTTGTCTCTGTCGTGCTAGGGTCATCTCTGTTGTTATTCATTCAATGAGCCACTTGTACCAAATCACTAAGATTTTTCCCTTCAAACCATTCCAACTTCTTTTTCATGTCTGAGGCAGACTGACTGAGTCATAAAGGCAATACTTATTGCCCTCCTGTTCTCGGGGCCTCCGGGCCGTGAAGGGTATAAAGCCCATAGGCTTCCATCAGCCACTCTAGAAAGGCAGGCGGACATTCTCTTATAAGAGCCTGAAAATTCTCACTGACCTTAGATAAATTCATAGGTTTCCTAGCTCTTCCGCAGAGGGTCATGTAAGAGCAACGGGTGATACCTGGTAAAGCCCTCTGGGCCTTGCTAGGAATTGAGATCCCACATTGTTGGTGTAGTGTCCAAAAGAGTTTCTCTCAAGTGGGGAGTGCCCGCTCGCTGACCATCAGGTTCGCTGACTGCTTACTGGGCCTCTGTCTGGAAGGGCTACCCTTCCTCCGTTGTGAACAGCAACTGGAGAAGTTGCTGGCAATCATTCCAGGTGGGCTGATGAGTATGGAAGACATAACAGTACTAGTGTGTGTGTGGGGCTACTGGTTGGGGGTGGGGGTGAGGTTGGGGGGCCGGTGGGAGAGGGAGTTACTCAATAAGGGCATGTTAGAAATTTTCTATTTCTGTCCCCTAGAAACCTTATAGGGCGGGGGTGGAACCAAAGGGTCTGAAGCCTTCTCTCCCACTCCCAGAGTTCTCCTGCAAAATGGTATAAAACCAAGTAGGGGAGAGAGATCGGGAGGGGAGGGAAAAGGAGGGGGAGAGGGAGAGTTTGGGGGAGGGGGACGGAGAGGGATGGGCTCCACCTATGTGGTTTTGGGACCTTGTAACGTTTGTTTTTCCGGTCCTGCCATGTTTCCTGAAACCTTGGAAACAAGGACCCTTTCTTTGAGGGAGGGAGTAAGTCTTTTATATTTGCAGGCTTTTTAGTGGCAATGTCAGCCCACACTTGAATTAAAGGAATCAGATCGGGATGTCCTGGTTCCCCTTAACCATAACTATGACCTCTTAGTAATAGGGGATGGGAAAACTAGTCTTGCGTGGGTCAATCAGGGACTCCTTCTGCCCCATCACTTTTAAACAAATTTTAGTGTCTCCAAGCTTTTGGGTTGAAACCACATCCTCTTGGTGAACACCTAGAGCAGGGGTCCTCAAACTACAACCTGTGGGCCACATGCAGACAGCCGAGGACATTGATCCTTTCTGTCGGGTGTATATGCCCCCTTTTTTTTTAACTTCAAATCAAGATGTGCAGTGTGCACATGAATTTGTTCGTAATTTTTGTTTTTTTTAAACTATAGTCTGTCCCTCCAATGGCCTGAGGGACAGTGAACTGGCCCCCTTGGTAAACAGTTTCAGGACCCCTGCCTTAAGGTATCCTGGACTTAGGGGTTACTAATCTCCCTGCCCTGAAACATCCCTGCTGTTGTGGGAGGCTACCCGCAACCCGTTGTGGGAGGCTACATGGGAATTTGGACCCCGGGTAATTTACAAGCCTTTACTCCAATTGAACCCAAGAAAATTCAAAATAACTTAGGTAGTTACTCTATTTTGGTCACTATTGACTCCTCCTGTACTAGCCCATTATTTCCATTTAACGCTATAACGCGGAATATGATGTTTTAATAGCATTTTAAAAAATGTATATATATATATATATATATATATATATATATATATATATATATATATATATATATATATATATATATATATATATAACTATGAAAGTCCACAGCAAAAAAAAAATAATTTTTTTCCCAAAATTATAATTGAAGCAGTATAGGGTTAAAAAGAAGGATGGGTCTTATCAGCGGGTCCAAGACCTTAGCATCATAAATGAATCAGTTTGTACTATTTAAGAGTGTAAAAAAAATTGATGGAGGGATTCAGAGAAAATGGCGACCAGATAGGACCCATCTATCTGGAGCTCCTGCTGCCAGACCAGAAAAATAGGAAATTAGGTGAAGGAAACGGAGAGGTGGAGTTTTTTGTTCCCTTGTCTCTGGAGTTCTTAACACCACTACCTTTCTTCCCACCTCCCTCTCTCGCATGTCCTCCAGGATGTGCTAGTTCCGTTTTTTTTCTCCTCCAGATTGTTCGTTCAGCCTATCTTATTTAGACAGACCTGTAGAGGCAATAACATGCACAAAAACAAGAAAGAACAAAACCAAGCAGCAAAATAAACAAAACAACAAAAATCCAATTACAATAAAAGAAAACAAAGGTCAACAAGATAGAAAAGCTCATAGATAGTTTAAGGACTATGTGTTGGCCTTTAGAAGTGTTTTCTAGTCCAGTCTTTTGGGGCACCAAACCCTGACCCTAAAGTCCACCTTTAGCATTTCCTTGGGATCTTGCTGCTCCTTTTACTTGCTCTTCTGCTGTACCCCCTTAGTGTTATGCCTCGGTGTAGCGAGATCAGTTTGGGGGTAATTCCCACACTGTGTCTCCAGTGTTGTCCCCTCTAGGGCTATGGGTCTTTGAGGGACGTTGTGTCTCGTCGTGGGGCTGGCCATGTGGTCTTCTATGTGAACTGACTTCTCTGAGTGGGAACATCATCCTCAAGGTCTGGTGGGACAGGATGTGCTCCACTCTCCCCTTCTCCCCTTCATCTCTGTGTGCTCTGATCAGATAATGTCTCTGTCCAGGAGATGCAAATTCAATGCTATCCTCTGAAATAAAATCTTTGGGAGGGGTTGTGGGGAATATCTGCTCAGATCTTTGGTGTGTCCAGGAGAGAGGGACTGCTCGGCTGGGCACAGCCACGAGGGGCTCAGAACTCTGGCTCCAGAAAATGGTTGTAAGTTTGGCTTTGTTTTTAACCAGTTGTGTGCCTCTGGGTCAACACCTGTGTTTTTTTGAGTTAGTTTTCTGATCCGAAAAGTAAAGGTACTCCATTGTCCAGACTCCCATGTCACCAAGTGATCGATAGGGGCTAACCAGAGCCTGATTCAAATAGTGTGGATCTGTTAGGTGCCTTCTAGACCTGGGGTGGCGATTCTGAGCCCAGGACAACAATAATGTCCGAGAGGTGATATAGGTGGCTCCAAATTGAAACAGGAAGACCACTGTGGAGATTTTGTCCTTCCACTGATGGCCACAGGCCACCGCCTCACGTCCTGCAAAAATAGTTTCCATGGCTCAACAGCCAAGCCAGGGGCCAGTGCCATAAAAATCATATGGCTAACTGGGACAAAGGGCAGACAGATATTTTTTATCATGATGTCTTGAGAAACCCACCTAACCTCCATGCAAATCTTCTGGTGTGAGTTATTTTTGGAAGCAATCATATGCTGACAGTAATTCAAATCTTTCCTTTTGACAATTTGCCTGTACTCTTTTCTGAACCTGAGAAGGTAATCCCTGTGTCCACTAAGAAATTGACTGGCTGGCCTCCTACTTGGACAGTTAGCCTGGGATCCTGGGGACCAAGTGAAACAGAGCACTGACACCTTCATTCAGCTTCTTCAAGCATTATTGTCTCTTGCTTGGGATTTTCTAGGTGTGGATGAGGCCCGTCCTCTCTATTGGAGGGTTGTCTGCTTCTCCTGGGGTATTCAAGGCACTGATTTTTCCAATGTCCTTCTTTCCTGCAGTAGGCACATTGATCCTGCCCCATGGCTTGGCGGTGCCCACAGGTCAGTCTCTCCGTAAGTGGGCCATGCTCTCCTTTTCCTGAGTCTCTGGGGTCTCTCATGGCAATTACTAGTATTTTAACTAGTTTCTTTGTCTCTGTCGTGGTAGGATCATCTCTGTTGTTACACACCCGCTGAGCCACTTGTACCAAATCACTAAGATTTTTCCCGTCAAACCCTTCCCACTTCTTTTTCATGTCTGAGGCAGACTGAGTAATAAAGGCAATACTTATTGCCCTCCTGTTCTCGGGGCCTCCAGGCCGTTAGGGATATAAAGCCCGTAGGCTTCCATCAGTCACTCTAAAAAGGCACGCAGACATTCTCTTGTAAGAGCCTGAAAATTCTCACTGACCTTAGATAAATTCATAGGTTTTCTAGCTGTTCCACTGAGGGCCTGCAAGAGAAACTGGTGATACCTGGTTAGGCCTTCTGTGCCTTGCAAGGAGTTTGGATCTCACATTTTTCGTGCAGTGGCAAAAAGAGTTTCCCTCACATGGGGAGTGCCTGCTGTCTGACCATCATGTCCATTGACTGCTTACTGGGCCTCTCTCTGGCAGGGCTACTGTACCTGTGTTGTGAACAGCACCTGGAGAAGTTGCTGGCAATTTCTGGAGGTGGGCTAATGCATATGGAAAACCGTTTCTATCAAGGAATCAGACCTGCTTTGTCAGAAAAAGGGATTTTGTTGATTCCAATTATACAAATCACTGGAATACAAGGGGATATATACCCAAAAAGGGACTCAGGGGTCTTCCCCAGGTGTTGGGGCTGCTTGCCTTGAGTGTAGAATGGCTGCTGCCGAATCATCCTTCTTGGGGGGTGGGGCGGTCGAGATCCCATACCAGCCCTAGTGTATGTTGGGGTGTGGACTCAGAAAGGAGTTATGAGTATTTCTCTCTCTCCAGCCCCATGCACCTGACAGGGTGGCAGTGATAATGAAGGGTCGTAAGCTAGTTCTCCCACTCCCAGAGTCCTCCTGCAAAAAGGAATAAAGCCGAGACGGAGGGGTATGGGGAGGGGTTGGGGAAGGGCAGCCTCCACCTTAGTGGTTTTAGGACCTTGGGTCTATTTTTTTTCTGGTCCTGCCATGTTTCCTGAAATCTTGAAACAAGAACCCTTTCTGTTGCAGGAGGAAGTAAGTCTTTTGTTTATGCTGGCTTATTAGTGGCAATGTCATTCCACGCATCAATTTTAGGGATCAGATAGGGATGTCCTGGTTCCCCATAAACATAACTATGAACTCTGAGAAATAGGGGAAGGGAAAACGAGTCTTGCATGGGCAAATCAGGAACTCCTTCTGTCCAATCACCTTTAAACAAATTGCGGAGTCTCCAGGCTTTAGGGCTGAAACTACATTCTCTTTGTGAGCGCCTAGAGCAGGGGTCCTCAAACAATAGCCTGTGAGCCACATGCGGATAGCCGAGGACCTTGATCCTGTCCGCCGAGTGTTTGTGCCCCGTTTGTTTGTGTGTTTTTTTTAAACTTCAAAATAAGGTATGTGCAGGAAGCATAGGAATTTGTTCATAGTTTTATTGAAACGATAGTTCGGCCCTCCAACTGATCAGAGGGACAGTGAACTGGTCCCTGTTTAAAGAGTTTAAGGACCCCTGGCCTAGAGAAATCAGAAATCCGTAGTTCTGGGGAGAGCACTCCTGTTAAGGAGGTTTCCTTTCTAAGCAAGCCCAGACAGTGGCAATTGGATCTCGGTGCACCTCGAAATGTTGTAGCCACTCTCCATTCCCAGAAAGAAAACTACTCCGACCGCTGGCAAGTTCAACAGAAAAAGTTTTTTTTCCTGAGCAGCCCCAGTCTAATTGTCCAAAGGTTTTTATACTTTTGCAATGTGCAGGTGTGCAAGCAGGCAGAGTAGAGAAGCAGGGTGTTGCAGTTAGTCATTCTTAGTTGAACAAAGACTGCTCTGGTCGCTCTCGCGAATCTTCTGAGCATCCATATCCTTTGGGACATTCCCTTGGGCACATCTGCACAGCCTACCTCCCCTATATCAGCTAGTTCATTTACAGTTCATAGCTACTTTATTTACTTTACATGGTGCCTTCTGTCAGCTCATAATGGCTTCACTCTTGTCAAGGCTGTTTAAGCTTTTCCCAGAGATCCTATATAGCCGCCATTGTGGCCATGGGGAAACGGGGCCTGTGACCCTGGCCAAGATGGTGCCCACCAGCCCAAACATGTGGAAGGGCACTGCCTAGGGAGCTGGTTGAATAGACCTGGGAGTTAGCCCTGCCTTGTCCTGGGAGCCAAATATTTCCCTTTTCCCCTCCATTCCCTTTCTCCTGGCTTTTCAAACAAGCTGCTTTAGCCCTATAATGCCCAGCACAACATTTTTATAACATTTAATTGAAACTTATCTAGTACCAAACTTATAAATTATCAATGTGACAATTTGGTTACATTTCAAAAACATTGCACGTTTTATATATTTGAATGCCATATATACATATTGATAACTATGAAAGTAAAGAATAAAAATGTTTAAAATTATTTCCTGAATTTAAAACTTGAGGCGTTATAGTGTTAGTGTTCTACCAGTGTAGGTTTGTTCCTTGTTACAGGCTGGTTTTCCGTGGCCCAGGCTTAGGCCAATGGCATATGGAACCCTTCCTGTGTAACTGTTACCTTTAGGCTTTCAGTGTTGCTGCTTAAGGCACTTTTGGGGAAAGCTCTTACTACACAGTTCCACTGCCACGATGTTCCAGACAGAAATTCCAATTCCCTTAAGGTTCCCTGAGCTTCCAGATGCCCCTTCCCTTCAGAGATTTGAGAGTCTGCTCCCGCCAGCAGGCATCTTGGAGGGCCGTGGGGCCATTCCAAGCAGTGGTTCTCCTAGCTTGTCTAGAATAATGGTTGGACTTAAAGTCGACCTCAGTGAGTTGTCTTTGATCCCTTACTTCTTGCTGGGGCATCTTCCTGAGGCAACAGATTCAGGGCAATAAAGGGCTCGCTCTCAAGTGGGGTTTATTGACCTTGAGGCAGCAAGCTCTACATAGCCTTCTTTTGTGCTTTCTAGATGGGACTTAGCAGCTTCATACTCAGGAATTGCCCCCTTGCATGAATCCTGTCCAATTGGGATAGAGTTGACACAGAGGCTAGACAAACAAAAGCTGATACACTATGCAACTTTATTTGAGAAAGGAGAATGGTGGCCAGAGAATGGTACACTTTCCCTTCTAACCCTGATTCACCTGGAACAGTTTTGTAAAGTGATTGGAAAGTGGGCCGAAATGCCAGAAGTTACAGCATTTCTCCTTTTGAGGAGCAGTAGAGACCTTCATCCCCAGTGCACCCAGGAACCCCTAAGGCAGGCATCCTCAAACTGTGGCCCGTGGGGCACATGTGGCCTGACGACATTTATCCCACCCTCAGGGTGTTTTTGCTGCCTCTGCATGTCCTACTTAGTAGCCGATTCGTGCAATGTGCATAGGAATTTGTTCATAGTTTGGTTTTTTTTAACTATAGTCTGGTGCTCCAACGGTCTGAGGGACAGTGAACTGGCCCCCTGTGTAAACAGTTTGAGGACCCCTGCCCTAAGGGATCCTGGACTTAGGGGTTACTAATCTCCCAGCCCTGAAACATCCCTGAACATTCTACCCGTTGTAGGAGGCACCATGGGAATTTGGTCTCTGGGTAATTTACAAGTCTTTTATTCAATTTGAAGCCAAGAAAATTAAAAATGACTCAGACACTTACTTTCTTTTGATCCCTGTTGACTCCCGCTGTAGTATTCCAATATTACAATTTAACGCTATAACGCATGACCTTTTCATTCCATTCAATTAAATGTGTGTGTATAGATAGATAGATAGATAACTATGAAAGTAATTAATGAAAACAAAATTTGTTTGACCAAAGTTAATAATTGAGGGATAATAGGATTAAATAGAAGCATGGTTCTTAGCAGTGGGTCCAAACATTAGGATCATAAATGAAACAGTGATCTCAGTGCACCCAGTAGTTCCCAAACCCTGTACCCTCATAGGGGAAATTGTGGATGCTTTTACTCCCGTGCCTATACTTAGAACGAACAAACACACATGCCTGATAATCCTAAGATTTTTTTTGTTTCCTGTGACACTCACCTAATTTCAAGGGCACTGCCACCTCACAAGCCTAGCCTTGCCTCAGTTAAACTGTTCACCCTTTTGTCCGTTTGTTTGTTTTTCCAGAAGTTCTCAAGTTACCAAGCCCTCTGAACCAAGTGTGCCACCTCTAGGACCACCATCTCCTGGACCACCTCAACCTTATCCATCCTAGACCTGAATGGACAACCCCTCCCAGCAGAGTAGAAAGGGTATGGACCCAAAGCCCCACTTCACCCTTTTGCCAGCAGGAAGGACCTAAAGATGTCGTCGCCTTGTACCCCAAAGATTTGGGTCCATATCTCTTCAGGGTGTAAATTTTAGGTAGCTAGCATAGGGACTAGGTTGTCCATGATACATGCTCAGAGGGCCAAGCTAGCCACCCAGGAAAGAGTGGCACACCGAGCGTGCTCAGAGGTCCAGGTTTCCAGTCAGGAAGGCCAGGTACACCTGGGTGGGTGCTGCACCCACATTGACCCACCTAGGCCAAGTAAATTCAATTCAGCCACTGGGGTCCACCAGGGTTGCCTACCATGCCTCCCTATCTCTCCTAAAACACAATTGGATCACAAACCTGGCTTTGGCGTGAATTCTTTCTCATGCAGAGCCAAGGACCAAGGTATATCTGTCCACAGAGAGAAAAACCTAGGAAAGCTCTTTGGAGGCAGCAGCACTGCACATGAGTGGCTATTGGATACTGTTTAGATGCATGGCTTTCTATTTGGAACTTTTTTTTTGTCTCACCTGAATGGAAAGGAAGAGGTAATACTTCTGGATCACACAGTATCCATGTCCACAAATGAGCTGCTCATTCCACAGTCCTGGCAGTGCCTTTTGAAAACCCTCTGCTTTAGAATGTCACTCCTTGAAGATGGCAGTGGGAGTGGCTGGGGCCAAGTATGCTGCCTCTTACTCCCAGTTGCAGGTTTCTGGATGCTGATTGTATCTCTTACAGCATCAATTAGTGGGCTTGTTGTCTGCCTCAGGCTTTGTTCACAGAGATCCTCCAGCTAGGTGGTGGTGTGTGCGCATAAGCAGAGGCTTCCTGCCAATCCCCCATGAGTAGTAGAGCTCCCATGGTGTGGACTCCATGAAAGCCGTGCTCCAGCCAGCAGGATTACAAAGGAGGGTGGGCCCGGCAGGACAGGAGGGCCATTGCCCCTATGGAATGACCTCAGAACCCCGCCTCCCTCCCTGTCCAGCTCCTGGGACTATGGGCCCTAAGCTTCATGCCTGACTCAGGAATAGACACAGGGTGAGGCAACTCCAGGAGGTGATTTTGCTGATCTAATCCAGCCTGAGATCATCCTTGCATGTGCCCTCTGTCCAGACCTTTTTTTAAATTGTTCATGCAACACTAACCACAATGCATATATACATCGGTTGTGTAAAGCACATTTGTACATTCATTGCCCTCATTATTCTCAAAATATCCACTCTCCACCCCACCCAAGCCCCTGGCCTCAGCTCCTCATTTTTCCCCCTCCATTCGAGCTACCCTTGATAATTTACTAATTATTTTCTCATATCTTGCACTGTCTGATGTTCCTTCACCCACTTTTCTGTTGAGGTTAAATGTAGATCCCTGTATACGGTTTCCGTTTTCCAACCTACCCTCCCTCCACCCTTCCCGAGTCTGCACTCATAACACTGGTCCTCAAGGGCTCATCCACCCTGGATTCCCCATGTTTCCTGTTCCTATCTGTCCAAGTGTACATTCTCTAGTCTAGCCTGATTTGTAAATTAGAATTGGGATCATGATAGTGGGAGATAGGAAACATGTAGGAACTAGGGGAAAGCTGTGTTTCATCGTTATTATCTGGTACCTGTCTTGGTTTATCTCCTCCCTGACACCCTTCTGTTAGGGATGTCCAGAGGACTGTAAATGGGCTTTGTGTCTGTCCCCAGCACTCCCCGCTCATTCGCAATGATAAGATTTTTTTTGTTCTGATGATGCCTGCTACCAAATCTTTTCAAAACCTCATGATCACACAAGCTGGTGTGCTTCTTCCATGTGGGCTTTGTTTCTTCTGAGCTAGATGGGCGCTTGTTTTCCTTTAAGCCTTTAAGACCTCACATGCTATATATTTGATAGCTGGGCACCATTAGCTTTCTTCACCACATTTGCTTATGTACCTGCTTTGTGTTCAGTGATCGTGTAGGGAAGGTGAGCATCATAGAATGCCAATTTAATAGAACAGTATTTTTGCAACGAGGGAGTCCTTGAGCAGTGGCCCAATGTCCATCTGCTACCTTAATACAAAACCTATAAATATAGGGACATAGATCTATTTCCCCATGCTCATATATTTAAATATGTACATGCCTTTTTTTAAACCTCTATAATTGACCCTTGCTTCCTAGCTTGCTTTTCTATTCCCTTTGATTTGCCTCTTGGGCCCACTGCCATGCTCACTTTTCATTTGTGCTTCAGTAATTCAGTAATTCCTCTTGGTTCCATTGGTTCCATTTCCCTTGATCACTCCCTACCAGGCCTCCTACATCCCCCTCACCACCGATTTGCATCACCTGTTCTTCCCTTTTCTCTGGGTTTCTTAACACCACTACCTTTCCCCACACCTCCCTCTCTCCCATGTCTCCCCAGAAGTGTTGGTCCTGTTTTCTCTCCTCCAGATTGTTCGTCCAGCCTATCTTATTTAGACAGACCTGTAGATGTAATAACATACACAAAACAAGACAGAGCAAAACCAAGCACTAAAAGCAACAAAACAACCAAAATCCAATGACAATGAATGAAAACAACTCAACAAGAAAGAAGTGGCTCATCGTTAGTTCAAGGTCGGTTTGTTGGCCTTTAAGAGTGTTTTCCAGTCCAGTCTGTTGGTGTACCAAGTACTGGCCTCAAAGTCATCCTTTGGCATTCCCTGGGTACCTTGATGCTTCGTTTTCTTGCTCTTCTGCTGTACCCCCTTAGTGTTATGCCTCGGTGTGGCAGGATTAGTTCGGGCGCATTTCCCACACTGTGTCTTCAGTGTTGTCCCCTCTAAGGCTATGGGTCTTTGAGGGGTGTCTTGTCTCATCATGGGGCTGGCCATGTGGTCTTCTATGTGGACTGGATTCTCTGAGTGGGAACATCATCCTCAAGTCCTGGTGTGCCAGGATGTGCTCCACATTCCCCTCCTCCCCCTTCATCTGCTCCATGTGCTCCGATCAGATATGTCCCTCTCTCAGAGCTGCAGATTCACTGCCACCTTCTGAAATAAAATATTTGGCATGGGAAGGTGAGTTGGGTGGGAGGATCTGCTCAGATCATTTGATGGTTCAGGATAGATTGACTGTTCGGCTGGGGACAGGTATGTGGGGCTTAGGGCTCTGGCTCCCAACACTGGTTGTGAATATGTCTTTGTTGTTAACCAGTTGTGTGCCTGTGGGTCAACACCTGTGTCTTTTTGAGTGAGTTTTCTCATCTACAGAGTAAAGGTAATCCATTATCCAGACTCCCATGTCACCAATTGATTGAGAGGCATTAACCAGAGCCTGATTGAAATAGTGTGTACCTGTCAGGCGTGTTCTAAAAACACCTTAAAAGTCGTAAAAACACTATAAATGCCTTAAAAACCCTAAAACGTCTAAAATATTTCTAAAATGCTAAGACCACTCCTAAAGACCCTCTAAAACATCTTAAGACCATTAAATACATGGTAAAAGGCTTTCTAAAACACCCTAATGCGCCATAAGTCTTAAAAAAAACTCCTTACGTCCCGAAAACATAATAAATGCCCTAATATTATGCAAATGCCTTAAAACGCAAAATAAAGAACACGTGAAGCCCTAAAAACACGCTAAAAGTCTTTTAAAACCCCAAGAACATCCCTACAAAGCAACCCGAAGCACTATAAAACCCTGTAAAAGTCCAACAGCCTAATAGACATGAATTCACCATGAAAGCAAAAAATAATCCAACAAAACCCTAAAGCCCTGAAAACCAAAACCTAATCCCCCCAAACACTCTAATGCCTTAAGAAGCACCCTAAAATTTTAACAAAACACTAAAAGCCATAAAAACACATATAAGCCTAATAAACACCCTTAAACACTAAAATCACCCTAAAAGCCTTAAAATGTCTGAAAAGCCATAATATTCCCTAAAATTCAAATAACACTCTGAAGCCACAAATAACACACTAAATGCCTCCCAAAACACGTGGAACTTCCAAATCATATCCCTAGAAGATTCCCAAACCATGAACTTCCAAAACCACATAAATGCCCTGAAGACAACATGAAAGCCCCAACAAAACATAAAATGCTGGGGAAAAACACATAAAATATTTTAAAATACCCTAAAATCTCTAAGAAACCCTGTAAGATCACTAAAAACACCCCTACCTGCTAAAAAATACCCATACACTCCAAAAAATCACCCCTAAATCCCTTAAAAACTCCCTTAAACCTTATAAAACACCCTTAAAGCCCAAACCACCCTAATGCGCAAAAAAATTAAATGACCCCAAATGACCTTAAAGCCCTAAAAATCACATGCCACAAAAAAATCCTAAATGACCCCAAAATTCCAACTCAAAGCCAGCCTACAAGTCTTTTATGAGAACAGTTTTATCTTTCTACCAAGGAGAAGTTTGTAGGTTCAACCCCTGACCTATGCCCTTACCATATGAAGTTAGTAATCAGTGGTTTTGCAATTCTTTGAAGAAAGATGAGGGTAATTTTATCAGGAGTGAATTAAACTTGTCTAGTGCCTTGAGTAGAACTGATAACTGTACTACATTGAGTCGTCTGGTCAAGGAGCATGGGATATTATCCCATTTGCTGAGGTCACACTTGATTTCTTGTAATTTCTGTAGTTTTCCTCATATAAATCTGTTGTTTTTTTATTCAAGTATAGATATAGATATTTTCATTTACGCTTGGCTATTGTAAATGGTACTACCTGAAAATGTGTATTTCATTAATTATTATTTCTTGATCTATTTCTTCATCCTTCGAAATATTATCAGTTTGTTGTGGTAGATAAACATTAGGACTTTGCATAACTTAGAAATATTACATTTCACAGAAAAATCATATTAATTATGTCGACAGAGCTATAAAAGGAATGTTGCCCTGAATATCTTCAGATATGACAGCTGTTTCATTGAGAAATTAAGCCAGACAGACACAATGTGATGTACATTTTGTTATTTTCATGTGGGTTCCTTCACTCTTCCAAAAAAATTAGGTTCATGAGCCCCTTGGGGAATGAGTTTGAGTTCAGATCAGATGTCTATTTATATATTTGAGTCCTGAAGCCCATTTGATGGACTGTTCTGTTGCTTCCAAAGTAGTCAGTCACTTCCCCACCAATTAGAGAATTTGTCCGAAGCAAAAGTAAAAGTGTGGCGTACGACATTTGACTGCACACCATCTAAAATCACACTCTCATTTGGTGTTGGCAGTTTTACTTGTATTTCAATTGTAAACTACACTTCAGAATCCAGGCTAGTGAAAACGTTTCAGTGGAAAAAATTTGCACACAACTACGTGCAGTTTGTGATTCTGTTGTTCCCAAGCAAGGCTATGAGGACAAAGATGCACAAGCATGGGGGGCACTGCAGACAATGTGTGAAAGTTTCCAGGAGCTCAGGGGTGGACAGCGGCTGCTAATTCTCCCGTGCTGGCAGTGAGCTATGTGGGAGGGCTTTGTGTGAGGTCCCTGTGGGGTCTCTGAGAAGTCTCCATAAAGGATGCTGAGAACTTCATATGAAGTCTCTGTGCGAGGCCTCTGAGTCTCTCTGGAAGTCTCCAAGGAAGTATGTGTGTGAGGTTTCTCTCTCGGGTATGTGTGAGTGTCCTTGTGAGATGTCTGCTGAATTGTGGGGGGCGGGGGGCAGTTGTTTCGCTGAGGTCTCTGCAGGTCTGAGTGGGCTTCCCTTTGTTTGACCTCACAGCACCATATAAGAGGACCTGGTGGCAGGGGAAAGGGAAGGGGCTTGGTCCATGCACCCCTTGCTGTTCTTTCAGGGTCTTCTCTCCATCTCCGTGCACTTACCTAGCACGAACGGTAGGGTTCAGCAGCGGGGAGTCCGGTGTCCAGCTCTTCACTCTCTCTAGGAACACACCCAAGCTACCTGCTACCCAAGAGGCCCCAGATCCAGGCTCTGCAGATCCAGAATCTGATTTTTTACTGCCACAGTCACTCCAGAGGCTGCCTTGGCACAATCAGGACTCCAGAAACAACATCATGCTGCTGTACCAGCAGTCTCTGGGGCCTATGTCCACTTCCCTCCTCCACCACTGGTGTCAGTCCCCACCCACCCCACACACACACTTGGTGTCCTGACTGAGGCATGGAGGTCAAGGCTCAGTGGATGTCTTCCTCGCCATCCTTTACTGTTTAGTTCAGTAAACAGTAAGCCCTGGCCCACCAGGGGTGTTCTTTTAAGCACATGAGAATTTACTCTAGCGGATCAACTAATCATATTTTGGGGGGCCCTCCTGCCTTCTTCTATAATCTGGTGCCCAGGAAATAAAACCCTGTGTTAGAAGCACAGAGGAAACACTGACCACTATTGAACTGGTTTCCCTTATCAAGACAGGTGATGTCTAATCTCCGTGCACATCCTGATTTCCCAGGAGTCTCTAGGGGAAGGGAAGGCTGCTCCCAGTTGTGACTTTCTTTGCAGCACTCAGTCCTTAGAAGCCACTCTCTCCGGAGAACATTCCTAGAGCACGTGCACGCGTGTGTGTGTGTGTGTGTGTGTGCGTGTGTGTGAAGATCACCAGCCTGGGGTCATGTTTCCTGAGAACATTCCTAGAGTGTGCGCGTGAGTGTGTGTGTGAAAACCACCAGCCTGGGATCATGTTTCCTGAGAACATTCCTAGAGCGTGTGTGTGTGTGTGTGCGTGTGTGTGTGTGTGTGTGTGTGTGTGTGTGTGTGTGTGTGTGAAGACCACCAGCCTGGGGTCATGTTTGCTGAGAACATTCCTAGAGCATGTATGTGTGTGTGTGCGCACGCGTGTGTGTGCATGTGAAGACCACCAGCCTGGGGTCATGTTTCGTGAGAACATTCCTAGAGCGCGGACGCGTGTGTGTATGCATGTGTGAAGCCCAAAAGCCTGGGGTCATGTTTCCTGAGTCCTGGCACCCTGTTATTGACTCATCCCCACTCTACCCCACCCTGGCTATCAACTCATCCTTCCCCCAGTCAGGAGATGGAAATCAAGTAAAATAACAGTTTGTCGCCCCACTAAAGATAGTATTGAGAAAGTAACCTTCCCTGCTTGAAAGCTGTGCCTTTGCTATCCAACCCAGTGCTCTCTGTAGGAGATAAAGTTCTGCTGTGGGGGCAGCTAGCTAAAGCTGGGGTGAAGCACCTGGCCGATTCCCCTTTGTAAGCCTGTGTTAGCTCCGCTTGTGTCTTGCGTCATTTCTGGGGATCCTCATGCTCTTTGGCCCCCTTTGCTATGTCCAACGCTTCATATTCTTCTTCACTGTATCCTTCCCTACCCTGTGTCCATGGTGCCTAACCATTAGTGGTTATTACACAGACGCTCATCCTGTACCACTCAGCCTAAGCTGTTGCTCCTTCTCCGGGTTTATATACAGAGGAAGGCATGTGAGCTGTGAACCGGATTTTCCCTTGGTGCAGTGGGTGAGCAGAGTCCCCCGCTGGCAGCCTCCCTAGCAGTTCCCACCCACATGTGTCAGACCTGGGACTTCCATCCTGGAGGTTACCCTAGGCTGGGAGAGAGGCAAAGGTAGCAAAATATGTCATTTTGCATTTTGTGACAGGTGTATTGAGGCGGAACCTCCATGCCAAACTTGGCAGCCTTCATCAAATGCACATGTGGGACTTAGACAGGCCGCCACATGTCTCATGCCTGCTTGGTACCATGAGACGCTACTTTGGTCTAAACCTCTTCTGGACCCTCGATGGAATTTCTTGGCTGGATTGCGCCTCTCAAAACCTATCAACTGCAGCCACATAACGTTGAAGACAAAGTAATGGCACCAGGGAACATTCTTCACTGTGTTGGGACCTTCTGAGGTTTTCACAGTAGGGGTGTTACCATAAATCATAAGAGGTGCAAAATGAAGAACTTGGGATGGAAGTGGGTGGGAAACACTGCTGAAAACCTCCTCCAGAGCCCTGCCCTTTGAGAAGTCAGAGCTAGCACTCAGAGAAGGAGACGCAGTATCTAACATAGTTAAAGGTATATTATGCCAACCTCGTCAATGAACTCATGTGGGGTTAATTGAAGGGCAGGGAGATCAATGGCTCTGTGAGCCTAGCCTTTCTGGTCTCTTGCTCTCTGATAGTGCCACCAGGGTGGATATGCATTTGTTAGGTCCCTAAAGCAGCTGGAAAGACTCATTTCCTGGGAGATCCCTGAGGAGAAGCCGCATGGACCTACCCTGTTGCAGCCCTGGTTTCTGCAGCAGCCTCATGGAGAACCTGCCAGCGCACGGACTACAATTTCCTCCTGCAGTCATTGTCTCCCCGTGTGTTTTTGGAGTGTGAGGAGGACTTTGTAGATTGGTGTCAGACACATGGGATACTATTGGACTGGTGGTCTTAGATTGAACTGGGTTGGGATGCTTTTCAATGTTCACTTAACCTTTATATAAAACTCATAAAATATGAGTGTATGAATTTTGTTTCTCTAGTCTACACAGACTAACACACATGACACCCCCTCTAGATCCCGCCATGCAGCACAGAAGTCACACTTTAATGTAGGAGGGGGAAAATCTCTATTATGGAACAATGAATATCATGGCTGAGAGAAGCCATTAGCCTGTGCAGAACAGGCTAAAGTGGCTGGCATGGATACTTTCCTACTAATCAGAGCAGAAGAAGCGTCTTCTAATTTGCCAGATAAGACATATTCTCGAAGACAGTGACGTGGGCAGTGGTAAGGGTAACTGGAGTAAGCCCACCTCCTCCGCCTCTGCTGCTGCAAGCTGACTGGGCACACAAACACCCTGGGAGGCAATGCCTGAGTGTGGCTTCTGATATTGAATCCCCTGAACGGACAGAAATTTGTGAATACATCCCTGATACAGGTGCTCGTGGTGGGAAGGCTCTGGCAGTCAGGTATCGCCTGGTGGAGGCAGGGTCTCACACTTGCCACTCTCCTGTGTTCTACAAAGAAAGGAGCCCTGCAGCTGGAGGAACATCCATTAACTGAGGCCTGCGCTTCTTTTCGTGGACATAACGTTGACGCAAGATACTCCTGATGACAGCCTGGTGTCCCCTCTAGGACTTGGCCAACATCTGTCGTGAGCACCTGAGCCTCCGTGACCTTGTTAGGAGACACTGGTTGTCTTTGAAGGGGCCCAAGGCTGTGACCACAGGGTAATACGGGCTTTCCTTTTTGCAAAGGATCACCGTGTCCTGTAGATTTTTTGCTGGAGCAAATCCACTGGACAAAGTGCTTCCTCCATTTTTTGCTGTGGCCCTCAGCAGGAAGCTGTCCCTTCTCTGGTGGGAGCTGTGAGGACTTGATCTCAAGGCACTCAGTCAATGCCTTGTCTTGCACAGGCTGGCTTAACCCACAGACTTGGGAGATGCCTCTTCCCGCTAATCCTTTTCCATGCTCTTCTGGATTGGGCCATTTATGAGTCTCCCTCTTGTCAGTGGGAACAGCATCCTTCCTTCTCCTTGTCGAGGGGTCCTGAAGGTTGGGGCTTTTGAGCTTCTGCTGCCCCATGTAACTTGCTCTAGCCACCACGAAGCCACTTGGCCCTTGACATATTGGCTTATCCCCAGTGAACAAATGCTGGGGGCGGCAATGGACCACCTGAGAAGGCAAAACATTGGTGGCAGTGAGCACATCAGTGGTGCAGTCCTGAAGGAGCCCGTCAACAGGACAGCATGGAGAACCATCCTCTGCCTCTACCTCCACCTGGAGCTTAATCTCACTGCACACTCGTGCTGTAAGGCTTGGCTTTTCAGGAACTGGAGCACACTTTCCAGGTAGCAGGAAACTTTTACTACATCCTAGAGCCTCGAAGCACCCCCGGGTCCACATCATTGGTTTGAGATTTTGCCAGCACACTGGTTTTGAAAGTGTCTCTATCGTCTAGCTCTATTGAAGAGGACTTCTTGACCACCACCAACCCTGTCTCTTTGGCTCTTGAAGATGGACATTCAGAGTTCACTTCCAATCTGGGGCCTCCTGGGGCACAACTAGCACCCTCTTTCCTTGACCCCTTGCTGGTCAGTACTGGATTTGAGGTTTGCTCTAGGCTCTCTCTCTGGACACTTTCATTCTGGAAGGTTCTGCCAAGGATACTGGGCATGAAGGCTGGAAACGGCTGCCTGAGGGCCAATGAGCATCCACTGTCATTATCAAGTGGGGGGTAGGCTGGGGTTCCCTGAACAGGCTCCTCTGTAGGGGAGCAATCAGCAAAAGGACTCTCCAGGGTAGGGCTTGATTTCTTTGTGGTCACTCTCTCTCCCCAGTCTGCCTGACAGGGTTCTCCCAGGACCTTGGCAGCCTCAGTTACTAGGTTAGTTCAATACTTAGGGGTGGCTAAGCAGGTGGACTTTGGAAAGGACATTGCGTTGTCTTTTCTTGTCCTACAGAGGTTTGTGGGCTCAAGGACTTTGAGGGGCATGCACCACCTCTGCCTCATTTGGAGCCTTACGATATGCGAGTCCAGCACCTGTTGAGTGCCCGGGCTGAGAAAGGAAAGGCTCTGCGTTGTGTTCAGATCTTCCAGCTCTCCCCAGGAGGCCACATTGACAACATGTGGGTGGGTCAGGGAAATAGACAAAGCGTGCGTGGTCGCAAGACATGAACGGCAAACAATGCCAGGGATCTGATCCTTTCTAATCTGCTCCACCTTCCTGCACATGTGGACATTCAGGGTGTTTTCCAGTAGGATTTTATTTGGACCCCTTAGGGTGTAAGTTCCTGCGTTAATCCCCTTGTGTATCCTCAAATCACTTAACTCCTTTGAGTCGGCTCCCGGAGTTCCTTTTGGGCAGTAGTTTCCTGATCCACAGAGAGATAGATTACATTTGGATATTTTCCTCAAGTAATTCCCTTGTCCATTGACCGAGTTGTTCCTCAGCTGGACACCGGCTCTGCAGCACGCAGGCGACGGTCCAGGGTGTGTGCATCTTCCTGGGGACACCGTCTTCATTACATTCTTCCCCTGCTTGTCTCCAGGTGTTGAGCAGGAGCATTCGGGCTGCTTCATATCCAGACAAGTCCCTGGCCATTTTTCCTGAGGCTGCTTTAGTGTCAGAGACTCAAGAGTCCCATTGCCGAGGGGCCCCTGCAATTGAGGGAAGTTCTCTTGGCGGTGGAGCTCCGATTGCTTCAAGCAGCCAGGAAGCTTGGGGTCTGTCTTTGGGGTCTGGACCTTCTGATTGTCCTGGGGATGAGTGGGTTTGCGAAGACAAAAAGCTTCCTGGGGTGGTGGTATCATAAAGGGTAAAGAACTCTCACTTTCCTGTTGTTTCTTTAAAAAATGGCTTTCCAGCTGTTGAAGTGAATTTGGAATGCGTGATTGGGACTTAGTGTGGACGGTAAGACAGGATTCATCACAGGGACTCTTGTGAGGAGGAGGAAAAGGTACTGCGAGTGGGCCACGGGGCTGTGGACCGGGCGGAGTCAGGACTGTAGCCGGCGGTGGGGCCTGGGCTTGGCATGCAGTTGGAAGTAAAAGTTGGAATCGGCCTTCAGTGTAGGGCAAGGAGTGACGTTGCAACAAGAGTGGGTACTCTTTAGCTTGCATTTGAGCTGGTAAGGCATTTGGAATTTCATTAAATAAGACAGTGGGAAACTCTAGGGTAGATCCAGAGACCCTGAGAGCAGCTGCCAGAGACTCGCTGTGCAGAAAAGGTAGACCCCAGAAAAACTCACTGAATTTTTGTGGAAAATGCTTCTGAGCGCTGGGTATCTGCTCTGCTTTGATGCTGGCATTCCAGAAGGGCTGGGGAGGTGCAGTGATCTGCTCCCCATCGAGTGCCTTCAACATATTTAAGGCCTGCAGATGGTATTCTGATACACCCTTTCCTTTTTCTTCCCAAATATTCCATTTCTCTGCCTTTGTGATTTCTATTTCCAGCAGCTTGTGGACATTGGGGTTGAGCAAGGTGGGCCTCCCTACTTCCCCCTGCCTCTTTGTGGGTCCTTCCCGAAAGGTGTCTTCTTGGGGGTGCCAGGTAGAGTGCTCTTTCAGAGACCCAAAGTATTCCAAGGAGGGAAGCTGTAAGTTCTTGGCAGCTGCCCAACACTGGGGTGGGGAGGCAGTAGGGAGGCCTGTGGGATCCTGACTTGTGATGGCTGCCATGGCAGGTGTGGAGCAGCGGTTGTGTGGAGATGGGCTCTGCCTGGGCCTTGCCAACAAGTCATTCTGAGAATGAGTCCCTGTGGGGTGCGGGGCTGGTGAGTCCCAGAGAGTGCTTGGAGGCTGCAGGTAGGCCTTTGAATCCGGGGGTTTGGCACTGGGTGAGGGAAGAGCCAGTGGTGTGGGTGAAAGACTGTCAGGTTCATGGGAATGTGCGCAGTTTGGTGATTGACTCAAGGCGGGTAAGACTTGAGAAGTTGAGATGCACATCTGGGCCCGTGGAAGGGTGGAGTTCTGAGACCTAGGTGTCCGGAATGGATGAGCCGCAGAACCGTGTGGGGCGCGCGTACCGACGTGGACTTCAGCCGTACCTCTATTTCGCCAGCTACCAGAGAGGGCTTGAGCTTTCTGTTGACCAAAGCTGCCAGTGTCAAGTGGGTTTCCCAAGTGGCTGCAGGAGACAGAAGGACCAGATTACAGCCAGGACTGAAGGGGCAAGAGACCTAGCAGGCTAGCAAGGGTCGGTGCAAGCTCAGCCCCTCCCCAAGCCTTGATGGCCTGCTCTTCCTGCCCCACCCCACTGCCCGGGACTCCTGTCATTCTCTGCCCATCCCTGAAAGTGTCCCCCAAACCAGCGCATCCCAGCTGCTCTGCAGCCCGAGGCCACACAGGCACCCTGGTTGGAAGATGCACCCCGCGGTGAAGCAGGAAGGTTACTTACTTCTGCCTAAGACGCAAACGCAGGTTCTGAGCGCCATATAGTTCTTGCAGGAAGCTTCGGAAAACTGGAAATCAAGAGAACCGTTATGGTGCAGCCCTCCCAGAGGACCGAAAGGAATGTCACACGGGCTGTGCACTTAGGACGTTGGACTCTCCAGAGCTCAAGGTCAAATGATAGCTTACTCCCACGGGCAGGAGGTGCTTTGGCATTTCAAGGAGCATCGGTTTCCAATATTGTCTGTGGGGTCTCAGTGAGCAATCTGAACCTTGGCAAAGTTACACAGCTTATCGCAGTTACCCCTCAATGTTCCACCTCCAAATCCACCAGAATCTGCTCCTGACACCCCCACTGCCCCCTACTGGGTCCTACCTTGGCCAGCCTTCATCCCATCCTAGGCCCCTCCTGTACATCTGGGAAATATCTGGGTTCTGTTTCCATCCACAGTATCCTTTTGTTCAGGATTATTACCTGAGAGAGACGGGCTGTTGCCACTGGCATCCTGCAGAGGAGGGGACAGGAGAGCTTACAGAGCTTGGTTGAATGGGCAGAACCTTACCTTTCAGAGCGTCACCTTTGTCCCTTGACCTGCTGCTTCTCCTTGTCTCCACCTGAGGCTGGGGCACAAGAGAGGAAGTCAGGCTGGAATCCAATCCTGCATCTGTTCTTTGTGACAAACTGCAGGCATTTACTGGTGATTAGAAGAATGACAATCTCCATGGAATGACTAAAGCCCAGAAACCAGCTTCTGTGTGAGACCTAGAGTGCATTTCTTCCGTCAGCCTTCCTCTGCTCACGGAGAGCACACACTCTCAGCACTCAGTGTTCTGGTGGGCAAGATTTTGATTATGGAGGCTGAAGCTCTGGGCCAGCCCTTGACCACTTCCTCCCCGGGGTCAGCCATGCTTTCTCAATTAGCCCAGACAGAAAAGGAGCCTTGGCCCAGAGACTGGAGCTCAAGGAAAGAGACTGAGGACCCAGTGATGAGAGCTGCCCTTTGAAATGTCTAGTCATCTAGTCCTTAGCCACTGCGTCACTATATTGGGGATTTTTACCTATTGCCCTCTATAACAACTAGAGATGGGAGGTCTGAGATCTTCAAAGAGAAATATTTTTGAATGCTCATCTGACTGGCAAATGATTTACATATCATACGAGTCAATAGTTCAGTCGTTCAATCAGATCAAGGGCAATGGTACAATCAATGATTACCATATCCATTTTAGAACAACACCCCCCCCCCCTCCATGGTTAAATTGCCTTCAAAAGGAGTTGTGTAATCACAGTCAGGTCTAAAGCTCTCTGTCCCCTCTGGCCTCCTTCATTTTTTCGTCTTGAAATAAATCCCCCTTCACTCCCTAGCTTCCCGATGGGGAAGTTCTCCACACTGCTGATCTCACAATCCCTCCCTCTGCCATGAGATCTCTCCACCTGCAACTCTGTCAACCCTTGTGTCCATGATCATGATGCATCCACGCCTCCTGTGCTTCACAAACAGGGAAAGCCAACAGAAATAATGAAAATCAACATAAGCCGGCAAGGATAAAATGATACCAATGCAGTGAACAAAGTCCTAACAGTGAGTAAGGACGCACCAGCCCTCATCAACATTCCAAAGCCAGGGCTGATGGTCTCTTCTTTCTTGAGATTTCCCCTATCAGGAAATTAATTACGAAAGGAAAAATTTATAAAACAAGGAAAAATCAATCTCTCCTATGGCTGGGTTGAGAATTTCTTACCTTTATCCTTTTCCTGGGTGGTCGCACAGGTGGAGTATTTGGAAGGAAGGGGAGGACCAGGAAGAAGCAACCCACTCCATACAGGATGCCCAAGGTCAAAACAGTGAACCAGGTGGGGTATTGGTAGGTCAGCCAGGAAGCACTTTTCTGTTCCAGCAGAAAGAGAATCTCCTCCATCTTCTGGATACAGCGGTTGCACTCAGGCAACTGAGCACTCTGAGTCCCCTCTGGCTTCAAACCCACTTGCATCACAAACCTGGGCCCACATCACTAAAGGGTCACAGTGGGGTGGGAGGTGACAGCAGGACAGCACATAATCCCTCCCTCTACCCTCCAGCTCATCACATCCCTCCCCTGCTCTGGTCTTCTCTCTCCCACTGCCTGCTCTGGGCCTCCAAAGTCACCAGCTGCACCTGATGGAATGGAATCTTAGTGCAAGTTCTTATTCATTCCACCTCCCACCTAGGTATTACCTGCTTCCTTGGCAAGTTGCCTGAATCATGACCAATTTCATAGGCTTAGAATATCTGAAGTTGTCTCTGTCCTCAATGAAAACCTTCTCAAGTCATGGTTTTACTTTGTCTTATCCAAGATAGAGAACTTAGGTTTATGTAACATTTATTTAGCTTTATGAATGTTGGATGAAAAGCTTGGAATTTGACTTCTATGACCAGGAGAGTTATTCAAGAGCTGAGGTATATCTCTCCCAGGAGAGAGATCTAACAAATTTTCTGCCAGATGGTACATTTGGGGAGACAAGGAACACTTAAGCATTAATCATTCTTAACAGTGTCCCCTGCAAATCTTCCTTGTGTGTGACTACTGCCCATTTAGGGCTTGCTCTGGGAACACTTGATGGGGTAATAAGCCTTGCAACAATTCAGGCTCAAAGTGCAAGCATCTGGCTGAGCAAAATAAAGAGATAATATGGATTGAGTTGTGTCCTTACCACTACCACTTGAGATATTCCCCCAAAATTCGTTGGAACCCTAACACTGAAGGCTATAATCTGATTTGGTTATGTGAGGGCTCTCTCTGGGAGAAATGTACCTCTGTCCTTGGCTTCACACAAGAACCAATTGACGCAGAAACCTAGTTTGTGATCCAAGTGACTTTATAAAGGATAGAAGAGGCAAATATGCTCGTGGGGGGTGGGGGCGGACTGGACAGCCCACGCGCGCTGGGTTGCATGACAGCTGGTGGGAGGCCCCCACCCATACCCTGTTGGTAGGCATGGCTGACGGTACTGTTTGACCCCATTGACTGAATTAAGCCCACCTGGTCTAGATGGGGGCCCGCCCAGGTTGACCTGCTTCCTGTCACAAGGACCTAAATGTGTGCATCTTTCCAGCCTGAAGCAGCTTTCAACTGTCTGTGATGGGGAGGAGGTTTGGCATGCACAGCGACCACCCTCAGTTCTGCCTCTACTTACCTAACAGGTACACGGCATTTCTTTTCTGTTTTTTAAAACAACAACAAAAAAATCATTTGTAATCTTTCTATTCCAGCGGTGCTAGGAGCAAGGCAGAGGCAAAACCCAAGAACAGGGTTCTTCTCTGTTGAAGCGCGATAAACTCACGGGGAAGCAAACAAGCATCTTCATCCACGTGAAGTGAATCTGTGAATCAGCAGCTCCCAACTGACCAAAGCACGCACAGAGCAGCCCAGCATCAAGGTCCGTTTCTGTGCACTGCTCCCACTGTGAGGAAGAGCTTCATGTGCATTAAAAGGGAACTTTTGTAATATTTGAATTTTGAATAGTGGTTTTTGTCAGAAACTGGAAAAAAATCTCAAAGCCTGAAGAAACTCCTTTCTAGTACTGAACATTCAAGGGAGCCTGTAGAAGCCTGAAATGATTGCTAGGTGACCACCTGGATCTGCTTGTTGAGTGAAAGTGGCAGAATAGCAGCAATAGAGCAGGGGGTTCATTCTGACCACTGACACTCGTGGACCTGGTTTACAGGCAGTAGAGAAGAAGATGAGAGCAGGTTGACTCGTTTGAAGTCCATGACCTACTCTGAGGGGACTAGAGTTGTGGAGAATTGGTGATGGGGCCAAGGCCTAAAGGCAATGCGACCAATGGACACTGAGGTGAGGCCAAGAGAGGGAGCCCACATTGACTTGACCCGAACCCGACCAGATGAAGAGAAGAATGTTGAGCCTGTGCACTGGTATATACTGCTGCAGACTGTATAGACGAACTGTCCTGCTTTGACTTTCTTGTGCATGTGGACTTCACAAGGTTCCAACTGGCATGAAGGCTCTTTATATTGAAGAATATGATTGTCTCCTCAGAGCACTGGGTTGATGGAAGTAGGCAGTAGAGAAACTGGATAGCCAAAATGGGCCAGATAAAGGCGTGAAGTGGCTAGCTTACAAGATTTCATAGATACTGGAATATATTCATAGAATTATAGGATTAATATGTGGGTGTACCTTACCTGCAATTGTTAAGCATAGGATATTTTTGTTTCATCACTTACAGAATATTATGTTTAAAGGAGGGTGGCACGGAGTGAAATGTATGCATTTTCATATTATACTGTTAGATACTGATATGATTCTATTATTGTTTTGAAATTATATACGGCTAAAGAATTTTGTGAAAATGTCAAATGGACAAGGGGTGGTCTGTTGTAGTTATACAATCTGGTGTCAATTTGGGACTTGAGAGGATTAAGAGTGAAGGGGTAGACTCTAGTCTCTCTATTGGGTTATGGCCAATGAGGCCTCTTTGTGGGCCTGGCCTTCCCGTCAGGGTTCTGGGAAATCTGGTATTTCCTCCTTGGAGGCAGGAGACTATCTTTCTGCTCATTCCCTGAGAGATGTCCTACTAACAAGACACATGGCACCACACTGATAGAACCCATGCCCTGGGAACTGGAGGAGCCACATGGAGACCCTGCCAAAGCTGAGATGCTTCTACCACCACTGGATGCAGAAGACTTTGCAACTACTGACCTGTGATCTTCCTGCATTTGGGGTCATTGAAGGTGTTTCATGAGTCTGAAGAGAACATTATAGATTGATATCAGACATGGGCTAATATTGGACTTATGGACTTGATCTTGGTTGGGCTGGAATGCTTTCTCAATATACAACTGTTCTTGTATATAAAGGTCTTTCCTATACACATCTGAGTGTGGATTTGTTTCTCTAGTCTACCTGGACTAACACTCATGGATCCCTTTCAGGACTGTAAGTTCTGTTCCCCTGACTGCTGCAAAGTATGTGACAGAGAAGAAAAGGGAGAAGAGTGAACTGTACCCATTTATTGAGGTAAGAAAAGTGATGAAGGAGCATGGCCGGTTCCCCAAACTTCATGAGTGGAAAAATGGGCTCTTGGCACAAAATGACATTCAATCTTCACCAAGAGATTCAGGGCTAAATTGCTGCCCTATCTCTGACCTCAGCTTTTGTTTTATTTTAATTCTCATATAATTCACATATATCATTCAATACTTCAGTCATATTAAGATTTGTGTAATCCTCACCACAATCAGGTTTACATCATTTCCTTCTTTTATATTCATTTTTGTTAGCCCCCCCCTCACTCCCCCAAATCTTCCCTGCCTGTCCCTAGGTGATTGTTAATTCTGTTAGTGTCTCTCTGGATTTACCTCTCCTGGATTTCATATGTATTAAAAAAAAATACAAAACAAAATCAAGAAACAAGTAGAAAAGAAAAACTAACAATGATAAAAGAGAGAAAAACCTCAATCGAACAGAAAGTGAAAAATACTAAAAACTGGAACCAAATTAAAATTAGTCTGAAGAGATCAAATGATCAGGTGTTACATTTGAACTTAACTGTATCTGTTCATGTCCATGGACTGTGGTCAGAGGGAATTCACCCCGCATGTGCATTTGAGTCCTTTTGCAAACTGGGTGTTCCGAATTTAAACTCTGATTCTTGTTCATACCTGCAGATTGAGATTCTATTATTTATCACCCTGGCATCACACTGGCTGTGCTGCTTGTTCTGGGCGGCCTTAGTTGATATCTCACTTAGATGGCTGCTTATTTTCAGAAAAAAGGTTTAAGTACAAGGCCCTGTTCTTTGTGATAGATGTGCACCATCTGATTTCAGGGTTTTTTTACACCCTATGCTTTCCAGTCAAATATTCACTTGAGGTAATTCAAAACACTCACTTGGCTCGATGACGCCAGAATAGCTCCCCTCCATGCAGTTCCATGGAGCTCAGCATAGTTAGGGCACAGAGATGAAAAGACGATTGAACCATGTACTGAACGTTCAGGTTTTTCCCTGCTTTTGAAAATCTGTTTGCGCTTGTAGAGTAAATGTTTTGTACTTTTTAAGAGTGTAAAAAAAATAGATGGAGGGATTCAGAGAAAATGGCGACCAGATAGGACCCATCTATCTGGAGCTCCTGCTGCCAGACCAGAAAAATAGGAAATTAGGTGAAGGAAACGGGGAGGTGGAGTTCTGAAATTAGAACTAGGGTAACAGGGTTTCTCCTGAACCCCTTCTTTTGTGGGATTTCCACTCACAAAGCAAACCAAGAATGCTTTAAAGCACTATAATTTTGACGAAGTGGCAGGTGCCAGATATGCCCTTGCCTGGAGCAGGGATCCCTGCAGGTGGACGCCCTGAGAGGGGGCAGAATCTCAGACACGAGGGGAACCCCACACTGAGCTCTCCATGCGGTTGGATGCCTTGAGCTCACGGTCAGGGGTTGGTGGTGGGTAGCCATAATTTAGAGTAGAAGAAAAAATATATTATTACCTTAGGAAGATCATGGTGTGGGAGAAAAAGGCAGAAAGTCGGGAGTCCAGGGAGCAAATTTAGTTCCAATTGGCCGACTAGCAAACAACCCCCCTGATAAGCTGCATCTCCCCCTCTGGGGGTCAGCTTGACAGCCACCAAATCTGAGCACATCACAAGTAGAATTTTTTTTAAGGGTGAAACATAAATGATTGGTTTAAAACTCAAACCCAAGTCTGGTTGCTCAGTTCCAAGCACCACATAGGGGAGGTCCTTAACATAAATCAGCATAAGAAGCAACCTAGCTAAGGAATGCCAGAACTCAGCCACAGGGCCTGGCAGCTTTTACCATAACAAAGACCCGCTGTAGCAGTGTCAGCCTTAAACAGCACTGAGCTGTAGCCCAGAGACTGTGGGAGACAATTTCATTCTAGCTGGCCAGAGGGATAAAAAAGAAAATCCTCTGATCTAGGAAGCATCAGCAGTCTAGATAGGACAACAAGCTTCCCTCTCAGTGATTCTACACATAGCTGGGGAGGCCCTGCCGGTCTTGGAGCCCTAGACGGGGCTGAGGGAGCCCCCCAGTGCCCCCTCCCAGCCCCTGCTGCAGTGCTACATGCAGCACAAGGCAGGTACTCCAGCACCCAAGTGACCCCTGGCCACGGGCGCGATCTTGCTTTTGAAGTAATCTCACACAGCATCTGTGGAACCCTACATCAGGGATGGGAAAGTCCATTAACGCATGCCCAGGAGAGCCAGCATAGGAAAGCTGGATTTTCCTGCCCGTGGGCTCCGATGGATGTTGCACCTGGAGCAGCCCACCTGGGCCAGATGATTGCAGTTCAGCCAATGGGATTGACCTGGGGTCCTTCACCAGCCTCCCCGGGAACCCTTGAAAAGGCAGGAACCAGAAGGGAGAGGGGTGGTCTGGTCGTCTTCCTGGGAGGAGAGAGATCCTTGCATGACCTGAGGCAGTCTCTGCCAGGCCCCATGGTCAAAGGAATCCTATGGGTGCCTTGTAAAACCTGAAGCTTCTTTTAACTCTCATTAAATTCACTTGGATCACGAGCCTGGCTTCCGCATGAAATTTTTCTCGCGGGGAGCCAAGGACTGGGGTTGGAATTTAGGCCAGAGAGAGAGACCTTACAAGTCCATGACCCCGTGACCTTGAGGAAGAGTTGGAATTCCTCTGGCCTCAAGGACAGGTGATCAAGTATCATTACCTCCTTACCCACTGCTCTACTTATTCTCACTTTATTCACTAGCCCTTCTAACTTTTCCACCGCACTCAGTTTCAACGTGCTCAGGTTGGTGTTGGGCTTTTATTTACTCGCTTTCTTCTTTATCCCTCTTTTTTCCCCTTTTCCCCTCTTTTTCCTCTTCTCTCCCACTCTCTCCTCTCATATGCCACTAAAGGCTTCCAGGTCACTTCCCTCCGCTTAGGGCAAATCAACCCAAATAGCAGGAGGCACTCCAGCCTGCCCTGTGTGGGAGTGCTGTACACCACACAAGGCACCTGGGACAAACACCTACAGTGCGCTGCACCGTTGAAGAAACCTCCGTCATGCCTCTAAGGTGATCTCGTCAACTAGGGCAATTCTGCCCAGCACCACTGGGTCCCGGCATTAAAAGGGCACACTGACCTGCCATGTTGGAGCAGTGTCACAACCCCTCTGGCCCCTCATCCAAGCAATCAGGGATCAGCTACTACTTTATACTTTATTTCCTCCTTCTCTCTCTCCTTGCTCTTTACCATCACAGCCAACCTTAGTGAACTCAGTTGGATTTATTTCCTTCTTTCTCTTTATTCTCTTTTTCTTTCTTTCCTCTTTCTGTCTTTGCTTTCTTCACCTCTCTCTTAGCTTGTACGATTCTCTCTGCTCCCTCTCATTGCTTGCACATACCACTGCTGGTTTCCAGAGCCCTACACTCTGCCTAGGGCAACCCTGTCCTCCTAGTGGGCAGCCTGACCCCTAAGACAGTACTGCACACAGGACGAGTCAGAGCTACACACAGCATAACACAGGGTCAGTTATTTCTTTAACCATTTAAAAAATACTCTCTCCTTCTCCTTCCTTTTCTCTCTTTTTCCTTTTATTGGACTCTTCATACAGGTTTTCTGCTTTTCTCCGCTCCATCTAGCTCTTCTCTACTTCCTACCACAGCCTCCACAGATTTGGTTCTCCTTTTTAGTTGTTTTCTTTTCTTTTTTTTTTTTTTTTACTGTTGTCACCTTTGTTTACTCTGTGCATTTTAGTTGTGTGTGGGTGAGTGGTTGTCAGTCTGGTTGGCATTATTGCCCCAGTCTGTGTCTTCCTCTTTCTCTCTTTTTCCTCTCCTTTCACTCTCTTTCCCATCACAAGACAATAGCTGTCTCCAGGCCACTCCCCTCTGCCTAGGGCAAACCTGAAGGCCCAACTGAGGGAGCTCCCACCCCCCACTTATTGGTGTGGCAAGCAGCTGGGGAATTCACGCTGGTCCTCTCCCACACACCAGGCCACAGGTTGTTCTCCCCTATAAAAAGTGGGGGCATCCCCAGCCTAAATCCTGAGGTCCTACAAGTGACTGGGGGAAACGCCTGACCACCACTTGTGAGGCTCCACGCTACTGTGGGAACATCCACCCAATCTCCAAGGCGATCTCTCTGTACATCCCCTTGTCTAGCCAGATTTGTAAAGTAGAATTTGGATCATGATAGTGGGGGGAGGAAGCATTTAGGAACTAGAGGAAACATGTTTCATTGTTGCTACCCTGCACCCTGACTGGCTTATCTCCTCCCCACATCCCTTCAGGAAGGGGGTGTCCAGTTACCTACCAATGGGCTTTGAGTCTCCACTCTGCACTCACCCTCATTTACAATGACATGATTTTTGTGTTCTTTGATGCTTGATATCTGATCCCTTCAACAGTTCATGGTCACACAGGCTGGTGTGCTTCCTCCATGTGGGCTTTGTTGCTTCTAAGCTAGATGGCCGCTTCTTTATTTTCAAGCCTGTAAGATCCCAGATGCTATAACTTTTGATAGCCAGGCACCATCAGCTTTCTTCACCACATTTGCTAGTGCACACATTTTTCTTCAACCATCATGTTGGAAAGGTGTTCATCATGGAATGCCAATTTAATATAACGTCTTCTTGCATTGAGTAAGTATTTGGCAATGTCCATCTACTGCCTTAATACTAAGTCTATAAATATATGCACGTTGATCTATTTACGAACCCTCCTGTATAAATATATTTACATATGTACATGCCAGTATGTAGACCTCTAGAAATACCCTTTGTCACCTAGTTCTTTCCTCTATTTACTTTTACTTTCCTCTTGTCCGACTATCATGCTCAGCTTTCACTTGGGTTTGAGTAATTTCTCTTGGTTACATTGCCCTTGCTGAATACCTACCAGGCTTCTCACACCCTCCTTGCGACGGATTTTGGATTACTTGTTGCTCCCCTGTCGCTGGATTGGTCAGCATCACCTCCTTACCCCCTCCTCTCTCTCTCCCATGTCCCCGGGAACCATTGGTCCTGTTGTTTTCTCCTCCAGACTATTCTTCCAGCCTATCTTATCTAGATAGATCTGTTGAGATAATAATATGCACCAAAAATCAAACCATAGCAAGATAGGCGATGGGTGAGAACACTGTGATGACAAAAAAAAAACAACAACAGAAAACCAATGATCAATAAAAGAGTAAATTAATTAAAAGACAAAAAAATTTTTTAAGAAAGAAAAACCTGTAAATAGATCAAGGTCTGATTTTTTTTTTCTATAGGTGTGTCCTTCAGTCAGGTCTGATGGCGTATCATGCTCTGGCCCCAGAGTCTGTCCTTTGTACTCCCTCAGGGGCTACCCGCTCTGCTCTCATGGTTGCTCTGCTGCATGCTTTTAGTGATTTGCCTCCGTGTTGGAGGGCCAGTCGGTTCAGTCCCAACACAGAGTCTCCGGTATTGTCCCCATAGGGCTCTGGGCCAGCAAGGGATGGCATGTCTCATAGTGGGATCAGCCATATGGTCCACTCTGTACATTGGCTGTTCAGAGTGCCAAAATCATCCTCCAAGCCTGGTGGACCAGTGTGTGCTCCACTCTCTTCCTCCCCCTTCATTTGCCCCTGTGTGCTCTGATCAGACATGTCCATCTCCCCTAGCTACAGGTTCAGTGCCGTCTTCTAAAGTAAATTCTTCTGGGGGGAGGGGCAGTTGTCCACGTAGCTGGTATGGAGGCTGGACCATCCACTTTTCATTTAGGATCAAAAGCATCTAGCTTTTAGCATTAGGTGCTATTGAGTCAGTTCCAACTCAAGGCAGAATGAACCACTGCGCAGTCCTACACCATCTTCAAAACTGTTGTTATACTTGAACCTAACATTTCAGCCTTTTCCAGGGACTGGCATCTCCTGATAACATATCCAAAGCATGTGAAGTCTCCCCGTGCTTGCTTCTAAGGACCTTTCAGACTGTTCTTCTGACACAAATCTGTTCATTCTTCCAGCACTCACTGGTATTTTTAATATTCTTGGCTAGTGTCATCTTGATGGGTTGAAACACTATCTCGCTCTAGTGTTGATGTACATTTTTCTGATGCCTAATTATACTGAGTATCTTTTAAGGTAATCATTTAATTTTTATGGCATTTTGAAAAGATGTCAATGAGGTCTATTTAATTTGTGTTCAGATGGAAACACATATCTCAAACTAAATATGTGACAGTAGAATAAGAATCCATTTTATCCTAAATACTTGAGATATTTATACAGCCTACTCAAGTTTTTATCAACATAGATAAGGTGGCGGTGGTGGTGGTGGTGGTGGTGGTGGTGGTGGTGGTGGTGGTGGTGGTTTTTAAGAGTTAATCTCTAAATAGGGGGCTGTAGTACTGAGCACTGAATCTCCTTTGCTTGATTAATTTTTATGTTAGGGAAGTAATACAAGGATTCCATCAAATGACCCATCAGTTTGAGGAAAAAGCATATCAGAATTGATGGTCAAAGCCTATATGGCTTTATGGTTTAGTCTCTAGGGGTATGTAATGCTCTTGTGAAAATAGTATTCCTCATGATAATAACGAGGAACTGGTGGGCTTCCAGGGCTGGGAGCTGAACTGAGGGGCAGTTCTACCCTGTCTAATAGGGTCACTATGAGTTGGCAAAGACTCGATGGCTGTTAGTTTGGTTTGTTTGACTTGAGTACTGGCATTCAGTGTGTTTATCGAAATCAATAAATTACAAGCATTTAGATGTCTATTTTTTACATACAAAATTTAAATCCCCCAAGCCTCTGAAAACTGCGAAGATTTCACAGCACTAGGTTGGTACTCTCCCATCCAAGAATCAGTGAAACTGGCAGGGTGTGAGGCATTCAGGCTCCCTCAGTTCCTCCTACTGCCTTCCCTGACCCTGGTCACTTGCTTCTATTACCTCTCTTGGACCTTACATGCATTTGAATTAGAACACCATAGAGTACAGTGCTCTACATGTGCAGCAGCTTTAACCATGTCACTCTCTGTCTCTATGAAGCCTCTTCCAACAAAATTCAAATGCGATTGTATGTGCACACATAAACACACGCATGCACCAGAGCACCCTTCTTAACAGAGAGTCAGGAGGGTCTCTTATTTGCTGTCCTCACTTTGGACACAAGTCCCTTGATGATGAGTAGGAGAAAAGGAACATCAGGTAGTGGGGGAAACCCTAAGGAGGAACAGAGGAGAGCTTTAACTAAGAATAATGCTACTAGGGGAATGATGGCATGTGAGGAAAAGTAGATACTTCCAGACTGTCAGATTTTTCCATACAGCAAAATTAACTTTTCTAGTTTTGTCTAAAACTGGCCCCAGGAAATTTCAAATAGCACATCTCAGATTATCTAACCTACAAAGGAGTAGCCGGCCTTCCACCCACCCCCACCCCACCCCCGCCAAAAAACCAAGCGGTACAAAGCTCCACTGGGTACACATTTCAAAATATACATTCTCCTGTTTGGGCAGGCATCTGGCAACTTGCTCCGAGCTAGTGCACCCACACTTTTTTCCCAAGGTCATTGCTGGTGACAAGACCTTGTGCTCTTCTCACAAGCCAGAATGCAAACATAAATCAAGTCAGTGTAAGACGCCATCATCACCTCACTCAAATACACCTCGTCAAGTGAACTCAAACTTCAAGAAGATGCTCATTTGTTTGGTTTTGTTGATGTGAGGGTGATAGTGCATTTGGAGTTTAGTCATTGCACTAGGTCAGACTGTTAATCAAGCTTCCTATATAGAGGTTCTGAAGATATTGTGTAAGAAGGTCTGAGTTGTCTGGCTAGACCAGAGCTTGCACACTGCTATTGACTAGAAGTTCCGACACACAGAATCCAGGACAGATAAACCCCTCAGGACCAATACTGAGAGTAGCAACACCACGAGGGAAGGTAGGGGGGAGAAGCAGAAGAAAGGGGAAACCAATCTCAATGATGGACATACAGCCCCACTCCACCACCCAGGGGAACAAACAGCAGAAGTTTGGGTGAAGGGATACAGCAGAGGCGTAAAATATAAAACTAAAAAGTATGTATAAAGTATCAGTGGTTCACGTGGGTGGGAGGAGGGGAAAAAAGGAGCTCAAGGAGAAAGAACATGTTTGGAAATGATGATAGCAATGTATGTACAAATGTGCTTCATACAAATTGGTGTATGAATTGTTACAAGAGCTGTAAGATCCCCCAATAAAATGATTTATTTAAAATAAAAAGGACTGATTAGTGGTAGACAGGGGACTGGTTTTGCCACCATGACAGTGCACCTGCTCACACAAAAAAAACAGCATGCCTCTATCGCCCGATCTGATCCCAGCACACCGAGGCAAAATACTAAGGGTGTACAACAGAACAGGAAGGGGAACAGAGCAACGAAGTCCCCAGGGAATACCAAAAATAGACTTTGGGGCCAGGGCTAGCTGACCCATCATACTCTATGAGAAAACACTCCTAAAGGCCAACAAACAGTCCTTGAACTAACTAAAAGCTTTTCTTTCTTGTGTTTTGTTTTGCTTTTTGTCATTGGCTTGTTGGTGGTGGTGTTGTTCTTTTGTTTCATTTTGTTGCTTGGGTTTGCTCTGTCTCGTTTTTGTGCATGCTATGATTTCCACAGGTCTGTCTAAATGAGATAGGCTGGATGAACAATCTGGAGGAGAAAACAATGGGACTGACAGCTGGGGGAGGGAGATGGGAAAGGGGGGTGTAGGGAAAAAGGAAGTGCTGTTAACAAACCCAGGGACAAGGGAACACCAAGTGATCCAAATAGATGGTGAGGAGGGTGTAGGAGGCTTGGTAGAGTGTAACCAAGAGTAATGTAACCTAGAGGAATTACTGAAACACAAATGAAGGCTGAACATGAGAGTGGGACAATCGGAAAGTAAAAGGAAATCAAGGAAAGAGGTAGGAAGCAAAGGGCATTTATAGAGGTCTAAATAAAGGCATGTGCATATGTAAATATATTTATGTATAACGATGGGGAAATAGATCTATATGCATATATTTATAGGTTTAGTATTAAGGTAACAGATGTACATTGGGCCTCCATTCAAGTACTCCCTCAATGCAAAAATACTTTGTTGTATTAAAGTGGCATTGCGTGATGCTCACCTCCCCAACACAATTGCTGGAGGCAAATGGGTGCATAAGCAAATGTGGTGACTGAAGTTGATGGTGGTCGGCTATCAAAAGTTATACATTCTGGGGCCTTAAAAGCTTGAAGTTAAACAAGTGGTCATGTAGCTGAGAAGCAACAAAGCCCACATGAAAGAAGCACACCAGCATGTGTGATCACGAGGTGTCGGAAGAATCAGGTATCAGACATCATCGGAACAAAAAAATCATATCTTTGTGAATACGGGGGAGTGTGGAGTGAAAACCCAAAGCTCATTTGTAGATAATTGGACATCCCCTTACAGAAGGGTAGCAGGGAGGAGAGGAGCCAGTCAGGGTGCACTGTAGCAACAATGAAACATACAACTTTCCTCTAGCTCCTAAATGCTTCTTCCCCCACAACTAAAATGATCCCCATTCTACCTTACAAATCTAGCTAGACCTGAGGATGTACACTGGTACAGATAGGAACTGGAAACACAGGGAATCCAGGGCGGATGATCCCTTCAGGACCAGTGGTGAGAGTGGCGATACGAGGAGGGTAGAGGGAGGGAGGAATGGAAAGGGGAAACCGATTACAAGGATCTACATATAACCATCTCCCTGGGGGACAGACAACAGAAAAGTGGCTGAAGGGAGATATTGTATAGTGTAAGATAAGACAAAATAATAATTTAGAAATTATTCAGGGTTCATGAGGGATGGGGAATAATTATCAGCTGATGCCAGCGGATTAAGTGGGGAGCAAATGTTTTCAGAATGATGAGGGCAATGAATGTACAAATATGATGTATGTATCAATTGTGATAAGAGTTGTATGAGGCCCCAAAAATTGATTATAAAAAAAGAGAAAAGAAATAACAGTATGAAAACATCCCCCCAAAAAGCATGCCTCTCTTGTCCCTCATATCCTAATCACCTGAACTCACTCCATGTGACTTCTTTCTGTTTCCATGAATGAAGGACAGTGGTTTGACAACACAGAAGAGGGGGGGAAAAAACAAGGGTGTCACCCAAACTGCTGAGTTTGAAAAATGTTTCCAAGAATGTAATCACAGATTAGACAAATGTGTGAAGTGTAATGGAGAGTACTATGAAGGGGATAAAAAATTTAAATGCATAGTTTTGAAAAAATTGTAGTTTTTGTCGGGTTCCCCCTAGTAGCTTCCAATTTCATAGCAACTCAAGCCATCACCATACATCAAACTGACAGAGAAGGGGTGGGTTTTGTGTGTAGGTGGTGTTGGTTATTGCACAGGGGCAAGGGACTTCTGGTGGCATAGTACCTTATGCCTTGGGTGTCAACTGTAATGTCAGCAGTGGGGAACCACCAGTCAGTCCTCAGAAGAAAAGGATGAGGCGTTCTACTCCCATAGAGTTAGCCTTTGGGAAACCCACAGAGATAGTTCTGCTCTGATCTCATAGAGTCGCTATGGCTCAGCATCGACTCCATCGAAGTGAGCTGACAAACTAAAGGCAGGAGATCTGAAAGAGGATGCGGAGACGTTGTCTCAGGTACTTTGGACATATTACTATGGTGGAACCAGTCCTGCAAGAAGGGCATCATTTTTGGCAGAGGGTTAGCAAACAAGAGGAAGACCCTTACTTAGGTGGATTGACACCGTGGCTGCGAGAATCGGCTCAAATACAGTAACAAGTGCGAGGATGGCGCAGGACTGGGCTTTGTTTCTCTCTCTAGTGCACAGGCCCCTATGAATCCGAACTGACTCCAGGGCTCTACAATATCAACTACTACAACCCTGAAGTTCAAACCTACCCAGTGGCTTCCCAAAAGGGAGGTGTGGCCATGTGCCTCTGTAAAGATGACAGCTAGGGAGCCCCTGCGGGGCAGTTCTACTCTGTGGCACAGGGGCAGCCAGGAGTCGGAATGTGCTTCACAGCAAAGGGTGTGCTTTGTCTCAGTTTGTGCCTGCTGCTGTTTATGCTATGCACTGAGTTTAACATGTGACACTCAGGAGCGAATGAATGGAAACACACCCATGATGCTTCCATGATGCCAGATGCAAGCTGACACTGTTTCTGAGTTCTGGGCATATTATTTTTTCAGAGATAATTTCCTGTAGCGGTGACACACCGAGTCCTATTTCATGTAAAAGCATCAGCAGCAGAGGAAAGCACTGCACAGAGAGAAGACTATGACACGTAACAGGCTTTCCATAGAGGAACAAAAGGGTGGATGTCTTGGGCTGCACTCTTTTCTTGTATACAGACAGTAAACAAGCTGAACACATCTCACCTAAGCATAACATTACAACTACTTGAAGCCCAGCTCAGGCATCTGGACAAGAGGCAGCAAGGAAGGATGGGAGAGAGTTAATGGGCTGGGCGTCCCCAAAGGTGCAGAGTGGGAATCAAGGGAGGATCCAGGACGAGCCAAGGCTTCTGGCAGAAGTCTGAGAGGAGAGCAGCAGAAAGGAGCTGCTCTCTGGGTCCTCACAGATGTAGCCAGTGAGAGAGCAGCAGTGCTGCCCCCTGGCGGTGCGCCGAAGGCAGGGCCGCTTCCCCCAGGGCTGGAGAGCTCTGGGGAAAGACAAATCCTGTCACTTTGGATGCCAAGTAAGGGGGCACTGTGTGCCGGTGGTGTACCTATGTTGGCCAAAGCGCTGCCCACTGTGCATTTGCTTCCCACAAGCACAGTTATCCTTCCTCGTGCATCCAGGAAAGACAGTTCTAGAAAAACACAAGCAGTAAAATAAAACACTGCCAGGTCTCGAACCATCCTCACCATTGTTACTATGCCCACTGATGTAGCCACTGGTTCGAGCTGTTTTATTGCCCGTCCTCCACTTTTTGCCAAGCATCATGTCCTTCATGGACTTGATGTCCCTTCAGGGACTGGTCTCTCCTGACAGCACGTCCAAAGATATCAAATGAAGTCCAGCCATCCTTTGTCCCCATGTTCTCTTGGCAGTCCTTGTACTTTTATTGCTCAGTGTCTGATTATTTGGGACCAGGCCTTATTGCTGCCCCTTCCTCACCTTGGCCCCCAATCCCGACCCCAAGCCCTGCACATCCACTGTGTGAAACCTCCTGTTCCTGTAACCATCCCTGTGCTTTTGTGTGGGGGGGGTCTAGCTGGGTTCCCCTGGCAATTCGCCAGCTGCCCTTGGGAAAGTTCATGGAGTCGGCTAATTAGTAGAAAAGCCAAACGTCCAGCTGAGATTGGTTTACTCCCTAGCACCCTTGGGCAGGAGCACAGCCCCACTCCCGGTCCCAGGTAGCCAACGACCACACCTAGGTTCTCCGGACTTGGCAGCTGTAACATGTGGCCTGGGCTTCCCCTTCATTTCCTGCTCCTTTCTGGCTTGCTGTCTGACTTTTCTTTGCGGAATTAAAGCTGCAAATTGACAGGATCCCATAAACACTCTAAAGCCACAAAAAAACACCAAATGCCCACCCAAACATGTGAAACTTCCAAAAATCATCCTTAGAAGATTCCCAAACCCTAAACATTCCTAAACCCCATATATGCCCTGAAAACACCATGAAAGCCCTAAGAAAACCTAAAATGCTGGGGGAAAAAAACACATATAATATGAAAAATACCCTAAAATCCCTAAGGAACTCTGTAACATCACTAAAAACACCATATGGTGCTGAAAAATACCTATACACTCTAAAAAACCACCCCTAAATCCCTTAAACACTCCCTAAAATCTTATAAAACACACTAAAAACCCCAAACCACCCGAATGCCCCAAACACACCTTGAACGTCCACAAACAACCTAAAAGCCCTAAAAAATCACATGCCACCAAAAAGCCCTAAATGACCGCAAAATTCCAACTCATAGCCACCCTATAGAGGGCTTCTGGAGCTGTCAGTCTTTTATGGGAACAGCTTTATCGTTCTCCCAAGGAGAAGTTGGTAGGTTTGAAACCCGGACCTCATATTTAGCAGTCTAATAATTGCTGGACAGTGCCACCAAGGCTCTACTGGTGTAGTGGGTTACACATTGGGCTGCTAACCTCAAGGGAAACGGTTCAAAACCACCACCCACTCCTTGGGAGAAAGAAGAAGCTTTCTTTCTATTCCCCTAGATTTCTCATTGAAGGTGTAAAGTAACCTGTTAAATGCTCGCAGTGGCAGCAGCAATGTCTCATAACCATGGGGAAATGTGGTTCAGAAACTTCAGAAGCAAGCATCCACCAGTAGGTGACTGACCAGCAGTATTGACTTGGGCAAAGAGAAGGTGACATGGAAGGGTAAGGAGAAGAATGCGTGCAGAGGGCAGGTTGGCAGCTGAGCCTAAGTCCAGTAGAAACAACAGCAGAATGGCCTGTTCCTGGAAGGGCCACAGGAGATGGTGCGACTTCATGTAGCCCCCACTTACATGTGTAACAGCAGCAATTGCCTGAACACGTGGTCTCCCCAGGGAGGAGCCTTTGTGTGGTGTTAAGATGCTGTTACTGTCTGTTGTACTGTGGTGGCCTGCATTTGGCTGTAATGGTGGAAATTTTGCAGCCAGTAGTTCAAATGCCTGCTGGGTCACTCACTGCAGGTAGACTTCAGCAGTTTCCAGACAGAGACGAGGGAGGAGGACCTGGTCTTCCACTTCTGAAAGAACTGGCCAGTGTGAACCTTGTGAATGGCAGAACACTATACCTGAACATGAGTACCGCAGGCTATAAGGCATGATGGATTGACACAGTGGCTGCAGCAATGTGCTCAAACATAGGATAGTGCTGGCCTGGAAAATAGTTCATCGTCCATTAAAAAAAATCATTATATAGGGGCTCATACAACTTTTGTTGTTGTTTTTCCCTAAGGGAGAGCAGTGTATTGGTACACTGAGAGGTATATAGATCAATGGATACGAACAGAAAAGCTACACATATATTCACCAGTCAACAGGAAACTAGCCTTCGAAAAAGGACACAGAAATATCCAAAGGGACAAATTCTGCTTGCTCAACAAATGGTGTTGGACAAACTGAGATACCGTATGTAGGAAAATGAAGCAAGCCCCAAACCTTCCCCCATGCACAGAAATTAACTGAAGAGGGGTTAAAACCTGAAAGTAAACCTCCGGGCTATCATAATCATTTTTTCGATGACCTCATCGGTCAGAAATCATTGTAGGAACGCCAAAGCGTTCTTGTGTTCAACGTCTACATACATAGCAGGTGCTCCAGTAAAGGGGAATCTTGGTGGAGCTGGCTCATCCATTCCTGAAGAGAGTAGAGCACCACGTTGGCCCATCACAGAGCTCAGGTGTAGAATCTTCCTCACTGTCATCTTTATCTCAGCAGTGTCAGTGTTGGATTATGAATTTCCCAAAGAACCAGTATCGCTCAATTCTGTGCACAATGCTGACTCACTCTCGCTGTTATTTCACTGGTCTAAAAACCCATTTAGGTTAAAATGACACTTTTTTGATGCCATGACCTAAAATTTTTAGTGAGAAAATGTTCCCAATGACATTACATGGGTCTTCGTCTAATCCTGATGCCATGTTCTTTTTCACAGAGACCAGCTTCTTGTATAAATTGCTCAGCATACTGATGGAATAAGAACAGTGAAAGGATACAACCCTGATGCACACCTTTTCTGATTTTAAACCATGCAGTATCACCTTGTCCTGTTCACAGTCTCACCTGGTTCTATCTCTTGGCCTTTGCATAAGCTCCATATGAGTACAATGAAGTGTTGTGCAATGCCCATTCTTTTCCATGGTATCCCCAAGATTCACCTCCTTCCACTCGTGGTTTCCAGAACGTGGGGTTGGGACAAAGCCTGGATAGTCTCATGGCAAGACCAGATCAGGAATGGAGCTGAGCCGGGAGCAGCTTTATTTGCTTGCTCCAGGGAAAGTCTGCCAATGTGACTAAGCCTCAGGGGCTTTCTACAAATGATAAAGGTGAATCCCTCTCTCGTTACCCACTGATCATCTCTGAGCCTCTTGCTCTCATATCCCTTGCACAGACCTCTACCATTAGATGGACAATTCGGTAACGTTTGAACACTTTTCTGATGCTGAGCCTGGGGAGCAACTAATAGCTGAGTAAATATTGATTGAAAGATGGTGAGTGGAAGAAAATAGCTTTGCCAGGTCCAGGTTGTGATGGAGATGAGAGTGTTACCAAATCCTGCTGTCCCCATGGTGGGTTTGCTGTATTGTGCCCAGTCCTGAAAGTCTGAGCCAGGGGTTTTAACGTGGCCCCTTTCAAAACATATAGGTGGAATTCTTGGACCATGAGCTGTCCATAAAGCTTTACCAAGGAGATGTCCGCCCTGGAGCGAAACAACCCAAGAACCTAGATCTTCGTGAAGGTGTTGGTAAGGGATGCAGCGGAAATCATAAACTTGACTGAAAGCAAAAGAAACTTTGCCTTCATGTGCCTGCAGCTGGACGAAGTGGTGCTGGAGCACACCCTCCTTTGTGATTCTTCTTGTTCTTTTTATGAGCTGCTCCCTGGCCTGTGTAGTCCCGTAAATCTGGAAACTCTTTGCTGGTGGGGGCAATTGTTATATCCTCCCCCCAGATCCAGATGTCTTGTCCATGGTCAGTGTGCAATCCTTGTTTGCCAGAGGAGTGGGGCATCTAAAGGCAGGCAGGGGTCACATACTTTTTTTCTACACTTTCTAGAAAGACCAGAGCTAAACATCTTGCAGCCCTTTTCATGTCCTCATTCTTTTCTGTATTTATTTTCCATGAAAGAGGAGAAGAAACGCGACAGCATCTACTGACAGCAAGTCAAATGCCATCGTGTGTGTTCAGAGGGCAGGCTGGTTCTCATTTGCCTAACTCATCAGTCCCATCGTGCCATGTCCATGTTAGATTGTTTAGGGAAACAGATGACATATGTTATGATGCTAAATAAGCTGAAACAGTGCCAGGATGGAGGCAGAAGGGTTTTATTTGTTTGTTTTTAAATGAAGCATGGCTTTCTAGTGACTTATTGTGGTGGGGAAGGGGGGCACCGAGAGCAACAAGACATGGCTGTGACAGTGGTCTGGGAATTGAGACAAATCATTGCTTCTGCAGCAGAGATGAGCTGCCTCTGACCTGTCAGTTACTTGAAGGGAGACTCTGCATTTGGTCAGACAAGTCTCAGTTGGAGATGGTACCAGCTTTCCTCCTGAGCCTCTGTGGTTCCCTTTGAACTACACAGGCCCGAATCGCTTTTAGCTGAGCAACAGCAAATGGCAACACAGACTTGCCATATTGCTCTTTTGCGTACACTCTTTAAAAATCATACTAAATATACATGCATCAAAACATTCGTCACTTCCACGCTCTACAAGATTATAATTAAGTGGCATTCTGCATGTTGTTCATATAGCATCCTTACCCATTCCAAAATTATGTCATCACCCTTATGGAAGCTCAGTATCGTCTCAGGGATGGCACTTCCCCTCCAGGCCCTACTGGGTTAGGCTGGGTTGACTAGAGAAATAAATCCAAGGACACTCATATAGGTATAAGAAAGACTCCACCTCACTTATTTGTCCAATTGACATGGCATTATGTAACAACCATACTTACCTTCCTACCTATCCCTGGAAACAATTGGGAGATGTTTGTCTCTATTCATTTTCCTAGCCTAGATATTTTTTGTAAGTGGAATTAAGCAAAATGTGTCCTTTTTGAAGCTGATTTATTTCACTCAGCATAATGCTTATGAGGTTCATTCCTCTTGTAGCCTGTGTCAAGAGTTCATTTCTCTTTATGGCTGAGTAGTAGTCCATTGTATATACCGTAGGCAACATGTTTGACTTATCCATTCACCTATTGATGGGTATTTAGACCGTTGACACGTTTGCGAGATTGGGAATAATGTTGCAAGGGCCATCTGTGTATTTGTATCTATTTATGCGCTTGCTTTTAATTGCTTATATCCTTCATTTCCTTTTCTTTCCTTGTTAGACTCAGTATGATCCCCTTCTGCCCCTCCTCTAGCCTCACAACCTCTGTGTCTGATGTGCCAGGATCTCACCAGAAGCCTTAACACCAAGATTCTGAGCCCTGACTGACCATTCTGACCATCCAGGGAATTGAATATTCCGGAGCACACAGAAGATGAAGTTATCAAAACTCCTTAGGCATAACCGAACAACTGGAGGGAGTGCTTTATTGGGCTGGGGGGCTGGGGATTATAGTTGTGAAGGACACCAAGAACAATTGTCATTACCTAGACTGTAAAGACTATGTTCGACATCCATGCTGGTGAGTAGCAGCTGGATTTCAGAAGCTCACAAGTGGCCATCTAGGTGGCAAGTATTGTCACCCTCACTCTGGAGGAAAGAGTGGTGAGTGGACCACATGAACATTAGACTTCATGACTCTGAGCACAGAATAACTAGATGATCTCCAACTATCAATTCCAACTTCTTTGAAAGGGATCACATCCAAAGGTCCTAGATAGTGAAGCAAAATTCACAGTCATAAAAGAGACCAGGCTTATTGGCTGGATAGGGACTAACAGAACCTCTGAAACGATGGTCCTTATTCACTAAGTTTGAAAATGAACTCCTACCTGTGGTTCAATATTCAGCCAAATAATAGATTGGTCTATAATGGGAGCAATTACACAAGTGAGGCACGCAAACCTGAAAACAGCAAACCATTTGATCTCAAAAGGGCAGTATTAATCCAAGGCCCAAGTTCAGAAGGGTAGGAAGAGAGGAGGAAGGGAAACAGAAGACATAAGTAGGGAGTGGAACAAGTCATATTATATTGTGGAGATTGCAATAAGTGGCATAAAACACAATGGGTATGAATTGTTGAATAAAAAACTGATGATCTTGGTAAACCTTCACCTAATTCACAATAAAAACTTATGAGAGAGAAAAAAATCCAAGCACCTAGGCTGCATTCCAGGCCAATAAAATCGGACTCAGTGGAGATGGGACAAAGATGTCTTTTGGACAGCTCTCTGGCGATCCCAATGAGCACACAGGCTGATACCCACCATCTGGAAACTATGGGGTAGCTGCTTCTCCGGTAATGCCTCGGGGGAGCGCTTGGGTCCCTCAAAGAATGCGGGATGATGAAGGGGCAAAGGTCATCAAACCTCACCCACAGCTTTACACTGGGGGGCTGCTCTCTGAGGAATGTGGGAAGGGTCCACTTGCATGCTGTCTCTGTGCAGCAGATCCAACAGACTCAACACCTTTCCAAAGCTGGCAAGAAAGTCCGAGAGACTAGATGTGGGCACCACGCTGTGAGTTTCCCAGAAGGCACGAGACAGATCGAGAGCAGTCACAGGAACACAGACTCCTCCGGAAATGCCGCCATGCGCAGAACATGCATCTCTAATTTCATTTCACACTGACTCAAGCATTCAGTCCTTTTTACGAAAACCCAGCTTCTCATTACAGTAACCGGTTTAAAATGACAATCTTCTGTTGAGCAAGTCTAAGAAATGACCTTCCTTTATTTTACATGGTATAAAAATTCAGTTTCCTAGGCCGATGGGCTCTAGGGACAGGTGTTTTTATGTACTAGACATGGCTTTCAAAGTTCTTCAATTGCCTAAATTAATAACGACTTTTTTCCTTTGGCTTTTCTAAGGGACACATTAATTTCAATCTTTTTCTAAGGAAGTGAATCTCTAGCTATCTCATTTGGATAACTTTCTGCCTTCAGAGTAGAATTTGAAATAATCTGCAAGGTTACCCCTTCCCCACCCTGCCCCAGCAGCCCAGCCTCTTTCTTCCTTCCAGCCTCCAGCCACCGGGGTTTGGTTGGGAAAGGAGATGCAGAAGGGAGTCTCTGGATTTTTCTATCAAAAGGTTGGCCACAACCCCCAGTAGACCAAATGTAATTCATTATGGTGGGTTTTGGTTTTACTACATTAAGAGTTATCCTTAGGGAAATTACAAACAAACAGAAATAGGAAGACTTTATATTTTATTAACGGATGTACTGCTCAGTCTCATTATATTTTAAAAGACAAAGTATAAAAAAAAAAATCTGGCTCCATTTAAAATGTCCTGACTAGCAGAACTTAAAATACACAAATCTTAACATGAAAGTCTAGATGAATAAATAAAATAAACAACGAAACAGCTTTCTCAGGAAAAGCCATAATAAAGAGCTCGACTATTTTTTCAGCTGTTTAAGATGCTCGTGTTAAAGGGAAAAGAGTATCATTGTTGACTTTGAAATGTAGAACCATTTGCTTAATTCAGTGATGCTAAAATGGGCAGTTTGGCTGAAGAAAGAAATTGGCTTGTAGCATTTGATGAGCAATTTCTTCTTTTGAATATAGAAATGACCAGGGATGCGGACACGCTTTTTATTCTTTTGAGGACCCTCTAACCAAGAAATCTTTTAAATGATCATTACACAGTGAATGCCTGGAGGCTCTGGAAACTATTTATTTTGACATTATTATAAGCTCAAAATGATTCACCAATGCAAAAGAAGAAGAGAAAAAGCAATTACATACTAAGCTGTAAACACTGGAAGCTTTTCTGTGCTGAAAATAATTGGACAGAGTTTTTTCTTTTTTTAAGTAATAGTGTCCAAAGAGATTCAATGATCTTATTGCTTATGGATTTGGAGCTTAACTATATTCCTTATTTTAAATTTGATATTAGAATAGCAAGATTATAGACCTTGATACAGTGTGACTTGGAGAAGTATCGTTTCATTAAATTATCAAGTTAAGGCTCAAGGAGCCTGGTGGAATGTGTGTGACCATGAGGCCAGCCAGTTGGAATCCGCTATGGCTCACAGAGAAAGATGCGGTTCTCAGCTCCTGTAAAGATTTAGAACTTCGGGAACCCACAGGCATAGTTCTACGTTGTCCTTTCAGGGGTCCTCAAACTTTTTAAACAGGAGGCCAGTTCATTGTCCCTCAAACCCGCTGGAGGGCCGGACTATAGTTTAAAAATAAAACTATGCACAAATGCCTATGCGCACTGCACATACCTAATTTGAAGTAAAAAAAAAAAGGGGGGGCAAAAACACCCGGCATGCTGAATAAATGTCCTCTGAGGGCCATGTGGTCCGCAGGCCATAGTTTGAGGACCCCCTAGATTGATATAAGTCAGAATCGACTTGATAGTGTTAGGTTTCTGGGGTGGTTGACCTCAGTTCTTGCTTAGCAACGCTGAAAGAATTCATATGGCAGAAGCACTTTTGTAAATCCAAGTGAATGTTATGAAAGAAAGTTTCAGGTATCGCAGTCCCCAAAAGTCCCCACTATCTCCGGAAAGCACGCCGGGCTGCATGGCAGGGGTGGGGAAAGTTTGCAGCTGAATATGGCGGTTTCATGGGAGGAATACCTGAGCAGGAGTGCAGAACCAGCTGAGGAGCCACGGCAGGAACCCCCAAGGGCCTCACCCTCCACTTGCAGAGCACGTGAACAAGGGAGGGCGACAAGGAGCCCAGGCCTACTTCTATCACCTCCCAACACCACTGGAGGGCATTGGTCGATCGTACTGGTTGATTTTGGTGCACTTTTGTGAAGTCCTATTCTGTATGACCAGGTGGACCTTCCACCTGGGTCTACATGACTTGGGTCAGAGCATGCTCAGTTCTGAATTTTGCCATAGGTATCTAATGAGTGTGCCTGATTTATTTCCAACCCCTTTGTTGTGGCCCGGACAGCTCATTTTCGTTTAGTGCTGGCATTTGGGAAGACAAGCCCTAATCTAGCAACCTGTCAATAGCAGTAAGTGAATGGAATTAAAACTCAACTCATAGCCATAAATTCAATTCGGACTCATAGTGACCTGAGAGGACAGGGCAGAATTGCCCCCTGAGGATTTCTGGGGCTGGAATTCTTTACAGGAATAGAAGTCTCTTTTTTCTCCCTCCCAGTGGCTCCAAAGGACTGACCTTGCAAGGAGATGTCCAGCGGGTGCCTGCAGGCTCCTTCATTGAAAATCTCTGCTAGTTTATGAAGCGGGAGGGAAATTTTGAGGAGGCCGTCTGCGGCAGAGTTAACTCCCCATTAAAGCCAATGAGCTTTTCCACATCTCTCAAAAAACAAACAAAAAAACCTAAAGTGACTACTTCAGATTAATATGCTGTAGGTAGAACCACCTCCCACTCACCAAACCAAACCAATCAACCAACCAACCAAACAAACAAAAACACCCCAAATCCTGTTGCCTTCAAGTCAGTTCTGACTCATGCTCACCCCTTGTGGTACAGAGTACAATTGTTGCATGAGGTTGTCTAGGTTGTACCCTTTATGAAAGCAGATGACCCCTTCCTTTTGTGGTACAGCTAGGTGGGTTTGAACTGATAACCTTTATATAAGCAGCCCTATCCAGCGATCTATGTCAACTAAAGTGTCAAAGCATGTAAAGACTGATCCACAACCCCCACTTCTCTCTTCCTCTTCTGTGATGACCTGGAATCCACCTTTTGATCTGGTGGCACCATATTTGTGAAGCAGCCCGAATCACTGACGGACGGTGTGCAGGACAAACACCCTGTAGAATTGCCCTTCCAGCGTCAGAATTTGCATGAACAAGAAATAAACTTCTAGATTTTAAGCCACTGAGGTTTCAGGGGTAGCTTCTTTCTGCAGAACAGACTAGGCTATCCTGCCTGATCATCTCTTCACAGGGTTTTTGTGGAGAGCTACCGGAGCAGCTCGATCCAGGGGAGCTGCCAAAGCAGATACCTACACTTTATCTGGGATTGTAGGTTGTAGTACCAAAGTTTTTATTTGCCCGGGAGGCACTGAGTAAATTGTTTTTCTTCTGAAAACAGGACAATATGTAAGTAAGTTTGGAGACATATGTAGCTGGAGCTGAAAGTCCTCTTACCTTGCAGTTTTCTTTGGTAGAGATAGACTTGTTCTTAATGAAACCCATGACAGTCAGTGTCACAAATGACTTCTGAGGAGAGGCCAAACAGCTAAGTCAAGGCCAGCCTACCGTTCTCTTAAATGCTGTCTCATGCTCTCATCTGCTCTGACGTGTTTGCTCAGGGGCATGTGGCAGCCACTGGGCGGGCCTTACCATTGGCACTGAAAATCATTGTAGGGGATATTAGAGGATTTACATCAAGAAGACCTGACTTCCTGGCCATTGCTCGGGGGCCACAGTTCCCAAGACAATCAGTGTCAAGGGCAAAACAAAATAAAACATGACGAGGCCTCTGGGGCTGGGTTGAGCTGGATATGTAACCAAAGCCCCCTTCTACCAGGATCTTCCCAAGAGGAGATTGCTCTTTTCCATAGCTAAACAATTTTGTTTAACACACGTTCTGCTGGGGAACCTTCTGGGAAGCAGAAGAAAATAAATCTGCCTTCCTTTGAATTAAGCTGGGTTGGGTCCAAGCCCTGTGTAGTGTGTATTCTTATCATAACATCTAAAGGAGTCTCATTTCACCATTCTTAGCTATTAAAAAAAAAGTTCCAGGCACAATAATTCAATTTAAAATTACACACCAGGAGTAGTTCATATTTAATACACTTTATACAGGTATTACAGGTACAAGGGACGTACTTGTTAACTGCCAGGTTGCTGGCTTGAACCAACCAGCTACTCCACAGGAGGTACTGTGTTTCTGTGAAGATTTTCAGCTTGGAAGCCCACTGGGAGAGCTCTCCTCTGGCTTGAGTCTGAAGGTGCTTGACAGCAGTAGCCTTTTGTTTTTATAGAGGTATAAAGCTTTCTTTCTTTCTTTTTTTTTTTTCTCGGTATAAAGCTTTTTAGAACAACAAAAACAATTCCTTTTGGAAGTAAGCCAGAGATAAAACCACAAGTTACATGCTTTACTTTTTTTCTGTCCTGCTGCTGGCAGCCACCCTTTCATCGATTGTGCACACCAGCATGGTGGTGAAGTGGTGAACTCTGCGCTCTCACTCCCCTGGCTACACACTCGGTCTCCTCACTCATCGTGTGGCTTCACCCAACGCACGGAGCCTCCTGCAGGCTCCTCACCCTGTGTGTGTAAAAGTGCGAAGGAGACAGACTTCCTCAGAGCTGTGCTTTAGAGAGAATCCTCCTCACATACTCAGCACCGCCTTGAATAGGGCAGCACTGCATACATGACATCTACTTGATGATTGTTGATGGTGTGGTGGTGTGTTTGTACGGATAAAAAAAGAGCCCTGAATGGTTATGTAACAAGTAAGGGAATAAATAGATCTTCCTTCATCCACCTTCATCTTTCATTGTTCTATCACTCTCTGATTGCAATATTAGAGGCTAAAATGGGCAGAATTCCCACCTCTGAACAAAGTTTGTGCACATGGGTGTCCATGTGAGTGTGCCTGTACAATGTGTGTGCACGTGTGTGTGCACATGTGCACTGGAGCCTGGCAGCAGCAGGGGAGGCGCCTGTCTCTGTTCAGCAGTATCTGACGGCTGCTGCAGGTGTAATGAGAAGTGATTGGTGATCTGTTCAGGGAGCTCCTGGGGTGGACTCAGGGAAAGGAGCAGCAAAGAAGACATACTCATCTCCCCCATATGTAGATGAGGTGATGGAGGTGGGCGGTAGAGGAGCAGCTCCTTAGTAATGAGATCACAGGGGAAAGGCCTTGGATGAGGTGCCAGACATCCCTGCTTTCCCAGAGAGGGTGGGGACTGGGAACGAGGCTGCATCCTGCCTAATCAGTTACAGTTGCTCTGTCGCTCTGGGGAGGGAGGCAGATGAGGCAGGGAGCTTCCGGAATCTCTCATCTCCAGTCCTTCTAGGTGGATGTGGGAGCGTGTGAGGACGGCCACACTGGAGGGTCAGGGTTGATCGCCTTGCAGTGTGGAGCCCGGCCCGGACCTGCGTTGTGCAGGGTGACCAAGGAGCTCTGAGGGCAGGGTTCTGGGTGGGGGCTTTGTCTACTAAGACCCACAGCCGCGCCCTGTGTCACAATGTTGGCATGCAATGTGCAAAGACTTGAGACAATGTGAAATGGACCATCCACTTCACTTGGAAAGACAGGAGGGCTGAAAATCAGATTGGGAGATCTGATCTCGTTTGCTGCACAGTTGTGAGAGGAGATATTCCTGGCTTCTCTCATGTTGGGAACCGGGCATAATCAGCCTGACAAAACCAAGGCCATATTGCCTGCCCAGCAGGGCTAAAGCCACGTCACCTCAACCTTATCTTACCCTGACACACACCAGATGGCCCACCCTTGTCTGCTCCAGCACCGGACATTCCAACTGCAGACTTGCGGCCGCCTGCCCTGTGTGCTCTACACCCCCGCCCTTCCTTTTTTTTTATCTCCCCTTTGAACTCCCTTGTTTGCCTCACCCTTTATAGAGAGGCTTGTGTAGCAATAAACTCAGACCTTGACAAGAATCTGCTTGGTCTCGCTCCTCTCTCTCGCCCGTTTCTCTTTCAGGCTGGGTCCTCCTTGGAACCCCTCGAATAACTGAGTCCCGCGGGTTGGGGCACTCTCACACATGAAACTATATTCCTCCTCAGGCATCAAGGAGGTGATACGAATGCTTTGATAGCCTAGTATCTGTCAGCTGGGAGGCACAACATAGTGAGAGCCCTTATTAATCACTTGGAGATTAGCTGAGGGGTGGGAGAAGCCAGGCATGAGGCTTTCCAGGGCTGCTCAGCCTGCACAGGAGTCCTTTCCTGGGTTGGACAGAGGTGCTGCCATCTGAAAGCTCAGATAGAGCAGTTGGAAAATTAACTGACCTGGTACAAGATCTATTTACATATATCAAAAGATCCTGGGTAATAACATCTCATGTTTGTGCAGCATGCCACATTTGTCAAAGGGCTTTCTCATTTACTGTCTTACTTGGTCCTCAAACTAAGAGGCCTTTGGGCAGCTATTGCTGTTTAATTTTGGGCGGGGTAACAGCTTTGGGTATAGTACTGGGCTTGGAATCAGGCTGTGCAACCCACAGCAGGTCACTTAGCTGCTCTGGATTGGCTTTCTTCCTCTACGAAGGTCAGCGCTTGGACTAGACCATTTTCCCAGTGGCAGCTCTGCTGACATTTTGGCCAACATCGTTCTTGTGGGGCTGTGTTGTTCCCTGCACCAGGATGCTAAGCGAGCATCCCTGGTCTCAGCCCACTAGATGGCAGTGGGACTCCCTTCTTCAGAATGTCTCCAGGCATGGCCAAATGTCCCCAGCAGAGCATGCTGCTGGGCTGGCGCACGGCAGGATGATGCACTCAATGAGTTGGATTTTAAGTTTTCAGGTACTTTACATGTCTGCACAGGGAGACTACATCAACAATTACCCAGCAGTCAATGGGTCATCACTGACCCTCTCTATAATTCCAACTGAGATCATGAAGCACCGACTGAGTTTCTGAGCTTAGCACCCTGCATGGCACAAGTTGTTTAGCACTCAGCTACAAACTAAAAGGTTGGCAGTTCAAACCTATCCAGAGGCCTCTTAAACAAAATCCTGGTGGTCTGCTTCAGAAGAGTTGGAGCCATGAACACCCCATGGAGTGAAGAGATATAAACATGAATGTGGATGTGACTCTAGGTATAGCTACAACCGGGAACCATGGAATCAACTACATCATGGAATCAACTTCAACTCCTGGCCTCCTTGTGTGTCCAAGAAGAACTGTGCTCCCCAGGGTCTGGAAAGGCTGCTTGGTCTGAAGTAGATTTGCAGGCCCTTCTTTCTAGGTGCCGCTGGGTGGCCTCAACCTTCCAAGCATGCTATTAAAAGCCAATCCGTCACCTGTGTGCATCACTGAAGACACACAGACACAGGGAGCAATGCCCTGGCTGGGGCACTGGAACAGCGCTGGCATGCAGTGAGTGCTGCCCAGTTAGCGAACAGGTCTTCCCTTGGTACTTTCTCAGGTCTGTGTGAAGCTTTCTAAGCATCCAGAGTTCTCAGCCTGATTCTACTGCCAACTTGCAGTGTGGCTTCGAGCTAGTCTCTTGCCCTCTCTGGGCTTGATAACAAAAGCAGGGCAGGCCAGCCACAAATATCGTGTGGCTAGCAGGGGAAAGCAGTTGAGGACACAATTGCAGATGGAGTTCATCCTTTGGACTCATCGCCCCTCCTCCCTAACACCCCCCCCCCACTACACACACACACCTTTTCAACTGCACCAGATGGGTTTTAACTTTCCGGCACCAGAAAAGCAGACCTTGAGTTTTTTCCTTTATGGAATGTAGGCCATCCCTGCTTATGTGTCACATTCAGTCCTCGTTCTTCTCCCTACTCTTGTCCCTCCTCCAGTCATCAACAAGTGACTGCAGGGCGGTTTCCCAGCAGGGCTGTGCTCAAAGATTCATAATGCTGGGTTTTCCTTTAGTTCTCCACAGTCTTGGGCTTGGAACAATCCAGGCATTTCCTTATCAAATGCTCATTTTAGGGGGGAAGGACTGGGGCACTGGAAACACCACATGGGGCTCAATCCTTTTCTGCACGTGTGTGAGGGGTTTCCAGGAGTTCGAATTTCAACTTAAGTGATTTATTTTTTGTTGTTTAATCGCGTGCCTGTCATCTGCTGGACATTTCTTCTACAGTGTTTTGTTGTTGTTAACCCCATTTCTAAGATCAGAGATAGAAGGGTCAGGCACAATAGGCAGTTAAATTGACTCAATCTGGGGTGTGAATCTGCTTCTGTCTGGTTCCTCATAGCCCTCAGTCATTTTAATGCAGGTGTTGTGAAGGGTGTGGGTTCAGCAGCCACACACTGCCTCATCTCGCCTCCTCGTTGATAGGCTGTGTACCCTTATGTGAGTTGTTTAATCTCCTACCAAGCTTGTGAGAGCACTACTTTTATTAGCTTCATTTTACCGAGACTGTGAGAGGTCAGAGGAGCGAAGGCTTACATATTGCCAGGCATATAATATGCTAATGATAGTCAAGATATATAACTAAGCATTTCTCTGTTCTTGGTTCTGTCAGTACCTGGTGTGGCCACAAAGGAGAAACCTGGTTTCCTGCTATTTTGAGCATCTAGTGTGAATGGCAGGAGATAAGTCACAAGCTAATGAACCCTTGTGGTGTAGTGGTTAAGCACCCTGGGCCCGGCTATCAAAAGATATAGTGTCCAGGGTCTTAAAGACTGGAAGATAAACAAGGGGCCATCTAACTAAGAAACAACAAAGCCCACATGGAAGAAGCCACCAGCCTATCTTGACATGATCGCTGAAGACAAAGCGGGTGCATAAGCAAATGCGGGCATGTTTTCCTGATGTGCACTCACCCTTTACATAAAACTCTCTCTTATACATACGCGTTTCTGTGGATTTGTTTCGCTAAGGCACCCAGACTAACATAAGCAGCATGGAACGCATTTAAGAAGCCTAGACAAGGGCAGGGCAGGATATTTGGAGGGACTGGATCCAGAATTAGAGAGGAAGGGGTCCTGGAGGTGAAACGGGCTGCTAGCTCCCTGTCCCAAGGGGGACAATGAGATTGCTGGCTCCCATGAAGATTTACAGTCTTGAAAACTCCATATAGGGTCACTGTGGTTGGAATCCACTGGACGGCAGTGGCCTTTTGGGATTGAAGGTGGAAGCCACCAAAGAGCCTGCGGGGAGTGTGTGAACTTCTGGAATACAGCGAACAACCTCTGCACATCTGCTTTTCGTGCTGCCCAAGTCATGCATTGACATTTGTCCAAAAGTGAACCATCACAGCTGCTCTCTCAGGAAGCTGGGGGCTGAGCCCGCTGGTTCCACTCTGTCAGCATTTCTGGTCCGGGTACCTGCCCTCTGCCCCGGCACAGGCAATGGGCTTTTGGAAGCAGTGCTCCCTGGGTAGTGGGTGTGATTTGGCTCCTCTGGCCTAACATGATGAATGCTGAGAGGGGGTGGATACTAGGGGGTTAAGCTCCCTGACCTTTCCCTAGCCCAGGGGAAAACTTACTATTTAAAGTAAGTTTTAGACAGAATCTTTAGAAAGATAAATTGTTTACTTAATGTACACAATTACTCCCCAACACATCTGTTTTGTGTCTGCTCAACTCAACCTCATAGGCTATGGATGACCTTGAGCAAGTTTTTAAAGTCACAATGGGTTTCTACCAGGATTGAGAGTTCAGCTCTCTCAACTCTCCAACTGGTTATTAGCACCATAGTCTCATTTCTATTTATGGATTTACTTTGTTTGAGGGAAAAAAGACTCCCAATTCAACTTTATTTTATTAGGAACTCCTTTGCTATGTTTTACACAAGAAAAAGGCACAAACCGCTGTTCTGGATGAAGGAGAGCATCCGCATGAGGCCCCAATGGTGTCGGAAGGACCCACAGCCACAGTTACTTAAATAAAATGACACTCATTCTGTCCTGCTGACTCTGACTCATAGTGACTCTGTGTAGGGATCCTGAAGTTGCTACCTTTACAGGAAGCAATAACCTCATCTTTCTCCTGTGGAATGACTAGTGGCTTCGAACCAGCGATCTTGCTGTTAATAGTCCAACACTATCCAGCATCACCACCTGAGCTCCTGAAAGCTTAAATGAGACATGGAAAACAAACACCTTTGTCACAAAACTGTCCCTGAAGACGGATCAATTCATGGAGTTGCGGGAGGGCCTGTGAGAGCATGAGCGGGACCTTCATTGGGATGTGCACACGACCGTATATCGCTGAGTCTGGCCCGGGGAGTGGACGCAAGCTTTCCACTGCCGGTCAGCAGTAGGAAAGAACTCAATGGTGGCTGAATGTGTGGCCCCTCAAAATGGATTTAGGGTCTCCACATAGACTCTCACTGTGAGCCACAGCCTATTGCTCAAAATTTAAGCTTAAATATGACTTAAATGCCTAACATTCTGTTTCCTTAAACTAGAGTACTGCCAGGATCAACTAGAGGCCTGGATGACCTATCAGGTCTGAACAACGATCTCAAATCACTTCACATGATCCATTCCACCAGTCATGTCACCAGTCACACCTCCTCACTTACCCATTCCAGAGACTGTGCCTGTATAACCTATCGACTAACACATTCCCACATGTTGTGATTATGAAACCAACCATCATGCTGGAATAAGGACCAATCACGATGTAAGGGGCAGGGTCAATGGGAAAGCAAGATAGGGGCTGAGGGGAGCCAAGAGGGTCCCGTCACTCAATCCCTAAACCTGATCTAATGTCACTAGACTGGGGTCTTCCTCACATCTCAAGGGCACCCGATTCATGATTGAAGTGAATTGTGCTTATTCAATCTTTGTTCTGCTTACCGTCCTGCTATGCTGCCTCCTCTTCTTGCTTTATGTGTGTGGCTCCCTCTGTTGTGGTGACAAATGGCTTGAGAGGGATTTGACATAGGGAGAAAGCCCACCCACATCAACTGTCACCAGAAGCAGACACTAAGTTCATTTCTCTCACCTCACAGAACTATGCACATCAGACACTGGTAGAGCTGCCCGGAAGGGGAACCCTTAGTGCAGTGGTTCTCACCCTGTGGGTTGCGACCCCTTTGGGAGTCATATGACCCTTTCACAGGGCTCGTCCAATTCATAACTGTAGCAAAATTACAGTGATGAAGTAGCAAGAAAATCATTTAATGGTCGGGGGGGTCACCACAACAAAAGGACCTGTATTAGGAAGGTTGAGAACCACTGCCTGAGTGTGCTTAGGACTTTGCTGCCCTCAGGGTCACCAGACATTCCTGAAGGCAGAGTCACTGCAGGAAGCCCTTCTGGGAAATGCCCTGAAGCCAGGTCTCAACCAACTCCATCCACCCTCACCCTCCTAGATCCTAATCATAGGCTGCATGGAAATGCTCCCTGCCACTTCAAAGACTGTAAGTCCATGGGAGCAGAAAGCCTTCTCTTTCTCCCTTGGAGTGGTGGCTGGTGAGTTCAAACTGCTCACCTTCTGGGTAACATAACCCACAGACCAGCTCCCCCTGAGCTCAGTTAGGTTTGCCACACAGCACACATTGTTGGGAACCTTCTGAAGTAGCTGTGCCATGTGCAGGTTGGGGGATTTCGCACAAGATGCAGAATTCCACCCTCTCTTGGAAAAAATAATTTTTGCAATAGCCTTGTATTCTCTTCTGGATCTGAGTAGCAGCTACTCTCATGCAGTCCTAGCACATACATGCTAGGTCTTACGCCGAGTCTGCTCCATGCTTTCCTGTGTCCTATGTGGCGCTGTAGGCACCCAAGGCATGGACTCTGCAGCCTGGGTTCAAATCTCTCCTTTCCACTTCCTCACTGTGTGGTCATAGGCTCATGACTTTATCATCCTGTGCCACTGATTTTTCATCTGTAAAATGAGGCAAGAATAGAGTCCACACATAGGCTTCTTAAGTGAAATAATTGAATTATTATATACAAAAAGCTTAGAACATTGCTCGGCATCTTGCAAATACTGTTAGGTAGCTTAGCATAGGGAGTGGGTCATCCATTACATATGCTCAGGTTCAAACTTCTGGCCAGGAAGGGGTGGTACACCTAGGTGGGTGTTACACCTGGATTGGCCCATCTGAGCCAGGTGAATTCAATCCAGCCAATGGGGTTGACCAGGACCATCAACCATGCCTCCCTGTGGAGGAATTGAAAAGGCAGGATCTTGACCTCTCCGATGTCTCCCTTCCCCCACTTTTCTGTTGTCCGTTCCCCAGGGAGGAGGTCACATGTAGATACTTGTAATCGGTTTCCTCTTTCCAATCCACCCTCCCTCTACCCTCCCACTATCACCACTCACAAATTATCAAGGTTTCTTGAGGGATGGGGGAGTGGGGAGGAAGGGGTAAAAATGATTACTCGATTGATGCCAGGGGCTTAAGTGGAGGCAAATGTTTTGAGAATAATGAGGGCAGTGAGTGTACAATGTGCTTTACACAATTGATGTATGTATGGATTGTGATAAGAATTGTATGAGCCCCTAATAAAACGATTTAAGAAAAGAAAGAAAAGGCAGGATCCTGGAGCCCACGTAGTGACTTTCTCTCCAGCAGCTTCTAGGCAAGCTGTGCAGGGGTGAGGGGCCCTGAGGTGCCTGTGTAAACCTGAAACTTCTTCTCTCAAAAAACTCACTTGGATCACAATCCAGGCTGCGGAGTGAATTCTTTCTCACGCGAAGCCAAGGACTGAGGTATATTTCTCCCACGAGTGATCTAACAATAGTATCTCTTATTATATCATTAGGAGCCCTGGTGGTGTAGTGGACTATGCATTAACCTGCTAATCGCAAGGTCAGGGGTTTGAACTGACTAGCCCCTCCGTGGGAGAAATATGAGGTTGTCTATTTCTGTAAGGCAATGGTTCTCAACCTTCTGAATGCCGCCACCCTTTAATACAGTTCATGTTGTGGTCACCTGCAACCATAAAATTATTTTCATTGCTACTTTATAACTGTAATTTTGCTATCGTTATGAATTGGATGACCCCTGTTAAAGGGTTATTTGATCCCCAAAGGGGTCGCGACCCACAGGTTGCGACCCCTGCTGTAAGGATTTAAAGTCTCAAAACCCCAAAGGGGCAGATTTTGTCCTATTGGGAGTCAATAAAATGGTAGTTAGGTTTTTTTCTGCATCAGTATCAGATTCTGGTGGCAATCTCAGTCATCCTGCATTGTGGTCTGGTTTGAACTCCGGAAATGACTGCCCTGGTTTGAGGTGAGGGCCACGGTGCTTCAGTGGTAGACCTCTCATCGACTTTCACCGGGAAGACCCGGGTTTGATTTGCAGCCAATGTGCCCCAGACTGTCAGTGAAGGTTTGTGTGTTGCTATGACACTGAGCAGGCTTCAGTGGTGTTTCCAGACTGAAACAGAATAATGAAGAAAGACCTGATCATCCCCATCCACACATTGACCTATGGCCCACCACTGTTGGCTTCCTCTCCCAGTCCTGGTGGTAGCACAGATAGGCACAGTTTGCTCCACTGCCCATGAGGTGCCCATGAGAGGCTGACGCGACAACCACAGTCAAGATCAACAGCTTAAACTCCATTCTGGGTCTATGGAAACAAGAACAACCTTCTGAATTGAGGTCGCATTGCTATTTGGGACTGGGAGGATGCCTTTGTGATATGGATTGCACTCTGGATCCTAAGGGGGACTTTAAAACACAGTCACATAGCAGCTCTGGAAATTGCCATAGTGAGAAGGCAGGTTTAAAAAAAAAAAAAAAAAAAAGCTTTTACTGGCTTGCTCAAAGGAGGCTGCGGGTAGATTGGGGGGTGGAAAACTCCTCTGGAAATGGAAAATTTTTTATCCTTACATATGCATCATTTCTTCTGGTCCTGAAAGAAAACACAAAGCAGACGAGAGGAGGAAACGGAGACTGGCAGTCATCTTGTTGGTATTCCCACAGCACCCCCTCCTTAAGCGCTTGCTGCCATCTCATCCAACTCCACTCAGTGTATTTTCACCCGGCAATGATGCAGAAATGTCTGCGTACTCCAGTTTTATTGTAGTCGGGCAGCGTTTATGGCTTTGACGTTCAACTGAGCATGGCAGGACGTCTAGAAGCAATTATAACCAGCATCTGCTCTGTCTGTGCGATGGGCAGGCAGTGACGGATTCCCAGCCTCCGGAACACTAGTGTTCCCTCCCAGCTCAGGATAATGACGGTGACACTCGGCCCCCTTGTTGTCTGGGGAGCTCAAGGAGCTCTCCTTTGAAACCTCAACTTATGGGCATTTCTTTGAGTGAAGACATCAAATTAGTGACTGGAAAGGAAGGCGTAGGAGATGATTATTGGCCACAAGACAAGCCTCAACCGCCTCCAGAGAGCATGTCTCCTAAGTGCAAAGTGTGGAGAGGGAGGAAACAATTGATCACAAATGGAATAGACTCTGAGTCTCGCCACACAATGTGTGTGTGTGGTCACTGAGGCGGCAACATTATGACTGGGGATGGATACGGTTTGTGCAGCCGTGATTGCCATCCAGAATGTGGCATGCTATTGTGAAAAATGATTTTTTATTCTGAGCAAATCTCTGCTTCCACTTGCTTTAATGCTTCGCCGGAGAGCAGGGGACTCTGGGAGGGGTGGGTGGCGCACAGGGCTGGGCTGACCTCAGGAACTCATGTGTAAAGGGCTTTTTCTCACTTGGAAGCAGGCTGTTCTTTCTGGTAAAGCTTGTTTGTGAACCTTGCCACATCTGCGTCCGAAGAGGGAACTGAAGGTGACAAATGCCACGAGGAGCCCCGGGCACATCTTGTTTCATTTGAATCCCAGTTTTACCTTTCCTCCTTTCTGGGTTCTGAAGCATCAGATGGGTGCCAAACGCTTCCACGGACAACTATAGCTGAACAAGGTGGAGGCAGATGAAGAGCAACGGGAGGTTGGTGTTTGGGAGACTGAATACTTGGGCTTCCTAGGCCAGTCCAGTTGGTGGTTAGAGCCCTGTTTCAGATTCCACTGTAATCTCCTAGTGTCCAAGGACCAAGTGGCTCCTAAGTCCAGAATTTCTGTTACATGTGTCACCAAGGAGGAGTTGGGCTAAAATGCATTGAAGAATAAAGCAGGAGCTTGGCTTATGAATCCACTCTCTGATTCTGAAATTTCAAAGGCTCCGTGCACAGACATTTCAACACTGAAAGCACAGCAGGGAAAACCAAAGACTTGGGCTTCCTCCTTGTCCCTCTTTTCGGGCTTTTACGGTTTTCCAAGGCGCCTCCCTGAGCCGAGTGTTGTATAGGTCAGGTTTAAAGATGTCCTAGTTCCGAGGGACTTGCTGTTCTGCTTTCTTTTTCAGGGAGACCTGGTTTCTTGTCTTGTGGCCAAACACAGAGCACAGATGTCTGTGGGCCTCCTCCCTTTCCCCTGACCTTTGCTCTCTTCTCTGGATACACTACTGACCTGTTCTCCCTTACAAGATCTGAACTGCTCACAAACTTCGATGAATTCTCATCCTAGCAAGAAGCATCTGAGCATCTTATTAGAGCCTGTATGAGTTCTGTTCTGGATGCTTATTTGTGCAACTTCAGGGTCTGGCATGGAAACATTCCATGTCCACAGACCCGCACAAATAATATAAACTCCAACAGTAGTTTAAGGTTTAAGGTGGTAACAGGGAACGCTGGGGCCTGTGGCTCCTGGTGAACCTCACAGGCTGTCTAAAGGGGCTACTTCCATCTCAATGTAACCATACAGGAATGTAGACCTGTTAGGTAGCAAGACAAGGGGTTGTTCCTCTCCATGCTTAGGGGGCCCCCTACAGGAGGTTGGAAGCCAATGCAGGCTAAAGGGCATGCACCAATTCAAGGCCAAGCCAGGAGAGCTTAATTGACGCCTCACAGCTGAAAGCCCTTAAAAGGCTGGAACCTTCCCTTCAGCTGCTTCTCTGCCTTCCGCTCAGCAGGGCTGGGTGTGCAGTGTCATAAGGGTGCCCGTGTTCAGTTAACTGTAACGCCGGAACCTTCTTCTCTCCTGTATATAAACCCACTCGGATCACCAACCAGGCTTTGGTGTGAATTTCTTTCTAGTGTGTAGCCAAGGACCGAGACATTTCCCACCCGAGAAACCTACAGACCCAGACTTACAATAAACCCATATGTGTGTGTGTGTGTGTGTGTGATATACACACACACACACACACACACACACACACACACACATATGGCAAGAGGTGAACAGGTCTAGCCAGCAATGGTGAAGAGGGCCCTGGGATTGAGATTGAGAACGATTCTGAAGTAGAATCCATAACCCTTAGAAATGTATTGGCCTGCTATACCAATCCAATTACCCTCAACCTTCTTCAAAGAATTGGAAAAACTGACCACCAACTTCATATGGAGAGGGAAGAAACCCAGAATTAGCAGAGAACTCCTCAAGAAGAAGGACACAATTGGAGGACTCGCCCTACCTGATTTCAATGCCTACTACACAGCTACAGTGGTCAAAACAGCATGGTACTGGCACAATGATAGACACTCAGACCAGTGGAAAAGAATAGAAAGCCCAGGAGTAAAATCATCAGCATATAGACAACTGATCTTCGACAAGGGTCCCAAAAATGTCAAGTGGGAAGCAGATGCCCTCTTTAATAAGTGGTGCTGGAAACAATGGATATCCACATGTAGAAAGTTGAAATAAGACGTCTACCTCACCCCATGCACAAGAATACACTCAAGGTGGATCACAGATCTAGAAGTCAAACCCCAAACCATCAGGACCATTAAGGAGGGAATCGGGACTAATCTCAGCGTACTGGCCCAGGGAGCACATAGGCTCACTGCAACAGGGAAGGGGACACACACAGGTGAATTGGAAATCGACAAATGGGATCTAATAAGAATAAAATGCATGTGCACCTCGAAAGACTTTGCCAAGAGGGTGACAAGGCAACCCACAGACTGGGAGAAGATTTTTAGTAATGACACATCAGACAAAGGGCTCATTACTAAAATCTACAACACCATCGTGACCTGCAAAAAGAGGAAAACAGTTAACCCCCTAAGGAAGTGGGCAAAAGAAATGAGAAGAACTTTCACTAGAGAGGAGATCAATATGGCCAATAAACATATGAGAAAGTGCTCGAAGTCCCTTGCCATAAGAGAAATGCAAATCAAAACAACCATGAGATACCACCTAACACCCCTGAGGCTAGCCCAGATCAGTAAATCAGAGAGCAACAAGTGTTGGAGGGGCTGTGGTGAAGTAGGAACCCTCCTCCACTGCTGGTGGTCGTGTACATTTGTACAGCCACTGTGGAAAGCAATCTGGCGATACCTAAAGAAAATGGAAATTGATCTACCTCATGACCCAGCCATCCCTCTACTGGGCATATACCCGGTTGAAGCAGCAAATAAAACACGACCAGTCATATGCGCTCCAATGTTTATTGCGGCACAATTCACAATGGCAAAGACTTTGAAACAGCCTAAGTTTCCATCGACAGACGAGTGGATTAGCAAACTTTGGCACATACACACAATGGAGTATTATGCAGCACTGAAAAGCACCGATGAGCACATGAAACACGTTATTTCATGGGAAGAGCTGGAAGGAATTATGTTAAGCGAGGTAAGCCAGACCCAAAGGGACAGGTACAACATGAGTCCCCTGAGATAAGTACAATCAGCATGACAGAAATAGAAGAATAAACATCCATCCCACAATAAACGGGAGGAAGCATAGATAGTTGGAGGGAGGACAGGCCACACCTAGGGAGGTACATAAGAGCCCAGCATAAAGAAGGGGTAGTGGGGTAGGGAGAGGGAGAACCGGGAGGGGGAGAATCCGAATGGATGGTATGGGGGGGGGGGCAGGGTACTAACCCACCCGGGGGAGAGTATCGGTTATGTCCCCACAGATTTGGAACATGCATACGGACCCCAACACGACACACCAAACAAGGAGGACAACGCAAAGTACAGAGGTCTACACAAAGAGGCTGGACGACAAGCCGGCCCAAACCAGAATTAGGCCGACCCCCACACTCGAAGGGAATACCACAGAAAACAAAAATAGATTGTCTGGAGTGGGAAAGGAACTGACCCACCACACCACATCCAGAAGGAAGCTGAAACAAAAGAAGGAGAAAGGACATAGTGGAGTACACCTGGGTCCACCAAGCCCAAAGTCGATAGACCAGCTAGAAGAGCCCATCATACAGAGAGGACCATTCAGCTGACCACACTACGAGATATGACATCCTGCACCAACACATGGCCCTACACGGGACAGCACCTGAGACACAATGGGGGATGGGCAACTGAGCTGACCCCGCCACACTGAGGCAAACACTGGGGACATGCAGTGGAGCAGCGGAGGAAGCAGAGCAAAGGGAGCCCGAGGGAGTAGAAAGGATGGTCTTCTGGGCCAGGACGTGGCGCCTCACAAGCTACACCTAGAAAACACTCCTAAAGGCCAATGAAAGGACCTTGAACTACTAGCAATTTTTTCTTTTAATATTTGCTATCTTTTTGTTTAGTCTTTTTAAATTTGTTTTGTTTTTTTACCCAGTAAATTTTGTATGCTAGTGGCTTTTCTGCTTATCAGCGTGTCGATGTTGCTTCTGTCAAAGCCATGTTCTTATGGGCCACTTGGGCGCAGTCAAAGTCATATCCATTTGTATGCACGTATTACTATGTCAGCAGGTCCACCTAGACAAGATAGGCTGGACAAATAATGAGAGAAGAAAACAACAGGACCAACGGTCCTGGAGGGACATGAGAGCGTGGGAGGTAGGGGAAGGGAGGAGGTGTCGCCCAACACAGGGACAAGGGAACAGCGAATGGTTCAAAACCAGAGGAGGGAGGGGAGGGGAGGACTGGAAGGGAGTGACCAAGAGCAAGGTAACTGAGAGGAACTACTGAATCCAGAATGAAGGCTAAACATGGTAATGGGTCGGGAGGAAAGCGAAAGGAAATAGAGGAAAGGAGTAGGAGGCAAAGTGCATACAGAGAAGCCTAAATACAGACATGTACATATGTAAACATATTTATGATTATGGGGGCAATAGATTTATATGCATATATTTATAGGTTCAGTAGTAGGGTAGCAGATGGACATTGGGTCTCCTCATGCATAATCCCCCAATACAATAGCACCTCACCCTGCTAAGCAGCCATTGCAGGATACCCATCTTCCCGACATGATCACTGAAGACAGCCGTGTGTGTAAGCAAATGTGGTGAAGAAAGCTGATGGTGCCCGGCTTATCAAAAAAAGATATAGCGTCTGGGGTCTTAAAGGCTTGAAGGCAAATAAGCGGCCATCTAGCTCAGAAGCAACAAAGCCCACAGAGAAGAAGCACACGGCCTAAGCGAATACAAGGTGTTGAATGGACCATGTAGCAGATACAAAGGAACAAAATCAATCATTGTGTGATCACCTCTCTCACATAATGGCTGAAGACGAAAGTGTGCATAAGCAAGTGTGGTGAAGAAGGCGGATGGTGCCCGGCTACTGAGAGATATAGCGTCTGGGGACTTAAAGGCTTGAATGCAAACAAGCGGCCATCTAGCCCAGAAGCAACCGAGCCCACACGGAAGCAGCACACCAACATAGGTGATCATGAAGGACAGAGGAGACCAGGTCTCCAACATCAAAGGTGGGGTGGTGGTGAGAATCACATCACCGTGAAAGAGGGGGAGTGCATGATGGGGACCCAACGCCCACCTGTAGACAGCTGGACACCCCTTCCAGAGGGGTAGTGAGGAGGAGATGGGCCACTCAGGGTTCAGTGTAGCAACAATGAAACTCAAAACCTTCCTCTAGTTCCTGAACGCTTCCTCCCCTCCCAATCATCATGACCCCAATCCTACCTTGCCTTGTGGACCTGGTTATACCAGAGGATGTACAGCGGTGCAGTGGGGATCTGGAGGCACAGGGAATCTAGGACAGACGAACCCCTCAACACCAGCTGTGGGAGTGGCGACACCAGGAGGGAAGGGCATGTAGAAAGGGAGAACCGATCTCAGAGATCTATGTGTAACCTCCTCTCTGGGAGATTGGCAAGGGGGAGGCGGGTGAGGGGAGACGCCGGGGAGTGTAAGATAAGATGTAATAATTATTTATAAATTATCAAGGGACCAGGGGTGGGATCGGGGAGGGAGGGGGATGGGGGAAAAAAAAGGGAAACCGAGCTGATTCCAGGAACCCAAGTGGAAGGTGAATTATGAGAGTGATGAGTGCAACGAATGTATAAGGGTGCTTTGCTCAATTGATGTATGTACAGATTGTGATAAGAGCCTTATGAGCCCCAATAAAACGATTAAAATAAATAAATAAATAATGAAAGAAAAAAAAAAGAAATGTATTGGCCTTAGGGGAGGGGCAAAGAGGGCTGGATTGAGAAAGTCTGTGGCATCCAGTTCTGACTTGACTTTTGGATCCAGAATCTTTCAGGAGTCATGGCCTTGTCCTCCAGCCAGAACTTCCAATAACCGTCTTCTCAGAGCCTTGTTAAATTCTCATAATACGTTACACCTGCTATCCTGTGAGCAGCTACCAAACCCAGGCACTTTTTTCTTTCTTTTTTTTTTTTTTTAAACAGGAACAATAAAGTTTATTGAACCGTAGCTTAGTACAGGCGCTGGGGTTTCCCCACGGTGCTCTTAATGTACAAAGCACGGATATTCTGCCAATTCTTCTTCAGCAGCGAAACCAAAAAGTTGACAGCCAAGTGGATGTTGTACACGAGTTCATCATCTGTCATCTTCACATGGCCAACTGCCACTGCCAGACACAGCACCTTCTTCATCTGGAACTTGACGGTGGACTTCACCTCGTCGACCTTGGCCACCATGTTCTCATTGTGGGTCAGCAGGGAAGGGAATTTCCCGGCCTTGTTCAGGCCCGGGCCCAGAATTCGAGGAATCTGCTTGATCAGGGTCTCTGAGGCCAAAAAGGCATCATACTTCTTGACCAGCTTTCTGACCAACTTCTTATTCTTGTTGAGCTTCTTGAGCGCCTCGATGTCCATGTGAGGGATCTCCACGGCCTTCGCTTGTCACAGTGCTGCTGGTCCCCTAGGACACACACTGAGAACTTGGGGCACGGGGTGGACTTAAGCCTGACGGTGCCAGAGAAGCATTTGTCCTCCTGAGGGTCGTAGTTCTTCAGGCTGATCTGCAGCTCCACCGTCTCCAAAAACTTCCGGCGCTTGCGCTGCTTCCTGTGCAGGACTTCCCGCACCGCCTCGTAGAGGGTGTCGCGAGAGACTTTGGTACTCATGGTTCCTAGCGCTGCGGCAACCGGAAAAGAGACCCAGGCACCTTTTTCAAAGACAAGCTCACTCTCTCTACCCTTAAGAGCAGGTAGTTTTTGGATGATGGATATGAGATACCACAGAAGGCAAATCTGTAATCTTCCATGATGCCCAAAACATGCTGTCACAACCAGGACCCATGACAATCCCTCAGTTTCCTAAATTGCTTCACTGTTGCTTTTTAATTAATATATGACATTAACTTGTCATATATTGATAACAGGGAGGACCCTGAACTAGATGAATAAATTAAAGCTCTCCTCATCCTGTGCTTTTATATGAATGTGTTAATTATTTTTGTCATTAGGGAGAATGATGGAGGGATGGAGCAATACCAAACGGAGTTTGACAAAGTGTTGTGTTTGCTGCGGGAAACATGGTGCGTGTCAGATACAATCCGTCACCCAGTGAGTCTGCAATTAACACCAAGGGACCAAGGTAGGATTCCCGGTAATAAATAGCCTTCCTCCCAGATGATAGTAGAGACCCAGCAGGACCCACTGTTGTGTTGTAGCAGTTGTACACGGGACCTTATGGGAGACAGAGCTGGTGTTTGAAATGAGTTTTGTTTGTCCCCAGTTGGCTCAGATTTGTTTTTTAGATAGCATAATCACTAACATTTAAACACAGGGTGATGTCACGTAACAATCTGCAGCTTCTGAGAAATGGAGAGGCCCGACTTTGCTGGTTGACAATGCACCTCTGGAAGACAAGGGGGACCACAGAGGGACTGGGGGGGGCAGGCAGATGTGGTGATCGGAGTTTGGAATCCTTGTTTTCCACGTAGAGGTGGCAAGGAGTTCAAGGGTTCAGAAATTGAGGAGGGAAGTTCCAGAAGACAAGTCTGTGTGGTCCATAATAAACCAATATAGGGGTTGAGATTTCAATCCGTTGGCTATTTATTTTGTGCCTGGTAGCCAACCAGCCCAGAATTCCTGACCTCGCCGACCGTGTGAAACAAGGACCATTCCAGAATTACATAGAAGCAAGCATGGAAGCAAGGGCATCCACCACCCTGAATGCGTAGGGGTCAGGAACCAAGTGCTTTCTGTAGAACAGCCCCAGAAGGCAGACCTTTGGCTGGAAAACCTGTTAGGGAGCTAGCATAGGGACTGGCAGGCCCATTACACAAGCTCAGAGGTCTGAGCTACCGGCTCATGAAGTAGAGGCTCACTGCATGCTCAGAAGTTCAGGTTTCCAGCCAGCAGGGGGAGCTACGCCTGGGTGGGTGCTGTACCTACATTGGCTCACCTAGGCCAGGTGAATTCAATTCAACAATACAGCCAATGAGGTCGAACTACGTCATCGACCACGCCTCCCTAACCGCTAATAAAACTCAAGAGGATCCCAAACCAGGCCTCGGCGTGAGCTGTTTCTGGCGTGGAGCCGAGGACCGAGGCACACCTGCCCCAGGTGAGGTCCAACAGAAGCGGTGATGTTCGAACAGAAGCGGTGCTGTGTGACTGGAAGCTATGAGGTAAGCCGGGCCCAGGAGTGGGCCTTCCCATGCTGGTCTCACGGGTTGTGGGCCCCTCTGGGCTCCTTTCACCTCACCACCCTTGGGAGAATTGTTGGGTTGAGTTCACCTGGCCTAGGTGAGCCAATCCAAGTGGCGCCCCACCCAATACGGTGGAGGCCCCTGGGGACGCTTGTAGCGTATTGCCGCAGCCCCAGCCTTTTGTGTCGGTCTTTGCGCCATTTCTTGCTGGTGTCAGTCTTTGCGCCGTTTCCTGCTGGTGTCGGTCTTTGCGCCGTTTCTTGCTGGTGTCGGTCTTTGCGCCGTTTCTTGCTGGTGTCGGTCTTTGCGCCGTTTCTTGCTGGTGTCGGTCTTTGCGCCGTTTCTTGCTGGTGTCGGTCTTTGCGCCGTTTCTTGCTGGTGTCGGACTTTGTGCCGTTTCTTGCTGGTGTCGGTCTTTGCGCCGTTTCTTGCTGGTGTCTGTCTTTGCGCCGTTTCTTGCTGGTGTTGGTCTTTGCGCCGTTTCTTGCTGGTGTGCGGGACTTGATGTGCCTCTCTGTGCCTGCCTTCCCGGGCTGCATTTGGGAGGGGGCTGGGACGCTGCTGCCTGGAGGCTGGGAGGATTTTGACTCCCAAAGCCTTCTCGAGGCTCAGTGTAAAAGTTTATTTGGACTCGAAAACAGAATCAAAGACCCAATTAATTAAGTTTTAGAAGCAGGCTTTATTGCGAACTTGTGGCGGGTTCAGCAACTCAGGGTATTGAGCTATTGAAGCCACGCCAGGGAAAAAATCCTGGCGGCGTTTTTATGCCCACTGCTGGCAGGCACAGCTGGGGAGAATCATAGCTTGGGGGGGGGGGTGGATCTGCGCACACAGGTGCTTCCAAAGGGAGAAGGTCGTTAATCTTACCTACATATGTCAGGGACGCGTGGAGTGACCATATCTTCAGAAAACCTTCTGGCTTTGGGAGGAGCTGGTTCCAGGAATTTGGGGTTGAGCAGAGGAGGGGAGGTCAGTTAGGGTTCAGTCTTGAGAACTAAAATGGAGTCTGTTGTGCCAAGACAGGACGTTTTAGACTGACCCTATAGGGAAAAGGGACAACATTAGTCCATTTCTGTAACTGCTTCCTGTGGGTAGTGGGCGAAGAGCAAGGGGAGGGGCTTTTCCAGGCAGAGTACTGGGAGTTGCGGCCTGGCACAGGGTGGAGAGGTTGTTGTTGCTGGTGGACTGCTATACGGGTGATTTCGCGGAGTCAACTTTGCAGGAGCTGAATGAGACAAGGAGCAATTAAGAGCAAAATTACTACTAAAATTATGGGTTCTAGTATGGGGGCTAGGAAGGAGTACAGAGAAGAGTTCCACCAGGAAGAGGATCCGTCTGTTCTGAATCTGTTGTTTTGCAGCTCACGGTTTAGCTTGTTGAGGGTCTGGACTCTAGTTTCCACAATTCCCAGCTTATTGATGTAATAACGGCATTCCTCCTGGAGGAATTAGCAGGTTCCTCCTTTTTCAGCAGTGATGAGGTCTAAAGTGCAGCGGCTCTGCAAGGCAACTTGGGCAACAGAGGTTGTTTGTTTCTGCAGGGAGGCTAGAGATTTGGCAGAGGCATCGACTGCCAGCTGGAAGCGTGTGGATAACTTGTCTGCTGTGGTGATAGAGGTTCTAAGGGTCCCGCCGCTGAGTCCTACTGCACCTGCTGCTGAGGCTAAGGAGATTCTCACTGCTATCGGAAGAAAAACTGCTCTTTTAGTTTGGCGACTGTATACCTGGATGTATTTGTCCTGGACCTCAGCCGGAGTGTATGTAGTGAGCTGCGGAACCAGAGTGACGGGCAGGCACAAAAGGGTAAGGTAGAACTGATGTTTAAATGCTTAGTGTATAGTTGCACCAAAAGAAAATTTTTTTCTGGCGCTGTTAGTGGTTTGGAGGGGATTTGGGTGACATTACATGTCTGTGTCGATGGATTGGAGTAGCAAAAGGGCACTTGAGTGTTTTCTGGTTGGATGTACAGAGGAATATTGGGGATGGTTATGGGTTTTGTGGTCTTTACGTTGGATGAAAATGACAGGGCAGGACCTGGTACTGCTACCAGAGGAGGGCGTTCTAGGGCTGCACACATGCAGCAGGTGGAGAGGTTGGCTAGTCCAGCAAAGTGGCGATGGCCAGTCCCTGCTGTAGCAGGGTAAGCTGGGAGAAGGGAGACTCAGAAGGTTTAGAAATTTGCTTAGTGAGTTGAAGGTCTTGGATCTGAATATTACAGTGGATGGTGGATTGGACCTGGAGTAGCGACCTCCATACATAGAGTTTGGCGTCTGGAAATTTCTCTCGGCGAGTGGCGTACCACGCTCCTGGAACCAGAGGTGTCCAGCGGCTATCCCAGGGGTCTGGGATTGTGAGAGTGTATTTAGATTTATGGTAGTAGAATCATCCCTGGGGACAAAGGGAAAGGTAAAGTATCTGGCAGGAAGACCAAGGACACCCTACATTTTTCTGTATTCACCTTTTTGCACATTGGGTAGTTGCCTTCTGGTCATACAGGTAGCAAATAATGGGATCAGCTTTTCCTTGATGCCGCTTAAAGTCAGTGAAATTTAAGTATATGGGTGTTCTGCACCCTGTGGGTGGGCAGTCAGCGGTGGCCAGCAAATAATCATAACGCTTAGTGCGGGCGTAATTGGTATAGTTTTCAGTCAAGTAAAATCGCTAGCAAAAGGGGAAATTATGTTAGGTTTAGCTGGCTGGCTTGGTGAGGCGAGTGAGGCGGAGAGACATAGGACCACTAGACTGAGTCAGACCACTGGGAGCCATGGTCAGAGTTCACTGCTGCCTTGACTCGGGACAAATGTACCCAGGAATCTATTCCAAGACCCTTGACTGCCAAGGGAGTAGTGAGCACTACGGTGTAAGGGCCTTCCCACCGGGGTGCTAAGGGTCTGGGTGCTAGGGATTTAATTAACACAGCATTTCCAGGATGCACTGGTTTTTGGTGATCAGCAGAGGTCGGAGATGGTTCAGGGATGGGGGAGTTTTCGTGTTGTCTAAGAAGGTTGCGGAGCAAGGACAAGTATGGAAGGTACGAAGCTAGCAGAGGGCAATCAGTTGCAGGAAGAGGCGAGAAAAGAAAAGGTTGTCCGTAGAGTATTTTGATCATGGCTGGGGAGGATCTGCGCACATAGGTGCTTCAGAGGGGTCGTTAATCTTATCTATATGTGAGGGAGGGGTGGAGTGACCATATATTCAGAAAACATTCTGGCTTTGGGACGAGCTGGTTCCAGGAATTTGGGGTAGAGCAGGGGAGGGGAGGTCGGTTAGGGGTCAGTCTTGAGAGCTAAGATGGAGGTGCAGGCCTCAAAATGGAGTCTGTTGCACCAAGACTGGGACACAGTGGTGTGCTGCGGCTCCGCCAATCAGGATGGCTGGGAGCGCCCACATCTACCCTGTTGGTTTGGGCCGGTCTCTGGCTGGGTGGTTGGCTCCAGGCTGGCTTTCGGCTAGGCCACAATCTGCGGCTTCCATTTTCCCAGCCACATGACTCCACTCCCAGGCAGAATGGCGCCACCTGTGTCTGTTGTAGCTACTGTCTCTTCCCAGAAAGAAAGCCACCCAGACCGCGGGCAAGTTCAACAGAACAAGTTTTATTTTCAGCGCAGAGACTGTCAGCTCTCTTGAGAGGAGACTGAGTGGCCCCCAGTCTAATTTTCCAAAGGTTTTTATACTTTTGCAATGTGCAGGTATGCAAGCAGGTAGAGAAGCAGGGTGTTGCAGTTAGCCATTCTTAGTTGAACATTACCTGCTCTGGTCTTTCCTTCTGTACGTTCCCTTGGGCTACGTCTGCACAGCCTACCTCCCCAATATCAGCTAGTTCGTTGACAGTTCATAGCTAGTTTATTTACTGTTCATAATGGCTTCTATCAGCTCAAAATGACTTCTCTTGTCAAGGCTGTTTAAGCTTTGCCCAGAGCTGCTACATTCCCTCCTCTTCTTAGCCGAGTTCAAATCATTGAATCTGCGGTAGCCAGCCCAGTGTATGGTGGGCTCAGCACTAAGAGTTTTATGGTTTGTACTTTCTGTTTGAGGACTGCCACTAGCTTATTGGTTATTATTGGTCCAAACGTGAGGTTTAGCAGGAGGAGGATTAGGGATCCGGCTAGGGGCATTACTAGGGTGGTTCGCCAGGTTGCCCAATTAAGTAGCTTTTCAAACCAATTGGTTTCTTCATTTCTTTTCTTGACTCTTTCCTCTAATCTTTTCCTAACCAGGGCTAAACTATCTTTAATGATTCCTGAATGGTTTGCATAAAACAAGTTTCTCCTAATGCCATGCACAACACTCCTTGTTTCAAAAGGAGCAAGTCAAGCCCTCGGCAGTTTGGCAACACACTTCTACAAGGGAGTCTAAGGATCTTTCTAAATGGGAAACATGGTATTTTTATCCCTGTAAATCTAAAGCAATTTGCTGACTAAGAGTCTGATAGTTTAAGTTTCCTTGTATTAAAGCAACTGACCCGACTGCAGCTAATCCCATAATCCCAAGCCCCGTTAACAGTGGGACTGACATTGGGGCTCTTTTAGCTCATCCAGAAATTCCAAAGTTATCCCTACCTCCTTCACCAGAACACAGGTACACTTGAGGAATAACATGCACTAGGACACAAATACCCGGGTCTGCTGCTAATACTGGGGAAAGGAGACAGGGTGCTAGTCCTGTGGAACAAGTAAAGCAAGTACCCGTTGGGGCAGATAACAAATAAGGATCACCATTTGGTTCAATAGGAACAGCTTGAAGGCAAAAATCTTGATATTTTGATATATTAAAGGGATAATTAGATGAATAAAAACAGTCTTCGCCCTTGGTAATCTTTTAAAGTGAGCTAGAGTTGAGTCCACTCTAACCTCACCTACAGACTGCTGCTTCGTGTAATCCTTCTTACTAACATTTCTAATTGGATTACGCTCTGCACCAATAGTGCTATTTGTAGCTGTGCCTACCGAGTAAGGGGGAGCAGGGTTCAGACAAAGCCAACAATCAGTTGCGAGGTTAGGATTTGAGTTCATAAATTGGAATACAGCATCCAGAGTATCAAACACAGAACCTTGAGGTGGCTCCTGAATGGGAAGGGCCCTTTGAGTTGGGCTGGCAGTGAACGGGAAAGTTACTGAAGAGTCTGGAGGGTGCGGCAAAGGAATCTTAATGACACCCAGCTGTGGCTCTTCAGGATTTATCACCAGGTTTGGGCCTATTTATGGACAGGAAGTTGCCATATTTTACTTTGCTGCATAGTAAAGGTTGTCCCGGGATCTCTATCATTTACATAATACTGAATTCCCCATGTGTTCCCAGTGAACCCAATAACGCTTGAATCCAGTTCTTATTGGGTTACATTTGGAAACCATACACGTGGTGGGATCAAACCCCTCCGACTTGAGTCCCATTCTTGTAAAAACAATAGGGTCGTCTTTAACAAGTTTCCACCCTGAAGATGATAGTTTCACAACCCTAAGCTGCACAATGGCAATGTCCCTCCCCTTGGCAGTTAGGGAGCCCATGAGCCGGGCATCTATAGAAATGGTGTGTTTGGAGCCTTCTTTCTATAGAGGGTATTCCGCACCCATAGGACGGGATTCCGGTTATGGGCCCCATTGTGCCCTTTACCTTTAAAGGATCCGGAATGCCAGCTCTTTCCTAGCAAATCAAACAAATCAAAGCGGAAACGGGGGTCAGACCCAGTGTAAGAAGTTACATATTCACTGTTGGAGGTTCGAGTAGCAGTCCACAGATGTGTTTGTGGTTGGGCGAAATGGCGGGTGCTGTCAGCAATGCTCAGACAAAAACAATTAAGTTCTGTAAAGCCTTAATTTTGAGGGTTTTTCTGTCTTTCTGAGTGTTCATCTTTTCAGGATATGCTCAGGGAGGGCTTTTTTTGACTTGTGACTGATGAATCCACGGCCCCTTCCCCACTACTTTAATAGCAGTTGGTGTTATAAGTATCACCTAGTGTGGGCCAGTCCCCCTAGGTTCTAAGGTCTCGGGTCAGTGCTTCTTTACCCACGTTCAGTCTCCAGGTTGCAAGTTGTGGGCTGCCTCTTCACCTTTCCCTTGGTTGGGCCCAAAATGAAGGTGTCGGAGCAGATGATTTGTCTCACCTGCTGGACAGCCTGCAGGCACTTCATGAAGGAACAAGTAGTGACTTCCATTACTTCTACTTCCTTCAGTCTTGGGAGAATTGGGGAAGGTCTGCCAAACTTAAATTCAAACGGGGTCGTGCTTTTCACATAGGGAGTGCATCGGACTCGAAGTAGGGCAAAAGGTAAAGAAAGGATCAATCCAGTTCTCGCCAGTTTCTAAATGCAACTTAACTAACAATTCCTTTAGGGTTCTGTTTATTCTTTCTACTTGCCTTGAAATTTGGTGCCTATAAGCCCAGTAGAGCTTCCAGTTAATATTTAGAAGCATTGCTAATACTTTAGTAATTTGAGCAATGAATACTGGGCCATTGTTGGACCCCAAGGTGGTGGGAAGCCAAATCTAGGGACAATTTTAGTTACTAATAATTTACACCCAGTGGCAGAAGTGTCCTTCTTTGTTGGGAAGGCTCCCACCCATCCAAAATAGGTGTCCACTAGCACCAGCAAATACCCGTAGCCATACTTTCTAAGTTTGATATCCATAAAGTCCACCTCCCAGAATTCTCCAGGAGTACTACCTCGAGCTTGTGGTTGGGGTTGCTCCTTTTCTTTTCTAGGGATGTTTCCCCGAGTGAGCACAGTGCAAGCAACAGTGGTGTCATCTGCCACCCAGTGTCCAAGCCTGGGTATGTAAAAGTACCTGAGGAGCAACTGAGACCATTTAGAGGATCCTGAGTGCATACCTTCATGTAGTCCTTGAATCAGATCTCTCCCAGAGCTTCTGGCATGAATCTTCTTCCATCAGGATGGAGCAGCCACCTGGATGCTCCGAGTTTCTTTGGCAGCCCAGCTCTTGGCTTACCTTTAGATCATTTTCCGAGTATGTAGGTTGTGGCAGTAACACTTGGGATGGCATGGTCATGGCCATTACCTTGGGGATTTGTGGTATAATCCTGGCATTCGAGATCCACCGGTCCAGGGGACTTGTTAGGAGGGGCTCAACCATAGGTCCCCCTACCCCAGCAATATCCTGCCCCAGTGTAAGCTTCCTAGCTTCTATAACTAGGATGGCCGTGGCAGCCTCAGCTCGCATGCAGCTCGGCCATCCTGCAGTTACAGAGTCTAGTGTGATTGAAAGATCGGCCACAGGTCTCTTTCATGGCTGCAAGTTCTGAGTTAGCATTCCTTTTGCTGTGCCCCTGGCCTCATAGACAATTGGAAGGGATTTTCTATGTCTGGAAGGGGAAGAGAGGGTGCCCATATGAACGACGTTTTTAAGGATTCAAAGGCTTGCTGTTCTACTTCAGTCCATTGAAGTTTTTTCCTTTCCCCAGTACTTGCATATAGGAGTTTGGCTAATCCCTCAAATCCCAAATTCCACAATGGACAGTACCCCACAAATCCTAGAAACTCTCACACCTGCCTCTTAGTCTCAGGGACTGGGATTTTGAGGATCACCTCAGTGCGGCTGGGGGACAAGGTCTGTTTTCCCTCCTCCAGTTGGTAGCCTAGGTATACAGTTTTATTGACACACAGTTGAGCCTCTCTTGCAGATTACCTGGACCCCAATTGGCCAAGGACTATTAACAGGTCCTCGGTAGCACTTGGGCATTCCTCCAGGGTTTCGGAGGCCAGGAGGAGGTTATCTTCATACTGGAGCAAGGGGGTTTGGGGGTGTTCCTCCTTGTATTCCTGTAAGTCTTCATTGGGTTGACGTACAGAGGACAAGGGTATGGAGAACAAAGCATCCTTTAAGTCCAAAACAGTATAACAAATTCAGTTTGATGGGATAGTACTCAGGAGGGTCTCGGAGTTTGGTACCGTGGAGTGGACAGTTTCTACCCTCGCATTTACCTCTCCGAGATCCTGCACCATTTGGAAGTCCTCAGTTCCCGGTTTCGGCATGGGCAGCAGGGGAGCGTTCCATGTGGACTTGCAGGGCACCAAAATGCCTGTCCTCTTTAGTCTGCATATGTGAACAGCAATACCCACCTGTGCTTTCCAGGGAGTAGGGTTTTGCTTGACACTCACCAGTGTGGCTGAGCTCAGAAGTTGTACGACCGCAGGCACCTGATGTTCAGCAAGGTCTGGCAGGTTGTTCTCTGCCCAAACAAAAGGAATATCTTTTAGCCATTTATCAAGAAGTTCCTTTGAGGAGGTTTCTTCTGCTCTTTGATAAAACACATATCCCTCTGGCAGTGGAGCGGTGAGCAAAACCTTTGCCTTTTCAAGTTCAAGGGTTAAGGTGGTTGCAGCAGATGAGAAAGTAATCATGGCCACCATTTATCGTAATAAATCCCGACCAATTAGGGGAAAGGGGCCCTGAGGCATTACCAGGAAGGAGTGTGGAACTGTCTCTTGTGCTAAATCTGTTATTCTGGCCGTTGTCCATGGGTATGCTTGGGTCTGCCATGTGGCACCTGTAATTAAAATCTTTCCTTTTGACAATGCACCTGTAGTCTTTTCCAAAACCAAGAAGGTGGCCCCTGTGTCCACCAAGAAATTTACTGGCTGGCCCCCTTTTTGGAGTGTTAGCGTGGGATCCTGGAGGCCAAGTGAAACAGCCCTGACACCTTCATTCAGCTTCTTCAAGCATTACTGTCTCCTGCTTGGGTCTTTCTAGGTGTGAATGAGGCCCGTCCTCTCTAGTGGAGGGTCGTGCACCTCTCCTGGCGTTTTCAAGGGACTGATGTTTCCAATGTCCTTCTTTCCTGCAGTAGGCACATTGATCCTTCTTCGGGGCTTGGTGGTGCCCACAGGTTAGTCTCTCCGTGAGTGGGCCATGCTCTCCTTTTCCTGAGCCTCTGGGGTCTCTCATGGCAATTACTAGTATTTTAGCTAGTTTCTTTGTCTCTGTTGTTATACACTCAATGAGCCACTTCTACCAAATCACTAGGATTTTTCCCTTCAAACCCTTCCCACTTCTTTTTCATGTCTGAGGCAGACTGACTGAATAATACAGGCAATACTTACTTCCCTCCTGTTCTCAGGGGGCTTTCAGGTCAATAGGGGTATAAAGCCCGTAGGCGTCCATCAGCCACTCTAAAAAGGCAGGCGGACATTCTCTTGTAGGAGCCTGAGAATTCTCACTGACCTTAGATAAATTTATAGGCTTCCTAGTGGTTAAGCGGAGGCCCTGCAAGAGCAACTGGTGATATCTGCTTAAGCCCTCTGGGCCTTGCTAGGAGTTTGGATCCCACATTGGTTGTGCAGTGGGGAAAAAAATTTCTCTCAAGTGGGGAGTGCCCGCTGGCTGACCATTAGGTCCATTGACTGCCTTCTGGGCCTCTCTGGAAGGGGTCCCATTCCTCTGATATGAACAGCACCTGGAGAAGTTGCAGGAAATCACCTCAGGTGGGCTGATGAGTATGGAAAACCATATCTAGCAAAGAAATCAGACCTTATGGTTTGTCAGAAAAAAGGGGTTTTGTTGGTTCCAATTATACAAACCCCTGGAACAAAAGGGAACATATACTGAAAAAGGGATTCGGGAGTCTTCCCAGGTTTGGGGGCTGCTTGCCTTAAGGGGAGAATGGCTGCTGCTGAGTGATCTTTCTCTGGGGGTTGTTAAGACATGCCTGCCCTAGTGTATTTGTTGTGGGGTGGGGGGGCTCAAAAAGAGGCTGTGAGTATTCCTCTCTCCGGCCCCTTGGGAACCTGATAGGGTGGCAGCGGCACCAAGGGTCGGAAGCCAGCTCTCCTGCTCCCAGAGTCCTCTTGCAAAATGGGATAAATCAGACAGGTAGGGAAAGGGGGAAGGGAGGGGGGAGGGACAGGGACAGCCTCCACCTTGGTGGTTTTAGGAACTTGGACAGGTTGTTTTTCCGGTCCTGCCATGTTTACTGAAATCTTGGAAACAAGAACTCTTTATGTTGGGGGAGGAAGTAAGTCTTTTATATATGTTGGCTTCTTAGTGGCAATGTCAATCCACACATGAATTTAAGGGATCAGATCAGGATGTCCTGGTTCCCCTTTCTAAGCAGGCTCCGACAGTGGCACTCGGATCTCGGTGCACCTCGAAATGTTGTAGCTACTGTCCATTCCCAGAAAGAAAGCATCTCCGACCACCGGCAAGTTCAACAGAAAAAGTTTTATTTTCTGCACAGGGTCTGTCAGCCCTCTTGAGAGGAGACTGAGCAGCCCCCAGTTGAATTTTCCAAAGGTTTTTATACTTGTGCAATGTGCAGGTGTGCAAGCAGGCAGAGTAGAGAAGTGGGGTGTTGCGGTTAGCCATTCTTAGTTGAACAAAAACTGCTCTTGTTCTCAAAAGCCTTCTGAACATCCATTTCCTTTGGGACATTCCCTTGGGCTACGTCTGCACGGCCTACCACCCCAATATCAGCTAGTTCATTGACAGTTCATAGCTACTTTATTTACCTTTCATGGTGGCTTCTGTCAGTTCAGAATGGCTTCACCATTATCAAGGCTCTTTATGGTTTTCCCAGAGAACCTACATAGCCGCCATGGGGAAACAGGGCCTATGACCCTGGCCAAAATGGTGCCCACCAGTCCAAACACGTGGAAGGGCACTGCCTCGGGAGCTGGTTGATTTAGGCCTGGGAGATAGCCCTGCCTTGTCCCGGCAGCCAAATGTTTCCCTTTTACCCTCCGTTCCCTTTGCCTTTCTCCTGGTTTTTAAAACAAGCTGCTTGAGCCCTATAACACTGAGCAGGACTTTTTTGTAACATTTAATTAAAATGTATCTGGCACCAAAATTATATATTATAAATATGACAATTTGGTTATATTTTTGAAAATTTGTACTTTTAAAATATACTTTGGTTGTTATATATATTGATAACAATGAAAGTAAAGAATAAAAACAAAAAAAATATTATTTCCTGCATTGAAAACTTAAGGTGTTCTAGGGTTAGTGTTCTACCAGTGTAGGTTTGTTCCTTGTTACTGGCTGGTTTTCCGTTGCTCAGTCTTAAGACAAAGGCGTTCGGAAGCCTAGCCTGGGTAACCCTTACTTTTCGGCTTTCAGTGGTGTTTCTTCACGCACTTTTGGGGACAGCTCTTAATATAGCTCAGCTGCCATGATGTTCCAGCCAGAAATTCCAATTTTCCTAAAGGTTCCCTGAGCTGCCAGATGCCCCTTCCCTTCAGAGATTTGAGAGTCTGCTCCTGCCAGCAGGCATCTTGGAAGGCTGTGGGGCCATCCCAAGCAGTGGTCCTCCTAGCTTATTGTCTAGAAAATGGTTGGACCTAAAGTCGCCCACAGTGACTGCTCTTTGACCCTTTGTCTATGGTGGGGGCACCTGTCAGAGGCATCAGTTTAATAGCACACCAGGGGTCTGCTCTGAAGCGGGGTTATTGACCTTGAGGCAGCAAGCTCTAAATAGCCTTGTTTTGTGCTTTCCAGATGGGACTTAGCAGCTTCATACTCAGGAATTGCCCCCTTGCATGAATCCTGTCCAATTGGGATAGAGTTGACACAGAGGCTAGACAAACAAAAGCTGATACACTATGCAACTTTATTTGAGAAAGGAGAATGGTGGTCAGAGAATGGCACACTTTTCCTTCCAACCCTGATTCACCTGGAACAGTTCTGTAGAGTGATGGGAAATGGGCGGAGATGCCAGAAGTTAGAGCATTTCTCCTTTTGAGGAGCAGTAGAGACCTTCATCCCCAGTGCACACAGGAACCCCTAAGGCAGGCGTCCTCAAACTGTGGCCCGTGGGGCACATGTGGCCTGACGACATTTATTCCACCCTCAGGGTGTTTTTGCTGCCTCTGCCTGTCCTGCTTAGCAGCCGGCTCGTGCAGTGTGCATAGGAACTTGTTCATAGGTTTTTAAAAAACTATAGTCTGACCCTCCAATGATCTGAGGGACAGAACTGGCCCCCTAGGTAAACAGTTTGAGGACCCCTGCCCTAAGGGATCCTGGACTTAGGGGTTACTATTCTCGCAGCCCTGACACACCCCTGATCATTCTACCCATAGTAGAGGCACCAGGGAAATTTGGTCCCTGGGTAATTTACCAGCCTTTTATTCAAATTGAAGCCAAGAAAATTAAAAATGACTTAGGCAGTTACTCTACTTTTGATTACTGTTGACTCCCCCTGTAGTACCCCAATATTACCATTTAACTCTATAACGCTGAGCATATTTCCATAACATATAAAGAAATGTATATATTAATAGATAGATAGATAAACAGACAGATAAATAGATAGATAACTTTGAAAATAAAGAATAAAAACAAAAACATTTTCCCAAAATTGAAAATTGAGCCATTATACGGTTAAAAAGGATGGGTCTTATCAGCAGGTGTAAGACCTTAGGATCATAAATGAAGCAGTGATCCCACTGCACCTAGTAGTGCCCAAACCCTGTGCCCTCCTAGGGAAATTGTGAATGCTTTAATCCCCGTTCCTGTACTTAGAGTGAACAAACACATGCCTGATAATCCTAAGTATACTTATTTCTTGTGACACTCACCTAACTTGAAGGGAACTACCTCCTCCGAATCTTAGACTTGTCTCACTTAAACTCTTCAACCTTTTGTCTTTTTGTTTGTTTTTCCAGAAGTTCTCAGGTTACCAAGGCCTCCAAACCAAGTGTGCCAGCTGTAGGACCACGATTTCCTGAACAACCTCAACTTTATCCATCCTGGGACCTGAGTGGACAATCCCTTCTGAGCCCCATTTGCCCCTTTTGCAGCAGGAAGTACTTAGAGATGTCGTCGCCCAGTACCCCAAAGATTTGGGTCCATACCTCTTCAGGGGGCAAATGTTAGGTAGCTATCCTAGGGACTGGGGTGTCCATTATGCATGCCCAGAGGGCCAAGGTAGCAGCCCAAGAAGGAGTGGCACACTGTGCGTGCTCAGAGGTTCAGGTTTCCGGCCAGGAAGAGGAGGTACACCTGGGTGAGTGCTGCAACTTGATTGACCCACCAAGGCCAAGTAAATTAAATTCAGCTGCTGGGGTTGACCAGGGTTGCCCACCATGCCTCCCTAATGCTCATAAAACCCACTTGGATGACAATCAGGCTTCTACATGCATTCTTTCTCACGCAGAGCAGAGGACCAAGGTCTGTCTGTCCCCAGAGAGATCTGACAAACCCAGGAAGGCTCTTTGGAGGCAGCAGAACTGGACATGAATGGCTGGTGGATACTGTTCAGATGCAGGACTTTCTACTTAGAAGGGTCTAATCCAGCCTGAGATGATCCTTGAATGAGTCCTCTGCCCAGATCTTTTTTTTTTAACGTTTTATTAGGGGCTCATACAACACTAAACACATTCTATGCATACATCAGTTGTGTAAAGCACATTTGTACATTCATTTCCCTCATTCTCAAAATATCCACTCTCCACCCAAGCCCATGGCCTCAGCTCCTCATTCCCATCCCCACCCCCCATGTGCGCTACCCCTCGCTCATCAATCCTTGGTAATTTACTAATTTTTGTCATATCTTGCACTGTCTGATATCCCCCTTCACCCACTTTTCTGTTGAAGTAAAATGTACATCCTTGTAATCAGTTCCCCGTTTCCAAACTGCCCTCCCGCTTACCCTCTCAGTGTCTTCACTCATAATACTGGTCCTAAAGGACTCATCCACCCTGGATTCCCTGTGTTTCCAGTTGCTATCTGTACCAGTGTACATTATCTGGTCTAGCCAGATTTGTAAGGTAGAATTGGGGTCATGATAATGGGGGGAGAGAAAGCATTTAGCAACTGGAGGAAAGTTGTGTTTCATCATTGCTATCTCGTACCTAGTCTTGGCTCATCTCCTCTCTGAGACCCTTCTGTAAGGTATTGTCCAGTGGTCTGGAAATGGGCTTTGGGTCTCTACCAAGCACTCTTCTCATTCCCAATAAGATGTTTTTGTTCTGATGATGCCTGACACCTGATCCCTTCGAAACCTCGTGATCTCATAGGCTGGTGTGATTATTCCATGTGGGCTTTGTTGCTTCTGAGCTAGGTGGCCGCTTGTTTACATTCAAGCTTTTAAGACCTCAGACGCTATATCTTTTGACAGCTGGGCACCATCAGCTTTGTCTTCAGTGTACCTGTGGGGAAGGTGAGCACCATAGAATGCCAGTTTAATAGAACAAAGTATTCTTGCAATGAGGGAGTATTTGAGTGGAGGCCCAGAGTCCATCTGCTACCTTAATACGAAACCTATAAATATATGGATGTAGGTCTATTTCCCCATGCTCATATATGAATATATTTACATATGGACATACTTTTTAAAAGACCTCTATAACAGGCCCTTGCTTCCTCGCTTGCTCTTCTATTTCCCTTTCATTTTCCTCTTGTGCCCACTGCCATGCTCAGTCTTCCTTTGGGTTTCAGTAATTCTTCTTGGTTCCATTACCCTTGATCCCACCCTACCAGGCCTCCTACATCTACCTCACCACGGATATGCATGACTTCCTGTTCTCTTGTTTCTGGGTTTCTTAACACCGCTTCCTTTACGCCCACCTCCCTCTTTCCCATGCCCCACACCCCAGAAGTGTTGGTCCTGGGTTTTGTCCTCCAGATTGGACATCCAGCCTATCTAATTTAGACAGACCAGAAAAGGTAATAACATGCACAAAACCAAGACAAGCAAACCAAAAAAACCAAGACAACAAAAATCCAATGACACTAAAAGAAAACAAAACTAACCAAGAAAGAAAAGCTCATAGTTAGTACAAGGACTGTGTGGTGAACTTTAGGAGTGTTTTCCAGTCCAGTCTGTTGGGGCACCGAGCCCTGACCACAAAGTCCACCTTTGGTATTCCCCGGGGACTTTGATGCTCCGTTTTCTTTCTCTTCCGCTGCACTCCCTTAGTGTCATGCCTCGATGTAGCAAGATCAGTTCGGGCGCAGTTCCCACACTGTGTCTCCAGTGTTGTCCCCTCTAGGGCAATGGGACTTTGAGGGACGTTTCTCATCGTGGGGCTGCCCATGTGGTCTTTTCTGTGGACTGGCTTCTCTGATTGGGAACATCATCCTCAAGGTATAGTGGGCCAGGATGTGCTCCATTCTCCCCTCCTCCCCCTTGTTCTGCTCTGTGTTCTCTGATCAGATATGTCCCTCTCCGCGAGCTGCAGCTCCGGTGCCATCCTGTGAAATACAATCTTTGGGGGCTGCAAGGAGGTGGGAAGGGGGGCATCAGCTCAGATCTTTTGAGAGTCCAGGAGATATTGACTTCTCGATGGGCACAGTTCTGTGGGGCACCGTGCTCTTGGTCCAGACGCTGGTTGTGAATATGACTTTGTTGTTAACCAGTTTTTGTCTCTGGGTCAACTCCTGTGTGTTTTTGAGGGAGTTTTCTCATCTGGAAAGTAAATGTACTGGATTATCCAGAAGCCTATGTCAGCAAGTTATTGAGAGGGGTTAATCAGAGACTGTTTCATATAGTGTGTATCTGCGCGCTGCATTTGAGACCTGGGGTGGCAATTATGAGCTCAGAATAGAGATGGTGTCCAGTAGGTGACAGACGTGGCTCCATATTGAAACAGGAAGCCCACTGTGGAGATTTGGTCCTTCCGTTGATGGCCACCGGCCACCTAGTCTTCTCCTGCTATAACTGCTTCACTGACTCAGCAGCTGAGCCAGGAGCCAGTGCCATCATAACCAGGTGGCTAACTGGGAGAAAGGGCAGATAGATATTTGTTATCTTGTTGTCTTGGGAAGCCCACCTAACCTCCATGCAAACATTCTGGTGTGAGTTATCTGTGGAAGGAATCATAGGCTCACAGTAATACACATCTTTCTTTTTGTAAATGTGCCCGTATTCCTTTCTGAACCTGAGAAGGTGGCCCCTGTGTCCACCAAGAAATTTACTGCCTGGCCTATATGGAGTGTTAGCCTGGGTTTTGGCGGCGAAGTGAAACAGAGCCCTGACCCCTTCATGCAGCTCTTCAAGCCTTATTGTCTCTTGCTTGGGTCTTTCTCGTTGCAGATGAGGCCCGTCCACTCTTGTGGAGGGTCGTGGACCTCTCCTGGGGTTTTCAAGGCACTGATTTTTCCAGTGTCCTTCTTTCCTGCAGTAGGCACATTGATCCTTCCCCATGGCTTGGCAGTGCCCACAGGTTAGTCTCTCCGTGAGTGGGCCATGCTCTCCTTTTCCTGAACTCTGGGGTCTCTCATGGCAATTCCTAGTATTTTAGCTAGTTTCTTTGTCTCTGTCGTGCTAGGGTCATCTCGGTTGTTATATACTCAATGAACCACTTGTATCAAATCACTAAGATTTTTCCCTTGAACCCTTCCCACTTCTTTTTCAGGTCTGAGGCAGACTGACTGAGTCATAAAGGCAATATTTATTGCCCTCCTGTTCTCGGGGCCTCCGGGCTGTTAGGGGTATAAAGCCTGTAGGTTTCCATCAACCACTCTAGAAAGGCAGGCGGACATTCTCTTAGCCTGAAAATTCTCACTGACCTTAGATAAATTTATAGGTTTCCTAGCTTTTCCGCAGAGGGTCATGTAAGAGCAATGGGTGATACCTGGTAAAGCCCTCTGGGCCTTGCTAGGAATTGAGATACCACATTGTTGGTGTAGTGGCCAAAAGAGTTTCTCTCAAGTGGGGAGTGCCCGCTCGCTGACCATCAGGTTCACTGACTGCTTACTGGGCCTCTGTCTGGAAGGGCTGCCCTCCTCCGTTGTGAACAGCACCTGGAGAAGTTGTTGGCAAGCATTCCAGGTGGGCTGATGAGTATGGAAGTCATACCAGTACTAGTGTGTGGGGGGGCTGCTTGTTAAGGGTGGGGGTGAGATTGGGGGGCCGGTGGGGGAGGGAGTGACTCAATAAGGGCCTGTTAGAAGTTTTCTATTTCTGGACCCTAGAAACCTTATAGGGCGGGGGTTGAAAGAAAGGGTTTGAAGCCAGCTCTCCCACTCCCAGAGTTCTCCTGCAAAATGGGATAAAGCCGATTAGGGGAGAGTGATGGGGAGGGGAGGGGAGGGGAGGGGTGGGGGAGGGATGGGGGAGGGGAGGGGTGATGGAGGGGAGGGGTGGGGGAGGGTGATGGGGAGGGATGGCCTCCACCTATGTGGTTTTGGGAACTTGGACCATTTGTTTTTCCGGTCCTTCCATGTTTCCTGAAACCTTGGAAACAAGGGCCCTTTCTTTGCGGGAGGGAGTAAGTCTTTTATATTTGCAGGCTTCTTAGTGGCAATGTCAGCCCACACTTGAAGTAACGGGATCAGATCGGGATATCCTGGTTCCCTTTAACCATAACTATGAACTCTTAGTAATAGGGGATGGGAAAACTAGTCTTGCGTGGGTCAATCAGGGACTCCTTCTGCCCCATCACTTTTAAACAAATTGTAGAGTCTCCAAGCTTTTGGGTTGAAACCACATCCTCTTGGTGAATGCCGAGAGCAGGGGTCCTCAAACTACAACCTGTGGGCCACATGCAGACAGCCGAGGACGCTGATCCTTTCTGTCGGGTGTATGTGCCCCATTTATTTTTTTTTTTGAACTTCAAATCAAGATGTGCAGTGTGCACATGAATTTGTTCGTAATATTTGTTTTTTTAAACTATAGTCTTTCCTTCAAAAGGCCTGAGGGATAGTGAACTGGCCCCCTGGGTAAACAGTTTAAGGACCCCTGCCCTAAGGTATCCTGGACTTAGGGGTTATTAATCTCCCAGCCCTGAAACATCCCTGAACATTCTACCCGTTGTAGGAGGCACCATGGGAATTTGGACCCCGGGTAATTTACAAGTCTTTACTCCAATTGAACCCAAGAAAATTCAAAATGGCTTAGGCAGGTACTCTATTTTGGTCACATTTGACTCGTCCTGCACTAGCCCACTATTTCCATTTAACTCTATAACGCGAAGCATGATGTTTTCATAACATTAAAAAATGTATATATTAATACATATATATATATTTATAACTATGAAAGACCACAACAAAAAGAAAATTTTTTCCCAAAATTAAAATTGAAGCGTTATAGGGTTAAAAAGAAGGATGGGTCTTATCAGCGGGTCCAAGACCTTAGCATCATAAATGAATCAGTGATCCGACTGCACCTAGTAGTGCCCAAACCTGTGCCCTCCTAGGGGAAAGTGTGAATGCTTTTATCCCTCTTCCTGTACTTCCAATGAACAAACACACATGTCTGGTAATCCTAAGATTATTTTTGTTTCCTGTGACACTCACCTAATTTCAAGGCCACTGCCACCTCACAAGCTTAGCCTTGTCGTAGTCAAACTGTTCACCTTTTAGACCGTTTGTTTTTCTCAGAAGTTATCGGGTGATTAAAGCTTCTGAACCAAGTGTGCCAGGTCCACGACTACCATCTCCTGGACCACCTCAACCTTATCCATCCTGGATAAAGTTGCCCTCAATGGACAACCCCTCCCAGCAGTGTAGGAAGGGTATGGACCCAAAGCCCCACCTCGCCCCTTTTGCCAGCAGGAAGCAGCTAGAGATGTCGTCGCCCAGTACCCCCAAAGATTTGGGTCCATATCTCTTCAGGGGGGCAAATGTTAGGTAGCTATACTAGGGACTGGGGCATCCGTTATGCATGCCCATAGGGCCAAGATAAGAGCCCAGTTAGGAGAGGCACCCTGTGCATGCTCAGAGGTCCAGATTTCTGGCCATGAAGGGGAGGTCACCTGGGTGGTTCCTGTACCTGGATTGACCAATCTAGGCCATGTAAATTCAATTCAGCCACTGGGGTCGGCCAGACTTGCCCACCACGCCTCCCTACGCTCATAAAACTCTCTTGAGTGCAGACCAGGCTTCTGCATGATTTCTCTCTCACTCAGGAAGGCTCTTTGGAGGCAGCTGTGCTGCACATGAGTGGCTGGTGGATACTGTTCAGATGCATGGCTTTCTGCTTGCAAGGGTTTTTGTCTCAGCTGACTGTAAGGGAGGAGGTAGTACGTCTGGATCACAGAGTATCCATGTCCACAAACGAGGCTGCTCATTCCACAGTCCTGGAAGTGCTTTATGAAAACCCTCTGCTTTGCAATGTCACTCTTTGTAGATTAGAGTGGGAGGGGCTGGGACCAAGGTATGCTGCCTCTTACTCCCAGTTGCAGGTTTCTGGATGCTGATTGTATCTCTTACAGCATCAGTTAGTGGGCTTGTTGTCTGCCTCAGGCTTTGTTCACGGAGATCCTCCAGCTAGTTGGTGGTGTGTGCGCATGAGCAGAGACTTCCTGCCAATCCCCCATGAGTAGTAGAGCTCCCATGGTGTGGACTCCATGAAAGCCTTGCCCCAGGCAGCATGCTTACAAAGGAGGGTGGGCCCTGCAGGACAGAGGACCATTCCCCCTGTGGAATGGACTCAGAGATCCACCTCCCTCTCTGGCCAGCTGCTGGGGCTGTGGGTCCTAAGCATCATGGCTGACTCAATAATAGACACAGGGTGAGGCGACTCCAGTAGCTGTTTTGACTGTTCTAATCCAGCCTGAGATCATCCTTGCATGAGCCCCTGCCAAGATTATTTTTGTTTCTTTTATGATCTTTTCATTAGTGGCTCCTACAACACTAACCACCATCCATAAATACATCATCTGTTTGAAGCCCATCTGTACATTAATTGCCCTCCTTATTCACAAAATATCCACTCTCCACCCAAGCCCCTGGCCTCAGCTCCTCATTTTTTCCCCCTCAATGCCCGCCACCCATCCCTCATCAATCCTTGGAAATGTACTAATTCTTTTGTCATATTTTCACCCACCTTTCTTTTGAGGTCAATGAAGATCCTTGTAATCGGTTCCCACTTTCCATCCTGCCCTTCCTCCACCCTCCCAGTATCTCCACTCATAACACTGGTAAAGGGCCCATCCACTCTGGATTCCCCGTGTTTGAAATTCCTATCGGTACTAGAATACCTTCTCTAGTTTGGCCAGATTAGTATGGTAGAACTGGGATCATGATAGTGGGGCAAGAGAAAGCATTAAGAACTAGAGGAAAGTTGTGTTTCATCTTTGCTGTCTCATACCCTGTATTCTTTAATCTCCACTCTGAGATCCTTCTGTAAGGGGATGTCCAGTGCACTGCAAATAGGTTTTGGGTCTATACCCGGCAGTCCCCTCTCATTCTCCATGATAAGATTTTTTTGTTCTCATGATACCTGTTGCCTTATCCCTTTAAAACTTTGTGATCACACAGGCTGGTATGCTTTCTCCATGTGGGCTCTGTTGCTTCAGAGCCAGATGGCTGTTTCTTTACCCTCAGGCCTTTAAGACCCCACACGCTATATCTTTAGGTAGCTGGACACCATCGGCTTTCTTCACCACATTTGCTTATGCAGCCGCTTTGTGGTCAGTGATTGTGTAGGGAAGGTGAGCATCTTAGAATGCCAATTTAATAGAACAGTGTTATTGCAATGAGGGAGTCCTTGAGCGGAGGCCCTATGTCCATCTGCTACCTTAATACTAAATCTATAAACATATGGACATAGATCTATTTCCCCATGCCCCTTTGTAAATATATGTACATATGTACATGCCTTTATTTAGACGTCTATAACTGGCCCTTGCTTCCCAGCTCACTCTTCTATACTCTTTGATTTTCCTCTTGTGCCCACTGACATGCTCAGTCTTCCTTTGGGTTTCAGTAATTCCTCTTGGTTACATTACCTTTGATCACGCCCTACCAGGCCTCCTACATCCCCCTCACTATCGTTTTCCATCACTTGTTGTACCCTTGTCTCTGGGTTTCTTTACAGCACTTCCTTTCCCCCCACCGTGCTCACTCCCATGCCCAATGGAAAGGGCCGGTCACATGTTTACTCCTCCAGATTGTTCATCCAGCCTCTCTTAATTAGACAGACCTGTAAAGGTAATAACATGCACAAAACAAGACTGAGCTAAACCAAGCAGCAAAAAGAAAAAAAAAACAAACAAAAATGAAAACAAAACCCAACCCAAATCCAATGACACTAAAAGAAAACAACACTAACCAGAAAGAAAAGTACAAGGACTGTGTGGTGAACTTTAGGAGTGTTTTCCAGTCCAGTCTGTGGGGGCACCGAACCCTGACCACAAAGTCCACCTTTGGCATTCCCCGGGGACTTTGATGCTCCGTTTTCTTACTCTTCCGCTGCACTCTCTTAGTGTCATGCATCGAAGTGGCAGGATCAGTTCGGGCGCAGTTCCCACACTGTGTGTGGAGTGTTGTCCCCTCTAAGGCTATGGGTCTTTGAGGGACGTTTCTCATCGTGGGGCTGCCCATGTGGTCTTCTCTGTGGATTGGCTTCTCTGATTGGGAACATCATCCTCAAGGTGTATTGGGCCAGGGTGTGCTCCATTCTCCCCTCCTCCCCCTTGTTCTGCCCTGTGTTCACTGATCAGATATGTCCCTCTCCGCGAGCTGCAGATCCGGTGCCATCCTGTGAAATACAATCTTTTGGGGCTGCAAGGATGTGGGGGGGTGGGTATCAGCTCAGATCTTTTGAGAGTCCAGGAGATATTGACTTCTCGATGGGCACAGTTCTGTGGGGCACCGTGCTCTTGGTCCAGACGCTGGTTGTGAATATGACTTTGTTGTTAACCAGTTGTGTGTCTCTGGGTCAACTCCCGTGTGTTTTTGAGTGAGTTTTCTAATCTGCAAAGTAAATGTACAGGATTATCCAGACTCCCATGTCAGCAAGTTATCGAGAGGGGTTAATCAGAGACTGTTTCATATAGTGTGTACCTGCGTGCCGCATTCTAGACCTGCGATGGCAATTATGAGCTCAGGATAGAGATGGTGTCCAGCAGGTAACATACGTGGCTCCATATTGAAACAGGAAGCCCACTGTGGAGATTTGGTCCTTCCGTTGATGGCCACCGGCCACCTAGTCTTCTCCTGCTATAACTGCTTCACTGGCTCAGCACCTGAGCCAGAAGCCAGTGATATCATAACCAGGTGGCTAACTGGGCCAAAGGGCTGATAGATATTTGTTATTTTGTTGTCTTGGGAAACCCACCTACCCTCCATGCAAACCTTCTGGTGTGAGTTATCTGTGGAAAGAATCATAGGCTCACAGTAATTCACATCTTTCTTCTTGAAAATGTGCCCATATTCCTTTCTGAACCTGACAAGGTGGCCCCTGTGTCCACCAAGAAATTTACTGCCTGGCCTCCTACTTGGAGAGTTAGCCTGGGCTTTTGGCGGCGAAGTGAAACAGAGCCCTGACCCCTTCATTGAGCTTCTTCAAGCATTATTGTCTCTTGCTTGGGTCTTTCTACGTGCAGATGAGGCCCATCCACTCTAGTGGAGGGTCGTGCACCTCTCCTCGGGTTTTCAAGGCACTGATTTTTCCAGTGTCCTTCTTTCCTGCAGTAGGCACATTGGTCCTTCCCCATGGCTTGGCGGTGCCCACAGGTTAGTCTCTCCGTGAGTGGGCCATGCTCTCCTTTTCCTGAGTCTCTGGGGTCTCTCATGGCAATTCCTAGTATTTTAGCTAGCTTCTTTGTCTCTGTCGTGCTAGGGTCATCTCTGTTGTTATACACTCAATGAGCCACTTGTACCAAATCGCTAAGATTTTTCCCTTCAAACCCTTCCCACTTCTTTGTCATGTCTGAGGCAGACTGACTGAGTAATAAAGGCAATACTTATTGCCCTCCTGTTTTCAGTGCCTCCGGGCCGTTAGGGGTATAAAGCCCGTAGGCTTCCCTCAGCCACTCTAGAAAGGCAGGCGGATATTCTCTTATAGGAACCTGAAAATTCTCACTGACCTTAGATAAATTCATAGGTTTCCTAGCTCTTCTGCAGAGGGTCATGTAAGAGCAATGGTTGATACCTGGTAAAGTCCTCTGGGCCTTGCTAGGAATTGAGATCCCACATTGTTGGTGTAGTGGCCAAAAGAGTTTCTCCCAAGTGGGGAGTGCCCGCTCGCTGACCATCAGGTTCACTGACTGCTTACTGGGCCTCTGTCTGGAAGGGCTACCCTCCTCCGTTGTGAACAGCACCTGGAGAAGTTGTTGGCAAGCATTCCAGGTGGGCTGATGAGTATGGAAGTCATACCAGTACTAGTGTGTGTGGGGGGCTGCTTGTTAGGGGTGGGGGTGAGTTTGGGGGGCCGGTGGGGGAGGGAGTGACTCAATAAGGGCCTGTTAGAAGTTTTCTATTTCTGGACCCTAGAAACCTTATAGGGCGGGGGTTGAAAGAAAGGGTTTGAAGCCAGCTCTCCCACTCCCAGAGTTCTCCTGCAAAATGGGATAAAGCCGATTAGGGGAGAGTGATGGGGAGGGGAGGGGAGGGGAGGGGTGGGGGAGGGGTGAGGGAGGGGAGGGGTGGGGGAGGGTGATGTGGAGGGATGGCCTCCACCTATGTGGTTTTGGGAACTTGGACCGTTTGTTTTTCCGGTCCTTCCATGTTTCCTGAAACCTTGGAAACAAGGGCCCTTTCTTTGCGGGAGGGAGTAAGTCTTTTATATTTGCAGGCTTCTTAGTGGCAATGTCAGCCCACACTTGAAGTAACGGGATCAGATCGGGATATCCTGGTTCCCTTTAACCATAACTATGAACTCTTAGTAACAGGGGATGGGAAAACTAGTCTTGCGTGGGTCAATCAGGGACTCCTTCTGCCCCATCACTTTTAAACAAATTGTAGAGTCTCCAAGCTTTTGGGTTGAAACCACATCCTCTTGGTGAATGCCGAGAGCAGGGGTCCTCAAACTACAACCTGTGGGCCACATGCAGACAGCCGAGGACGTTGATCCTTTCTGCCGGGTGTATGTGCCCCATTTATTTTTTTTTGAACTTCAAATCAAGATGTGCAGTGTGCACATGAATTTGTTCGTAATATTTGTTTTTTGAAACTATAGTCTTTCCTTCAAAAGGCCTGAGGGATAGTGAACTGGCCCCCTGGGTAAACAGTTTAAGGACCCCTGCCCTAAGGTATCCTGGACTTAGGGCTTATTAATCTCCCAGCCCTGAAACATCCCTGAACATTCTACCCGTTGTAGGAGGCACCATGGGAATTTGGACCCCGGGTAATTTACAAGCCTTTACTCCAATTGAACCCACGAAAATTCAAAATGGCTTAGGCAGTTACTCTATTTTGGTCACTTTTGACTCGTCCTGCACTAGCCCATTATTTCCATTTAACTCTATAACGCGAAGCATGATGTTTTCATAACATTAAAAATGTATATATTAATACATATATATATATATATATATATATTTATAACTATGAAAGTCCACAACAAAAAGAAAATTTTTTCCCAAAATTAAAATTGAAGCGTTATAGGGTTAAAAAGAAGGATGGGTCTTATCAGCGGGTCCAAGACCTTAGCATCATAAATGAATCAGTGATCCGACTGCACCTAGTAGTGCCCAAACCTGTGCCCTCCTAGGGGAAAGTGTGAATGCTTTTATCCCTCTTCCTGTACTTCCAATGAACAAACACACATGTCTGGTAATCCTAAGATTATTTTTGTTTCCTGTGACACTCACCTAATTTCAAGGCCACTGCCACCTCACAAGCTTAGCCTTGTCGTAGTCAAACTGTTCACCTTTTAGACCGTTTGTTTTTCTCAGAAGTTATCGGGTGATTAAAGCTTCTGAACCAAGTGTGCCAGGTCCACGACTACCATCTCCTGGACCACCTCAACCTTATCCATCCTGGATAAAGTTGCCCTCAATGGACAACCCCTCCCAGCAGTGTAGGAAGGGTATGGACCCAAAGCCCCACCTCGCCCCTTTTGCCAGCAGGAAGCAGCTAGAGATGTCGTCGCCCAGTACCCCCAAAGATTTGGGTCCATATCTCTTCAGGGGGGCAAATGTTAGGTAGCTATACTAAGGACTGGGGCATCCGTTATGCATGCCCATAGGGCCAAGATAAGAGCCCAGTTAGGAGAGGCACCCTGTGCATGCTCAGAGGTCCAGATTTCTGGCCATGAAGGGGAGGTCACCTGGGTGGTTCCTGTACCTGGATTGACCAATCTAGGCCATGTAAATTCAATTCAGCCACCGGGGTCGGCCAGACTTACCCACCACGCCTCCCTAACGCTCATAAAACTCTCTTGAGTGCAGACCAGGCTTCTGCATGATTTCTCTCTCACTCAGGAAGGCTCTTTGGAGGCAGCTGTGCTGCACATGAGTGGCTGGTGGATACTGTTCAGATGCATGGCTTTCTGCTTGCAAGGGTTTTTGTCTCAGCTGACTGTAAGGGAGGAGGTAGTACGTCTGGATCACAGAGTATCCATGTCCACAAACGAGGCTGCTCATTCCACAGTCCTGGAAGTGCTTTATGAAAACCCTCTGCTTTGCAATGTCACTCTTTGTAGATTAGAGTGGGAGGGGCTGGGACCAAGGTATGCTGCCTCTTACTCCCAGTTGCAGGTTTCTGGATGCTGATTGTATCTCTTACAGCATCAGTTAGTGGGCTTGTTGTCTGCCTCAGGCTTTGTTCACGGAGATCCTCCAGCTAGTTGGTGGTGTGTGCTCATGAGCAGAGACTTCCTGCCAATCCCCCATGAGTAGTAGAGCTCCCATGGTGTGGACTCCATGAAAGCCTTGCCCCAGGCAGCATGCTTACAAAGGAGGGTGGGCCCTGCAGGACAGAGGACCATTCCCCCTGTGGAATGGACTCAGAGATCCACCTCCCTCTCTGGCCAGCTGCTGGGGCTGTGGGTCCTAAGCATCATGGCTGACTCAATAATAGACACAGGGTGAGGCGACTCCAGTAGCTGTTTTGACTGGTCTAATCCAGCCTGAGATCATCCTTGCATGAGCCCCTGCCAAGATTATTTTTGTTTCTTTTATGATCTTTTCATTAGTGGCTCCTACAACACTAACCACCATCCATAAATACATCATCTGTTTGAAGCCCATCTGTACATTAATTGCCCTCCTTATTCACAAAATATCCACTCTCCACCCAAGCCCCTGGCCTCAGCTCCTCATTTTTTCCCCCTCAATGCCCGCCACCCATCCCTCATCAATCCTTGGAAATGTACTAATTCTTTTGTCATATTTTCACCCACCTTTCTTTTGAGGTCAATGAAGATCCTTGTAATCGGTTCCCACTTTCCATCCTGCCCTTCCTCCACCCTCCCAGTATCTCCACTCATAACACTGGTAAAGGGCCCATCCACTCTGGATTCCCCGTGTTTGAAATTCCTATCGGTACTAGAATACCTTCTCTAGTTTGGCCAGATTAGTATGGTAGAACTGGGATCATGATAGTGGGGCAAGAGAAAGCATTAAGAACTAGAGGAAAGTTGTGTTTCATCTTTGCTGTCTCATACCCTGTATTCTTTAATCTCCACTCTGAGATCCTTCTGTAAGGGGATGTCCAGTGCACTGCAAATAGGTTTTGGGTCTATACCCGGCAGTCCCCTCTCATTCTCCATGATAAGATTTTTTTGTTCTCATGATACCTGTTGCCTTATCCCTTTAAAACTTTGTGATCACACAGGCTGGTATGCTTTCTCCATGTGGGCTCTGTTGCTTCAGAGCCAGATGGCTGTTTCTTTACCCTCAGGCCTTTAAGACCCCACACGCTATATCTTTAGGTAGCTGGACACCATCGGCTTTCTTCACCACATTTGCTTATGAAGCCGCTTTGTGGTCAGTGATTGTGTAGGGAAGGTGAGCATCTTAGAATGCCAATTTAATAGAACAGTGTTATTGCAATGAGGGAGTCCTTGAGCGGAGGCCCTATGTCCATCTGCTACCTTAATACTAAATCTATAAACATATGGACATAGATCTATTTCCCCATGCCCCTTTGTAAATATATGTACATATGTACATGCCTTTATTTAGACGTCTATAACTGGCCCTTGCTTCCCAGCTCACTCTTCTATACTCTTTGATTTTCCTCTTGTGCCCACTGACATGCTCAGTCTTCCTTTGGGTTTCAGTAATTCCTCTTGGTTACATTACCTTTGATCACGCCCTACCAGGCCTCCTACATCCCCCTCACTATCGTTTTCCATCACTTGTTGTACCCTTGTCTCTGGGTTTCTTTACAGCACTTCCTTTCCCCCCACCGTGCTCACTCCCATGCCCAATGGAAAGGGCCGGTCACATGTTTACTCCTCCAGATTGTTCATCCAGCCTCTCTTAATTAGACAGACCTGTAAAGGTAATAACATGCACAAAACAAGACTGAGCTAAACCAAGCAGCAAAAAGAAAAAAAAAACAAACAAAAATGAAAACAAAACCCAACCCAAATCCAATGACACTAAAAGAAAACAACACTAACCAGAAAGAAAAGTACAAGGACTGTGTGGTGAACTTTAGGAGTGTTTTCCAGTCCAGTCTGTGGGGGCACCGAACCCTGACCACAAAGTCCACCTTTGGCATTCCCCGGGGACTTTGATGCTCCGTTTTCTTACTCTTCCGCTGCACTCTCTTAGTGTCATGCATCGAAGTGGCAGGATCAGTTCGGGCGCAGTTCCCACACTGTGTGTCCAGTGTTGCCCCTCTAAGGCTATGGGTCTTTGAGGGACGTTTCTCATCGTGGGGCTGCCCATGTGGTCTTCTCTGTGGATTGGCTTCTCTGATTGGGAACATCATCCTCAAGGTGTATTGGGCCAGGGTGTGCTCCATTCTCCCCTCCTCCCCCTTGTTCTGCCCTGTGTTCACTGATCAGATATGTCCCTCTCCGCGAGCTGCAGATCCTGTGCCATCCTGTGAAATACAATCTTTTGGGGCTGCAAGGATGTGGGGGGGTGGGTATCAGCTCAGATCTTTTGAGAGTCCAGGAGATATTGACTGCTCGATGGGCACAGTTCTGTGGGGCACCGTGCTCTTGGTCCAGACGCTGTTTGTGAATATGACTTTGTTGTTAACCAGTTGTGTGTCTCTGGGTCAACTCCCGTGTGTTTTTGAGTGAGTTTTCTAATCTGCAAAGTAAATGTACAGGATTATCCAGACTCCCATGTCAGCAAGTTATCGAGAGGGGTTAATCAGAGACTGTTTCATATAGTGTGTACCTGCGTGCCGCATTCTAGACCTGCGATGGCAATTATGAGCTCAGGATAGAGATGGTGTCCAGCAGGTAACATACGTGGCTCCATATTGAAACAGGAAGCCCACTGTGGAGATTTGGTCCTTCCGTTGATGGCCACCGGCCACCTAGTCTTCTCCTGCTATAACTGCTTCACTGGCTCAGCACCTGAGCCAGAAGCCAGTGATATCATAACCAGGTGGCTAACTGGGCCAAAGGGCTGATAGATATTTGTTATTTTGTTGTCTTGGGAAACCCACCTACCCTCCATGCAAACCTTCTGGTGTGAGTTATCTGTGGAAGGAATCATAGGCTCACAGTAATTCACATCTTTCTTCTTGAAAATGTGCCCATATTCCTTTCTGAACCTGACAAGGTGGCCCCTGTGTCCACCAAGAAATTTACTGCCTGGCCTCCTACTTGGAGAGTTAGCCTGGGCTTTTGGCGGCGAAGTGAAACAGAGCCCTGACCCCTTCATTGAGCTTCTTCAAGCATTATTGTCTCTTGCTTGGGTCTTTCTACGTGCAGATGAGGCCCATCCACTCTAGTGGAGGGTCGTGCACCTCTCCTCGGGTTTTCAAGGCACTGATTTTTCCAGTGTCCTTCTTTCCTGCAGTAGGCACATTGGTCCTTCCCCATGGCTTGGCGGTGCCCACAGGTTAGTCTCTCCGTGAGTGGGCCATGCTCTCCTTTTCCTGAGTCTCTGGGGTCTCTCATGGCAATTCCTAGTATTTTAGCTAGCTTCTTTGTCTCTGTCGTGCTAGGGTCATCTCTGTTGTTATACACTCAATGAGCCACTTGTACCAAATCGCTAAGATTTTTCCCTTCAAACCCTTCCCACTTCTTTGTCATGTCTGAGGCAGACTGACTGAGTAATAAAGGCAATACTTATTGCCCTCCTGTTTTCAGTGCCTCCGGGCCGTTAGGGGTATAAAGCCCGTAGGCTTCCCTCAGCCACTCTAGAAAGGCAGGCGGATATTCTCTTATAGGAACCTGAAAATTCTCACTGACCTTAGATAAATTCATAGGTTTCCTAGCTCTTCTGCAGAGGGTCATGTAAGAGCAATGGTTGATACCTGGTAAAGTCCTCTGGGCCTTGCTAGGAATTGAGATCCCACATTGTTGGTGTAGTGGCCAAAAGAGTTTCTCCCAAGTGGGGAGTGCCCGCTCGCTGACCATCAGGTTCACTGACTGCTTACTGGGCCTCTGTCTGGAAGGGCTACCCTCCTCCGTTGTGAACAGCACCTGGAGAAGTTGTTGGCAAGCATTCCAGGTGGGCTGATGAGTATGGAAGTCATACCAGTACTAGTGTGTGTGGGGGGCTGCTTGTTAGGGGTGGGGGTGAGTTTGGGGGGCCGGTGGGGGAGGGAGTGACTCAATAAGGGCCTGTTAGAAGTTTTCTATTTCTGGACCCTAGAAACCTTATAGGGCGGGGGTTGAAAGAAAGGGTTTGAAGCCAGCTCTCCCACTCCCAGAGTTCTCCTGCAAAATGGGATAAAGCCGATTAGGGGAGAGTGATGGGGAGGGGAGGGGAGGGGAGGGGTGGGGGAGGGGTGAGGGAGGGGAGGGGTGGGGGAGGGTGATGTGGAGGGATGGCCTCCACCTATGTGGTTTTGGGAACTTGGACCGTTTGTTTTTCCGGTCCTTCCATGTTTCCTGAAACCTTGGAAACAAGGGCCCTTTCTTTGCGGGAGGGAGTAAGTCTTTTATATTTGCAGGCTTCTTAGTGGCAATGTCAGCCCACACTTGAAGTAACGGGATCAGATCGGGATATCCTGGTTCCCTTTAACCATAACTATGAACTCTTAGTAACAGGGGATGGGAAAACTAGTCTTGCGTGGGTCAATCAGGGACTCCTTCTGCCCCATCATTTTTAAACAAATTGTAGAGTCTCCAAGCTTTTGGGTTGAAACCACATCCTCTTGGTGAATGCCGAGAGCAGGGGTCCTCAAACTACAACCTGTGGGCCTCATGCAGACAGCCGAGGACGTTGATCCTTTCTGCCGGGTGTATGTGCCCCATTTATTTTTTTTTGAACTTCAAATCAAGATGTGCAGTGTGCACATGAATTTGTTCGTAATATTTGTTTTTTTAAACTATAGTCTTTCCTTCAAAAGGCCTGAGGGATAGTGAACTGGCCCCCTGGGTAAACAGTTTAAGGACCCCTGCCCTAAGGTATCCTGGACTTAGGGGTTATTAATCTCCCAGCCCTGAAACATCCCTGAACATTCTACCCGTTGTAGGAGGCACCATGGGAATTTGGACCCCGGGTAATTTACAAGCCTTTACTCCAATTGAACCCACGAAAATTCAAAATGGCTTAGGCAGTTACTCTATTTTGGTCACTTTTGACTCGTCCTGCACTAGCCCATTATTTCCATTTAACTCTATAACGCGAAGCATGATGTTTTCATAACATTAAAAATGTATATATTAATACATATATATATATATATATTTATAACTATGAAAGTCCACAACAAAAAGAAAATTTTTTCCCAAAATTAAAATTGAAGCGTTATAGGGTTAAAAAGAAGGATGGGTCTTATCAGCGGGTCCAAGACCTTAGCATCATAAATGAATCAGTGATCCGACTGCACCTAGTAGTGCCCAAACCTGTGCCCTCCTAGGGGAAAGTGTGAATGCTTTTATCCCTCTTCCTGTACTTCCAATGAACAAACACACATGTCTGGTAATCCTAAGATTATTTTTGTTTCCTGTGACACTCACCTAATTTCAAGGCCACTGCCACCTCACAAGCTTAGCCTTGTCGTAGTCAAACTGTTCACCTTTTAGACCGTTTGTTTTTCTCAGAAGTTATCGGGTGATTAAAGCTTCTGAACCAAGTGTGCCAGGTCCACGACTACCATCTCCTGGACCACCTCAACCTTATCCATCCTGGATAAAGTTGCCCTCAATGGACAACCCCTCCCAGCAGTGTAGGAAGGGTATGGACCCAAAGCCCCACCTCGCCCCTTTTGCCAGCAGGAAGCAGCTAGAGATGTCGTCGCCCAGTACCCCCAAAGATTTGGGTCCATATCTCTTCAGTGGGGCAAATGTTAGGTAGCTATACTAGGGACTGGGGCATCCGTTATGCATGCCCATAGGGCCAAGATAAGAGCCCAGTTAGGAGAGGCACCCTGTGCATGCTCAGAGGTCCAGATTTCTGGCCATGAAGGGGAGGTCACCTGGGTGGTTCCTGTACCTGGATTGACCAATCTAGGCCATGTAAATTCAATTCAGCCACCGGGGTCGGCCAGACTTACCCACCACGCCTCCCTAACGCTCATAAAACTCTCTTGAGTGCAGACCAGGCTTCTGCATGATTTCTCTCTCACTCAGGAAGGCTCTTTGGAGGCAGCTGTGCTGCACATGAGTGGCTGGTGGATACTGTTCAGATGCATGGCTTTCTGCTTGCAAGGGTTTTTGTCTCAGCTGACTGTAAGGGAGGAGGTAGTACGTCTGGATCACAGAGTATCCATGTCCACAAACGAGGCTGCTCATTCCACAGTCCTGGAAGTGCTTTATGAAAACCCTCTGCTTTGCAATGTCACTCTTTGTAGATTAGAGTGGGAGGGGCTGGGACCAAGGTATGCTGCCTCTTACTCCCAGTTGCAGGTTTCTGGATGCTGATTGTATCTCTTACAGCATCAGTTAGTGGGCTTGTTGTCTGCCTCAGGCTTTGTTCACGGAGATCCTCCAGCTAGTTGGTGGTGTGTGCGCATGAGCAGAGACTTCCTGCCAATCCCCCATGAGTAGTAGAGCTCCCATGGTGTGGACTCCATGAAAGCCTTGCCCCAGGCAGCATGCTTACAAAGGAGGGTGGGCCCTGCAGGACAGAGGACCATTCCCCCTGTGGAATGGCCTCAGAGATCCACCTCCCTCTCTGGCCAGCTGCTGGGGCTGTGGGTCCTAAGCATCATGGCTGACTCAATAATAGACACAGGGTGAGGCGACTCCAGTAGCTGTTTTGACTGGTCTAATCCAGCCTGAGATCATCCTTGCATGAGCCCCTGCCAAGATTATTTTTGTTTCTTTAATGATCTTTTCATTAGTGGCTCCTACAACACTAACCACCATCCATAAATACATCATCTGTTTGAAGCCCATCTGTACATTAATTGCCCTCCTTATTCACAAAATATCCACTCTCCACCCAAGCCCCTGGCCTCAGCTCCTCATTTTTTCCCCCTCAATGCCCGCCACCCATCCCTCATCAATCCTTGGAAATGTACTAATTCTTTTGTCATATTTTCACCCACCTTTCTTTTGAGGTCAATGAAGATCCTTGTAATCGGTTCCCACTTTCCATCCTGCCCTTCCTCCACCCTCCCAGTATCTCCACTCATAACACTGGTAAAGGGCCCATCCACTCTGGATTCCCCGTGTTTGAAATTCCTATCGGTACTAGAATACCTTCTCTAGTTTGGCCAGATTAGTATGGTAGAACTGGGATCATGATAGTGGGGCAAGAGAAAGCATTAAGAACTAGAGGAAAGTTGTGTTTCATCTTTGCTGTCTCATACCCTGTATTCTTTAATCTCCACTCTGAGATCCTTCTGTAAGGGGATGTCCAGTGCACTGCAAATAGGTTTTGGGTCTATACCCGGCAGTCCCCTCTCATTCTCCATGATAAGATTTTTTTGTTCTCATGATACCTGTTGCCTTATCCCTTTAAAACTTTGTGATCACACAGGCTGGTATGCTTTCTCCATGTGGGCTCTGTTGCTTCAGAGCCAGATGGCTGTTTCTTTACCCTCAGGCCTTTAAGACCCCACACGCTATATCTTTAGGTAGCTGGACACCATCGGCTTTCTTCACCACATTTGCTTATGCAGCCGCTTTGTGGTCAGTGATTGTGTAGGGAAGGTGAGCATCTTAGAATGCCAATTTAATAGAACAGTGTTATTGCAATGAGGGAGTCCTTGAGCGGAGGCCCTATGTCCATCTGCTACCTTAATACTAAATCTATAAACATATGGACATAGATCTATTTCCCCATGCCCCTTTGTAAATATATGTACATATGTACATGCCTTTATTTAGACGTCTATAACTGGCCCTTGCTTCCCAGCTCACTCTTCTATACTCTTTGATTTTCCTCTTGTGCCCACTGACATGCTCAGTCTTCCTTTGGGTTTCAGTAATTCCTCTTGGTTACATTACCTTTGATCACGCCCTACCAGGCCTCCTACATCCCCCTCACTATCGTTTTCCATCACTTGTTGTACCCTTGTCTCTGGGTTTCTTTACAGCACTTCCTTTCCCCCCACCGTGCTCACTCCCATGCCCAATGGAAAGGGCCGGTCACATGTTTACTCCTCCAGATTGTTCATCCAGCCTCTCTTAATTAGACAGACCTGTAAAGGTAATAACATGCACAAAACAAGACTGAGCTAAACCAAGCAGCAAAAAGAAAAAAAAAACAAACAAAAATGAAAACAAAACCCAACCCAAATCCAATGACACTAAAAGAAAACAACACTAACCAGAAAGAAAAGTACAAGGACTGTGTGGTGAACTTTAGGAGTGTTTTCCAGTCCAGTCTGTGGGGGCACCGAACCCTGACCACAAAGTCCACCTTTGGCATTCCCCGGGGACTTTGATGCTCCGTTTTCTTACTCTTCCGCTGCACTCTCTTAGTGTCATGCATCGAAGTGGCAGGATCAGTTCGGGCGCAGTTCCCACACTGTGTGTCCAGTGTTGCCCCTCTAAGGCTATGGGTCTTTGAGGGACGTTTCTCATCGTGGGGCTGCCCATGTGGTCTTCTCTGTGGATTGGCTTCTCTGATTGGGAACATCATCCTCAAGGTGTATTGGGCCAGGGTGTGCTCCATTCTCCCCTCCTCCCCCTTGTTCTGCCCTGTGTTCACTGATCAGATATGTCCCTCTCCGCGAGCTGCAGATCCGGTGCCATCCTGTGAAATACAATCTTTTGGGGCTGCAAGGATGTGGGGGGGGTGGGTATCAGCTCAGATCTTTTGAGAGTCCAGGAGATATTGACTTCTCGATGGGCACAGTTCTGTGGGGCACCGTGCTCTTGGTCCAGACGCTGGTTGTGAATATGACTTTGTTGTTAACCAGTTGTGTGTCTCTGGGTCAACTCCCGTGTGTTTTTGAGTGAGTTTTCTAATCTGCAAAGTAAATGTACGGGATTATCCAGACTCCCATGTCAGCAAGTTATCGAGAGGGGTTAATCAGAGACTGTTTCATATAGTGTGTACCTGCGTGCCGCATTCTAGACCTGCGATGGCAATTATGAGCTCAGGATAGAGATGGTGTCCAGCAGGTAACATACGTGGCTCCATATTGAAACAGGAAGCCCACTGTGGAGATTTGGTCCTTCCGTTGATGGCCACCGGCCACCTAGTCTTCTCCTGCTATAACTGCTTCACTGGCTCAGCAGCTGAGCCAGAAGCCAGTGATATCATAACCAGGTGGCTAACTGGGCCAAAGGGCTGATAGATATTTGTTATTTTGTTGTCTTGGGAAACCCACCTACCCTCCATGCAAACCTTCTGGTGTGAGTTATCTGTGGAAGGAATCATAGGCTCACAGTAATTCACATCTTTCTTCTTGAAAATGTGCCCATATTCCTTTCTGAACCTGACAAGGTGGCCCCTGTGTCCACCAAGAAATTTACTGCCTGGCCTCCTACTTGGAGAGTTAGCCTGGGCTTTTGGCGGCGAAGTGAAACAGAGCCCTGACCCCTTCATTGAGCTTCTTCAAGCATTATTGTCTCTTGCTTGGGTCTTTCTACGTGCAGATGAGGCCCATCCACTCTAGTGGAGGGTCGTGCACCTCTCCTCGGGTTTTCAAGGCACTGATTTTTCCAGTGTCCTTCTTTCCTGCAGTAGGCACATTGGTCCTTCCCCATGGCTTGGCGGTGCCCACAGGTTAGTCTCTCCGTGAGTGGGCCATGCTCTCCTTTTCCTGAGTCTCTGGGGTCTCTCATGGCAATTCCTAGTATTTTAGCTAGCTTCTTTGTCTCTGTCGTGCTAGGGTCATCTCTGTTGTTATACACTCAATGAGCCACTTGTACCAAATCGCTAAGATTTTTCCCTTCAAACCCTTCCCACTTCTTTGTCATGTCTGAGGCAGACTGACTGAGTAATAAAGGCAATACTTATTGCCCTCCTGTTTTCAGTGCCTCCGGGCCGTTAGGGGTATAAAGCCCGTAGGCTTCCCTCAGCCACTCTAGAAAGGCAGGCGGATATTCTCTTATAGGAACCTGAAAATTCTCACTGACCTTAGATAAATTCATAGGTTTCCTAGCTCTTCTGCAGAGGGTCATGTAAGAGCAATGGTTGATACCTGGTAAAGTCCTCTGGGCCTTGCTAGGAATTGAGATCCCACATTGTTGGTGTAGTGGCCAAAAGAGTTTCTCCCAAGTGGGGAGTGCCCGCTCGCTGACCATCAGGTTCACTGACTGCTTACTGGGCCTCTGTCTGGAAGGGCTACCCTCCTCCGTTGTGAACAGCACCTGGAGAAGTTGTTGGCAAGCATTCCAGGTGGGCTGATGAGTATGGAAGTCATACCAGTACTAGTGTGTGTGGGGGGCTGCTTGTTAGGGGTGGGGGTGAGTTTGGGGGGCCGGTGGGGGAGGGAGTGACTCAATAAGGGCCTGTTAGAAGTTTTCTATTTCTGGACCCTAGAAACCTTATAGGGCGGGGGTTGAAAGAAAGGGTTTGAAGCCAGCTCTCCCACTCCCAGAGTTCTCCTGCAAAATGGGATAAAGCCGATTAGGGGAGAGTGATGGGGAGGGGAGGGGAGGGGAGGGGTGGGGGAGGGGTGAGGGAGGGGAGGGGTGGGGGAGGGTGATGTGGAGGGATGGCCTCCACCTATGTGGTTTTGGGAACTTGGACCGTTTGTTTTTCCGGTCCTTCCATGTTTCCTGAAACCTTGGAAACAAGGGCCCTTTCTTTGCGGGAGGGAGTAAGTCTTTTATATTTGCAGGCTTCTTAGTGGCAATGTCAGCCCACACTTGAAGTAACGGGATCAGATCGGGATATCCTGGTTCCCTTTAAACATAACTATGAACTCTTAGTAATAGGGGGTGGGAAAACTAGTCTTGCGTGGGTCAATCAGGGACTCCTTCTGCCCCATCACTTTTAAACAAATTGTAGAGTCTCCAAGCTTTTGGGTTGAAACCACATCCTCTTGGTGAATGCCGAGAGCAGGGGTCCTCAAACTACAACCTGTGGGCCTCATGCAGACAGCCGAGGACGTTGATCCTTTCTGCCGGGTGTATGTGCCCCATTTATTTTTTTTTTGAACTTCAAATCAAGATGTGCAGTGTGCACATGAATTTGTTCGTAATATTTGTTTTTTTAAACTATAGTCTTTCCTTCAAAAGGCCTGAGGGATAGTGAACTGGCCCCCTGGGTAAACAGTTTAAGGACCCCTGCCCTAAGGTATCCTGGACTTAGGGGTTATTAATCTCCCAGCCCTGAAACATCCCTGAACATTCTACCCGTTGTAGGAGGCACCATGGGAATTTGGACCCCGGGTAATTTACAAGCCTTTACTCCAATTGAACCCACGAAAATTCAAAATGGCTTAGGCAGTTACTCTATTTTGGTCACTTTTGACTCGTCCTGCACTAGCCCATTATTTCCATTTAACTCTATAACGCGAAGCATGATGTTTTCATAACATTAAAAATGTATATATTAATACATATATATATATATATTTATAACTATGAAAGTCCACAACAAAAAGAAAATTTTTTCCCAAAATTAAAATTGAAGCGTTATAGGGTTAAAAAGAAGGATGGGTCTTATCAGCGGGTCCAAGACCTTAGCATCATAAATGAATCAGTGATCCGACTCCACCTAGTAGTGCCCAAACCTGTGCCCTCCTAGGGGAAAGTGTGAATGCTTTTATCCCTCTTCCTGTACTTCCAATGAACAAACACACATGTCTGGTAATCCTAAGATTATTTTTGTTTCCTGTGACACTCACCTAATTTCAAGGCCACTGCCACCTCACAAGCTTAGCCTTGTCGTAGTCAAACTGTTCACCTTTTAGACCGTTTGTTTTTCTCAGAAGTTATCGGGTGATTAAAGCTTCTGAACCAAGTGTGCCAGGTCCACGACTACCATCTCCTGGACCACCTCAACCTTATCCATCCTGGATAAAGTTGCCCTCAATGGACAACCCCTCCCAGCAGTGTAGGAAGGGTATGGACCCAAAGCCCCACCTCGCCCCTTTTGCCAGCAGGAAGCAGCTAGAGATGTCGTCGCCCAGTACCCCCAAAGATTTGGTCCATATCTCTTCAGGGGGGCAAATGTTAGGTAGCTATACTAGGGACTGGGGCATCCGTTATGCATGCCCATAGGGCCAAGATAAGAGCCCAGTTAGGAGAGGCACCCTGTGCATGCTCAGAGGTCCAGATTTCTGGCCATGAAGGGGAGGTCACCTGGGTGGTTCCTGTACCTGGATTGACCAATCTAGGCCATGTAAATTCAATTCAGCCACCGGGGTCGGCCAGACTTACCCACCACGCCTCCCTAACGCTCATAAAACTCTCTTGAGTGCAGACCAGGCTTCTGCATGATTTCTCTCTCACTCAGGAAGGCTCTTTGGAGGCAGCTGTGCTGCACATGAGTGGCTGGTGGATACTGTTCAGATGCATGGCTTTCTGCTTGCAAGGGTTTTTGTCTCAGCTGACTGTAAGGGAGGAGGTAGTACGTCTGGATCACAGAGTATCCATGTCCACAAACGAGGCTGCTCATTCCACAGTCCTGGAAGTGCTTTATGAAAACCCTCTGCTTTGCAATGTCACTCCTTGTAGATTAGAGTGGGAGGGGCTGGGACCAAGGTATGCTGCCTCTTACTCCCAGTTGCAGGTTTCTGGATGCTGATTGTATCTCTTACAGCATCAGTTAGTGGGCTTGTTGTCTGCCTCAGGCTTTGTTCACGGAGATCCTCCAGCTAGTTGGTGGTGTGTGCTCATGAGCAGAGGCTTCCTGCCAATCCCCCATGAGTAGTAGAGCTCCCATGGTGTGGACTCCATGAAAGCCTTGCCCCAGGCAGCATGCTTACAAAGGAGGGTGGGCCCTGCAGGACAGAGGACCATTCCCCCTGTGGAATGGCCTCAGAGATCCACCTCCCTCTCTGGCCAGCTGCTGGGGCTGTGGGTCCTAAGCATCATGGCTGACTCAGTAATAGACACAGGGTGAGGCGACTCCAGTAGCTGTTTTGACTGGTCTAATCCAGCCTGAGATCATCCTTGCATGAGCCCTCTGCCAAGATTATTTTTGTTTCTTTTATGATCTTTTCATTAGTGGCTCCTACAACACTAACCACAATCCATAAATACATCATCTGTTTGAAGCCCATCTGTACATTAATTGCCCTCCTTATTCACAAAATATCCACTCTCCACCCAAGCCCCTGGCCTCATCTCCTTATTTTTCCCCCCTCAATGCCCGCCACCCATCCCTCATCAATCCTTGGAAATGTACTAATTCTTTTGTCATATTTTCACCCACCTTTCTTTTGAGGTCAATGAAGATCCTTGTAATCGGTTCCCACTTTCCATCCTGCCCTTCCTCCACCCTCCCAGTATCTCCACTCATAACACTGGTAAAGGGCCCATCCACTCTGGATCCCCCGTGTTTGAAATTCCTATCGGTACTAGAATACCTTCTCTAGTTTGGCCAGATTAGTATGGTAGAACTGGGATCATGATAGTGGGGCAAGAGAAAGCATTAAGAACTAGAGGAAAGTTGTGTTTCATCTTTGCTGTCTCATACCCTGTATTCTTTAATCTCCACTCTGAGATCCTTCTGTAAGGGGATGTCCAGTGCACTGCAAATAGGTTTTGGGTCTATACCCGGCAGTCCCCTCTCATTCTCCATGATAAGATTTTTTTGTTCTCATGATGCCTGTTGCCTTATCCCTTTAAAACTTTGTGATCACACAGGCTGGTATGCTTTCTCCATGTGGGATCTGTTGCTTCAGAGCCAGATGGCTGTTTCTTTACCCTCAGGCCTTTAAGACCCCACACGCTATATCTTTAGGTAGCTGGACACCATCGGCTTTCTTCACCACATTTGCTTATGCAGCCGCTTTGTGGTCAGTGATTGTGTAGGGAAGGTGAGCATCTTAGAATGCCAATTTAATAGAACAGTGTTATTGCAATGAGGGAGTCCTTGAGCGGAGGCCCTATGTCCATCTGCTACCTTAATACTAAATCTATAAACATATGGACATAGATCTATTTCCCCATGCCCCTTTGTAAATATATGTACATATGTACATGCCTTTATTTAGACGTCTATAACTGGCCCTTGCTTCCCAGCTCACTCTTCTATACTCTTTGATTTTCCTCTTGTGCCCACTGACATGCTCAGTCTTCCTTTGGGTTTCAGTAATTCCTCTTGGTTACATTACCTTTGATCACGCCCTACCAGGCCTCCTACATCCCCCTCACTACCGTTTTCCATCACTTGTTGTACCCTTGTCTCTGGGTTTCTTTACACCACTTCCTTTCCCCCCACCGTGCTCACTCCCATGCCCAATGGAAAGGGCCGGTCACATGTTTACTCCTCCAGATTGTTCATCCAGCCTCTCTTAATTAGACAGACCTGTAAAGGTAATAACATGCACAAAACAAGACTGAGCTAAACCAAGCAGCAAAAAGAAAAAAAAACAAACAAAAATGAAAACAAAACCCAACCCAAATCCAATGACACTAAAAGAAAACAACACTAACCAGAAAGAAAAGTACAAGGACTGTGTGGTGAACTTTAGGAGTGTTTTCCAGTCCAGTCTGTGGGGGCACCGAACCCTGACCACAAAGTCCACCTTTGGCATTCCCCGGGGACTTTGATGCTCCGTTTTCTTACTCTTCCGCTGCACTCTCTTAGTGTCATGCATCGAAGTGGCAGGATCAGTTCGGGCGCAGTTCCCACACTGTGTGTCCAGTGTTGTCCCCTCTAAGGCTATGGGTCTTTGAGGGACGTTTCTCATCGTGGGGCTGCCCATGTGGTCTTCTCTGTGGATTGGCTTCTCTGATTGGGAACATCATCCTCAAGGTGTATTGGGCCAGGATGTGCTCCATTCTCCCCTCCTCCCCCTTGTTCTGCCCTGTGTTCTCTGATCAGATATGTCCCTCTCCGCGAGCTGCAGATCCGGTGCCATCCTGTGAAATACAATCTTTTGGGGCTGCAAGAATGTGGGGGGGTGGGTATCAGCTCAGATCTTTTGAGAGTCCAGGAGATATTGACTGCTCGATGGGCACAGTTCTGTGGGGCACCGTGCTCTTGGTCCAGACGCTGGTTGTGAATATGACTTTGTTGTTAACCAGTTGTGTGTCTCTGGGTCAACTCCCGTGTGTTTTTGAGTGAGTTTTCTAATCTGCAAAGTAAATGTACAGGATTATCCAGACTCCCATGTCAGCAAGTTATCGAGAGGGGTTAATCAGAGACTGTTTCATATAGTGTGTACCTGCGCGCCGCATTCTAGACCTGCGATGGCAATTATGAGCTCAGGATAGAGATGGTGTCCAGCAGGTAACATACGTGGCTCCATATTGAAACAGGAAGCCCACTGTGGAGATTTGGTCCTTCCGTTGATGGCCACCGGCCACCTAGTCTTCTCCTGCTATAAGTGCTTCACTGGCTCAGCAGCTGAGCCAGAAGCCAGTGATATCATAACCAGGTGGCTAACTGGGCCAAAGGGCTGATAGATATTTGTTATTTTGTTGTCTTGGGAAACCCACCTACCCTCCATGCAAACCTTCTGGTGTGAGTTATCTGTGGAAGGAATCATAGGCTCACAGTAATTCACATCTTTCTTCTTGAAAATGTGCCCATATTCCTTTCTGAACCTGACAAGGTGGCCCCTGTGTCCACCAAGAAATTTACTGCCTGGCCTCCTACTTGGAGAGTTAGCCTGGGCTTTTGGCGGCGAAGTGAAACAGAGCCCTGACCCCTTCATTGAGCTTCTTCAAGCATTATTGTCTCTTGCTTGGGTCTTTCTACGTGCAGATGAGGCCCATCCACTCTAGTGGAGGGTCGTGCACCTCTCCTCGGGTTTTCAAGGCACTGATTTTTCCAGTGTCCTTCTTTCCTGCAGTAGGCACATTGGTCCTTCCCCATGGCTTGGCGGTGCCCACAGGTTAGTCTCTCCGTGAGTGGGCCATGCTCTCCTTTTCCTGAGTCTCTGGGGTCTCTCATGGCAATTCCTAGTATTTTAGCTAGCTTCTTTGTCTCTGTCGTGCTAGGGTCATCTCTGTTGTTATACACTCAATGAGCCACTTGTACCAAATCGCTAAGATTTTTCCCTTCAAACCCTTCCCACTTCTTTGTCATGTCTGAGGCAGACTGACTGAGTAATAAAGGCAATACTTATTGCCCCCCTGTTTTCAGTGCCTCCGGGCCGTTAGGGGTATAAAGCCCGTAGGCTTCCCTCAGCCACTCTAGAAAGGCAGGCGGATATTCTCTTATAGGAACCTGAAAATTCTCACTGACCTTAGATAAATTCATAGGTTTCCTAGCTCTTCTGCAGAGGGTCATGTAAGAGCAATGGTTGATACCTGGTAAAGTCCTCTGGGCCTTGCTAGGAATTGAGATCCCACATTGTTGGTGTAGTGGCCAAAAGAGTTTCTCTCAAGTGGGGAGTGCCCGCTCGCTGACCATCAGGTTCACTGACTGCTTACTGGGCCTCTGTCTGGAAGGGCTACCCTCCTCCGTTGTGAACAGCACCTGGAGAAGTTGTTGGCAAGCATTCCAGGTGGGCTGATGAGTATGGAAGTCATACCAGTACTAGTGTGTGTGGGGGGCTGCTTGTTAGGGGTGGGGGTGAGTTTGGGGGGCCGGTGGGGGAGGGAGTGACTCAATAAGGGCCTGTTAGAAGTTTTCTATTTCTGGACCCTAGAAACCTTATAGGGCGGGGGTTGAAAGAAAGGGTTTGAAGCCAGCTCTCCCACTCCCAGAGTTCTCCTGCAAAATGGGATAAAGCCGATTAGGGGAGAGTGATGGGGAGGGGAGGGGAGGGGAGCGGTGGGGGAGTGATGGGGGAGGGGAGGGCTGAGGGAGGGGAGGGGTGGGGGAGGGTGATGTGGAGGGATGGCCTCCACCTATGTGGTTTTGGGAACTTGGACCGTTTGTTTTTCCGGTCCTTCCATGTTTCCTGAAACCTTGGAAACAAGGGCCCTTTCTTTGCGGGAGGGAGTAAGTCTTTTATATTTGCAGGCTTCTTAGTGGCAATGTTAGCCCACACTTGAAGTAACGGGATCAGATCGGGATATCCTGGTTCCCTTTAACCATAACTATGAACTCTTAGTAACAGGGGATGGGAAAACTAGTCTTGCGTGGGTCAATCAGGGACTCCTTCTGCCCCATCACTTTTAAACAAATTGTAGAGTCTCCAAGCTTTTGGGTTGAAACCACATCCTCTTGGTGAATGCCGAGAGCAGGGGTCCTCAAACTACAACCTGTGGGCCACATGCAGACAGCCGAGGACGTTGATCCTTTCTGCCGGGTGTATGTGCCCCATTTATTTTTTTTTGAACTTCAAATCAAGATGTGCAGTGTGCACATGAATTTGTTCGTAATATTTGTTTTTTTTAAACTATAGTCTTTCCTTCAAAAGGCCTGAGGGATAGTGAACTGGCCCCCTGGGTAAACAGTTTAAGGACCCCTGCCCTAAGGTATCCTGGACTTAGGGGTTATTAATCTCCCAGCCCTGAAACATCCCTGAACATTCTACCCGTTGTAGGAGGCACCATGGGAATTTGGACCCCGGGTAATTTACAAGCCTTTACTCCAATTGAACCCAAGAAAATTCAAAATGGCTTAGGCAGTTACTCTATTTTGGTCACTTTTGACTCGTCCTGCACTAGCCCATTATTTCCATTTAACTCTATAACGCGAAGCATGATGTTTTCATAACATTAAAAATGTATATATTCATACATATATATATTTATAACTATGAAAGTCCACAACAAAAAGAAAATTTTTTCCCAAAATTAAAATTGAAGCGTTATAGGGTTAAAAAGAAGGATGGGTCTTATCAGCGGGTCCAAGACCTTAGCATCATAAATGAATCAGTGATCCGACTGCACCTAGTAGTGCCCAAACCTGTGCCCTCCTAGGGGAAAGTGTGAATGCTTTTATCCCTCTTCCTGTACTTCCAATGAACAAACACACATGTCTGGTAATCCTAAGATTATTTTTGTTTCCTGTGACACTCACCTAATTTCAAGGCCACTGCCACCTCACAAGCTTAGCCTTGTCGTAGTCAAACTGTTCAGCTTTTAGACCGTTTGTTTTTCTCAGAAGTTATCGGGTGATTAAAGCTTCTGAACCAAGTGTGCCAGGTCCACGACTACCATCTCCTGGACCACCTCAACCTTATCCATCCTGGATAAAGTTGCCCTCAATGGACAACCCCTCCCAGCAGTGTAGGAAGGGTATGGACCCAAAGCCCATCCTCGCCCCTTTTGCCAGCAGGAAGCAGCTAGAGATGTCGTCGCCCAGTACCCCCAAAGATTTGGGTCCATATCTCTTCAGGGGGGCAAATGTTAGGTAGCTATACTAGGGACTGGGGCATCCGTTATGCATGCCCATAGGGCCAAGATAAGAGCCCAGTTAGGAGAGGCACCCTGTGCATGCTCAGAGGTCCAGATTTCTGGCCATGAAGGGGAGGTCACCTGGGTGGTTCCTGTACCTGGATTGACCAATCTAGGCCATGTAAATTCAATTCAGCCACTGGGGTCGACCAGACTTGCCCACCACGCCTCCCTAACGCTCATAAAACTCTCTTGAGTGCAGACCAGGCTTCTGCATGATTTCTCTCTCACTCAGGAAGGCTCTTTGGAGGCAGCTGTGCTGCACATAGATGGCTGGTGGATACTGTTCAGATGCATGGCTTTCTGCTTGCAAGGGTTTTTGTCTCAGCTGACTGTAAGGGAGGAGGTAGTACGTCTGGATCACAGAGTATCCATGTCCACAAACGAGGCTGCTCATTCCACAGTCCTGGAAGTGCTTTATGAAAACCCTCTGCTTTGCAATGTCACTCCTTGTAGATTAGAGTGGGAGGGGCTGGGACCAAGGTATGCTGCCTCTTACTCCCAGTTGCAGGTTTCTGGATGCTGATTGTATCTCTTACAGCATCAGTTAGTGGGCTTGTTGTCTGCCTCAGGCTTTGTTCACGGAGATCCTCCAGCTAGTTGGTGGTGTGTGCGCATGAGCAGAGGCTTCCTGCCAATCCCCCATGAGTAGTAGAGCTCCCATGGTGTGGACTCCATGAAAGCCTTGCCCCAGGCAGCATGCTTACAAAGGAGGGTGGGCCCTGCAGGACAGAGGACCATTCCCCCTGTGGAATGGCCTCAGAGATCCACCTCCCTCTCTGGCCAGCTGCTGGGGCTGTGGGTCCTAAGCATCATGGCTGACTCAGTAATAGACACAGGGTGAGGCGACTCCAGTAGCTGTTTTGACTGGTCTAATCCAGCCTGAGATCATCCTTGCATGAGCCCTCTGCCAAGTTTATTTTTGTTTCTTTTATGATCTTTTCATTAGTGGCTCCTACAACACTAACCACAATCCATAAATACATCATCTGTTTGAAGCCCATCTGTACATTAATTGCCCTCCTTATTCACAAAATATCCACTCTCCACCCAAGCCCCTGGCCTCATCTCCTTATTTTTCCCCCCTCAATGCCCGCCACCCATCCCTCATCAATCCTTGGAAATGTACTAATTCTTTTGTCATATTTTCACCCACCTTTCTTTTGAGGTCAATGAAGATCCTTGTAATCGGTTCCCACTTTCCATCCTGCCCTTCCTCCACCCTCCCAGTATCTCCACTCATAACACTGGTAAAGGGCCCATCCACTCTGGATCCCCCGTGTTTGAAATTCCTATCGGTACTAGAATACCTTCTCTAGTTTGGCCAGATTAGTATGGTAGAACTGGGATCATGATAGTGGGGCAAGAGAAAGCATTAAGAACTAGAGGAAAGTTGTGTTTCATCTTTGCTGTCTCATACCCTGTATTCTTTAATCTCCACTCTGAGATCCTTCTGTAAGGGGATGTCCAGTGCACTGCAAATAGGTTTTGGGTCTATACCCGGCAGTCCCCTCTCATTCTCCATGATAAGATTTTTTTGTTCTCATGATGCCTGTTGCCTTATCCCTTTAAAACTTTGTGATCACACAGGCTGGTATGCTTTCTCCATGTGGGATCTGTTGCTTCAGAGCCAGATGGCTGTTTCTTTACCCTCAGGCCTTTAAGACCCCACACGCTATATCTTTAGGTAGCTGGACACCATCGGCTTTCTTCACCACATTTGCTTATGCAGCCGCTTTGTGGTCAGTGATTGTGTAGGGAAGGTGAGCATCTTAGAATGCCAATTTAATAGAACAGTGTTATTGCAATGAGGGAGTCCTTGAGCGGAGGCCCTATGTCCATCTGCTACCTTAATACTAAATCTATAAACATATGGACATAGATCTATTTCCCCATGCCCCTTTGTAAATATATGTACATATGTACATGCCTTTATTTAGACGTCTATAACTGGCCCTTGCTTCCCAGCTCACTCTTCTATACTCTTTGATTTTCCTCTTGTGCCCACTGACATGCTCAGTCTTCCTTTGGGTTTCAGTAATTCCTCTTGGTTACATTACCTTTGATCACGCCCTACCAGGCCTCCTACATCCCCCTCACTACCGTTTTCCATCACTTGTTGTACCCTTGTCTCTGGGTTTCTTTACACCACTTCCTTTCCCCCCACCGTGCTCACTCCCATGCCCAATGGAAAGGGCCGGTCACATGTTTACTCCTCCAGATTGTTCATCCAGCCTCTCTTAATTAGACAGACCTGTAAAGGTAATAACATGCACAAAACAAGACTGAGCTAAACCAAGCAGCAAAAAGAAAAAAAAACAAACAAAAATGAAAACAAAACCCAACCCAAATCCAATGACACTAAAAGAAAACAACACTAACCAGAAAGAAAAGTACAAGGACTGTGTGGTGAACTTTAGGAGTGTTTTCCAGTCCAGTCTGTGGGGGCACCGAACCCTGACCACAAAGTCCACCTTTGGCATTCCCCGGGGACTTTGATGCTCCGTTTTCTTACTCTTCCGCTGCACTCTCTTAGTGTCATGCATCGAAGTGGCAGGATCAGTTCGGGCGCAGTTCCCACACTGTGTGTCCAGTGTTGTCCCCTCTAAGGCTATGGGTCTTTGAGGGACGTTTCTCATCGTGGGGCTGCCCATGTGGTCTTCTCTGTGGATTGGCTTCTCTGATTGGGAACATCATCCTCAAGGTGTATTGGGCCAGGATGTGCTCCATTCTCCCCTCCTCCCCCTTGTTCTGCCCTGTGTTCTCTGATCAGATATGTCCCTCTCCGCGAGCTGCAGATCCGGTGCCATCCTGTGAAATACAATCTTTTGGGGCTGCAAGAATGTGGGGGGGTGGGTATCAGCTCAGATCTTTTGAGAGTCCAGGAGATATTGACTGCTCGATGGGCACAGTTCTGTGGGGCACCGTGCTCTTGGTCCAGACGCTGGTTGTGAATATGACTTTGTTGTTAACCAGTTGTGTGTCTCTGGGTCAACTCCCGTGTGTTTTTGAGTGAGTTTTCTAATCTGCAAAGTAAATGTACAGGATTATCCAGACTCCCATGTCAGCAAGTTATCGAGAGGGGTTAATCAGAGACTGTTTCATATAGTGTGTACCTGCGCGCCGCATTCTAGACCTGCGATGGCAATTATGAGCTCAGGATAGAGATGGTGTCCAGCAGGTAACATACGTGGCTCCATATTGAAACAGGAAGCCCACTGTGGAGATTTGGTCCTTCCGTTGATGGCCACCGGCCACCTAGTCTTCTCCTGCTATAAGTGCTTCACTGGCTCAGCAGCTGAGCCAGAAGCCAGTGATATCATAACCAGGTGGCTAACTGGGCCAAAGGGCTGATAGATATTTGTTATTTTGTTGTCTTGGGAAACCCACCTACCCTCCATGCAAACCTTCTGGTGTGAGTTATCTGTGGAAGGAATCATAGGCTCACAGTAATTCACATCTTTCTTCTTGAAAATGTGCCCATATTCCTTTCTGAACCTGACAAGGTGGCCCCTGTGTCCACCAAGAAATTTACTGCCTGGCCTCCTACTTGGAGAGTTAGCCTGGGCTTTTGGCGGCGAAGTGAAACAGAGCCCTGACCCCTTCATTGAGCTTCTTCAAGCATTATTGTCTCTTGCTTGGGTCTTTCTACGTGCAGATGAGGCCCATCCACTCTAGTGGAGGGTCGTGCACCTCTCCTCGGGTTTTCAAGGCACTGATTTTTCCAGTGTCCTTCTTTCCTGCAGTAGGCACATTGGTCCTTCCCCATGGCTTGGCGGTGCCCACAGGTTAGTCTCTCCGTGAGTGGGCCATGCTCTCCTTTTCCTGAGTCTCTGGGGTATCTCATGGCAATTACGATTATTTTAGCTAGCTTCTTTGTCTCTGTCGTGCTAGGGTCATCTCTGTTGTTATACACTCAATGAGCCACTTGTACCAAATCGCTAAGATTTTTCCCTTCAAACCCTTCCCACTTCTTTGTCATGTCTGAGGCAGACTGACTGAGTAATAAAGGCAATACTTATTGCCCTCCTGTTTTCAGTGCCTCCGGGCCGTTAGGGGTATAAAGCCCGTAGGCTTCCCTCAGCCACTCTAGAAAGGCAGGCGGATATTCTCTTATAGGAACCTGAAAATTCTCACTGACCTTAGATAAATTCATAGGTTTCCTAGCTCTTCTGCAGAGGGTCATGTAAGAGCAATGGTTGATACCTGGTAAAGTCCTCTGGGCCTTGCTAGGAATTGAGATCCCACATTGTTGGTGTAGTGGCCAAAAGAGTTTCTCTCAAGTGGGGAGTGCCCGCTCGCTGACCATCAGGTTCACTGACTGCTTACTGGGCCTCTGTCTGGAAGGGCTACCCTCCTCCGTTGTGAACAGCACCTGGAGAAGTTGTTGGCAAGCATTCCAGGTGGGCTGATGAGTATGGAAGTCATACCAGTACTAGTGTGTGTGGGGGGCTGCTTGTTAGGGGTGGGGGTGAGTTTGGGGGGCCGGTGGGGGAGGGAGTGACTCAATAAGGGCCTGTTAGAAGTTTTCTATTTCTGGACCCTAGAAACCTTATAGGGCGGGGGTTGAAAGAAAGGGTTTGAAGCCAGCTCTCCCACTCCCAGAGTTCTCCTGCAAAATGGGATAAAGCCGATTAGGGGAGAGTGATGGGGAGGGGAGGGGAGGGGAGGGGTGGGGGAGTGATGGGGGAGGGGAGGGGTGAGGGAGGGGAGGGGTGGGGGAGGGTGATGTGGAGGGATGGCCTCCACCTATGTGGTTTTGGGAACTTGGACCATTTGTTTTTCCGGTCCTTCCATGTTTCCTGAAACCTTGGAAACAAGGGCCCTTTCTTTGCGGGAGGGAGTAAGTCTTTTATATTTGCAGGCTTCTTAGTGGCAATGTTAGCCCACACTTGAAGTAACGGGATCAGATCGGGATATCCTGGTTCCCTTTAACCATAACTATGAACTCTTAGTAACAGGGGATGGGAAAACTAGTCTTGCGTGGGTCAATCAGGGACTCCTTCTGCCCCATCACTTTTAAACAAATTGTAGAGTCTCCAAGCTTTTGGGTTGAAACCACATCCTCTTGGTGAATGCCGAGAGCAGGGGTCCTCAAACTACAACCTGTGGGCCACATGCAGACAGCCGAGGACGTTGATCCTTTCTGCCGGGTGTATGTGCCCCATTTATTTTTTTTTGAACTTCAAATCAAGATGTGCAGTGTGCACATGAATTTGTTCGTAATATTTGTTTTTTTTAAACTATAGTCTTTCCTTCAAAAGGCCTGAGGGATAGTGAACTGGCCCCCTGGGTAAACAGTTTAAGGACCCCTGCCCTAAGGTATCCTGGACTTAGGGGTTATTAATCTCCCAGCCCTGAAACATCCCTGAACATTCTACCCGTTGTAGGAGGCACCATGGGAATTTGGACCCCGGGTAATTTACAAGCCTTTACTCCAATTGAACCCAAGAAAATTCAAAATGGCTTAGGCAGTTACTCTATTTTGGTCACTTTTGACTCGTCCTGCACTAGCCCATTATTTCCATTTAACTCTATAACGCGAAGCATGATGTTTTCATAACATTAAAAATGTATATATTAATACATATATATATTTATAACTATGAAAGTCCACAACAAAAAGAAAATTTTTTCCCAAAATTAAAATTGAAGCGTTATAGGGTTAAAAAGAAGGATGGGTCTTATCAGCGGGTCCAAGACCTTAGCATCATAAATGAATCAGTGATCCGACTGCACCTAGTAGTGCCCAAACCTGTGCCCTCCTAGGGGAAAGTGTGAATGCTTTTATCCCTCTTCCTGTACTTCCAATGAACAAACACACATGTCTGGTAATCCTAAGATTATTTTTGTTTCCTGTGACACTCACCTAATTTCAAGGCCACTGCCACCTCACAAGCTTAGCCTTGTCGTAGTCAAACTGTTCAGCTTTTAGACCGTTTGTTTTTCTCAGAAGTTATCGGGTGATTAAAGCTTCTGAACCAAGTGTGCCAGGTCCACGACTACCATCTCCTGGACCACCTCAACCTTATCCATCCTGGATAAAGTTGCCCTCAATGGACAACCCCTCCCAGCAGTGTAGGAAGGGTATGGACCCAAAGCCCATCCTCGCCCCTTTTGCCAGCAGGAAGCAGCTAGAGATGTCGTCGCCCAGTACCCCCAAAGATTTGGGTCCATATCTCTTCAGGGGGGCAAATGTTAGGTAGCTATACTAGGGACTGGGGCATCCGTTATGCATGCCCATAGGGCCAAGATAAGAGCCCAGTTAGGAGAGGCACCCTGTGCGTGCTCAGAGGTCCAGATTTCTGGCCATGAAGGGGAGGTCACCTGGGTGGTTCCTGTACCTGGATTGACCAATCTAGGCCATGTAAATTCAATTCAGCCACTGGGGTCGACCAGACTTGCCCACCACGCCTCCCTAACGCTCATAAAACTCTCTTGAGTGCAGACCAGGCTTCTGCATGATTTCTCTCTCACTCAGGAAGGCTCTTTGGAGGCAGCTGTGCTGCACATAGATGGCTGGTGGATACTGTTCAGATGCATGGCTTTCTGCTTGCAAGGGTTTTTGTCTCAGCTGACTGTAAGGGAGGAGGTAGTACGTCTGGATCACAGAGTATCCATGTCCACAAACGAGGCTGCTCATTCCACAGTCCTGGAAGTGCTTTATGAAAACCCTCTGCTTTGCAATGTCACTCCTTGTAGATTAGAGTGGGAGGGGCTGGGACCAAGGTATGCTGCCTCTTACTCCCAGTTGCAGGTTTCTGGATGCTGATTGTATCTCTTACAGCATCAGTTAGTGGGCTTGTTGTCTGCCTCAGGCTTTGTTCACGGAGATCCTCCAGCTAGTTGGTGGTGTGTGCGCATGAGCAGAGGCTTCCTGCCAATCCCCCATGAGTAGTAGAGCTCCCATGGTGTGGACTCCATGAAAGCCTTGCCCCAGGCAGCATGCTTACAAAGGAGGGTGGGCCCTGCAGGACAGAGGACCATTCCCCCTGTGGAATGGCCTCAGAGATCCACCTCCCTCTCTGGCCAGCTGCTGGGGCTGTGGGTCCTAAGCATCATGGCTGACTCAGTAATAGACACAGGGTGAGGCGACTCCAGTAGCTGTTTTGACTGGTCTAATCCAGCCTGAGATCATCCTTGCATGAGCCCTCTGCCAAGATTATTTTTGTTTCTTTTATGATCTTTTCATTAGTGGCTCCTACAACACTAACCACAATCCATAAATACATCATCTGTTTGAAGCCCATCTGTACATTAATTGCCCTCCTTATTCACAAAATATCCACTCTCCACCCAAGCCCCTGGCCTCATCTCCTTATTTTTCCCCCCTCAATGCCCGCCACCCATCCCTCATCAATCCTTGGAAATGTACTAATTCTTTTGTCATATTTTCACCCACCTTTCTTTTGAGGTCAATGAAGATCCTTGTAATCGGTTCCCACTTTCCATCCTGCCCTTCCTCCATCCTCCCAGTATCTCCACTCATAAAACTGGTAAAGGGCCCATCCACTCTGGATCCCCCGTGTTTGAAATTCCTATCGGTACTAGAATACCTTCTCTAGTTTGGCCAGATTAGTATGGTAGAACTGGGATCATGATAGTGGGGCAAGAGAAAGCATTAAGAACTAGAGGAAAGTTGTGTTTCATCTTTGCTGTCTCATACCCTGTATTCTTTAATCTCCACTCTGAGATCCTTCTGTAAGGGGATGTCCAGTGCACTGCAAATAGGTTTTGGGTCTATACCCGGCAGTCCCCTCTCATTCTCCATGATAAGATTTTTTTGTTCTCATGATGCCTGTTGCCTTATCCCTTTAAAACTTTGTGATCACACAGGCTGGTATGCTTTCTCCATGTGGGATCTGTTGCTTCAGAGCCAGATGGCTGTTTCTTTACCCTCAGGCCTTTAAGACCCCACACGCTATATCTTTAGGTAGCTGGACACCATCAGCTTTCTTCACCACATTTGCTTATGCAGCCGCTTTGTGGTCAGTGATTGTGTAGGGAAGGTGAGCATCTTAGAATGCCAATTTAATAGAACAGTGTTATTGCAATGAGGGAGTCCTTGAGCGGAGGCCCTATGTCCATCTGCTACCTTAATACTAAATCTATAAACATATGGACATAGATCTATTTCCCCATGCCCCTTTGTAAATATATGTACATATGTACATGCCTTTATTTAGACGTCTATAACTGGCCCTTGCTTCCCAGCTCACTCTTCTATACTCTTTGATTTTCCTCTTGTGCCCACTGACATGCTCAGTCTTCCTTTGGGTTTCAGTAATTCCTCTTGGTTACATTACCTTTGATCACGCCCTACCAGGCCTCCTACATCCCCCTCACTACCGTTTTCCATCACTTGTTGTACCCTTGTCTCTGGGTTTCTTTACACCACTTCCTTTCCCCCCACCGTGCTCACTCCCATGCCCAATGGAAAGGGCCGGTCACATGTTTACTCCTCCAGATTGTTCATCCAGCCTCTCTTAATTAGACAGACCTGTAAAGGTAATAACATGCACAAAACAAGACTGAGCTAAACCAAGCAGCAAAAAGAAAAAAAAAACAAACAAAAATGAAAACAAAACCCAACCCAAATCCAATGACACTAAAAGAAAACAACACTAACCAGAAAGAAAAGTACAAGGACTGTGTGGTGAACTTTAGGAGTGTTTTCCAGTCCAGTCTGTGGGGGCACCGAACCCTGACCACAAAGTCCACCTTTGGCATTCCCCGGGGACTTTGATGCTCCGTTTTCTTACTCTTCCGCTGCACTCTCTTAGTGTCATGCATCGAAGTGGCAGGATCAGTTCGGGCGCAGTTCCCACACTGTGTGTCCAGTGTTGTCCCTCTAAGGCTAAGGGTCTTTGAGGGACGTTTCTCATCGTGGGGCTGCCCATGTGGTCTTCTCTGTGGATTGGCTTCTCTGATTGGGAACATCATCCTCAAGGTGTATTGGGCCAGGATGTGCTCCATTCTCCCCTCCTCCCCCTTGTTCTGCCCTGTGTTCTCTGATCAGATATGTCCCTCTCCGCGAGCTGCAGATCCGGTGCCATCCTGTGAAATACAATCTTTTGGGGCTGCAAGGATGTGGGGGGGTGGGTATCAGCTCAGATCTTTTGAGAGTCCAGGAGATATTGACTGCTCGATGGGCACAGTTCTGTGGGGCACCGTGCTCTTGGTCCAGACGCTGGTTGTGAATATGACTTTGTTGTTAACCAGTTGTGTGTCTCTGGGTCAACTCCCGTGTGTTTTTGAGTGAGTTTTCTAATCTGCAAAGTAAATGTACAGGATTATCCAGACTCCCATGTCAGCAAGTTATCGAGAGGGGTTAATCAGAGACTGTTTCATATAGTGTGTACCTGCGTGCCGCATTCTAGACCTGCGATGGCAATTATGAGCTCAGGATAGAGATGGTGTCCAGCAGGTAACATACGTGGCTCCATATTGAAACAGGAAGCCCACTGTGGAGATTTGGTCCTTCCGTTGATGGCCACCGGCCACCTAGTCTTCTCCTGCTATAAGTGCTTCACTGGCTCAGCAGCTGAGCCAGAAGCCAGTGATATCATAACCAGGTGGCTAACTGGGCCAAAGGGCTGATAGATATTTGTTATTTTGTTGTCTTGGGAAACCCACCTACCCTCCATGCAAACCTTCTGGTGTGAGTTATCTGTGGAAGGAATCATAGGCTCACAGTAATTCACATCTTTCTTCTTGAAAATGTGCCCATATTCCTTTCTGAACCTGACAAGGTGGCCCCTGTGTCCACCAAGAAATTTACTGCCTGGCCTCCTACTTGGAGAGTTAGCCTGGGCTTTTGGCGGCGAAGTGAAACAGAGCCCTGACCCCTTCATTGAGCTTCTTCAAGCATTATTGTCTCTTGCTTGGGTCTTTCTACGTGCAGATGAGGCCCATCCACTCTAGTGGAGGGTCGTGCACCTCTCCTGGGGTTTTCAAGGCACTGATTTTTCCAGTGTCCTTCTTTCCTGCAGTAGGCACATTGGTCCTTCCCCATGGCTTGGCGGTGCCCACAGGTTAGTCTCTCCGTGAGTGGGCCATGCTCTCCTTTTCCTGAGTCTCTGGGGTATCTCATGGCAATTCCTAGTATTTTAGCTAGCTTCTTTGTCTCTGTCGTGCTAGGGTCATCTCTGTTGTTATACACTCAATGAGCCACTTGTACCAAATCGCTAAGATTTTTCCCTTCAAACCCTTCCCACTTCTTTGTCATGTCTGAGGCAGACTGACTGAGTAATAAAGGCAATACTTATTGCCCTCCTGTTTTCAGTGCCTCCGGGCCGTTAGGGGTATAAAGCCCGTAGGCTTCCCTCAGCCACTCTAAAAAGGCAGGCGGATATTCTCTTATAGGAACCTGAAAATTCTCACTGACCTTAGATAAATTCATAGGTTTCCTAGCTCTTCTGCAGAGGGTCATGTAAGAGCAATGGTTGATACCTGGTAAAGTCCTCTGGGCCTTGCTAGGAATTGAGATCCCACATTGTTGGTGTAGTGGCCAAAAGAGTTTCTCTCAAGTGGGGAGTGCCCGCTCGCTGACCATCAGGTTCACTGACTGCTTACTGGGCCTCTGTCTGGAAGGGCTACCCTCCTCCATTGTGAACAGCACCTGGAGAAGTTGTTGGCAAGCATTCCAGGTGGGCTGATGAGTATGGAAGTCATACCAGTACTAGTGTGTGTGGGGGGCTGCTTGTTAGGGGTGGGGGTGAGTTTGGGGGGCCGGTGGGGGAGGGAGTGACTCAATAAGGGCCTGTTAGAAGTTTTCTATTTCTGGACCCTAGAAACCTTATAGGGCGGGGGTTGAAAGAAAGGGTTTGAAGCCAGCTCTCCCACTCCCAGAGTTCTCCTGCAAAATGGGATAAAGCCGATTAGGGGAGAGTGATGGGGAGGGGAGGGGAGGGGAGGGGTGAGGGAGTGATGGGGGAGGGGAGGGGTGAGGGAGGGGAGGGGTGGGGGAGGGTGATGTGGAGGGATGGCCTCCACCTATGTGGTTTTGGGAACTTGGACCGTTTGTTTTTCCGGTCCTTCCATGTTTCCTGAAACCTTGGAAACAAGGGCCCTTTCTTTGCGGGAGGGAGTAAGTCTTTTATATTTGCAGGCTTCTTAGTGGCAATGTTAGCCCACACTTGAAGTAACGGGATCAGATCGGGATATCCTGGTTCCCTTTAACCATAACTATGAACTCTTAGTAACAGGGGATGGGAAAACTAGTCTTGCGTGGGTCAATCAGGGACTCCTTCTGCCCCATCACTTTTAAACAAATTGTAGAGTCTCCAAGCTTTTGGGTTGAAACCACATCCTCTTGGTGAATGCCGAGAGCAGGGGTCCTCAAACTACAACCTGTGGGCCACATGCAGACAGCCGAGGACGTTGATCCTTTCTGCCGGGTGTATGTGCCCCATTTATTTTTTTTTGAACTTCAAATCAAGATGTGCAGTGTGCACATGAATTTGTTCGTAATATTTGTTTTTTTAAACTATAGTCTTTCCTTCAAAAGGCCTGAGGGATAGTGAACTGGCCCCCTGGGTAAACAGTTTAAGGACCCCTGCCCTAAGGTATCCTGGACTTAGGGGTTATTAATCTCCCAGCCCTGAAACATCCCTGAACATTCTACCCGTTGTAGGAGGCACCATGGGAATTTGGACCCCGGGTAATTTACAAGCCTTTACTCCAATTGAACCTAAGAAAATTCAAAATGACTTAGGCAGTTACTCTATTTTGGTCACTTTTGACTCGTCCTGCACTAGCCCATTATTTCCATTTAACTCTATAACGCGAAGCATGATGTTTTCATAACATTAAAAAATGTATATATTAATACATATATATATATATTTATAACTATGAAAGTCCACAACAAAAAGAAAATTTTTTCCCAAAATTAAAATTGAAGCGTTATAGGGTTAAAAAGAAGGATGGGTCTTATCAGCGGGTCCAAGACCTTAGCATCATAAATGAATCAGTGATCCGACTGCACCTAGTAGTGCCCAAACCTGTGCCCTCCTAGGGGAAAGTGTGAATGCTTTTATCCCTCTTCCTGTACTTCCAATGAACAAACACACATGTCTGGTAATCCTAAGATTATTTTTGTTTCCTGTGACACTCACCTAATTTCAAGGCCACTGCCACCTCACAAGCTTAGCCTTGTCGTAGTCAAACTGTTCACCTTTTAGACCGTTTGTTTTTCTCAGAAGTTATCGGGTGATTAAAGCTTCTGAACCAAGTGTGCCAGGTCCACGACTACCATCTCCTGGACCTCCTCAACCTTATCCATCCTGGATAAAGTTGCCCTCAATGGACAACCCCTCCCAGCAGTGTAGGAAGTGTATGGACCCAAAGCCCATCCTCGCCCCTTTTGCCAGCAGGAAGCAGCTAGAGATGTCGTCGCCCAATACCCCAAAGATTTGGGTCCATATCTCTTCAGGGGGGCAAATGTTAGGTAGCTATGCTAGGGACTGGGGCATCCGTTATGCATGCCCATAGGGCCAAGATAAGAGCCCAGTTAGGAGAGGCACCCTGTGCATGCTCAGAGGTCCAGATTTCTGGCCATGAAGGGGAGGTCACCTGGGTGGTTCCTGTACCTGGATTGACCAATCTAGGCCATGTAAATTCAATTCAGCCACTGGGGTCGGCCAGACTTGCCCACCACGCCTCCCTAACGCTCATAAAACTCTCTTGAGTGCAGACCAGGCTTCTGCATGATTTCTCTCTCACTCAGGAAGGCTCTTTGGAGGCCGCTGTGCTGCACATGAGTGGCTGATGGATACTGTTCAGATGCATGGCTTTCTGCTTGCAAGGGTTTTTGTCTCAGCTGACTGTAAGGGAGGAGGTAGTACGTCTGGATCACAGAGTATCCATGTCCACAAACGAGGCTGCTCATTCCACAGTCCTGGAAGTGCTTTATGAAAACCCTCTGCTTTGCAATGTCACTCCTTGTAGATTAGAGTGGGAGGGGCTGGGACCAAGGTATGCTGCCTCTTACTCCCAGTTGCAGGTTTCTGGATGCTGATTGTATCTCTTACAGCATCAGTTAGTGGGCTTGTTGTCTGCCTCAGGCTTTGTTCACGGAGATCCTCCAGCTAGTTGGTGGTGTGTGCGCATGAGCAGAGGCTTCCTGCCAATCCCCCATGAGTAGTAGAGCTCCCATGGTGTGGACTCCATGAAAGCCTTGCCCCAGGCAGCATGCTTACAAAGGAGGGTGGGCCCTGCAGGACAGAGGACCATTCCCCCTGTGGAATGGCCTCAGAGATCCACCTCCCTCTCTGGCCAGCTGCTGGGGCTGTGGGTCCTAAGCATCATGGCTGACTCAATAATAGACACAGGGTGAGGCGACTCCAGTAGCTGTTTTGACTGGTCTAATCCAGCCTGAGATCATCCTTGCATGAGCTCTCTGCCAAGATTATTTTTGTTTCTTTTATGATCTTTTCATTAGTGGCTCCTACAACACTAACCACAATCCATAAATACATCATCTGTTTGAAGCCAATCTGTACATTAATTGCCCTCCTTATTCACAAAATATCCACTCTCCACCCAAGCCCCTGGCCTCAGCTCCTCATTTTTCCCCCCCAATGCCCGCCACCCATCCCTCATCAATCCTTGGAAATGTACTAATTCTTTTGTCATATTTTCACCCACCTTTCTTTTGAGGTCAATGAAGATCCTTGTAATCGGTTCCCACTTTCCATCCTGCCCTTCCTCCACCCTTCCAGTATCTCCACTCATAACACTGGTAAAGGGCCCATCCACTCTGGATCCCCCGTGTTTGAAATTCCTATCGGTACTAGAATACCTTCTCTAGTTTGGCCAGATTAGTATGGTAGAACTGGGATCATGATAGTGGGGCAAGAGAAAGCATTAAGAACTAGAGGAAAGTTGTGTTTCATCTTTGCTGTCTCATACCCTGTATTCTTTAATCTCCACTCTGAGATCCTTCTGTAAGGGGATGTCCAGTGCACTGCAAATAGGTTTTGGGTCTATACCCGGCAGTCCCCTCTCATTCTCCATGATAAGATTTTTTTGTTCTCATGATGCCTGTTGCCTTATCCCTTTAAAACTTTGTGATCACACAGGCTGGTATGCTTTCTCCATGTGGGCTCTGTTGCTTCAGAGCCAGATGGCTGTTTCTTTACCCTCAGGCCTTTAAGACCCCACACGCTATATCTTTAGGTAGCTGGACACCATCGGCTTTCTTCACCACATTTGCTTATGCAGCCGCTTTGTGGTCAGTGATTGTGTAGGGAAGGTGAGCATCTTAGAATGCCAATTTAATAGAACAGTGTTATTGCAATGAGGGAGTCCTTGAGCGGAGGCCCTATGTCCATCTGCTACCTTAATACTAAATCTATAAACATATGGACATAGATCTATTTCCCCATGCCCCTTTGTAAATATATGTACATATGTACATGCCTTTATTTAGACGTCTATAACTGGCCCTTGCTTCCCAGCTCACTCTTCTATACTCTTTGATTTTCCTCTTGTGCCCACTGACATGCTCAGCCTTCCTTTGGGTTTCAGTAATTCCTCTTGGTTACATTACCTTTGATCATGCCCTACCAGGCCTCCTACATCCCCCTCACTACCGTTTTCCATCACTTGTTGTACCCTTGTCTCTGGGTTTCTTTACACCACTTCCTTTCCCCCCACCGTGCTCACTCCCATGCCCAATGGAAAGGGCCGGTCACATGTTTACTCCTCCAGATTGTTCATCCAGCCTCTCTTAATTAGACAGACCTGTAAAGGTAATAACATGCACAAAACAAGACTGAGCTAAACCAAGCAGCAAAAAGAAAAAAAAAACAAACAAAAATGAAAACAAAACCCAACCCAAATCCAATGACACTAAAAGACAACAACACTAACCAGAAAGAAAAGTACAAGGACTGTGTGGTGAACTTTAGGAGTGTTTTCCAGTCCAGTCTGTGGGGGCACCGAACCCTGACCACAAAGTCCACCTTTGGCATTCCCCGGGGACTTTGATGTTCCGTTTTCTTACTCTTCCGCTGCACTCTCTTAGTGTCATGCATCGAAGTGGCAGGATCAGTTCGGGCGCAGTTCCCACACTGTGTGTCCAGTGTTGTCCCCTCTAAGGCTAAGGGTCTTTGAGGGACGTTTCTCATCGTGGGGCTGCCCATGTGGTCTTCTCTGTGGATTGGCTTCTCTGATTGGGAACATCATCCTCAAGGTGTATTGGGCCAGGATGTGCTCCATTCTCCCCTCCTCCCCCTTGTTCTGCCCTGTGTTCTCTGATCAGATATGTCCCTCTCCGCGAGCTGCAGATCCGGTGCCATCCTGTGAAATACAATCTTTTGGGGCTGCAAGGATGTGGGGGGGTGGGTATCAGCTCAGATCTTTTGAGATTCCAGGAGATATTGACTGCTCGATGGGCACAGTTCTGTGGGGCACCGTGCTCTTGGTCCAGACGCTGGTTGTGAATATGACTTTGTTGTTAACCAGTTGTGTGTCTCTGGGTCAACTCCCGTGTGTTTTTGAGTGAGTTTTCTAATCTTCAAAGTAAATGTACAGGATTATCCAGACTCCCATGTCAGCAAGTTATCGAGAGGGGTTAATCAGAGACTGTTTCATATAGTGTGTACCTGCGCGCCGCATTCTAGACCTGCGATGGCAATTATGAGCTCAGGATAGAGATGGTGTCCAGCAGGTAACATACGTGGCTCCATATTGAAACAGGAAGCCCACTGTGGAGATTTGGTCCTTCCGTTGATGGCCACCGGCCACCTAGTCTTCTCCTGCTATAACTGCTTCACTGGCTCAGCAGCTGAGCCAGAAGCCAGTGATATCATAACCAGGTGGCTAACTGGGCCAAAGGGCTGATAGATATTTGTTATTTTGTTGTCTTGGGAAACCCACCTACCCTCCATGCAAACCTTCTGGTGTGAGTTATCTGTGGAAGGAATCATAGGCTCACAGTAATTCACATCTTTCTTCTTGAAAATGTGCCCATATTCCTTTCTGAACCTGACAAGGTGGCCACTGTGTCCACCAAGAAATTTACTGCCTGGCCTCCTACTTGGAGAGTTAGCCTGGGCTTTTGGCGGCGAAGTGAAACAGAGCCCTGACCCCTTCATTGAGCTTCTTCAAGCATTATTGTCTCTTGCTTGGGTCTTTCTACGTGCAGATGAGGCCCATCCACTCTAGTGGAGGGTCGTGCACCTCTCCTGGGGTTTTCAAGGCACTGATTTTTCCAGTGTCCTTCTTTCCTGCAGTATGCACATTGGTCCTTCCCCATGGCTTGGCGGTGCCCACAGGTTAGTCTCTCCGTGAGTGGGCCATGCTCTCCTTTTCCTGAGTCTCTGGGGTATCTCATGGCAATTACGATTATTTTAGCTAGCTTCTTTGTCTCTGTCGTGCTAGGGTCATCTCTGTTGTTATACACTCAATGAGCCACTTGTACCAAATCGCTAAGATTTTTCCCTTCAAACCCTTCCCACTTTTTGTCATGTCTGAGGCAGACTGACTGAGTAATAAAGGCAATACTTATTGCCCTCCTGTTTTCAGTGCCTCCGGGCCGTTAGGGGTATAAAGCCCGTAGGCTTCCCTCAGCCACTCTAGAAAGGCAGGCGGATATTCTCTTATAGGAACCTGAAAATTCTCACTGACCTTAGATAAATTCATAGGTTTCCTAGCTCTTCTGCAGAGGGTCATGTAAGAGCAATGGTTGATACCTGGTAAAGTCCTCTGGGCCTTGCTAGGAATTGAGATCCCACATTGCTGGTGTAGTGGCCAAAAGAGTTTCTCTCAAGTGGGGAGTGCCCGCTCGCTGACCATCAGGTTCACTGACTGCTTACTGGGCCTCTGTCTGGAAGGGCTACCCTCCTCCGTTGTGAACAGCACCTGGAGAAGTTGTTGGCAAGCATTCCAGGTGGGCTGATGAGTATGGAAGTCATACCAGTACTAGTGTGTGTGGGGGGCTGCTTGTTAGGGGTGGGGGTGAGTTTGGGGGGCCGGTGGGGGAGGGAGTGACTCAATAAGGGCCTGTTAGAAGTTTTCTATTTCTGGACCCTAGAAACCTTATAGGGCGGGGGTTGAAAGAAAGGGTTTGAAGCCAGCTCTCCCACTCCCAGAGTTCTCCTGCAAAATGGGATAAAGCCGATTAGGGGAGAGTGATGGGGAGGGGAGGGGAGGGGAGGGGTGGGGGAGTGATGGGGGAGGGGAGGGGTGAGGGAGGGGAGGGGTGGGGGAGGGTGATGTGGAGGGATGGCCTCCACCTATGTGGTTTTGGGAACTTGGACCGTTTGTTTTTCCGGTCCTTCCATGTTTCCTGAAACCTTGGAAACAAGGGCCCTTTCTTTGCGGGAGGGAGTAAGTCTTTTATATTTGCAGGCTTCTTAGTGGCAATGTCAGCCCACACTTGAAGTAACGGGATCAGATCGGGATATCCTGGTTCCCTTTAACCATAACTATGAACTCTTAGTAACAGGGGATGGGAAAACTAGTCTTGCGTGGGTCAATCAGGGACTCCTTCTGCCCCATCACTTTTAAACAAATTGTAGAGTCTCCAAGCTTTTGGGTTGAAACCACATCCTCTTGGTGAATGCCGAGAGCAGGGGTCCTCAAACTACAACCTGTGGGCCACATGCAGACAGCCGAGGACGTTGATCCTTTCTGCCGGGTGTATGTGCCCCATTTATTTTTTTTTTGAACTTCAAATCAAGATGTGCAGTGTGCACATGAATTTGTTCGTAATATTTGTTTTTTTAAACTATAGTCTTTCCTTCAAAAGGCCTGAGGGATAGTGAACTGGCCCCCTGGGTAAACAGTTTAAGGACCCCTGCCCTAAGGTATCCTGGACTTAGGGGTTATTAATCTCCCAGCCCTGAAACATCCCTGAACATTCTACCCGTTGTAGGAGGCACCATGGGAATTTGGACCCCGGGTAATTTACAAGCCTTTACTCCAATTGAACCCAAGAAAATTCAAAATGACTTAAGCAGTTACTCTATTTTGGTCACTTTTGACTCGTCCTGCACTAGCCCATTATTTCCATTTAACTCTATAACGCGAAGCATGATGTTTTCATAACATTAAAAAATGTATATATTAATACATATATTTATATTTATAATTATGAAAGTCCACAACAAAAAGAAAATTTTTTCCCAAAATTAAAATTGAAGCGTTATAGGGTTAAAAAGAAGGATGGGTCTTATCAGCGGGTCCAAGACCTTAGCATCATAAATGAATCAGTGATCCGACTGCACCTAGTAGTGCCCAAACCTGTGCCCTCCTAGGGGAAAGTGTGAATGCTTTTATCCCTCTTCCTGTACTTCCAATGAACAAACACACATGTCTGGTAATCCTAAGATTATTTTTGTTTCCTGTGACACTCACCTAATTTCAAGGCCACTGCCACCTCACAAGCTTAGCCTTGTCGTAGTCAAACTGTTCACCTTTTAGACCGTTTGTTTTTCTCAGAAGTTATCGGGTGATTAAAGCTTCTGAACCAAGTGTGCCAGGTCCACGACTACCATCTCCTGGACCACCTCAACCTTATCCATCCTGGATAAAGTTGCCCTCAATGGACAACCCCTCCCAGCAGTGTAGGAAGGGTATGGACCCAAAGCCCCACCTCGCCCCTTTTGCCAGCAGGAAGCAGCTAGAGATGTCGTCGCCCAGTACCCCCAAAGATTTGGGTCCATATCTCTTCAGGGGGGCAAATGTTAGGTAGCTATACTAGGGACTGGGGCATCCGTTATGCATGCCCATAGGGCCAAGATAAGAGCCCAGTTAGGAGAGGCACCCTGTGCATGCTCAGAGGTCCAGATTTCTGGCCATGAAGGGGAGGTCACCTGGGTGGTTCCTGTACCTGGATTGACCAATCTAGGCCATGTAAATTCAATTCAGCCACTGGGGTCGGCCAGACTTGCCCACCACGCCTCCCTAACGCTCATAAAACTCTCTTGAGTGCAGACCAGGCTTCTGCATGATTTCTCTCTCACTCAGGAAGGCTCTTTGGAGGCAGCTGTGCTGCACATGAGTGGCTGGTGGATACTGTTCAGATGCATGGCTTTCTGCTTGCAAGGGTTTTTGTCTCAGCTGACTGTAAGGGAGGAGGTAGTACGTCTGGATCACAGAGTATCCATGTCCACAAACGAGGCTGCTCATTCCACAGTCCTGGAAGTGCTTTATGAAAACCCTCTGCTTTGCAATGTCACTCCTTGTAGATTAGAGTGGGAGGGGCTGGGACCAAGGTATGCTGCCTCTTACTCCCAGTTGCAGGTTTCTGGATGCTGATTGTATCTCTTACAGCATCAGTTAGTGGGCTTGTTGTCTGCCTCAGGCTTTGTTCACGGAGATCCTCCAGCTAGTTGGTGGTGTGTGCGCATGAGCAGAGGCTTCCTGCCAATCCCCCATGAGTAGTAGAGCTCCCATGGTGTGGACTCCATGAAAGCCTTGCCCCAGGCAGCATGCTTACAAAGGAGGGTGGGCCCTGCAGGACAGAGGACCATTCCCCCTGTGGAATGGCCTCAGAGATCCACCTCCCTCTCTGGCCAGCTGCTGGGGCTGTGGGTCCTAAGCATCATGGCTGACTCAGTAATAGACACAGGGTGAGGCGACTCCAGTAGCTGTTTTGACTGGTCTAATCCAGCCTGAGATCATCCTTGCATGAGCCCTCTGCCAAGATTATTTTTGTTTCTTTTATGATCTTTTCATTAGTGGCTCCTACAACACTAACCACAATCCATAAATACATCATCTGTTTGAAGCACATCTGTACATTAATTTCCCTCCTTATTCACAAAATATCCACTCTCCACCCAAGCCCCTGGCCTCAGCTCCTCATTTTTCCCCCCTCAATGCCCGCCACCCATCCCTCATCAATCCTTGGAAATGTACTAATTCTTTTGTCATATTTTCACCCACCTTTCTTTTGAGGTCAATGAAGATCCTTGTAATCGGTTCCCACTTTCCATCCTGCCCTTCCTCCACCGTCCCAGTATCTCCACTCATAACACTGGTAAAGGGCCCATCCACTCTGGATCCCCCGTGTTTGAAATTCCTATCGGTACTAGAATACCTTCTCTAGTTTGGCCAGATTAGTATGGTAGAACTGGGATCATGATAGTGGGGCAAGAGAAAGCATTAAGAACTAGAGGAAAGTTGTGTTTCATCTTTGCTGTCTCATACCCTGTATTCTTTAATCTCCACTCTGAGATCCTTCTGTAAGGGGATGTCCAGTGCACTGCAAATAGGTTTTGGGTCTATACCCGGCAGTCCCCTCTCATTCTCCATGATAAGATTTTTTTGTTCTCATGATGCCTGTTGCCTTATCCCTTTAAAACTTTGTGATCACACAGGCTGGTATGCTTTCTCCATGTGGGCTCTGTTGCTTCAGAGCCAGATGGCTGTTTCTTTACCCTCAGGCCTTTAAGACCCCACACGCTATATCTTTAGGTAGCTGGACACCATCGGCTTTCTTCACCACATTTGCTTATGCAGCCGCTTTGTGGTCAGTGATTGTGTAGGGAAGGTGAGCATCTTAGAATGCCAATTTAATAGAACAGTGTTATTGCAATGAGGGAGTCCTTGAGCGGAGGCCCTATGTCCATCTGCTACCTTAATACTAAATCTATAAACATATGGACATAGATCTATTTCCCCATGCCCCTTTGTAAATATATGTACATATGTACATGCCTTTATTTAGACGTCTATAACTGGCCCTTGCTTCCCAGCTCACTCTTCTATACTCTTTGATTTTCCTCTTGTGCCCACTGACATGCTCAGTCTTCCTTTGGGTTTCAGTAATTCCTCTTGGTTACATTACCTTTGATCACGCCCTACCAGGCCTCCTACATCCCCCTCACTACCGTTTTCCATCACTTGTTGTACCCTTGTCTCTGGGTTTCTTTACACCACTTCCTTTCCCCCCACCGTGCTCACTCCCATGCCCAATGGAAAGGGCCGGTCACATGTTTACTCCTCCAGATTGTTCATCCAGCCTCTCTTAATTAGACAGACCTGTAAAGGTAATAACATGCACAAAACAAGACTGAGCTAAACCAAGCAGCAAAAAGAAAAAAAAACAAACAAAAATGAAAACAAAACCCAACCCAAATCCAATGACACTAAAAGAAAACAACACTAACCAGAAAGAAAAGTACAAGGACTGTGTGGTGAACTTTAGGAGTGTTTTCCAGTCCAGTCTGTGGGGGCACCGAACCCTGACCACAAAGTCCACCTTTGGCATTCCCCGGGGACTTTGATGCTCCGTTTTCTTACTCTTCCGCTGCACTCTCTTAGTGTCATGCATCGAAGTGGCAGGATCAGTTCGGGCGCAGTTCCCACACTGTGTGTCCAGTGTTGTCCCCTCTAAGGCTAAGGGTCTTTGAGGGACGTTTCTCATCGTGGGGCTGCCCATGTGGTCTTCTCTGTGGATTGGCTTCTCTGATTGGGAACATCATCCTCAAGGTGTATTGGGCCAGGATGTGCTCCATTCTCCCCTCCTCCCCCTTGTTCTGCCCTGTGTTCTCTGATCAGATATGTCCCTCTCCGCGAGCTGCAGATCCGGTGCCATCCTGTGAAATACAATCTTTTGGGGCTGCAAGGATGTGGGGGGGTGGGTATCAGCTCAGATCTTTTGAGATTCCAGGAGATATTGACTGCTCGATGGGCACAGTTCTGTGGGGCACCGTGCTATTGGTCCAGACGCTGGTTGTGAATATGACTTTGTTGTTAACCAGTTGTGTGTCTCTGGGTCAACTCCCGTGTGTTTTTGAGTGAGTTTTCTAATCTGCAAAGTAAATGTACAGGATTATCCAGACTCCCATGTCAGCAAGTTATCGAGAGGGGTTAATCAGAGACTGTTTCATATAGTGTGTACCTGCGCGCCGCATTCTAGACCTGCGATGGCAATTATGAGCTCAGGATAGAGATGGTGTCCAGCAGGTAACATACGTGGCTCCATATTGAAACAGGAAGCCCACTGTGGAGATTTGGTCCTTCCGTTGATGGCCACCGGCCACCTAGTCTTCTCCTGCTATAACTGCTTCACTGGCTCAGCAGCTGAGCCAGAAGCCAGTGATATCATAACCAGGTGGCTAACTGGGCCAAAGGGCTGATAGATATTTGTTATTTTGTTGTCTTGGGAAACCCACCTACCCTCCATGCAAACCTTCTGGTGTGAGTTATCTGTGGAAGGAATCATAGGCTCACAGTAATTCACATCTTTCTTCTTGAAAATGTGCCCATATTCCTTTCTGAACCTGACAAGGTGGCCCCTGTGTCCACCAAGAAATTTACTGCCTGGCCTCCTACTTGGAGAGTTAGCCTGGGCTTTTGGCGGCGAAGGGAAACAGAGCCCTGACCCCTTCATTGAGCTTCTTCAAGCATTATTGTCTCTTGCTTGGGTCTTTCTACGTGCAGATGAGGCCCATCCACTCTAGTGGAGGGTCGTGCACCTCTCCTGGGGTTTTCAAGGCACTGATTTTTCCAGTGTCCTTCTTTCCTTCAGTAGGCACATTGGTCCTTCCCCATGGCTTGGCGGTGCCCACAGGTTAGTCTCTCCGTGAGTGGGCCATGCTCTCCTTTTCCTGAGTCTCTGGGGTCTCTCATGGCAATTCCTAGTATTTTAGCTAGCTTCTTTGTCTCTGTCGTGCTAGGGTCATCTCTGTTGTTATACACTCAATGAGCCACTTGTACCAAATCGCTAAGATTTTTCCCTTCAAACCCTTCCCACTTCTTTGTCATGTCTGAGGCAGACTGACTGAGTAATAAAGGCAATACTTATTGCCCTCCTGTTTTCAGTGCCTCCGGGCCGTTAGGGGTATAAAGCCCGTAGGCTCCCCTCAGCCACTCTAGAAAGGCAGGCGGATATTCTCTTATAGGAACCTGAAAATTCTCACTGACCTTAGATAAATTCATAGGTTTCCTAGCTCTTCTGCAGAGGGTCATGTAAGAGCAATGGTTGATACCTGGTAAAGTCCTCTGGGCCTTGCTAGGAATTGAGATCCCACATTGTTGGTGTAGTGGCCAAAAGAGTTTCTCTCAAGTGGGGAGTGCCCGCTCGCTGACCATCAGGTTCACTGACTGCTTACTGGGCCTCTGTCTGGAAGGGCTACCCTCCTCAATTGTGAACAGCACCTGGAGAAGTTGTTGGCAAGCATTCCAGGTGGGCTGATGAGTATGGAAGTCATACCAGTACTAGTGTGTGTTGGGGGCTGCTTGTTAGGGGTGGGGGTGAGTTTGGGGGGCCGGTGGGGGAGGGAGTGACTCAATAAGGGCCTGTTAGAAGTTTTCTATTTCTGGACCCTAGAAACCTTATAGGGCGGGGGTTGAAAGAAAGGGTTTGAAGCCAGCTCTCCCACTCCCAGAGTTCTCCTGCAAAATGGGATAAAGCCGATTATGGGAGAGTGATGGGGAGGGGAGGGGAGGGGAGGGGTGGGGGAGTGATGGGGGAGGGGAGGGGTGAGGGAGGGGAGGGGTGGGGGAGGGTGATGGGGAGGGATGGCCTCCACCTATGTGGTTTTGGGAACTTGGACCGTTTGTTTTTCTGGTCCTTCCATGTTTCCTGAAACCTTGGAAACAAGGACCCTTCCTTTGCGGGAGGGAGTAAGTCTTTTATATTTGCAGGCTTCTTAGTGGCAATGTCAGCCCACACTTGAAGTAACGGGATCAGATCGGGATATCCTGGTTCCCTTTAACCATAACTATGAACTCTTAGTAATAGGGGATGGGAAAACTAGTCTTGCGTGGGTCAATCAGGGACTCCTTCTGCCCCATCACTTTTAAACAAATTGTAGAGTCTCCAAGCTTTTGGGTTGAAACCACATCCTCTTGGTGAATGCCGAGAGCAAGGGTCCTCAAACTACAACCTGTGGGCCACATGCAGACAGCCGAGGACGTTGATCCTTTCTGCCGGGTGTATGTGCCCCATTTATTTTTTTTTTTTGAACTTAAAATCAAGATGTGCAGTGTGCACATGAATTTGTTCGTAATATTTGTTTTTTTAAACTATAGTCTTTCCTTCAAAAGGCCTGAGGGATAGTGAACTGGCCCCCTGGGTAAACAGTTTAAGGACCCCTGCCCTAAGGTATCCTGGACTTAGGGGTTATTAATCTCCCAGCCCTGAAACATCCCTGAACATTCTACCCGTTGTAGGAGGCACCATGGGAATTTGGACCCCGGGTAATTTACAAGCCTTTACTCCAATTGAACCCAAGAAAATTCAAAATGGCTTAGGCAGCTACTCTATTTTGGTCACTTTTGACTCGTCCTGCACTAGCCCATTATTTCCATTTAACTCTATAACGCGAAGCATGATGTTTTCATAACATTAAAAAATGTATATATTAATACATATATATATTTATAACTATGAAAGTCCACAACAAAAAGAAAATTTTTCCCAAAATTAAAATTGAAGCGTTATAGTGTTAAAAAGAAGGATGGGTCTTATCAGCGGGTCCAATACCTTAGCATCATAAATGAATCAGTGATCAGACTGCACCTAGTAGTGCCCAAACCTGTGCCCTCCTAGGGGAAAGTGTGAATGCTTTTATCCCTCTTCCTGTACTTCCAATGAACAAACACACATGTCTGGTAATCCTAAGATTATTTTTGTTTCCTGTGACACTCACCTAAGTTCAAGGCCACTGCCACCTCACAAGCTTAGCCTTGTCGTAGTCAAACTGTTCACCTTTTAGACCGTTTGTTTTTCTCAGAAGTTATCGGGTGATTAAAGCTTCTGAACCAAGTGTGCCAGGTCCACGACTACCATCTCCTGGACCACCTCAACCTTATCCATCCTGGATAAAGTTGCCCTCAATGGACAACCCCTCCCAGCAGTGTAGGAAGGGTATGGACCCAAAGCCCATCCTCGCCCCTTTTGCCAGCAGGAAGCAGCTAGAGATGTCGTCGCCCAGTACCCCCAAAGATTTGGGTCCATATCTCTTCAGGGGGGCAAAGGTTAGGTAGCTATACTAGGGACTGGGGCATCCGTTATGCATGCCCATAGGGCCAAGATAAGAGCCCAGTTAGGAGAGGCACCCTGTGCATGCTCAGAGGTCCAGATTTCTGGCCATGAAGGGGAGGTCACCTGGGTGGTTCCTGTACCTGGATTGACCAATCTAGGCCATGTAAATTCAATTCAGCCACTGGGGTCGGCCAGACTTGCCCACCACGCCTCCCTAACGCTCATAAAACTCTCTTGAGTGCAGACCAGGCTTCTGCATGATTTCTCTCTCACTCAGGAAGGCTCTTTGGAGGCAGCTGTGCTGCACATGAGTGGCTGGTGGATACTGTTCAGATGCATGGCTTTCTGCTTGCAAGGGTTTTTGTCTCAGCTGACTGTAAGGGAGGAGGTAGTACGTCTGGATCACAGAGTATCCATGTCCACAAACGAGGCTGCTCATTCCACAGTCCTGGAAGTGCTTTATGAAAACCCTCTGCTTTGCAATGTCACTCCTTGTAGATTAGAGTGGGAGGGGCTGGGACCAAGGTATGCTGCCTCTTACTCCCAGTTGCAGGTTTCTGGATGCTGATTGTATCTCTTACAGCATCAGTTAGTGGGCTTGTTGTCTGCCTCAGGCTTTGTTCACGGAGATCCTCCAGCTATTTGGTGGTGTGTGCGCATGAGCAGAGGCTTCCTGCCAATCCCCCATGAGTAGTAGAGCTCCCATGGTGTGGACTCCATGAAAGCCTTGCCCCAGGCAGCATGCTTACAAAGGAGGGTGGGCCCTGCAGGACAGAGGACCATTCCCCCTGTGGAATGGCCTCAGAGATCCACCTCCCTCTCTGGCCAGCTGTTGGGGCTGTGGGTTCTAAGCATCATGGCTGACTCAGTAATAGACACAGGGTGAGGCGACTCCAGTAGCTGTTTTGACTGGTCTAATCCAGCCTGAGATCATCCTTGCATGAGCCCTCTGCCAAGATTATTTTTGTTTCTTTTATGATCTTTTCATTAGTGGCTCCTACAACACTAACCACAATCCATAAATACATCATCTGTTTGAAGCACATCTGTACATTAATTGCCCTCCTTATTCACAAAATATCCACTCTCCACCCAAGCCCCTGGCCTCAGCTCCTCATTTTTCCCCCCTCAATGCCCACCACCCATCCCTCATCAATCCTTGGAAATGTACTAATTCTTTTGTCATATTTTCACCCACCTTTCTTTTGAGGTCAATGAAGATCCTTGTAATCGGTTCCCACTTTCCATCCTGCCCTTCCTCCACCCTTCCAGTATCTCCATTCATAACACTGGTAAAGGGCCCATCCACTCTGGATTCCCCATGTTTGAAATTCCTATCGGTACTAGAATACCTTCTCTAGTTTGGCCAGATTAGTATGGTAGAACTGGGATCATGATAGTGGGGCAAGAGAAAGCATTAAGAACTAGAGGAAAGTTGTGTTTCATCTTTGCTGTCTCATACCCTGTATTCTTTAATCTCCACTCTGAGATCCTTCTGTAAGGGGATGTCCAGTGCACTGCAAATAGGTTTTGGGTCTATACCCGGCAGTCCCCTCTCATTCTCCATGATAAGATTTTTTTGTTCTCATGATGCCTGTTGCCTTATCCCTTTAAAACTTTGTGATCACACAGGCTGGTATGCTTTCTCCATGTGGGCTCTGTTGCTTCAGAGCCAGATGGCTGTTTCTTTACCCTCAGGCCTTTAAGACCCCACACGCTATATCTTTAGGTAGCTGGACACCATCGGCTTTCTTCACCACATTTGCTTATGCAGCCGCTTTGTGGTCAGTGATTGTGTAGGGAAGGTGAGCATCTTAGAATGCCAATTTAATAGAACAGTGTTATTGCAATGAGGGAGTCCTTGAGCGGAGGCCCTATGTCCATCTGCTACCTTAATACTAAATCTATAAACATATGGACATAGATCTATTTCCCCATGCCCCTTTGTAAATATATGTACATATGTACATGCCTTTATTTAGACGTCTATAACTGGCCCTTGCTTCCCAGCTCACTCTTCTATACTCTTTGATTTTCCTCTTGTGCCAACTGACATGCTCAGTCTTCCTTTGGGTTTCAGTAATTCCTCTTGGTTACATTACCTTTGATCACGCCCTACCAGGCCTCCTACATCCCCCTCACTACCGTTTTCCATCACTTGTTGTACCCTTGTCTCTGGGTTTCTTTACAGCACTTCCTTTCCCCCCACCGTGCTCACTCCCATGGCCAATGGAAAGGGCCGGTCACATGTTTACTCCTCCAGATTGTTCATCCAGCCTCTCTTAATTAGACAGACCTGTAAAGGTAATAACATGCACAAAACAAGACTGAGCTAAACCAAGCAGCAAAAAGAAAAAAAAACAAACAAAAATGAAAACAAAACCCAACCCAAATCCAATGACACTAAAAGAAAACAACACTAACCAGAAAGAAAAGTACAAGGACTGTGTGGTGAACTTTAGGAGTGTTTTCCAGTCCAGTCTGTGGGGGCACCGAACCCTGACCACAAAGTCCACCTTTGGCATTCCCCGGGGACTTTGATGCTCCGTTTTCTTACTCTTCCGCTGCACTCTCTTAGTGTCATGCATCGAAGTGGCAGGATCAGTTCGGGTGCAGTTCCCACACTGTGTGTCCAGTGTTGTCCCCTCTAAGGCTATGGGTCTTTGAGGGACGTTTCTCATCGTGGGGCTGCCCATGTGGTCTTCTCTGTGGATTGGCTTCTCTGATTGGGAACATCATCCTCAAGGTGTATTGGGCCAGGATGTGCTCCATTCTCCCCTCCTCCCCCTTGTTCTGCCCTGTGTTCTCTGATCAGATATGTCCCTCTCCGCGAGCTGCAGATCCGGTGCCATCCTGTGAAATACAATCTTTTGGGGCTGCAAGGATGTGGGGGGGGGGTGGGTATCAGCTCAGATCTTTTGAGAGTCCAGGAGATATTGACTGCTCGATGGGCACAGTTCTGTGGGGCACCGTGCTCTTGGTCCAGACGCTGGTTGTGAATATGACTTTGTTGTTAACCAGTTGTGTGTCTCTGGGTCAACTCCCGTGTGTTTTTGAGTGAGTTTTCTAATCTGCAAAGTAAATGTACAGGATTATCCAGACTCCCATGTCAGCAAGTTATCGAGAGGGGTTAATCAGAGACTGTTTCATATAGTGTGTACCTGCGCGCCGCATTCTAGACCTGCGATGGCAATTATGAGCTCAGGATAGAGATGGTGTCCAGCAGGTAACATACGTGGCTCCATATTGAAACAGGAAGCCCACTGTGGAGATTTGGTCCTTCCGTTGATGGCCACTGGCCACCTAGTCTTTTCCTGCTATAACTGCTTCACTGGCTCAGCAGCTGAGCCAGAAGCCAGTGATATCATAACCAGGTGGCTAACTGGGCCAAAGGGCTGATAGATATTTGTTATTTTGTTGTCTTGGGAAACCCACCTACCCTCCATGCAAACCTTCTGGTGTGAGTTATCTGTGGAAGGAATCATAGGCTCACAGTAATTCACATCTTTCTTCTTGAAAATGTGCCCATATTCCTTTCTGAACCTGACAAGGTGGCCCCTGTGTCCACCAAGAAATTTACTGCCTGGCCTCCTACTTGGAGAGTTAGCCTGGGCTTTTGGCGGCGAAGTGAAACAGAGCCCTGACCCCTTCATTGAACTTCTTCAAGCATTATTGTCTCTTGCTTGGGTCTTTCTACGTGCAGATGAGGCCCATCCACTCTAGTGGAGGGTCGTGCACCTCTCCTGGGGTTTTCAAGGCACTGATTTTTCCAGTGTCCTTCTTTCCTGCAGTAGGCACATTGGTCCTTCCCCATGGCTTGGCGGTGCCCACAGGTTAGTCTCTCCGTGAGTGGGCCATGCTCTCCTTTTCCTGAGTCTCTGGGGTACCTCATGGCAATTACGATTATTTTAGCTAGCTTCTTTGTCTCTGTCGTGCTAGGGTCATCTCTGTTGTTATACACTCAATGAGCCACATATACCAAATCGCTAAGATTTTTCCCTTCAAACCCTTCCCACTTCTTTGTCATATCTGAGGCAGACTGACTGAGTAATAAAGTCAATACTTATTGCCCTCCTGTTTTCAGTGCCTCCGGGCCGTTAGGGGTATAAAGCCCGTAGGCTTCCCTCAGCCACTCTAGAAAGGCAGGCGGATATTCTCTTATAGGAACCTGAAAATTCTCACTGACCTTAGATAAATTCATAGGTTTCCTAGCTCTTCTGCAGAGGGTCATGTAAGAGCAATGGTTGATACCTGGTAAAGTCCTCTGGGCCTTGCTAGGAATTGAGATCCCACATTGTTGGTGTAGTGGCCAAAAGAGTTTCTCTCAAGTGGGGAGTGCCCGCTCGCTGACCATCAGGTTCACTGACTGCTTACTGGGCCTCTGTCTGGAAGGGCTGCCCTCCTCCGTTGTGAACAGCACCTGGAGAAGTTGTTGGCAAGCATTCCAGGTGGGCTGATGAGTATGGAAGTCATACCAGTACTAGTGTGTGTGGGGGGATGCTTGTAAGGGGTGGGGGTGAGTTTGGGGGGTCGGTGGGGGAGGGAGTGACTCAATAAGGGCCTGTTAGAAGTTTTCTATTTCTGGACCCTAGAAACCTTATAGGGCGGGGGTTGAAAGAAAGGGTTTGAAGCCAGCTCTCCCACTCCCAGAGTTCTCCTGCAAAATGGGATAAAGCCGATTATGGGAGAGTGATGGGGAGGGGAGGGGAGGGGAGGGGTGGGGGAGTGATGGGGGAGGGGAGGGGTGAGGGAGGGGAGGGGTGGGGGAGGGTGATGGGGAGGGATGGCCTCCACCTATGTGGTTTTGGGAACTTGGACCGTTTGTTTTTCCGGTCCTTCCATGTTTCCTGAAACCTTGGAAACAAGGGCCCTTTCTTTGTGGGAGGGAGTAAGTCTTTTATATTTGCAGGCTTCTTAGTGGCAATGTCAGCCCACACTTGAAGTAACGGGATCAGATCGGGATATCCTGGTTCCCTTTAACCATAACTATGGACTCTTAGTAACAGGGGATGGGAAAACTAGTCTTGCGTGGGTCAATCAGGGACTCCTTCTGCCCCATCACTTTTAAACAAATTGTAGAGTCTCCAAGCTTTTGGGTTGAAACCACATCCTCTTGGTGAATGCCGAGGGCAGGGGTCCTCAAACTACAACCTGTGGGCCACATGCAGACAGCCGAGGACGTTGATCCTTTCTGCCGGGTGTATGTGCCCCATTTATTTTTTTTTTGAACTTCAAATCAAGATGTGCAGTGTGCACATGAATTTGTTCGTAATATTTGTTTTTTTAAACTATAGTCTTTCCTTCAAAAGGCCTGAGGGATAGTGAACTGGCCCCCTGGGTAAACAGTTTAAGGACCCCTGCCCTAATGTATCCTGGACTTAGGGGTTATTAATCTCCCAGCCCTGAAACATCCCTGAACATTCTACCCGTTGTAGGAGGCACCATGGGAATTTGGACCCCGGGTAATTTACAAGCCTTTACTCCAATTGAACCCAAGAAAATTCAAAATGACTTAGGCAGTTACTCTATTTTGGTCACTTTTGACTCATCCTGCACTAGCCCATTATTTCCATTTAACTCTATAACGCGAAGCATGATGTTTTCATAACATTAAAAAATGTATATATTAATACATATATATATTTATAACTATGAAAGTCCACAACAAAAAGAAAATTTTTTCCCAAAATTAAAATTGAAGCTTTATAGTGTTAAAAAGAAGGATGGGTCTTATCAGCGGGTCCAAGACCTTAGCATCATAAATGAATCAGTGATCAGACTGCACCTAGTAGTGCCCAAACCTGTGCCCTCCTAGGGGAAAGTGTGAATGCTTTTATCCCTCTTCCTGTACTTCCAATGAACAAACACACATGTCTGGTAATCCTAAGATTATTTTTGTTTCCTGTGACACTCACCTAATTTCAAGGCCACTGCGACCTCACAAGCTTAGCCTTGTCGTAGTCAAACTGTTCACCTTTTAGACCGTTTGTTTTTCTCAGAAGTTATCGGGTGATTAAAGCTTCTGAACCAAGTGTGCCAGGTCCACGACTACCATCTCCTGGACGACCTCAACCTTATCCATCCTGGATAAAGTTGCCCTCAATGGACAAACCCTCCCAGCAGTGTAGGAAGGGTATGGACCCAAAGCCCCACCTCGCCCCTTTTGCCAGCAGGAAGCAGCTAGAGATGTCGTAGCCCAGTACCCCCAAAGATTTGGGTCCATATCTCTTCAGGGGGGCAAATGTTAGGTAGCTATACTAGGGACTGGGGCATCCGTTATGCATGCCCATAGGGCCAAGATAAGAGCCCAGTTAGGAGAGGCACCCTGTGCATGCTCAGAGGTCCAGATTTCTGGCCATGAAGGGGAGGTCACCTGGGTGGTTCCTGTAACTGGATTGACCAATCTAGGCCATGTAAATTCAATTCAGCCACTGGGGTCGGCCAGACTTGCCCACCACGCCTCCCTACGCTCATAAAACTCTCTTGAGTGCAGACCAGGCTTCTGCATGATTTCTCTCTCACTCAGGAAGGCTCTTTGGAGGCAGCTGTGCTGCACATGAGTGGCTGGTGGATACTGTTCAGATGCATGGCTTTCTGCTTGCAAGGGTTTTTGTCTCAGCTGACTGTAAGGGAGGAGGTAGTACGTCTGGATCACAGAGTATCCATGTCCACAAACGAGGCTGCTCATTCCACAGTCCTGGAAGTGCTTTATGAAAACCCTCTGCTTTGCAATGTCACTCCTTGTAGATTAGAGTGGGAGGGGCTGGGACCAAGGTATGCTGCCTCTTACTCCCAGTTGCAGGTTTCTGGATGCTGATTGTAGCTCTTACAGCATCAGTTAGTGGGCTTGTTGTCTGCCTCAGGCTTTGTTCACAGAGATCCTCCAGCTAGTTGGTGGTGTGTGCGCATGAGCAGAGGCTTCCTGCCAATCCCCCATGAGTAGTAGAGCTCCCATGGTGTGGACTCCATGAAAGCCTTGCCCCAGGCAGCATGCTTACAAAGGAGGGTGGGCCCTGCAGGACAGAGGACCATTCCCCCTGTGGAATGGCCTCAGAGATCCACCTCCCTCTCTGGCCAGCTGCTGGGGCTGTGGGTCCTAAGCATCATGGCTGACTCAGTAATAGACACAGGGTGAGGCGACTCCAGTAGCTGTTTTGACTGGTCTAATCCAGCCTGAGATCATCCTTGCATGAGCCCTCTGCCAAGATTATTTTTGTTTCTTTTATGATCTTTTCATTAGTGGCTCCTACAACACTAACCACAATCCATAAATACATCATCTGTTTAAGCCCATCTGTACATTAATTGCCCTCCTTATTCACAAAATATCCACTCTCCACCCAAGCCCCTGGCCTCAGCTCCTCATTTTCCGCCCCTCAATGCCCGCCACCCATCCCTCATCAATCCTTGGAAATGTACTAATTCTTTTGTCATATTTTCACCCACCTTTCTTTTGAGTTCAATGAAGATCCTTGTAATCGGTTCCCACTTTCCATCCTGCCCTTCCTCCACCCTCCCAGTATCTCCACTCATAACACTGGTAAACGGCCCATCCACTCTGGATTCCCCGTGTTTGAAATTCCTATCGGTACTAGAATACCTTCTCTAGTTTGGCCAGATTAGTATGGTAGAACTGGGATCATGATAGTGGGGCAAGAGAAAGCATTAAGAACTAGAGGAAAGTTGTGTTTTTCTTTGCTGTCTCATACCCTGTATTCTTTAATCTCCACTCTGAGATCCCTCTATAAGGGGATGTCCAGTGCACTGCAAATAGGTTTTGGGTCTATACCCGGCAGTCCCCTCTCATTCTCCATGATAAGATTTTTTTGTTCTCATGATGCCTGTTGCCTTATCCCTTTAAAACTTTGTGATCACACAGGCTGGTATGCTTTCTCCATGTGGGCTCTGTTGCTTCAGAGCCAGATGGCTGTTTCTTTACCCTCAGGCCTTTAAGACCCCACACGCTATATCTTTAGGTAGCTGGACACCATCGGCTTTCTTCACCACATTTGCTTATGCAGCCGCTTTGTGGTCAGTGATTGTGTAGGGAAGGTGAGCATCTTAGAATGCCAATTTAATAGAACAGTGTTATTGCAATGAGGGAGTCCTTGAGCGGAGGCCCTATGTCCATCTGCTACCTTAATACTAAATCTATAAACATATGGACATAGATCTATTTCCCCATGCCCCTTTGTAAATATATGTACATATGTACATGCCTTTATTTAGACGTCTATAACTGGCCCTTGCTTCCCAGCTCACTCTTCTATACTCTTTGATTTTCCTCTTGTGCCCACTGACATGCTCAGTCTTCCTTTGGGTTTCAGTAATTCCTCTTGGTTACATTACCTTTGATCACGCCCTACCAGGCCTCCTACATCCCCCTCACTACCGTTTTCCATCACTTGTTGTACCCTTGTCTCTGGGTTTCTTTACAGCACTTCCTTTCCCCCCACCGTGCTCACTCCCATGGCCAATGGAAAGGGCCGGTCACATGTTTACTCCTCCAGATTGTTCATCCAGCCTCTCTTAATTAGACAGACCTGTAAAGGTAATAACATGCACAAAACAAGACTGAGCTAAACCAAGCAGCAAAAAGAAAAAAAAAACAAACAAAAATGAAAACAAAACCCAACCCAAATCCAATGACACTAAAAGAAAACAACACTAACCAGAAAGAAAAGTACAAGGACTGTGTGGTGAACTTTAGGAGTGTTTTCCAGTCCAGTCTGTGGGGGCACCGAACCCTGACCACAAAGTCCACCTTTGGCATTCCCCGGGGACTTTGATGCTCCGTTTTCTTACTCTTCCGCTGCACTCTCTTAGTGTCATGCATCGAAGTGGCAGGATCAGTTCGGGCGCAGTTCCCACACTGTGTGTCCAGTGTTGTCCCCTCTAAGGCTATGGGTCTTTGAGGGACGTTTCTCATCGTGGGGCTGCCCATGTGGTCTTCTCTGTGGATTGGCTTCTCTGATTGGGAACATCATCCTCAAGGTGTATTGGGCCAGGATGTGCTCCATTCTCCCCTCCTCCCCCTTGTTCTGCCCTGTGTTCTCTGATCAGATATGTCCCTCTCCGCGAGCTGCAGATCCGGTGCCATCCTGTGAAATACAATCTTTTGGGGCTGCAAGGATGTGGGGGGGTGGGTATCAGCTCAGATCTTTTGAGAGTCCAGGAGATATTGACTGCTCGATGGGCACAGTTCTGTGGGGCACCGTGCTCTTGGTCCAGACGCTGGTTGTGAATATGACTTTGTTTTTAACCAGTTGTGTGTCTCTGGGTCAACTCCCGTGTGTTTTTGAGTGAGTTTTCTAATCTGCAAAGTAAATGTACAGGATTATCCAGACTCCCATGTCAGCAAGTTATCGAGAGGGGTTAATCAGAGACTGTTTCATATAGTGTGTACCTGCGCGCCGCATTCTAGACCTGCGATGGCAATTATGAGCTCAGGATAGAGATGGTGTCCAGCAGGTAACATACGTGGCTCCATATTGAAACAGGAAGCCCACTGTGGAGATTTGGTCCTTCCGTTGATGGCCACTGGCCACCTAGTCTTTTCCTGCTATAACTGCTTCACTGGCTCAGCACCTGAGCCAGAAGCCAGTGATATCATAACCAGGTGGCTAACTGGGCCAAAGGGCTGATAGATATTTGTTATTTTGTTGTCTTGGGAAACCCACCTACCCTCCATGCAAACCTTCTGGTGTGAGTTATCTGTGGAAGGAATCATAGGCTCACAGTAATTCACATCTTTCTTCTTGAAAATGTGCCCATATTCCTTTCTGAACCTGACAAGGTGGCCCCTGTGTCCACCAAGAAATTTACTGCCTGGCCTCCTACTTGGAGAGTTAGCCTGGGCTTTTGGCGGCGAAGTGAAACAGAGCCCTGACCCCTTCATTGAGCTTCTTCAAGCATTATTGTCTCTTGCTTGGGTCTTTCTACGTGCAGATGAGGCCCATCCACTCTAGTGGAGGGTCGTGCACCTCTCCTGGGGTTTTCAAGGCAATGATTTTTCCAGTGTCCTTCTTTCCTGCAGTAGGCACATTGGTCCTTCCCCATGGCTTGGCGGTGCCCACAGGTTAGTCTCTCCGTGAGTGGGCCATGCTCTCCTTTTCCTGAGTCTCTGGGGTATCTCATGGCAATTATGATTATTTTAGCTAGCTTCTTTGTCTCTGTCGTGCTAGGATCATCTCTGTTGTTATACACTCAATGAGCCACTTATACCAAATCGCTAAGATTTTTCCCTTCAAACCCTTCCCACTTCTTTGTCATGTCTGAGGCAGACTGACTGAGTAATAAAGGCAATACTTATTGCCCTCCTGTTTTCAGTGCCTCCGGGCCGTTAGGGGTATAAAGCCCGTAGGCTTCCCTCAGCCACTCTAGAAAGGCAGGCGGATATTCTCTTATAGGAACCTGAAAATTCTCACTGACCTTAGATAAATTCATAGGTTTCCTAGCTCTTCTGCAGAGGGTCATGTAAGAGCAATGGTTGATACCTGGTAAAGTCCTCTGGGCCTTGCTAGGAATTGAGATCCCACATTGTTGGTGTAGTGGCCAAAAGAGTTTCTCTCAAGTGGGGAGTGCCCGCTCGCTGACCATCAGGTTCACTGACTGCTTACTGGGCCTCTGTCTGGAAGGGCTACCCTCCTCCGTTGTGAACAGCACCTGGAGAAGTTGTTGGCAAGCATTCCAGGTGGGCTGATGAGTATGGAAGTCATACCAGTACTAGTGTGTGTGGGGGGATGCTTGTAAGGGGTGGGGGTGAGTTTGGGGGGTCGGTGGGGGAGGGAGTGACTCAATAAGGGCCTGTTAGAAGTTTTCTATTTCTGGACCCTAGAAACCTTATAGGGCTGGGGTTGAAAGAAAGGGTTTGAAGCCAGCTCTCCCACTCCCAGAGTTCTCCTGCAAAATGGGATAAAGCCGATTAGGGGAGAGTGATGGGGAGGGGAGGGGAGGGGAGGGGTGGGGGAGTGATGGGGGAGGGGAGGGGTGAGGGAGGGGAGGGGTGGGGGAGGGTGATGGGGAGGGATGGCCTCCACCTATGTGGTTTTGGGAACTTGGACCGTTTGTTTTTCCGGTCCTTCCATGTTTCCTGAAACCTTGGAAACAAGGGCCCTTTCTTTGTGGGAGGGAGTAAGTCTTTTATATTTGCAGGCTTCTTAGTGGCAATGTCAGCCCACACTTGAAGTAACGGGATCAGATCGGGATATCCTGGTTCCCTTTAACCATAACTATGAACTCTTAGTAATAGGGGATGGGAAAACTAGTCTTGCGTGGGTCAATCAGGGACTCCTTCTGCCCCATCACTTTTAAACAAATTGTAGAGTCTCCAAGCTTTTGGGTTGAAACCACATCCTCTTGGTGAATGCCGAGGGCAGGGGTCCTCAAACTACAACCTGTGGGCCACATGCAGACAGCCGAGGACGTTGATCCTTTCTGCCGGGTGTATGTGCCCCATTTATTTTTTTTTTGAACTTCAAATCAAGATGTGCAGTGTGCACATGAATTTGTTCGTAATATTTGTTTTTTTAAACTATAGTCTTTCCTTCAAAAGGCCTGAGGGATAGTGAACTGGCCCCCTGGGTAAACAGTTTAAGGACCCCTGCCCTAAGGTATCCTGGACTTAGGGGTTATTAATCTCCCAGCCCTGAAACATCCCTGAACATTCTACCCGTTGTAGGAGGCACCATGGGAATTTGGACCCCGGGTAATTTACAAGCCTTTACTCCAATTGAACCCAAGAAAATTCAAAATGACTTAGGCAGTTACTCTATTTTGGTCACTTTTGACTCATCCTGCACTAGCCCATTATTTCCATTTAACTCTATAACGCGAAGCATGATGTTTTCATAACATTAAAAAATGTATATATTAATACATATATATATTTATAACTATGAAAGTCCACAACAAAAAGAAAATTTTTTCCCAAAATTAAAATTGAAGCGTTATAGTGTTAAAAAGAAGGATGGGTCTTATCAGCGGGTCCAAGACCTTAGCATCATAAATGAATCAGTGATCAGACTGCACCTAGTAGTGCCCAAACCTGTGCCCTCCTAGGGGAAAGTGTGAATGCTTTTATCCCTCTTCCTGTACTTCCAATGAACAAACACACATGTCTGGTAATCCTAAGATTATTTTTGTTTCCTGTGACACTCACCTAAGTTCAAGGCCACTGCCACCTCACAAGCTTAGCCTTGTCGTAGTCAAACTGTTCACCTTTTAGACCGTTTGTTTTTCTCAGAAGTTATCGGGTGATTAAAGCTTCTGAACCAAGTGTGCCAGGTACACGACTACCATCTCCTGGACCACCTCAACCTTATCCATCCTGGATAAAGTTGCCCTCAATGGACAACCCCTCCCAGCAGTGTAGGAAGGGTATGGACCCAAAGCCCCACCTCGCCCCTTTTGCCAGCAGGAAGCAGCTAGAGATGTCGTCGCCCAGTACCCCCAAAGATTTGGGTCCATATCTCTTCAGGGGGGCAAATGTTAGGTAGCTATACTAGGGACTGGGGCATCCGTTATGCATGCCCATAGGGCCAAGATAAGAGCCCAGTTAGGAGAGGCACCCTGTGCATGCTCAGAGGTCCAGATTTCTGGCCATGAAGGGGAGGTCACCTGGGTGGTTCCTGTACCTGGATTGACCAATCTAGGCCATGTAAATTCAATTCAGCCACTGGGGTCGGCCAGACTTGCCCACCACGCCTCCCTAACGCTCATAAAACTCTCTTGAGTGCAGACCAGGCTTCTGCATGATTTCTCTCTCACTCAGGAAGGCTCTTTGGAGGCAGCTGTGCTGCACATGAGTGGCTGGTGGATACTGTTCAGATGCATGGCTTTCTGCTTGCAAGGGTTTTTGTCTCAGCTGACTGTAAGGGAGGAGGTAGTACGTCTGGATCACAGAGTATCCATGTCCACAAACGAGGCTGCTCATTCCACAGTCCTGGAAGTGCTTTATGAAAACCCTCTGCTTTGCAATGTCACTCCTTGTAGATTAGAGTGGGAGGGGCTGGGACCAAGGTATGCTGCCTCTTACTCCCAGTTGCAGGTTTCTGGATGCTGATTGTAGCTCTTACAGCATCAGTTAGTGGGCTTGTTTTCTGCCTCAGGCTTTGTTCACGGAGATCCTCCAGCTAGTTGGTGGTGTGTGCGCATGAGCAGAGGCTTCCTGCCAATCCCCCATGAGTAGTAGAGCTCCCATGGTGTGGACTCCATGAAAGCCTTGCCCCAGGCAGCATGCTTACAAAGGAGGGTGGGCCCTGCAGGACAGAGGACCATTCCCCCTGTGGAATGGCCTCAGAGATCCACCTCCCTCTCTGGCCAGCTGCTGGGGCTGTGGGTCCTAAGCATCATGGCTGACTCAGTAATAGACACAGGGTGAGGCGACTCCAGTAGCTGTTTTGACTGGTCTAATCCAGCCTGAGATCATCCTTGCATGAGCCCTCTGCCAAGATTATTTTTGTTTCTTTTATGATCTTTTCATTAGTGGCTCCTACAACACTAACCACAATCCATAAATACATCATCTGTTTGAAGCCCATCTGTACATTAATTGCCCTCCTTATTCACAAAATATCCACTCTCCACCCAAGCCCCTGGCCTCAGCTCCTCATTTTCCCCCCCTCAATGCCCGCCACCCATACCTCATCAATCCTTGGAAATATACTAATTCTTTTGTCATATTTTCACCCACCTTTCTTTTGAGTTCAATGAAGATCCTTGTAATCGGTTCCCACTTTCCATCCTGCCCTTCCTCCACCGTCCCAGTATCTCCACTCATAACACTGGTAAAGGGCCCATCCACTCTGGATCCCCCGTGTTTGAAATTCCTATCGGTACTAGAATACCTTCTCTAGTTTGGCCAGATTAGTATGGTAGAACTGGGATCATGATAGTGGGGCAAGAGAAAGCATTAAGAACTAGAGGAAAGTTGTGTTTCATCTTTGCTGTCTCATACCCTGTATTCTTTAATCTCCACTCTGAGATCCTTCTGTAAGGGGATGTCCAGTGCACTGCAAATAGGTTTTGGGTCTATACCCGGCAGTCCCCTCTCATTCTCCATGATAAGATTTTTTTGTTCTCATGATGCCTGTTGCCTTATCCCTTTAAAACTTTGTGATCACACAGGCTGGTATGCTTTCTCCATGTGGGCTCTGTTGCTTCAGAGCCAGATGGCTGTTTCTTTACCCTCAGGCCTTTAAGACCCCACACGCTATATCTTTAGGTAGCTGGACACCATCGGCTTTCTTCACCACATTTGCTTATGCAGCCGCTTTGTGGTCAGTAATTGTGTAGGGAAGGTGAGCATCTTAGAATGCCAATTTAATAGAACAGTGTTATTGCAATGAGGGAGTCCTTGAGCGGAGGCCCTATGTCCATCTGCTACCTTAATACTAAATCTATAAACATATGGACATAGATCTATTTCCCCATGCCCCTTTGTAAATATATGTACATATGTACATGCCTTTATTTAGACGTCTATAACTGGCCCTTGCTTCCCAGCTCACTCTTCTATACTCTTTGATTTTCCTCTTGTGCCCACTGACATGCTCAGTCTTCCTTTGGGTTTCAGTAATTCCTCTTGGTTACATTACCTTTGATCACGCCCTACCAGGCCTCCTACATCCCCCTCACTACCGTTTTCCATCACTTGTTGTACCCTTGTCTCTGGGTTTCTTTACACCACTTCCTTTCCCCCCACCGTGCTCACTCCCATGCCCAATGGAAAGGGCCGGTCACATGTTTACTCCTCCAGATTGTTCATCCAGCCTCTCTTAATTAGACAGACCTGTAAAGGTAATAACATGCACAAAACAAGACTGAGCTAAACCAAGCAGCAAAAAGAAAAAAAAAACAAACAAAAATGAAAACAAAACCCAACCCAAATCCAATGACACTAAAAGAAAACAACACTAACCAGAAAGAAAAGTACAAGGACTGTGTGGTGAACTTTAGGAGTGTTTTCCAGTCCAGTCTGTGGGGGCACCGAACCCTGACCACAAAGTCCACCTTTGGCATTCCCCGGGGACTTTGATGCTCCGTTTTCTTACTCTTCCGCTGCACTCTCTTAGTGTCATGCATCGAAGTGGCAGGATCAGTTCGGGCGCAGTTCCCACACTGTGTGTCCAGTGTTGTCCCCTCTAAGGCTATGGGTCTTTGAGGGACGTTTCTCATCGTGGGGCTGCCCATGTGGTCTTCTCTGTGGATTGGCTTCTCTGATTGGGAACATCATCCTCAAGGTGTATTGGGCCAGGATGTGCTCCATTCTCCCCTCCTCCCCCTTGTTCTGCCCTGTGTTCTCTGATCAGATATGTCCCTCTCCGCGAGCTGCAGATCCGGTGCCATCCTGTGAAATACAATCTTTTGGGGCTGCAAGGATGTGGGGGGGTGGGTATCAGCTCAGATCTTTTGAGATTCCAGGAGATATTGACTGCTCGATGGGCACAGTTCTGTGGGGCACCGTGCTCTTGGTCCAGACGCTGGTTGTGAATATGACTTTGTTGTTAACCAGTTGTGTGTCTCTGGGTCAACTCCCGTGTGTTTTTGAGTGAGTTTTCTAATCTGCAAAGTAAATGTACAGGATTATCCAGACTCCCATGTCAGCAAGTTATCGAGAGGGGTTAATCAGAGACTGTTTCATATAGTGTGTACCTGCGCGCCGCATTCTAGACCTGCGATGGCAATTATGAGCTCAGGATAGAGATGGTGTCCAGCAGGTAACATACGTGGCTCCATATTGAAACAGGAAGCCCACTGTGGAGATTTGGTCCTTCCGTTGATGGCCACTGGCCACCTAGTCTTCTCCTGCTATAACTGCTTCACTGGCTCAGCAGCTGAGCCAGAAGCCAGTGATATCATAACCAGGTGGCTAACTGGGCCAAAGGGCTGATAGATATTTGTTATTTTGTTGTCTTGGGAAACCCACCTACCCTCCATGCAAACCTTCTGGTGTGAGTTATCTGTGGAAGGAATCATAGGCTCACAGTAATTCACATCTTTCTTCTTGAAAATGTGCCCATATTCCTTTCTGAACCTGACAAGGTGGCCCCTGTGTCCACCAAGAAATTTACTGCCTGGCCTCCTACTTGGAGAGTTAGCCTGGGCTTTTGGCGGCGAAGTGAAACAGAGCCCTGACCCCTTCATTGAACTTCTTCAAGCATTATTGTCTCTTGCTTGGGTCTTTCTACGTGCAGATGAGGCCCATCCACTCTAGTGGAGGGTCGTGCACCTCTCCTGGGGTTTTCAAGGCACTGATTTTTCCAGTGTCCTTCTTTCCTGCAGTAGGCACATTGGTCCTTCCCCATGGCTTGGCGGTGCCCACAGGTTAGTCTCTCCGTGAGTGGGCCATGCTCTCCTTTTCCTGAGTCTCTGGGGTATCTCATGGCAATTCCTAGTATTTTAGCTAGCTTCTTTGTCTCTGTCGTGCTAGGGTCATCTCTGTTGTTATACACTCAATGAGCCACTTGTACCAAATCGCTAAGATTTTTCCCTTCAAACCCTTCCCACTTCTTTGTCATGTCTGAGGCAGACTGACTGAGTAATAAAGGCAATACTTATTGCCCTCCTGTTTTCAGTGCCTCCGGGCCGTTAGGGGTATAAAGCCCGTAGGCTTCCCTCAGCCACTCTAGAAAGGCAGGCGGATATTCTCTTATAGGAACCTGAAAATTCTCACTGACCTTAGATAAATTCATAGGTTTCCTAGCTCTTCTGCAGAGGGTCATGTAAGAGCAATGGTTGATACCTGGTAAAGTCCTCTGGGCCTTGCTAGGAATTGAGATCCCACATTGTTGGTGTAGTGGCCAAAAGAGTTTCTCTCAAGTGGGGAGTGCCCGCTCGCTGACCATCAGGTTCACTGACTGCTTACTGGGCCTCTGTCTGGAAGGGCTACCCTCCTCCGTTGTGAACAGCACCTGGAGAAGTTGTTGGCAAGCATTCCAGGTGGGCTGATGAGTATGGAAGTCATACCAGTACTAGTGTGTGTGGGGGGATGCTTGTAAGGGGTGGGGGTGAGTTTGGGGGGTCGGTGGGGGAGGGAGTGACTCAATAAGGGCCTGTTAGAAGTTTTCTATTTCTGGACCCTAGAAACCTTATAGGGCTGGGGTTGAAAGAAAGGGTTTGAAGCCAGCTCTCCCACTCCCAGAGTTCTCCTGCAAAATGGGATAAAGCCGATTAGGGGAGAGTGATGGGGAGGGGAGGGGAGGGGAGGGGTGGGGGAGTGATGGGGGAGGGGAGGGGTGAGGGAGGGGAGGGGTGGGGGAGGGTGATGGGGAGGGATGGCCTCCACCTATGTGGTTTTGGGAACTTGGACCGTTTGTTTTTCCGGTCCTTCCATGTTTCCTGAAACCTTGGAAACAAGGGCCCTTTCTTTGTGGGAGGGAGTAAGTCTTTTATATTTGCAGGCTTCTTAGTGGCAATGTCAGCCCACACTTGAAGTAACGGGATCAGATCGGGATATCCTGGTTCCCTTTAACCATAACTATGAACTCTTAGTAATAGGGGATGGGAAAACTAGTCTTGCGTGGGTCAATCAGGGACTCCTTCTGCCCCATCACTTTTAAACAAATTGTAGAGTCTCCAAGCTTTTGGGTTGAAACCACATCCTCTTGGTGAATGCCGAGGGCAGGGGTCCTCAAACTACAACCTGTGGGCCACATGCAGACAGCCGAGGACGTTGATCCTTTCTGCCGGGTGTATGTGCCCCATTTATTTTTTTTTTGAACTTCAAATCAAGATGTGCAGTGTGCACATGAATTTGTTCGTAATATTTGTTTTTTTAAACTATAGTCTTTCCTTCAAAAGGCCTGAGGGATAGTGAACTGGCCCCCTGGGTAAACAGTTTAAGGACCCCTGCCCTAAGGTATCCTGGACTTAGGGGTTATTAATCTCCCAGCCCTGAAACATCCCTGAACATTCTACCCGTTGTAGGAGGCACCATGGGAATTTGGACCCCGGGTAATTTACAAGCCTTTACTCCAATTGAACCCAAGAAAATTCAAAATGACTTAGGCAGTTACTCTATTTTGGTCACTTTTGACTCATCCTGCACTAGCCCATTATTTCCATTTAACTCTATAACGCGAAGCATGATGTTTTCATAACATTAAAAAATGTATATATTAATACATATATATATTTATAACTATGAAAGTCCACAACAAAAAGAAAATTTTTTCCCAAAATTAAAATTGAAGCGTTATAGTGTTAAAAAGAAGGATGGGTCTTATCAGCGGGTCCAAGACCTTAGCATCATAAATGAATCAGTGATCAGACTGCACCTAGTAGTGCCCAAACCTGTGCCCTCCTAGGGGAAAGTGTGAATGCTTTTATCCCTCTTCCTGTACTTCCAATGAACAAACACACATGTCTGGTAATCCTAAGATTATTTTTGTTTCCTGTGACACTCACCTAAGTTCAAGGCCACTGCCACCTCACAAGCTTAGCCTTGTCGTAGTCAAACTGTTCACCTTTTAGACCGTTTGTTTTTCTCAGAAGTTATCGGGTGATTAAAGCTTCTGAACCAAGTGTGCCAGGTCCACGACTACCATCTCCTGGACCACCTCAACCTTATCCATCCTGGATAAAGTTGCCCTCAATGGACAACCCCTCCCAGCAGTGTAGGAAGGGTATGGACCCAAAGCCCCACCTCGCCCCTTTTGCCAGCAGGAAGCAGCTAGAGATGTCGTCGCCCAGTACCCCCAAAGATTTGGGTCCATATCTCTTCAGGGGGGCAAATGTTAGGTAGCTATACTAGGGACTGGGGCATCCGTTATGCATGCCCATAGGGCCAAGATAAGAGCCCAGTTAGGAGAGGCACCCTGTGCATGCTCAGAGGTCCAGATTTCTGGCCATGAAGGGGAGGTCACCTGGGTGGTTCCTGTACCTGGATTGACCAATCTAGGCCATGTAAATTCAATTCAGCCACTGGGGTCGGCCAGACTTGCCCACCACGCCTCCCTAACGCTCATAAAACTCTCTTGAGTGCAGACCAGGCTTCTGCATGATTTCTCTCTCACTCAGGAAGGCTCTTTGGAGGCAGCTGTGCTGCACATGAGTGGCTGGTGGATACTGTTCAGATGCATGGCTTTCTGCTTGCAAGGGTTTTTGTCTCAGCTGACTGTAAGGGAGGAGGTAGTACGTCTGGATCACAGAGTATCCATGTCCACAAACGAGGCTGCTCATTCCACAGTCCTGGAAGTGCTTTATGAAAACCCTCTGCTTTGCAATGTCACTCCTTGTAGATTAGAGTGGGAGGGGCTGGGACCAAGGTATGCTGCCTCTTACTCCCAGTTGCAGGTTTCTGGATGCTGATTGTATCTCTTACAGCATCAGTTAGTGGGCTTGTTGTCTGCCTCAGGCTTTGTTCACGGAGATCCTCCAGCTATTTGGTGGTGTGTGCGCATGAGCAGAGGCTTCCTGCCAATCCCCCATGAGTAGTAGAGCTCCCATGGTGTGGACTCCATGAAAGCCTTGCCCCAGGCAGCATGCTTACAAAGGAGGGTGGGCCCTGCAGGACAGAGGACCATTCCCCCTGTGGAATGGCCTCAGAGATCCACCTCCCTCTCTGGCCAGCTGCTGGGGCTGTGGGTCCTAAGCATCATGGCTGACTCAGTAATAGACACAGGGTGAGGCGACTCCAGTAGCTGTTTTGACTGGTCTAATCCAGCCTGAGATCATCCTTGCATGAGCCCTCTGCCAAGATTATTTTTGTTTCTTTTATGATCTTTTCATTAGTGGCTCCTACAACACTAACCACAATCCATAAATACATCATCTGTTTGAAGCCCATCTGTACATTAATTGCCCTCCTTATTCACAAAATATCCACTCTCCACCCAAGCCCCTGGCCTCAGCTCCTCATTTTCCCCCCCTCAATGCCCGCCACCCATACCTCATCAATCCTTGGAAATATACTAATTCTTTTGTCATATTTTCACCCACCTTTCTTTTGAGTTCAATGAAGATCCTTGTAATCGGTTCCCACTTTCCATCCTGCCCTTCCTCCACCGTCCCAGTATCTCCACTCATAACACTGGTAAAGGGCCCATCCACTCTGGATCCCCCGTGTTTGAAATTCCTATCGGTACTAGAATACCTTCTCTAGTTTGGCCAGATTAGTATGGTAGAACTGGGATCATGATAGTGGGGCAAGAGAAAGCATTAAGAACTAGAGGAAAGTTGTGTTTCATCTTTGCTGTCTCATACCCTGTATTCTTTAATCTCCACTCTGAGATCCTTCTGTAAGGGGATGTCCAGTGCACTGCAAATAGGTTTTGGGTCTATACCCGGCAGTCCCCTCTCATTCTCCATGATAAGATTTTTTTGTTCTCATGATGCCTGTTGCCTTATCCCTTTAAAACTTTGTGATCACACAGGCTGGTATGCTTTCTCCATGTGGGCTCTGTTGCTTCAGAGCCAGATGGCTGTTTCTTTACCCTCAGGCCTTTAAGACCCCACACGCTATATCTTTAGGTAGCTGGACACCATCGGCTTTCTTCACCACATTTGCTTATGCAGCCGCTTTGTGGTCAGTAATTGTGTAGGGAAGGTGAGCATCTTAGAATGCCAATTTAATAGAACAGTGTTATTGCAATGAGGGAGTCCTTGAGCGGAGGCCCTATGTCCATCTGCTACCTTAATACTAAATCTATAAACATATGGACATAGATCTATTTCCCCATGCCCCTTTGTAAATATATGTACATATGTACATGCCTTTATTTAGACGTCTATAACTGGCCCTTGCTTCCCAGCTCACTCTTCTATACTCTTTGATTTTCCTCTTGTGCCCACTGACATGCTCAGTCTTCCTTTGGGTTTCAGTAATTCCTCTTGGTTACATTACCTTTGATCACGCCCTACCAGGCCTCCTACATCCCCCTCACTACCGTTTTCCATCACTTGTTGTACCCTTGTCTCTGGGTTTCTTTACACCACTTCCTTTCCCCCCACCGTGCTCACTCCCATGCCCAATGGAAAGGGCCGGTCACATGTTTACTCCTCCAGATTGTTCATCCAGCCTCTCTTAATTAGACAGACCTGTAAAGGTAATAACATGCACAAAACAAGACTGAGCTAAACCAAGCAGCAAAAAGAAAAAAAAAACAAACAAAAATGAAAACAAAACCCAACCCAAATCCAATGACACTAAAAGAAAACAACACTAACCAGAAAGAAAAGTACAAGGACTGTGTGGTGAACTTTAGGAGTGTTTTCCAGTCCAGTCTGTGGGGGCACCGAACCCTGACCACAAAGTCCACCTTTGGCATTCCCCGGGGACTTTGATGCTCCGTTTTCTTACTCTTCCGCTGCACTCTCTTAGTGTCATGCATCGAAGTGGCAGGATCAGTTCGGGCGCAGTTCCCACACTGTGTGTCCAGTGTTGTCCCCTCTAAGGCTATGGGTCTTTGAGGGACGTTTCTCATCGTGGGGCTGCCCATGTGGTCTTCTCTGTGGATTGGCTTCTCTGATTGGGAACATCATCCTCAAGGTGTATTGGGCCAGGATGTGCTCCATTCTCCCCTCCTCCCCCTTGTTCTGCCCTGTGTTCACTGATCAGATATGTCCCTCTCCGCGAGCTGCAGATCCGGTGCCATCCTGTGAAATACAATCTTTTGGGGCTGCAAGGATGTGGGGGGGTGGGTATCAGCTCAGATCTTTTGAGATTCCAGGAGATATTGACTGCTCGATGGGCACAGTTCTGTGGGGCACCGTGCTCTTGGTCCAGACGCTGGTTGTGAATATGACTTTGTTGTTAACCAGTTGTGTGTCTCTGGGTCAACTCCCGTGTGTTTTTGAGTGAGTTTTCTAATCTGCAAAGTAAATGTACAGGATTATCCAGACTCCCATGTCAGCAAGTTATCGAGAGGGGTTAATCAGAGACTGTTTCATATAGTGTGTACCTGCGCGCCGCATTCTAGACCTGCGATGGCAATTATGAGCTCAGGATAGAGATGGTGTCCAGCAGGTAACATACGTGGCTCCATATTGAAACAGGAAGCCCACTGTGGAGATTTGGTCCTTCCGTTGATGGCCACTGGCCACCTAGTCTTCTCCTGCTATAACTGCTTCACTGGCTCAGCAGCTGAGCCAGAAGCCAGTGATATCATAACCAGGTGGCTAACTGGGCCAAAGGGCTGATAGATATTTGTTATTTTGTTGTCTTGGGAAACCCACCTACCCTCCATGCAAACCTTCTGGTGTGAGTTATCTGTGGAAGGAATCATAGGCTCACAGTAATTCACATCTTTCTTCTTGAAAATGTGCCCATATTCCTTTCTGAACCTGACAAGGTGGCCCCTGTGTCCACCAAGAAATTTACTGCCTGGCCTCCTACTTGGAGAGTTAGCCTGGGCTTTTGGCGGCGAAGTGAAACAGAGCCCTGACCCCTTCATTGAACTTCTTCAAGCATTATTGTCTCTTGCTTGGGTCTTTCTACGTGCAGATGAGGCCCATCCACTCTAGTGGAGGGTCGTGCACCTCTCCTGGGGTTTTCAAGGCACTGATTTTTCCAGTGTCCTTCTTTCCTGCAGTAGGCACATTGGTCCTTCCCCATGGCTTGGCGGTGCCCACAGGTTAGTCTCTCCGTGAGTGGGCCATGCTCTCCTTTTCCTGAGTCTCTGGGGTATCTCATGGCAATTCCTAGTATTTTAGCTAGCTTCTTTGTCTCTGTCGTGCTAGGGTCATCTCTGTTGTTATACACTCAATGAGCCACTTGTACCAAATCGCTAAGATTTTTCCCTTCAAACCCTTCCCACTTCTTTGTCATGTCTGAGGCAGACTGACTGAGTAATAAAGGCAATACTTATTGCCCTCCTGTTTTCAGTGCCTCCGGGCCGTTAGGGGTATAAAGCCCGTAGGCTTCCCTCAGCCACTCTAGAAAGGCAGGCGGATATTCTCTTATAGGAACCTGAAAATTCTCACTGACCTTAGATAAATTCATAGGTTTCCTAGCTCTTCTGCAGAGGGTCATGTAAGAGCAATGGTTGATACCTGGTAAAGTCCTCTGGGCCTTGCTAGGAATTGAGATCCCACATTGTTGGTGTAGTGGCCAAAAGAGTTTCTCTCAAGTGGGGAGTGCCCGCTCGCTGACCATCAGGTTCACTGACTGCTTACTGGGCCTCTGTCTGGAAGGGCTACCCTCCTCCGTTGTGAACAGCACCTGGAGAAGTTGTTGGCAAGCATTCCAGGTGGGCTGATGAGTATGGAAGTCATACCAGTACTAGTGTGTGTGGGGGGCTGCTTGTAAGGGGTGGGGGTGAGTTTGGGGGGCCGGTGGGGGAGGGAGTGACTCAATAAGGGCCTGTTAGAAGTTTTCTATTTCTGGACCCTAGAAACCTTATAGGGCGGGGGTTGAAAGAAAGGGTTTGAAGCCAGCTCTCCCACTCCCAGAGTTCTCCTGCAAAATGGGATAAAGCCGATTAGGGGAGAGTGATGGGGAGGAGAGGGGAGGGGAGGGGTGGGGGAGTGATGGGGGAGGGGAGGGGTGAGGGAGGGGAGGGGTGGGGGAGGGTGATGGGGAGGGATGGCCTCCACCTATGTGGTTTTGGGAACTTGGACCGTTTGTTTTTCCGGTCCTTCCATGTTTCCTGAAACCTTGGAAACAAGGGCCCTTTCTTTGCGGGAGGGAGTAAGTCTTTTATATTTGCAGGCTTCTTAGTGGCAATGTCAGCCCACACTTGAAGTAACGGGATCAGATCGGGATATCCTGGTTCCCTTTAACCAAAACTATGAACTCTTAGTAATAGGGGATGGGAAAACTAGTCTTGCCTGGGTCAATCAGGGACTCCTTCTGCCCCATCACTTTTAAACAAATTGTAGAGTTTCCAAGCTTTTGGGTTGAAACCACATCCTCTTGGTGAATGCCGAGAGCAGGGGTCCTCAAACTACAACCTGTGGGCCACATGCAGACAGCCGAGGACGTCGATCCTTTCTGCCGGGTGTATGTGTCCCATTTATTTTTTTTTTTGAACTTCAAATCAAGATGTGCAGTGTGCACATGAATTTGTTCGTAATATTTGTTTTTTTAAACTATAGTCTTTCCTTCAAAAGGCCCGAGGGATAGTGAACTGGCCCCTGGGGTAAACAGTTTAAGGACCCCTGCCCTAAGGTATCCTGGACTTAGGGGTTATTAATCTCCCAGCCCTGAAACATCCCTGAACATTCTACCCGTTGTAGGAGGCACCATGGGAATTTGGACCCCGGGTAATTTACAAGCCTTTACTCCATTTGAACCCAAGAAAATTCAAAATGACTTTGGCAGTTACTCTATTTTGGTCACTTTTGACTCGTCCTGCACTAGCCCATTATTTCCATTTAACTCTATAACGCGAAGCATGATGTTTTCATAACATTAAAAAATGTATATATTAATACATATATATATATTTATAACTATGAAAGTCCACAACAAAAAGAAAATTTTTTCCCAAAATTAAAATTGAAGCGTTATAGGGTTAAAAAGAAGGATGGGTCTTATCAGCGGGTCCAAGACCTTAGCATCATAAATGAATCAGTGATCCGACTGCACCTAGTAGTGCCCAAACCTGTGCCCTCCTAGGGGAAAGTGTGAATGCTTTTATCCCTCTTCCTGTACTTCCAATGAACAAACACACATGTCTGGTAATCCTAAGATTATTTTTGTTTCCTGTGACACTCACCTAATTTCAAGGCCACTGCCACCTCACAAGCTTAGCCTTGTCGTAGTCAAACTGTTCACCTTTTAGACCGTTTGTTTTTCTCAGAAGTTATCGGGTGATTAAAGCTTCTGAACCAAGTGTGCCAGGTCCACGACTACCATCTCCTGGACCACCTCAACCTTATCCATCCTGGATAAAGTTGCCCTCAATGGACAACCCCTCCCAGCAGTGTAGGAAGGGTATGGACCCAAAGCCCCACCTCGCCCCTTTTGCCAGCAGGAAGCAGCTAGAGATGTCGTCGCCCAGTACCCCCAAAGATTTGGGTCCATGTCTCTTCAGTGGGGCAAATGTTAGGTAGCTATACTAGGGACTGGGGCATCCGTTATGCATGCCCATAGGGCCAAGATAAGAGCCCAGTTAGGAGAGGCACCCTGTGCATGCTCAGAGGTCCAGATTTCTGGCCATGAAGGGGAGGTCACCTGGGTGGTTCCTGTACCTGGATTGACCAATCTAGGCCATGTAAATTCAATTCAGCCACTGGGGTCGGCCAGACTTGCCCACCACGCCTCCCTAACGCTCATAAAACTCTCTTGAGTGCAGACCAGGCTTCTGCATGATTTCTCTCTCACTCAGGAAGGCTCTTTGGAGGCAGCTGTGCTGCATATGAGTGGCTGGTGGATACTGTTCAGATGCATGGCTTTCTGCTTGCAAGGGTTTTTGTTTCAGCTGACTGTAAGGGAGGAGGTAGTACGTCTGGATCACAGAGTATCCATGTCCACAAAAGAGGCTGCTCATTCCACAGTCCTGGAAGTGCTTTATGAAAACCCTCTGCTTTGCAATGTCACTCCTTGTAGATTAGAGTGGGAGGGGCTGGGAGCAAGGTATGCTGCCTCTTACTCCCAGTTGCAGGTTTCTGGATGCTGATTGTATCTCTTACAGCATCAGTTAGTGGGCTTGTTGTCTGCATCAGGCTTTGTTCACGGAGATCCTCCAGCTAGTTGGTGGTGTGTGTGCATGAGCAGAGGCTTCCTGCCAATCCCCCATGAGTAGTAGAGCTCCCATGGTGTGGACTCCATGAAAGCCTTGCCCCAGGCAGCATGCTTACAAAGGAGGGTGGGCCCTGCAGGGCAGAGGACCATTCCCCCTGTGGAATGGCCTCAGAGATCCACCTCCCTCTCTGGCCAGCTGCTGGGGCTGTGGGTCCTAAGCATCATGGCTGACTCAGTAATAGACACAGGGTGAGGCGACTCCAGTAGCTGTTTTGACTGGTCTAATCCAGCCTGAGATCATCCTTGCATGAGCCCTCTGCCAAGATTATTTTTGTTTCTTTTATGATCTTTTCATTAGTGGCTCCTACAACACTAACCACAATCCATAAATACATCATCTGTTTGAAGCCAATCTGTACATTAATTGCCCTCCTTATTCACAAAATATCCACTCTCCACCCAAGCCCCTGGCCTCAGCTCCTCATTTCCCCCCCCTCAATGCCCGCCACCCATCCCTCATCAATCCTTGGAAATGTACTAATTCTTTTGTCATATTTTCACCCACCTTTCTTTTGAGGTCAATGAAGATCCTTGTAATCGGTTCCCACTTTCCATCCTGCCCTTCCTCCACCCTCCCAGTATCTCCACTCATAACACTGGTAAAGGGCCCATCCACTCTGGATTCCCCGTGTTTGAAATTCCTATCGGTACTAGAATACCTTCTCTAGTTTGGCCAGATTAGTATGGTAGAACTGGGATCATGATAGTGGGGCAAGAGAAAGCATTAAGAACTAGAGGAAAGTTGTGTTTCATCTTTGCTGTCTCATACCCTGTATTCTTTAATCTCCACTCTGAGATCCTTCTGTAAGGGGATGTCCAGTGCACTGCAAATAGGTTTTGGGTCTATACCCGGCAGTCCCCTCTCATTCTCCATGATAAGATTTTTTTGTTCTCATGATGCCTGTTGCCTTATCCCTTTAAAACTTTGTGATCACACAGGCTGGTATGCTTTCTCCATGTGGGCTCTGTTGCTTCAGAGCCAGATGGCTGTTTCTTTACCCTCAGGCCTTTAAGACCCCACACGCTATATCTTTAGGTAGCTGGACACCATCGGCTTTCTTCACCACATTTGCTTATGCAGCCGCTTTGTGGTCAGTGATTGTGTAGGGAAGGTGAGCATCTTAGAATGCCAATTTAATAGAACAGTGTTATTGCAATGAGGGAGTCCTTGAGCGGAGGCCCTATGTCCATCTGCTACCTTAATACTAAATCTATAAACATATGGACATAGATCTATTTCCCCATGCCCCTTTGTAAATATATGTACATATGTACATGCCTTTATTTAGACGTCTATAACTGGCCCTTGCTTCCCAGCTCACTCTTCTATACTCTTTGATTTTCCTCTTGTGCCCACTGACATGCTCAGTCTTCCTTTGGGTTTCAGTAATTCCTCTTGGTTACATTACCTTTGATCACGCCCTACCAGGCCTCCTACATCCCCCTCACTACCGTTTTCCATCACTTGTTGTACCCTTGTCTCTGGGTTTCTTTACACCACTTCCTTTCCCCCCACCGTACTCACTCCCATGCCCAATGGAAAGGGCCGGTCACATGTTTACTCCTCCAGATTGTTCATCCAGCCTCTCTTAATTAGACAGACCTGTAAAGGTAATAACATGCACAAAACTAGACTGAGCTAAACCAAGCAGCAAAAAGAAAAAAAAACAAACAAAAATGAAAACAGAACCCATCCCAAATTCAATGACACTAAAAGAAAACAACACTAACCAGAAAGAAAAGTACAAGGACTGTGTGGTGAACTTTAGGAGTGTTTTCCAGTCCAGTCTGTGGGGGCACCGAACCCTGACCACAAAGTCCACCTTTGGCATTCCCCGGGGACTTTGATGCTCCGTTTTCTTACTCTTCCGCTGCACTCTCTTAGTGTCATGCATCGAAGTGGCAGGATCAGTTCGGGCGCAGTTCCCACACTGTGTGTCCAGTGTTGTCCCCTCTAAGGCTAAGGGTCTTTGAGGGACGTTTCTCATCGTGGGGCTGCCCATGTGGTCTTCTCTGTGGATTGGCTTCTCTGATTGGGAACATCATCCTCAGTCATTTTAATGGAGGTGTTGTGAAGGGTGTGGGTTCAGCAGCCACACACTGCCTCATCTCGCCTCCTCGTTGATAGGCTGTGTACCCTTATGTGAGTTGTTTAACCTCCTACCAAGCTAGTGAGAGCACTACTTTTATTAGCTTCATTTTACCGAGGCTGTGAGAGGTCAGGGGAGCGAAGGCTTACAGATTGCCAGGCATATAATATTCTAATGATAGTCAAGATATATAACTAAGCATTTCTCTGTTCTTGGTTCTGTCAGTACCTGGTGTGGCCACAAAGGAGAAACCTGGTTTCCTGCTATTTTGAGCATCTAATGTGAATGGCAGGAGATAAGTCACATGCTAATGAACCCTTGTGGTGTAGTGGTTAAGCATCCTGGGCCCGGCTATCAAAAGATATAGTGTCCAGGGTCTTAAAGACTGGAAGATAAACAAGGGGCCATCTAGCTAAGAAACAACAAAGCCCACATGGAAGAAGCCACCAGCCTATCTCGACATGATCGCTGAAGACAAAGCGGGTGCATAAGCAAATGCGGGCATGTTTTCCTGATGTGCACTCACCCTTTACATAAAACTCTCTCTTATACATACGCGTTTCTGTGGATTTGTTTCGCTAAGGCACCCAGACTAACATAAGCAGCATGGAACGCATTTAAGAAGCCTAGATAAAGGCAGGGCAGGATATTTGGAGGGACTGGATCCAGAATTAGAGAGGAAGGGGTCCTGGAGGTGAAACGGGCTGCTAGCTCCCTGTCCCAAGGGGGACAATGAGACTGCTGGCTCCCATGAAGATTTACAGTCTTGAAAACTCCATATAGGGTCACTGTGGTTGGAATCCACTGGACGGCAGTGGCCTTTTGGGATTGAAGGTGGAAGCCACGAACGGCTTCCTGCCATTGAGCCAAAGAGCCTGCGGGGAGTGTGTGAACTTCTGGAATACAGCGAACAACCTCTGCACATCTGCTTTTCGTGCTGCCCAAGTCATGCATTGACATTTGTCCAAAAGTGAACCATCACAGCTGCTCTCTCAGGAAGCTGGGGGCTGAGCCCGCTGGTTCCACTCCGTCAGCATTTCTGGTCCGGGTACCTGCCCTCTGCCCCAGCACAGGCAATGGGCTTTTGGAAGCAGTGCTCCCTGGGTAGTGGGTGTGATTTGGCTCCTCTGGCCTAACATGATGAATGCTGAGAGGGGGTGGATACTAGGGGGTTAAGCTCCCTGACCTTTCCCTAGCCCAGGGGAAAACTTACTATTTAAAGTAAGTTTTAGACAGAATCTTTAGAAAGATAAATTGTTTACTTAATGTACACAATTACTCCCCAACACATCTGTTTTGTGTCTGCTCAACTCAACCTCATAGGCTATGGATGACCTTGAGCAAGTTTTTAAAGTCACAATGGGTTTCTACCAGGATTGAGAGTTCAGCTCTCTCAACTCTCCAACTGGTTATTAGCACCATAGTCTCATTTCTATTTATGGATTTACTTTGTTTGAGGGAAAAAAGACTCCCAATTCAACTATATTTTATTAGGAACTCCTTTGCTATGTTTTACACAAGAAAAAGGCACAAACCGCTGTTCTGGATGAAGGAGAGCATCCGCATGAGGCCCCAATGGTGTCGGAAGGACCCACAGCCACAGTTACTTAAATAAAATGACACCCATTCTGTCCTGCTGACTCTGACTCATAGTGACTCTGTGTAGGGATCCTGAAGTTGCTACCTTTACAGGAAGCAATAACCTCATCTTTCTCCTGTGGAATGACTAGTGGCTTTGAACCAGCGACCTTGCTGTTAATAGTCCAACACTATCCAGCATCACCACCTGAGCTCCTGAAAGCTTAAATGAGACATGGAAAACAAACACCTTTGTCACAAAACTGTCCCTGAAGACGGATCAATTCATGGAGTTGCGGGAGGGCCTGTGAGAGCATGAGCGGGACCTTCATTGGGATGTGCACACGACCGTATATCGCTGAGTCTGGCCCGGGGAGTGGACGCAAGCACACTGCCTGATGGACAAGCTTTCTACTGCCAGTCGGCAGTAGGAAAGAACTCAATGGTGGCTGAATGTGTGGCCCCTCAAAATGGATTTAGGGTCTCCACATAGACTCTCACTGTGAGCCACAGCCTATTGCTCAAAATTTAAGCTCAAATATGACTTAAATGCCTAACATTCTGTTTCCTTAAACTAGAGTACTGCCAGGATCAACTAGAGGCCTGGATGACCTATCAGGTCTGAACAACGATCTCGAATCACTTCACATGATCCATTCCACCAGTCATGTCACCAGTCACACCTCCTCACTTACCCATTCCAGAGACTGTGCCTGTATAACCTATCGACTAACACATTCCCACATGTCGTGATTATGAAACCAACCATCATGCTGGAATAAGGACCAATCACGATGTAAGGGGCAGGGTCAGTGGGAAAGCAAGATAGGGGCTGAGGGGAGCCAAGAGGGTCCCGTCACTCAATCCCTAAACCTGATCTAATATCACTAGACTGGGGTCTTCCTCACATCTCAAGGGCACCCGATTCATGATTGAAGTGAATTGTGTTTATTCAATCTTTGTTCTGCTTGCCGTCCTGCTATGCTGCCTCCTCTTCTTGCTTTATGTTGTGGTGGCAAATGGCTTGAGAGGGATTTGACATAGGGAGAAAGCCCACCCACATCAACTGTCACCAGAAGCAGACACTAAGTTCATTTCTCTCACCTCACAGAACTATGCACATCAGACACTGGTAGAGCTGCCCGGAAGGGGAACCCTTAGTGCAGTGGTTCTCACCCTGTGGGTTGCGACCCCTTTGGGAGTCATATGACCCTTTCACAGGGCTCGTCCAATTCATAACTGCAGCAAAATTACAGTGATGAAGTAGCAAGAAAATCATTTAATGGTCAGGGGGTCACCACAACAAGAGGACCTGTATTAGGAAGGTTGAGAACCACTGCCTGAGTGTGCTTAGGACTTTGCTGCCCTCAGGGTCACCAGACATTCCTGAAGGCAGAGTCACTGCAGGAAGCCCTTCTGGGAAATGCCCTGAAGCCAGGTCTCAACCAACTCCATCCACCCTCACCCTCCTAGATCCTAATCATAGGCCGCTTGGAAATGCTCTCTGCCACTTCAAAGACTGTAAGTCCATGGGAGCAGAAAGCCTCCTCTTTCTCCCTTGGAGTGGTGGCTGGTGAGTTCAAACTGCTCACCTTCTGGCTAACAAAACCCACAGACCAGCTCCCCCTGAGCTCAGTTTGGTTTGCCGCACAGCACACATTGTTGGGAACCTTCTGAAGTAGCTGTGCCATGTGCAGGTTGGGGGATTTCGCACAAGATGCAGAATTCAACCCTCTTTTGGCAAAAATAATTTTTGCAATAGCCTTGTATTCTCTTCTGGATCTGAGTAGCAGCTACTCTCATGCAGTCCTAGCATATACATGCATGCACAGTCCTCCCAAATCCCTAAGGTCTTATGCCGAGTCTGCTCCATGCTTTCCTGTGTCCTATGTGGTGCTGTAGGCACCCAAGGCATGGGCTCTGCAGCCTGGGTTCAAATCTCTCCTTTCCACTTCCTCACTGTGTGGTCATAGGCTCATGACTTTATCATCCTGTGCCACTGATTTTTCATCTGTAAAATGAGGCAAGAATAGAGTCCACACATAGGCTTCTTAAGTGAAATAATTGAATTATTATATACAAAAAGCTTAGAACATTGCTCGGCATCTTGCAAATACTGTTAGGTAGCTTAGCATAGGGACTGGGTCATCCATTACATATGCTCAGGTTCAAACTTCCGGCCAGGAAGGGGTGGTACACCTAGGTGGGTGTTACACCTGGATTGGCCCATCTGGGCCAGGTGAATTCAATCCAGCCAATGGGGTTGACCAGGACCATCAACCATGCCTCCCTATGGAGGAATTGAAAAGGCAGGATCTTGACCTCTCCGATGTCTCCCTTCACCCACTTTTCTGTTGTCCGTCCCCCAGGGAGGAGGTCACATGTAGATACTTGTAATCGGTTCCCTCTTTCCAATCCACCCTCCCGCTACCCTCCCAATATCACCACTCACAAATTATCAAGGTTTCTTGAGGGATGGGGGAGCGGGGAGGAAGGGGTAAAAATGAGGACTTGATTGATGCCAAGGGCTTATGTGGAGGCAAATGTTTTGAGAATAATGAGGGCAGTGAGTGTACAATGTGCTTTACACAATTGATGTATGTATGGATTGTGATAAGAATTGTATGAGCCCCTAATAAAACGATTTCAAAAAAAAAGAAAAGAAAGAAAAGGCAGGATCCTGGAGCGCACGTAGTGACTTTCTCTCCAGCAGCTTCTAGGCAAGCTGTGCAGGGGTGAGGGGCCCTGAGGTGCCTGTGTAAACCTGAAACTTCTTCTCTCAAAAAACTCACTTGGATCACAATCCAGGCTGCGGAGTGAATTTTTCTCTCGCGAAGCCAAGGACTGAGGTATATTTCTCCCACGAGAGATCTAACAATAGTATCTCTTATTATATCATTAGGAGCCCTGGTGGTGTAGTGGACTATGCATTAACCTGCTAATCGCAAGGTCAGGGGTTTGAACTGACTAGCCCGTCCGTGGGAGAAATATGAGGTTGTCTATTTCTGTAAGGCAATGGTTCTCAACCTTCTGAATGCCGCCACCCTTTAATACAGTTCATGTTGTGGTCACCTGCAACCATAAAATTATTTTCATTGCTACTTTATAACTGTAATTTTGCTATCGTTATGAATTGGATGACCCCTGTTAAAGGGTTATTTGATCCCCAAAGGGGTCGCGACCCACAGGTTGCGACCCCTGCTGTAAGGATTTAAAGTCTCAAAACCCCAAAGGGGCAGATCTTTGTCCTATTGGGAGTCAATAAAATGGTAGTTAGGTTTTTTTCTGCATCAGTATCAGATTCTGGTGGCAATCTCAGTCATCCTGCATTGTGGTCTGGTTTGAACTCCGGAAATGACTGCCCTGGTTTGAGGTGAGGGCCACGGTGCTTCAGTGGTAGACCTCTCATCGTCTTTCACCGGGAAGACCCGGGTTTGATTTGCAGCCAATGTGCCCCAGACTGTCAGTGAAGGTTTGTGTGTTGCTACGACACTGAGGCTTCAGTGGTGTTTCCAGACTGAAACAGAATAATGAAGAAAGACCTGATCATCCCCATCCACACATTGACCTATGGCCCACCACTGTTGGCTTCCTCTCCCAGTCCTGATGGTAGCACAGATTGGCACAGTTTGCTCCACTGCCCATGAGGTGCCCATGAGAGGCTGAGTCGACAACCACAGTCAAGATCAACAGCTTAAACTCCATTCTGGGTCTATGGAAACAAGAACAACCTTCTGAAATGAGGTCACATTGCTATTTGGGACTGGGAGGATGCCTTTGTGATATGGATTGCACTCTGGATCCCGAGGGGGACTTTTAAACACAGCCACATAGCAGCTCCGGAAATTGTCATAGTGAGAAGGCAGGTTAAAAAAAAAAAAAGCTTTTACTGGCTTGCTCAAAGGAGGCTGCAGGTAGATTGTGGGGTGGAAAACTCCTCTGGAAATGAAAAGTTTTTTTCCTTACATATGCATCATTTCTTCTGGTCCTGAAAGAAAACACAAAGCAGACGAGAGAAGGAAACGGAGACTAGCAGTCATCTTGTTGGTATTCCCACAGCACCCCCTCCTTAAGCACTTGCTGCCATCTCATCCAACTCCACTCAGTGTATTTCCACCCGGCAATGATGCAGAAATGTCTGCGCACTCCAGTTTGATTGTAGTCGGGCAACGATTATGGCTTTGACGTTCAACTGAGCATGGCAGGACGTCTAGAAACAATTATAACCAGCACCTGCTCTGTCTGTGCTGTGGGCAGGCAGTGACGGATTCCCAGCCTCCGGAACACTAGTGTTCCCTCCCAGCTCAGGATAATGACGGTGACACTCGGCCCCCTTGTTGTCTGGGGAGCTCAAGGAGCTCTCCTCTGAAACCTCAACTTATGGGCATTTCTTTAAGTGAAGACATCAAATTAGTGACTGGAAAGGAAGGCGTAGGAGATGATTATTGGCCACAAGACAAGCCTCAACCGCCTCCAGAGAGCATGTCTCCTAAGTGCCAAGTCGGCGGCGACAGCTCGGGGGCCCTGGGTCACTGGGTGGTGTTGAGCGGGGACTCTGTGGCCCCGGCGTGGGACGCTGGCGGGTGCAAGTTCAAGAGGGTCAGGGGATGATGCCTCCCCACGCCCCTGCCCTCCCCCAGCAAGGGCGCTCTGGGATGCTGGGTCCTTGAGGCCCCGGTTGGCGGGGCCGCCCACGGTCAAGGCTTCGGGCACACGCGCGGGTGCGCTGAGGCCTGCGCCGTGCAGGGGTCTGGGCTCAGGCAGGTGGTCGCGGCGGCTCCGTGGGCGGGCGGGCGCCCAGCAGGACGACCGACGATCCCCGGCGCGTCGCCGGCACCCAGCGCCCGGGCGTAGAGGCGGGCGGGGGGGCTGCGCTCCGTCGCCGCCAGGGCCCCCTCCCTCCGCGCCCCCCCCGCGCCAGGTGAGCCTGGACTGGGCCTCGGCGGGCCGCGGGGCTGCCCTCTCGCCGCCCTCCAGCGCCCCCTCGGGGCCGGGCCGCGCCAAGCCGGGCGGCCGCCGGCCGAGGCTGGGGGTTGGGAGGGGCGGGGGTCGCGGGCGGGTCGCTCGTTCGGCCGCTGGCGGGGGGGCGGGGGCCGGCTCGGCTTGCCCTGGCGGCGGTGGTGCCGTGAGGAGGAGTCCGCGCTCCTCTGTGGCGGCGGCGGCGGCCGGCTCTAGGCCGGGTTTTGGCGCCGCCCGCCTGCTGCCTCCTGGGGGCTCCTGAACTCCAGCCCCCTCTCTATCAGCCTCTCACTCCATCTCAATATGTCTCAAGATGGCGGCCAATGTGTGATCGATGTTTCAATATTGGAAGCGCTTTGATTTACAGCAGCTGCAGGTCAGGCTTCTCCTCTCTCGGCCTCTCGCTCGGGGGTGGGGGCTGCGGGCGGTCGCGGCCTCCCCGGGGGCGCCGGGCTGCCTTGCGGCCAGGGGGCCGCGGCGGAGGGGAGGAGGTGGGTGCCGGGGAAAGCGGGGCCGACTCGGAGACAAGTCCCTCTCACTCCCCGGCCCCCATTGATAACTCGCTTGATCGGAAATTGATCCTCTTTGTTCAATTCATCGATCAGCCCAAGATGGCGCTGGGAGCCGCCGCCGCCACCGCTGCCCCTCGTGTCTGCCCCCTCCCCTGGCGCCCCCCCCCCCCGGCCCCGAGCCGCCGCCGCGGGACCGGGGAGGGGGCGGCACCGGGCGCCCGCGGGGTGCGCAAAAAAAACAAAAAAAAAAGAACTTGAGGAAAGTTGTGTTTTTCTTTACTGTCTCATACCCTGTATTCTTTTATCTCCTCTCTGAGATCCTTCTGTAAGGGGATGTCCAGTGCACTGCAAATAGGTTTTGGGTCTATACCCGGCCGTCCCCTCTCATTCTCCATGATAAGATTTTTTTGTTCTCATGATGCCTGTTGCCTTATCCCTTTGAAACTTTGTGATCACACAGGCTGGTATGCTTCCTCCATGTGGGCTCTGTTGCTTCTGAGCTAGATGGTTGCTTCTTTACCTTCAAGCCTTTAAGACCCCACACGCTATATCTTTTGGTAGCTGGACACCATCGGCTTTCTTCATCACATTTGCTTATGCAGCCGCTTTGTGGTCAGTGATCGTGTAGGGAAGGTGAGCATCGTTTAATGCCAATTTAATAGAACAATGTTCTTGCAATGAACGAGTCCTTGAGCGGAGGCCCTATGTCCATCTGCTACCTTAATACTAAATCTATAAACATATGGACATAGATCTATTTCCCCATGCCCTTTTGTAAATATATGTACATGCCTTTATTTAGACATCTATAACTGGCCCTTGCTTCCCAGCTCACTCTTCTATACCCTTTGATTTTCATTTTGTGCCCACTGTCATGCTCAGTCTTCCTTTGGGTTTCAGTAATTCCTCTTGGTTACATTACCCTTGATCACGCCCTACCAGGCCTCCTGCATCCCCCTCACCACCGATTTCCATCACTTTTTGTTCCCTTATCTCTGGAGTTCTTAACACCACTACCTTTCTTCCCACCTCCCTCTCTCGCATGTCCTCCAGGATGTGCTAGTTCCGTTTTTTTTTCTCCTCCAGATTGTTCGTTCAGCCTATCTTATTTAGACAGACCTGTAGAGGCAATAACATGCACAAAAACAAGAAAGAACAAAACCAAGCAGCAAAATAAACAAAACAACAAAAATCCAATTACAATAAAAGAAAACAAAGGTCAACAAGATAGAAAAGCTCATAGATAGTTTAAGGACTATGTGTTGGCCTTTAGAAGTGTTTTCTAGTCCAGTCTTTTGGGGCACCAAACCCTGACCCTAAAGTCCACCTTTAGCATTTCCTTGGGATCTTGCTGCTCCTTTTACTTGCTCTTCTGCTGTACCCCCTTAGTGTTATGCCTCGGTGTAGCGAGATCAGTTTGGGGGTAATTCCCACACTGTGTCTCCAGTGTTGTCCCCTCTAGGGCTATGGGTCTTTGAGGGACGTTGTGTCTCGTCGTGGGGCTGGCCATGTGGTCTTCTATGTGAACTGACTTCTCTGAGTGGGAACATCATCCTCAAGGTCTGGTGGGACAGGATGTGCTCCACTCTCCCCTTCTCCCCTTCATCTCTGTGTGCTCTGATCAGATAATGTCTCTGTCCAGGAGATGCAAATTCAATGCTATCCTCTGAAATAAAATCTTTGGGAGGGGTTGTGGGGAATATCTGCTCAGATCTTTGGTGTGTCCAGGAGAGAGGGACTGCTCGGCTGGGCACAGCCACGAGGGGCTCAGAACTCTGGCTCCAGAAAATGGTTGTAAGTTTGGCTTTGTTTTTAACCAGTTGTGTGCCTCTGGGTCAACACCTGTGTTTTTTTGAGTTAGTTTTCTGATCCGAAAAGTAAAGGTACTCCATTGTCCAGACTCCCATGTCACCAAGTGATCGATAGGGGCTAACCAGAGCCTGATTCAAATAGTGTGGATCTGTTAGGTGCCTTCTAGACCTGGGGTGGTGATTCTGAGCCCAGGACAACAATAATGTCCGAGAGGTGATATAGGTGGCTCCAAATTGAAACAGGAAGACCACTGTGGAGATTTTGTCCTTCCACTGATGGCCACAGGCCACCGCCTCACGTCCTGCAAAAACAGTTTCCATGGCTCAACAGCCAAGCCAGGGGCCAGTGCCATAAAAATCATATGGCTAACTGGGACAAAGGGCAGACAGATATTTTTTATCATGATGTCTTGAGAAACCCACCTAACCTCCATGCAAATCTTCTGGTGTGAGTTATTTTTGGAAGCAATCATATGCTGACAGTAATTCAAATCTTTCCTTTTGACAATTTGCCTGTACTCTTTTCTGAACCTGAGAAGGTAATCCCTGTGTCCACTAAGAAATTGACTGGCTGGCCTCCTACTTGGACAGTTAGCCTGGGATCCTGGGGACCAAGTGAAACAGAGCACTGACACCTTCATTCAGCTTCTTCAAGCATTATTGTCTCTTGCTTGGGATTTTCTAGGTGTGGATGAGGCCCGTCCTCTCTATTGGAGGGTTGTCTGCTTCTCCTGGGGTATTCAAGGCACTGATTTTTCCAATGTCCTTCTTTCCTGCAGTAGGCACATTGATCCTGCCCCATGGCTTGGCGGTGCCCACAGGTCAGTCTCTCCGTAAGTGGGCCATGCTCTCCTTTTCCTGAGTCTCTGGGGTCTCTCATGGCAATTACTAGTATTTTAACTAGTTTCTTTGTCTCTGTCGTGGTAGGATCATCTCTGTTGTTACACACCCGCTGAGCCACTTGTACCAAATCACTAAGATTTTTCCCGTCAAACCCTTCCCACTTCTTTTTCATGTCTGAGGCAGACTGAGTAATAAAGGCAATACTTATTGCCCTCCTGTTCTCGGGGCCTCCAGGCCGTTAGGGATATAAAGCCCGTAGGCTTCCATCAGTCACTCTAAAAAGGCACGCAGACATTCTCTTGTAAGAGCCTGAAAATTCTCACTGACCTTAGATAAATTCATAGGTTTTCTAGCTGTTCCACTGAGGGCCTGCAAGAGAAACTGGTGATACCTGGTTAGGCCTTCTGTGCCTTGCAAGGAGTTTGGATCTCACATTTTTCGTGCAGTGGCAAAAAGAGTTTCCCTCACATGGGGAGTGCCTGCTGTCTGACCATCATGTCCATTGACTGCTTACTGGGCCTCTCTCTGGCAGGGCTACTGTACCTGTGTTGTGAACAGCACCTGGAGAAGTTGCTGGCAATTTCTGGAGGTGGGCTAATGCATATGGAAAACCGTTTCTATCAAGGAATCAGACCTGCTTTGTCAGAAAAAGGGATTTTGTTGATTCCAATTATACAAATCACTGGAATACAAGGGGATATATACCCAAAAAGGGACTCAGGGGTCTTCCCCAGGTGTTGGGGCTGCTTGCCTTGAGTGTAGAATGGCTGCTGCCGAATCATCCTTCTTGGGGGGTGGGGCGGTCGAGATCCCATACCAGCCCTAGTGTATGTTGGGGTGTGGACTCAGAAAGGAGTTATGAGTATTTCTCTCTCTCCAGCCCCATGCACCTGACAGGGTGGCAGTGATAATGAAGGGTCGTAAGCTAGTTCTCCCACTCCCAGAGTCCTCCTGCAAAAAGGAATAAAGCCGAGACGGAGGGGTATGGGGAGGGGTTGGGGAAGGGCAGCCTCCACCTTAGTGGTTTTAGGACCTTGGGTCTATTTTTTTTCTGGTCCTGCCATGTTTCCTGAAATCTTGAAACAAGAACCCTTTCTGTTGCAGGAGGAAGTAAGTCTTTTGTTTATGCTGGCTTATTAGTGGCAATGTCATTCTACGCATCAATTTTAGGGATCAGATAGGGATGTCCTGGTTCCCCATAAACATAACTATGAACTCTGAGAAATAGGGGAAGGGAAAACGAGTCTTGCATGGGCAAATCAGGAACTCCTTCTGTCCAATCACCTTTAAACAAATTGCGGAGTCTCCAGGCTTTAGGGCTGAAACTACATTCTCTTTGTGAGCGCCTAGAGCAGGGGTCCTCAAACAATAGCCTGTGAGCCACATGCGGATAGCCGAGGACCTTGATCCTGTCCGCCGAGTGTTTGTGCCCCGTTTGTTTGTGTGTTTTGTTTAAACTTCAAAATAAGGTATGTGCAGGAAGCATAGGAATTTGTTCATAGTTTTGTTGAAACGATAGTTCGGCCCTCCAACTGATCAGAGGGACAGTGAACTGGTCCCTGTTTAAAGAGTTTAAGGACCCCTGGCCTAGAGAAATCAGAAATCCGTAGTTCTGGGGAGAGCACTCCTGTTAAGGAGGTTTCCTTTCTAAGCAAGCCCAGACAGTGGCAATTGGATCTCGGTGCACCTCGAAATGTTGTAGCCACTCTCCATTCCCAGAAAGAAAACTACTCCGACCGCTGGCAAGTTCAACAGAAAAAGTTTTTTTTCCTGAGCAGCCCCAGTCTAATTGACCAAAGGTTTTTATACTTTTGCAATGTGCAGGTGTGCAAGCAGGCAGAGTAGAGAAGCAGGGTGTTGCAGTTAGTCATTCTTAGTTGAACAAAGACTGCTCTGGTCGCTCTCGCGAATCTTCTGAGCATCCATATCCTTTGGGACATTCCCTTGGGCACATCTGCACAGCCTACCTCCCCTATATCAGCTAGTTCATTTACAGTTCATAGCTACTTTATTTACTTTACATGGTGCCTTCTGTCAGCTCATAATGGCTTCACTCTTGTCAAGGCTGTTTAAGCTTTTCCCAGAGATCCTATATAGCCGCCATTGTGGCCATGGGGAAACGGGGCCTGTGACCCTGGCCAAGATGGTGCCCACCAGCCCAAACATGTGGAAGGGCACTGCCTAGGGAGCTGGTTGAATAGACCTGGGAGTTAGCCCTGCCTTCTCCTGGGAGCCAAATATTTCCCTTTTCCCCTCCATTCCCTTTCTCCTGGCTTTTCAAACAAGCTGCTTTAGCCCTATAATGCCCAGCACAACATTTTTATAACATTTAATTGAAACTTATCTAGTACCAAACTTATAAATTATCAATGTGACAATTTGGTTACATTTCAAAAACATTGCACGTTTTATATATTTGAATGCCATATATACATATTGATAACTATGAAAGTAAAGAATAAAAATGTTTAAAATTATTTCCTGAATTTAAAACTTGAGGCGTTATAGTGTTAGTGTTCTACCAGTGTAGGTTTGTTCCTTGTTACAGGCTGGTTTTCCGTGGCCCAGGCTTAGGCCAATGGCATATGGAACCCTTCCTGTGTAACTGTTACCTTTAGGCTTTCAGTGTTGCTGCTTAAGGCACTTTTGGGGAAAGCTCTTACTACACAGTTCCACTGCCACGATGTTCCAGACAGAAATTCCAATTCCCTTAAGGTTCCCTGAGCTTCCAGATGCCCCTTCCCTTCAGAGATTTGAGAGTCTGCTCCCGCCAGCAGGCATCTTGGAGGGCCGTGGGGCCATTCCAAGCAGTGGTTCTCCTAGCTTGTCTAGAATAATGGTTGGACTTAAAGTCGACCTCAGTGAGTTGTCTTTGATCCCTTACTTCTTGCTGGGGCATCTTCCTGAGGCAACAGATTCAGGGCAATAAAGGGCTCGCTCTCAAGTGGGGTTTATTGACCTTGAGGCAGCAAGCTCTACATAGCCTTCTTTTGTGCTTTCTAGATGGGACTTAGCAGCTTCATACTCAGGAATTGCCCCCTTGCATGAATCCTGTCCAATTGGGATAGAGTTGACACAGAGGCTAGACAAACAAAAGCTGATACACTATGCAACTTTATTTGAGAAAGGAGAATGGTGGCCAGAGAATGGTACACTTTCCCTTCTAACCCTGATTCACCTGGAACAGTTTTGTAAAGTGATTGGAAAGTGGGCCGAAATGCCAGAAGTTACAGCATTTCTCCTTTTGAGGAGCAGTAGAGACCTTCATCCCCAGTGCACCCAGGAACCCCTAAGGCAGGCATCCTCAAACTGTGGCCCGTGGGGCACATGTGGCCTGACGACATTTATCCCACCCTCAGGGTGTTTTTGCTGCCTCTGCATGTCCTACTTAGTAGCCGATTCGTGCAATGTGCATAGGAATTTGTTCATAGTTTGGTTTTTTTTAACTATAGTCTGGTGCTCCAACGGTCTGAGGGACAGTGAACTGGCCCCCTGTGTAAACAGTTTGAGGACCCCTGCCCTAAGGGATCCTGGACTTAGGGGTTACTAATCTCCCAGCCCTGAAACATCCCTGAACATTCTACCCGTTGTAGGAGGCACCATGGGAATTTGGTCTCTGGGTAATTTACAAGTCTTTTATTCAATTTGAAGCCAAGAAAATTAAAAATGACTCAGACACTTACTTTCTTTTGATCCCTGTTGACTCCCGCTGTAGTATTCCAATATTACAATTTAACGCTATAACGCATGACCTTTTCATTCCATTCAATTAAATGTGTGTGTATAGATAGATAGATAGATAACTATGAAAGTAATTAATGAAAACAAAATTTGTTTGACCAAAGTTAATAATTGAGGGATAAAGGATTAAATAGAAGCATGGTTCTTAGCAGTGGGTCCAAACATTAGGATCATAAATGAAACAGTGATCTCAGTGCACCCAGTAGTTCCCAAACCCTGTACCCTCATAGGGGAAATTGTGGATGCTTTTACTCCCGTGCCTATACTTAGAACGAACAAACACACATGCCTGATAATCCTAAGATTTTTTTTGTTTCCTGTGACACTCACCTAATTTCAAGGGCACTGCCACCTCACAAGCCTAGCCTTGTCTCAGTTAAACTGTTCACCCTTTTGTCCGTTTGTTTGTTTTTCCAGAAGTTCTCAAGTTACCAAGCCCTCTGAACCAAGTGTGCCACCTCTAGGACCACCATCTCCTGGACCACCTCAACCTTATCCATCCTAGACCTGAATGGACAACCCCTCCCAGCAGAGTAGAAAGGGTATGGACCCAAAGCCCCACTTCACCCTTTTGCCAGCAGGAAGGACCTAAAGATGTCGTCGCCTTGTACCCCAAAGATTTGGGTCCATATCTCTTCAGGGTGTAAATTTTAGGTAGCTAGCATAGGGACTAGGTTGTCCATGATACATGCTCAGAGGGCCAAGCTAGCCACCCAGGAAAGAGTGGCACACCGAGCGTGCTCAGAGGTCCAGGTTTCCAGTCAGGAAGGCCAGGTACACCTGGGTGGGTGCTGCACCCACATTGACCCACCTAGGCCAAGTAAATTCAATTCAGCCACTGGGGTCCACCAGGGTTGCCTACCATGCCTCCCTATCTCTCCTAAAACACAATTGGATCACAAACCTGGCTTTGGCGTGAATTCTTTCTCATGCAGAGCCAAGGACCAAGGTATATCTGTCCACAGAGAGAAAAACCTAGGAAAGCTCTTTGGAGGCAGCAGCACTGCACATGAGTGGCTATTGGATACTGTTTAGATGCATGGCTTTCTATTTGGAACTTTTTTTTTGTCTCACCTGAATGGAAAGGAAGAGGTAATACTTCTGGATCACACAGTATCCATGTCCACAAATGAGCTGCTCATTCCACAGTCCTGGCAGTGCCTTTTGAAAACCCTCTGCTTTAGAATGTCACTCCTTGAAGATGGCAGTGGGAGTGGCTGGGGCCAAGTATGCTGCCTCTTACTCCCAGTTGCAGGTTTCTGGATGCTGATTGTATCTCTTACAGCATCAATTAGTGGGCTTGTTGTCTGCCTCAGGCTTTGTTCACAGAGATCCTCCAGCTAGGTGGTGGTGTGTGCGCATAAGCAGAGGCTTCCTGCCAATCCCCCATGAGTAGTAGAGCTCCCATGGTGTGGACTCCATGAAAGCCGTGCTCCAGCCAGCAGGATTACAAAGGAGGGTGGGCCCGGCAGGACAGGAGGGCCATTGCCCCTATGGAATGACCTCAGAACCCCGCCTCCCTCCCTGTCCAGCTCCTGGGACTATGGGCCCTAAGCTTCATGCCTGACTCAGGAATAGACACAGGGTGAGGCAACTCCAGGAGGTGATTTTGCTGATCTAATCCAGCCTGAGATCATCCTTGCATGTGCCCTCTGTCCAGACCTTTTTTTAAATTGTTCATGCAACACTAACCACAATGCATATATACATCGGTTGTGTAAAGCACATTTGTACATTCATTGCCCTCATTATTCTCAAAATATCCACTCTCCACCCCACCCAAGCCCCTGGCCTCAGCTCCTCATTTTTCCCCCTCCATTCGAGCTACCCTTGATAATTTACTAATTATTTTCTCATATCTTGCACTGTCTGATGTTCCTTCACCCACTTTTCTGTTGAGGTTAAATGTAGATCCCTGTATACGGTTTCCGTTTTCCAACCTACCCTCCCTCCACCCTTCCCGAGTCTGCACTCATAACACTGGTCCTCAAGGGCTCATCCACCCTGGATTCCCCATGTTTCCTGTTCCTATCTGTCCAAGTGTACATTCTCTAGTCTAGCCTGATTTGTAAATTAGAATTGGGATCATGATAGTGGGAGATAGGAAACATGTAGGAACTAGGGGAAAGCTGTGTTTCATCGTTATTATCTGGTACCTGTCTTGGTTTATCTCCTCCCTGACACCCTTCTGTTAGGGATGTCCAGAGGACTGTAAATGGGCTTTGTGTCTGTACCCAGCACTCCCCGCTCATTCGCAATGATAAGATTTTTTTTGTTCTGATGATGCCTGCTACCAAATCTTTTCAAAACCTCATGATCACACAAGCTGGTGTGCTTCTTCCATGTGGGCTTTGTTTCTTCTGAGCTAGATGGGCGCTTGTTTTCCTTTAAGCCTTTAAGACCTCACATGCTATATATTTGATAGCTGGGCACCATTAGCTTTCTTCACCACATTTGCTTATGTACCTGCTTTGTGTTCAGTGATCGTGTAGGGAAGGTGAGCATCATAGAATGCCAATTTAATAGAACAGTATTTTTGCAACGAGGGAGTCCTTGAGCAGTGGCCCAATGTCCATCTGCTACCTTAATACAAAACCTATAAATATAGGGACATAGATCTATTTCCCCATGCTCATATATTTAAATATGTACATGCCTTTTTTTAAACCTCTATAATTGACCCTTGCTTCCTAGCTTGCTTTTCTATTCCCTTTGATTTGCCTCTTGGGCCCACTGCCATGCTCACTTTTCATTTGTGCTTCAGTAATTCAGTAATTCCTCTTGGTTCCATTGGTTCCATTTCCCTTGATCACTCCCTACCAGGCCTCCTACATCCCCCTCACCACCGATTTGCATCACCTGTTCTTCCCTTTTCTCTGGGTTTCTTAACACCACTACCTTTCCCCACACCTCCCTCTCTCCCATGTCTCCCCAGAAGTGTTGGTCCTGTTTTCTCTCCTCCAGATTGTTCGTCCAGCCTATCTTATTTAGACAGACCTGTAGATGTAATAACATACACAAAACAAGACAGAGCAAAACCAAGCACTAAAAGCAACAAAACAACCAAAATCCAATGACAATGAATGAAAACAACTCAACAAGAAAGAAGTGGCTCATCGTTAGTTCAAGGTCGGTTTGTTGGCCTTTAAGAGTGTTTTCCAGTCCAGTCTGTTGGTGTACCAAGTACTGGCCTCAAAGTCATCCTTTGGCATTCCCTGGGTACCTTGATGCTTCGTTTTCTTGCTCTTCTGCTGTACCCCCTTAGTGTTATGCCTCGGTGTGGCAGGATTAGTTCGGGCGCATTTCCCACACTGTGTCTTCAGTGTTGTCCCCTCTAAGGCTATGGGTCTTTGAGGGGTGTCTTGTCTCATCGTGGGGCTGGCCATGTGGTCTTCTATGTGGACTGGATTCTCTGAGTGGGAACATCATCCTCAAGTCCTGGTGTGCCAGGATGTGCTCCACATACCCCTCCTCCCCCTTCATCTGCTCCATGTGCTCCGATCAGATATGTCCCTCTCTCAGAGCTGCAGATTCACTGCCACCTTCTGAAATAAAATATTTGGCATGGGAAGGTGAGTTGGGTGGGAGGATCTGCTCAGATCATTTGATGGTTCAGGATAGATTGACTGTTTGGCTGGGGACAGGTATGTGGGGCTTAGGGCTCTGGCTCCCAACACTGGTTGTGAATATGTCTTTGTTGTTAACCAGTTGTGTGCCTGTGGGTCTACACCTGTGTCTTTTTGAGTGAGTTTTCTCATCTGCAGAGTAAAGGTAATCCATTATCCAGACTCCCATGTCACCAATTGATTGAGAGGCACTAACCAGAGCCTGATTGAAATAGTGTGTACCTGTCAGGCGTGTTCTAAAAACACCTTAAAAGTCGTAAAAACGCTATAAATGCCTTAAAAACCCTAAAACGTCTAAAATATTTCTAAAATGCTAAGACCACCCCTAAAGACCCTCTAAAACATCTTAAGACCATTAAATACATGGTAAAAGGCTTTCTAAAACACCCTAATGCGCCATAAGTCTTAAAAAAAACTCCTTACGTCCCGAAAACATAATAAATGCCCTAATATTATGCAAATGCCTTAAAACGCAAAATAAAGAACACGTGAAGCCCTAAAAACACGCTAAAAGTCTTTTAAAACCCCAAGAACATCCCTACAAAGCAACCCGAAGCACTATAAAACCCTGTAAAAGTCCAACAGCCTAATAGACATGAATTCACCATGAAAGCAAAAAATAATCCAACAAAACCCTAAAGCCCTGAAAACCAAAACCTAATCCCCCCAAACACTCTAATGCCTTAAGCACCCTAAAATTTTAACAAAACACTAAAAGCCATAAAAACACATATAAGCCTAATAAACACCCTTAAACACTAAAATCACCCTAAAAGCCTTAAAATGTCTGAAAAGCCATAATATTCCCTAAAATTCAAATAACACTCTGAAGCCACAAATAACACACTAAATACCTCCCAAAACATGTGGAACTTCCAAATCATATCCCTAGAAGATTCCCAAACCATGAACTTCCAAAACCACATAAATGCCCTGAAGACAACATGAAAGCCCCAACAAAACATAAAATGCTGGGGAAAAACACATAAAATATTTTAAAATACCCTAAAATCTCTAAGAAACCCTGTAAGATCACTAAAAACACCCCTACCTGCTAAAAAATACCCATACACTCCAAAAAATCACCCCTAAATCCCTTAAAAACTCCCTTAAACCTTATAAAACACCCTTAAAGCCCAAACCACCCTAATGCGCAAAAAAATTAAATGACCCCAAATGACCTTAAAGCCCTAAAAATCACATGCCACAAAAAAATCCTAAATGACCCCAAAATTCCAACTCAAAGCCAGCCTACAAGTCTTTTATGAGAACAGTTTTATCTTTCTACCAAGGAGAAGTTTGTAGGTTCAACCCCTGACCTATGCCCTTACCATATGAAGTTAGTAATCAGTGGTTTTGCAATTCTTTGAAGAAAGATGAGGGTAATTTTATCAGGAGTGAATTAAACTTGTCTAGTGCCTTGAGTAGAACTGATAACTGTACTACATTGAGTCGTCTGGTCAAGGAGCATGGGATATTATCCCATTTGCTGAGGTCACACTTGATTTCTTGTAATTTCTGTAGTTTTCCTCATATAAATCTGTTGTTTTTTTATTCAAGTATAGATATAGATATTTTCATTTACGCTTGGCTATTGTAAATGGTACTACCTGAAAATGTGTATTTCATTAATTATTATTTCTTGATCTATTTCTTCATCCTTCGAAATATTATCAGTTTGTTGTGGTAGATAAACATTAGGACTTTGCATAACTTAGAAATATTACATTTCACAGAAAAATCATATTAATTATGTCGACAGAGCTATAAAAGGAATGTTGCCCTGAATATCTTCAGATATGACAGCTGTTTCATTGAGAAATTAAGCCAGACAGACACAATGTGATGTACATTTTGTTATTTTCATGTGGGTTCCTTCACTCTTCCAAAAAAATTAGGTTCATGAGCCCCTTGGGGAATGAGTTTGAGTTCAGATCAGATGTCTATTTATATATTTGAGTCCTGAAGCCCATTTGATGGACTGTTCTGTTGCTTCCAAAGTAGTCAGTCACTTCCCCACCAATTAGAGAATTTGTCCGAAGCAAAAGTAAAAGTGTGGCGTACGACATTTGACTGCACACCATCTAGAATCACACTCTCATTTGGTGTTGGCAGTTTTACTTGTATTTCAATTGTAAACTACACTTCAGAGTTCAGGCTAGTGAAAACGTTTCAGTGGAAAAAATTTGCACACAACTACGTGCAGTTTGTGATTCTGTTGTTCCCAAGCAAGGCTATGAGGACAAAGATGCACAAGCATGGGGGGCACTGCAGACAATGTGTGAAAGTTTCCAGGAGCTCAGGGGTGGACAGCGGCTGCTAATTCTCCCATGCTGGCAGTGAGCTATGTGGGAGGGCTTTGTGTGAGGTCCCTGTGGGGTCTCTGAGAAGTCTCCATAAAGGATGCTGAGAACTTCATATGAAGTCTCTGTGCGAGGCCTCTGAGTCTCTCTGGAAGTCTCCAAGGAAGTATGTGTGTGAGGTTTCTCTCTCGGGTATGTGTGAGTGTCCTTGTGAGATGTCTGCTGAATTGTGGGGGGTGGGGGGCAGTTGTTTCGCTGAGGTCTCTGCAGGTCTGAGTGGGCTTCCCTTTGTTTGACCTCACAGCACCATATAAGAGGACCTGGTGGCAGGGGAAAGGGAAGGGGCTTGGTCCATGCACCCCTTGCTGTTCTTTCAGAGTCTTCTCTCCATCTCCGTGCACTTACCTAGCACGAACGGTAGGGTTCAGCAGCGGGGAGTCCGGTGTCCAGCTCTTCACTCTCTCTAGGAACACACCCAAGCTACCTGCTACCCAAGAGGCCCCAGATCCAGGCTCTGCAGATCCAGAATCTGATTTTTTACTGCCACAGTCACTCCAGAGGCTGCCTTGGCACAATCAGGACTCCAGAAACAACATCATGCTGCTGTACCAGCAGTCTCTGGGGCCTATGTCCACTTCCCTCCTCCACCACTGGTGTCAGTCCCCACCCAACCCACACACACACTTGGTGTCCTGACTGAGGCATGGAGGTCAAGGCTCAGTGGATGTCTTCCTCGCCATCCTTTACTGTTTAGTTCAGTAAACAGTAAACCCTGGCCCACCAGGGGTGTTCTTTTAAGCACATGAGAATTTACTCTAGCGGATCAACTAATCATATTTTGGGGGGCCCTCCTGCCTTCTTCTATAATCTGGTGCCCAGGAAATAAAACCCTGGGTTAGAAGCACAGAGGAAACACTGACCACTATTGAACTGGTTTCCCTTATCAAGACAGGTGATGTCTAATCTCCGTGCACATCCTGATTTCCCAGGAGTCTCTAGGGGAAGGGAAGGCTGCTCCCAGTTGTGACTTTCTTTGCAGCACTCAGTCCTTAGAAGCCACTCTCTCCGGAGAACATTCCTAGAGCACGTGCACGCGTGTGTGTGTGTGTGTGTGTGTGTGTGCGTGTGTGTGAAGATCACCAGCCTGGGGTCATGTTTCCTGAGAACATTCCTAGAGTGTGCGCGTGAGTGTGTGTGTGAAAACCACCAGCCTGGGATCATGTTTCCTGAGAACATTCCTAGAGCGTGTGTGTGTGTGTGCGTGTGTGTGTGTGTGTGTGTGTGTGTGTGTGTGTGTGTGAAGACCACCAGCCTGGGGTCATGTTTGCTGAGAACATTCCTAGAGCATGTATGTGTGTGTGTGCGCACGCGTGTGTGTGCATGTGAAGACCACCAGCCTGGGGTCATGTTTCGTGAGAACATTCCTAGAGCGCGGACGCGTGTGTGTATGCATGTGTGAAGCCCAAAAGCCTGGGGTCATGTTTCCTGAGTCCTGGCACCCTGTTATTGACTCATCCCCACTCTACCCCACCCTGGCTATCAACTCATCCTTCCCCCAGTCAGGAGACGGAAATCAAGTAAAATAACAGTTTGTCGCCCCACTAAAGATAGTATTGAGAAAGTAACCTTCCCTGCTTGAAAGCTGTGCCTTTGCTATCCAACCCAGTGCTCTCTGTAGGAGATAAAGTTCTGCTGTGGGGGCAGCTAGCTAAAGCTGGGGTGAAGCACCTGGCCGATTCCCCTTTGTAAGCCTGTGTTAGCTCCGCTTGTGTCTTGCGTCATTTCTGGGGATCCTCATGCTCTTTGGCCCCCTTTGCTACGTCCAACGCTTCATATTCTTCTTCACTGTATCCTTCCCTACCCTGTGTCCATGGTGCCTAACCATTAGTGGTTATTACACAGACGCTCATCCTGTACCACTCAGCCTAAGCTGTTGCTCCTTCTCCGGGTTTATATACAGAGGAAGGCATGTGAGCTGTGAACCGGATTTTCCCTTGGTGCAGTGGGTGAGCAGAGTCCCCCGCTGGCAGCCTCCCTAGCAGTTCCCACCCACATGTGTCAGACCTGGGACTTCCATCCTGGAGGTTACCCTAGGCTGGGAGAGAGGCAAAGGTAGCAAAATATGTCATTTCACATTTTGTGACAGGTGTATTGAGGCGGAACCTCCATGCCAAACTTGGCAGCCTTCATCAAATGCACATGTGGGACTTAGACAGGCCGCCACATGTCTCATGCCTGCTTGGTACCATGAGACGCTACTTTGGTCTAAACCTCTTCTGGACCCTCGATGGAATTTCTTGGCTGGATTGCGCCTCTCAAAACCTATCAACTGCAGCCACATAACGTTGAAGACAAAGTAATGGCACCAGGGAACATTCTTCACTGTGTTGGGACCTTCTGAGGTTTTCACAGTAGGGGTGTTACCATAAATCATAAGAGGTGCAAAATGAAGAACTTGGGATGGAAGTGGGTGGGAAACACTGCTGAAAACCTCCTCCAGAGCCCTGCCCTTTGAGAAGTCAGAGCTAGCACTCAGAGAAGGAGACGCAGTATCTAACATAGTTAAAGGTATATTATGCCAACCTCGTCAATGAACTCATGTGGGGTTAATTGAAGGGCAGGGAGATCAATGGCTCTGTGAGCCTAGCCTTTCTGGTCTCTTGCTCTCTGATAGTGCCACCAGGGTGGATATGCATTTGTTAGGTCCCTAAAGCAGCTGGAAAGACTCATTTCCTGGGAGATCCCTGAGGAGAAGCCGCATGGACCTACCCTGTTGCAGCCCTGGTTTCTGCAGCAGCCTCATGGAGAACCTGCCAGCGCACGGACTACAATTTCCTCCTGCAGTCATTGTCTCCCCGTGTGTTTTTGGATTGTGAGGAGGACTTTGTAGATTGGTGTCAGACACATGGGATACTATTGGACTGGTGGTCTTAGATTGAACTGGGTTGGGATGCTTTTCAATGTTCACTTAACCTTTATATAAAACTCATAAAATATGAGTGTATGAATTTTGTTTCTCTAGTCTACACAGACTAACACACATGACACCCCCTCTAGATCCCGCCATGCAACACAGAAGTCACACTTTAATGTAGGAGGGGGAAAATCTCTATTATGGAACAATGAATATCATGGCTGAGAGAAGCCATTAGCCTGTGCAGAACAGGCTAAAGTGGCTGGCATGGATACTTTCCTACTAATCAGAGCAGAAGAAGCGTCTTCTAATTTGCCAGATAAGACATATTCTCGAAGACAGTGACGTGGGCAGTGGTAAGGGTAACTGGAGTAAGCCCACCTCCTCCGCCTCTGCTGCTGCAAGCTGACTGGGCACACAAACACCCTGGGGGGCAATGCCTGAGTGTGGCTTCTGATATTGAATCCCCTGAACGGACAGAAATTTGTGAATACATCCCTGATACAGGTGCTCGTGGTGGGAAGGCTCTGGCAGTCAGGTATCGCCTGGTGGAGGCAGGGTCTCACACTTGCCACTCTCCTGTGTTCTACAAAGAAAGGAGCCCTGCAGCTGGAGGAACATCCATTAACTGAGGCCTGCGCTTCTTTTCGTGGACATAACGTTGACGCAAGATACTCCTGATGACAGCCTGGTGTCCCCTCTAGGACTTGGCCAACATCTGTCGTGAGCACCTGAGCCTCCGTGACCTTGTTAGGAGACACTGGTTGTCTTTGAAGGGGCCCAAGGCTGTGACCACAGGGTAATACGGGCTTTCCTTTTTGCAAAGGATCACCGTGTCCTGTAGATTTTTTGCTGGAGCAAATCCACTGGACAAAGTGCTTCCTCCATTTTTTGCTGTGGCCCTCAGCAGGAAGCTGTCCCTTCTCTGGTGGGAGCTGTGAGGACTTGATCTCAAGGCACTCAGCCAATGCCTTGTCTTGCACAGGCTGGCTTAACCCACAGACTTGGGAGATGCCTCTTCCCGCTAATCCTTTTCCATGCTCTTCTGGATTGGGCCATTTATGAGTCTCCCTCTTGTCAGTGGGAACAGCATCCTTCCTTCTCCTTGTCGAGGGGTCCTGAAGGTTGGGGCTTTTGAGCTTCTGCTGCCCCATGTAACTTGCTCTAGCCACCACGAAGCCACTTGGCCCTTGACATATTGGCTTATCCCCAGTGAACAAATGCTGGGGGCGGCAATGGACCACCTGAGAAGGCAAAACATTGGTGGCAGTGAGCACATCAGTGGTGCAGTCCTGAAGGAGCCCGTCAACAGGACAGCATGGAGAACCATCCTCTGCCTCTACCTCCACCTGGAGCTTAATCTCACTGCACACTCGTGCTGTAAGGCTTGGCTTTTCAGGAACTGGAGCACACTTTCCAGGTAGCAGGAAACTTTTACTACATCCTAGAGCCTCGAAGCACCCCCGGGTCCACATCATTGGTTTGAGATTTTGCCAGCACACTGGTTTTGAAAGTGTCTCTATCGTCTAGCTCTATTGAAGAGGACTTCTTGACCACCACCAACCCTGTCTCTTTGGCTCTTGAAGATGGACATTCAGAGTTCACTTCCAATCTGGGGCCTCCTGGGGCACAACTAGCACCCTCTTTCCTTGACCCCTTGCTGGTCAGTACTGGATTTGAGGTTTGCTCTAGGCTCTCTCTCTGGACACTTTCATTCTGGAAGGTTCTGCCAAGGATACTGGGCATGAAGGCTGGAAACGGCTGCCTGAGGGCCAATGAGCATCCACTGTCATTATCAAGTGGGGGGTAGGCTGGGGTTCCCTGAACAGGCTCCTCTGTAGGGGAGCAATCAGCAAAAGGACTCTCCAGGGTAGGGCTTGATTTCTTTGTGGTCACTCTCTCTCCCCAGTCTGCCTGACAGGGTTCTCCCAGGACCTTGGCAGCCTCAGTTACTAGGTTAGTTCAATACTTAGGGGTGGCTAAGCAGGTGGACTTTGGAAAGGACATTGCGTTGTCTTTTCTTGTCCTACAGAGGTTTGTGGGCTCAAGGACTTTGAGGGGCATGCACCACCTCTGCCTCATTTGGAGCCTTACGATATGCGAGTCCAGCACCTGTTGAGTGCCCGGGCTGAGAAAGGAAAGGCTCTGCGTTGTGTTCAGATCTTCCAGCTCTCCCCAGGAGGCCACATTGACAACATGTGGGTGGGTCAGGGAAATAGACAAAGCGTGCGTGGTCGCAAGACATGAACGGCAAACAATGCCAGGGATCTGATCCTTTCTAATCTGCTCCACCTTCCTGCACATGTGGACATTCAGGGTGTTTTCCAGTAGGATTTTATTTGGACCCCTTAGGGTGTAAGTTCCTGCGTTAATCCCCTTGTGTATCCTCAAATCACTTAACTCCTTTGAGTCGGCTCCCGGAGTTCCTTTTGGGCAGTAGTTTCCTGATCCACAGAGAGATAGATTACATTTGGATATTTTCCTCAAGTAATTCCCTTGTCCATTGACCGAGTTGTTCCTCAGCTGGACACCGGCTCTGCAGCACGCAAGCGACGGTCCAGGGTGTGTGCATCTTCCTGGGGACACCGTCTTCATTACATTCTTCCCCTGCTTGTCTCCAGGTGTTGAGCAGGAGCATTCGGGCTGCTTCATATCCAGACAAGTCCCTGGCCATTTTTCCTGAGGCTGCTTTAGTGTCAGAGACTCAAGAGTCCCATTGCCGAGGGGCCCCTGCAATTGAGGGAAGTTCTCTTGGCGGTGGAGCTCCGATTGCTTCAAGCAGCCAGGAAGCTTGGGGTCTGTCTTTGGGGTCTGGACCTTCTGATTGTCCTGGGGATGAGTGGGTTTGCGAAGACAAAAAGCTTCCTGGGGTGGTGGTATCATAAAGGGTAAAGAACTCTCACTTTCCTGTTGTTTCTTTAAAAAATGGCTTTCCAGCTGTTGAAGTGAATTTGGAATGCGTGATTGGGACTTAGTGTGGACGGTAAGACAGGATTCATCACAGGGACTCTTGTGAGGAGGAGGAAAAGGTACTGCGAGTGGGCCACGGGGCTGTGGACTGGGCGGAGTCAGGACTGTAGCAGGCGGTGGGGCCTGGGCTTGGCATGCAGTTGGAAGTAAAAGTTGGAATCGGCCTTCAGTGTAGGGCAAGGAGTGACGTTGCAACAAGAGTGGGTACTCTTTAGCTTGCATTTGAGCTGGTAAGGCATTAGGAATTTCATTAAATAAGACAGTGGGAAACTCTAGGGTGGATCCAGAGACCCTGAGAGCAGCTGCCAGAGACTCGCTGTGCAGAAAAGGTAGACCCCAGAAAAACTCACTGAATTTTTGTGGAAAATGCTTCTGAGCGCTGGGTATCTGCTCTGCTTTGATGCTGGCATTCCAGAAGGGCTGGGGAGGTGCAGTGATCTGCTCCCCATCGAGTGCCTTCAACATATTTAAGGCCTGCAGATGGTATTCTGATACACCCTTTCCTTTTTCTTCCCAAATATTCCATTTCTCTGCCTTTGTGATTTCTATTTCCAGCAGCTTGTGGACATTGGGGTTGAGCAAGGTGGGCCTCCCTACTTCCCCCTGCCTCTTTGTGGGTCCTTCCCGAAAGGTGTCTTCTTGGGGGTGCCAGGTAGAGTGCTCTTTCAGAGACCCAAAGTATTCCAAGGAGGGAAGCTGTAAGTTCTTGGCAGCTGCCCAACACTGGGGTGGGGAGGCCGTAGGGAAGCCTTTGGGATCCTGACTTGTGATGGCTGCCATGGCAGGTGTGGAGCAGCGGTTGTGTGGAGATGGGCTCTGCCTGGGCCTTGCCAACAAGTCATTCTGAGAATGAGTCCCTGTGGGGTGCGGGGCTGGTGAGTCCCAGAGAGTGCTTGGAGGCTGCAGGTAGGCCTTTGAATCCGGGGGTTTGGCACTGGGTGAGGGAAGAGCCAGTGGTGTGGGTGAAAGACTGTCAGGTTCATGGGAATGTGCGCAGTCTGGTGATTGACTCAAGGCGGGTAAGACATGAGAAGTTGAGATGCACATCTGGGCCCGTGGAAGGGTGGAGTTCTGAGACCTAGGTGTCCGGAATGGATGAGCCGCAGAACCGTGTGGGGCGCGCGTACCGACGTGGACTTCAGCCGTACCTCTATTTCGCCAGCTACCAGAGAGGGCTTGAGCTTTCTGTTGACCAAAGCTGCCAGTGTCAAGTGGGTTTCCCAAGTGGCTGCAGGAGACAGAAGGACCAGATTACAGCCAGGACTGAAGGGGCAAGAGACCTAGCAGGCTAGCAAGGGTCGGTGCAAGCTCAGCCCCTCCCCAAGCCTTGATGGCCTGCTCTTCCTGCCCCACCCCACTGCCCGGGACTCCTGTCATTCTCTGCCCATCCCTGAAAGTGTCCCCCAAACCAGCGCATCCCAGCTGCTCTGTAGCCCGAGGCCACACAGGCACCCTGGTTGGAAGATGCACCCCGCGGTGAAGCAGGAAGGTTACTTACTTCTGCCTAAACACAAACGCAGGTTCTGAGCGCCATATAGTTCTTGCAGGAAGCTTCGGAAAACTGGAAATCAAGAGAACCGTTATGGTGCAGCCCTCCCAGAGGACCGAAAGGAATGTCACACGGGCTGTGCACTTAGGACGTTGGACTCTCCAGAGCTCAAGGTCAAATGATAGCTTACTCCCACGGGCAGGAGGTGCTTTGGCATTTCAAGGAGCATCGGTTTCCAATATTGTCTGTGGGGTCTCAGTGAGCAATCTGAACCTTGGCAAAGTTACACAGCTTATCGCAGTTACCCCTCAATGTTCCACCTCCAAATCCACCAGAATCTGCTCCTGACACCCCCACTCCTCCCTACTGGGTCCTACCTTGGCCAGCCTTCATCCCATCCTAGGCCCCTCCTGTACATCTGGGAAATATCTGGGTTCTGTTTCCGTCCACAGTATCCTTTTGTTCAGGATTATTACCTGAGAGAGACAGGCTGTTGCCACTGGCATCCTGCAGAGGAGGGGACAGGAGAGCTTACAGAGCTTGGTTGAATGGGCAGAACCTTACCTTTCAGAGCGTCACCTTTGTCCCTTGACCTGCTGCTTCTCCTTGTCTCCACCTGAGGCTGGGGCACAAGAGAGGAAGTCAGGCTGGAATCCAATCCTGCGTCTGTTCTTTGTGACAAACTGCAGGCATTTACTGGTGATTAGAAGAATGACAATCTCCATGGAATGACTAAAGCCCAGAAACCAGCTTCTGTGTGAGACCTAGAGTGCATTTCTTCCGTCAGCCTTCCTCTGCTCACGGAGAGCACACACTCTCAGCTCTCAGTGTTCTGGTGGGCAAGATTTTGATTATGGAGGCTGAAGCTCTGGGCCAGCCCTTGACCACTTCCTCCCCGGGGTAAGCCATGCTTTCTCAATTAGCCCAGACAGAAAAGGAGCCTTGGCCCAGAGACTGGAGCTCAAGGAAAGAGACTGAGGACCCAGTGATGAGAGCTGCCCTTTGAAATGTCTAGTCATCTAGTCCTTAGCCACTGCGTCACTATATTGGGGATTTTTACCTATTGCCCTCTATAACAACTAGAGATGGGAGGTCTGAGATCTTCAAAGAGAAATATTTTTGAATGCTCATCTGACTGGCAAATGATTTACATATCATACGAGTCAATAGTTCAGTCGTTCAATCAGATCAAGGGCAATGGTACAATCAATGATTACCATATCCATTTTAGAACAACACCCCCCCCCCTCCATGGTTAAATTGCCTTCAAAAGGAGTTGTGTAATCACAGTCAGGTCTAAAGCTCTCTGTCCCCTCTGGCCTCCTTCATTTTTTCGTCTTGAAATAAATCCCCCTTCACTCCCTAGCTTCCCGATGGGGAAGTTCTCCACACTGCTGATCTCACAATCCCTCCCTCTGCCATGAGATCTCTCCACCTGCAACTCTGTCAACCCTTGTGTCCATGATCATGATGCATCCACGCCTCCTGTGCTTCACAAACAGGGAAAGCCAACAGAAATAATGAAAATCAACATAAGCCGGCAAGGATAAAATGATACCAATGCAGTGAACAAAGTCCTAACAGTGAGTAAGGACGCACCAGCCCTCATCAATATTCCAAAGCCAGGGCTGATGGTCTCTTCTTTCTTGAGATTTCCCCTATCAGGAAATTAATTACGAAAGGAAAAATTTATAAAACAAGGAAAAATCAATCTCTCCTATGGCTGGGTTGAGAATTTCTTACCTTTATCCTTTTCCTGGGTGGTCGCACAGGTGGAGTATTTGGAAGGAAGGGGAGGACCAGGAAGAAGCAACCCACTCCATACAGGATGCCCAAGGTCAAAACAGTGAACCAGGTGGGGTATTGGTAGGTCAGCCAGGAAGCACTTTTCTGTTCCAGCAGAAAGAGAATCTCCTCCATCTTCTGGATACAGCGGTTGCACTCAGGCAACTGAGCACTCTGAGTCCCCTCTGGCTTCAAACCCACTTGCATCACAAACCTGGGCCCACATCACTAAAGGGTCACAGTGGGGTGGGAGGTGACAGCAGGACAACACATAATCCCTCCCTCTACCCTCCAGCTCATCACATCCCTCCCCTGCTCTGGTCTTCTCTCTCCCACTGCCTGCTCTGGGCCTCCAAAGTCACCAGCTGCACCTGATGGAATGGAATCTTAGTGCAAGTTCTTATTCATTCCACCTCCCACCTAGGTATTACCTGCTTCCTTGGCAAGTTGCCTGAATCATGACCAATTTCATAGGCTTAGAATATCTGAAGTTGTCTCTGTCCTCAATGAAAACCTTCTCAAGTCATGGTTTTACTTTGTCTTATCCAAGATAGAGAACTTAGGTTTATGTAACATTTATTTAGCTTTATGAATGTTGGATGAAAAGCTTGGAATTTGACTTCTATGACCAGGAGAGTTATTCAAGAGCTGAGGTATATCTCTCCCAGGAGAGAGATCTAAGAAATTTTCTGCCAGATGGTACATTTGGGGAGACAAGGAACACTTAAGCATTAATCATTCTTAACAGTGTCCCCTGCAAATCTTCCTTGTGTGTGACTACTGCCCATTTAGGGCTTGCTCTGGGAACACTTGATGGGGTAATAAGCCTTGCAACAATTCAGGCTCAAAGGGCAAGCATCTGGCTGAGCAAAATAAAGAGATAATATGGATTGAGTTGTGTCCTTACCACTACCACTTGAGATATTCCCCCAAAATTCGTTGGAACCCTAACACTGAAGGCTATAATCTGATTTGGTTATGTGAGGGCTCTCTCTGGGAGAAATGTACCTCTGTCCTTGGCTTCACACAAGAACCAATTGACGCAGAAACCTAGTTTGTGATCCAAGTGACTTTATAAAGGATAGAAGAGGCAAATATGCTCGTGGGGGGTGGGGGCGGACTGGACAGCCCACGCGCGCTGGGTTGCATGACAGCTGGTGGGAGGCCCCCACCCATACCCTGTTGGTAGGCATGGCTGACGGTACTGTTTGACCCCATTGACTGAATTAAGCCCACCTGGTCTAGATGGGGGCCCGCCCAGGTTGACCTGCTTCCTGTCACAAGGACCTAAATGTGTGCATCTTTCCAGCCTGAAGCAGCTTTCAACTGTCTGTGATGGGGAGGAGGTTTGGCATGCACAGCGACCACCCTCAGTTCTGCCTCTACTTACCTAACAGGTACACGGCATTTCTTTTCTGTTTTTTAAAACAACAACAAAAAAATCATTTGTAATCTTTCTATTCCAGCGGTGCTAGGAGCAAGGCAGAGGCAAAACCCAAGAACAGGGTTCTTCTCTGTTGAAGCGCGATAAACTCACGGGGAAGCAAACAAGCATCTTCATCCACGTGAAGTGAATCTGTGAATCAGCAGCTCCCAACTGACCAAAGCACGCACAGAGCAGCCCAGCATCAAGGTCCGTTTCTGTGCACTGCTCCCACTGTGAGGAAGAGCTTCATGTGCATTAAAAGGGAACTTTTGTAATATTTGAATTTTGAATAGTGGTTTTTGTCAGAAACTGGAAAAAATCTCAAAGCCTGAAGAAACTCCTTTCTAGTACTGAACATTCAAGGGAGCCTGTAGAAGCCTGAAATGATTGCTAGGTGACCACCTGGATCTGCTTGTTGAGTGAAAGTGGCAGAATAGCAGCAATAGAGCAGGGGGTTCATTCTGACCACTGACACTCGTGGACCTGGTTTACAGGCAGTAGAGAAGAAGATGAGAGCAGGTTGACTCGTTTGAAGTCCATGACCTACTCTGAGGGGACTAGAGTTGTGGAGAATTGGTGATGGGGCCAAGGCCTAAAGGCAATGCGACCAATGGACACTGAGGTGAGGCCAAGAGAGGGAGCCCACATTGACTTGACCCGAACCCGACCAGATGAAGAGAAGAATGTTGAGCCTGTGCACTGGTATATACTGCTGCAGACTGCATAGACGAACTGTCCTGCTTTGACTTTCTTGTGGATGTGGACTTCACAAGGTTCCAACTGGCATGAAGACTCTTTATATTGAAGAATATGATTGTCTCCTCAGAGCACTGGGTTGATGGAAGTAGGCAGTAGAGAAACTGGATAGCCAAAATGGGCCAGATAAAGGCGTGAAGTGGCTAGCTTACAAGATTTCATAGATACTGGAATATATTCATAGAATTATAGGATTAATATGTGGGTGTACCTTAACTGCAATTGTTAAGCATAGGATATTTTTGTTTCATCACTTACAGAATATTATGTTTAAAGGAGGGTGGCACGGAGTGAAATGTATGCATTTTCATATTATACTGTTAGATACTGATATGATTCTATTATTGTTTTGAAATTATATACGGCTAAAGAATTTTGTGAAAATGTCAAATGGACAAGGGGTGGTCTGTTGTAGTTATACAATCTGGTGTCAATTTGGGACTTGAGAGGATTAAGAGTGAAGGGGTAGACTCTAGTCTCTCTATTGGGTTATGGCCAATGAGGCCTCTTTGTGGGCCTGGCCTTCCCGTCAGGGTTCTGGGAAATCTGGTATTTCCTCCTTGGAGGCAGGAGACTATCTTTCTGCTCATTCCCTGAGAGATGTCCTACTAACAAGACACATGGCACCACACTGATAGAACCCATGCCCTGGGAACTGGAGGAGCCACATGGAGACCCTGCCAAAGCTGAGATGCTTCTACCACCACTGGATGCAGAAGACTTTGCAACTACTGACCTGTGATCTTCCTGCATTTGGGGTCATTGAAGGTGTTTCATGAGTCTGAAGAGAACATTATAGATTGATATCAGACATGGGCTAATATTGGACTTATGGACTTGATCTTGGTTGGGCTGGAATGCTTTCTCAATATACAACTGTTCTTGTATATAAAGGTCTTTCCTATACACATCTGAGTGTGGATTTGTTTCTCTAGTCTACCTGGACTAACACTCATGGATCCCTTTCAGGACTGTAAGTTCTGTTCCCCTGACTGCTGCAAAGTATGTGACAGAGAAGAAAAGGGAGAGGAGTGAACTGTACCCATTTATTGAGGTAAGAAAAGTGATGAAGGAGCATGGCCGGTTCCCCAAACTTCATGAGTGGAAAAATGGGCTCTTGGCACAAAATGACATTCAATCTTCACCAAGAGATTCAGGGCTAAATTGCTGCCCTATCTCTGACCTCAGCTTTTGTTTTATTTTAATTCTCATATAATTCACATATATCATTCAATACTTCAGTCATATTAAGATTTTTGTAATCCTCACCACAATCAGGTTTACATCATTTCCTTCTTTTATATTCATTTTTGTTAGCCCCCCCCTCACTCCCCCAAATCTTCCCTGCCTGTCCCTAGGTGATTGTTAATTCTGTTAGTGTCTCTCTGGATTTACCTCTCCTGGATTTCATATGTATTAAAAAAAATACAAAACAAAATCAAGAAACAAGTAGAAAAGAAAAACTAACAATGATAAAAGAGAGAAAAACCTCAATCGAACAGAAAGTGAAAAATACTAAAAACTGGAACCAAATTAAAATTAGTCTGAAGAGATCAAATGATCAGGTGTTACATTTGAACTTAACTGTATCTGTTCATGTCCATGGACTGTGGTCAGAGGGAATTCACCCCGCATGTGCATTTGAGTCCTTTTGCAAACTGGGTGTTCCGAACTTAAGCTCTGATTCTTGTTCATACCTGCAGATTGAGATTCTCTTATTTATCACCCTGGCATCACACTGGCTGTGCTGCTTGTTCTGGGCGGACTTAGTTGATATCTCACTTAGATGGCTGCTTATTTTCAGAAAAAAAGGTTTAAGTACAAGGCCCTGTTCTTTGTGACGGATGTGCACCATCTGATTTCAGGGTTTTTTTACACCCTATGCTTTCCAGTCAAATATTCACTTGAGGTAATTCAAAACACTCACTTGGCTCGATGACGCCAGAATAGCTCCCCTCCATGCAGTTCCATGGAGCTCAGCATAGTTAGGGCACAGAGATGAAAAGACGATTGAACCATGTACTGAACGTTCAGGTTTTTCCCTGCTTTTGAAAATCTGTTTGCGCTTGTAGAGTAAATGTTTTGTACTTTTTAAGAGTGTAAAAGAAATAGATGGAGGGATTCAGAGAAAATGGCGACCAGATAGGACCCATCTATCTGGAGCTCCTGCTGCCAGACCAGAAAAATAGGAAATTAGGTGAAGGAAACGGGGAGGTGGAGTTCTGAAATTAGAACTAGGGTAACAGGGTTTCTCCTGAACCCCTTCTTTTGTGGGATTTCCACTCACAAAGCAAACCAAGAATGCTTTAAAGCACTATAATTTTGACGAAGTGGCAGGTGCCAGATATGCCCTTGCCTGGAGCAGGGATCCCTGCAGGTGGACGCCCTGAGAGGGGGCAGAATCTCAGACACGAGGGGAACCCCACACTGAGCTCTCCATGTGGTTGGATGCCTTGAGCTCACGGTCAGGGGTTGGTGGTGGGTAGCCATAATTTAGAGTAGAAGAAAAAATATATTATTACCTTAGGAAGATCATGGTGTGGGAGAAAAAGGCAGAAAGTCGGGAGTCCAGGGAGCAAATTTAGTTCCAATTGGCCGACTAGTAAACAACCCCCCTGATAAGCTGCATCTCCCCCTCTGGGGGTCAGCTTGACAGCCACCAAATCTGAGCACATCACAAGTAGAATTTTTTTTAAGGGTGAAACATAAATGATTGGTTTAAAACTCAAACCCAAGTCTGGTTGCTCAGCTCCAAGCACCACATAGGGGAGTCCCTTAACATAAATCAGCATAAGAAGCAACCTAGCTAAGGAATGCCAGAACTCAGCCACAGGGCCTGGCAGCTTTTACCATAACAAAGACCCGCTGTAGCAGTGTCAGCCTTAAACAGCACTGAGCTGTAGCCCAGAGACTGTGGGAGACAATTTCATTCTAGCTGGCCAGAGGGATAAAAAAGAAAATCCTCTGATCTAGGAAGCATCAGCAGTCTAGATAGGACAACAAGCTTCCCTCTCAGTGATTCTACACATAGCTGGGGAGGCCCTGCCGGTCTTGGAGCCCTAGACGGGGCTGAGGGAGCCCCCCAGTGCCCCCTCCCAGCCCCTGCTGCAGTGCTACATGCAGCACAAGGCAGGTACTCCAGCACCCAAGTGACCCCTGGCCACGGGCGCGATCTTGCTTTTGAAGTAATCTCACACAGCATCTGTGGAACCCTACATCAGGGATGGGAAAGTCCATTAACGCATGCCCAGGAGAGCCAGCATAGGAAAGCTGGATTTTCCTGCCCGTGGGCTCCGATGGATGTTGCACCTGGAGCAGCCCACCTGGGCCAGATGATTGCAGTTCAGCCAATGGGATTGACCTGGGGTCCTTCACCAGCCTCCCCGGGAACCCTTGAAAAGGCAGGAACCAGAAGGGAGAGGGGTGGTCTGGTCGTCTTCCGGGGAGGAGAGAGATCCTTGCATGACCTGAGGCAGTCTCTGCCAGGCCCCATGGTCAAAGGAATCCTATGGGTGCCTTGTAAAACCTGAAGCTTCTTTTAACTCTCATTAAATTCACTTGGATCATGAGCCCGGCTTTCCGCATGAAATTTTTCTCGCGGGGAGCCAAGGACTGGGGTTGGAATTTAGGCCAGAGAGAGAGACCTTACAAGTCCATGACCCCATGACCTTGAGGAAGAGTTGGAATTCCTCTGGCCTCAAGGACAGGTGATCAAGTATCATTACCTCCTTACCCACTGCTCTACTTATTCTCACTTTATTCACTAGCCCTTCTAACTTTTCCACCGCACTCAGTTTCAACGTGCTCAGGTTGGTGTTGGGCTTTTATTTACTCGCTTTCTTCTTTATCCCTCTTTTTTCCCCTTTTCCCCTCTTTTTCCTCTTCTCTCCCACTCTCTCCTCTCATATGCCACTAAAGGCTTCCAGGTCACTTCCCTCCACTTAGGGCAAATCAACCCAAATAGCAGGAGGCACTCCAGCCTGCCCTGTGTGGGAGTGCTGTACACCACACAAGGCACCTGGGACAAACACCTACAGTGCGCTGCACCGTTGAAGAAACCTCCGTCATGCCTCTAAGGTGATCTCGTCAACTAGGGCAATTCTGCCCAGCACCACTGGGTCCCGGCATTAAAAGGGCACACTGACCTGCCATGTTGGAGCAGTGTCTAAACCCCTCTGGCCCCTCATCCAAGCAATCAGGGATCAGCTACTACTTTATACTTTATTTCCTCCTTCTCTCTCTCCTTGCTCTTTACCATCACAGCCAACCTTAGTGAACTCAGTTGGATTTATTTCCTTCTTTCTCTTTTTCTTTCTTTCCTCTTTCTGTCTTTGCTTTCTTCACCTCTCTCTTAGCTTGTACGATTCTCTCTGCTCCCTCTCATTGCTTGCACATACCACTGCTGGTTTCCAGAGCCCTACACTCTGCCTAGGGCAACCCTGTCCTCCTAGTGGGCAGCCTGACCCCTAAGACAGTACTGCACACAGGACGAGTCAGAGCTACACACAGCATAACACAGGGTCAGTTATTTCTTTAACCATTTAAAAAATACTCTCTCCTCCTCCATCCTTTTCTCTTCTCTCTTTTTCCTTTTATTGGGCTCTTCTTACAGGTTTCCTGCTTTTCTCCGCTCCATCTAGCTCTTCTCTACTTCCTACCACAGCCTCCACAGATTTGGTTCTCCTTTTTAGTTGTTTTCTTTTCTTTTTTTTTTTTTTTTACTGTTGTCACCTTTGTTTACTCTGTGCATTTTAGTTGTGTGTGGGTGAGTGGTTGTCAGTCTGGTTGGCATTATTGCCCCAGTCTGTGTCTTCCTCTTTCTCTCTTTTTCCTCTCCTTTCACTCTCTTTCCCATCACAAGACAATAGCTGTCTCCAGGCCACTCCCCTCTGCCTAGGGCAAACCTGAAGGCCCAACTGAGGGAGCTCCCACCCCCCACTTATTGGTGTGGCAAGCAGCTGGGGAATTCACGCTGGTCCTCTCCCACACACCAGGCCACAGGTTGTTCTCCCCTATAAAAAGTGGGGGCATCCCCAGCCTAAATCCTGAGGTCCTACAAGTGACTGGGGGAAACGCCTGACCACCACTTGTGAGGCTCCACGCTACTGTGGGAACATCCACCCAATCTCCAAGGCGATCTCTCTGTACATCCCCTTGTCTAGCCAGATTTGTAAAGTAGAATTTGGATCATGATAGTGGGGGGAGGAAGCATTTAGGAACTAGAGGAAACATGTTTCGTTGTTGCTACCCTGCACCCTGACTGGCTTATCTCCTCCCCACATCCCTTCAGGAAGGGGTGTCCAGTTACCTACCAATGGGCTTTGAGTCTCCACTCTGCACTCACCCTCATTTACAATGACATGATTTTTGTGTTCTTTGATGCTTGATATCTGATCCCTTCAACAGTTCATGGTCACACAGGCTGGTGTGCTTCCTCCATGTGGGCTTTGTTGCTTCTGAGCTAGATGGCCGCTTCTTTATTTTCAAGCCTGTAAGATCCCAGATGCTATAACTTTTGATAGCCAGGCACCATCAGCTTTCTTCACCACATTTGCTAGTGCACACATTTTTCTTCAACCATCATGTTGGAAAGGTGTTCATCATGGAATGCCAATTTAATATAACGTGTTCTTGCATTGAGTAAGTATTTGGCAATGTCCATCTACTGCCTTAATACTAAGTCTATAAATATATGCACGTTGATCTATTTACGAACCCTCCTGTATAAATATATTTACATATGTACATGCCAGTATGTAGACCTCTAGAAATACCCTTTGTCACCTAGTTCTTTCCTCTATTTACTTTTACTTTCCTCTTGTCCGACTATCATGCTCAGCTTTCACTTGGGTTTGAGTAATTTCTCTTGGTTACATTGCCCTTGCTGAATACCTACCAGGCTTCTCACACCCTCCTTGCGACGGATTTTGGATTACTTGTTGCTCCCCTGTCGCTGGATTGGTCAGCATCACCTCCTTACCCCCTCCTCTCTCTCTCCCATGTCCCCGGGAACCATTGGTCCTGTTGTTTTCTCCTCCAGACTATTCTTCCAGCCTATCTTATCTAGATAGATCTGTTGAGATAATAATATGCACCAAAAATCAAACCATAGCAAGATAGGCGATGGGTGAGAACAGTGTGATGACAAAAAAACAACAACAGAAAACCAATGATCAATAAAAGAGTAAATTAATTAAAAGACAAAAAAAATTTTTAAGAAAGAAAAACCTGTAAATAGATCAAGGTCTGATTTTTTTTTTCTATAGGTGTGTCCTTCAGTCAGGTCTGATGGCGTATCATGCTCTGGCCCCAGAGTCTGTCCTTTGTACTCCCTCAGGGACTACCCGCTCTGCTCCCATGGTTGCTCTGCTGCATGCTTTTAGTGATTTACCTCCGTGTTGGAGGGCCAGTCGGGTCAGTCCCAACACAGAGTCTCCGGTATTGTCCCCATAGGGCTCTGGGCCAGCAAGGGATGGCATGTCTCATAGTGGGATCAGCCATATGGTCCACTCTGTACCTTGGCTGTTCAGAGTGCCAAAATCATCCTCCAAGCCTGGTGGACCAGTGTGTGCTCCACTCTCTTCCTCCCCCTTCATTTGCCCCTGTGTGCTCTGATCAGACATGTCCATCTCCCCTAGCTACAAGTTCAGTGCCGTCTTCTAAAGTAAATTCTTCTGGGGGGAGGGGCAGTTGTCCACGTAGCTGGTATGGAGGCTGGACCATCCACTTTTCATTTAGGATCAAAAGCATCTAGCTTTTAGCATTAGGTGCTATTGAGTCAGTTCCAACTCAAGGCAGAATGAACCACTGCGCAGTCCTACACCATCTTCAAAACTGTTGTTATACTTGAACCTAACATTTCAGCCTTTTCCAGGGACTGGCATCTCCTGATAACATATCCAAAGCATGTGAAGTCTCCCCGTGCTTGCTTCTAAGGACCTTTCAGACTGTTCTTCTGACACAAATCTGTTCATTCTTCCAGCACTCAATGGTATTTTTAATATTCTTGGCTAGTGTCATCTTGATGGGTTGAAACACTATCTCGCTCTAGTGTTGATGTACATTTTTCTGATGCCTAATTATACTGAGTATCTTTTAAGGTAATCATTTAATTTTTATGGCATTTTGAAAAGATGTCAATGAGGTCTATTTAATTTGTGTTCAGATGGAAACACATATCTCAAACTAAATATGTGACAGTAGAATAAGAATCCATTTTATCCTAAATACTTGAGATATTTATACAGCCTACTCAAGTTTTTATCAACATAGATAAGGTGGCGGTGGTGGTGGTGGTGGTGGTGGTGGTGGTGGTGGTGGTGGTGGTGGTGGAGGTGGTGGTTTTTAAGAGTTAATCTCTAAATAGGGGGCTGTAGTACTGAGCACTGAATCTCCTTTGCTTGATTAATTTTTATGTTAGGGAAGTAATACAAGGATTCCATCAAATGACCCATCAGTTTGAGGAAAAAGCATATCAGAATTGATGGTCAAAGCCTATATGGCTTTATGGTTTAGTCTCTAGGGGTATGTAATGCTCTTGTGAAAATAGTATTCCTCATGATAATAACGAGGAACTGGTGGGCCTCCAGGGCTGGGAGCTGAACTGAGGGGCAGTTCTACCCTGTCTAATAGGGTCACTATGAGTTGGCAAAGACTCGATGGCTGTCAGTTTGGTTTGTTTGACTTGAGTACTGGCATTCAGTGTGTTTATCGAAATCAATAAATTACAAGCATTTAGATGTCTATTTTTTACATACAAAATTTAAATCCCCCAAGCCTCTGAAAACTGCGAAGATTTCACAGCACTAGGTTGGTACTCTCCCATCCAAGAATCAGTGAAACTGGCAGGGTGTGAGGCATTCAGGCTCCCTCAGTTCCTCCTACTGCCTTCCCTGACCCTGGTCACTTGCTTCTATTACCTCTCTTGGACCTTACATGCATTTGAATTAGAACACCATAGAGTACAGTGCTCTACATGTGCAGCAGCTCTAACCATGTCACTCTCTGTCTCTATGAAGCCTCTTCCAACAAAATTCAAATGCGATTGTATGTGCACACATAAACACACGCATGCACCAGAGCACCCTTCTTAACAGAGAGTCAGGAGGGTCTCTTATTTGCTGTCCTCACTTTGGACACAAGTCCCTTGATGATGAGTAGGAGAAAAGGAACATCAGGTAGTGGGGGAAACCCTAAGGAGGAACAGAGGAGAGCTTTAACTAAGAATAATGCTACTAGGGGAATGATGGCATGTGAGGAAAAGTAGATACTTCCAGACTGTCAGATTTTTCCATACAGCAAAATTAACTTTTCTAGTTTTGTCTAAAACTGGCCCCAGGAAATTTCAAATAGCACATCTCAGATTATCTAACCTACAAAGGAGTAGCCGGCCTTCCACCCACCCCCACCCCACCCCCGCCAAAAAACCAAGCGGTACAAAGCTCCACTGGGTACACATTTCAAAATATACATTCTCCTGTTTGGGCAGGCATCTGGCAACTTGCTCTGAGCTAGTGCACCCACACTTTTTTCCCAAGGTCATTGCTGGTGACAAGACCTTGTGCTCTTCTCACAAGCCAGAATGCAAACATAAATCAAGTCAGTGTAAGACGCCATCATCACCTCACTCAAATACACCTCGTCAAGTGAACTCAAACTTCAAGAAGATGCTCATTTGTTTGGTTTTGTTGATGTGAGGGTGATAGTGCATTTGGAGTTTAGTCATTGCACTAGGTCAGACTGTTAATCAAGCTTCCTATATAGAGGTTCTGAAGATATTGTGTAAGAAGGTCTGAGTTGTCTGGCTAGACCAGAGCTTGCACACTGCTATTGACTAGAAGTTCCGACACACAGAATCCAGGACAGATAAACCCCTCAGGACCAATACTGAGAGTAGCAACACCACGAGGGAAGGTAGGGGGGAGAAGCAGAAGAAAGGGGAAACCAATCTCAATGATGGACATACAGCCCCACTCCACCACCCAGGGGAACAAACAGCAGAAGTTTGGGTGAAGGGATACAGCAGAGGCGTAAAATATAAAAATAAAAAGTATGTATAAATTATCAGTGGTTCACGTGGGTGGGAGGAGGGGAAAAAAGGAGCTCAAGGAGAAAGAACATGTTTGGAAATGATGATAGCAATGTATGTACAAATGTGCTTCATACAAATTGGTGTATGAATTGTTACAAAAGCTGTAAGATCCCCCAATAAAATGATTTATTTAAAATAAAAAGGACTGATTAGTGGTAGACAGGGGACTGGTTTTGCCACCATGACAGTGCACCTGCTCACACAAAAAAAACAGCATGCCTCTATCGCCCGATCTGATCCCAGCACACCGAGGCAAAATACTAAGGGTGTACAACAGAACAGGAAGGGGAACAGAGCAACGAAGTCCCCAGGGAATACCAAAAATAGACTTTGGGGCCAGGGCTAGCTGACCCATCATACTCTATGAGAAAACACTCCTAAAGGCCAACAAACAGTCCTTGAACTAACTAAAAGCTTTTCTTTCTTGTGTTTTGTTTTGCTTTTTGTCATTGGCTTGTTGGTGGTGGTGTTGTTCTTTTGTTTCATTTTGTTGCTTGGGTTTGCTCTGTCTCGTTTTTGTGCATGCTATGATTTCCACAGGTCTGTCTAAATGAGATAGGCTGGATGAACAATCTGGAGGAGAAAACAATGGGACTGACAGCTGGGGGAGGGAGATGGGAAAGGGGGGTGTAGGGAAAAAGGAAGTGCTGTTAACAAACCCAGGGACAAGGGAACACCAAGTGATCCAAATAGATGGTGAGGAGGGTGTAGGAGGCTTGGTAGAGTGTAACCAAGAGTAATGTAACCTAGAGGAATTACTGAAACACAAATGAAGGCTGAACATGAGAGTGGGACAATCAGAAAGTAAAAGGAAATCAAGGAAAGAGGTAGGAAGCAAAGGGCATTTATAGAGGTCTAAATAAAGGCATGTGCATATGTAAATATATTTATGTATAACGATGGGGAAATAGATCTATATGCATATATTTATAGGTTTAGTATTAAGGTAACAGATGTACATTGGGCCTCCATTCAAGTACTCCCTCAATGCAAAAATACTTTGTTGTATTAAAGTGGCATTGCGTGATGCTCACCTCCCCAACACAATTGCTGGAGGCAAATGGGTGCATAAGCAAATGTGGTGACTGAAGTTGATGGTGGTCGGCTATCAAAAGTTATACATTCTGGGGTCTTAAAAGCTTGAAGTTAAACAAGTGGTCATGTAGCTGAGAAGCAACAAAGCCCACATGAAAGAAGCACACCAGCATGTGTGATCACGAGGTGTCGGAAGAATCAGGTATCAGACATCATCGGAACAAAAAAATCATATCTTTGTGAATACGGGGGAGTGTGGAGTGAAAACCCAAAGCTCATTTGTAGATAATTGGACATCCCCTTACAGAAGGGTAGCAGGGAGGAGAGGAGCCAGTCAGGGTGCACTGTAGCAACAATGAAACATACAACTTTCCTCTAGCTCCTAAATGCTTCTTCCCCCACAACTAAAATGATCCCCATTCTACCTTACAAATCTAGCTAGACCTGAGGATGTACACTGGTACAGATAGGAACTGGAAACACAGGGAATCCAGGGCGGATGATCCCTTCAGGACCAGTGGTGAGAGTGGCGATACGAGGAGGGTAGAGGGAGGGAGGAATAGAAAGGGGAAACCGATTACAAGGATCTACATATAACCATCTCCCTGGGGGACAGACAACAGAAAAGTGGCTGAAGGGAGATATTGTATAGTGTAAGATAAGACAAAATAATAATTTAGAAATTATTCAGGTTTATGAGGGATGGGGAATAATTATCAGCTGATGCCAGCGGATTAAGTGGAGAGCAAATGTTTTCAGAATGATGAGGGCAATGAATGTACAAATATGATGTATGTATCAATTGTGATAAGAGTTGTATGAGGCCCCAAAAATTGATTATAAAAAAAGAGAAAAGAAATAACAGTATGAAAACATCCCCCCAAAAAGCATGCCTCTCTTGTCCCTCATATCCTAATCACCTGAACTCACTCCATGTGACTTCTTTCTGTTTCCATGAATGAAGGACAGTGGTTTGACAACACAGAAGAGGGGGGGAAAAAACAAGGGTGTCACCCAAACTGCTGAGTTTGAAAAATGTTTCCAAGAATGTAATCACAGATTAGACAAATGTGTGAAGTGTAATGGAGAGTACTATGAAGGGGATAAAAAATTTAAATGCATAGTTTTGAAAAAATTGTAGTTTTTGTCGGGTTCCCCCTAGTAGCTTCCAATTTCATAGCAACTCAAGCCATCACCATACATCAAACTGACAGAGAAGGGGTGGGTTTTGTGTGTAGGTGGTGTTGGTTATTGCACAGGGGCAAGGGACTTCTGGTGGCATAGTACCTTATGCCTTGGGTGTCAACTGTAATGTCAGCAGTGGGGAACCACCAGTCAGTCCTCAGAAGAAAAGGATGAGGCGTTCTACTCCCATAGAGTTAGCCTTTGGGAAACCCACAGAGATAGTTCTGCTCTGATCTCATAGAGTCGCTATGGCTCAGCATCGACTCCATCGAAGTGAGCTGACAAACTAAAGGCAGGAGATCTGAAAGAGGATGCGGAGACGTTGTCTCAGGTACTTTGGACATATTACTATGGTGGAACCAGTCCTGCAAGAAGGGCATCATTTTTGGCAGAGGGTTAGCAAACAAGAGGAAGACCCTTACTTAGGTGGATTGACACCGTGGCTGCGAGAATCGGCTCAAATACAGTAACAAGTGCGAGGATGGCGCAGGACTGGGCTTTGTTTCTCTCTCTAGTGCACAGGCCCCTATGAATCCGAACTGACTCCAGGGCTCTACAATATCAACTACTACAACCCTGAAGTTCAAACCTACCCAGTGGCTTCCCAAAAGGGAGGTGTGGCCATGTGCCTCTGTAAAGATGACAGCTAGGGAGCCCCTGCGGGGCAGTTCTACTCTGTGGCACAGGGGCAGCCAGGAGTCGGAATGTGCTTCACAGCAAAGGGTGTGCTTTGTCTCAGATTGTGCCTGCTGCTGTTTATGCTATGCACTGAGTTTAACATGTGACACTCAGGAGCGAATGAATGGAAACACACCCATGATGCTTCCATGATGCCAGATGCAAGCTGACACTGTTTCTGAGTTCTGGGCATATTATTTTTTCAGAGATAATTTCCTGTAGCGGTGACACACCGAGTCCTATTTCATGTAAAAGCATCAGCAGCAGAGGAAAGCACTGCACAGAGAGAAGACTATGACACGTAACAGGCTTTCCATAGAGGAACAAAAGGGTGGATGTCTTGGGCTGCACTCTTTTCTTGTATACAGACAGTAAACAAGCTGAACACATCTCACCTAAGCATAACATTACAACTACTTGAAGCCCAGCTCAGGCATCTGGACAAGAGGCAGCAAGGAAGGATGGGAGAGAGTTAATGGGCTGGGCGTCCCCAAAGGTGCAGAGTGGGAATCAAGGGAGGATCCAGGACGAGCCAAGGCTTCTGGCAGAAGTCTGAGAGGAGAGCAGCAGAAAGGAGCTGCTCTCTGGGTCCTCACAGATGTAGCCAGTGAGAGAGCAGCAGTGCTGCCCCCTGGCGGTGCGCCGAAGGCAGGGCCGCTTCCCCCAGGGCTGGAGAGCTCTGGGGAAAGACAAATCCTGTCACTTTGGATGCCAAGTAAGGGGGCACTGTGTGCCGGTGGTGTACCTATGTTGGCCAAAGCGCTGCCCACTGTGCATTTGCTTCCCACAAGCACAGTTATCCTTCCTCGTGCATCCAGGAAAGACAGTTCTAGAAAAACACAAGCAGTAAAATAAAACACTGCCAGGTCTCGAACCATCCTCACCATTGTTACTATGCCCACTGATGTAGCCACTGGTTCGAGCTGTTTTATTGCCCGTCCTCCACTTTTTGCCAAGCATCATGTCCTTCATGGACTTGATGTCCCTTCAGGGACTGGTCTCTCCTGACAGCACGTCCAAAGATATCAAATGAAGTCCAGCCATCCTTTGTCCCCATGTTCTCTTGGCAGTCCTTGTACTTTTATTGCTCAGTGTCTGATTATTTGGGACCAGGCCTTATTGCTGCCCCTTCCTCACCTTGGCCCCCAATCCCGACCCCAAGCCCTGCACATCCACTGTGTGAAACCTCCTGTTCCTGTAACCATCCCTGTGCTTTTGTGTGGGGGGTCTAGCTGGGTTCCCCTGGCAATTCGCCAGCTGCCCTTGGGAAAGTTCATGGAGTCGGCTAATTAGTAGAAAAGCCAAACGTCCAGTTGAGATTGGTTTACTCCCTAGCACCCTTGGGCAGGAGCACAGCCCCACTCCCGGTCCCAGGTAGCCAACGACCACACCTAGGTTCTCCGGACTTGGCAGCTGTAACATGTGGCCTGGGCTTCCCCTTCATTTCCTGCTCCTTTCTGGCTTGCTGTCTGACTTTTCTTTGCGGAATTAAAGCTGCAAATTGACAGGATCCCATAAACACTCTAAAGCCACAAAAAAACACCAAATGCCCACCCAAACATGTGAAACTTCCAAAAATCATCCTTAGAAGATTCCCAAACCCTAAACATTCCTAAACCCCATATATGCCCTGAAAACACCATGAAAGCCCTAAGAAAACCTAAAATGCTGGGGGAAAAAAAACACATATAATATGAAAAATACCCTAAAATCCCTAAGGAACTCTGTAACATCACTAAAAACACCATATTGTGCTGAAAAATACCTATACACTCTAAAAAACCACCCCTAAATCCCTTAAACACTCCCTAAAATCTTATAAAACACCCTAAAAACCCCAAACCACCCGAATGCCCCAAACACACCTTGAACGTCCACAAACAACCTAAAAGCCCTAAAAAATCACATGCCACCAAAAAGCCCTAAATGACCGCAAAATTCCAACTCATAGCCACCCTATAGAGGGCTTCTGGAGCTGTCAGTCTTTTATGGGAACAGCTTTATCGTTCTCCCAAGGAGAAGTTGGTAGGTTTGAAACCCTGACCTCATATTTAGCAGTCTAATAATTGCTGGACAGTGCCACCAAGGCTCTACTGGTGTAGTGGGTTACACATTGGGCTGCTAACCTCAAGGGAAACGGTTCAAAACCACCACCCACTCCTTGGGAGAAAGAAGAAGCTTTCTTTCTATTCCCCTAGATTTCCAATTGAAGGTGTAAAGTAACCTGTTAAATGCTCGCAGTGGCAGCAGCAATGTCTCATAACCATGGGGAAATGTGGTTCAGAAACTTCAGAAGCAAGCATCCACCAGTAGGTGACTAACCAGCAGTATTGACTTGGGCAAAGAGAAGGTGACATGGAAGGGTAAGGAGAAGAATGCGTGCAGAGGGCAGGTTGGCAGCTGAGCCTAAGTCCAGTAGAAACAACAGCAGAATGGCCTGTTCCTGGAAGGGCCACAGGAGATGGTGCGACTTCATGTAGTCCCCACTTACATGTGTAACAGCAGCAATTGCCTGAACACGTGGTCTCCCCAGGGAGGAGCCTTTGTGTGGTGTTAAGATGCTGTTACTGTCTGTTGTACTGTGGTGGCCTGCATTTGGCTGTAATGGTGGAAATTTTGCAGCCAGTAGTTCAAATGCCTGCTGGGTCACTCACTGCAGGTAGACTTCAGCAGTTTCCAGACAGAGACGAGGGAGGAGGACCTGGTCTTCCACTTCTGAAAGAACTGGCCAGTGTGAACCTTGTGAATGGCAGAACACTATACCTGAACATGAGTACCGCAGGCTATAAGGCATGATGGATTGACACAGTGGCTGCAGCAATGTGCTCAAACATAGGATAGTGCTGGCCTGGAAAATAGTTCATCGTCCATTAAAAAAAAATCATTATATAGGGGCTCATACAACTTTTGTTGTTGTTTTTCCCTAAGGGAGAGCAGTGTATTGGTACACTGAGAGGTATATAGATCAATGGATACGAACAGAAAAGCTACACATATATTCACCAGTCAACAGGAAACTAGCCTTCGAAAAAGGACACAGAAATATCCAAAGGGACAAATTCTGCTTGCTCAACAAATGGTGTTGGACAAACTGAGATACCGTATGTAGGAAAATGAAGCAAGCCCCAAACCTTCCCCCATGCACAGAAATTAACTGAAGAGGGGTTAAAACCTGAAAGTAAACCTCCGGGCTATCATAATCATTTTTTCGATGACCTCATCGGTCAGAAATCATTGTAGGAAAGCCAAAGCGTTCTTGTGTTCAACGTCTACATACATAGCAGGTGCTCCAGTAAAGGGGAATCTTGGTGGAGCTGGCTCATCCATTCCTGAAGAGAGTAGAGCACCACGTTGGCCCATCACAGAGCTCAGGTGTAGAATCTTCCTCACTGTCATCCTTTATCTCAGCAGTGTCAGTGTTGGATTATGAATTTCCCAAAGAACCAGTATCGCTCAATTCTGTGCACAATGCTGACTCACTCTCGCTGTTATTTCACTGGTCTAAAAACCCATTTAGGTTAAAATGACACTTTTTTGATGCCATGACCTAAAATTTTTAGTGAGAAAATGTTCCCAATGACATTACATGGGTCTTCGTCTAATCCTGATGCCATGTTCTTTTTCACAGAGACCAGCTTCTTGTATAAATTGCTCAGCATACAGATGGAATAAGAACAGTGAAAGGATACAACCCTGATGCACACCTTTTCTGATTTTAAACCATGCAGTATCACCTTGTCCTGTTCACAGTCTCACCTGGTTCTATCTCTTGGCCTTTGCATAAGCTCCATATGAGTACAATGAAGTGTTGTGCAATGCCCATTCTTTTCCATGGTATCCCCAAGATTCACCTCCTTCCACTCGTGGTTTCCAGAACGTGGGGTTGGGACAAAGCCTGGATAGTCTCATGGCAAGACCAGATCAGGAATGGAGCTGAGCCGGGAGCAGCTTTATTTGCTTGCTCCAGGGAAAGTCTGCCAATGTGACTAAGCCTCAGGGGCTTTCTACAAATGATAAAGGTGAATCCCTCTCTCGTTACCCACTGATCATCTCTGAGCCTCTTGCTCTCATATCCCTTGCACAGACCTCTACCATTAGATGGACAATTCGGTAACGTTTGAACACTTTTCTGATGCTGAGCCTGGGGAGCAACTAATAGCTGAGTAAATATAGATTGAAAGATGGTGAGTGGAAGAAAATAGCTTTGCCAGGTCCAGGTTGTGATGGAGATGAGACTGTTACCAAATCCTGCTGTCCCCATGGTGGGTTTGCTGTATTGTGCCCAGTCCTGAAAGTCTGAGCCAGGGGTTTTAACGTGGCCCCTTTCAAAACATATAGGTGGAATTCTTGGACCATGAGCTGTCCATAAAGCTTTACCAAGGAGATGTCCGCCCTGGAGCGAAACAACCCAAGAACCTAGATCTTCGTGAAGGTGTTTGTAAGGGATGCAGCGGAAATCATAAACTTGACTGAAAGCAAAAGAAACTTTGCCTTCATGTGCCTGCAGCTGGACGAAGTGGTGCTGGAGCACACCCTCCTTTGTGATTCTTCTTGTTCTTTTTATGAGCTGCTCCCTGGCCTGTGTAGTCCCGTAAATCTGGAAACTCTTTGCTGGTGGGGGCAATTGTTATATCCTCCCCCCAGATCCAGATGTCTTGTCCATGGTCAGTGTGCAATCCTTGTTTGCCAGAGGAGTGGGGCATCTAAAGGCAGGCAGGGGTCACATACTTTTTTTCTACACTTTCTAGAAAGACCAGAGCTAAACATCTTGCAGCCCTTTTCATGTCCTCATTTTTTTCTGTATTTATTTTCCATGAAAGAGGAGAAGAAACGCGACAGCATCTACTGACAGCAAGTCAAATGCCATCGTGTGTGTTCAGAGGGCAGGCTGGTTCTCATTTGCCTAACTCATCAGTCCCATCGTGCCATGTCCATGTTAGATTGTTTAGGGAAACAGATGACATATGTTATGATGCTAAATAAGCTGAAACAGTGCCAGGATGGAGGCAGAAAGGTTTTATTTGTTTGTTTTTAAATGAAGCATGGCTTTCTAGTGACTTATTGTGGTGGGGAAGGGGGGCACCGAGAGCAACAAGACATGGCTGTGACAGTGGTCTGGGAATTGAGACAAATCATTGCTTCTGCAGCAGAGATGAGCTGCCTCTGACCTGTCAGTTACTTGAAGGGAGACTCTGCATTTGGTCAGACAAGTCTCAGTTGGAGATGGTACCAGCTTTCCTCCTGAGCCTCTGTGGTTCCCTTTGAACTACACAGGCCCGAATCGCTTTTAGCTGAGCAACAGCAAATGGCAACACAGACTTGCCATATTGCTCTTTTGCGTACACTCTTTAAAAATCATACTAAATATACATGCATCAAAACATTCGTCACTTCCACGCTCTACAAGATTATAATTAAGTGGCATTCTGCATGTTGTTCATATATCATCCTTACCCATTCCAAAATTATGTCATCACCCTTATGGAAGCTCAGTATCGTCTCAGGGATGGCACTTCCCCTCCAGGCCCTACTGGGTTAGGCTGGGTTGACTAGAGAAATAAATCCAAGGACACTCATATAGGTATAAGAAAGACTCCACCTCACTTATTTGTCCAATTGACATGGCATTATGTAACAACCATACTTACCTTCCTACCTATCCCTGGAAACAATTGGGAGATGTTTGTCTCTATTCATTTTCCTAGCCTAGATATTTTTTGTAAGTGGAATTAAGCAAAATGTGTCCTTTTTGAAGCTGATTTATTTCACTCAGCATAATGCTTATGAGGTTCATTCCTCTTGTAGCCTGTGTCAAGAGTTCATTTCTCTTTATGGCTGAGTAGTAGTCCATTGTATATACCGTAGGCAACATGTTTGACTTATCCATTCACCTATTGATGGGTATTTAGACCGTTGACACGTTTGCGAGATTGGGAATAATGTTGCAAGGGCCATCTGTGTATTTGTATCTATTTATGCGCTTGCTTTTAATTGCTTATATCCTTCATTTCCTTTTCTTTCCTTGTTAGACTCAGTATGATCCCCTTCTGCCCATCCTCTAGCCTCACAACCTCTGTGTCTGATGTGCCAGGATCTCACCAGAAGCCTTAACACCAAGATTCTGAGCCCTGACTGACCATTCTGACCATCCAGGGAATTGAATATTCCGGAGCACACAGAAGATGAAGTTATCAAAACTCCTTAGGCATAACCGAACAACTGGAGGGAGTGCTTTATTGGGCTGGGGGGCTGGGGATTATAGTTGTGAAGGACACCAAGAACAATTGTCATTACCTAGACTGTAAAGACTATGTTCGACATCCATGCTGGTGAGTAGCAGCTGGATTTCAGAAGCTCACAAGTGGCCATCTAGGTGGCAAGTATTGTCACCCTCACTCTGGAGGAAAGAGTGGTGAGTGGACCACATGAACATTAGACTTCATGACTCTGAGCACAGAATAACTAGATGATCTCCAACTATCAATTCCAACTTCTTTGAAAGGGATCACATCCAAAGGTCCTAGATAGTGAAGCAAAATTCACAGTCATAAAAGAGACCAGGCTTATTGGCTGGATAGGGACTAACAGAACCTCTGAAACGATGGTCCTTATTCACTAAGTTTGAAAATGAACTCCTACCTGTGGTTCAATATTCAGCCAAATAATAGATTGGTCTATAATGGGAGCAATTACACAAGTGAGGCACGCAAACCTGAAAACAGCAAACCATTTGATCTCAAAAGGGCAGTATTAATCCAAGGCCCAAGTTCAGAAGGGTAGGAAGAGAGGAGGAAGGGAAACAGAAGACATAAGTAGGGAGTGGAACAAGTCATATTATATTGTGGAGATTGCAATAAGTGGCATAAAACACAATGGGTATGAATTGTTGAATAAAAAACTGATGATCTTGGTAAACCTTCACCTAATTCACAATAAAAACTTATGAGAGAGAAAAAAATCCAAGCACCTAGGCTGCATTCCAGGCCAATAAAATCGGACTCAGTGGAGATGGGACAAAGATGTCTTTTGGACAGCTCTCTGGCGATCCCAATGAGCACACAGGCTGATACCCACCATCTGGAAACTATGGGGTAGCTGCTTCTCCGGTAATGCCTCGGGGGAGCGCTTGGGTCCCTCAAAGAATGCGGGATGATGAAGGGGCAAAGGTCATCAAACCTCACCCACAGCTTTACACTGGGGGGCTGCTCTCTGAGGAATGTGGGAAGGGTCCACTTGCATGCTGTCTCTGTGCAGCAGATCCAACAGACTCAACACCTTTCCAAAGCTGGCAAGAAAGTCCGAGAGACTAGATGTGGGCACCACGCTGTGAGTTTCCCAGAAGGCACGAGACAGATCGAGAGCAGTCACAGGAACACAGACTCCTCCGGAAATGCCGCCATGCGCAGAACATGCATCTCTAATTTCATTTCACACTGACTCAAGCATTCAGTCCTTTTTACGAAAACCCAGCTTCTCATTACAGTAACCGGTTTAAAATGACAATCTTCTGTTGAGCAAGTCTAAGAAATGACCTTCCTTTATTTTACATGGTATAAAAATTCAGTTTCCTAGGCCGATGGGCTCAAGGGACAGGTGTTTTTATGTACTAGACATGGCTTTCAAAGTTCTTCAATTGCCTAAATTAATAACGACTTTTTTCCTTTGGCTTTTCTAAGGGACACATTAATTTCAATCTTTTTCTAAGGAAGTGAATCTCTAGCTATCTCATTTGGATAACTTTCTGCCTTCAGAGTAGAATTTGAAATAATCTGCAAGGTTACCCCTTCCCCACCCTGCCCCAGCAGCCCAGCCTCTTTCTTCCTTCCAGTCTCCAGCCACTGGGGTTTGGTTGGGAAAGGAGATGCAGAAGGGAGTCTCTGGATTTTTCTATCAAAAGGTTGGCCACAACCCCCAGTAGACCAAATGTAATTCATTATGGCGGGTTTTGGTTTTACTACATTAAGAGTTATCCTTAGGGAAATTACAAACAAACAGAAATAGGAAGACTTTATATTTTATTAACGGATGTACTGCTCAGTCTCATTATATTTTAAAAGACAAAGTATAAAAAAAAATCTGGCTCCATTTAAAATGTCCTGACTAGCAGAACTTAAAATACACAAATCTTAACATGAAAGTCTAGATGAATAAATAAAATAAACAACGAAACAGCTTTCTCAGGAAAAGCCATAATAAAGAGCTCGACTATTTTTTGAGCTGTTTAAGATGCTCGTGTTAAAGGGAAAAGAGTATCATTGTTGACTTTGAAATGTAGAACCATTTGCTTAATTCAGTGATGCTAAAATGGGCAGTTTGGCTGAAGAAAGAAATTGGCTTGTAGCATTTGATGAGCAATTTCTTCTTTTGAATATAGAAATGACCAGGGATGCGGACACGCTTTTTATTCTTTTGAGGACCCTCTAACCAAGAATTCTTTTAAATGATCATTACACAGTGAATGCCTGGAGGCTCTGGAAACTATTTATTTTGACATTATTATAAGCTCAAAATGATTCACCAATGCAAAAGACGAAGAGAAAAAGCAATTAAATACTAAGCTGTAAACACTGGAAGCTTTTCTGTGCTGAAAATAATTGGACAGAGTTTTTTCTTTTTTTAAGTAATAGTGTCCAAAGAGATTCAATGATCTTATTGCTTATGGATTTGGAGCTTAACTATATTCCTTATCTTAAATTTGATATTAGAATAGCAAGATTATAGACCTTGATACAGTGTGACTTGGAGAAGTATCGTTTCATTAAATTATCAAGTTAAGGCTCAAGGAGCCTAGTGGAATGTGTGTGACCATGAGGCCAGCCAGTTGGAATCCGCTATGGCTCACAGAGAAAGATGCGGTTCTCAGCTCCTGTAAAGATTTAGAACTTCGGGAACCCACAAGCATAGTTCTACGTTGTCCTTTCAGGGGTCCTCAAACTTTTTAAACAGGAGGCCAGTTCATTGTCCCTCAAACCCGCTGGAGGGCCGGACTATAGTTTAAAAATAAAACTATGCACAAATGCCTATGCGCACTGCACATACCTAATTTGAAGTAAAAAAAAAAAAAAGGGGCAAAAACACCCGGCATGCTGAATAAATGTCCTCTGAGGGCCATGTGGTCCGCAGGCCATAGTTTGAGGACCCCCTAGATTGATATAAGTCAGAATCGACTTGATAGTGTTAGGTTTCTGGGGTGGTTGACCTCAGTTCTTGCTTAGCAACGCTGAAAGAATTCATATGGCAGAAGCACTTTTGTAAATCCAAGTGAATGTTATGAAAGAAAGTTTCAGGTATCGCAGTCCCCAAAGTCCCCACTATCTCCGGAAAGCACGCCGGGCTGCATGGCAGGGGTGGGGAAAGTTTGCAGCTGAATATGGCGGTTTCATGGGAGGAATACCTGAGCAGGAGTGCAGAACCAGCTGAGGAGCCACGGCAGGAACCCCCAAGGGCCTCACCCTCCACTTGCAGAGCACGTGAACAAGGGAGGGCGACAAGGAGCCCAGGCCTACTTCTATCACCTCCCAACACCACTGGAGGGCATTGGTCGATCGTACTGGTTGATTTTGGTGCACTTTTGTGAAGTCCTATTCTGTATGACCAGGTGAACCTTCCACCTGGGTCTACATGACTTGGGTCAGAGCATGCTCAGTTCTGAATTTTGCCATAGGTATCTAATGAGTGTGCCTGATTTATTTCCAACCCCTTTGTTGTGGCCCGGACAGCTCATTTTCGTTTAATGCTGGCATTTGGGAAGACAAGCCCTAATCTAGCAACCTGTCAATAGCAGTAAGTGAATGGAATTAAAACTCAACTCATAGCCATAAATTCAATTCGGACTCATAGCGACCCGAGAGGACAGGGCAGAATTGCCCCCTGAGGATTTCTGGGGCTGGAATTCTTTACAGGAATAGAAGTCTCTTTTTTCTCCCTCCCAGTGGCTCCAAAGGACTGACCTTGCAAGGAGATGTCCAGCGGGTGCCTGCAGGCTCCTTCATTGAAAATCTCTGCTAGTTTATGAAGCGGGAGGGAAATTTTGAGGAGGCCGTCTGCGGCAGAGTTAACTCCCCATTAAAGCCAATGAGCTTTTCCACATCTCTCAAAAAACAAACAAAAAAACCTAAAGTGACTACTTCAGATTAATATGCTGTAGGTAGAACCACCTCCCACTCAGCAAACCAAACCAATCAACCAACCAACCAAACAAACAAAAACACCCCAAATCCTGTTGCCTTCAAGTCAGTTCTGACTCATGCTCACCCCTTGTGGTACAGAGTACAATTGTTGCATGAGGTTGTCTAGGCTGTACCCTTTATGAAAGCAGATGACCCCTTCCTTTTGTGGTACAGCTAGGTGGGTTTGAACTGATAACCTTTATATAAGCAGCCCTATCCAGCGATCTATGTCAACTAAAGTGTCAAAGCATGTAAAGACTGATCCACAACCCCCACTTCTCTCTTCCTCTTCTGTGATGACCTGGAATCCACCTTTTGATCTGGTGGCACCATATTTGTGAAGCAGCCCGAATCACTGACGGACGGTGTGCAGGACAAACACCCTGTAGAATTGCCCTTCCAGCGTCAGAATTTGCATGAACAAGAAATAAACTTCTAGATTTTAAGCCACTGAGGTTTCAGGGGTAGCTTCTTTCTGAAGAACAGACTAGGCTATCCTGCCTGATCATCTCTTCACAGGGTTTTTGTGGAGAGCTACCGGAGCAGCTCGATCCAGGGGAGCTGCCAAAGCAGATACCTACACTTTATCTGGGATTGTAGGTTGTAGTACCAAAGTTTTTATTTGCCCGGGAGGCACTGAGTAAATTGTTTTTCTTCTGAAAACAGGACAATATGTAAGTAAGTTTGGAGACATATGTAGCTGGAGCTGAAAGTCCTCTTACCTTGCAGTTTTCTTTGGTAGAGATAGACTTGTTCTTAATGAAACCCATGACAGTCAGTGTCACAAATGACTTCTGAGGAGAGGCCAAACAGCTAAGTCAAGGCCAGCCTACCGTTCTCTTAAATGCTGTCTCATGCTCTCATCTGCTCTGACGTGTTTGCTCAGGGGCATGTGGCAGCCACTGGGCGGGCCTTACCATTGGCACTGAAAATCATTGTAGGGGATATTAGAGGATTTACATCAAGAAGACCTGACTTCCTGGCCATTGCTCGGGGGCCACAGTTCCCAAGACAATCAGTGTCAAGGGCAAAACAAAATAAAACATGACGAGGCCTCTGGGGCTGGGTTGAGCTGGATATGTAACCAAAGCCCCCTTCTACCAGGATCTTCCCAAGAGGAGATTGCTCTTTTCCATAGCTAAACAATTTTGTTTAACACACGTTCTGCTGGGGAACCTTCTGGGAAGCAGAAGAAAATAAATCTGCCTTCCTTTGAATTAAGCTGGGTTGGGTCCAAGCCCTGTGTAGTGTGTATTCTTATCATAACATCTAAAGGAGTCTCATTTCACCATTCTTAGCTATTAAAAAAAAAGTTCCAGGCACAATAATTCAATTTAAAATTACACACCAGGAGTAGTTCATATTTAATACACTTTATACAGGTATTACAGGTACAAGGGACGTACTTGTTAACTGCCAGGTTGCTGGCTTGAACCAACCAGCTACTCCACAGGAGGTACTGTGTTTCTGTGAAGATTTTCAGCTTGGAAGCCCACTGGGAGAGCTCTCCTCTGGCTTGAGTCTGAAGGTGCTTGACAGCAGTAGCCTTTTGTTTTTATAGAGGTATAAAGCTTTCTTTCTTTTTTTTTCTCGGTATAAAGCTTTTTAGAACAACAAAAACAATTCCTTTTGGAAGTAAGCCAGAGATAAAACCACAAGTTACATGCTTTACTTTTTTTCTGTCCTGCTGCTGGCAGCCACCCTTTCATCGATTGTGCACACCAGCATGGTGGTGAAGTGGTGAACTCTGCGCTCTCACTCCCCTGGCTACACACTCGGTCTCCTCACTCATCGTGTGGCTTCACCCAACGCACGGAGCCTCCTGCAGGCTCCTCACCCTGTGTGTGTAAAAGTGCGAAGGAGACAGACTTCCTCAGAGCTGTGCTTTAGAGAGAATCCTCCTCACATACTCAGCACCGCCTTGAATAGGGCAGCACTGCATACATGACATCTACTTGATGATTGTTGATGGTGTGGTGGTGTGTTTGTACGGATAAAAAAAGAGCCCTGAATGGTTATGTAACAAGTAAGGGAATAAATAGATCTTCCTTCATCCACCTTCATCTTTCATTGTTCTATCACTCTCTGATTGCAATATTAGAGGCTAAAATGGGCAGAATTCCCACCTCTGAACAAAGTTTGTGCACATGGGTGTGCATGCTTGTGTGTCCATGTGAGTGTGCCTGTACAATGTGTGTGCACGTGTGTGTGCACATGTGCACTGGAGCCTGGCAGCAGCAGGGGAGGCGCCTGTCTCTGTTCAGCAGTATCTGACGGCTGCTGCAGGTGTAATGAGAAGTGATTGGTGATCTGTTCAGGGAGCTCCTGGGGTGGACTCAGGGAAGGAGCAGCAAAGAAGACATACTCATCTCCCCCATATGTAGATGAGGTGATGGAGGTGGGCGGTAGAGGAGCAGCTCCTTAGTAATGAGATCACAGGGGAAAGGCCTTGGATGAGGTGCCAGACATCCCTGCTTTCCCAGAGAGGGTGGGGACTGGGAACGAGGCTGCATCCTGCCTAATCAGTTACAGTTGCTCTGTCGCTCTGGGGAGGGAGGCAGATGAGGCAGGGAGCTTCCGGAATCTCTCATCTCCAGTCCTTCTAGGTGGATGTGGGAGCGTGTGAGGACGGCCACACTGGAGGGTCAGGGTTGATCGCCTTGCAGTGTGGAGCCCGGCCTGGACCTGCGTTGTGCAGGGTGACCAAGGAGCTCTGAGGGCAGGGTTCTGGGTGGGGGCTTTGTCTACTAAGACCCACAGCCGCGCCCTGTGTCGCAATGTTGGCATGCAATGTGCAAAGACTTGAGACAATGTGAAATGGACCATCCACTTCACTTGGAAAGACAGGAGGGCTGAAAATCAGATTGGGAGATCTGATCTCGTTTGCTGCACAGTTGTGAGAGGAGATATTCCTGGCTTCTCTCATGTTGGGAACCGGGCATAATCAGCCTGACAAAACCAAGGCCATATTGCCTGCCCAGCAGGGCTAAAGCCACGTCACCTCAACCTTATCTTACCCTGACACACACCAGATGGCCCACCCTTGTCTGCTCCAGCACCGGACATTCCAACTGCAGACTTGCGGCCGCCTGCCCTGTGTGCTCTACACCCCCGCCCTTCCTTTTTATTATCTCCCCTTTGAACTCCCTTGTTTGCCTCACCCTTTATAGAGAGGCTTGTGTAGCAATAAACTCAGACCTTGACAAGAATCTGCTTGGTCTCGCTCCTCTCTCTCGCCCGTTTCTCTTTCAGGCTGGGTCCTCCTTGGAACCCCTCGAATAACTGAGTCCCGCGGGTTGGGGCACTCTCACGCATGAAACTATATTCCTCCTCAGGCATCAAGGAGGTGATACGAATGCTTTGATAGCCTAGTATCTGTCAGCTGGGAGGCACAACATAGTGAGAGCCCTTATTAATCACTTGGAGATTAGCTGAGGGGTGGGAGAAGCCAGGCATGAGGCTTTCCAGGGCTGCTCAGCCTGCACAGGAGTCCTTTCCTGGGTTGGACAGAGGTGCTGCCATCTGATAGCTCAGATAGAGCAGTTGGAAAATTAACTGACCTGGTACAAGATCTATTTACATATATCAAAAGATCCTGGGTAATAACATCTCATGTTTGTGCAGCATGCCACATTTGTCAAAGGGCTTTCTCATTTACTGTCTTACTTGGTCCTCAAACTAAGAGGCCTTTGGGCAGCTATTGCTGTTTAATTTTGGGCGTGGTAACAGCTTTGGGTATAGTACTGGGCTTGGAATCAGGCTGTGCAACCCACAGCAGGTCACTTAGCTGCTCTGGATTGGCTTTCTTCCTCTACGAAGGTCAGCGCTTGGACTAGACCATTTTCCCAGTGGCAGCTCTGCTGACATTTTGGCCAACATCGTTCTTGTGGGGCTGTGTTGTTCCCTGCACCAGGATGCTAAGCGAGCATCCCTGGTCTCAGCCCACTAGATGGCAGTGGGACTCCCTTCTTCAGAATGTCTCCAGGCATGGCCAAATGTCCCCAGCAGAGCATGCTGCTGGGCTGGCGCACGGCAGGATGATGCACTCAATGAGTTGGATTTTAAGTTTTCAGGTACTTTACATGTCTGCACAGGGAGACTACATCAACAATTACCCAGCAGTCAATGGGTCATCACTGACCCTCTCTATAATTCCAACTGAGATCATGAAGCACCGACTGAGTTTCTGAGCTTAGCACCCTGCATGGCACAAGTTGTTTAGCACTCAGCTACAAACTAAAAGGTTGGCAGTTCAAACCTATCCAGAGGCCTCTTAAACAAAATCCTGGTGGTCTGCTTCAGAAGAGTTGGAGCCATGAACACCCCATGGAGTGAAGAGATATAAACATGAATGTGGATGTGACTCTAGGTATAGCTACAACCGGGAACCATGGAATCAACTACATCATGGAATCAACTTCAACTCCTGGCCTCCTTGTGTGTCCAAGAAGAACTGTGCTCCCCAGGGTCTGGAAAGGCTGCTTGGTCTGAAGTAGATTTGCAGGCCCTTCTTTCTAGGTGCCGCTGGGTGGCCTCAACCTTCCAAGCATGCTATTAAAAGCCAATCCGTCACCTGTGTGCATCACTGAAGACACACAGACACAGGGAGCAATGCCCTGGCTGGGGCACTGGAACAGCGCTGGCATGCAGTGAGTGCTGCCCAGTTAGCGAACAGGTCTTCCCTTGGTACTTTCTCAGGTCTGTGTGAAGCTTTCTAAGCATCCAGAGTTCTCAGCCTGATTCTACTGCCAACTTGCAGTGTGGCTTCGAGCTAGTCTCTTGCCCTCTCTGGGCTTGATAACAAAAGCAGGGCAGGCCAGCCACAAATATCGTGTGGCTAGCAGGGGAAAGCAGTTGAGGACACAATTGCAGATGGAGTTCATCCTTTGGACTCATCGCCCCTCCTCCCTAACACCCCCCCCCCCCACTACACACACACACCTTTTCAACTGCACCAGATGGGTTTTAACTTTCCGGCACCAGAAAAGCAGACCTTGAGTTTTTTCCTTTATGGAATGTAGGCCATCCCTGCTTATGTGTCACATTCAGTCCTCGTTCTTCTCCCTACTCTTGTCCCTCCTCCAGTCATCAACAAGTGACTGCAGGGCGGTTTCCCAGCAGGGCTGTGCTCAAAGATTCATAATGCTGGGTTTTCCTTTAGTTCTCCACAGTCTTGGGCTTGGAACAATCCAGGCATTTCCTTATCAAATGCTCATTTTAGGGGGGAAGGACGGGGGCACTGGAAACACCACATGGGGCTCAATCCTTTTCTGCACGTGTGTGAGGGGTTTCCAGGAGTTCGAATTTCAACTTAAGTGATTTATTTTTTGTTGTTTAATCGCGTGCCTGTCATCTGCTGGACATTTCTTCTACAGTGTTTTGTTGTTGTTAACCCCATTTCTAAGATCAGAGATAGAAGGGTCAGGCACAATAGGCAGTTAAATTGACTCAATCTGGGGTGTGAATCTGCTTCTGTCTGGTTCCTCATAGCCCTCAGTCATTTTAATGCAGGTGTTGTGAAGGGTGTGGGTTCAGCAGCCACACACTGCCTCATCTCGCCTCCTCGTTGATAGGCTGTGTACCCTTATGTGAGTTGTTTAATCTCCTACCAAGCTTGTGAGAGCACTACTTTTATTAGCTTCATTTTACCGAGACTGTGAGAGGTCAGAGGAGCGAAGGCTTACATATTGCCAGGCATATAATATGCTAATGATAGTCAAGATATATAACTAAGCATTTCTCTGTTCTTGGTTCTGTCAGTACCTGGTGTGGCCACAAAGGAGAAACCTGGTTTCCTGCTATTTTGAGCATCTAGTGTGAATGGCAGGAGATAAGTCACAAGCTAATGAACCCTTGTGGTGTAGTGGTTAAGCACCCTGGGCCCGGCTATCAAAAGATATAGTGTCCAGGGTCTTAAAGACTGGAAGATAAACAAGGGGCCATCTAACTAAGAAACAACAAAGCCCACATGGAAGAAGCCACCAGCCTATCTCGACATGATCGCTGAAGACAAAGCGGGTGCATAAGCAAATGCGGGCATGTTTTCCTGATGTGCACTCACCCTTTACATAAAACTCTCTCTTATACATACGCGTTTCTGTGGATTTGTTTCGCTAAGGCACCCAGACTAACATAAGCAGCATGGAACGCATTTAAGAAGCCTAGACAAGGGCAGGGCAGGATATTTGGAGGGACTGGATCCAGAATTAGAGAGGAAGGGGTCCTGGAGGTGAAACGGGCTGCTAGCTCCCTGTCCCAAGGGGGACAATGAGACTGCTGGCTCCCAGTCTTGAAAACTCCATATAGGGTCACTGTGGTTGGAATCCACTGGACGGCAGTGGCCTTTTGGGATTGAAGGTGGAAGCCACCAAAGAGCCTGCGGGGAGTGTGTGAACTTCTGGAATACAGCGAACAACCTCTGCACATCTGCTTTTCGTGCTGCCCAAGTCATGCATTGACATTTGTCCAAAAGTGAACCATCACAGCTGCTCTCTCAGGAAGCTGGGGGCTGAGCCCGCTGGTTCCACTCTGTCAGCATTTCTGGTCCGGGTACCTGCCCTCTGCCCCGGCACAGGCAATGGGCTTTTGGAAGCAGTGCTCCCTGGGTAGTGGGTGTGATTTGGCTCCTCTGGCCTAACATGATGAATGCTGAGAGGGGGTGGATACTAGGGGGTTAAGCTCCCTGACCTTTCCCTAGCCCAGGGGAAAACTTACTATTTAAAGTAAGTTTTAGACAGAATCTTTAGAAAGATAAATTGTTTACTTAATGTACACAATTACTCCCCAACACATCTGTTTTGTGTCTGCTCAACTCAACCTCATAGGCTATGGATGACCTTGAGCAAGTTTTTAAAGTCACAATGGGTTTCTACCAGGATTGAGAGTTCAGCTCTCTCAACTCTCCAACTGGTTATTAGCACCATAGTCTCATTTCTATTTATGGATTTACTTTGTTTGAGGGAAAAAAGACTCCCAATTCAACTTTATTTTATTAGGAACTCCTTTGCTATGTTTTACACAAGAAAAAGACACAAACCGCTGTTCTGGATGAAGGAGAGCATCCGCATGAGGCCACAATGGTGTCGGAAGGACCCACAGCCACAGTTACTTAAATAAAATGACACTCATTCTGTCCTGCTGACTCTGACTCATAGTGACTCTGTGTAGGGATCCTGAAGTTGCTACCTTTACAGGAAGCAATAACCTCATCTTTCTCCTGTGGAATGACTAGTGGCTTCGAACCAGCGATCTTGCTGTTAATAGTCCAACACTATCCAGCATCACCACCTGAGCTCCTGAAAGCTTAAATGAGACATGGAAAACAAACACCTTTGTCACAAAACTGTCCCTGAAGACGGATCAATTCATGGAGTTGCGGGAGGGCCTGTGAGAGCATGAGCGGGACCTTCATTGGGATGTGCACACGACCGTATATCGCTGAGTCTGGCCCGGGGAGTGGACGCAAGCTTTCCACTGCCGGTCAGCAGTAGGAAAGAACTCAATGGTGGCTGAATGTGTGGGCCCTCAAAATGGATTTAGGGTCTCCACATAGACTCTCACTGTGAGCCACAGCCTATTGCTCAAAATTTAAGCTTAAATATGACTTAAATGCCTAACATTCTGTTTCCTTAAACTAGAGTACTGCCAGGATCAACTAGAGGCCTGGATGACCTATCAGGTCTGAACAACGATCTCAAATCACTTCACATGATCCATTCCACCAGTCATGTCACCAGTCACACCTCCTCACTTACCCATTCCAGAGACTGTGCCTGTATAACCTATCGACTAACACATTCCCACATGTTGTGATTATGAAACCAACCATCATGCTGGAATAAGGACCAATCACGATGTAAGGGGCAGGGTCAATGGGAAAGCAAGATAGGGGCTGAGGGGAGCCAAGAGGGTCCCGTCACTCAATCCCTAAACCTGATCTAATGTCACTAGACTGGGGTCTTCCTCACATCTCAAGGGCACCCGATTCATGATTGAAGTGAATTGTGCTTATTCAATCTTTGTTCTGCTTACCGTCCTGCTATGCTGCCTCCTCTTCTTGCTTTATGTGTGTGGCTCCCTCTGTTGTGGTGACAAATGGCTTGAGAGGGATTTGACATAGGGAGAAAGCCCACCCACATCAACTGTCACCAGAAGCAGACACTAAGTTCATTTCTCTCACCTCACAGAACTATGCACATCAGACACTGGTAGAGCTGCTCGGAAGGGGAACCCTTAGTGCAGTGGTTCTCACCCTGTGGGTTGCGACCCCTTTGGGAGTCATATGACCCTTTCACAGGGCTCGTCCAATTCATAACTGTAGCAAAATTACAGTGATGAAGTAGCAAGAAAATCATTTAATGGTCGGGGGGGGGGTCACCACAACAAAAGGACCTGTATTAGGAAGGTTGAGAACCACTGCCTGAGTGTGCTTAGGACTTTGCTGCCCTCAGGGTCACCAGACATTCCTGAAGGCAGAGTCACTGCAGGAAGCCCTTCTGGGAAATGCCCTGAAGCCAGGTCTCAACCAACTCCATCCACCCTCACCCTCCTAGATCCTAATCATAGGCTGCATGGAAATGCTCCCTGCCACTTCAAAGACTGTAAGTCCATGGGAGCAGAAAGCCTTCTCTTTCTCCCTTGGAGTGGTGGCTGGTGAGTTCAAACTGCTCACCTTCTGGGTAACATAACCCACAGACCAGCTCCCCCTGAGCTCAGTTAGGTTTGCCACACAGCACACATTGTTGGGAACCTTCTGAAGTAGCTGTGCCATGTGCAGGTTGGGGGATTTCGCACAAGATGCAGAATTCCACCCTCTCTTGGAAAAAATAATTTTTGCAATAGCCTTGTATTCTCTTCTGGATCTGAGTAGCAGCTACTCTCATGCAGTCCTAGCACATACATGCTAGGTCTTACGCCGAGTCTGCTCCATGCTTTCCTGTGTCCTATGTGGCGCTGTAGGCACCCAAGGCATGGACTCTGCAGCCTGGGTTCAAATCTCTCCTTTCCACTTCCTCACTGTGTGGTCATAGGCTCATGACTTTATCATCCTGTGCCACTGATTTTTCATCTGTAAAATGAGGCAAGAATAGAGTCCACACATAGGCTTCTTAAGTGAAATAATTGAATTATTATATACAAAAAGCTTAGAACATTGCTCGGCATCTTGCAAATACTGTTAGGTAGCTTAGCATAGGGAGTGGGTCATCCATTACATATGCTCAGGTTCAAACTTCCGGCCAGGAAGGGGTGGTACACCTAGGTGGGTGTTACACCTGGATTGGCCCATCTGAGCCAGGTGAATTCAATCCAGCCAATGGGGTTGACCAGGACCATCAACCATGCCTCCCTGTGGAGGAATTGAAATGGCAGGATCTTGACCTCTCCGATGTCTCCCTTCACCCACTTTTCTGTTGTCCGTCCCCCAGGGAGGAGGTCACATGTAGATACTTGTAATCGGTTTCCTCTTTCCAATCCACCCTCCCTCTACCCTCCCAATATCACCACTCACAAATTATCAAGGTTTCTTGAGGGATGGGGGAGGAAGGGGTAAAAATGAGGACTTGATTGATGCCAGGGGCTTAAGTGGAGGCAAATGTTTTGAGAATAATGAGGGCAGTGAGTGTACAATGTGCTTTACACAATTGATGTATGTATGGATTGTGATAAGAATTGTATGAGCCCCTAATAAAACGATTTAAGAAAAGAAAGAAAAGGCAGGATCCTGGAGCCCACGTAGTGACTTTCTCTCCAGCAGCTTCTAGGCAAGCTGTGCAGGGGTGAGGGGCCCTGAGGTGCCTGTGTAAACCTGAAACTTCTTCTCTCAAAAAACTCACTTGGATCACAATCCAGGCTGCGGAGTGAATTCTTTCTCACGCGAAGCCAAGGACTGAGGTATATTTCTCCCACGAGTGATCTAACAATAGTATCTCTTATTATATCATTAGGAGCCCTGGTGGTGTAGTGGACTATGCATTAACCTGCTAATCGCAAGGTCAGGGGTTTGAACTGACTAACCCCTCCGTGGGAGAAATATGAGGTTGTCTATTTCTGTAAGGCAATGGTTCTCAACCTTCTGAATGCCGCCACCCTTTAATACAGTTCATGTTGTGGTCACCTGCAACCATAAAATTATTTTCATTGCTACTTTATAACTGTAATTTTGCTATCGTTATGAATTGGATGACCCCTGTTAAAGGGTTATTTGATCCCCAAAGGGGTCGCGACCCACAGGTTGCGACCCCTGCTGTAAGGATTTAAAGTCTCAAAACCCCAAAGGGGCAGATCTTTGTCCTATTGGGAGTCAATAAAATGGTAGTTAGGTTTTTTTCTGCATCAGTATCAGATTCTGGTGGCAATCTCAGTCATCCTGCATTGTGGTCTGGTTTGAACTCCGGAAATGACTGCCCTGGTTTGAGGTGAGGGCCACGGTGCTTCAGTGGTAGACCTCTCATCGTCTTTCACCGGGAAGACCCGGGTTTGATTTGCAGCCAATGTGCCCCAGACTGTCAGTGAAGGTTTGTGTGTTGCTACGACACTGAGGCTTCAGTGGTGTTTCCAGACTGAAACAGAATAATGAAGAAAGACCTGATCATCCCCATCCACACATTGACCTATGGCCCACCACTGTTGGCTTCCTCTCCCAGTCCTGGTGGTAGCACAGATTGGCACAGTTTGCTCCACTGCCCATGAGGTGCCCATGAGAGGCTGAGTCGACAACCACAGTCAAGATCAACAGCTTAAACTCCATTCTGGGTCTATGGAAACAAGAACAACCTTCTGAAATGAGGTCACATTGCTATTTGGGACTGGGAGGATGCCTTTGTGATATGGATTGCACTCTGGATCCCGAGGGGGACTTTTAAACACAGCCACATAGCAGCTCCGGAAATTGTCATAGTGAGAAGGCAGGTTAAAAAAAAAAAAAAAAAAAAAAAGCTTTTACTGGCTTGCTCAAAGGAGGCTGCGGGTAGATTGTGGGGTGGAAAACTCCTCTGGAAATGAAAAGTTTTTTCCTTACATATGCATCATTTCTTCTGGTCCTGAAAGAAACACAAAGCAGACGAGAGAAGGAAACGGAGACTAGCAGTCATCTTGTTGGTATTCCCACAGCACCCCCTCCTTAAGCACTTGCTGCCATCTCATCCAACTCCACTCAGTGTATTTCCACCCGGCAATGATGCAGAAATGTCTGCGTACTCCAGTTTGATTGTAGTCGGGCAACGTTTATGGCTTTGACATTCAACTGAGCATGGCAGGACGTCTAGAAACAATTATAACCAGCACCTGCTCTGTCTGTGCTGTGGGCAGGCAGTGACGGATTCCCAGCCTCTGGAACACTAGTGTTCCCTCCCAGCTCAGGATAATGACGGTGACACTCGGCCCCCTTGTTGTCTGGGGAGCTCAAGGAGCTCTCCTCTGAAACCTCAACTTATGGGCATTTCTTTAAGTGAAGACATCAAATTAGTGACTGGAAAGGAAGGCGTAGGAGATGATTATTGGCCACAAGACAAGCCTCAACCGCCTCCAGAGAGCATGTCTCCTAAGTACCAAGTTGGCGGTGACAGCTAGGGGGCCCTGGGTCACCGGGTGGTGTTGAGCGGGGACTCTGGGGCCCCAGCGTGGGACGCTGGCGGGTGCAAGTTCAAGAGGGTCAGGGGCTGATGCCTCCCCATGCCCCTGCCCTCCCCCAGCAAGGGCGCTCTGGGGTGCTGGGTCCTTGAGGCCCCGGCTGGCGGGGCCGCCCACGGTCAAGGCTTCGGGCACAAGCGCGGGTGCGCTGAGGCCTGCGCCTTCCGGGGGTCTGGGCTCAAGCAGGTGGTCGCGGCGGCTCCGCGGGCGGGCGGGCGCCCAGCAGGATGACCAACGACCCCCGGCGCGTCGCCGGCACCCAGCGCCCGGGCGTAGAGGCGGGCGGGGGGGCTGCGCTCCGCTGCCGCCAGGGCCCCCTCCTTCCGCGCCCCCCCCCCCGCGCCAGGTGAGCCCGGCCTGGGCCTCGGCGGGCGGCGGGGCTGCCCTCTCGCCGCCCTCCAGCGCCCCTCTCGCCGCCCTTTAGGGGCCGGGCCGCGCCGAGCCGGGCGGCCGCCGGCCGGGGCTGGGGGTTGGGAGGGGCGGGGGTCACGGGCGGGTCGCTCGTTCGGCTGCTGGCGGGGGGCGTGGCCGGGCGGCCGCGCGCGAGGCCGGGCCAGCGGCCGCCACGCCCTCGGGCTCAGACTCCGACTCCGGCTCGGCTTGCCCTGGCGGCGGTGGCGCCGTGAGGAGGAGTCCGCGCTCCTCTGTGGCGGCGGCGGCGGCCGGCTCCAGGCCGGGTTTTGGCGCCGCCCGCCTGCTGCCTCCTGGCGGCTCCAGAACTCCAGCCCCCTCTCTATCAGCCTCTCACTCCGTCTCAATACGTCTCAAGATGGCGGCCAATGTGGGATCGATGTTTCAATATTGGAAGCGCTTTGATTTACAGCAGCTGCAGGTCAGGCTTCTCTCTCGGCCTCTCGCTCGGGGGTGGGGGCTGCGGGCGGTCGCGGCGTCCCCGGGGGGCGCCGGGCTGCCTTGCCGCCGGGGAGCCGCGGCGGAGGGGAGGAGGGGGGTGCCGGGGAAAGCGGGGCCGACTCGGGGACAAGTCCCTCTCACTCCCCGGCCCCCATTGATAACTCGCTTGATCGGAAATTGATCCTCTTTGTTCAATTCATCGATCAGCCCAAGATGGCGCCGGGAGCCGCCGCCGCCACCGCTGCCCCTGGTGTCTGCCCCCTCCCCTGGCGCCCCCCCCCCATGGCCCCGAGCCGCCGCCGCCGCCGCGGGACCGGGGAGGGGGCGGCACCGGGCGCCCGCGGGGTGCGCAAACAAAACGAACTTGAGGAAAGTTGTGTTTTTCTTTGCTGTCTCATACCCTGTATTCTTTTATCTCCTCTCTGAGATCCTTCTGTAAGGGGATGTCCAGTGCACTGCAAATAGGTTTTGGGTCTATACCCGGCCGTCCCCTCTCATTCTCCATGATAAGATTTTTTTGTTCTCATGATGCCTGTTGCCTTATCCCTTTGAAACTTTGTGATCACACAGGCTGGTATGCTTCCTCCATGTGGGCTCTGTTGCTTCTGAGCTAGATGGTTGCTTCTTTACCTTCAAGCCTTTAAGACCCCACACGCTATATCTTTTGGTAGCTGGACACCATCGGCTTTCTTCATCACATTTGCTTATGCAGCCGCTTTGTGGTCAGTGATCGTGTAGGGAAGGTGAGCATCGTTTAATGCCAATTTAATAGAACAATGTTCTTGCAATGAACGAGTCCTTGAGCGGAGGCCCTATGTCCATCTGCTACCTTAATACTAAATCTATAAACATATGGACATAGATCTATTTCCCCATGCCCCTTTGTAAATATATGTACATGCCTTTATTTAGACATCTATAACTGGCCCTTGCTTCCCAGCTCACTCTTCTATACCCTTTGATTTTCCTCTTGTGCCCACTGTCATGCTCAGTCTTCCTTTGGGTTTCAGTAATTCCTCTTGGTTACATTACCCTTGATCACGCCCTACCAGGCCTCCTGCATCCCCCTCACCACCGATTTCCATCACTTTTTGTTCCCTTGTCTCTGGAGTTCTTAACACCACTACCTTTCTTCCCACCTCCCTCTCTCGCATGTCCTCCAGGATGTGCAGTTCCGTTTTTTTTTCTCCTCCAGATTGTTCGTTCAGCCTATCTTATTTAGACAGACCTGTAGAGGCAATAACATGCACAAAAACAAGAAAGAACAAAACCAAGCAGCAAAATAAACAAAACAACAAAAATCCAATTACAATAAAAGAAAACAAAGGTCAACAAGATAGAAAAGCTCATAGATAGTTTAAGGACTATGTGTTGGCCTTTAGAAGTGTTTTCTAGTCCAGTCTTTTGGGGCACCAAACCCTGACCCTAAAGTCCACCTTTAGCATTTCCTTGGGATCTTGCTGCTCCTTTTACTTGCTCTTCTGCTGTACCCCCTTAGTGTTATGCCTCGGTGTAGCGAGATCAGTTTGGGGGTAATTCCCACACTGTGTCTCCAGTGTTGTCCCCTCTAGGGCTATGGGTCTTTGAGGGACGTTGTGTCTCGTCGTGGGGCTGGCCATGTGGTCTTCTATGTGAACTGACTTCTCTGAGTGGGAACATCATCCTCAAGGTCTGGTGGGACAGGATGTGCTCCACTCTCCCCTTCTCCCCTTCATCTCTGTGTGCTCTGATCAGATAATGTCTCTGTCCAGGAGATGCAAATTCAATGCTATCCTCTGAAATAAAATCTTTGGGAGGGGTTGTGGGGAATATCTGCTCAGATCTTTGGTGTGTCCAGGAGAGAGGGACTGCTCGGCTGGGCACAGCCACGAGGGGCTCAGAACTCTGGCTCCAGAAAATGGTTGTAAGTTTGGCTTTGTTTTTAACCAGTTGTGTGCCTCTGGGTCAACACCTGTGTTTTTTTGAGTTAGTTTTCTGATCCGAAAAGTAAAGGTACTCCATTGTCCAGACTCCCATGTCACCAAGTGATCGATAGGGGCTAACCAGAGCCTGATTCAAATAGTGTGGATCTGTTAGGTGCCTTCTAGACCTGGGGTGGCGATTCTGAGCCCAGGACAACAATAATGTCCGAGAGGTGATATAGGTGGCTCCAAATTGAAACAGGAAGACCACTGTGGAGATTTTGTCCTTCCACTGATGGCCACAGGCCACCGCCTCACGTCCTGCAAAAACAGTTTCCATGGCTCAACAGCCAAGCCAGGGGCCAGTGCCATAAAAATCATATGGCTAACTGGGACAAAGGGCAGACAGATATTTTTTATCATGATGTCTTGAGAAACCCACCTAACCTCCATGCAAATCTTCTGGTGTGAGTTATTTTTGGAAGCAATCATATGCTGACAGTAATTCAAATCTTTCCTTTTGACAATTTGCCTGTACTCTTTTCTGAACCTGAGAAGGTAATCCCTGTGTCCACTAAGAAATTGACTGGCTGGCCTCCTACTTGGACAGTTAGCCTGGGATCCTGGGGACCAAGTGAAACAGAGCACTGACACCTTCATTCAGCTTCTTCAAGCATTATTGTCTCTTGATTGGGATTTTCTAGGTGTGGATGAGGCCCGTCCTCTCTATTGGAGGGTTGTCTGCTTCTCCTGGGGTATTCAAGGCACTGATTTTTCCAATGTCCTTCTTTCCTGCAGTAGGCACATTGATCCTGCCCCATGGCTTGGCGGTGCCCACAGGTCAGTCTCTCCGTAAGTGGGCCATGCTCTCCTTTTCCTGAGTCTCTGGGGTCTCTCATGGCAATTACTAGTATTTTAACTAGTTTCTTTGTCTCTGTCGTGGTAGGATCATCTCTGTTGTTACACACCCGCTGAGCCACTTGTACCAAATCACTAAGATTTTTCCCGTCAAACCCTTCCCACTTCTTTTTCATGTCTGAGGCAGACTGAGTAATAAAGGCAATACTTATTGCCCTCCTGTTCTCGGGGCCTCCAGGCCGTTAGGGATATAAAGCCCGTAGGCTTCCATCAGTCACTCTAAAAAGGCACGCAGACATTCTCTTGTAAGAGCCTGAAAATTCTCACTGACCTTAGATAAATTCATAGGTTTTCTAGCTGTTCCACTGAGGGCCTGCAAGAGAAACTGGTGATACCTGGTTAGGCCTTCTGTGCCTTGCAAGGAGTTTGGATCTCACATATTTCGTGCAGTGGCAAAAAGAGTTTCCCTCACATGGGGAGTGCCTGCTGTCTGACCATCATGTCCATTGACTGCTTACTGGGCCTCTCTCTGGCAGGGCTACTGTACCTGTGTTGTGAACAGCACCTGGAGAAGTTGCTGGCAATTTCTGGAGGTGGGCTAATGCATATGGAAAACCGTTTCTATCAAGGAATCAGACCTGCTTTGTCAGAAAAAGGGATTTTGTTGATTCCAATTATACAAATCACTGGAATACAAGGGGATATATACCCAAAAAGGGACTCAGGGGTCTTCCCCAGGTGTTGGGGCTGCTTGCCTTGAGTGTAGAATGGCTGCTGCCGAATCATCCTTCTTGAGGGGTGGGGCGGTCGAGATCCCATACCAGCCCTAGTGTATGTTGGGGTGTGGACTCAGAAAGGAGTTATGAGTATTTCTCTCTCTCCAGCCCCATGCACCTGATAGGGTGGCAGTGATAATGAAGGGTCGTAAGCTAGTTCTCCCACTCCCAGAGTCCTCCTGCAAAAAGGAATAAAGCCGAGACGGAGGGGGATGGGGAGGGGTTGGGGAAGGGCAGCCTCCACCTTAGTGGTTTTAGGACCTTGTGTCTATTTTTTTTCTGGTCCTGCCATGTTTCCTGAAATCTTGAAACAAGAACCCTTTCTGTTGCAGGAGGAAGTAAGTCTTTTGTTTATGCTGGCTTATTAGTGGCAATGTCATTCCACGCATCAATTTTAGGGATCAGATAGGGATGTCCTGGTTCCCCATAAACATAACTATGAACTCTGAGAAATAGGGGAAGGGAAAACGAGTCTTGCATGGGCAAATCAGGAACTCCTTCTGTCCAATCACCTTTAAACAAATTGCGGAGTCTCCAGGCTTTAGGGCTGAAACTACATTCTCTTTGTGAGCGCCTAGAGCAGGGGTCCTCAAACAATAGCCTGTGAGCCACATGCGGATAGCCGAGGACCTTGATCCTGTCCGCCGAGTGTTTGTGCCCCGTTTGTTTGTGTGTTTTTTTTAAACTTCAAAATAAGGTATGTGCAGGAAGCATAGGAATTTGTTCATAGTTTTATTGAAACGATAGTTCGGCCCTCCAACTGATCAGAGGGACAGTGAACTGGTCCCTGTTTAAAGAGTTTAAGGACCCCTGGCCTAGAGAAATCAGAAATCCGTAGTTCTGGGGAGAGCACTCCTGTTAAGGAGGTTTCCTTTCTAAGCAAGCCCAGACAGTGGCAATTGGATCTCGGTGCACCTCGAAATGTTGTAGCCACTCTCCATTCCCAGAAAGAAAACTACTCCGACCGCTGGCAAGTTCAACAGAAAAAGTTTTTTTTCCTGAGCAGCCCCAGTCTAATTGTCCAAAGGTTTTTATACTTTTGCAATGTGCAGGTGTGCAAGCAGGCAGAGTAGAGAAGCAGGGTGTTGCAGTTAGTCATTCTTAGTTGAACAAAGACTGCTCTGGTCGCTCTCGCGAATCTTCTGAGCATCCATATCCTTTGGGACATTCCCTTGGGCACATCTGCACAGCCTACCTCCCCTATATCAGCTAGTTCATTTACAGTTCATAGCTACTTTATTTACTTTACATGGTGCCTTCTGTCAGCTCATAATGGCTTCACTCTTGTCAAGGCTGTTTAAGCTTTTCCCAGAGATCCTATATAGCCGACATTGTGGCCATGGGGAAACGGGGCCTGTGACCCTGGCCAAGATGGTGCCCACCAGCCCAAACATGTGGAAGGGCACTGCCTAGGGAGCTGGTTGAATAGACCTGGGAGTTAGCCCTGCCTTGTCCTGGGAGCCAAATATTTCCCTTTTCCCCTCCATTCCCTTTCTCCTGGCTTTTCAAACAAGCTGCTTTAGCCCTATAATGCCCAGCACAACATTTTTATAACATTTAATTGAAACTTATCTAGTACCAAACTTATAAATTATCAATGTGACAATTTGGTTACATTTCAAAAACATTGCACGTTTTATATATTTGAATGCCATATATACATATTGATAACTATGAAAGTAAAGAATAAAAATGTTTAAAATTATTTCCTGAATTTAAAACTTGAGGCGTTATAGTGTTAGTGTTCTACCAGTGTAGGTTTGTTCCTTGTTACAGGCTGGTTTTCCTTGGCCCAGGCTTAGGCCAATGGCATATGGAACCCTTCCTGTGTAACTGTTACCTTTAGGCTTTCAGTGTTGCTGCTTAAGGCACTTTTGGGGAAAGCTCTTACTACACAGTTCCACTGCCACGATGTTCCAGACAGAAATTCCAATTCCCTTAAGGTTCCCTGAGCTTCCAGATGCCCCTTCCCTTCAGAGATTTGAGAGTCTGCTCCCGCCAGCAGGCATCTTGGAGGGCCGTGGGGCCATTCCAAGCAGTGGTTCTCCTAGCTTGTCTAGAATAATGGTTGGACTTAAAGTCGACCTCAGTGAGTTGTCTTTGATCCCTTACTTCTTGCTGGGGCATCTTCCTGAGGCAACAGATTCAGGGCAATAAAGGGCTCGCTCTCAAGTGGGGTTTATTGACCTTGAGGCAGCAAGCTCTACATAGCCTTCTTTTGTGCTTTCTAGATGGGACTTAGCAGCTTCATACTCAGGAATTGCCCCCTTGCATGAATCCTGTCCAATTGGGATAGAGTTGACACAGAGGCTAGACAAACAAAAGCTGATACACTATGCAACTTTATTTGAGAAAGGAGAATGGTGGCCAGAGAATGGTACACTTTCCCTTCTAACCCTGATTCACCTGGAACAGTTTTGTAAAGTGATTGGAAAGTGGGCCGAAATGCCAGAAGTTACAGCATTTCTCCTTTTGAGGAGCAGTAGAGACCTTCATCCCCAGTGCACCCAGGAACCCCTAAGGCAGGCATCCTCAAACTGTGGCCCGTGGGGCACATGTGGCCTGACGACATTTATCCCACCCTCAGGGTGTTTTTGCTGCCTCTGCATGTCCTACTTAGTAGCCGATTCGTGCAATGTGCATAGGAATTTGTTCATAGTTTGGTTTTTTTTAACTATAGTCTGGTGCTCCAACGGTCTGAGGGACAGTGAACTGGCCCCCTGTGTAAACAGTTTGAGGACCCCTGCCCTAAGGGATCCTGGACTTAGGGGTTACTAATCTCCCAGCCCTGAAACATCCCTGAACATTCTACCCGTTGTAGGAGGCACCATGGGAATTTGGTCTCTGGGTAATTTACAAGTCTTTTATTCAATTTGAAGCCAAGAAAATTAAAAATGACTCAGACACTTACTTTCTTTTGATCCCTGTTGACTCCCGCTGTAGTATTCCAATATTACAATTTAACGCTATAACGCATGACCTTTTCATTCCATTCAATTAAATGTGTGTGTATAGATAGATAGATAGATAACTATGAAAGTAATTAATGAAAACAAAATTTGTTTGACCAAAGTTAATAATTGAGGGATAATAGGATTAAATAGAAGCATGGTTCTTAGCAGTGGGTCCAAACATTAGGATCATAAATGAAACAGTGATCTCAGTGCACCCAGTAGTTCCCAAACCCTGTACCCTCATAGGGGAAATTGTGGATGCTTTTACTCCCGTGCCTATACTTAGAACGAACAAACACACATGCCTGATAATCCTAAGATTTTTTTTGTTTCCTGTGACACTCACCTAATTTCAAGGGCACTGCCACCTCACAAGCCTAGCCTTGTCTCAGTTAAACTGTTCACCCTTTTGTCCGTTTGTTTGTTTTTCCAGAAGTTCTCAAGTTACCAAGCCCTCTGAACCAAGTGTGCCACCTCTAGGACCACCATCTCCTGGACCACCTCAACCTTATCCATCCTAGACCTGAATGGACAACCCCTCCCAGCAGAGTAGAAAGGGTATGGACCCAAAGCCCCACTTCACCCTTTTGCCAGCAGGAAGGACCTAAAGATGTCGTCGCCTTGTACCCCAAAGATTTGGGTCCATATCTCTTCAGGGTGTAAATTTTAGGTAGCTAGCATAGGGACTAGGTTGTCCATGATACATGCTCAGAGGGCCAAGCTAGCCACCCAGGAAAGAGTGGCACACCGAGCGTGCTCAGAGGTCCAGGTTTCCAGTCAGGAAGGCCAGGTACACCTGGGTGGGTGCTGCACCCACATTGACCCACCTAGGCCAAGTAAATTCAATTCAGCCACTGGGGTCCACCAGGGTTGCCTACCATGCCTCCCTATCTCTCCTAAAACACAATTGGATCACAAACCTGGCTTTGGCGTGAATTCTTTCTCATGCAGAGCCAAGGACCAAGGTATATCTGTCCACAGAGAGAAAAACCTAGGAAAGCTCTTTGGAGGCAGCAGCACTGCACATGAGTGGCTATTGGATACTGTTTAGATGCATGGCTTTCTATTTGGAACTTTTTTTTGTCTCACCTGAATGGAAAGGAAGAGGTAATACTTCTGGATCACACAGTATCCATGTCCACAAATGAGCTGCTCATTCCACAGTCCTGGCAGTGCCTTTTGAAAACCCTCTGCTTTAGAATGTCACTCCTTGAAGATGGCAGTGGGAGTGGCTGGGGCCAAGTATGCTGCCTCTTACTCCCAGTTGCAGGTTTCTGGATGCTGATTGTATCTCTTACAGCATCAATTAGTGGGCTTGTTGTCTGCCTCAGGCTTTGTTCACAGAGATCCTCCAGCTAGGTGGTGGTGTGTGCGCATAAGCAGAGGCTTCCTGCCAATCCCCCATGAGTAGTAGAGCTCCCATGGTGTGGACTCCATGAAAGCCGTGCTCCAGCCAGCAGGATTACAAAGGAGGGTGGGCCCGACAGGACAGGAGGGCCATTGCCCCTATGGAATGACCTCAGAACCCCGCCTCCCTCCCTGTCCAGCTCCTGGGACTATGGGCCCTAAGCTTCATGCCTGACTCAGGAATAGACACAGGGTGAGGCAACTCCAGGAGGTGATTTTGCTGATCTAATCCAGCCTGAGATCATCCTTGCATGTGCCCTCTGTCCAGACCTTTTTTAAAATTGTTCATGCAACACTAACCACAATGCATATATACATCGGTTGTGTAAAGCACATTTGTACATTCATTGCCCTCATTATTCTCAAAATATCCACTCTCCACCCCACCCAAGCCCCTGGCCTCAGCTCCTCATTTTTCCCCCTCCATTCGAGCTACCCTTGATAATTTACTAATTATTTTCTCATATCTTGCACTGTCTGATGTTCCTTCACCCACTTTTCTGTTGAGGTTAAATGTAGATCCCTGTATACGGTTTCCGTTTTCCAACCTACCCTCCCTCCACCCTTCCCGAGTCTGCACTCATAACACTGGTCCTCAAGGGCTCATCCACCCTGGATTCCCCATGTTTCTTGTTCCTATCTGTCCAAGTGTACATTCTCTAGTCTAGCCTGATTTGTAAATTAGAATTGGGATCATGATAGTGGGAGATAGGAAACATGTAGGAACTAGGGGAAAGCTGTGTTTCATCGTTATTATCTGGTACCTGTCTTGGTTTATCTCCTCCCTGACACCCTTCTGTTAGGGATGTCCAGAGGACTGTAAATGGGCTTTGTGTCTGTACCCAGCACTCCCCGCTCATTCGCAATGATAAGATTTTTTTTTGTTCTGATGATGCCTGCTACCAAATCTTTTCAAAACCTCATGATCACACAAGTTGGTATGCTTCTTCCATGTGGGCTTTGTTTCTTCTGAGCTAGATGGGCGCTTGTTTTCCTTTAAGCTTTTAAGACCTCACATGCTATATATTTGATAGCTGGGCACCATTAGCTTTCTTCACCACATTTGCTTATGTACCTGCTTTGTGTTCAGTGATCGTGTAGGGAAGGTGAGCATCATAGAATGCCAATTTAATAGAACAGTATTTTTGCAACGAGGGAGTCCTTGAGCAGTGGCCCAATGTCCATCTGCTACCTTAATACAAAACCTATAAATATAGGGACATAGATCTATTTCCCCATGCTCATATATTTAAATATGTACATGCCTTTTTTTAAACCTCTATAATTGACCCTTGCTTCCTAGCTTGCTTTTCTATTCCCTTTGATTTGCCTCTTGGGCCCACTGCCATGCTCACTTTTCATTTGTGCTTCAGTAATTCAGTAATTCCTCTTGGTTCAATTGGTTCCATTTCCCTTGAACACTCCCTACCAGGCCTCCTACATCCCCCTCACCACCGATTTGCATCACCTGTTCTTCCCTTTTCTCTGAGTTTCTTAACACCACTACCTTTCCCCACATCTCCCTCTCTCCCATGTCTCCCCAGAAGTGTTGGTGCTGTTTTCTCTCCTCCAGATTGTTCGTCCAGCCTATCTTATTTAGTCAGACCTGTAGATGTAATAACATACACAAAACAAGACAGAGCAAAACCAAGCACTAAAAGCAACAAAACAACCAAAATCCAATGACAATGAATGAAAACAACTCAACAAGAAAGAAGTGGCTCATCGTTAGTTCAAGGTCGGTTTGTTGGCCTTTAAGAGTGTTTTCCAGTCCAGTCTGTTGGTGTACCAAGTACTGGCCTCAAAGTCATCCTTTGGCATTCCCTGGGGACTTTGATGCTTCGTTTTCTTGCTCTTCTGCTGTACCCCCTTAGTGTTATGCCTCGGTGTGGCAGGATTAGTTCGGGCGCATTTCCCACACTGTGTCTTCAGTGTTGTCCCCTCTAAGGCTATGGGTCTTTGAGGGGTGTCTTGTCTCATCGTGGGGCTGGCCATGTGGTCTTCTATGTGGACTGGATTCTCTGAGTGGGAACATCATCCTCAAGTCCTGGTGTGCCAGGATGTGCTCCACATTTCCCTCCTCCCCCTTCATCTGCTCCATGTGCTCCGATCAGATATGTCCCTCTCTCAGAGCTGCAGATTCACTGCCACCTTCTGAAATAAAATATTTGGCATGGGAAGGTGAGTTGGGTGGGAGGATCTGCTCAGATCATTTGATGGTTCAGGATAGATTGACTGTTCGGCTGGGGACAGGTATGTGGGGCTTAGGGCTCTGGCTCCCAACACTGGTTGTGAATATGTCTTTGTTGTTAACCAGTTGTGTGCCTGTGGGTCAACACCTGTGTCTTTTTGAGTGAGTTTTCTCATCTGCAGAGTAAAGGTAATCCATTATCCAGACTCCCATGTCACCAATTGATTGAGAGGCACTAACCAGAGCCTGATTGAAATAGTGTGTACCTGTCAGGCGTGTTCTAAAAACACCTTAAAAGTCGTAAAAACACTATAAATGCCTTAAAAACCCTAAAACGTCTAAAATATTTCTAAAATGCTAAGACCACCCCTAAAGACCCTCTAAAACATCTTAAGACCATTAAATACATGGTAAAAGGCTTTCTAAAACAACCTAATGCGCCATAAGTCTTAAAAAAAAACTCCTTACGTCCCGAAAACATAATAAATGCCCTAATATTATGCAAATGCCTTAAAACGCAAAATAAAGAACACGTGAAGCCCTAAAAACACGCTAAAAGTCTTTTAAAACCCCAAGAACATCCCTACAAAGCAACCCGAAGCACTATAAAACCCTGTAAAAGTCCAACAGCCTAATAGACATGAATTCACCATGAAAGCAAAAAATAATCCAACAAAACCCTAAAGCCCTGAAAACCAAAACCTAATCCCCCCAAACACTCTAATGCCTTAAGAAGCACCCTAAAATTTTAACAAAACACTAAAAGCCATAAAAACACATATAAGCCTAATAAACACCCTTAAACACTAAAATCACCCTAAAAGCCTTAAAATGTCTGAAAAGCCATAATATTCCCTAAAATTCAAATAACACTCTGAAGCCACAAATAACACACTAAATGCCTCCCAAAACATGTGGAACTTCCAAATCATATCCCTAGAAGATTCCCAAACCATGAACTTCCAAAACCACATAAATGCCCTGAAGACAACATGAAAGCCCCAACAAAACATAAAATGCTGGGGAAAAACACATAAAATATTTTAAAATACCCTAAAATCTCTAAGAAACCCTGTAAGATCACTAAAAACACCCCTACCTGCTAAAAAATACCCATACACTCCAAAAAATCACCCCTAAATCCCTTAAAAACTCCCTTAAACCTTATAAAACACCCTTAAAGCCCAAACCACCCTAATGCGCAAAAAAATTAAATGACCCCAAATGACCTTAAAGCCCTAAAAATCACATGCCACAAAAAAATCCTAAATGACCCCAAAATTCCAACTCAAAGCCAGCCTACAAGTCTTTTATGAGAACAGTTTTATCTTTCTACCAAGGAGAAGTTTGTAGGTTCAACCCCTGACCTATGCCCTTACCATATGAAGTTAGTAATCAGTGGTTTTGCAATTCTTTGAAGAAAGATGAGGGTAATTTTATCAGGAGTGAATTAAACTTGTCTAGTGCCTTGAGTAGAACTGATAACTGTACTACATTGAGTCGTCTGGTCAAGGAGCATGGGATATTATCCCATTTGCTGAGGTCACACTTGATTTCTTGTAATTTCTGTAGTTTTCCTCATATAAATCTGTTGTTTTTTTATTCAAGTATAGATATAGATATTTTCATTTACGCTTGGCTATTGTAAATGGTACTACCTGAAAATGTGTATTTCATTAATTATTATTTCTTGATCTATTTCTTCATCCTTCGAAATATTATCAGTTTGTTGTGGTAGATAAACATTAGGACTTTGCATAACTTAGAAATATTACATTTCACAGAAAAATCATATTAATTATGTCGACAGAGCTATAAAAGGAATGTTGCCCTGAATATCTTCAGATATGACAGCTGTTTCATTGAGAAATTAAGCCAGACAGACACAATGTGATGTACATTTTGTTATTTTCATGTGGGTTCCTTCACTCTTCCAAAAAAATTAGGTTCATGAGCCCCTTGGGGAATGAGTTTGAGTTCAGATCAGATGTCTATTTATATATTTGAGTCCTGAAGCCCATTTGATGGACTGTTCTGTTGCTTCCAAAGTAGTCAGTCACTTCCCCACCAATTAGAGAATTTGTCCGAAGCAAAAGTAAAAGTGTGGCGTACGACATTTGACTGCACACCATCTAAAATCACACTCTCATTTGGTGTTGGCAGTTTTACTTGTATTTCAATTGTAAACTACACTTCAGAATCCAGGCTAGTGAAAACGTTTCAGTGGAAAAAATTTGCACACAACTACGTGCAGTTTGTGATTCTGTTGTTCCCAAGCAAGGCTATGAGGACAAAGATGCACAAGCATGGGGGGCACTGCAGACAATGTGTGAAAGTTTCCAGGAGCTCAGGGGTGGACAGCGGCTGCTAATTCTCCCGTGCTGGCAGTGAGCTATGTGGGAGGGCTTTGTGTGAGGTCCCTGTGGGGTCTCTGAGAAGTCTCCATAAAGGATGCTGAGAACTTCATATGAAGTCTCTGTGCGAGGCCTCTGAGTCTCTCTGGAAGTCTCCAAGGAAGTATGTGTGTGAGGTTTCTCTCTCGGGTATGTGTGAGTGTCCTTGTGAGATGTCTGCTGAATTGTGGGGGTTGGGGGGCAGTTGTTTCGCTGAGGTCTCTGCAGGTCTGAGTGGGCTTCCCTTTGTTTGACCTCACAGCACCATATAAGAGGACCTGGTGGCAGGGGAAAGGGAAGGGGCTTGGTCCATGCACCCCTTGCTGTTCTTTCAGGGTCTTCTCTCCATCTCCGTGCACTTACCTAGCACGAACGGTAGGGTTCAGCAGCGGGTAGTCCGGTGTCCAGCTCTTCACTCTCTCTAGGAACACACCCAAGCTACCTGCTACCCAAGAGGCCCCAGATCCAGGCTCTGCAGATCCAGAATCTGATTTTTTACTGCCACAGTCACTCCAGAGGCTGCCTTGGCACAATCAGGACTCCAGAAACAACATCATGCTGCTGTACCAGCAGTCTCTGGGGCCTATGTCCACTTCCCTCCTCTACCACTGGTGTCAGTCCCCACCCACCCCACACACACACTTGGTGTCCTGACTGAGGCATGGAGGTCAAGGCTCAGTGGATGTCTTCCTCGCCATCCTTTACTGTTTAGTTCAGTAAACAGTAAACCCTGGCCCACCAGGGGTGTTCTTTTAAGCACATGAGAATTTACTCTAGCGGATCAACTAATCATATTTTGGGGGGCCCTCCTGCCTTCTTCTATAATCTGGTGCCCAGGAAATAAAACCCTGTGTTAGAAGCACAGAGGAAACACTGACCACTATTGAACTGGTTTCCCTTATCAAGACAGGTGATGTCTAATCTCCGTGCACATCCTGATTTCCCAGGAGTCTCTAGGGGAAGGGAAGGCTGCTCCCAGTTGTGATTTTCTTTGCAGCACTCAGTCCTTAGAAGCCACTCTCTCCGGAGAACATTCCTAGAGCACGTGCACGCGCGTGTGTGTGTGTGTGTGTGCGTGTGTGTGAAGATCACCAGCCTGGGGTCATGTTTCCTGAGAACATTCCTAGAGTGTGCGCGTGAGTGTGTGTGTGAAAACCACCAGCCTGGGATCATGTTTCCTGAGAACATTCCTAGAGCGTGTGTGTGTGTGTGTGCGTGTGTGTGTGTGTGTGTGTGTGTGTGTGTGTGTGAAGACCACCAGCCTGGGGTCATGTTTGCTGAGAACATTCCTAGAGCATGTATGTGTGTGTGTGCGCACGCGTGTGTGTGCATGTGAAGACCACCAGCCTGGGGTCATGTTTCGTGAGAACATTCCTAGAGCGCGGACGCGTGTGTGTATGCATGTGTGAAGCCCAAAAGCCTGGGGTCATGTTTCCTGAGTCCTGGCACCCTGTTATTGACTCATCCCCACTCTACCCCACCCTGGCTATCAACTCATCCTTCCCCCAGTCAGGAGATGGAAATCAAGTAAAATAACAGTTTGTCGCCCCACTAAAGATAGTATTGAGAAAGTAACCTTCCCTGCTTGAAAGCTGTGCCTTTGCTATCCAACCCAGTGCTCTCTGTAGGAGATAAAGTTCTGCTGTGGGGGCAGCTAGCTAAAGCTGGGGTGAAGCACCTGGCCGATTCCCCTTTGTAAGCCTGTGTTAGCTCTGCTTGTGTCTTGCATCATTTCTGGGGATCCTCATGCTCTTTGGCCCCCTTTGCTACGTCCAACGCTTCATATTCTTCTTCACTGTATCCTTCCCTACCCTGTGTCCATGGTGCCTAACCATTAGTGGTTATTACACAGACGCTCATCCTGTACCACTCAGCCTAAGCTGTTGCTCCTTCTCCGGGTTTATATACAGAGGAAGGCATGTGAGCTGTGAACCGGATTTTCCCTTGGTGCAGTGGGTGAGCAGAGTCCCCCGCTGGCAGCCTCCCTAGCAGTTCCCACCCACATGTGTCAGACCTGGGACTTCCATCCTGGAGGTTACCCTAGGCTGGGAGAGAGGCAAAGGTAGCAAAATATGTCATTTCACATTTTGTGACAGGTGTATTGAGGCGGAACCTCCATGCCAAACTTGGCAGCCTTCATCAAATGCACATGTGGGACTTAGACAGGCCGCCACATGTCTCATGCCTGCTTGGTACCATGAGACGCTACTTTGGTCTAAACCTCTTCTGGACCCTCGATGGAATTTCTTGGCTGGATTGCGCCTCTCAAAACCTATCAACTGCAGCCACATAACGTTGAAGACAAAGTAATGGCACCAGGGAACATTCTTCACTGTGTAGGGACCTTCTGAGGTTTTCACAGTAGGGGTGTTACCATAAATCATAAGAGGTGCAAAATGAAGAACTTGGGATGGAAGTGGGTGGGAAACACTGCTGAAAACCTCCTCCAGAGCCCTGCCCTTTGAGAAGTCAGAGCTAGCACTCAGAGAAGGAGACGCAGTATCTAACATAGTTAAAGGTATATGATGCCAACCTCGTCAATGAACTCATGTGGGGTTAATTGAAGGGCAGGGAGATCAATGGCTCTGTGAGCCTAGCCTTTCTGGTCTCTTGCTCTCTGATAGTGCCACCAGGGTGGATATGCATTTGTTAGGTCCCTAAAGCAGCTGGAAAGACTCATTTCCTGGGAGATCCCTGAGGAGAAGCCGCATGGACCTACCCTGTTGCAGCCCTGGTTTCTGCAGCAGCCTCATGGAGAACCTGCCAGCGCATGGACTACAATTTCCTCCTGCAGTCATTGTCTCCCCGTGTGTTTTTGGATTGTGAGGAGGACTTTGTAGATTGGTGTCAGACACATGGGATACTATTGGACTGGTGGTCTTAGATTGAACTGGGTTGGGATGCTTTTCAATGTTCACTTAACCTTTATATAAAACTCATAAAATATGAGTGTATGAATTTTGTTTCTCTAGTCTACACAGACTAACACACATGACACCCCCTCTAGATCCCGCCATGCAGCACAGAAGTCACACTTTAATGTAGGAGGGGGAAAATCTCTATTATGGAACAATGAATATCATGGCTGAGAGAAGCCATTAGCCTGTGCAGAACAGGCTAAAGTGGCTGGCATGGATACTTTCCTACTAATCAGAGCAGAAGAAGCGTCTTCTAATTTGCCAGATAAGACATATTCTCGAAGACAGTGACGTGGGCAGTGGTAAGGGTAACTGGAGTAAGCCCACCTCCTCCGCCTCTGCTGCTGCAAGCTGACTGGGCACACAAACACCCTGGGGGGCAATGCCTGAGTGTGGCTTCTGATATTGAATCCCCTGAACGGACAGAAATTTGTGAATACATCCCTGATACAGGTGCTCGTGGTGGGAAGGCTCTGGCAGTCAGGTATCGCCTGGTGGAGGCAGGGTCTCACACTTGCCACTCTCCTGTGTTCTACAAAGAAAGGAGCCCTGCAGCTGGAGGAACATCCATTAACTGAGGCCTGCGCTTCTTTTCGTGGACATAACGTTGACGCAAGATACTCCTGATGACAGCCTGGTGTCCCCTCTAGGACTTGGCCAACATCTGTCGTGAGCACCTGAGCCTCCGTGACCTTGTTAGGAGACACTGGTTGTCTTTGAAGGGGCCCAAGGCTGTGACCACAGGGTAATACGGGCTTTCCTTTTTGCAAAGGATCACCGTGTCCTGTAGATTTTTTGCTGGAGCAAATCCACTGGACAAAGTGCTTCCTCCATTTTTTGCTGTGGCCCTCAGCAGGAAGCTGTCCCTTCTCTGGTGGGAGCTGTGAGGACTTGATCTCAAGGCACTCAGCCAATGCCTTGTCTTGCACAGGCTGGCTTAACCCACAGACTTGGGAGATGCCTCTTCCCGCTAATCCTTTTCCATGCTCTTCTGGATTGGGCCATTTATGAGTCTCCCTCTTGTCAGTGGGAACAGCATCCTTCCTTCTCCTTGTCGAGGGGTCCTGAAGGTTGGGGCTTTTGAGCTTCTGCTGCCCCATGTAACTTGCTCTAGCCACCACGAAGCCACTTGGCCCTTGACATATTGGCTTATCCCCAGTGAACAAATGCTGGGGGCGGCAATGGACCACCTGAGAAGGCAAAACATTGGTGGCAGTGAGCACATCAGTGGTGCAGTCCTGAAGGAGCCCGTCAACAGGACAGCATGGAGAACCATCCTCTGCCTCTACCTCCACCTGGAGCTTAATCTCACTGCACACTCGTGCTGTAAGGCTTGGCTTTTCAGGAACTGGAGCACACTTTCCAGGTAGCAGGAAACTTTTACTACATCCTAGAGCCTCGAAGCACCCCCGGTCCACATCATTGGTTTGAGATTTTGCCAGCACACTGGTTTTGAAAGTGTCTCTATCGTCTAGCTCTATTGAAGAGGACTTCTTGACCACCACCAACCCTGTCTCTTTGGCTCTTGAAGATGGACATTCAGAGTGCAAAGTGTGGAGAGGGAGGAAACAATTGATCACAAATGGAATAGACTCTGAGTCTCGCCACACAATGTGTGTGTGTGGTCACTGAGGCGGCAACATTATGACTGGGGATGGATACGGTTTGTGCAGCCGTGATTGCCATCCAGAATGTGGCATGCTATTGTGAAAAATGATTTTTTATTCTGAGCAAATCTCTGCTTCCACTTGCTTTAATGCTTCGCCGGAGAGCAGGGGACTCTGGGAGGGGTGGGTGGCGCACAGGGCTGGGCTGACCTCAGGAACTCATGTGTAAAGGGCTTTTTCTCACTTGGAAGCAGGCTGTTCTTTCTGGTAAAGCTTGTTTGTGAACCTTGCCACATCTGCGTCCGAAGAGGGAACTGAAGGTGACAAATGCCACGAGGAGCCCCGGGTACATCTTGTTTCATTTGAATCCCAGTTTTACCTTTCCTCCTTTCTGGGTTCTGAAGCATCAGATGGGTGCCAAACGCTTCCACGGACAACTAAAGCTGAACAAGGTGGAGGCAGATGAAGAGCAACGGGAGGTTGGTGTTTGGGAGACTGAATACTTGGGCTTCCTAGGCCAGTCCAGTTGGTGGTTAGAGCCCTGTTTCAGATTCCACTGTAATCTCCTAGTGTCCAAGGACCAAGTGGCTCCTAAGTCCAGAATTTCTGTTACATGTGTCACCAAGGAGGAGTTGGGCTAAAATGCATTGAAGAATAAAGCAGGAGCTTGGCTTATGAATCCACTCTCTGATTCTGAAATTTCAAAGGCTCCGTGCACAGACATTTCAACACTGAAAGCACAGCAGGGAAAACCAAAGACTTGGGCTTCCTCCTTGTCCCTCTTTTCGGGCTTTTACGGTTTTCCAAGGCGCCTCCCTGAGCCGAGTGTTGTATAGGTCAGGTTTAAAGATGTCCTAGTTCCGAGGGACTTGCTGTTCTGCTTTCTTTTTCAGGGAGACCTGGTTTCTTGTCTTGTGGCCAAACACAGAGCACAGATGTCTGTGGGCCTCCTCCCTTTCCCCTGACCTTTGCTCTCTTCTCTGGATACACTACTGACCTGTTCTCCCTTACAAGATCTGAACTGCTCACAAACTTCGATGAATTCTCATCCTAGCAAGAAGCATCTGAGCATCTTATTAGAGCCTGTATGAGTTCTGTTCTGGATGCTTATTTGTGCAACTTCAGGGTCTGGCATGGAAACATTCCATGTCCACAGACCCGCACAAATAATATAAACTCCAACAGTAGTTTAAGGTTTAAGGTGGTAACAGGGAACGCTGGGGCCTGTGGCTCCTGGTGAACCTCACAGGCTGTCTAAAGGGGCTACTTCCATCTCAATGTAACCATACAGGAATGTAGACCTGTTAGGTAGCAAGACAAGGGGTTGTTCCTCTCCATGCTTAGGGGGCCCCCTACAGGAGGTTGGAAGCCAATGCAGGCTAAAGGGCATGCACCAATTCAAGGCCAAGCCAGGAGAGCTTAATTGACGTCTCACAGCTGAAAGCCCTTAAAAGGCTGGAACCTTCCCTTCAGCTGCTTCTCTGCCTTCCGCTCAGCAGGGCTGGGTGTGCAGTGTCATGAGGGTGCCCGTGTTCAGTTAACTGTAACGCCGGAACCTTCTCTCCTGTATATAAACCCACTCGGATCACCAACCAGGCTTTGGTGTGAATTTCTTTCTAGTGTGTAGCCAAGGACCGAGACATTTCCCACCCGAGAAACCTACAGACCCAGACTTACAATAAACCCATATGTGTGTGTGTGTGTGTGTGATACACACACACACACACACACACATATATGGCAAGAGGTGAACAGGTCTAGCCAGCAATGGTGAAGAGGGCCCTGGGATTGAGATTGAGAACGATTCTGAAGTAGAATCCATAACCCTTAGAAATGTATTGGCCTGCTATACCAATCCAATTACCCTCAACCTTCTTCAAAGAATTGGAAAAACTGACCACCAACTTCATATGGAGAGGGAAGAAACCCAGAATTAGCAGAGAACTCCTCAAGAAGAAGGACACAATTGGAGGACTCGCCCTACCTGATTTCAATGCCTACTACACAGCTACAGTGGTCAAAACAGCATGGTACTGGCACAATGATAGACACTCAGACCAGTGGAAAAGAATAGAAAGCCCAGGAGTAAAATCATCAGCATATAGACAACTGATCTTCGACAAGGGTCCCAAAAATGTCAAGTGGGAAGCAGATGCCCTCTTTAATAAGTGGTGCTGGAAACAATGGATATCCACATGTAGAAAGTTGAAATAAGACGTCTACCTCACCCCATGCACAAGAATACACTCAAGGTGGATCACAGATCTAGAAGTCAAACCCCAAACCATCAGGACCATTAAGGAGGGAATCGGGACTAATCTCAGCGTACTGGCCCAGGGAGCACATAGGCTCACTGCAACAGGGAAGGGGACACACACAGGTGAATTGGAAATCGACAAATGGGATCTAATAAGAATAAAATGCATGTGCACCTCGAAAGACTTTGCCAAGAGGGTGACAAGGCAACCCACAGACTGGGAGAAGATTTTTAGTAATGACACATCAGACAAAGGGCTCATTACTAAAATCTACAACACCATCGTGACCTGCAAAAAGAGGAAAACAGTTAACCCCCTAAGGAAGTGGGCAAAAGAAATGAGAAGAACTTTCACTAGAGAGGAGATCAATATGGCCAATAAACATATGAGAAAGTGCTCGAAGTCCCTTGCCATAAGAGAAATGCAAATCAAAACAACCATGAGATACCACCTAACACCCCTGAGGCTAGCCCAGATCAGTAAATCAGAGAGCAACAAGTGTTGGAGGGGCTGTGGTGAAGTAGGAACCCTCCTCCACTGCTGGTGGTCGTGTACATTTGTACAGCCACTGTGGAAAGCAATCTGGCGATACCTAAAGAAAATGGAAATTGATCTACCTCATGACCCAGCCATCCCTCTACTGGGCATATACCCGGTTGAAGCAGCAAATAAAACACGACCAGTCATATGCGCTCCAATGTTTATTGCGGCACAATTCACAATGGCAAAGACTTTGAAACAGCCTAAGTTTCCATCGACAGACGAGTGGATTAGCAAACTTTGGCACATACACACAATGGAGTATTATGCAGCACTGAAAAGCACCGATGAGCACATGAAACACGTTATTTCATGGGAAGAGCTGGAAGGAATTATGTTAAGCGAGGTAAGCCAGACCCAAAGGGACAGGTACAACATGAGTCCCCTGAGATAAGTACAATCAGCATGACAGAAATAGAAGAATAAACATCCATCCCACAATAAACGGGAGGAAGCATAGATAGTTGGAGGGAGGACAGGCCACACCTAGGGAGGTACATAAGAGCCCAGCATAAAGAAGGGGTAGTGGGGTAGGGAGAGGGAGAACCGGGAGGGGGAGAATCCGAATGGATGGTATGGGGGGGGGGGCAGGGTACTAACCCACCCGGGGGAGAGTATCGGTTATATCCCCACAGATTTGGAACATGCATACGGACCCCAACACGACACACCAAACAAGGAGGACAATGCAAAGTACAGAGGTCTACACAAAGAGGCTGGACGACAAGCCGGCCCAAACCAGAATTAGGCCGACCCCCACACTCGAAGGGAATACCACAGAAAACAAAAATAGATTGTCTGGAGTGGGAAAGGAACTGACCCACCACACCACATCCAGAAGGAAGCTGAAACAAAAGAAGGAGAAAGGACATAGTGGAGTACACCTGAGTCCACCAAGCCCAAAGTCGATAGACCAGCTAGAAGAGCCCATCATACAGAGAGGACCATTCAGCTGACCACACTACGAGATATGACATCCTGCACCAACACATGGCCCTACACGGGACAGCACCTGAGACACAATGGGGGATGGGCAACTGAGCTGACCCCGCCACACTGAGGCAAACACTGGGGACATGCAATGGAGCAGCGGAGGAAGCAGAGCAAAGGGAGCCCGAGGGAGTAGAAAGGATGGTCTTCTGGGCCAGGACGTGGCGCCTCACAAGCTACACCTAGAAAACACTCCTAAAGGCCAATGAAAGGACCTTGAACTACTAGCAATTTTTTCTTTTAATATTTGCTATCTTTTTGTTTAGTCTTTTTAAATTTGTTTTGTTTTTTTACCCAGTAAATTTTGTATGCTAGTGGCTTTTCTGCTTATCAGCGTGTCGATGTTGCTTCTGTCAAAGCCATGTTCTTATGGGCCACTTGGGCGCAGTCAAAGTCATATCCATTTGTATGCACGTATTACTATGTCAGCAGGTCCACCTAGACAAGATAGGCTGGACAAATAATGAGAGAAGAAAACAACAGGACCAACGGTCCTGGAGGGACATGAGAGCGTGGGAGGTAGGGGAAGGGAGGAGGTGTCGCCCAACACAGGGACAAGGGAACAGCGAATGGTTCAAAACCAGAGGAGGGAGGGGAGGGGAGGACTGGAAGGGAGTGACCAAGAGCAAGGTAACTGAGAGGAACTACTGAATCCAGAATGAAGGCTAAACATGGTAATGGGTCGGGAGGAAAGCGAAAGGAAATAGAGGAAAGGAGTAGGAGGCAAAGTGCATACAGAGAAGCCTAAATACAGACATGTACATATGTAAACATATTTATGATTATGGGGGCAATAGATTTATATGCATATATTTATAGGTTCAGTAGTAGGGTAGCAGATGGACATTGGGCCTCCTCATGCATAATCCCCCAATACAATAGCACCTCACCCTGCTAAGCAGCCATTGCAGGATACCCATCTTCCCGACATGATCACTGAAGACAGCCGTGTGTGTAAGCAAATGTGGTGAAGAAAGCTGATGGTGCCCGGCTTATCAAAAAAAGATATAGCGTCTGGGGTCTTAAAGGCTTGAAGGCAAATAAGCGGCCATCTAGCTCAGAAGCAACAAAGCCCACAGAGAAGAAGCACACGGCCTAAGCGAATACAAGGTGTTGAATGGACCATGTAGCAGATACAAAGGAACAAAATCAATCATTGTGTGATCACCTCTCTCACATAATGGCTGAAGACGAAAGTGTGCATAAGCAAGTGTGGTGAAGAAGGCGGATGGTGCCCGGCTATTGAGAGATATAGCGTCTGGGGACTTAAAGGCTTGAATGCAAACAAGCGGCCATCTAGCCCAGAAGCAACCGAGCCCACACGGAAGCAGCACACCAACATAGGTGATCATGAAGGACAGAGGAGACCAGGTCTCCAACATCAAAGGTGGGGTGGTGGTGAGAATCACATCACCGTGAAAGAGGGGGAGTGCATGATGGGGACCCAACGCCCACCTGTAGACAGCTGGACACCCCTTCCAGAGGGGTAGTGAGGAGGAGATGGGCCACTCAGGGTTCAGTGTAGCAACAATGAAACTCAAAACCTTCCTCTAGTTCCTGAACGCTTCCTCCCCTCCCAATCATCATGACCCCAATCCTACCTTGCCTTGTGGACCTGGTTATACCAGAGGATGTACAGCGGTGCAGTGGGGATCTGGAGGCACAGGGAATCTAGGACAGACGAACCCCTCAACACCAGCTGTGGGAGTGGCGACACCAGGAGGGAAGGGCATGTAGAAAGGGAGAACCGATCTCAGAGATCTATGTGTAACCTCCTCTCTGGGAGATTGGCAAGGGGGAGGCGGGTGAGGGGAGACGCCGGGGAGTGTAAGATAAGATGTAATAATTATTTATAAATTATCAAGGAACCAGGGGTGGGATCGGGGAGGGAGGGGGATGGGGGAAAAAAAAAGGGAAACCGAGCTGATTCCAGGAACCCAAGTGGAAGGTGAATTATGAGAGTGATGAGTGCAACGAATGTATAAGGGTGCTTTGCTCAATTGATGTATGTACAGATTGTGAAAAGAGCCTTATGAGCCCCAATAAAACGATTAAAATAAATAAATAAATAATGAAAGAAAAAAAAAAGGAATGTATTGGCCTTAAGGGAGGGGCAAAGAGGGCTGGATTGAGAAAGTCTGTGGCATCCAGTTCTGACTTGACTTTTGGATCCAGAATCTTTCAGGAGTCATGGCCTTGCCCTCCAGCCAGAACTTCCAATAACCGTCTTCTCAGAGCCTTGTTAAATTCTCATAATACGTTACACCTGCCATCCTGTGAGCAGCTACCAAACCCAGGCACTTTTTTCTTTCTTTTTTTTTTTTTTAAACAGGAACAATAAAGTTTATTGAACCGTAGCTTAGTACAGGCGCTGGGGTTTCCCCACGGTGCTCTTAATGTACAAAGCACGGATATTCTGCCAATTCTTCTTCAGCAGCGAAACCAAAAAGTTGACAGCCAAGTGGATGTTGTACACGAGTTCATCATCTGTCATCTTCACATGGCCAACTGCCACTGCCAGACACAGCACCTTCTTCATCTGGAACTTGACGGTGGACTTCACCTCGTCGACCTTGGCCACCATGTTCTCATTGTGGGTCAGCAGGGAAGGGAATTTCCCGGCCTTGTTCAGGCCCGGGCCCAGAATTCGAGGAATCTGCTTGATCAGGGTCTCTGAGGCCAAAAAGGCATCATACTTCTTGACCAGCTTTCTGACCAACTTCTTATTCTTGTTGAGCTTCTTGAGCGCCTCGATGTCCCTGTGGGGGATCTCCACGGCCTTCGCTTGTCACAGTGCTGCTGGTCCCCAAGGACACACACTGAGAACTTGGGGCACGGGGTGGACTTAAGCCTGACGGTGCCAGAGAAGCATTTGTCCTTCTGAGGGTCGTAGTTCTTCAGGCTGATCTGCAGCTCCACCGTCTCCAAAAACTTCCGGCGCTTGCGCTGCTTCCTGTGCAGGACTTCCCGCACCGCCTCGTAGAGGGTGTCGCGAGAGACTTTGGTACTCATGGTTCCTAGCGCTGCGGCAACCGGAAAAGAGACCCAGGCACCTTTTTCAAAGACAAGCTCACTCTCTCTACCCTTAAGAGCAGGTAGTTTTTGGATGATGGATATGAGATACCACAGAAGGCAAATCTGTAATCTTCCATGATGCCCAAAACATGCTGTCACAACCAGGACCCATGACAATCCCTCAGTTTCCTAAATTGCTTCACTGTTGCTTTTTAATTAATATATGACATTTACTTGTCATATATTGATAACAGGGAGGACCCTGAACTAGATGAATAAATTAAAGCTCTCCTCATCCTGTGCTTTTATATGAATGTGTTAATTATTTTTGTCATTAGGGAGAATGATGGAGGGATGGAGCAATACCAAACGGAGTTTGACAAAGTGTTGTGTTTGCTGCGGGAAACATGGTGCGTGTCAGATACAATCCGTCACCCAGTGAGTATGCAATTAACACCAAGGGACCAAGGTAGGATTCCCGGTAATAAATAGCCTTCCTCCCAGATGATAGTAGAGACCCAGCAGGACCCACTGTTGTGTTGTAGCAGTTGTACACGGGACCTTATGGGAGACAGAGCTGGTGTTTGAAATGAGTTTTGTTTGTCCCCAGTTGGCTCAGATTTGTTTTTTAGATAGCATAATCACTAACATTTAAACACAGGGTGATGTCACGTAACAATCTGCAGCTTCTGAGAAATGGAGAGGCCCGACTTTGCTGGTTGACAATGCACCTCTGGAAGACAAGGGGGACCACAGAGGGACTGGGGGGGGGGGGCAGGCAGATGTGGTGATCGGAGTTTGGAATCCTTGTTTTCCACGTAGAGGTGGCAAGGAGTTCAAGGGTTCAGAAATTGAGGAGGGAAGTTCCAGAAGACAAGTCTGTGTGGTCCATAATAAACCAATATAGGGGTTGAGATTTCAATCCGTTGGCTATTTATTTTGTGCCTGGTAGCCAACCAGCCCAGAATTCCTGACCTCGCCGACCGTGTGAAACAAGGACCATTCCAGAATTACATAGAAGCAAGCATGGAAGCAAGGGCATCCACCACCCTGAATGCGTAGGGGTCAGGAACCAAGTGCTTTCTGTAGAACAGCCCCAGAAGGCAGACCTTTGGCTGGAAAACCTGTTAGGGAGCTAGCATAGGGACTGGCAGGCCCATTACACAAGCTCAGAGGTCTGAGCTACCGGCTCATGAAGTAGAGGCTCACTGCATGCTCAGAAGTTCAGGTTTCCAGCCAGCAGGGGGAGCTACGCCTGGGTGGGCGCTGTACCTGCATTGGCTCACCTAGGCCAGGTGAATTCAATTCAACAATACAGCCAATGAAGTCGAACTACGTCATCGACCACGCCTCCCTAACCGCTCATAAAACTCAAGAGGATCCCAAACCAGGCCTCGGCGTGAGCTGTTTCTGGCGTGGAGCCGAGGACCGAGGCACACCTGCCCCAGGTGAGGTCCAACAGAAGCGGTGATGTTCGAACAGAAGCGGTGCTGTGTGACTGGAAGCTATGAGGTAAGCCGGGCCCAGGAGTGGGCCTTCCCATGCTGGTCTCACGGGTTGTGGGCCCCTCTGGGCTCCTTTCACCTCACCACCCTTGGGAGAATTGTTGGGTTGAGTTCACCTGGCCTAGGTGAGCCAATCCAAGTGGCGCCCCACCCAATACGGTGGAGGCCCCTGGGGACGCTTGTAGCGTATTGCCGCAGCCCCAGCCTTTTGTGTCGGTCTTTGCGCCATTTCTTGCTGGTGTCAGTCTTTGCGCCGTTTCCTGCTGGTGTTGGTCTTTGCGCCGTTTCTTGCTGGTGTCGGTCTTTGCGCCGTTTCTTGCTGGTGTCGGTCTTTGCGCCGTTTCTTGCTGGTGTCGGTCTTTGCGCCGTTTCTTGCTGGTGTCGGTCTTTGCGCCGTTTCTTGCTGGTGTCGGTCTTTGCGCCGTTTCTTGCTGGTGTCGGACTTTGCGCCGTTTCTTGCTGGTGTCGGTCTTTGCGCCGTTTCTTGCTGGTGTCTGTCTTTGCGCCATTTCTTGCTGGTGTTGGTCTTTGCGCCATTTCTTGCTGGTGTGCGGGACTTGATGTGCCTCTCTGTGCCTGCCTTCCCGGGCTGCATTTGGGAGGGGGCTGGGACGCTGCTGCCTGGAGGCTGGGAGGATTTTGACTCCCAAAGCCTTCTCGAGGCTCAGTGTAAAAGTTTATTTGGACTCGAAAACAGAATCAAAGACCCAATTAATTAAGTTTTAGAAGCAGGCTTTATTGCGAACTTGTGGCGGGTTCAGCAACTCAGGGTATTGAGCTATTGAAGCCACGCCAGGGAAAAAATCCTGGCGGCGTTTTTATGCCCACTGCTGGCAGGCACAGCTGGGGAGAATCATAGCTTGGGGGTGGGTGGATCTGCGCACACAGGTGCTTCCAAAGGGAGAAGGTCGTTAATCTTACCTACATATGTCAGGGACGCGTGGAGTGACCATATCTTCAGAAAACCTTCTGGCTTTGGGAGGAGCTGGTTCCAGGAATTTGGGGTTGAGCAGAGGAGGGGAGGTCAGTTAGGGGTCAGTCTTGAGAACTAAAATGGAGTCTGTTGTGCCAAGACAGGACGTTTTAGACTGACCCTATAGGGAAAAGGGACAACATTAGTCCATTTCTGTAACTGCTTCCTGTGGGTAGTGGGCGAAGAGCAAGGGGAGGGGCTTTTCCAGGCAGAGTACTGGGAGTTGCGGCCTGGCACAGGGTGGAGAGATTGTTGTTGCTGGTGGACTGCTATACGGGTGATTTCGCGGAGTCAACTTTGCAGGAGCTGAATGAGACAAGGAGCAATTAAGAGCAAAATTACTACTAAAATTATGGGTTCTAGTATGGGGGCTAGGAAGGAGTACAGAGAAGAGTTCCACCAGGAAGAGGATCCGTCTGTTCTGAATCTGTTGTTTTGCAGCTCACGGTTTAGCTTGTTGAGGGTCTGGACTCTAGTTTCCACAATTCCCAGCTTATTGATGTAATAACGGCATTCCTCCTGGAGGAATTAGCAGGTTCCTCCTTTTTCAGCAGTGATGAGGTCTAAAGTGCAGCGGCTCTGCAAGGCAACTTGGGCAACAGAGGTTGTTTGTTTCTGCAGGGAGGCTAGAGATTTGGCAGAGGCATCGACTGCCAGTTGGAAGCGTGTGGATAACTTGTCTGCTGTGGTGATAGAGGGTCTAAGGGTCCCGCCGCTGAGTCCTACTGCACCTGCTGCTGAGGCTAAGGAGATTCTCACTGCTATCAGAAGAAAAACTGCTCTTTTAGTTTGGCGACTGTATACCTGGATGTATTTGTCCTGGACCTCAGCCGGAGTGTATGTAGTGAGCTGCGGAACCAGAGTGACGGGCAGGCACAAAAGGGTAAGGTAGAACTGATGTTTAAATGCTTAGTGTATAGTTGTACCAAAAGAAAATTTTTTTCTGGCGCTGTTAGTGGTTTGGAGGGGATTTGGGTGACATTACATGTCTGTGTCGATGGATTGGAGTAGCAAAAGGGCACTTGAGTGTTTTCTGGTTGGATGTACAGAGGAATATTGGGGATGGTTATGGGTTTTGTGGTCTTTACGTTGGATGAAAATGACAGGGCAGGACCTGGTACTGCTACCAGAGGAGGGTGTTCTAGGGCTGCACACATGCAGCAGGTGGAGAGGTTGGCTAGTCCAGCAAAGTGGCGATGGCCAGTCCCTGCTGTAGCAGGGTAAGCTGGGAGAAGGGAGACTCAGAAGGTTTAGAAATTTGCTTAGTGAGTTGAAGGTCTTGGATCTGAATATTACAGTGGATGGTGGATTGGACCTGGAGTAGCGACCTCCATACATAGAGTTTGGCGTCTGGAAATTTCTCTCGGCGAGTGGCGTACCATGCTCCTGGAACCAGAGGTGTCCAGCGGCTATCCCAGGGGTCTGGGATTGTGAGAGTGTATTTAGATTTATGGTAGTAGAATCATCCCTGGGGACAAAGGGAAAGGTAAAGTATCTGGCAGGAAGACCAAGGACACCCTACATTTTTCTGTATTCACCTTTTTGCACATTGGGTAGTTGCCTTCTGGTCATACAGGTAGCAAATAATGGGATCAGCTTTTCCTTGATGCCGCTTAAAGTCAGTGAAATTTAAGTATATGGGTGTTCTGCACCCTGTGGGTGGGCAGTCAGCGGTGGCCAGCAAATAATCATAACGCTTAGTGCGGGCGTAATTGGTATAGTTTTCAGTCAAGTAAAATCGCTAGCAAAAGGGGAAATTATGTTAGGTTTAGCTGGCTGGCTTGGTGAGGCGAGTGAGGCGGAGAGACATAGGACCACTAGACTGAGTCAGACCACTGGGAGCCATGGTCAGAGTTCACTGCTGCCTTGACTCGGGACAAATGTACCCAGGAATCTATTCCAAGACCCTTGACTGCCAAGGGAGTAGTGAGCACTACGGTGTAAGGGCCTTCCCACCGGGGTGCTAAGGGTCTGGGTGCTAGGGATTTAATTAACACAGCATTTCCAGGATGCACTGGTTTTTGGTGATCAGCAGAGGTCGGAGATGGTTCAGGGATGGGGGAGTTTTCGTGTTGTCTAAGAAGGTTGCGGAGCAAGGACAAGTATGGAAGGTACGAAGCTAGCAGAGGGCAATCAGTTGCAGGAAGAGGCGAGAAAAGAAAAGGTTGTCCGTAGAGTATTTTGATCATGGCTGGGGAGGATCTGCGCACATAGGTGCTTCAGAGGGGTCGTTAATCTTATCTATATGTGAGGGAGGGGTGGAGTGACCATATATTCAGAAAACATTCTGGCTTTGGGACGAGCTGGTTCCAGGAATTTGGGGTAGAGCAGGGGAGGGGAGGTCGGTTAGGGGTCAGTCTTGAGAGCTAAGATGGAGGTGCAGGCCTCAAAATGGAGTCTGTTGCACCAAGACTGGGACACAGTGGTGTGCTGCGGCTCCGCCAATCAGGATGGCTGGGAGCGCCCACATCTACCCTGTTGGTTTGGGCCGGTCTCTGGCTGGGTGGTTGGCTCCAGGCTGGCTTTCGGCTAGGCCACAATCTGCGGCTTCCATTTTCCCAGCCACATGACTCCACTCCCAGGCAGAATGGCGCCACCTGTGTCTGTTGTAGCTACTGTCTCTTCCCAGAAAGAAAGCCACCCAGACCGCGGGCAAGTTCAACAGAACAAGTTTTATTTTCAGCGCAGAGACTGTCAGCTCTCTTGAGAGGAGACTGAGTGGCCCCCAGTCTAATTTTCCAAAGGTTTTTATACTTTTGCAATGTGCAGGTATGCAAGCAGGTAGAGAAGCAGGGTGTTGCAGTTAGCCATTCTTAGTTGAACATTACCTGCTCTGGTCTTTCCTTCTGTACGTTCCCTTGGGCTACGTCTGCACAGCCTACCTCCCCAATATCAGCTAGTTCGTTGACAGTTCATAGCTAGTTTATTTACTGTTCATAATGGCTTCTATCAGCTCAAAATGACTTCTCTTGTCAAGGCTGTTTAAGCTTTGCCCAGAGCTGCTACATTCCCTCCTCTTCTTAGCCGAGTTCAAATCATTGAATCTGCGGTAGCCAGCCCAGTGTATGGTGGGCTCAGCACTAAGAGTTTTATGGTTTGTACTTTCTGTTTGAGGACTGCCACTAGCTTATTGGTTATTATTGGTCCAAACGTGAGGTTTAGCAGGAGGAGGATTAGGGATCCGGCTAGGGGCATTACTAGGGTGGTTCGCCAGGTTGCCCAATTAAGTAGCTTTTCAAACCAATTGGTTTCTTCATTTCTTTTCTTGACTCTTTCCTCTAATCTTTTCCTAACCAGGGCTAAACTATCTTTAATGATTCCTGAATGGTTTGCATAAAACAAGTTTCTCCTAATGCCATGCACAACACTCCTTGTTTCAAAAGGAGCAAGTCAAGCCCTCGGCAGTTTGGCAACACACTTCTACAAGGGAGTCTAAGGATCTTTCTAAATGGGAAACATGGTATTTTTATCCCTGTAAATCTAAAGCAATTTGCTGACTAAGAGTCTGATAGTTTAAATTTCCTTGTATTAAAGCAACTGACCCGACTGCAGCTAATCCCATAATCCCAAGCCCCGTTAACAGTGGGACTGACATTGGGGCTCTTTTAGCTCATCCAGAAATTCCAAAGTTATCCCTACCTCCTTCACCAGAACACAGGTACACTTGAGGAATAACATGCACTAGGACACAAATACCCGGGTCTGCTGCTAATACTGGGGAAAGGAGACAGGGTGCTAGTCCTGTGGAACAAGTAAAGCAAGTACCCGTTGGGGCAGATAACAAATAAGGATCACCATTTGGTTCAATAGGAACAGCTTGAAGGCAAAAATCTTGATATTTTGATATATTAAAGGGATAATTAGATGAATAAAAACAGTCTTCGCCCTTGGTAATCTTTTAAAGTGAGCTTGAGTTGAGTCCACTCTAACCTCACCTACAGACTGCTGCTTCGTGTAATCCTTCTTACTAACATTTCTAATTGGATTACGCTCTGCACCAATAGTGCTATTTGTAGCTGTGCCTACCGAGTAAGGGGGAGCAGGGTTCAGACAAAGCCAACAATCAGTTGCGAGGTTAGGATTTGAGTTCATAAATTGGAATACAGCATCCAGAGTATCAAACACAGAACCTTGAGGTGGCTCCTGAATGGGAAGGGCCCTTTGAGTTGGGCTGGCAGTGAACGGGAAAGTTACTGAAGAGTCTGGAGGGTGCGGCAAAGGAATCTTAATGACACCCAGCTGTGGCTCTTCAGGATTTATCACCAGGTTTGGGCCTATTTATGGACAGGAAGTTGCCATATTTTACTTTGCTGCATAGTAAAGGTTGTCCCGGGATCTCTATCATTTACATAATACTGAATTCCCCATGTGTTCCCAGTGAACCCAATAACGCTTGAATCCAGTTCTTATTGGGTTACATTTGGAAACCATACACGTGGTGGGATCAAACCCCTCCGACTTGAGTCCCATTCTTGTAAAAACAATAGGGTCGTCTTTAACAAGTTTCCACCCTGAAGATGATAGTTTCACAACCCTAAGCTGCACAATGGCAATGTCCCTCCCCTTGGCAGTTAGGGAGCCCATGAGCCGGGCATCTATAGAAATGGTGTGTTTGGAGCCTTCTTTCTATAGAGGGTATTCCGCACCCATAGGACGGGATTCCGGTTATGGGCCCCATTGTGCCCTTTACCTTTAAAGGATCCGGAATGCCAGCTCTTTCCTAGCAAATCAAACAAATCAAAGCGGAAACGGGGGTCAGACCCAGTGTAAGAAGTTACATATTCACTGTTGGAGGTTCGAGTAGCAGTCCACAGATGTGTTTGTGGTTGGGCGAAATGGCGGGTGCTGTCAGCAATGCTCAGACAAAAACAATTAAGTTCTGTAAAGCCTTAATTTTGAGGGTTTTTCTGTCTTTCTGAGTGTTCATCTTTTCAGGATATGCTCAGGGAGGGCTTTTTTTGACTTGTGACTGATGAATCCACGGCCCCTTCCCCACTACTTTAATAGCAGTTGGTGTTATAAGTATCACCTAGTATGGGCCAGTCCCCCTAGGTTCTAAGGTCTCGGGTCAGTGCTTCTTTACCCACGTTCAGTCTCCAGGTTGCAAGTTGTGGGCTGCCTCTTCACCTTTCCATTGGTTGGGCCCAAAATGAAGGTGTCGGAGCAGATGATTTGTCTCACCTGCTGGACAGCCTGCAGGCACTTCATGAAGGAACAAGTAGTGACTTCCATTACTTCTACTTCCTTCAGTCTTGGGAGAATTGGGGAAGGTCTGCCAAACTTAAATTCAAACGGGGTCGTGCTTTTCACATAGGGAGTGCATCGGACTCGAAGTAGGGCAAAAGGTAAAGAAAGGATCAATCCAGTTCTCGCCAGTTTCTAAATGCAACTTAACTAACAATTCCTTTAGGGTTCTGTTTATTCTTTCTACTTGCCTTGAACTTTGGGGCCTATAAGCCCAGTAGAGCTTCCAGTTAATATTTAGAAGCATTGCTAATACTTTAGTAATTTGAGCAATGAATACTGGGCCATTGTTGGACCCCAAGGTGGTGAGAAGCCAAATCTAGGGACAATTTTAGTTACTAATAATTTACACCCAGTGGCAGAAGTGTCCTTCTTCGTTGGGAAGGCTCCCACCCATCCAAAATAGGTGTCCACTAGCACCAGCAAATACCCGTAGCCATACTTTCTAAGTTTGATATCCATAAAGTCCACCTCCCAGAATTCTCCAGGAGTACTACCTCGAGCTTGTGGTTGGGGTTGCTCCTTTTCTTTTCTAGGGATGTTTCCCCGAGCGAGCACAGTGCAAGCAACAGTGGTGTCATCTGCCACCCAGTGTCCAAGCCTGGGTATGTAAAAGTACCTGAGGAGCAACTGAGACCATTTAGAGGATCCTGAGTGCATACCTTCATGTAGTCCTTGAATCAGATCTCTCCCAGAGCTTCTGGCATGAATCTTCTTCCATCAGGATGGAGCAGCCACCTGGATGCTCCGAGTTTCTTTGGCAGCCCAGCTCTTGGCTTACCTTTAGATCATTTCCCGAGTATGTAGGTTGTGGCAGTAACACTTGGGATGGCATGGTCATGGCCATTACCTTGGGGATTTGTGGTATAATCCTGGCATTCGAGATCCACCGGTCCAGGGGACTTGTTAGGAGGGGCTCAACCATAGGTCCCCCTACCCCAGCAATATCCTGCCCCAGTGTAAGCTTCCTAGCTTCTATAACTAGGATGGCCGTGGCAGCCTCAGCTCGCATGCAGCTCGGCCATCCTGCAGTTACAGAGTCTAGTGTGATTGAAAGATCGGCCACAGGTCTCTTTCATGGCTGCAAGTTCTGAGTTAGCATTCCTTTTGCTGTGCCCCTGGCCTCATAGACAATTGGAAGGGATTTTCTATGTCTGGAAGGGGAAGAGAGGGTGCCCATATGAACGACGTTTTTAAGGATTCAAAGGCTTGCTGTTCTACTTCAGTCCATTGAAGTTTTTTCCTTTCCCCAGTACTTGCATATAGGAGTTTGGCTAATCCCTCAAATCCCAAATTCCACAATGGACAGTACCCCACAAATCCTAGAAACTCTCACACCTGCCTCTTAGTCTCAGGGACTGGGATTTTGAGGATCACCTCAGTGCGGCTGGGGGACAAGGTCTGTTTTCCCTCCTCCAGTTGGTAGCCTAGGTATACAGCTTTATTGACACACAGTTGAGCCTCTCTTGCAGATTCCCTGGACCCCAATTGGCCAAGGACTATTAACAGGTCCTCGGTAGCACTTGGGCATTCCTCCAGGGTTTCGGAGGCCAGGAGGAGGTTATCTTCATACTGGAGCAAGGGGGTTTGGGGGTGTTCCTCCTTGTATTCCTGTAAGTCTTCATTGGGTTGACGTACAGAGGACAAGGGTATGGAGAACAAAGCATCCTTTAAGTCCAAAACAGTATAACAAATTCAGTTTGATGGGATAGTACTCAGGAGGGTCTCGGAGTTTGGTACCGTGGAGTGGACAGTTTCTACCCTCGCATTTACCTCTCCGAGATCCTGCACCATTTGGAAGTCCTCAGTTCCCGGTTTCGGCATGGGCAGCAGGGGAGCGTTCCATGTGGACTTGCAGGGCACCAAAATGCCTGTCCTCTTTAGTCTGCATATGTGAACAGCAATACCCACCTGTGCTTTCCAGGGAGTAGGGTTTTGCTTGACACTCACCAGTGTGGCTGAGCTCAGAAGTTGTACGACCGCAGGCACCTGATGTTCAGCAAGGTCTGGCAGGTTGTTCTCTGCCCAAACAAAAGGAATATCTTTTAGCCATTTATCAAGAAGTTCCTTTGAGGAGGTTTCTTCTGCTCTTTGATAAAACACATATCCCTCTGGCAGTGGAGCGGTGAGCAAAACCTTTGCCTTTTCAAGTTCAAGGGTTAAGGTGGTTGCAGCAGATGAGAAAGTAATCATGGCCACCATTTATCGTAATAAATCCCGACCAATTAGGGGAAAGGGGCCCTGAGGCATTACCAGGAAGGAGTGTGGAACTGTCTCTTGTGCTAAATCTGTTATTCTGGCCGTTGTCCATGGGTATGCTTGGGTCTGCCATGTGGCACCTGTAATTAAAATCTTTCCTTTTGACAATGCACCTGTAGTCTTTTCCAAAACCAAGAAGGTGGCCCCTGTGTCCACCAAGAAATTTACTGGCTGGCCCCCTTTTTGGAGTGTTAGCGTGGGATCCTGGAGGCCAAGTGAAACAGCCCTGACACCTTCATTCAGCTTCTTCAAGCATTATTGTCTCCTGCTTGGGTCTTTCTAGGTGTGAATGAGGCCCGTCCTCTCTAGTGGAGGGTCGTGCACCTCTCCTGGCGTTTTCAAGGGACTGATGTTTCCAATGTCCTTCTTTCCTGCAGTAGGCACATTGATCCTTCTTCGGGGCTTGGTGGTGCCCACAGGTTAGTCTCTCCGTGAGTGGGCCATGCTCTCCTTTTCCTGAGCCTCTGGGGTCTCTCATGGCAATTACTAGTATTTTAGCTAGTTTCTTTGTCTCTGTTGTTATACACTCAATGAGCCACTTCTACCAAATCACTAGGATTTTTCCCTTCAAACCCTTCCCACTTCTTTTTCATGTCTGAGGCAGACTGACTGAATAATACAGGCAATACTTACTTCCCTCCTGTTCTCAGGGGGCTTTCAGGTCAATAGGGGTATAAAGCCCGTAGGCGTCCATCAGCCACTCTAAAAAGGCAGGCGGACATTCTCTTGTAGGAGCCTGAGAATTCTCACTGACCTTAGATAAATTTATAGGCTTCCTAGTGGTTAAGCGGAGGCCCTGCAAGAGCAACTGGTGATATCTGCTTAAGCCCTCTGGGCCTTGCTAGGAGTTTGGATCCCACATTGGTTGTGCAGTGGGGAAAAAAAATTTCTCTCAAGTGGGGAGTGCCCGCTGGCTGACCATTAGGTCCATTGACTGCCTTCTGGGCCTCTCTGGAAGGGGTCCCATTCCTCTGATATGAACAGCACCTGGAGAAGTTGCAGGAAATCACCTCAGGTGGGCTGATGAGTATGGAAAACCATATCTAGCAAAGAAATCAGACCTTATGGTTTGTCAGAAAAAAGGGGTTTTGTTGGTTCCAATTATACAAACCCCTGGAACAAAAGGGAACATATACTGAAAAAGGGATTCGGGAGTCTTCCCAGGTTTGGGGGCTGCTTGCCTTAAGGGGAGAATGGCTGCTGCTGAGTGATCTTTCTCTGGGGGTTGTTAAGACATGCCTGCCCTAGTGTATTTGTTGTGGGGTGGGGGGGCTCAAAAAGAGGCTGTGAGTATTCCTCTCTCCGGCCCCTTGGGAACCTGATAGGGTGGCAGCGGCACCAAGGGTCGGAAGCCAGCTCTCCTGCTCCCAGAGTCCTCTTGCAAAATGGGATAAATCAGACAGGTAGGGAAAGGGGGAAGGGAGGGGGGAGGGACAGGGACAGCCTCCACCTTGGTGGTTTTAGGAACTTGGACAGGTTGTTTTTCCGGTCCTGCCATGTTTACTGAAATCTTGGAAACAAGAACTCTTTATGTTGGGGGAGGAAGTAAGTCTTTTATATATGTTGGCTTCTTAGTGGCAATGTCAATCCACACATGAATTTAAGGGATCAGATCAGGATGTCCTGGTTCCCCTTTCTAAGCAGGCTCCGACAGTGGCACTCGGATCTCGGTGCACCTCGAAATGTTGTAGCTACTGTCCATTCCCAGAAAGAAAGCATCTCCGACCACCGGCAAGTTCAACAGAAAAAGTTTTATTTTCTGCACAGGGTCTGTCAGCCCTCTTGAGAGGAGACTGAGCAGCCCCCAGTTGAATTTTCCAAAGGTTTTTATACTTGTGCAATGTGCAGGTGTGCAAGCAGGCAGAGTAGAGAAGTGGGGTGTTGCGGTTAGCCATTCTTAGTTGAACAAAAGCTGCTCTTGTTCTCAAAAGCCTTCTGAACATCCATTTCCTTTGGGACATTCCCTTGGGCTACGTCTGCACGGCCTACCACCCCAATATCAGCTAGTTCATTGACAGTTCATAGCTACTTTATTTACCTTTCATGGTGGCTTCTGTCAGTTCAGAATGGCTTCACCATTATCAAGGCTCTTTATGGTTTTCCCAGAGAACCTACATAGCCGCCATGGGGAAACAGGGCCTATGACCCTGGCCAAAATGGTGCCCACCAGTCCAAACACGTGGAAGGGCACTGCCTCGGGAGCTGGTTGATTTAGGCCTGGGAGATAGCCCTGCCTTGTCCCGGCAGCCAAATGTTTCCCTTTTACCCTCCGTTCCCTTTGCCTTTCTCCTGGTTTTTAAAACAAGCTGCTTGAGCCCTATAACACTGAGCAGGACTTTTTTGTAACATTTAATTAAAATGTATCTGGCACCAAAATTATATATTATAAATATGACAATTTGGTTATATTTTTGAAAATTTGTACTTTTAAAATATACTTTGGTTGTTATATATATTGATAACAATGAAAGTAAAGAATAAAAACAAAAAAAATATTATTTCCTGCATTGAAAACTTCAGGTGTTCTAGGGTTAGTGTTCTACCAGTGTAGGTTTGTTCCTTGTTACTGGCTGGTTTTCCGTTGCTCAGTCTTAAGACAATGGCGTTCGGAAGCCTAGCCTGGGTAACCCTTACTTTTCGGCTTTCAGTGGTGTTTCTTCACGCACTTTTGGGGACAGCTCTTAATATAGCTCAGCTGCCATGATGTTCCAGCCAGAAATTCCAATTTTCCTAAAGGTTCCCTGAGCTGCCAGATGCCCCTTCCCTTCAGAGATTTGAGAGTCTGCTCCTGCCAGCAGGCATCTTGGAAGGCTGTGGGGCCATCCCAAGCAGTGGTCCTCCTAGCTTATTGTCTAGAAAATGGTTGGACCTAAAGTCGCCCACAGTGACTGCTCTTTGACCCTTTGTCTATGGTGGGGGCACCTGTCAGAGGCATCAGTTTAATAGCACACCAGGGGTCTGCTCTGAAGCGGGGTTATTGACCTTGAGGCAGCAAGCTCTAAATAGCCTTGTTTTGTGCTTTCCAGATGGGACTTAGCAGCTTCATACTCAGGAATTGCCCCCTTGCATGAATCCTGTCCAATTGGGATAGAGTTGACACAGAGGCTAGACAAACAAAAGCTGATACACTATGCAACTTTATTTGAGAAAGGAGAATGGTGGTCAGAGAATGGCACACTTTTCCTTCCAACCCTGATTCACCTGGAACAGTTCTGTAGAGTGATGGGAAATGGGCGGAGATGCCAGAAGTTAGAGCATTTCTCCTTTTGAGGAGCAGTAGAGACCTTCATCCCCAGTGCACACAGGAACCCCTAAGGCAGGCGTCCTCAAACTGTGGCCCGTGGGGCACATGTGGCCTGACGACATTTATTCCACCCTCAGGGTGTTTTTGCTGCCTCTGCCTGTCCTGCTTAGCAGCCGGCTCGTGCAGTGTGCATAGGAACTTGTTCATAGGTTTTTAAAAAACTATAGTCTGACCCTCCAATGATCTGAGGGACAGAACTGGCCCCCTAGGTAAACAGTTTGAGGACCCCTGCCCTAAGGGATCCTGGACTTAGGGGTTACTATTCTCGCAGCCCTGACACACCCCTGATCATTCTACCCATAGTAGAGGCACCAGGGAAATTTGGTCCCTGGGTAATTTACCAGCCTTTTATTCAAATTGAAGCCAAGAAAATTAAAAATGACTTAGGCAGTTACTCTACTTTTGATTACTGTTGACTCCCCCTGTAGTACCCCAATATTACCATTTAACTCTATAACGCTGAGCATATTTCCATAACATATAAAGAAATGTATATATTAATAGATAGATAGATAAACAGACAGATAAATAGATAGATAACTTTGAAAATAAAGAATAAAAACAAAAACATTTTCCCAAAATTGAAAATTGAGCCATTATACGGTTAAAAAGGATGGGTCTTATCAGCAGGTGTAAGACCTTAGGATCATAAATGAAGCAGTGATCCCACTGCACCTAGTAGTGCCCAAACCCTGTGCCCTCCTAGGGAAATTGTGAATGCTTTAATCCCCGTTCCTGTACTTAGAGTGAACAAACACATGCCTGATAATCCTAAGTATACTTATTTCTTGTGACACTCACCTAACTTGAAGGGAACTACCTCCTCCGAATCTTAGACTTGTCTCACTTAAACTCTTCAACCTTTTGTCTTTTTGTTTGTTTTTCCAGAAGTTCTCAGGTTACCAAGGCCTCCAAACCAAGTGTGCCAGCTGCAGGACCACGATTTCCTGAACAACCTCAACTTTATCCATCCTGGGACCTGAGTGGACAATCCCTTCTGAGCCCCATTTGCCCCTTTTGCAGCAGGAAGTACTTAGAGATGTCGTCGCCCAGTACCCCAAAGATTTGGGTCCATACCTCTTCAGGGGGCAAATGTTAGGTAGCTATCCTAGGGACTGGGGTGTCCATTATGCATGCCCAGAGGGCCAAGGTAGCAGCCCAAGAAGGAGTGGCACACTGTGCGTGCTCAGAGGTTCAGGTTTCCGGCCAGGAAGAGGAGGTACACCTGGGTGAGTGCTGCAACTTGATTGACCCACCAAGGCCAAGTAAATTAAATTCAGCTGCTGGGGTTGACCAGGGTTGCCCACCATGCCTCCCTAATGCTCATAAAACCCACTTGGATGACAATCAGGCTTCTACATGCATTCTTTCTCACGCAGAGCAGAGGACCAAGGTCTGTCTGTCCCCAGAGAGATCTGACAAACCCAGGAAGGCTCTTTGGAGGCAGCAGAACTGGACATGAATGGCTGGTGGATACTGTTCAGATGCAGGACTTTCTACTTAGAAGGGTCTAATCCAGCCTGAGATGATCCTTGAATGAGTCCTCTGCCCAGATCTTTTTTTTTTAACGTTTTATTAGGGGCTCATACAACACTAAACACATTCTATGCATACATCAGTTGTGTAAAGCACATTTGTACATTCATTTCCCTCATTCTCAAAATATCCACTCTCCACCCAAGCCCATGGCCTCAGCTCCTCATTCCCATCCCCACCCCCCATGTGCGCTACCCCTCGCTCATCAATCCTTGGTAATTTACTAATTTTTGTCATATCTTGCACTGTCTGATATCCCCCTTCACCCACTTTTCTGTTGAAGTAAAATGTACATCCTTGTAATCAGTTCCCCGTTTCCAAACTGCCCTCCCGCTTACCCTCTCAGTGTCTTCACTCATAATACTGGTCCTAAAGGACTCATCCACCCTGGATTCCCTGTGTTTCCAGTTGCTATCTGTACCAGTGTACATTATCTGGTCTAGCCAGATTTGTAAGGTAGAATTGGGGTCATGATAATGGGGGGAGAGAAAGCATTTAGCAACTGGAGGAAAGTTGTGTTTCATCATTGCTATCTCGTACCTAGTCTTGGCTCATCTCCTCTCTGAGACCCTTCTGTAAGGTATTGTCCAGTGGTCTGGAAATGGGCTTTGGGTCTCTACCAAGCACTCTTCTCATTCCCAATAAGATGTTTTTGTTCTGATGATGCCTGACACCTGATCCCTTCGAAACCTCGTGATCTCATAGGCTGGTGTGATTATTCCATGTGGGCTTTGTTGCTTCTGAGCTAGGTGGCCGCTTGTTTACATTCAAGCTTTTAAGACCTCAGACGCTATATCTTTTGACAGCTGGGCACCATCAGCTTTGTCTTCAGTGTACCTGTGGGGAAGGTGAGCACCATAGAATGCCAGTTTAATAGAACAAAGTATTCTTGCAATGAGGGAGTATTTGAGTGGAGGCCCAGAGTCCATCTGCTACCTTAATACGAAACCTATAAATATATGGATGTAGGTCTATTTCCCCATGCTCATATATGAATATATTTACATATGGACATACTTTTTAAAAGACCTCTATAACAGGCCCTTGCTTCCTCGCTTGCTCTTCTATTTCCCTTTCATTTTCCTCTTGTGCCCACTGCCATGCTCAGTCTTCCTTTGGGTTTCAGTAATTCTTCTTGGTTCCATTACCCTTGATCCCACCCTACCAGGCCTCCTACATCTACCTCACCACGGATATGCATGACTTCCTGTTCTCTTGTTTCTGGGTTTCTTAACACCGCTTCCTTTACGCCCACCTCCCTCTTTCCCATGCCCCACACCCCAGAAGTGTTGGTCCTGGGTTTTGTCCTCCAGATTGGACATCCAGCCTATCTAATTTAGACAGACCAGAAAAGGTAATAACATGCACAAAACCAAGACAAGCAACCCAAAAAAACCAAGACAACAAAAATCCAATGACACTAAAAGAAAACAAAACTAACCAAGAAAGAAAAGCTCATAGTTAGTACAAGGACTGTGTGGTGAACTTTAGGAGTGTTTTCCAGTCCAGTCTGTTGGGGCACCGAGCCCTGACCACAAAGTCCACCTTTGGCATTCCCCGGGGACTTTGATGCTCCGTTTTCTTTCTCTTCCGCTGCACTCCCTTAGTGTCATGCCTCGATGTAGCAAGATCAGTTCGGGCGCAGTTCCCACACTGTGTCTCCAGTGTTGTCCCCTCTAGGGCAATGGGACTTTGAGGGACGTTTCTCATCGTGGGGCTGCCCATGTGGTCTTTTCTGTGGACTGGCTTCTCTGATTGGGAACATCATCCTCAAGGTATAGTGGGCCAGGATGTGCTCCATTCTCCCCTCCTCCCCCTTGTTCTGCTCTGTGTTCTATGATCAGATATGTCCCTCTCCGCGAGCTGCAGCTCCGGTGCCATCCTGTGAAATACAATCTTTGGGGGCTGCAAGGAGGTGGGAGGGGGGGCATCAGCTCAGATCTTTTGAGAGTCCAGGAGATATTGACTTCTCGATGGGCACAGTTCTGTGGGGCACCGTGCTCTTGGTCCAGACGCTGGTTGTGAATATGACTTTGTTGTTAACCAGTTTTTGTCTCTGGGTCAACTCCTGTGTGTTTTTGAGGGAGTTTTCTCATCTGGAAAGTAAATGTACTGGATTATCCAGAAGCCCATGTCAGCAAGTTATTGAGAGGGGTTAATCAGAGACTGTTTCATATAGTGTGTATCTGCGCGCTGCATTTGAGACCTGGGGTGGCAATTATGAGCTCAGAATAGAGATGGTGTCCAGTAGGTGACAGACGTGGCTCCATATTGAAACAGGAAGCCCACTGTGGAGATTTGGTCCTTCCGTTGATGGCCACCGGCCACCTAGTCTTCTCCTGCTATAACTGCTTCACTGACTCAGCAGCTGAGCCAGGAGCCAGTGCCATCATAACCAGGTGGCTAACTGGGAGAAAGGGCAGATAGATATTTGTTATCTTGTTGTCTTGGGAAGCCCACCTAACCTCCATGCAAACATTCTGGTGTGAGTTATCTGTGGAAGGAATCATAGGCTCACAGTAATACACATCTTTCTTTTTGTAAATGTGCCCGTATTCCTTTCTGAACCTGAGAAGGTGGCCCCTGTGTCCACCAAGAAATTTACTGCCTGGCCTATATGGAGTGTTAGCCTGGGTTTTGGCGGCGAAGTGAAACAGAGCCCTGACCCCTTCATGCAGCTCTTCAAGCCTTATTGTCTCTTGCTTGGGTCTTTCTCGTTGCAGATGAGGCCCGTCCACTCTTGTGGAGGGTCGTGGACCTCTCCTGGGGTTTTCAAGGCACTGATTTTTCCAGTGTCCTTCTTTCCTGCAGTAGGCACATTGATCCTTCCCCATGGCTTGGCAGTGCCCACAGGTTAGTCTCTCCGTGAGTGGGCCATGCTCTCCTTTTCCTGAGTCTCTGGGGTCTCTCATGGCAATTCCTAGTATTTTAGCTAGTTTCTTTGTCTCTGTCGTGCTAGGGTCATCTCGGTTGTTATATACTCAACGAACCACTTGTATCAAATCACTAAGATTTTTCCCTTGAACCCTTCCCACTTCTTTTTCAGGTCTGAGGCAGACTGACTGAGTCATAAAGGCAATATTTATTGCCCTCCTGTTCTCGGGGCCTCCGGGCTGTTAGGGGTATAAAGCCTGTAGGTTTCCATCAACCACTCTAGAAAGGCAGGCGGACATTCTCTTAGCCTGAAAATTCTCACTGACCTTAGATAAATTTATAGGTTTCCTAGCTCTTCCGCAGAGGGTCATGTAAGAGCAATGGGTGATACCTGGTAAAGCCCTCTGGGCCTTGCTAGGAATTGAGATCCCACATTGTTGGTGTAGTGGCCAAAAGAGTTTCTCTCAAGTGGCGAGTGCCCGCTCGCTGACCATCAGGTTCACTGACTGCTTACTGGGCCTCTGTCTGGAAGGGCTGCCCTCCTCCGTTGTGAACAGCACCTGGAGAAGTTGTTGGCAAGCATTCCAGGTGGGCTGATGAGTATGGAAGTCATACCAGTACTAGTGTGTGGGGGGGCTGCTTGTTAAGGGTGGGGGTGAGATTGGGGGGCCGGTGGGGGAGGGAGTGACTCAATAAGGGCCTGTTAGAAGTTTTCTATTTCTGGACCCTAGAAACCTTATAGGGCGGGGGTTGAAAGAAAGGGTTTGAAGCCAGCTCTCCCACTCCCAGAGTTCTCCTGCAAAATGGGATAAAGCCGATTAGGGGAGAGTGATGGGGAGGGGAGGGGAGGGGAGGGATGGGGGAGGGGAGGGGTGATGGAGGGGAGGGGTGGGGGAGGGTGATGGGGAGGGATGGCCTCCACCTATGTGGTTTTGGGAACTTGGACCATTTGTTTTTCCGGTCCTTCCATGTTTCCTGAAACCTTGGAAACAAGGGCCCTTTCTTTGCGGGAGGGAGTAAGTCTTTTATATTTGCAGGCTTCTTAGTGGCAATGTCAGCCCACACTTGAAGTAACGGGATCAGATCGGGATATCCTGGTTCCCTTTAACCATAACTATGAACTCTTAGTAATAGGGGATGGGAAAACTAGTCTTGCGTGGGTCAATCAGGGACTCCTTCTGCCCCATCACTTTTAAACAAATTGTAGAGTCTCCAAGCTTTTGGGTTGAAACCACATCCTCTTGGTGAATGCCGAGAGCAGGGGTCCTCAAACTACAACCTGTGGGCCACATGCAGACAGCCGAGGACGCTGATCCTTTCTGTCGGGTGTATGTGCCCCATTTATTTTTTTTTTGAACTTCAAATCAAGATGTGCAGTGTGCACATGAATTTGTTCGTAATATTTGATTTTTGAAACTATAGTCTTTCCTTCAAAAGGCCTGAGGGATAGTGAACTGGCCCCCTGGGTAAACAGTTTAAGGACCCCTGTCCTAAGGTATCCTGGACTTAGGGGTTATTAATCTCCCAGCCCTGAAACATCCCTGAACATTCTACCCGTTGTAGGAGGCACCATGGGAATTTGGACCCCGGGTAATTTACAAGTCTTTACTCCAATTGAACCCAAGAAAATTCAAAATGGCTTAGGCAGGTACTCTATTTTGGTCACATTTGACTCGTCCTGCACTAGCCCACTATTTCCATTTAACTCTATAACGCGAAGCATGATGTTTTCATAACATTAAAAAATGTATATATTAATACATATATATATATTTATAACTATGAAAGACCACAACAAAAAGAAAATTTTTTCCCAAAATTAAAATTGAAGCGTTATAGGGTTAAAAAGAAGGATGGGTCTTATCAGCGGGTCCAAGACCTTAGCATCATAAATGAATCAGTGATCCGACTGCACCTAGTAGTGCCCAAACCTGTGCCCTCCTAGGGGAAAGTGTGAATGCTTTTATCCCTCTTCCTGTACTTCCAATGAACAAACACACATGTCTGGTAATCCTAAGATTATTTTTGTTTCCTGTGACACTCACCTAATTTCAAGGCCACTGCCACCTCACAAGCTTAGCCTTGTCGTAGTCAAACTGTTCACCTTTTAGACCGTTTGTTTTTCTCAGAAGTTATCGGGTGATTAAAGCTTCTGAACCAAGTGTGCCAGGTCCACGACTACCATCTCCTGGACCACCTCAACCTTATCCATCCTGGATAAAGTTGCCCTCAATGGACAACCCCTCCCAGCAGTGTAGGAAGGGTATGGACCCAAAGCCCCACCTCGCCCCTTTTGCCAGCAGGAAGCAGCTAGAGATGTCGTCGCCCAGTACCCCCAAAGATTTGGGTCCATATCTCTTCAGGGGGGCAAATGTTAGGTAGCTATGCTAGGGACTGGGGCATCCGTTATGCATGCCCATAGGGCCAAGATAAGAGCCCAGTTAGGAGAGGCACCCTGTGCATGCTCAGAGGTCCAGATTTCTGGCCATGAAGGGGAGGTCACCTGGGTGGTTCCTGTACCTGGATTGACCAATCTAGGCCATGTAAATTCAATTCAGCCACTGGGGTCGACCAGACTTGCCCACCACGCCTCCCTACGCTCATAAAACTCTCTTGAGTGCAGACCAGGCTTCTGCATGATTTCTCTCTCACTCAGGAAGGCTCTTTGGAGGCAGCTGTGCTGCACATGAGTGGCTGGTGGATACTGTTCAGATGCATGGCTTTCTGCTTGCAAGGGTTTTTGTCTCAGCTGACTGTAAGGGAGGAGGTAGTACGTCTGGATCACAGAGTATCCATGTCCACAAACGAGGCTGCTCATTCCACAGTCCTGGAAGTGCTTTATGAAAACCCTCTGCTTTGCAATGTCACTCTTTGTAGATTAGAGTGGGAGGGGCTGGGACCAAGGTATGCTGCCTCTTACTCCCAGTTGCAGGTTTCTGGATGCTGATTGTAGCTCTTACAGCATCAGTTAGTGGGCTTGTTGTCTGCCTCAGGCTTTGTTCACGGAGATCCTCCAGCTAGTTGGTGGTGTGTGCGCATGAGCAGAGACTTCCTGCCAATCCCCCATGAGTAGTAGAGCTCCCATGGTGTGGACTCCATGAAAGCCTTGCCCCAGGCAGCATGCTTACAAAGGAGGGTGGGCCCTGCAGGACAGAGGACCATTCCCCCTGTGGAATGGCCTCAGAGATCCACCTCCCTCTCTGGCCAGCTGCTGGGGCTGTGGGTCCTAAGCATCATTGCTGACTCAATAATAGACACAGGGTGAGGCGACTCCAGTAGCTGTTTTGACTGGTCTAATCCAGCCTGAGATCATCCTTGCATGAGCCCCTGCCAAGATTATTTTTGTTTCTTTTATGATCTTTTCATTAGTGGCTCCTACAACACTAACCACCATCCATAAATACATCATCTGTTTGAAGCCCATCTGTACATTAATTGCCCTCCTTATTCACAAAATATCCACTCTCCACCCAAGCCCCTGGCCTCAGCTCCTCATTTTTCCCCCCTCAATGCCCGCCACCCATCCCTCATCAATCCTTGGAAATGTACTAATTCTTTTGTCATATTTTCACCCACCTTTCTTTTGAGGTCAATGAAGATCCTTGTAATCGGTTCCCACTTTCCATCCTGCCCTTCCTCCACCCTCCCAGTATCTCCACTCATAACACTGGTAAAGGGCCCATCCACTCTGGATTCCCCGTGTTTGAAATTCCTATCGGTACTAGAATACCTTCTCTAGTTTGGCCAGATTAGTATGGTAGAACTGGGATCATGATAGTGGGGCAAGAGAAAGCATTAAGAACTAGAGGAAAGTTGTGTTTCATCTTTGCTGTCTCATACCCTGTATTCTTTAATCTCCACTCTGATATCCTTCTGTAAGGGGATGTCCAGTGCACTGCAAATAGGTTTTGGGTCTATACCCGGCAGTCCCCTCTCATTCTCCATGATAAGATTTTTTTGTTCTCATGATACCTGTTGCCTTATCCCTTTAAAACTTTGTGATCACACAGGCTGGTATGCTTTCTCCATGTGGGCTCTGTTGCTTCAGAGCCAGATGGCTGTTTCTTTACCCTCAGGCCTTTTAGACCCCACACGCTATATCTTTAGGTAGCTGGACACCATCGGCTTTCTTCACCACATTTGCTTATGCAGCCGCTTTGTGGTCAGTGATTGTGTAGGGAAGGTGAGCATCTTAGAATGCCAATTTAATAGAACAGTGTTATTGCAATGAGGGAGTCCTTGAGCGGAGGCCCTATGTCCATCTGCTACCTTAATACTAAATCTATAAACATATGGACATAGATCTATTTCCCCATGCCCCTTTGTAAATATATGTACATATGTACATGCCTTTATTTAGACGTCTATAACTGGCCCTTGCTTCCCAGCTCACTCTTCTATACTCTTTGATTTTCCTCTTGTGCCCACTGACATGCTCAGTCTTCCTTTGGGTTTCAGTAATTCCTCTTGGTTACATTACCTTTGATCACGCCCTACCAGGCCTCCTACATCCCCCTCACTATCGTTTTCCATCACTTGTTGTACCCTTGTCTCTGGGTTTCTTTACAGCACTTCCTTTCCCCCCACCGTGCTCACTCCCATGCCCAATGGAAAGGGCCGGTCACATGTTTACTCCTCCAGATTGTTCATCCAGCCTCTCTTAATTAGACAGACCTGTAAAGGTAATAACATACACAAAACAAGACTGAGCTAAACCAAGCAGCAAAAAGAAAAAAAAAACAAACAAAAATGAAAACAAAACCCAACCCAAATCCAATGACACTAAAAGAAAACAACACTAACCAGAAAGAAAAGTACAAGGACTGTGTGGTGAACTTTAGGAGTGTTTTCCAGTCCAGTCTGTGGGGGCACCGAACCCTGACCACAAAGTCCACCTTTGGCATTCCCCGGGGACTTTGATGCTCCGTTTTCTTACTCTTCCGCTGCACTCTCTTAGTGTCATGCATCGAAGTGGCAGGATCAGTTCGGGCGCAGTTCCCACACTGTGTGTCCAGTGTTGTCCCCTCTAAGGCTATGGGTCTTTGAGGGACGTTTCTCATCGTGGGGCTGCCCATGTGGTCTTCTCTGTGGATTGGCTTCTCTGATTGGGAACATCATCCTCAAGGTGTATTGGGCCAGGGTGTGCTCCATTCTCCCCTCCTCCCCCTTGTTCTGCCCTGTGTTCACTGATCAGATATGTCCCTCTCCGCGAGCTGCAGATCCGGTGCCATCCTGTGAAATACAATCTTTTGGGGCTGCAAGGATGTGGGGGGGTGGGTATCAGCTCAGATCTTTTGAGAGTCCAGGAGATATTGACTTCTCGATGGGCACAGTTCTGTGGGGCACCGTGCTCTTGGTCCAGACGCTGGTTGTGAATATGACTTTGTTGTTAACCAGTTGTGTGTCTCTGGGTCAACTCCCGTGTGTTTTTGAGTGAGTTTTCTAATCTGCAAAGTAAATGTACAGGATTATCCAGACTCCCATGTCAGCAAGTTATCGAGAGGGGTTAATCAGAGACTGTTTCATATAGTGTGTACCTGCGCGCCGCATTCTAGACCTGCGATGGCAATTATGAGCTCAGGATAGAGATGGTGTCCAGCAGGTAACATACGTGGCTCCATATTGAAACAGGAAGCCCACTGTGGAGATTTGGTCCTTCTGTTGATGGCCACCGGACACCTAGTCTTCTCCTGCTATAACTGCTTCACTGGCTCAGCAGCTGAGCCAGAAGCCAGTGATATCATAACCAGGTGGCTAACTGGGCCAAAGGGCTGATAGATATTTGTTATTTTGTTGTCTTGGGAAACCCACCTACCCTCCATGCAAACCTTCTGGTGTGAGTTATCTGTGGAAGGAATCATAGGCTCACACTAATTCACATCTTTCTTCTTGAAAATGTGCCCATATTCCTTTCTGAACCTGACAAGGTGGCCCCTGTGTCCACCAAGAAATTTACTGCCTGGCCTCCTACTTGGAGAGTTAGCCTGGGCTTTTGGCGGCGAAGTGAAACAGAGCCCTGACCCCTTCATTGAGCTTCTTCAAGCATTATTGTCTCTTGCTTGGGTCTTTCTACGTGCAGATGAGGCCCATCCACTCTAGTGGAGGGTCGTGCACCTCTCCTGGGGTTTTCAAGGCACTGATTTTTCCAGTGTCCTTCTTTCCTGCAGTAGGCACATTGGTCCTTCCCCATGGCTTGGCGGTGCCCACAGGTTAGTCTCTCCGTGAGTGGGCCATGCTCTCCTTTTCCTGAGTCTCTGGGGTCTCTCATGGCAATTCCTAGTATTTTAGCTAGCTTCTTTGTCTCTGTCGTGCTAGGGTCATCTCTGTTGTTATACACTCAATGAGCCACTTGTACCAAATCGCTAAGATTTTTCCCTTCAAACCCTTCCCACTTCTTTGTCATGTCTGAGGCAGACTGACTGAGTAATAAAGGCAATACTTATTGCCCTCCTGTTTTCAGTGCCTCCGGGCCGTTAGGGGTATAAAGCCCGTAGGCTTCCCTCAGCCACTCTAGAAAGGCAGGCGGATATTCTCTTATAGGAACCTGAAAATTCTCACTGACCTTAGATAAATTCATAGGTTTCCTAGCTCTTCTGCAGAGGGTCATGTAAGAGCAATGGTTGATACCTGGTAAAGTCCTCTGGGCCTTGCTAGGAATTGAGATCCCACATTGTTGGTGTAGTGGCCAAAAGAGTTTCTCCCAAGTGGGGAGTGCCCGCTCGCTGACCATCAGGTTCACTGACTGCTTACTGGGCCTCTGTCTGGAAGGGCTACCCTCCTCCGTTGTGAACAGCACCTGGAGAAGTTGTTGGCAAGCATTCCAGGTGGGCTGATGAGTATGGAAATCATACCAGTACTAGTGTGTGTGGGGGGCTGCTTGTTAGGGGTGGGGGTGAGTTTGGGGGGCCGGTGGGGGAGGGAGTGACTCAATAAGGGCCTGTTAGAAGTTTTCTATTTCTGGACCCTAGAAACCTTATAGGGCGGGGGTTGAAAGAAAGGGTTTGAAGCCAGCTCTCCCACTCTCAGAGTTCTCCTGCAAAATGGGATAAAGCCGATTAGGGGAGAGTGATGGGGAGGGGAGGGGAGGGGAGGGGTGGGGGAGGGGTGAGGGAGGGGAGGGGTGGGGGAGGGTGATGTGGAGGGATGGCCTCCACCTATGTGGTTTTGGGAACTTGGACCGTTTGTTTTTCCGGTCCTTCCATGTTTCCTGAAACCTTGGAAACAAGGGCCCTTTCTTTGCGGGAGGGAGTAAGTCTTTTATATTTGCAGGCTTCTTAGTGGCAATGTCAGCCCACACTTGAAGTAACGGGATCAGATCGGGATATCCTGGTTCCCTTTAAACATAACTATGAACTCTTAGTAATAGGGGGTGGGAAAACTAGTCTTGCGTGGGTCAATCAGGGACTCCTTCTGCCCCATCACTTTTAAACAAATTGTAGAGTCTCCAAGCTTTTGGGTTGAAACCACATCCTCTTGGTGAATGCCGAGAGCAGGGGTCCTCAAACTACAACCTGTGGGCCACATGCAGACAGCCGAGGACGTTGATCCTTTCTGCCGGGTGTATGTGCCCCATTTATTTTTTTTTTTGAACTTCAAATCAAGATGTGCAGTGTGCACATGAATTTGTTCGTAATATTTGTTTTTTTAAACTATAGTCTTTCCTTCAAAAGGCCTGAGGGATAGTGAACTGGCCCCCTGGGTAAACAGTTTAAGGACCCCTGCCCTAAGGTATCCTGGACTTAGGGGTTATTAATCTCCCAGCCCTGAAACATCCCTGAACATTCTACCCGTTGTAGGAGGCACCATGGGAATTTGGACCCCGGGTAATTTACAAGCCTTTACTCCAATTGAACCCAAGAAAATTCAAAATGGCTTAGGCAGTTACTCTATTTTGGTCACTTTTGACTCGTCCTGCACTAGCCCATTATTTCCATTTAACTCTATAACGCGAAGCATGATGTTTTCATAACATTAAAAATGTATATATTAATACATATATATATTTATAACTATGAAAGTCCACAACAAAAAGAAAATTTTTTCCCAAAATTAAAATTGAAGCGTTATAGGGTTAAAAAGAAGGATGGGTCTTATCAGCGGGTCCAAGACCTTAGCATCATAAATGAATCAGTGATCCGACTGCACCTAGTAGTGCCCAAACCTGTGCCCTCCTAGGGGAAAGTGTGAATGCTTTTATCCCTCTTCCTGTACTTCCAATGAACAAACACACATGTCTGGTAATCCTAAGATTATTTTTGTTTCCTGTGACACTCACCTAATTTCAAGGCCACTGCCACCTCACAAGCTTAGCCTTGTCGTAGTCAAACTGTTCAGCTTTTAGACCGTTTGTTTTTCTCAGAAGTTATCGGGTGATTAAAGCTTCTGAACCAAGTGTGCCAGGTCCACGACTACCATCTCCTGGACCACCTCAACCTTATCCATCCTGGATAAAGTTGCCCTCAATGGACAACCCCTCCCAGCAGTGTAGGAAGGGTATGGACCCAAAGCCCATCCTCGCCCCTTTTGCCAGCAGGAAGCAGCTAGAGATGTCGTCGCCCAGTACCCCCAAAGATTTGGGTCCATATCTCTTCAGGGGGGCAAATGTTAGGTAGCTATGCTAGGGACTGGGGCATCCGTTATGCATGCCCATAGGGCCAAGATAAGAGCCCAGTTAGGAGAGGCACCCTGTGCATGCTCAGAGGTCCAGATTTCTGGCCATGAAGGGGAGGTCACCTGGGTGGTTCCTGTACCTGGATTGACCAATCTAGGCCATGTAAATTCAATTCAGCCACTGGGGTCGGCCAGACTTGCCCACCACGCCTCCCTACGCTCATAAAACTCTCTTGAGTGCAGACCAGGCTTCTGCATGATTTCTCTCTCACTCAGGAAGGCTCTTTGGAGGCAGCTGTGCTGCACATGAGTGGCTGGTGGATACTGTTCAGATGCATGGCTTTCTGCTTGCAAGGGTTTTTGTCTCAGCTGACTGTAAGGGAGGAGGTAGTACGTCTGGATCACAGAGTATCCATGTCCACAAACGAGGCTGCTCATTCCACAGTCCTGGAAGTGCTTTATGAAAACCCTCTGCTTTGCAATGTCACTCTTTGTAGATTAGAGTGGGAGGGGCTGGGACCAAGGTATGCTGCCTCTTACTCCCAGTTGCAGGTTTCTGGATGCTGATTGTATCTCTTACAGCATCAGTTAGTGGGCTTGTTGTCTGCCTCAGGCTTTGTTCACGGAGATCCTCCAGCTAGTTGGTGGTGTGTGCGCATGAGCAGAGACTTCCTGCCAATCCCCCATGAGTAGTAGAGCTCCCATGGTGTGGACTCCATGAAAGCCTTGCCCCAGGCAGCATGCTTACAAAGGAGGGTGGGCCCTGCAGGACAGAGGACCATTCCCCCTGTGGAATGGCCTCAGAGATCCACCTCCCTCTCTGGCCAGCTGCTGGGGCTGTGGGTCCTAAGCATCATGGCTGACTCAATAATAGACACAGGGTGAGGCGACTCCAGTAGCTGTTTTGACTGGTCTAATCCAGCCTGAGATCATCCTTGCATGAGCCCCTGCCAAGATTATTTTTGTTTCTTTTATGATCTTTTCATTAGTGGCTCCTACAACACTAACCACCATCCATAAATACATCATCTGTTTGAAGCCCATCTGTACATTAATTGCCCTCCTTATTCACAAAATATCCACTCTCCACCCAAGCCCCTGGCCTCAGCTCCTCATTTTTCCCCCCTCAATGCCCGCCACCCATCCCTCATCAATCCTTGGAAATGTACTAATTCTTTTGTCATATTTTCACCCACCTTTCTTTTGAGGTCAATGAAGATCCTTGTAATCGGTTCCCACTTTCCATCCTGCCCTTCCTCCACCCTCCCAGTATCTCCACTCATAACACTGGTAAAGGGCCCATCCACTCTGGATTCCCCGTGTTTGAAATTCCTATCGGTACTAGAATACCTTCTCTAGTTTGGCCAGATTAGTATGGTAGAACTGGGATCATGATAGTGGGGCAAGAGAAAGCATTAAGAACTAGAGGAAAGTTGTGTTTCATCTTTGCTGTCTCATACCCTGTATTCTTTAATCTCCACTCTGAGATCCTTCTGTAAGGGGATGTCCAGTGCACTGCAAATAGGTTTTGGGTCTATACCCGGCAGTCCCCTCTCATTCTCCATGATAAGATTTTTTTGTTCTCATGATACCTGTTGCCTTATCCCTTTAAAACTTTGTGATCACACAGGCTGGTATGCTTTCTCCATGTGGGCTCTGTTGCTTCAGAGCCAGATGGCTGTTTCTTTACCCTCAGGCCTTTAAGACCCCACACGCTATATCTTTAGGTAGCTGGACACCATCGGCTTTCTTCACCACATTTGCTTATGCAGCCGCTTTGTGGTCAGTGATTGTGTAGGGAAGGTGAGCATCTTAGAATGCCAATTTAATAGAACAGTGTTATTGCAATGAGGGAGTCCTTGAGCGGAGGCCCTATGTCCATCTGCTACCTTAATACTAAATCTATAAACATATGGACATAGATCTATTTCCCCATGCCCCTTTGTAAATATATGTACATATGTACATGCCTTTATTTAGACGTCTATAACTGGCCCTTGCTTCCCAGCTCACTCTTCTATACTCTTTGATTTTCCTCTTGTGCCCACTGACATGCTCAGTCTTCCTTTGGGTTTCAGTAATTCCTCTTGGTTACATTACCTTTGATCACGCCCTACCAGGCCTCCTACATCCCCCTCACTATCGTTTTCCATCACTTGTTGTACCCTTGTCTCTGGGTTTCTTTACAGCACTTCCTTTCCCCCCACCGTGCTCACTCCCATGCCCAATGGAAAGGGCCGGTCACATGTTTACTCCTCCAGATTGTTCATCCAGCCTCTCTTAATTAGACAGACCTGTAAAGGTAATAACATGCACAAAACAAGACTGAGCTAAACCAAGCAGCAAAAAGAAAAAAAAAACAAACAAAAATGAAAACAAAACCCAACCCAAATCCAATGACACTAAAAGAAAACAACACTAACCAGAAAGAAAAGTACAAGGACTGTGTGGTGAACTTTAGGAGTGTTTTCCAGTCCAGTCTGTGGGGGCACCGAACCCTGACCACAAAGTCCACCTTTGGCATTCCCCGGGGACTTTGATGCTCCGTTTTCTTACTCTTCCGCTGCACTCTCTTAGTGTCATGCATCGAAGTGGCAGGATCAGTTCGGGCGCAGTTCCCACACTGTGTGTCCAGTGTTGTCCCCTCTAAGGCTATGGGTCTTTGAGGGACGTTTCTCATCGTGGGGCTGCCCATGTGGTCTTCTCTGTGGATTGGCTTCTCTGATTGGGAACATCATCCTCAAGGTGTATTGGGCCAGGGTGTGCTCCATTCTCCCCTCCTCCCCCTTGTTCTGCCCTGTGTTCACTGATCAGATATGTCCCTCTCCGCGAGCTGCAGATCCGGTGCCATCCTGTGAAATACAATCTTTTGGGGCTGCAAGGATGTGGGGGGGTGGGTATCAGCTCAGATCTTTTGAGAGTCCAGGAGATATTGACTTCTCGATGGGCACAGTTCTGTGGGGCACCGTGCTCTTGGTCCAGACGCTGGTTGTGAATATGACTTTGTTGTTAACCAGTTGTGTGTCTCTGGGTCAACTCCCGTGTGTTTTTGAGTGAGTTTTCTAATCTGCAAAGTAAATGTACAGGATTATCCAGACTCCCATGTCAGCAAGTTATCGAGAGGGGTTAATCAGAGACTGTTTCATATAGTGTGTACCTGCGCGCCGCATTCTAGACCTGCTATGGCAATTATGAGCTCAGGATAGAGATGGTGTCCAGCAGGTAACATACGTGGCTCCATATTGAAACAGGAAGCCCACTGTGGAGATTTGGTCCTTCTGTTGATGGCTACCGGCCACCTAGTCTTCTCCTGCTATAACTGCTTCACTGGCTCAGCAGCTGAGCCAGAAGCCAGTGATATCATAACCAGGTGGCTAACTGGGCCAAAGGGCTGATAGATATTTGTTATTTTGTTGTCTTGGGAAACCCACCTACCCTCCATGCAAACCTTCTGGTGTGAGTTATCTGTGGAAGGAATCATAGGCTCACAGTAATTCACATCTTTCTTCTTGAAAATGTGCCCATATTCCTTTCTGAACCTGACAAGGTGGCCCCTGTGTCCACCAAGAAATTTACTGCCTGGCCTCCTACTTGGAGAGTTAGCCTGGGCTTTTGGCGGCGAAGTGAAACAGAGCCCTGACCCCTTCATTGAGCTTCTTCAAGCATTATTGTCTCTTGCTTGGGTCTTTCTACGTGCAGATGAGGCCCATCCACTCTAGTGGAGGGTCTTGCACCTCTCCTCATGTTTTCAAGGCACTGATTTTTCCAGTGTCCTTCTTTCCTGCAGTAGGCACATTGGTCCTTCCCCATGGCTTGGCGGTGCCCACAGGTTAGTCTCTCCGTGAGTGGGCCATGCTCTCCTTTTCCTGAGTCTCTGGGGTCTCTCATGGCAATTCCTAGTATTTTAGCTAGCTTCTTTGTCTCTGTCGTGCTAGGGTCATCTCTGTTGTTATACACTCAATGAGCCACTTGTACCAAATCACTAAGATTTTTCCCTTCAAACCCTTCCCACTTCTTTGTCATGTCTGAGGCAGACTGACTGAGTAATAAAGGCAATACTTATTGCCCTCCTGTTTTCAGTGCCTCCGGGCCGTTAGGGGTATAAAGCCCGTAGGCTTCCCTCAGCCACTCTAGAAAGGCAGGCGGATATTCTCTTATAGGAACCTGAAAATTCTCACTGACCTTAGATAAATTCATAGGTTTCCTAGCTCTTCTGCAGAGGGTCATGTAAGAGCAATGGTTGATACCTGGTAAAGTCCTCTGGGCCTTGCTAGGAATTGAGATCCCACATTGTTGGTGTAGTGGCCAAAAGAGTTTCTCCCAAGTGGGGAGTGCCCGCTCGCTGACCATCAGGTTCACTGACTGCTTACTGGGCCTCTGTCTGGAAGGGCTACCCTCCTCCGTTGTGAACAGCACCTGGAGAAGTTGTTGGCAAGCATTCCAGGTGGGCTGATGAGTATGGAAGTCATACCAGTACTAGTGTGTGTGGGGGGCTGCTTGTTAGGGGTGGGGGTGAGTTTGGGGGGCCGGTGGGGGAGGGAGTGACTCAATAAGGGCCTGTTAGAAGTTTTCTATTTCTGGACCCTAGAAACCTTATAGGGCTGGGGTTGAAAGAAAGGGTTTGAAGCCAGCTCTCCCACTCCCAGAGTTCTCCTGCAAAATGGGATAAAGCCGATTAGGGGAGAGTGATGGGGAGGGGAGGGGAGGGGTGGGGGAGGGGTGAGGGAGGGGAGGGGTGGGGGAGGGTGATGTGGAGGGATGGCCTCCACCTATGTGGTTTTGGGAACTTGGACCGTTTGTTTTTCCGGTCCTTCCATGTTTCCTGAAACCTTGGAAACAAGGGCCCTTTCTTTGCGGGAGGGAGTAAGTCTTTTATATTTGCAGGCTTCTTAGTGGCAATGTCAGCCCACACTTGAAGTAACGGGATCAGATCGGGATATCCTGGTTCCCTTTAAACATAACTATGAACTCTTAGTAATAGGGGGTGGGAAAACTAGTCTTGCGTGGGTCAATCAGGGACTCCTTCTGCCCCATCACTTTTAAACAAATTGTAGAGTCTCCAAGCTTTTGGGTTGAAACCACATCCTCTTGGTGAATGCCGAGAGCAGGGGTCCTCAAACTACAACCTGTGGGCCACATGCAGACAGCCGAGGACGTTGATCCTTTCTGCCGGGTGTATGTGCCCCATTTATTTTTTTTTTGAACTTCAAATCAAGATGTGCAGTGTGCACATGAATTTGTTCGTAATATTTGTTTTTTTAAACTATAGTCTTTCCTTCAAAAGGCCTGAGGGATAGTGAACTGGCCCCCTGGGTAAACAGTTTAAGGACCCCTGCCCTAAGGTATCCTGGACTTAGGGGTTATTAATCTCCCAGCCCTGAAACATCCCTGAACATTCTACCCGTTGTAGGAGGCACCATGGGAATTTGGACCCCGGGTAATTTACAAGCCTTTACTCCAATTGAACCCAAGAAAATTCAAAATGGCTTAGGCAGTTACTCTATTTTGGTCACTTTTGACTCGTCCTGCACTAGCCCATTATTTCCATTTAACTCTATAACGCGAAGCATGATGTTTTCATAACATTAAAAATGTATATATTAATACATATATATATATATTTATAACTATGAAAGTCCACAACAAAAAGAAAATTTTTTCCCAAAATTAAAATTGAAGCGTTATAGGGTTAAAAAGAAGGATGGGTCTTATCAGCGGGTCCAAGACCTTAGCATCATAAATGAATCAGTGATCCGACTGCACCTAGTAGTGCCCAAACCTGTGCCCTCCTAGGGGAAAGTGTGAATGCTTTTATCCCTCTTCCTGTACTTCCAATGAACAAACACACATGTCTGGTAATCCTAAGATTATTTTTGTTTCCTGTGACACTCACCTAATTTCAAGGCCACTGCCACCTCACAAGCTTAGCCTTGTCGTAGTCAAACTGTTCACCTTTTAGACCGTTTGTTTTTCTCAGAAGTTATCGGGTGATTAAAGCTTCTGAACCAAGTGTGCCAGGTCCACGACTACCATCTCCTGGACCACCTCAACCTTATCCATCCTGGATAAAGTTGCCCTCAATGGAAAACCCCTCCCAGCAGTGTAGGAAGGGTATGGACCCAAAGCCCCACCTCGCCCCTTTTGCCAGCAGGAAGCAGCTAGAGATGTCGTCGCCCAGTACCCCCAAAGATTTGGGTCCATATCTCTTCAGGGGGGCAAATGTTAGGTAGCTATGCTAGGGACTGGGGCATCCGTTATGCATGCCCATAGGGCCAAGATAAGAGCCCAGTTAGGAGAGGCACCCTGTGCATGCTCAGAGGTCCAGATTTCTGGCCATGAAGGGGAGGTCACCTGGGTGGTTCCTGTACCTGGATTGACCAATCTAGGCCATGTAAATTCAATTCAGCCACTGGGGTCGGCCAGACTTGCCCACCACGCCTCCCTACGCTCATAAAACTCTCTTGAGTGCAGACCAGGCTTCTGCATGATTTCTCTCTCACTCAGGAAGGCTCTTTGGAGGCAGCTGTGCTGCACATGAGTGGCTGGTGGATACTGTTCAGATGCATGGCTTTCTGCTTGCAAGGGTTTTTGTCTCAGCTGACTGTAAGGGAGGAGGTAGTACGTCTGGATCACAGAGTATCCATGTCCACAAACGAGGCTGCTCATTCCACAGTCCTGGAAGTGCTTTATGAAAACCCTCTGCTTTGCAATGTCACTCTTTGTAGATTAGAGTGGGAGGGGCTGGGACCAAGGTATGCTGCCTCTTACTCCCAGTTGCAGGTTTCTGGATGCTGATTGTATCTCTTACAGCATCAGTTAGTGGGCTTGTTGTCTGCCTCAGGCTTTGTTCACGGAGATCCTCCAGCTAGTTGGTGGTGTGTGCGCATGAGCAGAGACTTCCTGCCAATCCCCCATGAGTAGTAGAGCTCCCATGGTGTGGACTCCATGAAAGCCTTGCCCCAGGCAGCATGCTTACAAAGGAGGGTGGGCCCTGCAGGACAGAGGACCATTCCCCCTGTGGAATGGCCTCAGAGATCCACCTCCCTCTCTGGCCAGCTGCTGGGGCTGTGGGTCCTAAGCATCATTGCTGACTCAATAATAGACACAGGGTGAGGCGACTCCAGTAGCTGTTTTGACTGGTCTAATCCAGCCTGAGATCATCCTTGCATGAGCCCCTGCCAAGATTATTTTTGTTTCTTTTATGATCTTTTCATTAGTGGCTCCTACAACACTAACCACCATCCATAAATACATCATCTGTTTGAAGCCCATCTGTACATTAATTGCCCTCCTTATTCACAAAATATCCACTCTCCACCCAAGCCCCTGGCCTCAGCTCCTCATTTTTCCCCCCTCAATGCCCGCCACCCATCCCTCATCAATCCTTGGAAATGTACTAATTCTTTTGTCATATTTTCACCCACCTTTCTTTTGAGGTCAATGAAGATCCTTGTAATCGGTTCCCACTTTCCATCCTGCCCTTCCTCCACCCTCCCAGTATCTCCACTCATAACACTGGTAAAGGGCCCATCCACTCTGGATTCCCCGTGTTTGAAATTCCTATCGGTACTAGAATACCTTCTCTAGTTTGGCCAGATTAGTATGGTAGAACTGGGATCATGATAGTGGGGCAAGAGAAAGCATTAAGAACTAGAGGAAAGTTGTGTTTCATCTTTGCTGTCTCATACCCTGTATTCTTTAATCTCCACTCTGAGATCCTTCTGTAAGGGGATGTCCAGTGCACTGCAAATAGGTTTTGGGTCTATACCCGGCAGTCCCCTCTCATTCTCCATGATAAGATTTTTTTGTTCTCATGATACCTGTTGCCTTATCCCTTTAAAACTTTGTGATCACACAGGCTGGTATGCTTTCTCCATGTGGGCTCTGTTGCTTCAGAGCCAGATGGCTGTTTCTTTACCCTCAGGCCTTTAAGACCCCACACGCTATATCTTTAGGTAGCTGGACACCATCGGCTTTCTTCACCACATTTGCTTATGCAGCCGCTTTGTGGTCAGTGATTGTGTAGGGAAGGTGAGCATCTTAGAATGCCAATTTAATAGAACAGTGTTATTGCAATGAGGGAGTCCTTGAGCGGAGGCCCTATGTCCATCTGCTACCTTAATACTAAATCTATAAACATATGGACATAGATCTATTTCCCCATGCCCCTTTGTAAATATATGTACATATGTACATGCCTTTATTTAGACGTCTATAACTGGCCCTTGCTTCCCAGCTCACTCTTCTATACTCTTTGATTTTCCTCTTGTGCCCACTGACATGCTCAGTCTTCCTTTGGGTTTCAGTAATTTCTCTTGGTTACATTACCTTTGATCACGCCCTACCAGGCCTCCTACATCCCCCTCACTATCGTTTTCCATCACTTGTTGTACCCTTGTCTCTGGGTTTCTTTACAGCACTTCCTTTCCCCCCACCGTGCTCACTCCCATGCCCAATGGAAAGGGCCGGTCACATGTTTACTCCTCCAGATTGTTCATCCAGCCTCTCTTAATTAGACAGACCTGTAAAGGTAATAACATGCACAAAACAAGACTGAGCTAAACCAAGCAGCAAAAAGAAAAAAAAAACAAACAAAAATGAAAACAAAACCCAACCCAAATCCAATGACACTAAAAGAAAACAACACTAACCAGAAAGAAAAGTACAAGGACTGTGTGGTGAACTTTAGGAGTGTTTTCCAGTCCAGTCTGTGGGGGCACCGAACCCTGACCACAAAGTCCACCTTTGGCATTCCCCGGGGACTTTGATGCTCCGTTTTCTTACACTTCCGCTGCACTCTCTTAGTGTCATGCATCGAAGTGGCAGGATCAGTTCGGGCGCAGTTCCCACACTGTGTGTCCAGTGTTGTCCCCTCTAAGGCTATGGGTCTTTGAGGGACGTTTCTCATCGTGGGGCTGCCCATGTGGTCTTCTCTGTGGATTGGCTTCTCTGATTGGGAACATCATCCTCAAGGTGTATTGGGCCAGGGTGTGCTCCATTCTCCCCTCCTCCCCCTTGTTCTGCCCTGTGTTCACTGATCAGATATGTCCCTCTCCGCGAGCTGCAGATCCGGTGCCATCCTGTGAAATACAATCTTTTGGGGCTGCAAGGATGTGGGGGGGGGTGGGTATCAGCTCAGATCTTTTGAGAGTCCAGGAGATATTGACTTCTCGATGGGCACAGTTCTGTGGGGCACCGTGCTCTTGGTCCAGACGCTGGTTGTGAATATGACTTTGTTGTTAACCAGTTGTGTGTCTCTGGGTCAACTCCCGTGTGTTTTTGAGTGAGTTTTCTAATCTGCAAAGTAAATGTACAGGATTATCCAGACTCCCATGTCAGCAAGTTATCGAGAGGGGTTAATCAGAGACTGTTTCATATAGTGTGTACCTGCGCGCCGCATTCTAGACCTGCGATGGCAATTATGAGCTCAGGATAGAGATGGTGTCCAGCAGGTAACATACGTGGCTCCATATTGAAACAGGAAGCCCACTGTGGAGATTTGGTCCTTCCGTTGATGGCCACCGGCCACCTAGTCTTCTCCTGCTATAAGTGCTTCACTGGCTCAGCAGCTGAGCCAGAAGCCAGTGATATCATAACCAGGTGGCTAACTGGGCCAAAGGGCTGATAGATATTTGTTATTTTGTTGTCTTGGGAAACCCACCTACCCTCCATGCAAACCTTCTGGTGTGAGTTATCTGTGGAAGGAATCATAGGCTCACAGTAATTCACATCTTTCTTCTTGAAAATGTGCCCATATTCCTTTCTGAACCTGACAAGGTGGCCCCTGTGTCCACCAAGAAATTTACTGCCTGGCCTCCTACTTGGAGAGTTAGCCTGGGCTTTTGGCGGCGAAGTGAAACAGAGCCCTGACCCCTTCATTGAGCTTCTTCAAGCATTATTGTCTCTTGCTTGGGTCTTTCTACGTGCAGATGAGGCCCATCCACTCTAGTGGAGGGTCGTGCACCTCTCCTCGGGTTTTCAAGGCACTGATTTTTCCAGTGTCCTTCTTTCCTGCAGTAGGCACATTGGTCCTTCCCCATGGCTTGGCGGTGCCCACAGGTTAGTCTCTCCGTGAGTGGGCCATGCTCTCCTTTTCCTGAGTCTCTGGGGTCTCTCATGGCAATTCCTAGTATTTTAGCTAGCTTCTTTGTCTCTGTCGTGCTAGGGTCATCTCTGTTGTTATACACTCAATGAGCCACTTGTACCAAATCGCTAAGATTTTTCCCTTCAAACCCTTCCTACTTCTTTGTCATGTCTGAGGCAGACTGACTGAGTAATAAAGGCAATACTTATTGCCCTCCTGTTTTCAGTGCCTCCGGGCCGTTAGGGGTATAAAGCCCGTAGGCTTCCCTCAGCCACTCTAGAAAGGCAGGCGGATATTCTCTTATAGGAACCTGAAAATTCTCACTGACCTTAGATAAATTCATAGGTTTCCTAGCTCTTCTGCAGAGGGTCATGTAAGAGCAATGGTTGATACCTGGTAAAGTCCTCTGGGCCTTGCTAGGAATTGAGATCCCACATTGTTAGTGTAGTGGCCAAAAGAGTTTCTCCCAAGTGGGGAGTGCCCGCTCGCTGACCATCAGGTTCACTGACTGCTTATGGGCCTCTGTCTGGAAGGGCTACCCTCCTCCGTTGTGAACAGCACCTGGAGAAGTTGTTGGCAAGCATTCCAGGTGGGCTGATGAGTATGGAAATCATACCAGTACTAGTGTGTGTGGGGGGCTGCTTGTTAGGGGTGGGGGTGAGTTTGGGGGGCCGGTGGGGGAGGGAGTGACTCAATAAGGGCCTGTTAGAAGTTTTCTATTTCTGGACCCTAGAAACCTTATAGGGCGGGGGTTGAAAGAAAGGGTTTGAAGCCAGCTCTCCCACTCCCAGAGTTCTCCTGCAAAATGGGATAAAGCCGATTAGGGGAGAGTGATGGGGAGGGGAGGGGAGGGGAGGGGTGGGGGAGGGGTGAGGGAGGGGAGGGGTGGGGGAGGGTGATGTGGAGGGATGGCCTCCACCTATGTGGTTTTGGGAACTTGGACCGTTTGTTTTTCCGGTCCTTCCATGTTTCCTGAAACCTTGGAAACAAGGGCCCTTTCTTTGCGGGAGGGAGTAAGTCTTTTATATTTGCAGGCTTCTTAGTGGCAATGTCAGCCCACACTTGAAGTAACGGGATCAGATCGGGATATCCTGGTTCCCTTTAAACATAACTATGAACTCTTAGTAATAGTGGGTGGGAAAACTAGTCTTGCGTGGGTCAATCAGGGACTCCTTCTGCCCCATCACTTTTAAACAAATTGTAGAGTCTCCAAGCTTTTGGGTTGAAACCACATCCTCTTGGTGAATGCCGAGAGCAGGGGTCCTCAAACTACAACCTGTGGGCCACATGCAGACAGCCGAGGACGTTGATCCTTTCTGCCGGGTGTATGTGCCCCATTTATTTATTTTTTTGAACTTCAAATCAAGATGTGCAGTGTGCACATGAATTTGTTCGTAATATTTGTTTTTTTAAACTATAGTCTTTCCTTCAAAAGGCCTGAGGGATAGTGAACTGGCCCCCTGGGTAAACAGTTTAAGGACCCCTGCCCTAAGGTATCCTGGACTTAGGGGTTATTAATCTCCCAGCCCTGAAACATCCCTGAACATTCTACCCGTTGTAGGATGCACCATGGGAATTTGGACCCCGGGTAATTTACAAGCCTTTACTCCAATTGAACCCAAGAAAATTCAAAATGGCTTAGGCAGTTACTCTATTTTGGTCACTTTTGACTCGTCCTGCACTAGCCCATTATTTCCATTTAACTCTATAACGCGAAGCATGATGTTTTCATAACATTAAAAATGTATATATTAATACATATATATATATATTTATAACTATGAAAGTCCACAACAAAAAGAAAATTTTTTCCCAAAATTAAAATTGAAGCGTTATAGGGTTAAAAAGAAGGATGGGTCTTATCAGCGGGTCCAAGACCTTAGCATCATAAATGAATCAGTGAGCCGACTGCACCTAGTAGTGCCCAAACCTGTGCCCTCCTAGGGGAAAGTGTGAATGCTTTTATCCCTCTTCCTGTACTTCCAATGAAGAAACACACATGTCTGGTAATCCTAAGATTATTTTTGTTTCCTGTGACACTCACCTAATTTCAAGGCCACTGCCACCTCACAAGCTTAGCCTTGTCGTAGTCAAACTGTTCACCTTTTAGACCGTTTGTTTTTCTCAGAAGTTATCGGGTGATTAAAGCTTCTGAACCAAGTGTGCCAGGTCCACGACTACCATCTCCTGGACCACCTCAACCTTATCCATCCTGGATAAAGTTGCCCTCAATGGACAACCCCTCCCAGCAGTGTAGGAAGGGTATGGACCCAAAGCCCCACCTCGCCCCTTTTGCCAGCAGGAAGCAGCTAGAGATGTCGTCGCCCAGTACCCCCAAAGATTTGGGTCCATATCTCTTCAGTGGGGCAAATGTTAGGTAGCTATACTAGGGACTGGGGCATCCGTTATGCATGCCCATAGGGCCAAGATAAGAGCCCAGTTAGGAGAGGCACCCTGTGCATGCTCAGAGGTCCAGATTTCTGGCCATGAAGGGGAGGTCACCTGGGTGGTTCCTGTACCTGGATTGACCAATCTAGGCCATGTAAATTCAATTCAGCCACTGGGGTCGGCCAGACTTGCCCACCACGCCTCCCTACGCTCATAAAACTCTCTTGAGTGCAGACCAGGCTTCTGCATGATTTCTCTCTCACTCAGGAAGGCTCTTTGGAGGCAGCTGTGCTGCACATGAGTGGCTGGTGGATACTGTTCAGATGCATGGCTTTCTGCTTGCAAGGGTTTTTGTCTCAGCTGACTGTAAGGGAGGAGGTAGTACGTCTGGATCACAGAGTATCCATGTCCACAAACGAGGCTGCTCATTCCACAGTCCTGGAAGTGCTTTATGAAAACCCTCTGCTTTGCAATGTCACTCTTTGTAGATTAGAGTGGGAGGGGCTGGGACCAAGGTATGCTGCCTCTTACTCCCAGTTGCAGGTTTCTGGATGCTGATTGTATCTCTTACAGCATCAGTTAGTGGGCTTGTTGTCTGCCTCAGGCTTTGTTCACGGAGATCCTCCAGCTAGTTGGTGGTGTGTGCGCATGAGCAGAGGCTTCCTGCCAATCCCCCATGAGTAGTAGAGCTCCCATGGTGTGGACTCCATGAAAGCCTTGCCCCAGGCAGCATGCTTACAAAGGAGGGTGGGCCCTGCAGGACAGAGGACCATTCCCCCTGTGGAATGGCCTCAGAGATCCACCTCCCTCTCTGGCCAGCTGCTGGGGCTGTGGGTCCTAAGCATCATGGCTGACTCAATAATAGACACAGGGTGAGGCAACTCCAGTAGCTGTTTTGACTGGTCTAATCCAGCCTGAGATCATCCTTGCATGAGCCCCTGCCAAGATTATTTTTGTTTCTTTTATGATCTTTTCATTAGTGGCTCCTACAACACTAACCACCATCCATAAATACATCATCTGTTTGAAGCCCATCTGTACATTAATTGCCCTCCTTATTCACAAAATATCCACTCTCCACCCAAGCCCCTGGCCTCAGCTCCTCATTTTTCCCCCCTCAATGCCCGCCACCCATCCCTCATCAATCCTTGGAAATGTACTAATTCTTTTGTCATATTTTCACCCACCTTTCTTTTGAGGTCAATGAAGATCCTTGTAATCGGTTCCCACTTTCCATCCTACCCTTCCTCCACCCTCCCAGTATCTCCACTCATAACACTGGTAAAGGGCCCATCCACTCTGGATTCCCCGTGTTTGAAATTCCTATCGGTACTAGAATACCTTCTCTAGTTTGGCCAGATTAGTATGGTAGAACTGGGATCATGATAGTGGGGCAAGAGAAAGCATTAAGAACTAGAGGAAAGTTGTGTTTCATCTTTGCTGTCTCATACCCTGTATTCTTTAATCTCCACTCTGAGATCCTTCTGTAAGGGGATGTCCAGTGCACTGCAAATAGGTTTTGGGTCTATACCCGGCAGTCCCCTCTCATTCTCCATGATAAGATTTTTTTGTTCTCATGATACCTGTTGCCTTATCCCTTTAAAACTTTGTGATCACACAGGCTGGTATGCTTTCTCCATGTGGGCTCTGTTGCTTCAGAGCCAGATGGCTGTTTCTTTACCCTCAGGCCTTTAAGACCCCACACGCTATATCTTTAGGTAGCTGGACACCATCGGCTTTCTTCACCACATTTGCTTATGCAGCCGCTTTGTGGTCAGTGATTGTGTAGGGAAGGTGAGCATCTTAGAATGCCAATTTAATAGAACAGTGTTATTGCAATGAGGGAGTCCTTGAGCGGAGGCCCTATGTCCATCTGCTACCTTAATACTAAATCTATAAACATATGGACATAGATCTATTTCCCCATGCCCCTTTGTAAATATATGTACATATGTACATGCCTTTATTTAGACGTCTATAACTGGCCCTTGCTTCCCAGCTCACTCTTCTATACTCTTTGATTTTCCTCTTGTGCCCACTGACATGCTCAGTCTTCCTTTGGGTTTCAGTAATTCCTCTTGGTTACATTACCTTTGATCACGCCCTACCAGGCCTCCTACATCCCCCTCACTATCGTTTTCCATCACTTGTTGTACCCTTGTCTCTGGGTTTCTTTACAGCACTTCCTTTCCCCCCACCGTGCTCACTCCCATGCCCAATGGAAAGGGCCGGTCACATGTTTACTCCTCCAGATTGTTCATCCAGCCTCTCTTAATTAGACAGACCTGTAAAGGTAATAACATGCACAAAACAAGACTGAGCTAAACCAAGCAGCAAAAAGAAAAAAAAAAACAAACAAAAATGAAAACAAAACCCAACCCAAATCCAATGACACTAAAAGAAAACAACACTAACCAGAAAGAAAAGTACAAGGACTGTGTGGTGAACTTTAGGAGTGTTTTCCAGTCCAGTCTGTGGGGGCACCGAACCCTGACCACAAAGTCCACCTTTGGCATTCCCCGGGGACTTTGATGCTCCGTTTTCTTACTCTTCCGCTGCACTCTCTTAGTGTCATGCATCGAAGTGGCAGGATCAGTTCGGGCGCAGTTCCCACACTGTGTGTCCAGTGTTGTCCCCTCTAAGGCTATGGGTCTTTGAGGGACGTTTCTCATCGTGGGGCTGCCCATGTGGTCTTCTCTGTGGATTGGCTTCTCTGATTGGGAACATCATCCTCAAGGTGTATTGGGCCAGGGTGTGCTCCAGTCTCCCCTCCTCCCCCTTGTTCTGCCCTGTGTTCACTGATCAGATATGTCCCTCTCCGCGAGCTGCAGATCCGGTGCCATCCTGTGAAATACAATCTTTTGGGGCTGCAAGGATGTGGGGGGGTGGGTATCAGCTCAGATCTTTTGAGAGTCCAGGAGATATTGACTTCTCGATGGGCACAGTTCTGTGGGGCACCGTGCTCTTGGTCCAGACGCTGGTTGTGAATATGACTTTGTTGTTAACCAGTTGTGTGTCTCTGGGTCAACTCCCGTGTGTTTATGAGTGAGTTTTCTAATCTGCAAAGTAAATGTACAGGATTATCCAGACTCCCATGTCAGCAAGTTATCGAGAGGGGTTAATCAGAGACTGTTTCATATAGTGTGTACCTGCGCGCCGCATTCTAGACCTGCGATGGCAATTATGAGCTCAGGATAGAGATGGTGTCCAGCAGGTAACATACGTGGCTCCATATTGAAACAGGAAGCCCACTGTGGAGATTTGGTCCTTCCGTTGATGGCCACCGGCCACCTAGTCTTCTCCTGCTATAACTGCTTCACTGGCTCAGCAGCTGAGCCAGAAGCCAGTGATATCATAACCAGGTGGCTAACTGGGCCAAAGGGCTGATAGATATTTGTTATTTTGTTGTCTTGGGAAACCCACCTACCCTCCATGCAAACCTTCTGGTGTGAGTTATCTGTGGAAGGAATCATAGGCTCACAGTAATTCACATCTTTCTTCTTGAAAATGTGCCCATATTCCTTTCTGAACCTGACAAGGTGGCCCCTGTGTCCACCAAGAAATTTACTGCCTGGCCTCCTACTTGGAGAGTTAGCCTGGGCTTTTGGCGGCGAAGTGAAACAGAGCCCTGACCCCTTCATTGAGCTTCTTCAAGCATTATTGTCTCTTGCTTGGGTCTTTCTACGTGCAGATGAGGCCCATCCACTCTAGTGGAGGGTCGTGCACCTCTCCTGGGGTTTTCAAGGCACTGATTTTTCCAGTGTCCTTCTTTCCTGCAGTAGGCACATTGGTCCTTCCCCATGGCTTGGCGGTGCCCACAGGTTAGTCTCTCCGTGAGTGGGCCATGCTCTCCTTTTCCTGAGTCTCTGGGGTCTCTCATGGCAATTCCTAGTATTTTAGCTAGCTTCTTTGTCTCTGTCGTGCTAGGGTCATCTCTGTTGTTATACACTCAATGAGCCACTTGTACCAAATCGCTAAGATTTTTCCCTTCAAACCCTTCCTACTTCTTTGTCATGTCTGAGGCAGACTCACTGAGTAATAAAGGCAATACTTATTGCCCTCCTGTTTTCAGTGCCTCCGGGCCGTTAGGGGTATAAAGCCCGTAGGCTTCCATCAGCCACTCTAGAAAGGCAGGCGGATATTCTCTTATAGGAACCTGAAAATTCTCACTGACCTTAGATAAATTCATAGGTTTCCTAGCTCTTCTGCAGAGGGTCATGTAAGAGCAATGGTTGATACCTGGTAAAGTCCTCTGGGCCTTGCTAGGAATTGAGATCCCACATTGTTGGTGTAGTGGCCAAAAGAGTTTCTCCCAAGTGGGGAGTGCCCGCTCGCTGACCATCAGGTTCACTGACTGCTTACTGGGCCTCTGTCTGGAAGGGCTACCCTCCTCCGTTGTGAACAGCACCTGGAGAAGTTGTTGGCAAGCATTCCAGGTGGGCTGATGAGTATGGAAGTCATACCAGTACTAGTGTGTGTGGGGGGCTGCTTGTTAGGGGTGGGGGTGAGTTTGGGGGGCCGGTGGGGGAGGGAGTGACTCAATAAGGGCCTGTTAGAAGTTTTCTATTTCTGGACCCTAGAAACCTTATAGGGCGGGGGTTGAAAGAAAGGGTTTGAAGCCAGCTCTCCCACTCCCAGAGTTCTCCTGCAAAATGGGATAAAGCCGATTAGGGGAGAGTGATGGGGAGGGGAGGGGAGGGGAGGGGTGGGGGAGGGGTGAGGGAAGGGAGGGGTGGGGGAGGGTGATGTGGAGGGATGGCCTCCACCTATGTGGTTTTGGGAACTTGGACCGTTTGTTTTTCCGGTCCTTCCATGTTTCCTGAAACCTTGGAAACAAGGGCCCTTTCTTTGCGGGAGGGAGTAAGTCTTTTATATTTGCAGGCTTCTTAGTGGCAATGTCAGCCCACACTTGAAGTAACGGGATCAGATCGGGATATCCTGGTTCCCTTTAAACATAACTATGAACTCTTAGTAATAGGGGGTGGGAAAACTAGTCTTGCGTGGGTCAATCAGGGACACCTTCTGCCCCATCACTTTTAAACAAATTGTAGAGTCTCCAAGCTTTTGGGTTGAAACCACATCCTCTTGGTGAATGCCGAGAGCAGGGGTCCTCAAACTACAACCTGTGGGCCACATGCAGACAGCCGAGGACGTTGATCCTTTCTGCCGGGTGTATGTGCCCCATTTATTTTGTTTTTTGAATTTCAAATCAAGATGTGCAGTGTGCACATGAATTTGTTCGTAATATTTGTTTTTTTAAACTATAGTCTTTCCTTCAAAAGGCCTGAGGGATAGTGAACTGGCCCCCTGGGTAAACAGTTTAAGGTCCCCTGCCCTAAGGTATCCTGGACTTAGGGGTTATTAATCTCCCAGCCCTGAAACATCCCTGAACATTCTACCCGTTGTAGGAGGCACCATGGGAATTTGGACCCCGGGTAATTTACAAGCCTTTACTCCAATTGAACCCACGAAAATTCAAAATGGCTTAGGCAGTTACTCTATTTTGGTCACTTTTGACTCGTCCTGCACTAGCCCATTATTTCCATTTAACTCTATAACGCGAAGCATGATGTTTTCATAACATTAAAATGTATATATTAATACATATATATATATATATTTATAACTATGAAAGTCCACAACAAAAAGAAAATTTTTTCCCAAAATTAAAATTGAAGCGTTATAGGGTTAAAAAGAAGGATGGGTCTTATCAGCGGGTCCAAGACCTTAGCATCATAAATGAATCAGTGATCCGACTGCACCTAGTAGTGCCCAAACCTGTGCCCTCCTAGGGGAAAGTGTGAATGCTTTTATCCCTCTTCCTGTACTTCCAATGAACAAACACACATGTCTGGTAATCCTAAGATTATTTTTGTTTCCTGTGACACTCACCTAATTTCAAGGCCACTGCCACCTCACAAGCTTAGCCTTGTCGTGGTCAAACTGTTCACCTTTTAGACCGTTTGTTTTTCTCAGAAGTTATCGGGTGATTAAAGCTTCTGAACCAAGTGTGCCAGGTCCACGACTACCATCTCCTGGACCACCTCAACCTTATCCATCCTGGATAAAGTTGCCCTCAATGGACAACCCCTCCCAGCAGTGTAGGAAGGGTATGGACCCAAAGCCCCACCTCGCCCCTTTTGCCAGCAGGAAGCAGCTAGAGATGTCGTCGCCCAGTACCCCCAAAGATTTGGGTCCATATCTCTTCAGTGGGGCAAATGTTAGGTAGCTATACTAGGGACTGGGGCATCCGTTATGCATGCCCATAGGGCCAAGATAAGAGCCCAGTTAGGAGAGGCACCCTGTGCATGCTCAGAGGTCCAGATTTCTGGCCATGAAGGGGAGGTCACCTGGGTGGTTCCTGTACCTGGATTGACCAATCTAGGCCATGTAAATTCAATTCAGCCACTGGGGTCGGCCAGACTTGCCCACCACGCCTCCCTAACGCTCATAAAACTCTCTTGAGTGCAGACCAGGCTTCTGCATGATTTCTCTCTCACTCAGGAAGGCTCTTTGGAGGCAGCTGTGCTGCACATAAATGGCTGGTGGATACTGTTCAGATGCATGGCTTTCTGCTTGCAAGGGTTTTTGTCTCAGCTGACTGTAAGGGAGGAGGTAGTACGTCTGGATCACAGAGTATCCATGTCCACAAACGAGGCTGCTCATTCCACAGTCCTGGAAGTGCTTTATGAAAACCCTCTGCTTTGCAATGTCACTCCTTGTAGATTAGAGTGGGAGGGGCTGGGACCAAGGTATGCTGCCTCTTACTCCCAGTTGCAGGTTTCTGGATGCTGATTGTATCTCTTACAGCATCAGTTAGTGGGCTTGTTGTCTGCCTCAGGCTTTGTTCACGGAGATCCTCCAGCTAGTTGGTGGTGTGTGCGCATGAGCAGAGGCTTCCTGCCAATCCCCCATGAGTAGTAGAGCTCCCATGGTGTGGACTCCATGAAAGCCTTGCCCCAGGCAGCATGCTTACAAAGGAGGGTGGGCCCTGCAGGACAGAGGACCATTCCCCCTGTGGAATGGCCTCAGAGATCCACCTCCCTCTCTGGCCAGCTGCTGGGGCTGTGGGTCCTAAGCATCATGGCTGACTCAGTAATAGACACAGGGTGAGGCGACTCCAGTAGCTGTTTTGACTGGTCTAATCCAGCCTGAGATCATCCTTGCATGAGCCCTCTGCCAAGATTATTTTTGTTTCTTTTATGATCTTTTCATTAGTGGCTCCTACAACACTAACCACAATCCATAAATACATCATCTGTTTGAAGCCCATCTGTACATTAATTGCCCTCCTTATTCACAAAATATCCACTCTCCACCCAAGCCCCTGGCCTCATCTCCTTATTTTTCCCCCCTCAATGCCCGCCACCCATCCCTCATCAATCCTTGGAAATGTACTAATTCTTTTGTCATATTTTCACCCACCTTTCTTTTGAGGTCAATGAAGATCCTTGTAATCGGTTCCCACTTTCCATCCTGCCCTTCCTCCACCCTCCCAGTATCTCCACTCATAACACTGGTAAAGGGCCCATCCACTCTGGATCCCCCGTGTTTGAAATTCCTATCGGTACTAGAATACCTTCTCTAGTTTGGCCAGATTAGTATGGTAGAACTGGGATCATGATAGTGGGGCAAGAGAAAGCATTAAGAACTAGAGGAAAGTTGTGTTTCATCTTTGCTGTCTCATACCCTGTATTCTTTAATCTCCACTCTGAGATCCTTCTGTAAGGGGATGTCCAGTGCACTGCAAATAGGTTTTGGGTCTATACCCGGCAGTCCCCTCTCATTCTCCATGATAAGATTTTTTTGTTCTCATGATGCCTGTTGCCTTATCCCTTTAAAACTTTGTGATCACACAGGCTGGTATGCTTTCTCCATGTGGGATCTGTTGCTTCAGAGCCAGATGGCTGTTTCTTTACCCTCAGGCCTTTAAGACCCCACACGCTATATCTTTAGGTAGCTGGACACCATCGGCTTTCTTCACCACATTTGCTTATGCAGCCGCTTTGTGGTCAGTGATTGTGTAGGGAAGGTGAGCATCTTAGAATGCCAATTTAATAGAACAGTGTTATTGCAATGAGGGAGTCCTTGAGCGGAGGCCCTATGTCCATCTGCTACCTTAATACTAAATCTATAAACATATGGACATAGATCTATTTCCCCATGCCCCTTTGTAAATATATGTACATATGTACATGCCTTTATTTAGACGTCTATAACTGGCCCTTGCTTCCCAGCTCACTCTTCTATACTCTTTGATTTTCCTCTTGTGCCCACTGACATGCTCAGTCTTCCTTTGGGTTTCAGTAATTCCTCTTGGTTACATTACCTTTGATCACGCCCTACCAGGCCTCCTACATCCCCCTCACTACCGTTTTCCATCACTTGTTGTACCCTTGTCTCTGGGTTTCTTTACACCACTTCCTTTCCCCCCACCGTGCTCACTCCCATGCCCAATGGAAAGGGCCGGTCACATGTTTACTCCTCCAGATTGTTCATCCAGCCTCTCTTAATTAGACAGACCTGTAAAGGTAATAACATGCACAAAACAAGACTGAGCTAAACGAAGCAGCAAAAAGAAAAAAAAAACAAACAAAAATGAAAACAAAACCCAACCCAAATCCAATGACACTAAAAGAAAACAACACTAACCAGAAAGAAAAGTACAAGGACTGTGTGGTGAACTTTAGGAGTGTTTTCCAGTCCAGTCTGTGGGGGCACCGAACCCTGACCACAAAGTCCACCTTTGGCATTCCCCGGGGACTTTGATGCTCCGTTTTCTTACTCTTCCGCTGCACTCTCTTAGTGTCATGCATCGAAGTGGCAGGATCAGTTCGGGCGCAGTTCCCACACTGTGTGTCCAGTGTTGTCCCCTCTAAGGCTAAGGGTCTTTGAGGGACGTTTCTCATCGTGGGGCTGCCCATGTGGTCTTCTCTGTGGATTGGCTTCTCTGATTGGGAACATCATCCTCAAGGTGTATTGGGCCAGGATGTGCTCCATTCTCCCCTCCTCCCCCTTGTTCTGCCCTGTGTTCTCTGATCAGATATGTCCCTCTCCGCGAGCTGCAGATCCGGTGCCATCCTGTGAAATACAATCTTTTGGGGCTGCAAGGATGTGGGGGGGTGGGTATCAGCTCAGATCTTTTGAGAGTCCAGGAGATATTGACTGCTCGATGGGCACAGTTCTGTGGGGCACCGTGCTCTTGGTCCAGACGCTGGTTGTGAATATGACTTTGTTGTTAACCAGTTGTGTGTCTCTGGGTCAACTCCCGTGTGTTTTTGAGTGAGTTTTCTAATCTGCAAAGTAAATGTACAGGATTATCCAGACTCCCATGTCAGCAAGTTATCGAGAGGGGTTAATCAGAGACTGTTTCATATAGTGTGTACCTGCGTGCCGCATTCTAGACCTGCGATGGCAATTATGAGCTCAGGATAGAGATGGTGTCCAGCAGGTAACATACGTGGCTCCATATTGAAACAGGAAGCCCACTGTGGAGATTTGGTCCTTCCGTTGATGGCCACCGGCCACCTAGTCTTCTCCTGCTATAAGTGCTTCACTGGCTCAGCAGCTGAGCCAGAAGCCAGTGATATCATAACCAGGTGGCTAACTGGGCCAAAGGGCTGATAGATATTTGTTATTTTGTTGTCTTGGGAAACCCACCTACCCTCCATGCAAACCTTCTGGTGTGAGTTATCTGTGGAAGGAATCATAGGCTCACAGTAATTCACATCTTTCTTCTTGAAAATGTGCCCATATTCCTTTCTGAACCTGACAAGGTGGCCCCTGTGTCCACCAAGAAATTTACTGCCTGGCCTCCTACTTGGAGAGTTAGCCTGGGCTTTTGGCGGCGAAGTGAAACAGAGCCCTGACCCCTTCATTGAGCTTCTTCAAGCATTATTGTCTCTTGCTTGGGTCTTTCTACGTGCAGATGAGGCCCATCCACTCTAGTGGAGGGTCGTGCACCTCTCCTGGGGTTTTCAAGGCACTGATTTTTCCAGTGTCCTTCTTTCCTGCAGTAGGCACATTGGTCCTTCCCCATGGCTTGGCGGTGCCCACAGGTTAGTCTCTCCGTGAGTGGGCCATGCTCTCCTTTTCCTGAGTCTCTGGGGTATCTCATGGCAATTACGATTATTTTAGCTAGCTTCTTTGTCTCTGTCGTGCTAGGGTCATCTCTGTTGTTATACACTCAATGAGCCACTTGTACCAAATCGCTAAGATTTTTCCCTTCAAACCCTTCCCACTTCTTTGTCATGTCTGAGGCAGACTGACTGAGTAATAAAGGCAATACTTATTGCCCTCCTGTTTTCAGTGCCTCCGGGCCGTTAGGGGTATAAAGCCCGTAGGCTTCCCTCAGCCACTCTAGAAAGGCAGGCGGATATTCTCTTATAGGAACCTGAAAATTCTCACTGACCTTAGATAAATTCATAGGTTTCCTAGCTCTTCTGCAGAGGGTCATGTAAGAGCAATGGTTGATACCTGGTAAAGTCCTCTGGGCCTTGCTAGGAATTGAGATCCCACATTGTTGGTGTAGTGGCCAAAAGAGTTTCTCTCAAGTGGGGAGTGCCCGCTCGCTGACCATCAGGTTCACTGACTGCTTACTGGGCCTCTGTCTGGAAGGGCTACCCTCCTCCGTTGTGAACAGCACCTGGAGAAGTTGTTGGCAAGCATTCCAGGTGGGCTGATGAGTATGGAAGTCATACCAGTACTAGTGTGTGTGTGGGGCTGCTTGTTAGGGGTGGGGGTGAGTTTGGGGGGCCGGTGGGGGAGGGAGTGACTCAATAAGGGCCTGTTAGAAGTTTTCTATTTCTGGACCCTAGAAACCTTATAGGGCGGGGGTTGAAAGAAAGGGTTTGAAGCCAGCTCTCCCACTCCCAGAGTTCTCCTGCAAAATGGGATAAAGCCGATTAGGGGAGAGTGATGGGGAGGGGAGGGGAGGGGAGGGGTGGGGGAGTGATGGGGGAGGGGAGGGGTGAGGGAGGGGAGGGGTGGGGGAGGGTGATGGGGAGGGATGGCCTCCACCTATGTGGTTTTGGGAACTTGGACCGTTTGTTTTTCCGGTCCTTCCATGTTTCCTGAAACCTTGGAAACAAGGGCCCTTTCTTTGCGGGAGGGAGTAAGTCTTTTATATTTGCAGGCTTCTTAGTGGCAATGTCAGCCCACACTTGAAGTAACGGGATCAGATCGGGATATCCTGGTTCCCTTTAACCATAACTATGAACTCTTAGTAACAGGGGATGGGAAAACTAGTCTTGCGTGGGTCAATCAGGGACTCCTTCTGCCCCATCACTTTTAAACAAATTGTAGAGTCTCCAAGCTTTTGGGTTGAAACCACATCCTCTTGGTGAATGCCGAGAGCAGGGGTCCTCAAACTACAACCTGTGGGCCACATGCAGACAGCCGAGGACGTTGATCCTTTCTGCCGGGTGTATGTGCCCCATTTATTTTTTTTTGAACTTCAAATCAAGATGTGCAGTGTGCACATGAATTTGTTCGTAATATTTGTTTTTTTTAAACTATAGTCTTTCCTTCAAAAGGCCTGAGGGATAGTGAACTGGCCCCCTGGGTAAACAGTTTAAGGACCCCTGTCCTAAGGTATCCTGGACTTAGGGGTTATTAATCTCCCAGCCCTGAAACATCCCTGAACATTCTACCCGTTGTAGGAGGCACCATGGGAATTTGGACCCCGGGTAATTTACAAGCCTTTACTCCAATTGAACCCAAGAAAATTCAAAATGGCTTAGGCAGTTACTCTATTTTGGTCACTTTTGACTCGTCCTGCACTAGCCCATTATTTCCATTTAACTCTATAACGCGAAGCATGATGTTTTCATAACATTAAAAATGTATATATTAATACATATATATATATATATATTTATAACTATGAAAGTCCACAACAAAAAGAAAATTTTTTCCCAAAATTAAAATTGAAGCGTTATAGGGTTAAAAAGAAGGATGGGTCTTATCAGCGGGTCCAAGACCTTAGCATCATAAATGAATCAGTGATCCGACTGCACCTAGTAGTGCCCAAACCTGTGCCCTCCTAGGGGAAAGTGTGAATGCTTTTATCCCTCTTCCTGTACTTCCAATGAACAAACACACATGTCTGGTAATCCTAAGATTATTTTTGTTTCCTGTGACACTCACCTAATTTCAAGGCCACTGCCACCTCACAAGCTTAGCCTTGTCGTAGTCAAACTGTTCACCTTTTAGACCGTTTGTTTTTCTCAGAAGTTATCGGGTGATTAAAGCTTCTGAACCAAGTGTGCCAGGTCCACGACTACCATCTCCTGGACCACCTCAACCTTATCCATCCTGGATAAAGTTGCCCTCAATGGACAACCCCTCCCAGCAGTGTAGGAAGGGTATGGACCCAAAGCCCATCCTCGCCCCTTTTGCCAGCAGGAAGCAGCTAGAGATGTCGTCGCCCAGTACCCCCAAAGATTTGGGTCCATATCTCTTCAGGGGGGCAAATGTTAGGTAGCTATACTAGGGACTGGGGCATCCGTTATGCATGCCCCTAGGGCCAAGATAAGAGCCCAGTTAGGAGAGGCACCCTGTGCATGCTCAGAGGTCCAGATTTCTGGCCATGAAGGGGAGGTCACCTGGGTGGTTCCTGTACCTGGATTGACCAATCTAGGCCATGTAAATTCAATTCAGCCACTGGGGTCGACCAGACTTGCCCACCACGCCTCCCTAACGCTCATAAAACTCTCTTGAGTGCAGACCAGGCTTCTGCATGATTTCTCTCTCACTCAGGAAGGCTCTTTGGAGGCAGCTGTGCTGCACATAAATGGCTGGTGGATACTGTTCAGATGCATGGCTTTCTGCTTGCAAGGGTTTTTGTCTCAGCTGACTGTAAGGGAGGAGGTAGTACGTCTGGATCACAGAGTATCCATGTCCACAAACGAGGCTGCTCATTCCACAGTCCTGGAAGTGCTTTATGAAAACCCTCTGCTTTGCAATGTCACTCCTTGTAGATTAGAGTGGGAGGGGCTGGGACCAAGGTATGCTGCCTCTTACTCCCAGTTGCAGGTTTCTGGATGCTGATTGTATCTCTTACAGCATCAGTTAGTGGGCTTGTTGTCTGCCTCAGGCTTTGTTCACGGAGATCCTCCAGCTAGTTGGTGGTGTGTGCGCATGAGCAGAGGCTTCCTGCCAATCCCCCATGAGTAGTAGAGCTCCCATGGTGTGGACTCCATGAAAGCCTTGCCCCAGGCAGCATGCTTACAAAGGAGGGTGGGCCCTGCAGGACAGAGGACCATTCCCCCTGTGGAATGGCCTCAGAGATCCACCTCCCTCTCTGGCCAGCTGCTGGGGCTGTGGGTCCTAAGCATCATGGCTGACTCAGTAATAGACACAGGGTGAGGCGACTCCAGTAGCTGTTTTGACTGGTCTAATCCAGCCTGAGATCATCCTTGCATGAGCCCTCTGCCAAGATTATTTTTGTTTCTTTTATGATCTTTTCATTAGTGGCTCCTACAACACTAACCACAATCCATAAATACATCATCTGTTTGAAGCCCATCTGTACATTAATTGCCCTCCTTATTCACAAAATATCCACTCTCCACCCAAGCCCCTGGCCTCATCTCCTTATTTTTCCCCCCTCAATGCCCGCCACCCATCCCTCATCAATCCTTGGAAATGTACTAATTCTTTTGTCATATTTTCACCCACCTTTCTTTTGAGGTCAATGAAGATCCTTGTAATCGGTTCCCACTTTCCATCCTGCCCTTCCTCCACCCTCCCAGTATCTCCACTCATAACACTGGTAAAGGGCCCATCCACTCTGGATCCCCCGTGTTTGAAATTCCTATCGGTACTAGAATACCTTCTCTAGTTTGGCCAGATTAGTATGGTAGAACTGGGATCATGATAGTGGGGCAAGAGAAAGCATTAAGAACTAGAGGAAAGTTGTGTTTCATCTTTGCTGTCTCATACCCTGTATTCTTTAATCTCCACTCTGAGATCCTTCTGTAAGGGGATGTCCAGTGCACTGCAAATAGGTTTTGGGTCTATACCCGGCAGTCCCCTCTCATTCTCCATGATAAGATTTTTTTGTTCTCATGATGCCTGTTGCCTTATCCCTTTAAAACTTTGTGATCACACAGGCTGGTATGCTTTCTCCATGTGGGATCTGTTGCTTCAGAGCCAGATGGCTGTTTCTTTACCCTCAGGCCTTTAAGACCCCACACGCTATATCTTTAGGTAGCTGGACACCATCGGCTTTCTTCACCACATTTGCTTATGCAGCCGCTTTGTGGTCAGTGATTGTGTAGGGAAGGTGAGCATCTTAGAATGCCAATTTAATAGAACAGTGTTATTGCAATGAGGGAGTCCTTGAGCGGAGGCCCTATGTCCATCTGCTACCTTAATACTAAATCTATAAACATATGGACATAGATCTATTTCCCCATGCCCCTTTGTAAATATATGTACATATGTACATGCCTTTATTTAGACGTCTATAACTGGCCCTTGCTTCCCAGCTCACTCTTCTATACTCTTTGATTTTCCGCTTGTGCCCACTGACATGCTCAGTCTTCCTTTGGGTTTCAGTAATTCCTCTTGGTTACATTACCTTTGATCACGCCCTACCAGGCCTCCTACATCCCCCTCACTACCGTTTTCCATCACTTGTTGTACCCTTGTCTCTGGGTTTCTTTACACCACTTCCTTTCCCCCCACCGTGCTCACTCCCATGCCCAATGGAAAGGGCCGGTCACATGTTTACTCCTCCAGATTGTTCATCCAGCCTCTCTTAATTAGACAGACCTGTAAAGGTAATAACATGCACAAAACAAGACTGAGCTAAACGAAGCAGCAAAAAGAAAAAAAAAACAAACAAAAATGAAAACAAAACCCAACCCAAATCCAATGACACTAAAAGAAAACAACACTAACCAGAAAGAAAAGTACAAGGACTGTGTGGTGAACTTTAGGAGTGTTTTCCAGTCCAGTCTGTGGGGGCACCGAACCCTGACCACAAAGTCCACCTTTGGCATTCCCCGGGGACTTTGATGCTCCGTTTTCTTACTCTTCCGCTGCACTCTCTTAGTGTCATGCATCGAAGTGGCAGGATCAGTTCGGGCGCAGTTCCCACACTGTGTGTCCAGTGTTGTCCCCTCTAAGGCTAAGGGTCTTTGAGGGACGTTTCTCATCGTGGGGCTGCCCATGTGGTCTTCTCTGTGGATTGGCTTCTCTGATTGGGAACATCATCCTCAAGGTGTATTGGGCCAGGATGTGCTCCATTCTCCCCTCCTCCCCCTTGTTCTGCCCTGTGTTCTCTGATCAGATATGTCCCTCTCCGTGAGCTGCAGATCCGGTGCCATCCTGTGAAATACAATCTTTTGGGGCTGCAAGGATGTGGGGGGGTGGGTATCAGCTCAGATCTTTTGAGAGTCCAGGAGATATTGACTGCTCGATGGGCACAGTTCTGTGGGGCACCGTGCTCTTGGTCCAGACGCTGGTTGTGAATATGACTTTGTTGTTAACCAGTTGTGTGTCTCTGGGTCAACTCCCGTGTGTTTTTGAGTGAGTTTTCTAATCTGCAAAGTAAATGTACAGGATTATCCAGACTCCCATGTCAGCAAGTTATCGAGAGGGGTTAATCAGAGACTGTTTCATATAGTGTGTACCTGCGTGCCGCATTCTAGACCTGCGATGGCAATTATGAGCTCAGGATAGAGATGGTGTCCAGCAGGTAACATACGTGGCTCCATATTGAAACAGGAAGCCCACTGTGGAGATTTGGTCCTTCCGTTGATGGCCACCGGCCACCTAGTCTTCTCCTGCTATAAGTGCTTCACTGGCTCAGCAGCTGAGCCAGAAGCCAGTGATATCATAACCAGGTGGCTAACTGGGCCAAAGGGCTGATAGATATTTGTTATTTTGTTGTCTTGGGAAACCCACCTACCCTCCATGCAAACCTTCTGGTGTGAGTTATCTGTGGAAGGAATCATAGGCTCACAGTAATTCACATCTTTCTTCTTGAAAATGTGCCCATATTCCTTTCTGAACCTGACAAGGTGGCCCCTGTGTCCACCAAGAAATTTACTGCCTGGCCTCCTACTTGGAGAGTTAGCCTGGGCTTTTGGCGGCGAAGTGAAACAGAGCCCTGACCCCTTCATTGAGCTTCTTCAAGCATTATTGTCTCTTGCTTGGGTCTTTCTACGTGCAGATGAGGCCCATCCACTCTAGTGGAGGGTCGTGCACCTCTCCTGGGGTTTTCAAGGCACTGATTTTTCCAGTGTCCTTCTTTCCTGCAGTAGGCACATTGGTCCTTCCCCATGGCTTGGCGGTGCCCACAGGTTAGTCTCTCCGTGAGTGGGCCATGCTCTCCTTTTCCTGAGTCTCTGGGGTATCTCATGGCAATTACGATTATTTTAGCTAGCTTCTTTGTCTCTGTCGTGCTAGGGTCATCTCTGTTGTTATACACTCAATGAGCCACTTGTACCAAATCGCTAAGATTTTTCCCTTCAAACCCTTCCCACTTCTTTGTCATGTCTGAGGCAGACTGACTGAGTAATAAAGGCAATACTTATTGCCCTCCTGTTTTCAGTGCCTCCGGGCCGTTAGGGGTATAAAGCCCGTAGGCTTCCCTCAGCCACTCTAGAAAGGCAGGCGGATATTCTCTTATAGGAACCTGAAAATTCTCACTGACCTTAGATAAATTCATAGGTTTCCTAGCTCTTCTGCAGAGGGTCATGTAAGAGCAATGGTTGATACCTGGTAAAGTCCTCTGGGCCTTGCTAGGAATTGAGATCCCACATTGTTGGTGTAGTGGCCAAAAGAGTTTCTCTCAAGTGGGGAGTGCCCGCTCGCTGACCATCAGGTTCACTGACTGCTTACTGGGCCTCTGTCTGGAAGGGCTACCCTCCTCCGTTGTGAACAGCACCTGGAGAAGTTGTTGGCAAGCATTCCAGGTGGGCTGATGAGTATGGAAGTCATACCAGTACTAGTGTGTGTGTGGGGCTGCTTGTTAGGGGTGGGGGTGAGTTTGGGGGGCCGGTGGGGGAGGGAGTGACTCAATAAGGGCCTGTTAGAAGTTTTCTATTTCTGGACCCTAGAAACCTTATAGGGCGGGGGTTGAAAGAAAGGGTTTGAAGCCAGCTCTCCCACTCCCAGAGTTCTCCTGCAAAATGGGATAAAGCCGATTAGGGGAGAGTGATGGGGAGGGGAGGGGAGGGGAGGGGTGGGGGAGTGATGGGGGAGGGGAGGGGTGAGGGAGGGGAGGGGTGGGGGAGGGTGATGGGGAGGGATGGCCTCCACCTATGTGGTTTTGGGAACTTGGACCGTTTGTTTTTCCGGTCCTTCCATGTTTCCTGAAACCTTGGAAACAAGGGCCCTTTCTTTGCGGGAGGGAGTAAGTCTTTTATATTTGCAGGCTTCTTAGTGGCAATGTCAGCCCACACTTGAAGTAACGGGATCAGATCGGGATATCCTGGTTCCCTTTAACCATAACTATGAACTCTTAGTAACAGGGGATGGGAAAACTAGTCTTGCGTGGGTCAATCAGGGACTCCTTCTGCCCCATCACTTTTAAACAAATTGTAGAGTCTCCAAGCTTTTGGGTTGAAACCACATCCCTCTTGGTGAATGCCGAGAGCAGGGGTCCTCAAACTACAACCTGTGGGCCACATGCAGACAGCCGAGGACGTTGATCCTTTCTGCCGGGTGTATGTGCCCCATTTATTTTTTTTTGAACTTCAAATCAAGATGTGCAGTGTGCACATGAATTTGTTCGTAATATTTGTTTTTTTAAACTATAGTCTTTCCTTCAAAAGGCCTGAGGGATAGTGAACTGGCCCCCTGGGTAAACAGTTTAAGGACCCCTGCCCTAAGGTATCCTGGACTTAGGGGTTATTAATCTCCCAGCCCTGAAACATCCCTGAACATTCTACCCGTTGTAGGAGGCACCATGGGAATTTGGACCCCGGGTAATTTACAAGCCTTTACTCCAATTGAACCCAAGAAAATTCAAAATGGCTTAGGCAGTTACTCTATTTTGGTCACTTTTGACTCGTCCTGCACTAGTCCATTATTTCCATTTAACTCTATAACGCGAAGCATGATGTTTTCATAACATTAAAAATGTATATATTAATACATATATATATATATATATATATTTATAACTATGAAAGTCCACAACAAAAAGAAAATTTTTTCCCAAAATTAAAATTGAAGCGTTATAGGGTTAAAAAGAAGGATGGGTCTTATCAGCGGGTCCAAGACCTTAGCATCATAAATGAATCAGTGATCAGACTGCACCTAGTAGTGCCCAAACCTGTGCCCTCCTAGGGGAAAGTGTGAATGCTTTTATCCCTCTTCCTGTACTTCCAATGAACAAACACACATGTCTGGTAATCCTAAGATTATTTTTGTTTCCTGTGACACTCACCTAATTTCAAGGCCACTGCCACCTCACAAGCTTAGCCTTGTCGTAGTCAAACTGTTCACCTTTTAGACCGTTTGTTTTTCTCAGAAGTTATCGGGTGATTAAAGCTTCTGAACCAAGTGTGCCAGGTCCACGACTACCATCTCCTGGACCACCTCAAACTTATCCATCCTGGATAAAGTTGCCCTCAATGGACAACCCCTCCCAGCAGTGTAGGAAGGGTATGGACCCAAAGCCCCACCTCGCCCCTTTTGCCAGCAGGAAGCAGCTAGAGATGTCGTCGCCCAGTACCCCCAAAGATTTGGGTCCATATCTCTTCAGGGGGGCAAATGTTAGGTAGCTATACTAGGGACTGGGGCATCCGTTATGCATGCCCATAGGGCCAAGATAAGAGCCCAGTTAGGAGAGGCACCCTGTGCATGCTCAGAGGTCCAGATTTCTGGCCATGAAGGGGAGGTCACCTGGGTGGTTCCTGTACCTGGATTGACCAATCTAGGCCATGTAAATTCAATTCAGCCACTGGGGTCGACCAGACTTGCCCACCACGCCTCCCTAACGCTCATAAAACTCTCTTGAGTGCAGACCAGGCTTCTGCATGATTTCTCTCTCACTCAGGAAGGCTCTTTGGAGGCAGCTGTGCTGCACATAAATGGCTGGTGGATACTGTTCAGATGCATGGCTTTCTGCTTGCAAGGGTTTTTGTCTCAGCTGACTGTAAGGGAGGAGGTAGTACGTCTGGATCACAGAGTATCCATGTCCACAAACGAGGCTGCTCATTCCACAGTCCTGGAAGTGCTTTATGAAAACCCTCTGCTTTGCAATGTCACTCCTTGTAGATTAGAGTGGGAGGGGCTGGGACCAAGGTATGCTGCCTCTTACTCCCAGTTGCAGGTTTCTGGATGCTGATTGTATCTCTTACAGCATCAGTTAGTGGGCTTGTTGTCTGCCTCAGGCTTTGTTCACGGAGATCCTCCAGCTAGTTGGTGGTGTGTGCACATGAGCAGAGGCTTCCTGCCAATCCCCCATGAGTAGTAGAGCTCCCATGGTGTGGACTCCATGAAAGCCTTGCCCCAGGCAGCATGCTTACAAAGGAGGGTGGGCCCTGCAGGACAGAGGACCATTCCCCCTGTGGAATGGCCTCAGAGATCCACCTCCCTCTCTGGCCAGCTGCTGGGGCTGTGGGTCCTAAGCATCATGGCTGACTCAGTAATAGACACAGGGTGAGGCGACTCCAGTAGCTGTTTTGACTGGTCTAATCCAGCCTGAGATCATCCTTGCATGAGCCCTCTGCCAAGATTATTTTTGTTTCTTTTATGATCTTTTCATTAGTGGCTCCTACAACACTAACCACAATCCATAAATACATCATCTGTTTGAAGCACATCTGTACATTAATTGCCCTCCTTATTCACAAAATATCCACTCTCCACCCAAGCCCCTGGCCTCATCTCCTTATTTTTCCCCCCTCAATGCCCGCCACCCATCCCTCATCAATCCTTGGAAATGTACTAATTCTTTTGTCATATTTTCACCCACCTTTCTTTTGAGGTCAATGAAGATCCTTGTAATCGGTTCCCACTTTCCATCCTGCCCTTCCTCCACCCTCCCAGTATCTCCACTCATAACACTGGTAAAGGGCCCATCCACTCTGGATCCCCCGTGTTTGAAATTCCTATCGGTACTAGAATACCTTCTCTAGTTTGGCCAGATTAGTATGGTAGAACTGGGATCATGATAGTGGGGCAAGAGAAAGCATTAAGAACTAGAGGAAAGTTGTGTTTCATCTTTGCTGTCTCATACCCTGTATTCTTTAATCTCCACTCTGAGATCCTTCTGTAAGGGGATGTCCAGTGCACTGCAAATAGGTTTTGGGTCTATACCCGGCAGTCCCCTCTCATTCTCCATGATAAGATTTTTTTGTTCTCATGATGCCTGTTGCCTTATCCCTTTAAAACTTTGTGATCACACAGGCTGGTATGCTTTCTCCATGTGGGATCTGTTGCTTCAGAGCCAGATGGCTGTTTCTTTACCCTCAGGCCTTTAAGACCCCACACGCTATATCTTTAGGTAGCTGGACACCATCGGCTTTCTTCACCACATTTGCTTATGCAGCCGCTTTGTGGTCAGTGATTGTGTAGGGAAGGTGAGCATCTTAGAATGCCAATTTAATAGAACAGTGTTATTGCAATGAGGGAGTCCTTGAGCGGAGGCCCTATGTCCATCTGCTACCTTAATACTAAATCTATAAACATATGGACATAGATCTATTTCCCCATGCCCCTTTGTAAATATATGTACATATGTACATGCCTTTATTTAGACGTCTATAACTGGCCCTTGCTTCCCAGCTCACTCTTCTATACTCTTTGATTTTCCTCTTGTGCCCACTGACATGCTCAGTCTTCCTTTGGGTTTCAGTAATTCCTCTTGGTTACATTACCTTTGATCACGCCCTACCAGGCCTCCTACATCCCCCTCACTACCGTTTTCCATCACTTGTTGTACCCTTGTCTCTGGGTTTCTTTACACCACTTCCTTTCCCCCCACCGTACTCACTCCCATGCCCAATGGAAAGGGCCGGTCACATCTTTACTCCTCCAGATTGTTCATCCAGCCTCTCTTAATTAGACAGACCTGTAAAGGTAATAACATGCACAAAACAAGACTGAGCTAAACCAAGCAGCAAAAAGAAAAAAAAAACAAACAAAAATGAAAACAAAACCCAACCCAAATCCAATGACACTAAAAGAAAACAACACTAACCAGAAAGAAAAGTACAAGGACTGTGTGGTGAACTTTAGGAGTGTTTTCCAGTCCAGTCTGTGGGGGCACCGAACCCTGACCACAAAGTCCACCTTTGGCATTCCCCGGGGACTTTGATGCTCCGTTTTCTTACTCTTCCGCTGCACTCTCTTAGTGTCATGCATCGAAGTGGCAGGATCAGTTCGGGCGCAGTTCCCACACTGTGTGTCCAGTGTTGTCCCCTCTAAGGCTATGGGTCTTTGAGGGACGTTTCTCATCATGGGGCTGCCCATGTGGTCTTCTCTGTGGATTGGCTTCTCTGATTGGGAACATCATCCTCAAGGTGTATTGGGCCAGGATGTGCTCCATTCTCCCCTCCTCCCCCTTGTTCTGCCCTGTGTTCTCTGATCAGATATGTCCCTCTCCGCGAGCTGCAGATCCGGTGCCATCCTGTGAAATACAATCTTTTGGGGCTGCAAGGATGTGGGGGGGTGGGTATCAGCTCAGATCTTTTGAGAGTCCAGGAGATATTGACTGCTCGATGGGCACAGTTCTGTGGGGCACCGTGCTCTTGGTCCAGACGCTGGTTGTGAATATGACTTTGTTGTTAACCAGTTGTGTGTCTCTGGGTCAACTCCCGTGTGTTTTTGAGTGAGTTTTCTAATCTGCAAAGTAAATGTACAGGATTATCCAGACTCCCATGTCAGCAAGTTATCGAGAGGGGTTAATCAGAGACTGTTTCATATAGTGTGTACCTGCGTGCCGCATTCTAGACCTGCGATGGCAATTATGAGCTCAGGATAGAGATGGTGTCCAGCAGGTAACATACGTGGCTCCATATTGAAACAGGAAGCCCACTGTGGAGATTTGGTCCTTCCGTTGATGGCCACCGGCCACCTAGTCTTCTCCTGCTATAAGTGCTTCACTGGCTCAGCAGCTGAGCCAGAAGCCAGTGATATCATAACCAGGTGGCTAACTGGGCCAAAGGGCTGATAGATATTTGTTATTTTGTTGTCTTGGGAAACCCACCTACCCTCCATGCAAACCTTCTGGTGTGAGTTATCTGTGGAAGGAATCATAGGCTCACAGTAATTCACATCTTTCTTCTTGAAAATGTGCCCATATTCCTTTCTGAACCTGACAAGGTGGCCCCTGTGTCCACCAAGAAATTTACTGCCTGGCCTCCTACTTGGAGAGTTAGCCTGGGCTTTTGGCGGCGAAGTGAAACAGAGCCCTGACCCCTTCATTGAGCTTCTTCAAGCATTATTGTCTCTTGCTTGGGTCTTTCTACGTGCAGATGAGGCCCATCCACTCTAGTGGAGGGTCGTGCACCTCTCCTGGGGTTTTCAAGGCACTGATTTTTCCAGTGTCCTTCTTTCCTGCAGTAGGCACATTGGTCCTTCCCCATGGCTTGGCGGTGCCCACAGGTTAGTCTCTCCGTGAGTGGGCCATGCTCTCCTTTTCCTGAGTCTCTGGGGTATCTCATGGCAATTACGATTATTTTAGCTAGCTTCTTTGTCTCTGTCGTGCTAGGGTCATCTCTGTTGTTATACACTCAATGAGCCACTTGTACCAAATCGCTAAGATTTTTCCCTTCAAACCCTTCCCACTTCTTTGTCATGTCTGAGGCAGACTGACTGAGTAATAAAGGCAATACTTACTGCCCTCCTGTTTTCAGTGCCTCCGGGCCGTTAGGGGTATAAAGCCCGTAGGCTTCCCTCAGCCACTCTAGAAAGGCAGGCGGATATTCTCTTATAGGAACCTGAAAATTCTCACTGACCTTAGATAAATTCATAGGTTTCCTAGCTCTTCTGCAGAGGGTCATGTAAGAGCAATGGTTGATACCTGGTAAAGTCCTCTGGGCCTTGCTAGGAATTGAGATCCCACATTGTTGGTGTAGTGGCCAAAAGAGTTTCTCTCAAGTGGGGAGTGCCCGCTCGCTGACCATCAGGTTCACTGACTGCTTACTGGGCCTCTGTCTGGAAGGGCTACCCTCCTCCGTTGTGAACAGCACCTGGAGAAATTGTTGGCAAGCATTCCAGGTGGGCTGATGAGTATGGAAGTCATACCAGTACTAGTGTGTGTGTGGGGCTGCTTGTTAGGGGTGGGGGTGAGTTTGGGGGGCCGGTGGGGGAGGGAGTGACTCAATAAGGGCCTGTTAGAAGTTTTCTATTTCTGGACCCTAGAAACCTTATAGGGCGGGGGTTGAAAGAAAGGGTTTGAAGCCAGCTCTCCCACTCCCAGAGTTCTCCTGCAAAATGGGATAAAGCCGATTAGGGGAGAGTGATGGGGAGGGGAGGGGAGGGGAGGGGTGGGGGAGTGATGGGGGAGGGGAGGGGTGAGGGAGGGGAGGGGTGGGGGAGGGTGATGGGGAGGGATGGCCTCCACCTATGTGGTTTTGGGAACTTGGACCGTTTGTTTTTCCGGTCCTTCCATGTTTCCTGAAACCTTGGAAACAAGGGCCCTTTCTTTGCGGGAGGGAGTAAGTCTTTTATATTTGCAGGCTTCTTAGTGGCAATGTCAGCCCACACTTGAAGTAACGGGATCAGATCGGGATATCCTGGTTCCCTTTAACCATAACTATGAACTCTTAGTAACAGGGGATGGGAAAACTAGTCTTGCGTGGGTCAATCAGGGACTCCTTCTGCCCCATCACTTTTAAACAAATTGTAGAGTCTCCAAGCTTTTGGGTTGAAACCACATCCTCTTGGTGAATGCCGAGAGCAGGGGTCCTCAAACTACAACCTGTGGGCCACATGCAGACAGCCGAGGACGTTGATCCTTTCTGCCGGGTGTATGTGCCCCATTTATTTTTTTTTGAACTTCAAATCAAGATGTGCAGTGTGCACATGAATTTGTTCGTAATATTTGTTTTTTTAAACTATAGTCTTTCCTTCAAAAGGCCTGAGGGATAGTGAACTGGCCCCCTGGGTAAACAGTTTAAGGACCCCTGCCCTAAGGTATCCTGGACTTAGGGGTTATTAATCTCCCAGCCCTGAAACATCCCTGAACATTCTACCCGTTGTAGGAGGCACCATGGGAATTTGGACCCCGGGTAATTTACAAGCCTTTACTCCAATTGAACCCAAGAAAATTCAAAATGGCTTAGGCAGTTACTCTATTTTGGTCACTTTTGACTCGTCCTGCACTAGCCCATTATTTCCATTTAACTCTATAACGCGAAGCATGATGTTTTCATAACATTAAAAATGTATATATTAATACATATATATATATATATATATATTTATAACTATGAAAGTCCACAACAAAAAGAAAATTTTTTCCCAAAATTAAAATTGAAGCGTTATAGGGTTAAAAAGAAGGATGGGTCTTATCAGCGGGTCCAAGACCTTAGCATCATAAATGAATCAGTGATCAGACTGCACCTAGTAGTGCCCAAACCTGTGCCCTCCTAGGGGAAAGTGTGAATGCTTTTATCCCTCTTCCTGTACTTCCAATGAACAAACACACATGTCTGGTAATCCTAAGATTATTTTTGTTTCCTGTGACACTCACCTAATTTCAAGGCCACTGCCACCTCACAAGCTTAGCCTTGTCGTAGTCAAACTGTTCACCTTTTAGACCGTTTGTTTTTCTCAGAAGTTATCGGGTGATTAAAGCTTCTGAACCAAGTGTGCCAGGTCCACGACTACCATCTCCTGGACCACCTCAAACTTATCCATCCTGGATAAAGTTGCCCTCAATGGACAACCCCTCCCAGCAGTGTAGGAAGGGTATGGACCCAAAGCCCATCCTCGCCCCTTTTGCCAGCAGGAAGCAGCTAGAGATGTCGTCGCCCAGTACCCCCAAAGATTTGGGTCCATATCTCTTCAGGGGGGCAAATGTTAGGTAGCTATACTAGGGACTGGGGCATCCGTTATGCATGCCCATAGGGCCAAGATAAGAGCCCAGTTAGGAGAGGCACCCTGTGCATGCTCAGAGGTCCAGATTTCTGGCCATGAAGGGGAGGTCACCTGGGTGGTTCCTGTACCTGGATTGACCAATCTAGGCCATGTAAATTCAATTCAGCCACTGGGGTCGACCAGACTTGCCCACCACGCCTCCCTAACGCTCATAAAACTCTCTTGAGTGCAGACCAGGCTTCTGCATGATTTCTCTCTCACTCAGGAAGGCTCTTTGGAGGCAGCTGTGCTGCACATAAATGGCTGGTGGATACTGTTCAGATGCATGGCTTTCTGCTTGCAAGGGTTTTTGTCTCAGCTGACTGTAAGGGAGGAGGTAGTACGTCTGGATCACAGAGTATCCATGTCCACAAACGAGGCTGCTCATTCCACAGTCCTGGAAGTGCTTTATGAAAACCCTCTGCTTTGCAATGTCACTCCTTGTAGATTAGAGTGGGAGGGGCTGGGACCAAGGTATGCTGCCTCTTACTCCCAGTTGCAGGTTTCTGGATGCTGATTGTATCTCTTACAGCATCAGTTAGTGGGCTTGTTGTCTGCCTCAGGCTTTGTTCACGGAGATCCTCCAGCTAGTTGGTGGTGTGTGCACATGAGCAGAGGCTTCCTGCCAATCCCCCATGAGTAGTAGAGCTCCCATGGTGTGGACTCCATGAAAGCCTTGCCCCAGGCAGCATGCTTACAAAGGAGGGTGGGCCCTGCAGGACAGAGGACCATTCCCCCTGTGGAATGGCCTCAGAGATCCACCTCCCTCTCTGGCCAGCTGCTGGGGCTGTGGGTCCTAAGCATCATGGCTGACTCAGTAATAGACACAGGGTGAGGCGACTCCAGTAGCTGTTTTGACTGGTCTAATCCAGCCTGAGATCATCCTTGCATGAGCCCTCTGCCAAGATTATTTTTGTTTCTTTTATGATCTTTTCATTAGTGGCTCCTACAACACTAACCACAATCCATAAATACATCATCTGTTTGAAGCACATCTGTACATTAATTGCCCTCCTTATTCACAAAATATCCACTCTCCACCCAAGCCCCTGGCCTCATCTCCTTATTTTTCCCCCCTCAATGCCCGCCACCCATCCCTCATCAATCCTTGGAAATGTACTAATTCTTTTGTCATATTTTCACCCACCTTTCTTTTGAGGTCAATGAAGATCCTTGTAATCGGTTCCCACTTTCCATCCTGCCCTTCCTCCACCCTCCCAGTATCTCCACTCATAACACTGGTAAAGGGCCCATCCACTCTGGATCCCCCGTGTTTGAAATTCCTATCGGTACTAGAATACCTTCTCTAGTTTGGCCAGATTAGTATGGTAGAACTGGGATCATGATAGTGGGGCAAGAGAAAGCATTAAGAACTAGAGGAAAGTTGTGTTTCATCTTTGCTGTCTCATACCCTGTATTCTTTAATCTCCACTCTGAGATCCTTCTGTAAGGGGATGTCCAGTGCACTGCAAATAGGTTTTGGGTCTATACCCGGCAGTCCCCTCTCATTCTCCATGATAAGATTTTTTTGTTCTCATGATGCCTGTTGCCTTATCCCTTTAAAACTTTGTGATCACACAGGCTGGTATGCTTTCTCCATGTGGGATCTGTTGCTTCAGAGCCAGATGGCTGTTTCTTTACCCTCAGGCCTTTAAGACCCCACACGCTATATCTTTAGGTAGCTGGACACCATCGGCTTTCTTCACCACATTTGCTTATGCAGCCGCTTTGTGGTCAGTGATTGTGTAGGGAAGGTGAGCATCTTAGAATGCCAATTTAATAGAACAGTGTTATTGCAATGAGGGAGTCCTTGAGCGGAGGCCCTATGTCCATCTGCTACCTTAATACTAAATCTATAAACATATGGACATAGATCTATTTCCCCATGCCCCTTTGTAAATATATGTACATATGTACATGCCTTTATTTAGACGTCTATAACTGGCCCTTGCTTCCCAGCTCACTCTTCTATACTCTTTGATTTTCCTCTTGTGCCCACTGACATGCTCAGTCTTCCTTTGGGTTTCAGTAATTCCTCTTGGTTACATTACCTTTGATCACGCCCTACCAGGCCTCCTACATCCCCCTCACTACCGTTTTCCATCACTTGTTGTACCCTTGTCTCTGGGTTTCTTTACACCACTTCCTTTCCCCCCACCGTGCTCACTCCCATGCCCAATGGAAAGGGCCGGTCACATGTTTACTCCTCCAGATTGTTCATCCAGCCTCTCTTAATTAGACAGACCTGTAAAGGTAATAACATGCACAAAACAAGACTGAGCTAAACCAAGCAGCAAAAAGAAAAAAAAAACAAACAAAAATGAAAACAAAACGCAACCCAAATCCAATGACACTAAAAGAAAACAACACTAACCAGAAAGAAAAGTACAAGGACTGTGTGGTGAACTTTAGGAGTGTTTTCCAGTCCAGTCTGTGGGGGCACCGAACCCTGACCACAAAGTCCACCTTTGGCATTCCCCGGGGACTTTGATGCTCCGTTTTCTTACTCTTCCGCTGCACTCTCTTAGTGTCATGCATCGAAGTGGCAGGATCAGTTCGGGCGCAGTTCCCACACTGTGTGTCCAGTGTTGTCCCCTCTAAGGCTAAGGGTCTTTGAGGGACGTTTCTCATCGTGGGGCTGCCCATGTGGTCTTCTCTGTGGATTGGCTTCTCTGATTGGGAACATCATCCTCAAGGTGTATTGGGCCAGGATGTGCTCCATTCTCCCCTCCTCCCCCTTGTTCTGCCCTGTGTTCTCTGATCAGATATGTCCCTCTCCGCGAGCTGCAGATCCGGTGCCATCCTGTGAAATACAATCTTTTGGGGCTGCAAGGATGTGGGGGTGTGGGTATCAGCTCAGATCTTTTGAGAGTCCAGGAGGTATTGACTGCTCGATGGGCACAGTTCTGTGGGGCACCGTGCTCTTGGTCCAGACGCTGGTTGTGAATATGACTTTGTTGTTAACCAGTTGTGTGTCTCTGGGTCAACTCCCGTGTGTTTTTGAGTGAGTTTTCTAATCTGCAAAGTAAATGTACAGGATTATCCAGACTCCCATGTCAGCAAGTTATCGAGAGGGGTTAATCAGAGACTGTTTCATATAGTGTGTACCTGCGTGCCGCATTCTAGACCTGCGATGGCAATTATGAGCTCAGGATAGAGATGGTGTCCAGCAGGTAACATACGTGGCTCCATATTGAAACAGGAAGCCCACTGTGGAGATTTGGTCCTTCCGTTGATGGCCACCGGCCACCTAGTCTTCTCCTGCTATAAGTGCTTCACTGGCTCAGCAGCTGAGCCAGAAGCCAGTGATATCATAACCAGGTGGCTAACTGGGCCAAAGGGCTGATAGATATTTGTTATTTTGTTGTCTTGGGAAACCCACCTACCCTCCATGCAAACCTTCTGGTGTGAGTTATCTGTGGAAGGAATCATAGGCTCACAGTAATTCACATCTTTCTTCTTGAAAATGTGCCCATATTCCTTTCTGAACCTGACAAGGTGGCCCCTGTGTCCACCAAGAAATTTACTGCCTGGCCTCCTACTTGGAGAGTTAGCCTGGGCTTTTGGCGGCGAAGTGAAACAGAGCCCTGACACCTTCATTGAGCTTCTTCAAGCATTATTGTCTCTTGCTTGGGTCTTTCTACGTGCAGATGAGGCCCATCCACTCTAGTGGAGGGTCATGCACCTCTCCTGGGGTTTTCAAGGCACTGATTTTTCCAGTGTCCTTCTTTCCTGCAGTAGGCACATTGGTCCTTCCCCATGGCTTGGCGGTGCCCACAGGTTAGTCTCTCCGTGAGTGGGCCATGCTCTCCTTTTCCTGAGTCTCTGGGGTATCTCATGGCAATTACGATTATTTTAGCTAGCTTCTTTGTCTCTGTCGTGCTAGGGTCATCTCTGTTGTTATACACTCAATGAGCCACTTGTACCAAATCGCTAAGATTTTTCCCTTCAAACCCTTCCCACTTCTTTGTCATGTCTGAGGCAGACTGACTGAGTAATAAAGGCAATACTTATTGCCCTCCTGTTTTCAGTGCCTCCGGGCCGTTAGGGGTATAAAGCCCGTAGGCTTCCCTCAGCCACTCTAGAAAGGCAGGCGGATATTCTCTTATAGGAACCTGAAAATTCTCACTGACCTTAGATAAATTCATAGGTTTCCTAGCTCTTCTGCAGAGGGTCATGTAAGAGCAATGGTTGATACCTGGTAAAGTCCTCTGGGCCTTGCTAGGAATTGAGATCCCACATTGTTGGTGTAGTTGCCAAAAGAGTTTCTCCCAAGTGGGGAGTGCCCGCTCGCTGACCATCAGGTTCACTGACTGCTTACTGGGCCTCTGTCTGGAAGGGCTACCCTCCTCCGTTGTGAACAGCACCTGGAGAAGTTGTTGGCAAGCATTCCAGGTGGGCTGATGAGTATGGAAGTCATACCAGTACTAGTGTGTGTGGGGGGCTGCTTGTTAGGGGTGGGGGTGAGTTTGGGGGGCCGGTGGGGGAGGGAGTGACTCAATAAGGGCCTGTTAGAAGTTTTCTATTTCTGGACCCTAGAAACCTTATAGGGCGGGGGTTGAAAGAAAGGGTTTGAAGCCAGCTCTCCCACTCCCAGAGTTCTCCTGCAAAATGGGATAAAGCCGATTAGGGGAGAGTGATGGGGAGGGGAGGGGAGGGGAGGGGTGGGGGAGTGATGGGGGAGGGGAGGGGTGAGGGAGGGGAGGGGTGGGGGAGGGTGATGGGGAGGGATGGCCTCCACCTATGTGGTTTTGGGAACTTGGACCGTTTGTTTTTCCGGTCCTTCCATGTTTCCTGAAACCTTGGAAACAAGGGCCCTTTCTTTGCGGGAGGGAGTAAGTCTTTTATATTTGCAGGCTTCTTAGTGGCAATGTCAGCCCACACTTGAAGTAACGGGATCAGATCGGGATATCCTGGTTCCCTTTAACCATAACTATGAACTCTTAGTAACAGGGGATGGGAAAACTAGTCTTGCGTGGGTCAATCAGGGACTCCTTCTGCCCCATCACTTTTAAACAAATTGTAGAGTCTCCAAGCTTTTGGGTTGAAACCACATCCTCTTGGTGAATGCCGAGAGCAGGGGTCCTCAAACTACAACCTGTGGGCCACATGCAGACAGCCGAGGACGTTGATCCTTTCTGCCGGGTGTATGTGCCCCATTTATTTTTTTTTGAACTTCAAATCAAGATGTGCAGTGTGCACATGAATTTGTTCGTAATATTTGTTTTTTTAAACTATAGTCTTTCCTTCAAAAGGCCTGAGGGATAGTGAACTGGCCCCCTGGGTAAACAGTTTAAGGACCCCTGCCCTAAGGTATCCTGGACTTAGGGGTTATTAATCTCCCAGCCCTGAAACATCCCTGAACATTCTACCCGTTGTAGGAGGCACCATGGGAATTTGGACCCCGGGTAATTTACAAGCCTTTACTCCAATTGAACCTAAGAAAATTCAAAATGACTTAGGCAGTTACTCTATTTTGGTCACTTTTGACTCGTCCTGCACTAGCCCATTATTTCCATTTAACTCTATAACGCGAAGCATGATGTTTTCATAACATTAAAAAATGTAATATATTAATACATATATATATATTTATAACTATGAAAGTCCACAACAAAAAGAAAATTTTTTCCCAAAATTAAAATTGAAGCGTTATAGGGTTAAAAAGAAGGATGGGTCTTATCAGCGGGTCCAAGGCCTTAGTATCATAAATGAATCAGTGATCCGACTGCACCTAGTAGTGCCCAAACCTGTGCCCTCCTAGGGGAAAATGTGAATGCTTTTATCCCTCTTCCTGTACTTCCAATGAACAAACACACATGTCTGGTAATCCTAAGATTATTTTTGTTTCCTGTGACACTCACCTAATTTCAAGGCCACTGCCACCTCACAAGCTTAGCCTTGTCGTAGTCTAACTGTTCACCTTTTAGACCGTTTGTTTTTCTCAGAAGTTATCGGGTGATTAAAGCTTCTGAACCAAGTGTGCCAGGTCCACGACTACCATCTCCTGGACCACCTCAACCTTATCCATCCTGGATAAAGTTGCCCTCAATGGACAACCCCTCCCAGCAGTGTAGGAAGTGTATGGACCCAAAGCCCATCCTCGCCCCTTTTGCCAGCAGGAAGCAGCTAGAGATGTCGTCGCCCAATACCCCAAAGATTTGGGTCCATATCTCTTCAGGGGGGCAAATGTTAGGTAGCTATGCTAGGGACTGGGGCATCCGTTATGCATGCCCATAGGGCCAAGATAAGAGCCCAGTTAGGAGAGGCACCCTGTGCATGCTCAGAGGTCCAGATTTCTGGCCATGAAGGGGAGGTCACCTGGGTGGTTCCTGTACCTGGATTGACCAATCTAGGCCATGTAAATTCAATTCAGCCACTGGGGTCGGCCAGACTTGCCCACCACGCCTCCCTAACGCTCATAAAACTCTCTTGAGTGCAGACCAGGCTTCTGCATGATTTCTCTCTCACTCAGGAAGGCTCTTTGGAGGCCGCTGTGCTGCACATGAGTGGCTGGTGGATACTGTTCAGATGCATGGCTTTCTGCTTGCAAGGGTTTTTGTCTCAGCTGACTGTAAGGGAGGAGGTAGTACGTCTGGATCACAGAGTATCCATGTCCACAAACGAGGCTGCTCATTCCACAGTCCTGGAAGTGCTTTATGAAAACCCTCTGCTTTGCAATGTCACTCCTTGTAGATTAGAGTGGGAGGGGCTGGGACCAAGGTATGCTGCCTCTTACTCCCAGTTGCAGGTTTCGGGATGCTGATTGTATCTCTTACAGCATCAGTTAGTGGGCTTGTTGTCTGCCTCAGGCTTTGTTCACGGAGGTCCTCCAGCTAGTTGGTGGCGTGTGCGCATGAGCAGAGGCTTCCTGCCAATCCCCCATGAGTAGTAGAGCTCCCATGGTGTGGACTCCATGAAAGCCTTGCCCCAGGCAGCATGCTTACAAAGGAGGGTGGGCCCTGCAGGACAGAGGACCATTCCCCCTGTGGAATGGCCTCAGAGATCCACCTCCCTCTCTGGCCAGCTGCTGGGGCTGTGGGTCCTAAGCATCATGGCTGACTCAATAATAGACACAGGGTGAGGCGACTCCAGTAGCTGTTTTGACTGGTCTAATCCAGCCTGAGATCATCCTTGCATGAGCCCTCTGCCAAGATTATTTTTGTTTCTTTTATGATCTTTTCATTAGTGGCTCCTACAACACTAACCACAATCCATAAATACATCATCTGTTTGAAGCCCATCTGTACATTAATTGCCCTCCTTATTCACAAAATATCCACTCTCCACCCAAGCCCCTGGCCTCAGCTCCTCATTTTTCCCCCCCAATGCCCGCCACCCATCCCTCATCAATCCTTGGAAATGTACTAATTCTTTTGTCATATTTTCACCCACCTTTCTTTTGAGGTCAATGAAGATCCTTGTAATCGGTTCCCACTTTCCATCCTGCCCTTCCTCCACCCTTCCAGTATCTCCACTCATAACACTGGTAAAGGGCCCATCCACTCTGGATCCCCCGTGTTTGAAATTCCTATCGGTACTAGAATACCTTCTCTAGTTTGGCCAGATTAGTATGGTAGAACTGGGATCATGATAGTGGGGCAAGAGAAAGCATTAAGAACTAGAGGAAAGTTGTGTTTCATCTTTGCTGTCTCATACCCTGTATTCTTTAATCTCCACTCTGAGATCCTTCTGTAAGGGGATGTCCAGTGCACTGCAAATAGGTTTTGGGTCTATACCCGGCAGTCCCCTCTCATTCTCCATGATAAGATTTTTTTGTTCTCATGATGCCTGTTGCCTTATCCCTTTAAAACTTTGTGATCACACAGGCTGGTATGCTTTCTCCATGTGGGCTCTGTTGCTTCAGAGCCAGATGGCTGTTTCTTTACCCTCAGGCCTTTAAGACCCCACACGCTATATCTTTAGGTAGCTGGACACCATCGGCTTTCTTCACCACATTTGCTTATGCAGCCGCTTTGTGGTCAGTGATTGTGTAGGGAAGGTGAGCATCTTAGAATGCCAATTTAATAGAACAGTGTTATTGCAATGAGGGAGTCCTTGAGCGGAGGCCCTATGTCCATCTGCTACCTTAATACTAAATCTATAAACATATGGACATAGATCTATTTCCCCATGCCCCTTTGTAAATATATGTACATATGTACATGCCTTTATTTAGACGTCTATAACTGGCCCTTGCTTCCCAGCTCACTCTTCTATACTCTTTGATTTTCCTCTTGTGCCCACTGCCATGCTCAACCTTCCTTTGGGTTTCAGTAATTCCTCTTGGTTACATTACCTTTGATCATGCCCTACCAGGCCTCCTACATCCCCCTCACTACCGTTTTCCATCACTTGTTGTACCCTTGTCTCTGGGTTTCTTTACACCACTTCCTTTCCCCCCACCGTGCTCACTCCCATGCCCAATGGAAAGGGCCGGTCACATGTTTACTCCTCCAGATTGTTCATCCAGCCTCTCTTAATTAGACAGACCTGTAAAGGTAATAACATGCACAAAACAAGACTGAGCTAAACCAAGCAGCAAAAAGAAAAAAAAAACAAACAAAAATGAAAACAAAACCCAACCCAAATCCAATGACACTAAAAGACAACAACACTAACCAGAAAGAAAAGTACAAGGACTGTGTGGTGAACTTTAGGAGTGTTTTCCAGTCCAGTCTGTGGGGGCACCGAACCCTGACCACAAAGTCCACCTTTGGCATTCCCCGGGGACTTTGATGCTCCGTTTTCTTACTCTTCCGCTGCACTCTCTTAGTGTCATGCATCGAAGTGGCAGGATCAGTTCGGGCGCAGTTCCCACACTGTGTGTCCAGTGTTGTCCCCTCTAAGGCTAAGGGTCTTTGAGGGACGTTTCTCATCGTGGGGCTGCCCATGTGGTCTTCTCTGTGGATTGGCTTCTCTGATTGGGAACATCATCCTCAAGGTGTATTGGGCCAGGATGTGCTCCATTCTCCCCTCCTCCCCCTTGTTCTGCCCTGTGTTCCCTGATCAGATATGTCCCTCTCCGCGAGCTGCAGATCCGGTGCCATCCTGTGAAATACAATCTTTTGGGGCTGCAAGGATGTGGGGGGGTGGGTATCAGCTCAGATCTTTTGAGAGTCCAGGAGATATTGACTTCTCGATGGGCACAGTTCTGTGGGGCACCGTGCTCTTGGTCCAGACGCTGGTTGTGAATATGACTTTGTTGTTAACCAGTTGTGTGTCTCTGGGTCAACTCCCGTGTGTTTTTGAGTGAGTTTTCTAATCTGCTAAGTAAATGTACAGGATTATCCAGACTCCCATGTCAGCAAGTTATCGAGAGGGGTTAATCAGAGACTGTTTCATATAGTGTGTACCTGCGCGCCGCATTCTAGACCTGCGATGGCAATTATGAGCTCAGGATAGAGATGGTGTCCAGCAGGTAACATACGTGGCTCCATATTGAAACAGGAAGCCCACTGTGGAGATTTGGTCCTTCCGTTGATGGCCACCGGCCACCTAGTCTTCTCCTGCTATAAGTGCTTCACTGGCTCAGCAGCTGAGCCAGAAGCCAGTGATATCATAACCAGGTGGCTAACTGGGCCAAAGGGCTGATAGATATTTGTTATTTTGTTGTCTTGGGAAACCCACCTACCCTCCATGCAAACCTTCTGGTGTGAGTTATCTGTGGAAGGAATCATAGGCTCACAGTAATTCACATCTTTCTTCTTGAAAATGTGCCCATATTCCTTTCTGAACCTGACAAGGTGGCCCCTGTGTCCACCAAGAAATTTACTGCCTGGCCTCCTACTTGGAGAGTTAGCCTGGGCTTTTGGCGGCGAAGTGAAACAGAGCCCTGACCCCTTCATTGAGCTTCTTCAAGCATTATTGTCTCTTGCTTGGGTCTTTCTACGTGCAGATGAGGCCCATCCACTCTAGTGGAGGGTCGTGCACCTCTCCTGGGGTTTTCAAGGCACTGATTTTTCCAGTGTCCTTCTTTCCTGCAGTAGGCACATTGGTCCTTCCCCATGGCTTGGCGGTGCCCACAGGTTAGTCTCTCCGTGAGTGGGCCATGCTCTCCTTTTCCTGAGTCTCTGGGGTATCTCATGGCAATTACGATTATTTTAGCTAGCTTCTTTGTCTCTGTCGTGCTAGGGTCATCTCTGTTGTTATACACTCAATGAGCCACTTGTACCAAATCGCTAAGATTTTTCCCTTCAAACCCTTCCCACTTTTTGTCATGTCTGAGGCAGACTGACTGAGTAATAAAGGCAATACTTATTGCCCTCCTGTTTTCAGTGCCTCCGGGCCGTTAGGGGTATAAAGCCCGTAGGCTTCCCTCAGCCACTCTAGAAAGGCAGGCGGATATTCTCTTATAGGAACCTGAAAATTCTCACTGACCTTAGATAAATTCATAGGTTTCCTAGCTCTTCTGCAGAGGGTCATGTAAGAGCAATGGTTGATACCTGGTAAAGTCCTCTGGGCCTTGCTAGGAATTGAGATCCCACATTGTTGGTGTAGTGGCCAAAAGAGTTTCTCTCAAGTGGGGAGTGCCCGCTCGCTGACCATCAGGTTCACTGACTGCTTACTGGGCCTCTGTCTGGAAGGGCTACCCTCCTCCGTTTTGAACAGCACCTGGAGAAGTTGTTGGCAAGCATTCCAGGTGGGCTGATGAGTATGGAAGTCATACCAGTACTAGTGTGTGTGGGGGGCTGCTTGCTAAGGGTGGGGGTGAGTTTGGGGGGCCGGTGGGGGAGGGAGTGACTCAATAAGGGCCTGTTAGAAGTTTTCTATTTCTGGACCCTAGAAACCTTATAGGGCGGGGGTTGAAAGAAAGGGTTTGAAGCCAGCTCTCCCACTCCCAGAGTTCTCCTGCAAAATGGGATAAAGCCGATTATGGGAGAGTGATGGGGAGGGGAGGGGAGGGGAGGGGTGGGGGAGTGATGGGGGAGGGGAGGGGTGAGGGAGGGGAGGGGTGGGGGAGGGTGATGGGGAGGGATGGCCTCCACCTATGTGGTTTTGGGAACTTGGACCGTTTGTTTTTCCGGTCCTTCCATGTTTCCTGAAACCTTGGAAACAAGGGCCCTTTCTTTGTGGGAGGGAGTAAGTCTTTTATATTTGCAGGCTTCTTAGTGGCAATGTCAGCCCACACTTGAAGTAACAGGATCAGATCGGGATATCCTGGTTCCCCTTAACCATAACTATGAACTCTTAGTAACAGGGGATGGGAAAACTAGTCTTGCGTGGGTCAATCAGGGACTCCTTCTGCCCCATCACTTTTAAACAAATTGTAGAGTCTCCAAGCTTTTGGGTTGAAACCACATCCTCTTGGTGAATGCCGAGAGCAGGGGTCCTCAAACTACAACCTGTGGGCCACATGCAGACAGCCGAGGACGTTGATCCTTTCTGCCGGGTGTATGTGCCCCATTTATTTTTTTTTTGAACTTCAAATCAAGATGTGCAGTGTGCACATGAATTTGTTCGTAATATTTGTTTTTTTAAACTATAGTCTTTCCTTCAAAAGGCCTGAGGGATAGTGAACTGGCCCCTGGGTAAACAGTTTAAGGACCCCTGCCCTAAGGTATCCTGGACTTAGGGGTTATTAATCTCCCAGCCCTGAAACATCCCTGAACATTCTACCCGTTGTAGGAGGCACCATGGGAATTTGGACCCCGGGTAATTTACAAGCCTTTACTCCAATTGAACCTAAGAAAATTCAAAATGACTTAGGCAGTTACTCTATTTTGGTCACTTTTGACTCGTCCTGCACTAGCCCATTATTTCCATTTAACTCTATAACGCGAAGCATGATGTTTTCATAACATTAAAAAATGTATATATTAATACATATATTTATATTTATAACTATGAAAGTCCACAACAAAAAGAAAATTTTTTCCCAAAATTAAAATTGAAGCGTTATAGGGTTAAAAAGAAGGATGGGTCTTATCAGCGGGTCCAAGACCTTAGCATCATAAATGAATCAGTGATCAGACTGCACCTAGTAGTGCCCAAACCTGTGCCCTCCTAGGGGAAAGTGTGAATGCTTTTATCCCTCTTCCTGTACTTCCAATGAACAAACACACATGTCTGGTAATCCTAAGATTATTTTTGTTTCCTGTGACACTCACCTAATTTCAAGGCCACTGCCACCTCACAAGCTTAGCCTTGTCGTAGTCAAACTGTTCACCTTTTAGACCGTTTGTTTTTCTCAGAAGTTATCGGGTGATTAAAGCTTCTGAACCAAGTGTGCCAGGTCCACGACTACCATCTCCTGGACCACCTCAACCTTATCCATCCTGGATAAAGTTGCCCTCAATGGACAACCCCTCCCAGCAGTGTAGGAAGGGTATGGACCCAAAGCCCCACCTCGCCCCTTTTGCCAGCAGGAAGCAGCTAGAGATGTCGTCGCCCAGTACCCCCAAAGATTTGGGTCCATATCTCTTCAGGGGGGCAAATGTTAGGTAGCTATACTAGGGACTGGGGCATCCGTTATGCATGCCCATAGGGCCAAGATAAGAGCCCAGTTAGGAGAGGCACCCTGTGCATGCTCAGAGGTCCAGATTTCTGGCCATGAAGGGGAGGTCACCTGGGTGGTTCCTGTACCTGGATTGACCAATCTAGGCCATGTAAATTCAATTCAGCCACTGGGGTCGGCCAGACTTGCCCACCACGCCTCCCTAACGCTCATAAAACTCTCTTGAGTGCAGACCAGGCTTCTGCATGATTTCTCTCTCACTCAGGAAGGCTCTTTGGAGGCAGCTGTGCTGCACATGAGTGGCTGGTGGATACTGTTCAGATGCATGGCTTTCTGCTTGCAAGGGTTTTTGTCTCAGCTGACTGTAAGGGAGGAGGTAGTACGTCTGGATCACAGAGTATCCATGTCCACAAACGAGGCTGCTCATTCCACAGTCCTGGAAGTGCTTTATGAAAACCCTCTGCTTTGCAATGTCACTCCTTGTAGATTAGAGTGGGAGGGGCTGGGACCAAGGTATGCTGCCTCTTACTCCCAGTTGCAGGTTTCTGGATGCTGATTGTATCTCTTACAGCATCAGTTAGTGGGCTTGTTGTCTGCCTCAGGCTTTGTTCACGGAGATCCTCCAGCTATTTGGTGGTGTGTGCGCATGAGCAGAGGCTTCCTGCCAATCCCCCATGAGTAGTAGAGCTCCCATGGTGTGGACTCCATGAAAGCCTTGCCCCAGGCAGCATGCTTACAAAGGAGGGTGGGCCCTGCAGGACAGAGGACCATTCCCCCTGTGGAATGGCCTCAGAGATCCACCTCCCTCTCTGGCCAGCTGCTGGGGCTGTGGGTCCTAAGCATCATGGCTGACTCAGTAATAGACACAGGGTGAGGCGACTCCAGTAGCTGTTTTGACTGGTCTAATCCAGCCTGAGATCATCCTTGCATGAGCCCTCTGCCAAGATTATTTTTGTTTCTTTTATGATCTTTTCATTAGTGGCTCCTACAACACTAACCACAATCCATAAATACATCATCTGTTTGAAGCCCATCTGTACATTAATTGCCCTCCTTATTCACAAAATATCCACTCTCCACCCAAGCCCCTGGCCTCAGCTCCTCATTTTTCCCCCCTCAATGCCCGCCACCCATCCCTCATCAATCCTTGGAAATGTACTAATTCTTTTGTCATATTTTCACCCACCTTTCTTTTGAGGTCAATGAAGATCCTTGTAATCGGTTCCCACTTTCCATCCTGCCCTTCCTCCACCGTCCCAGTATCTCCACTCATAACACTGGTAAAGGGCCCATCCACTCTGGATCCCCCATGTTTGAAATTCCTATCGGTACTAGAATACCTTCTCTAGTTTGGCCAGATTAGTATGGTAGAACTGGGATCATGATAGTGGGGCAAGAGAAAGCATTAAGAACTAGAGGAAAGTTGTGTTTCATCTTTGCTGTCTCATACCCTATATTCTTTAATCTCCACTCTGAGATCCTTCTGTAAGGGGATGTCCAGTGCACTGCAAATAGGTTTTGGGTCTATACCCGGCAGTCCCCTCTCATTCTCCATGATAAGATTTTTTTGTTCTCATGATGCCTGTTGCCTTATCCCTTTAAAACTTTGTGATCACACAGGCTGGTATGCTTTCTCCATGTGGGCTCTGTTGCTTCAGAGCCAGATGGCTGTTTCTTTACCCTCAGGCCTTTAAGACCCCACACGCTATATCTTTAGGTAGCTGGACACCATCGGCTTTCTTCACCACATTTGCTTATGCAGCCGCTTTGTGGTCAGTGATTGTGTAGGGAAGGTGAGCATCTTAGAATGCCAATTTAATAGAACAGTGTTATTGCAATGAGGGAGTCCTTGAGCGGAGGCCCTATGTCCATCTGCTACCTTAATACTAAATCTATAAACATATGGACATAGATCTATTTCCCCATGCCCCTTTGTAAATATATGTACATATGTACATGCCTTTATTTAGACGTCTATAACTGGCCCTTGCTTCCCAGCTCACTCTTCTATACTCTTTGATTTTCCTCTTGTGCCCACTGACATGCTCAGTCTTCCTTTGGGTTTCAGTAATTCCTCTTGGTTACATTACCTTTGATCACGCCCTACCAGGCCTCCTACATCCCCCTCACTACCGTTTTCCATCACTTGTTGTACCCTTGTCTCTGGGTTTCTTTACACCACTTCCTTTCCCCCCACCGTGCTCACTCCCATGCCCAATGGAAAGGGCCGGTCACATGTTTACTCCTCCAGATTGTTCATCCAGCCTCTCTTAATTAGACAGACCTGTAAAGGTAATAACATGCACAAAACAAGACTGAGCTAAACCAAGCAGCAAAAAGAAAAAAAAACAAACAAAAATGAAAACAAAACCCAACCCAAATCCAATGACACTAAAAGAAAACAACACTAACCAGAAAGAAAAGTACAAGGACTGTGTGGTGAACTTTAGGAGTGTTTTCCAGTCCAGTCTGTGGGGGCACCGAACCCTGACCACAAAGTCCACCTTTGGCATTCCCCGGGGACTTTGATGCTCCGTTTTCTTACTCTTCCGCTGCACTCTCTTAGTGTCATGCATCGAAGTGGCAGGATCAGTTCGGGCGCAGTTCCCACACTGTGTGTCCAGTGTTGTCCCCTCTAAGGCTATGGGTCTTTGAGGGACGTTTCTCATCATGGGGCTGCCCATGTGGTCTTCTCTGTGGATTGGCTTCTCTGATTGGGAACATCATCCTCAAGGTGTATTGGGCCAGGATGTGCTCCATTCTCCCCTCCTCCCCCTTGTTCTGCCCTGTGTTCTCTGATCAGATATGTCCCTCTCCGCGAGCTGCAGATCCGGTGCCATCCTGTGAAATACAATCTTTTGGGGCTGCAAGGATGTGGGGGGGTGGGTATCAGCTCAGATCTTTTGAGAGTCCAGGAGATATTGACTGCTCGATGGGCACAGTTCTGTGGGGCACCGTGCTCTTGGTCCAGACGCTGGTTGTGAATATGACTTTGTTGTTAACCAGTTGTGTGTCTCTGGGTCAACTCCCGTGTGTTTTTGAGTGAGTTTTCTAATCTGCAAAGTAAATGTACAGGATTATCCAGACTCCCATGTCAGCAAGTTATCGAGAGGGGTTAATCAGAGACTGTTTCATATAGTGTGTACCTGCGTGCCGCATTCTAGACCTGCGATGGCAATTATGAGCTCAGGATAGAGATGGTGTCCAGCAGGTAACATACGTGGCTCCATATTGAAACAGGAAGCCCACTGTGGAGATTTGGTCCTTCCGTTGATGGCCACCGGCCACCTAGTCTTCTCCTGCTATAAGTGCTTCACTGGCTCAGCAGCTGAGCCAGAAGCCAGTGATATCATAACCAGGTGGCTAACTGGGCCAAAGGGCTGATAGATATTTGTTATTTTGTTGTCTTGGGAAACCCACCTACCCTCCATGCAAACCTTCTGGTGTGAGTTATCTGTGGAAGGAATCATAGGCTCACAGTAATTCACATCTTTCTTCTTGAAAATGTGCCCATATTCCTTTCTGAACCTGACAAGGTGGCCCCTGTGTCCACCAAGAAATTTACTGCCTGGCCTCCTACTTGGAGAGTTAGCCTGGGCTTTTGGCGGCGAAGTGAAACAGAGCCCTGACCCCTTCATTGAGCTTCTTCAAGCATTATTGTCTCTTGCTTGGGTCTTTCTACGTGCAGATGAGGCCCATCCACTCTAGTGGAGGGTCGTGCACCTCTCCTGGGGTTTTCAAGGCAATGATTTTTCCAGTGTCCTTCTTTCCTGCAGTAGGCACATTGGTCCTTCCCCATGGCTTGGCGGTGCCCACAGGTTAGTCTCTCCGTGAGTGGGCCATGCTCTCCTTTTCCTGAGTCTCTGGGGTATCTCATGGCAATTACGATTATTTTAGCTAGCTTCTTTGTCTCTGTCGTGCTAGGGTCATCTCTGTTGTTATACACTCAATGAGCCACTTGTACCAAATCGCTAAGATTTTTCCCTTCAAACCCTTCCCACTTCTTTGTCATGTCTGAGGCAGACTGACTGAGTAATAAAGGCAATACTTATTGCCCTCCTGTTTTCAGTGCCTCCGGGCCGTTAGGGGTATAAAGCCCGTAGGCTCCCCTCAGCCACTCTAGAAAGGCAGGCGGATATTCTCTTATAGGAACCTGAAAATTCTCACTGACCTTAGATAAATTCATAGGTTTCCTAGCTCTTCTGCAGAGGGTCATGTAAGAGCAATGGTTGATACCTGGTAAAGTCCTCTGGGCCTTGCTAGGAATTGAGATCCCACATTGTTGGTGTAGTGGCCAAAAGAGTTTCTCTCAAGTGGGGAGTGCCCGCTCGCTGACCATCAGGTTCACTGACTGCTTACTGGGCCTCTGTCTGGAAGGGCTACCCTCCTCCGTTGTGAACAGCACCTGGAGAAGTTGTTGGCAAGCATTCCAGGTGGGCTGATGAGTATGGAAGTCATACCAGTACTAGTGTGTGTTGGGGGCTGCTTGTTAGGGGTGGGGGTGAGTTTGGGGGGCCGTTGGGGGAGGGAGTGACTCAATAAGGGCCTGTTAGAAGTTTTCTATTTCTGGACCCTAGAAACCTTATAGGGCGGGGGTTGAAAGAAAGGGTTTGAAGCCAGCTCTCCCACTCCCAGAGTTCTCCTGCAAAATGGGATAAAGCCGATTAGGGGAGAGTGATGGGGAGGGGAGGGATGAGGGAGGGGAGGGGTGGGGGAGGGTGATGGGGAGGGATGGCCTCCACCTATGTGGTTTTGGGAACTTGGACCGTTTGTTTTTCTGGTCCTTCCATGTTTCCTGAAACCTTGGAAACAAGGACCCTTCCTTTGCGGGAGGGAGTAAGTCTTTTATATTTGCAGGCTTCTTAGTGGCAATGTCAGCCCACACTTGAAGTAACGGGATCAGATCGGGATATCCTGGTTCCCTTTAACCATAACTATGAACTCTTAGTAATAGGGGATGGGAAAACTAGTCTTGCGTGGGTCAATCAGGGACTCCTTCTGCCCCATCACTTTTAAACAAATTGTAGAGTCTCCAAGCTTTTGGGTTGCAACCACATCCTCTTGGTGAATGCCGAGAGCAAGGGTCCTCAAACTACAACCTGTGGGCCACATGCAGACAGCCGAGGACGTTGATCCTTTCTGCCGGGTGTATGTGCCCCATTTATTTTTTTTTTTGAACTTCAAATCAAGATGTGCAGTGTGCACATGAATTTGTTCGTAATATTTGTTTTTTTAAACTATAGTCTTTCCTTCAAAAGGCCTGAGGGATAGTGAACTGGCCCCCAGGGTAAACAGTTTAAGGACCCCTGCCCTAAGGTATCCTGGACTTAGGGGTTATTAATCTCCCAGCCCTGAAACATCCCTGAACATTCTACCCGTTGTAGGAGGCACCATGGGAATTTGGAGCCCGGGTAATTTACAAGCCTTTACTCCAATTGAACCCAAGAAAATTCAAAATGGCTTAGGCAGTTACTCTATTTTGGTCACTTTTGACTCGTCCTGCACTAGCCCATTATTTCCATTTAACTCTATAACGCGAAGCATGATGTTTTCATAACATTAAAAAATGTATATATTAATACATATATATATTTATAATTATGAAAGTCCACAACAAAAAGAAAATTTTTCCCAAAATTAAAATTGAAGCGTTATAGGGTTAAAAAGAAGGATGGGTCTTATCAGCGGGTCCAAGACCTTAGCATCATAAATGAATCAGTGATCCGACTGCACCTAGTAGTGCCCAAACCTGTGCCCTCCTAGGGGAAAGTGTGAATGCTTTTATCCCTCTTCCTGTACTTCCAATGAACAAACACACATGTCTGGTAATCCTAAGATTATTTTTGTTTCCTGTGACACTCACCTAATTTCAAGGCCACTGCCACCTCACAAGCTTAGCCTTGTCGTAGTCAAACTGTTCACCTTTTAGACCGTTTGTTTTTCTCAGAAGTTATCGGGTGATTAAAGCTTCTGAACCAAGTGTGCCAGGTCCACGACTACCATCTCCTGGACCACCTCAACCTTATCCATCCTGGATAAAGTTGCCCTCAATGGACAACCCCTCCCAGCAGTGTAGGAAGGGTATGGACCCAAAACCCCACCTCGCCCCTTTTGCCAGCAGGAAGCAGCTAGAGATGTCGTCGCCCAGTACCCCCAAAGATTTGGGTCCATATCTCTTCAGGGGGGCAAATGTTAGGTAGCTATACTAGGGACTGGGGCATCCGTTATGCATGCCCATAGGGCCAAGATAAGAGCCCAGTTAGGAGAGGCACCCTGTGCATGCTCAGAGGTCCAGATTTCTGGCCATGAAGTGGAGGTCACCTGCGTGGTTCCTGTACCTGGATTGACCAATCTAGGCCATGTAAATTCAATTCAGCCACTGGGGTCGGCCAGACTTGCCCACCACGCCTCCCTAACGCTCATAAAACTCTCTTGAGTGCAAACCAGGCTTCTGCATGATTTCTCTCTCACTCAGGAAGGCTCTTTGGAGGCAGCTGTGCTGCACATGAGTGGCTGGTGGATACTGTTCAGATGCATGGCTTTCTGCTTGCAAGGGTTTTTGTCTCAGCTGACTGTAAGGGAGGAGGTAGTACGTCTGGATCACAGAGTATCCATGTCCACAAACGAGGCTGCTCATTCCACAGTCCTGGAAGTGCTTTATGAAAACCCTCTGCTTTGCAATGTCACTCCTTGTAGATTAGAGTGGGAGGGGCTGGGACCAAGGTATGCTGCCTCTTACTCCCAGTTGCAGGTTTCTGGATGCTGATTGTATCTCTTACAGCATCAGTTAGTGGGCTTGTTGTCTGCCTCAGGCTTTGTTCACGGAGATCCTCCAGCTATTTGGTGGTGTGTGCGCATGAGCAGAGGCTTCCTGCCAATCCCCCATGAGTAGTAGAGCTCCCATGGTGTGGACTCCATGAAAGCCTTGCCCCAGGCAGCATGCTTACAAAGGAGGGTGGGCCCTGCAGGACAGAGGACCATTCCCCCTGTGGAATGGCCTCAGAGATCCACCTCCCTCTCTGGCCAGCTGCTGGGGCTGTGGGTCCTAAGCATCATGGCTGACTCAGTAATAGACACAGGGTGAGGCGACTCCAGTAGCTGTTTTGACTGGTCTAATCCAGCCTGAGATCATCCTTGCATGAGCCCTCTGCCAAGATTATTTTTGTTTCTTTTATGATCTTTTCATTAGTGGCTCCTACAACACTAACCACAATCCATAAATACATCATCTGTTTGAAGCCCATCTGTACATTAATTGCCCTCCTTATTCACAAAATATCCACTCTCCACCCAAGCCCCTGGCCTCAGCTCCTCATTTTTCCCCCCTCAATGCCCGCCACCCATCCCTCATCAATCCTTGGAAATGTACTAATTCTTTTGTCATATTTTCACCCACCTTTCTTTTGAGGTCAATGAAGATCCTTGTAATCGGTTCCCACTTTCCATCCTGCCCTTCCTCCACCCTTCCAGTATCTCCATTCATAACACTGGTAAAGGGCCCATCCACTCTGGATTCCCCATGTTTGAAATTCCTATCGGTACTAGAATACCTTCTCTAGTTTGGCCAGATTAGTATGGTAGAACTGGGATCATGATAGTGGGGCAAGAGAAAGCATTAAGAACTAGAGGAAAGTTGTGTTTCATCTTTGCTGTCTCATACCCTGTATTCTTTAATCTCCACTCTGAGATCCTTCTGTAAGGGGATGTCCAGTGCACTGCAAATAGGTTTTGGGTCTATACCCGGCAGTCCCCTCTCATTCTCCATGATAAGATTTTTTTGTTCTCATGATGCCTGTTGCCTTATCCCTTTAAAACTTTGTGATCACACAGGCTGGTATGCTTTCTCCATGTGGGCTCTGTTGCTTCAGAGCCAGATGGCTGTTTCTTTACCCTCAGGCCTTTAAGACCCCACACGCTATATCTTTAGGTAGCTGGACACCATCGGCTTTCTTCACCACATTTGCTTATGCAGCCGCTTTGTGGTCAGTGATTGTGTAGGGAAGGTGAGCATCTTAGAATGCCAATTTAATAGAACAGTGTTATTGCAATGAGGGAGTCCTTGAGCGGAGGCCCTATGTTCATCTGCTACCTTAATACTAAATCTATAAACATATGGACATAGATCTATTTCCCCATGCCCCTTTGTAAATATATGTACATATGTACATGCCTTTATTTAGACGTCTATAACTGGCCCTTGCTTCCCAGCTCACTCTTCTATACTCTTTGATTTTCCTCTTGTGCCAACTGACATGCTCAGTCTTCCTTTGGGTTTCAGTAATTCCTCTTGGTTACATTACCTTTGATCACGCCCTACCAGGCCTCCTACATCCCCCTCACTACCGTTTTCCATCACTTGTTGTACCCTTGTCTCTGGGTTTCTTTACACCACTTCCTTTCCCCCCACCGTGCTCACTCCCATGCCCAATGGAAAGGGCCGGTCACATGTTTACTCCTCCAGATTGTTCATCCAGCCTCTCTTAATTAGACAGACCTGTAAAGGTAATAACATGCACAAAACAAGACTGAGCTAAACCAAGCAGCAAAAAGAAAAAAAAAACAAACAAAAATGAAAACAAAACCCAACCCAAATCCAATGACACTAAAAGACAACAACACTAACCAGAAAGAAAAGTACAAGGACTGTGTGGTGAACTTTAGGAGTGTTTTCCAGTCCAGTCTGTGGGGGCACCGAACCCTGACCACAAAGTCCACCTTTGGCATTCCCCGGGGACTTTGATGCTCCGTTTTCTTACTCTTCCGCTGCACTCTCTTAGTGTCATGCATCGAAGTGGCAGGATCAGTTCGGGCGCAGTTCCCACACTGTGTGTCCAGTGTTGTCCCCTCTAAGGCTATGGGTCTTTGAGGGACGTTTCTCATCATGGGGCTGCCCATGTGGTCTTCTCTGTGGATTGGCTTCTCTGATTGGGAACATCATCCTCAAGGTGTATTGGGCCAGGATGTGCTCCATTCTCCCCTCCTCCCCCTTGTTCTGCCCTGTGTTCTCTGATCAGATATGTCCCTCTCCGCGAGCTGCAGATCCGGTGCCATCCTGTGAAATACAATCTTTTGGGGCTGCAAGGATGTGGGGGGGGGGGGTGGGTATCAGCTCAGATCTTTTGAGAGTCCAGGAGATATTGACTGCTCGATGGGCACAGTTCTGTGGGGCACCGTGCTCTTGGTCCAGACGCTGGTTGTGAATATGACTTTGTTGTTAACCAGTTGTGTGTCTCTGGGTCAACTCCCGTGTGTTTTTGAGTGAGTTTTCTAATCTGCAAAGTAAATGTACAGGATTATCCAGACTCCCATGTCAGCAAGTTATCGAGAGGGGTTAATCAGAGACTGTTTCATATAGTGTGTACCTGCGTGCCGCATTCTAGACCTGCGATGGCAATTATGAGCTCAGGATAGAGATGGTGTCCAGCAGGTAACATACGTGGCTCCATATTGAAACAGGAAGCCCACTGTGGAGATTTGGTCCTTCCGTTGATGGCCACTGGCCACCTAGTCTTCTCCTGCTATAAGTGCTTCACTGGCTCAGCAGCTGAGCCAGAAGCCAGTGATATCATAACCAGGTGGCTAACTGGGCCAAAGGGCTGATAGATATTTGTTATTTTGTTGTCTTGGGAAACCCACCTACCCTCCATGCAAACCTTCTGGTGTGAGTTATCTGTGGAAGGAATCATAGGCTCACAGTAATTCACATCTTTCTTCTTGAAAATGTGCCCATATTCCTTTCTGAACCTGACAAGGTGGCCCCTGTGTCCACCAAGAAATTTACTGCCTGGCCTCCTACTTGGAGAGTTAGCCTGGGCTTTTGGCGGCGAAGTGAAACAGAGCCCTGACCCCTTCATTGAGCTTCTTCAAGCATTATTGTCTCTTGCTTGGGTCTTTCTACGTGCAGATGAGGCCCATCCACTCTAGTGGAGGGTCGTGCACCTCTCCTGGGGTTTTCAAGGCAATGATTTTTCCAGTGTCCTTCTTTCCTGCAGTAGGCACATTGGTCCTTCCCCATGGCTTGGCGGTGCCCACAGGTTAGTCTCTCCGTGAGTGGGCCATGCTCTCCTTTTCCTGAGTCTCTGGGGTATCTCATGGCAATTACGATTATTTTAGCTAGCTTCTTTGTCTCTGTCGTGCTAGGGTCATCTCTGTTGTTATACACTCAATGAGCCACTTATACCAAATCGCTAAGATTTTTCCCTTCAAACCCTTCCCACTTCTTTGTCATGTCTGAGGCAGACTGACTGAGTAATAAAGGCAATACTTATTGCCCTCCTGTTTTCAGTGCCTCCGGGCCGTTAGGGGTATAAAGCCCGTAGGCTTCCCTCAGCCACTCTAGAAAGGCAGGCGGATATTCTCTTATAGGAACCTGAAAATTCTCACTGACCTTAGATAAATTCATAGGTTTCCTAGCTCTTCTGCAGAGGGTCATGTAAGAGCAATGGTTGATACCTGGTAAAGTCCTCTGGGCCTTGCTAGGAATTGAGATCCCACATTGTTGGTGTAGTGGCCAAAAGAGTTTCTCTCAAGTGGGGAGTGCCCGCTCGCTGACCATCAGGTTCACTGACTGCTTACTGGGCCTCTGTCTGGAAGGGCTACCCTCCTCCGTTGTGAACAGCACCTGGAGAAGTTGTTGGCAAGCATTCCAGGTGGGCTGATGAGTATGGAAGTCATACCAGTACTAGTGTGTGTGGGGGGATGCTTGTAAGGGGTGGGGGTGAGTTTGGGGGGTCGGTGGGGGAGGGAGTGACTCAATAAGGGCCTGTTAGAAGTTTTCTATTTCTGGACCCTAGAAACCTTATAGGGCGGGGGTTGAAAGAAAGGGTTTGAAGCCAGCTCTCCCACTCCCAGAGTTCTCCTGCAAAATGGGATAAAGCCGATTAGGGGAGAGTGATGGGGAGGGGAGGGGAGGGGAGGGGTGGGGGAGTGATGGGTGAGGGGAGGGGTGAGGGAGGGGAGGGGTGGGGGAGGGTGATGGGGAGGGATGGCCTCCACCTATGTGGTTTTGGGAACTTGGACCGTTTGTTTTTCCGGTCCTTCCATGTTTCCTGAAACCTTGGAAACAAGGGCCCTTTCTTTGTGGGAGGGAGTAAGTCTTTTATATTTGCAGGCTTCTTAGTGGCAATGTCAGCCCACACTTGAAGTAACGGGATCAGATCGGGATATCCTGGTTCCCTTTAACCATAACTATGAACTCTTAGTAACAGGGGATGGGAAAACTAGTCTTGCGTGGGTCAATCAGGGACTCCTTCTGCCCCATCACTTTTAAACAAATTGTAGAGTCTCCAAGCTTTTGGGTTGAAACCACATCCTCTTGGTGAATGCCGAGGGAAGGGGTCCTCAAACTACAACCTGTGGGCCACATGCAGACAGCCGAGGACGTTGATCCTTTCTGCCGGGTGTATGTGCCCCATTTATTTTTTTTTTTTGAACTTCAAATCAAGATGTGCAGTGTGCACATGAATTTGTTCGTAATATTTGTTTTTTTAAACTATAGTCTTTCCTTCAAAAGGCCTGAGGGATAGTGAACTGGCCCCCTGGGTAAACAGTTTAAGGACCCCTGCCCTAAGGTATCCTGGACTTAGGGGTTATTAATCTCCCAGCCCTGAAACATCCCTGAACATTCTACCCGTTGTAGGAGGCACCATGGGAATTTGGACCCCGGGTAATTTACAAGCCTTTACTCCAATTGAACCCAAGAAAATTCAAAATGACTTAGGCAGTTACTCTATTTTGGTCACTTTTGACTCATCCTGCACTAGCCCATTATTTCCATTTAACTCTATAACACGAAGCATGATGTTTTCATAACATTAAAAAATGTATATATTAATACATATATATATTTATAACTATGAAAGTCCACAACAAAAAGAAAATTTTTTCCCAAAATTAAAATTGAAGCGTTATAGTGTTAAAAAGAAGGATGGGTCTTATCAGCGGGTCCAAGACCTTAGCATCATAAATGAATCAGTGATCAGACTGCACCTAGTAGTGCCCAAACCTGTGCCCTCCTAGGGGAAAGTGTGAATGCTTTTATCCCTCTTCCTGTACTTCCAATGAACAAACACACATGTCTGGTAATCCTAAGATTATTTTTGTTTCCTGTGACACTCACCTAATTTCAAGGCCACTGCCACCTCACAAGCTTAGCCTTGTCGTAGTCAAACTGTTCACCTTTTAGACCGTTTGTTTTTCTCAGAAGTTATCGGGTGATTAAAGCTTCTGAACCAAGTGTGCCAGGTCCACGACTACCATCTCCTGGACCACCTCAACCTTATCCATCCTGGATAAAGTTGCCCTCAATGGACAACCCCTCCCAGCAGTGTAGGAAGGGTATGGACCCAAAGCCCCACCTCGCCCCTTTTGCCAGCAGGAAGCAGCTAGAGATGTCGTCGCCCAGTACCCCCAAAGATTTGGGTCCATATCTCTTCAGGGGGGCAAATGTTAGGTAGCTATACTAGGGACTGGGGCATCCGTTATGCATGCCCATAGGGCCAAGATAAGAGCCCAGTTAGGAGAGGCACCCTGTGCATGCTCAGAGGTCCAGATTTCTGGCCATGAAGGGGAGGTCACCTGGGTGGTTCCTGTACCTGGATTGACCAATCTAGGCCATGTAAATTCAATTCAGCCACTGGGGTCGGCCAGACTTGCCCACCACGCCTCCCTACGCTCATAAAACTCTCTTGAGTGCAGACCAGGCTTCTGCATGATTTCTCTCTCACTCAGGAAGGCTCTTTGGAGGCAGCTGTGCTGCACATGAGTGGCTGGTGGATACTGTTCAGATGCATGGCTTTCTGCTTGCAAGGGTTTTTGTCTCAGCTGACTGTAAGGGAGGAGGTAGTACGTCTGGATCACAGAGTATCCATGTCCACAAACGAGGCTGCTCATTCCACAGTCCTGGAAGTGCTTTATGAAAACCCTCTGCTTTGCAATGTCACTCCTTGTAGATTAGAGTGGGAGGGGCTGGGACCAAGGTATGCTGCCTCTTACTCCCAGTTGCAGGTTTCTGGATGCTGATTGTATCTCTTACAGCATCAGTTAGTGGGCTTGTTGTCTGCCTCAGGCTTTGTTCACGGAGATCCTCCAGCTATTTGGTGGTGTGTGCGCATGAGCAGAGGCTTCCTGCCAATCCCCCATGAGTAGTAGAGCTCCCATGGTGTGGACTCCATGAAAGCCTTGCCCCAGGCAGCATGCTTACAAAGGAGGGTGGGCCCTGCAGGACAGAGGACCATTCCCCCTGTGGAATGGCCTCAGAGATCCACCTCCCTCTCTGGCCAGCTGCTGGGGCTGTGGGTCCTAAGCATCATGGCTGACTCAGTAATAGACACAGGGTGAGGCGACTCCAGTAGCTGTTTTGACTGGTCTAATCCAGCCTGAGATCATCCTTGCATGAGCCCTCTGCCAAGATTATTTTTGTTTCTTTTATGATCTTTTCATTAGTGGCTCCTACCACACTAACCACAATCCATAAATACATCATCTGTTTGAAGCCCATCTGTACATTAATTGCCCTCCTTATTCACAAAATATCCACTCTCCACCCAAGCCCCTGGCCTCAGCTCCTCATTTTCCCCCCCTCAATGCCCGCCACCCATCCCTCATCAATCCTTGGAAATGTACTAATTCTTTTGTCATATTTTCACCCTCCTTTCTTTTGAGTTCAATGAAGATCCTTGTAATCGGTTCCCACTTTCCATCCTGCCCTTCCTCCACCCTCCCAGTATCTCCACTCATAACACTGGTAAACGGCCCATCCACTCTGGATTCCCCGTGTTTGAAATTCCTATCGGTACTAGAATACCTTCTCTAGTTTGGCCAGATTAGTATGGTAGAACTGGGATCATGATAGTGGGGCAAGAGAAAGCATTAAGAACTAGAGGAAAGTTGTGTTTTTCTTTGCTGTCTCATACCCTGTATTCTTTAATCTCCACTCTGAGATCCTTCTGTAAGGGGATGTCCAGTGCACTGCAAATAGGTTTTGGGTCTATACCCGGCAGTCCCCTCTCATTCTCCATGATAAGATTTTTTTGTTCTCATGATGCCTGTTGCCTTATCCCTTTAAAACTTTGTGATCACACAGGCTGGTATGCTTTCTCCATGTGGGCTCTGTTGCTTCAGAGCCAGATGGCTGTTTCTTTACCCTCAGGCCTTTAAGACCCCACACGCTATATCTTTAGGTAGCTGGACACCATCGGCTTTCTTCACCACATTTGCTTATGCAGCCGCTTTGTGGTCAGTGATTGTGTAGGGAAGGTGAGCATCTTAGAATGCCAATTTAATAGAACAGTGTTATTGCAATGAGGGAGTCCTTGAGCGGAGGCCCTATGTCCATCTGCTACCTTAATACTAAATCTATAAACATATGGACATAGATCTATTTCCCCATGCCCCTTTGTAAATATATGTACATATGTACATGCCTTTATTTAGACGTCTATAACTGGCCCTTGCTTCCCAGCTCACTCTTCTATACTCTTTGATTTTCCTCTTGTGCCCACTAACATGCTCAGTCTTCCTTTGGGTTTCAGTAATTCCTCTTGGTTACATTACCTTTGATCACGCCCTACCAGGCCTCCTACATCCCCCTCACTACCGTTTTCCATCACTTGTTGTACCCTTGTCTCTGGGTTTCTTTACAGCACTTCCTTTCCCCCCACCGTGCTCACTCCCATGCCCAATGGAAAGGGCCGGTCACATGTTTACTCCTCCAGATTGTTCATCCAGCCTCTCTTAATTAGACAGACCTGTAAAGGTAATAACATGCACAAAACAAGACTGAGCTAAACCAAGCAGCAAAAAGAAAAAAAAAACAAACAAAAATGAAAACAAAACCCAACCCAAATCCAATGACACTAAAAGAAAACAACACTAACCAGAAAGAAAAGTACAAGGACTGTGTGGTGAACTTTAGGAGTGTTTTCCAGTCCAGTCTGTGGGGGCACCGAACCCTGACCACAAAGTCCACCTTTGGCATTCCCCGGGGACTTTGATGCTCCGTTTTCTTACTCTTCCGCTGCACTCTCTTAGTGTCATGCATCGAAGTGGCAGGATCAGTTCGGGCGCAGTTCCCACACTGTGTGTCCAGTGTTGTCCCCTCTAAGGCTATGGGTCTTTGAGGGACGTTTCTCATCGTGGGGCTGCCCATGTGGTCTTCTCTGTGGATTGGCTTCTCTGATTGGGAACATCATCCTCAAGGTGTATTGGGCCAGGATGTGCTCCATTCTCCCCTCCTCCCCCTTGTTCTGCCCTGTGTTCTCTGATCAGATATGTCCCTCTCCGCGAGCTGCAGATCCGGTGCCATCCTGTGAAATACAATCTTTTGGGGCTGCAAGGATGTGGGGGGGTGGGTATCAGCTCAGATCTTTTGAGAGTCCAGGAGATATTGACTGCTCGATGGGCACAGTTCTGTGGGGCACCGTGCTCTTGGTCCAGACGCTGGTTGTGAATATGACTTTGTTGTTAACCAGTTGTGTGTCTCTGGGTCAACTCCCGTGTGTTTTTGAGTGAGTTTTCTAATCTGCAAAGTAAATGTACAGGATTATCCAGATTCCCATGTCAGCAAGTTATCGAGAGGGGTTAATCAGAGACTGTTTCATATAGTGTGTACCTGCGCGCCGCATTCTAGACCTGCGATGGCAATTATGAGCTCAGGATAGAGATGGTGTCCAGCAGGTAACATACGTGGCTCCATATTGAAACAGGAAGCCCACTGTGGAGATTTGGTCCTTCCGTTGATGGCCACTGGCCACCTAGTCTTTTCCTGCTATAACTGCTTCACTGGCTCAGCAGCTGAGCCAGAAGCCAGTGATATCATAACCAGGTGGCTAACTGGGCCAAAGGGCTGATAGATATTTGTTATTTTGTTGTCTTGGGAAACCCACCTACCCTCCATGCAAACCTTCTGGTGTGAGTTATCTGTGGAAGGAATCATAGGCTCACAGTAATTCACATCTTTCTTCTTGAAAATGTGCCCATATTCCTTTCTGAACCTGACAAGGTGGCCCCTGTGTCCACCAAGAAATTTACTGCCTGGCCTCCTACTTGGAGAGTTAGCCTGGGCTTTTGGCGGCGAAGTGAAACAGAGCCCTGACCCCTTCATTGAGCTTCTTCAAGCATTATTGTCTCTTGCTTGGGTCTTTCTACGTGCAGATGAGGCCCATCCACTCTAGTGGAGGGTCGTGCACCTCTCCTGGGGTTTTCAAGGCAATGATTTTTCCAGTGTCCTTCTTTCCTGCAGTAGGCACATTGGTCCTTCCCCATGGCTTGGCGGTGCCCACAGGTTAGTCTCTCCGTGAGTGGGCCATGCTCTCCTTTTCCTGAGTCTCTGGGGTATCTCATGGCAATTACGATTATTTTAGCTAGCTTCTTTGTCTCTCTCGTGCTAGGGTCATCTCTGTTGTTATACACTCAATGAGCCACTTATACCAAATCGCTAAGATTTTTCCCTTCAAACCCTTCCCACTTCTTTGTCATGTCTGAGGCAGACTGACTGAGTAATAAAGGCAATACTTATTGCCCTCCTGTTTTCAGTGCCTCCGGGCCGTTAGGGGTATAAAGCCCGTAGGCTTCCCTCAGCCACTCTAGAAAGGCAGGCGGATATTCTCTTATAGGAACCTGAAAATTCTCACTGACCTTAGATAAATTCATAGGTTTCCTAGCTCTTCTGCAGAGGGTCATGTAAGAGCAATGGTTGATACCTGGTAAAGTCCTCTGGGCCTTGCTAGGAATTGAGATCCCACATTGTTGGTGTAGTGGCCAAAAGAGTTTCTCTCAAGTGGGGAGTGCCCGCTCGCTGACCATCAGGTTCACTGACTGCTTACTGGGCCTCTGTCTGGAAGGGCTACCCTCCTCCGTTGTGAACAGCACCTGGAGAAGTTGTTGGCAAGCATTCCAGGTGGGCTGATGAGTATGGAAGTCATACCAGTACTAGTGTGTGTGGGGGGATGCTTGTAAGGGGTGGGGGTGAGTTTGGGGGGTCGGTGGGGGAGGGAGTGACTCAATAAGGGCCTGTTAGAAGTTTTCTATTTCTGGACCCTAGAAACCTTATAGGGCGGGGGTTGAAAGAAAGGGTTTGAAGCCAGCTCTCCCACTCCCAGAGTTCTCCTGCAAAATGGGATAAAGCCGATTAGGGGAGAGTGATGGGGAGGGGAGGGGAGGGGAGGGGTGGGGGAGTGATGGGGGAGGGGAGGGGTGAGGGAGGGGAGGGGTGGGGGAGGGTGATGGGGAGGGATGGCCTCCACCTATGTGGTTTTGGGAACTTGGACCGTTTGTTTTTCCGGTCCTTCCATGTTTCCTGAAACCTTGGAAACAAGGGCCCTTTCTTTGTGGGAGGGAGTAAGTCTTTTATATTTGCAGGCTTCTTAGTGGCAATGTCAGCCCACACTTGAAGTAACGGGATCAGATCGGGATATCCTGGTTCCCTTTAACCATAACTATGAACTCTTAGTAATAGGGGATGGGAAAACTAGTCTTGCGTGGGTCAATCAGGGACTCCTTCTGCCCCATCACTTTTAAACAAATTGTAGAGTCTCCAAGCTTTTGGGTTGAAACCACATCCTCTTGGTGAATGCCGAGGGCAGGGGTCCTCAAACTACAACCTGTGGGCCACATGCAGACAGCCGAGGACGTTGATCCTTTCTGCCGGGTGTATGTGCCCCATTTATTTTTTTTTTGAACTTCAAATCAAGATGTGCAGTGTGCACATGAATTTGTTCGTAATATTTGTTTTTTTAAACTATAGTCTTTCCTTCAAAAGGCCTGAGGGATAGTGAACTGGCCCCCTGGGTAAACAGTTTAAGGACCCCTGCCCTAAGGTATCCTGGACTTAGGGGTTATTAATCTCCCAGCCCTGAAACATCCCTGAACATTCTACCCGTTGTAGGAGGCACCATGGGAATTTGGACCCCGGGTAATTTACAAGCCTTTACTCCAATTGAACCCAAGAAAATTCAAAATGACTTAGGCAGTTACTCTATTTTGGTCACTTTTGACTCATCCTGCACTAGCCCATTATTTCCATTTAACTCTATAACGCGAAGCATGATGTTTTCATAACATTAAAAAATGTATATATTAATACATATATATATTTATAACTATGAAAGTCCACAACAAAAAGAAAATTTTTTCCCAAAATTAAAATTGAAGCGTTATAGTGTTAAAAAGAAGGATGGGTCTTATCAGCGGGTCCAAGACCTTAGCATCATAAATGAATCAGTGATCAGACTGCACCTAGTAGTGCCCAAACCTGTGCCCTCCTAGGGGAAAGTGTGAATGCTTTTATCCCTCTTCCTGTACTTCCAATGAACAAACACACATGTCTGGTAATCCTAAGATTATTTTTGTTTCCTGTGACACTCACCTAATTTCAAGGCCACTGCCACCTCACAAGCTTAGCCTTGTCGTAGTCAAACTGTTCACCTTTTAGACCGTTTGTTTTTCTCAGAAGTTATCGGGTGATTAAAGCTTCTGAACCAAGTGTGCCAGGTCCACGACTACCATCTCCTGGACCACCTCAACCTTATCCATCCTGGATAAAGTTGCCCTCAATGGACAACCCCTCCCAGCAGTGTAGGAAGGGTATGGACCCAAAGCCCCACCTCGCCCCTTTTGCCAGCAGGAAGCAGCTAGAGATGTCGTCGCCCAGTACCCCCAAAGATTTGGGTCCATATCTCTTCAGGGGGGCAAATGTTAGGTAGCTATACTAGGGACTGGGGCATCCGTTATGCATGCCCATAGGGCCAAGATAAGAGCCCAGTTAGGAGAGGCACCCTGTGCATGCTCAGAGGTCCAGATTTCTGGCCATGAAGGGGAGGTCACCTGGGTGGTTCCTGTACCTGGATTGACCAATCTAGGCCATGTAAATTCAATTCAGCCACTGGGGTCGGCCAGACTTGCCCACCACGCCTCCCTAACGCTCATAAAACTCTCTTGAGTGCAGACCAGGCTTCTGCATGATTTCTCTCTCACTCAGGAAGGCTCTTTGGAGGCAGCTGTGCTGCACATGAGTGGCTGGTGGATACTGTTCAGATGCATGGCTTTCTGCTTGCAAGGGTTTTTGTTTCAGCTGACTGTAAGGGAGGAGGTAGTACGTCTGGATCACAGAGTATCCATGTCCACAAACGAGGCTGCTCATTCCACAGTCCTGGAAGTGCTTTATGAAAACCCTCTGCTTTGCAATGTCACTCCTTGTAGATTAGAGTGGGAGGGGCTGGGACCAAGGTATGCTGCCTCTTACTCCCAGTTGCAGGTTTCTGGATGCTGATTGTAGCTCTTACAGCATCAGTTAGTGGGCTTGTTGTCTGCCTCAGGCTTTGTTCACGGAGATCCTCCAGCTAGTTGGTGGTGTGTGCGCATGAGCAGAGGCTTCCTGCCAATCCCCCATGAGTAGTAGAGCTCCCATGGTGTGGACTCCATGAAAGCCTTGCCCCAGGCAGCATGCTTACAAAGGAGGGTGGGCCCTGCAGGACAGAGGACCATTCCCCCTGTGGAATGGCCTCAGAGATCCACCTCCCTCTCTGGCCAGCAGCTGGGGCTGTGGGTCCTAAGCATCATGGCTGACTCAGTAATAGACACAGGGTGAGGCGACTCCAGTAGCTGTTTTGACTGGTCTAATCCAGCCTGAGATCATCCTTGCATGAGCCCTCTGCCAAGATTATTTTTGTTTCTTTTATGATCTTTTCATTAGTGGCTCCTACAACACTAACCACAATCCATAAATACATCATCTGTTTGAAGCCCATCTGTACATTAATTGCCCTCCTTATTCACAAAATATCCACTCTCCACCCAAGCCCCTGGCCTCAGCTCCTCATTTTCCCCCCCTCAATGCCCGCCACCCATCCCTCATCAATCCTTGGAAATGTACTAATTCTTTTGTCATATTTTCACCCTCCTTTCTTTTGAGTTCAATGAAGATCCTTGTAATCGGTTCCCACTTTCCATCCTGCCCTTCCTCCACCCTCCCAGTATCTCCACTCATAACACTGGTAAACGGCCCATCCACTCTGGATTCCCCGTGTTTGAAATTCCTATCGGTACTAGAATACCTTCTCTAGTTTGGCCAGATTAGTATGGTAGAACTGGGATCATGATAGTGGGGCAAGAGAAAGCATTAAGAACTAGAGGAAAGTTGTGTTTCATCTTTGCTGTCTCATACCCTATATTCTTTAATCTCCACTCTGAGATCCTTCTGTAAGGGGATGTCCAGTGCACTGCAAATAGGTTTTGGGTCTATACCCGGCAGTCCCCTCTCATTCTCCATGATAAGATTTTTTTGTTCTCATGATGCCTGTTGCCTTATCCCTTTAAAACTTTGTGATCACACAGGCTGGTATGCTTTCTCCATGTGGGCTCTGTTGCTTCAGAGCCAGATGGCTGTTTCTTTACCCTCAGGCCTTTAAGACCCCACACGCTATATCTTTAGGTAGCTGGACACCATCGGCTTTCTTCACCACATTTGCTTATGCAGCCGCTTTGTGGTCAGTGATTGTGTAGGGAAGGTGAGCATCTTAGAATGCCAATTTAATAGAACAGTGTTATTGCAATGAGGGAGTCCTTGAGCGGAGGCCCTATGTCCATCTGCTACCTTAATACTAAATCTATAAACATATGGACATAGATCTATTTCCCCATGCCCCTTTGTAAATATATGTACATATGTACATGCCTTTATTTAGACGTCTATAACTGGCCCTTGCTTCCCAGCTCACTCTTCTATACTCTTTGATTTTCCTCTTGTGCCCACTAACATGCTCAGTCTTCCTTTGGGTTTCAGTAATTCCTCTTGGTTACATTACCTTTGATCACGCCCTACCAGGCCTCCTACATCCCCCTCACTACCGTTTTCCATCACTTGTTGTACCCTTGTCTCTGGGTTTCTTTACACCACTTCCTTTCCCCCCACCGTGCTCACTCCCATGCCCAATGGAAAGGGCCGGTCACATGTTTACTCCTCCAGATTGTTCATCCAGCCTCTCTTAATTAGACAGACCTGTAAAGGTAATAACATGCACAAAAAAAAGACTGAGCTAAACCAAGCAGCAAAAAGAAAAAAAAAAAACAAACAAAAATGAAAACAAAACCCAACCCAAATCCAATGACACTAAAAGAAAACACTAACCAGAAAGAAAAGTACAAGGACTGTGTGGTGAACCTTAAGAGTGTTTTCCAGTCCAGTCTGTGGGGGCACCGAACCCTGACCACAAAGTCCACCTTTGGCATTCCCCGGGGACTTTGATGCTCCGTTTTCTTACTCTTCCGCTGCACTCTCTTAGTGTCATGCATCGAAGTGGCAGGATCAGTTCGGGCGCAGTTCCCACACTGTGTGTCCAGTGTTTTCCCCTCTAAGGCTATGGGTCTTTGAGGGACGTTTCTCATCGTGGGGCTGCCCATGTGGTCTTCTCTGTGGATTGGCTTCTCTGATTGGGAACATCATCCTCAAGGTGTATTGGGCCAGGATGTGCTCCATTCTCCCCTCCTCCCCCTTGTTCTGCCCTGTGTTCTCTGATCAGATATGTCCCTCTCCGCGAGCTGCAGATCCGGTGCCATCCTGTGAAATACAATCTTTTGGGGCTGCAAGGATGTGGGGGGGTGGGTATCAGCTCAGATCTTTTGAGAGTCCAGGAGATATTGACTGCTCGATGGGCACAGTTCTGTGGGGCACCGTGCTCTTGGTCCAGACGCTGGTTGTGAATATGACTTTGTTGTTAACCAGTTGTGTGTCTCTGGGTCAACTCCCGTGTGTTTTTGAGTGAGTTTTCTAATCTGCAAAGTAAATGTACAGGATTATCCAGACTCCCATGTCAGCAAGTTATCGAGAGGGGTTAATCAGAGACTGTTTCATATAGTGTGTACCTGCGCGCCGCATTCTAGACCTGCGATGGCAATTATGAGCTCAGGATAGAGATGGTGTCCAGCAGGTAACATACGTGGCTCCATATTGAAACAGGAAGCCCACTGTGGAGATTTGGTCCTTCCGTTGATGGCCACCGGCCACCTAGTCTTCTCCTGCTATAAGTGCTTCACTGGCTCAGCAGCTGAGCCAGAAGCCAGTGATATCATAACCAGGTGGCTAACTGGGCCAAAGGGCTGATAGATATTTGTTATTTTGTTGTCTTGGGAAACCCACCTACCCTCCATGCAAACCTTCTGGTGTGAGTTATCTGTGGAAGGAATCATAGGCTCACAGTAATTCACATCTTTCTTCTTGAAAATGTGCCCATATTCCTTTCTGAACCTGACAAGGTGGCCCCTGTGTCCACCAAGAAATTTACTGCCTGGCCTCCTACTTGGAGAGTTAGCCTGGGCTTTTGGCGGCGAAGTGAAACAGAGCCCTGACCCCTTCATTGAGCTTCTTCAAGCATTATTGTCTCTTGCTTGGGTCTTTCTACGTGCAGATGAGGCCCATCCACTCTAGTGGAGGGTCGTGCACCTCTCCTCGGGTTTTCAAGGCACTGATTTTTCCAGTGTCCTTCTTTCCTGCAGTAGGCACATTGGTCCTTCCCCATGGCTTGGCGGTGCCCACAGGTTAGTCTCTCCGTGAGTGGGCCATGCTCTCCTTTTCCTGAGTCTCTGGGGTATCTCATGGCAATTACGATTATTTTAGCTAGCTTCTTTGTCTCTGTCGTGCTAGGGTCATCTCTGTTGTTATACACTCAATGAGCCACTTGTACCAAATCGCTAAGATTTTTCCCTTCAAACCCTTCCCACTTCTTTGTCATGTCTGAGGCAGACTGACTGAGTAATAAAGGCAATACTTATTGCCCTCCTGTTTTCAGTGCCTCCGGGCCGTTAGGGGTATAAAGCCCGTAGGCTTCCCTCAGCCACTCTAGAAAGGCAGGCGGATATTCTCTTATAGGAACCTGAAAATTCTCACTGACCTTAGATAAATTCATAGGTTTCCTAGCTCTTCTGCAGAGGGTCATGTAAGAGCAATGGTTGATACCTGGTAAAGTCCTCTGGGCCTTGCTAGGAATTGAGATCCCACATTGTTGGTGTAGTGGCCAAAAGAGTTTCTCTCAAGTGGGGAGTGCCCGCTCGCTGACCATCAGGTTCACTGACTGCTTACTGGGCCTCTGTCTGGAAGGGCTACCCTCCTCCGTTGTGAACAGCACCTGGAGAAGTTGTTGGCAAGCATTCCAGGTGGGCTGATGAGTATGGAAGTCATACCAGTACTAGTGTGTGTGGGGGGCTGCTTGTAAGGGGTGGGGGTGAGTTTGGGGGGCCAGTGGGGGAGGGAGTGACTCAATAAGGGCCTGTTAGAAGTTTTCTATTTCTGGACCCTAGAAACCTTATAGGGCGGGGGTTGAAAGAAAGGGTTTGAAGCCAGCTCTCCCACTCCCAGAGTTCTCCTGCAAAATGGGATAAAGCCGATTAGGGGAGAGTGATGGGGAGGGGAGGGGAGGGGAGGGGTGGGGGAGGGATGGGGGAGGGGAGGGGTGAGGGAGGGGAGGGGTGGGGGAGGGTGATGGGGAGGGATGGCCTCCACCTATGTGGTTTTGGGAACTTGGACCGTTTGTTTTTCCGGTCCTTCCATGTTTCCTGAAACCTTGGAAACAAGGGCCCTTTCTTTGCGGGAGGGAGTAAGTCTTTTATATTTGCAGGCTTCTTAGTGGCAATGTCACCCCACACTTGAAGTAACGGGATCAGATCGGGATATCCTGGTTCCCTTTAACCAAAACTATGAACTCTTAGTAATAGGGGATGGGAAAACTAGTCTTGCCTGGGTCAATCAGGGACTCCTTCTGCCCCATCACTTTTAAACAAATTGTAGAGTTTCCAAGCTTTTGGGTTGAAACCACATCCTCTTGGTGAATGCCGAGAGCAGGGGTCCTCAAACTACAACCTGTGGGCCACATGCAGACAGCCGAGGACGTCGATCCTTTCTGCCGGGTGTATGTGTCCCATTTATTTTTTTTTTGAACTTCAAATCAAGATGTGCAGTGTGCACATGAATTTGTTCGTAATATTTGTTTTTTTAAACTATAGTCTTTCCTTCAAAAGGCCCGAGGGATAGTGAACTGGCCCCTGGGGTAAACAGTTTAAGGACCCCTGCCCTAAGGTATCCTGGACTTAGGGGTTATTAATCTCCCAGCCCTGAAACATCCCTGAACATTCTACCCGTTGTAGGAGGCACCATGGGAATTTGGACCCCGGGTAATTTACAAGCCTTTACTCCATTTGAACCCAAGAAAATTCAAAATGACTTTGGCTGTTACTCTATTTTGGTCACTTTTGACTCGTCCTGCACTAGCCCATTATTTCCATTTAACTCTATAACGCGAAGCATGATGTTTTCATAACATTAAAAAATGTATATATTAATACATATATATATATTTATAACTATGAAAGTCCACAACAAAAAGAAAATTTTTTCCCAAAATTAAAATTGAAGCGTTATAGGGTTAAAAAGAAGGATGGGTCTTATCAGCGGGTCCAAGACCTTAGCATCATAAATGAATCAGTGATCCGACTGCACCTAGTAGTGCCCAAACCTGTGCCCTCCTAGGGGAAAGTGTGAATGCTTTTATCCCTCTTCCTGTACTTCCAATGAACAAACACACATGTCTGGTAATCCTAAGATTATTTTTGTTTCCTGTGACACTCACCTAATTTCAAGGCCACTGCCACCTCACAAGCTTAGCCTTGTCGTAGTCAAACTGTTCACCTTTTAGACCGTTTGTTTTTCTCAGAAGTTATCGGGTGATTAAAGCTTCTGAACCAAGTGTGCCAGGTCCACGACTACCATCTCCTGGACCACCTCAACCTTATCCATCCTGGATAAAGTTGCCCTCAATGGACAACCCCTCCCAGCAGTGTAGGAAGGGTATGGACCCAAAGCCCCACCTCGCCCCTTTTGCCAGCAGGAAGCAGCTAGAGATGTCGTCGCCCAGTACCCCCAAAGATTTGGGTCCATATCTCTTCAGTGGGGCAAATGTTAGGTAGCTATACTAGGGACTGGGGCATCCGTTATGCATGCCCATAGGGCCAAGATAAGAGCCCAGTTAGGAGAGGCACCCTGTGCATGCTCAGAGGTCCAGATTTCTGGCCATGAAGGGGAGGTCACCTGGGTGGTTCCTGTACCTGGATTGACCAATCTAGGCCATGTAAATTCAATTCAGCCACTGGGGTCGGCCAGACTTGCCCACCACGCCTCCCTAACGCTCATAAAACTCTCTTGAGTGCAGACCAGGCTTCTGCATGATTTCTCTCTCACTCAGGAAGGCTCTTTGGAGGCAGCTGTGCTGCATATGAGTGGCTTGTGGATACTGTTCAGATGCATGGCTTTCTGCTTGCAAGGGTTTTTGTTTCAGCTGACTGTAAGGGAGGAGGTAGTACGTCTGGATCACAGAGTATCCATGTCCACAAAAGAGGCTGCTCATTCCACAGTCCTGGAAGTGCTTTATGAAAACCCTCTGCTTTGCAATGTCACTCCTTGTAGATTAGAGTGGGAGGGGCTGGGACCAAGGTATGCTGCCTCTTACTCCCAGTTGCAGGTTTCTGGATGCTGATTGTATCTCTTACAGCATCAGTTAGTGGGCTTGTTGTCTGACTCAGGCTTTGTTCACGGAGATCCTCCAGCTAGTTGGTGGTGTGTGTGCATGAGCAGAGGCTTCCTGCCAATCCCCCATGAGTAGTAGAGCTCCCATGGTGTGGATTCCATGAAAGCCTTGCCCCAGGCAGCATGCTTACAAAGGAGGGTGGGCCCTGCAGGACAGAGGACCATTCCCCCTGTGGAATGGCCTCAGAGATCCACCTCCCTCTCTGGCCAGCTGCTGGGGCTGTGGGTCCTAAGCATCATGGCTGACTCAGTAATAGACACAGGGTGAGGCGACTCCAGTAGCTGTTTTGACTGGTCTAATCCAGCCTGAGATCATCCTTGCATGAGCCCTCTGCCAAGATTATTTTTGTTTCTTTTATGATCTTTTCATTAGTGGCTCCTACAACACTAACCACAATCCATAAATACATCATCTGTTTGAAGCCAATCTGTACATTAATTGCCCTCCTTATTCACAAAATATCCACTCTCCACCCAAGCCCCTGGCCTCAGCTCCTCATTTCCCCCCCCTCAATGCCCGCCACCCATCCCTCATCAATCCTTGGGAATGTACTAATTCTTTTGTTATATTTTCACCCACCTTTCTTTTGAGGTCAATGAAGATCCTTGTAATCGGTTCCCACTTTCCATCCTGCCCTTCCTCCACCCTCCCAGTATCTCCACTCATAACACTGGTAAAGGGCCCATCCACTCTGGATTCCCCGTGTTTGAAATTCCTATCGGTACTAGAATACCTTCTCTAGTTTGGCCAGATTAGTATGGTAGAACTGGGATCATGATAGTGGGGCAAGAGAAAGCATTAAGAACTAGAGGAAAGTTGTGTTTCATCTTTGCTGTCTCATACCCTGTATTCTTTAATCTCCACTCTGAGATCCTTCTGTAAGGGGATGTCCAGTGCACTGCAAATAGGTTTTGGGTCTATACCCGGCAGTCCCCTCTCATTCTCCATGATAAGATTTTTTTGTTCTCATGATGCCTGTTGCCTTATCCCTTTAAAACTTTGTGATCACACAGGCTGGTATGCTTTCTCCATGTGGGCTCTGTTGCTTCAGAGCCAGATGGCTGTTTCTTTACCCTCAGGCCTTTAAGACCCCACACGCTATATCTTTAGGTAGCTGGACACCATCGGCTTTCTTCACCACATTTGCTTATGCAGCCGCTTTGTGGTCAGTGATTGTGTAGGGAAGGTGAGCATCTTAGAATGCCAATTTAATAGAACAGTGTTATTGCAATGAGGGAGTCCTTGAGCGGAGGCCCTATGTCCATCTGCTACCTTAATACTAAATCTATAAACATATGGACATAGATCTATTTCCCCATGCCCCTTTGTAAATATATGTACATATGTACATGCCTTTATTTAGACGTCTATAACTGGCCCTTGCTTCCCAGCTCACTCTTCTATACTCTTTGATTTTCCTCTTGTGCCCACTGACATGCTCAGTCTTCCTTTGGGTTTCAGTAATTCCTCTTGGTTACATTACCTTTGATCACGCCCTACCAGGCCTCCTACATCCCCCTCACTACCGTTTTCCATCACTTGTTGTACCCTTGTCTCTGGGTTTCTTTACACCACTTCCTTTCCCCCCACCGTGCTCACTCCCATGCCCAATGGAAAGGGCCGGTCACATGTTTACTCCTCCAGATTGTTCATCCAGCCTCTCTTAATTAGACAGACCTGTAAAGGTAATAACATGCACAAAACAAGACTGAGCTAAACCAAGCAGCAAAAAAAAAAACAAACAAAAATGAAAACAGAACCCATCCCAAATTCAATGACACTAAAAGAAAACAACACTAACCAGAAAGAAAAGTACAAGGACTGTGTGGTGAACTTTAGGAGTGTTTTCCAGTCCAGTCTGTGGGGGCACCGAACCCTGACCACAAAGTCCACCTTTGGCATTCCCCGGGGACTTTGATGCTCTGTTTTCTTACTCTTCCGCTGCACTCTCTTAGTGTCATGCATCGAAGTGGCAGGATCAGTTCGGGCGCAGTTCCCACACTGTGTGTCCAGTGTTGTCCCCTCTAAGGCTAAGGGTCTTTGAGGGACGTTTCTCATCGTGGGGCTGCCCATGTGGTCTTCTCTGTGGATTGGCTTCTCTGATTGGGAACATCATCCTCAGTCATTTTAATGGAGGTGTTGTGAAGGGTGTGGGTTCAGCAGCCACACACTGCCTCATCTCGCCTCCTCGTTGATAGGCTGTGTACCCTTATGTGAGTTGTTTAACCTCCTACCAAGCTAGTGAGAGCACTACTTTTATTAGCTTCATTTTACCGAGGCTGTGAGAGGTCAGGGGAGCGAAGGCTTACAGATTGCCAGGCATATAATATGCTAATGATAGTCAAGATATATAACTAAGCATTTCTCTGTTCTTGGTTCTGTCAGTACCTGGTGTGGCCACAAAGGAGAAACCTGGTTTCCTGCTATTTTGAGCATCTAATGTGAATGGCAGGAGATAAGTCACATGCTAATGAACCCTTGTGGTGTAGTGGTTAAGCATCCTGGGCCCGGCTATCAAAAGATATAGTGTCCAGGGTCTTAAAGACTGGAAGATAAACAAGGGGCCATCTAGCTAAGAAACAACAAAGCCCACATGGAAGAAGCCACCAGCCTATCTCGACATGATCGCTGAAGACAAAGCGGGTGCATAAGCAAATGCGGGCATGTTTTCCTGATGTGCACTCACCCTTTACATAAAACTCTCTCTTATACATACGCGTTTCTGTGGATTTGTTTCGCTAAGGCACCCAGACTAACATAAGCAGCATGGAACGCATTTAAGAAGCCTAGATAAAGGCAGGGCAGGATATTTGGAGGGACTGGATCCAGAATTAGAGAGGAAGGGGTCCTGGAGGTGAAACGGGCTGCTAGCTCCCTGTCCCAAGGGGGACAATGAGACTGCTGGCTCCCATGAAGATTTACAGTCTTGAAAACTCCATATAGGGTCACTGTGGTTGGAATCCACTGGACGGCAGTGGCCTTTTGGGATTGAAGGTGGAAGCCACGAACGGCTTCCTGCCATTGAGCCAAAGAGCCTGCGGGGAGTGTGTGAACTTCTGGAATACAGCGAACAACCTCTGCACATCTGCTTTTCGTGCTGCCCAAGTCATGCATTGACATTTGTCCAAAAGTGAACCATCACAGCTGCTCTCTCAGGAAGCTGGGGGCTGAGCCCGCTGGTTCCACTCCGTCAGCATTTCTGGTCCGGGTACCTGCCCTCTGCCCCAGCACAGGCAATGGGCTTTTGGAAGCAGTGCTCCCTGGGTAGTGGGTGTGATTTGGCTCCTCTGGCCTAACATGATGAATGCTGAGAGGGGGTGGATACTAGGGGGTTAAGCTCCCTGACCTTTCCCTAGCCCAGGGGAAAACTTACTATTTAAAGTAAGTTTTAGACAGAATCTTTAGAAAGATAAATTGTTTACTTAATGTACACAATTACTCCCCAACACATCTGTTTTGTGTCTGCTCAACTCAACCTCATAGGCTATGGATGACCTTGAGCAAGTTTTTAAAGTCACAATGGGTTTCTACCAGGATTGAGAGTTCAGCTCTCTCAACTCTCCAACTGGTTATTAGCACCATAGTCTCATTTCTATTTATGGATTTACTTTGTTTGAGGGAAAAAAGACTCCCAATTCAACTATATTTTATTAGGAACTCCTTTGCTATGTTTTACACAAGAAAAAGGCACAAACCGCTGTTCTGGATGAAGGAGAGCATCCACATGAGGCCCCAATGGTGTCGGAAGGACCCACAGCCACAGTTACTTAAATAAAATGACACCCATTCTGTCCTGCTGACTCTGACTCATAGTGACTCTGTGTAGGGATCCTGAAGTTGCTACCTTTACAGGAAGCAATAACCTCATCTTTCTCCTGTGGAATGACTAGTGGCTTTGAACCAGCGACCTTGCTGTTAATAGTCCAACACTATCCAGCATCACCACCTGAGCTCCTGAAAGCTTAAATGAGACATGGAAAACAAACACCTTTGTCACAAAACTGTCCCTGAAGACGGATCAATTCATGGAGTTGCGGGAGGGCCTGTGAGAGCATGAGCGGGACCTTCATTGGGATGTGCACACGACCGTATATCGCTGAGTCTGGCCCGGGGAGTGGACGCAAGCACACTGCCTGATGGACAAGCTTTCTACTGCCAGTCGGCAGTAGGAAAGAACTCAATGGTGGCTGAATGTGTGGCCCCTCAAAATGGATTTAGGGTCTCCACATAGACTCTCACTGTGAGCCACAGCCTATTGCTCAAAATTTAAGCTCAAATATGACTTAAATGCCTAACATTCTGTTTCCTTAAACTAGAGTACTGCCAGGATCAACTAGAGGCCTGGATGACCTATCAGGTCTGAACAACAATCTCAAATCACTTCACATGATCCATTCCACCAGTCATGTCACCAGTCACACCTCCTCACTTACCCATTCCAGAGACTGTGCCTGTATAACCTATCGACTAACACATTCCCACATGTCGTGATTATGAAACCAACCATCATGCTGGAATAAGGACCAATCACGATGTAAGGGGCAGGGTCAGTGGGAAAGCAAGATAGGGGCTGAGGGGAGCCAAGAGGGTCCGGTCACTCAATCCCTAAACCTGATCTAATGTCACTAGACTGGGGTCTTCCTCACATCTCAAGGGCACCCGATTCATGATTGAAGTGAATTGTGTTTATTCAATCTTTGTTCTGCTTGCCGTCCTGCTATGCTGCCTCCTCTTCTTGCTTTATGTTGTGGTGACAAATGGCTTGAGAGGGATTTGACATAGGGAGAAAGCCCACCCACATCAACTGTCACCAGAAGCAGACACTAAGTTCATTTCTCTCACCTCACAGAACTATGCACATCAGACACTGGTAGAGCTGCCCGGAAGGGGAACCCTTAGTGCAGTGGTTCTCACCCTGTGGGTTGCGACCCCTTTGGGAGTCATATGACCCTTTCACAGGGCTCGTCCAATTCATAACTGCAGCAAAATTACAGTGATGAAGTAGCAAGAAAATCATTTAATGGTCAGGGGGTCACCACAACAAGAGGACCTGTATTAGGAAGGTTGAGAACCACTGCCTGAGTGTGCTTAGGACTTTGCTGCCCTCAGGGTCACCAGACATTCCTGAAGGCAGAGTCACTGCAGGAAGCCCTTCTGGGAAATGCCCTGAAGCCAGGTCTCAACCAACTCCATCCACCCTCACCCTCCTAGATCCTAATCACAGGCCGCTTGGAAATGCTCTCTGCCACTTCAAAGACTGTAAGTCCATGGGAGCAGAAAGCCTCCTCTTTCTCCCTTGGAGTGGTGGCTGGTGAGTTCAAACTGCTCACCTTCTGGCTAACAAAACCCACATACCAGCTCCCCCTGAGCTCAGTTTGGTTTGCCGCACAGCACACATTGTTGGGAACCTTCTGAAGTAGCTGTGCCATGTGCAGGTTGGGGGATTTCGCACAAGATGCAGAATTCAACCCTCTTTTGGCAAAAATAATTTTTGCAATAGCCTTGTATTCTCTTCTGGATCTGAGTAGCAGCTACTCTCATGCAGTCCTAGCATATACATGCATGCACAGTCCTCCCAACTCCCTAAGGTCTTATGCCGAGTCTGCTCCATGCTTTCCTGTGTCCTATGTGGTGCTGTAGGCACCCAAGGCATGGGCTCTGCAGCCTGGGTTCAAATCTCTCCTTTCCACTTCCTCACTGTGTGGTCATAGGCTCATGACTTTATCATCCTGTGCCACTGATTTTTCATCTGTAAAATGAGGCAAGAATAGAGTCCACACATAGGCTTCTTAAGTGAAATAATTGAATTATTATATACAAAAAGCTTAGAACATTGCTCGGCATCTTGCAAATACTGTTAGGTAGCTTAGCATAGGGACTGGGTCATCCATTACATATGCTCAGGTTCAAACTTCCGGCCAGGAAGGGGTGGTACACCTAGGTGGGTGTTACACCTGGATTGGCCCATCTGGGCCAGGTGAATTCAATCCAGCCAATGGGGTTGACCAGGACCATCAACCATGCCTCCCTATGGAGGAATTGAAAAGGCAGGATCTTGACCTCTCCGATGTCTCCCTTCACCCACTTTTCTGTTGTCCGTCCCCCAGGGAGGAGGTCACATGTAGATACTTGTAATCGGTTCCCTCTTTCCAATCCACCCTCCCGCTACCCTCCCAATATCACCACTCACAAATTATCAAGGTTTCTTGAGGGATGGGGGAGCGGGGAGGAAGGGGTAAAAATGAGGACTTGATTGATGCCAAGGGCTTATGTGGAGGCAAATGTTTTGAGAATAATGAGGGCAGTGAGTGTACAATGTGCTTTACACAATTGATGTATGTATGGATTGTGATAAGAATTGTATGAGCCCCTAATAAAACGATTTCAAAAAAAAAGAAAAGAAAGAAAAGGCAGGATCCTGGAGCCCACGTAGTGACTTTCTCTCCAGCAGCTTCTAGGCAAGCTGTGCAGGGGTGAGGGGCCCTGAGGTGCCTGTGTAAACCTGAAACTTCTTCTCTCAAAAAACTCACTTGGATCACAATCCAGGCTGCGGAGTGAATTTTTCTCTCGCGAAGCCAAGGACTGAGGTATATTTCTCCCACGAGAGATCTAACAATAGTATCTCTTATTATATCATTAGGAGCCCTGGTGGTGTAGTGGACTATGCATTAACCTGCTAATCGCAAGGTCAGGGGTTTGAACTGACTAGCCCGTCCGTGGGAGAAATATGAGGTTGTCTATTTCTGTAAGGCAATGGTTCTCAACCTTCTGAATGCCGCCACCCTTTAATACAGTTCATGTTGTGGTCACCTGCAACCATAAAATTATTTTCATTGCTACTTTATAACTGTAATTTTGCTATCGTTATGAATTGGATGACCCCTGTTAAAGGGTTATTTGATCCCCAAAGGGGTCGCGACCCACAGGTTGCGACCCCTGCTGTAAGGATTTAAAGTCTCAAAACCCCAAAGGGGCAGATCTTTGTCCTATTGGGAGTCAATAAAATGGTAGTTAGGTTTTTTTCTGCATCAGTATCAGATTCTGGTGGCAATCTCAGTCATCCTGCATTGTGGTCTGGTTTGAACTCCGGAAATGACTGCCCTGGTTTGAGGTGAGGGCCACGGTGCTTCAGTGGTAGACCTCTCATCGTCTTTCACCGGGAAGACCCGGGTTTGATTTGCAGCCAATGTGCCCCAGACTGTCAGTGAAGGTTTGTGTGTTGCTACGACACTGAGGCTTCAGTGGTGTTTCCAGACTGAAACAGAATAATGAAGAAAGACCTGATCATCCCCATCCACACATTGACCTATGGCCCACCACTGTTGGCTTCCTCTCCCAGTCCTGATGGTAGCACAGATTGGCACAGTTTGCTCCACTGCCCATGAGGTGCCCATGAGAGGCTGAGTCGACAACCACAGTCAAGATCAACAGCTTAAACTCCATTCTGGGTCTATGGAAACAAGAACAACCTTCTGAAATGAGGTCACATTGCTATTTGGGACTGGGAGGATGCCTTTGTGATATGGATTGCACTCTGGATCCCGAGGGGGACTTTTAAACACAGCCACATAGCAGCTCCGGAAATTGTCATAGTGAGAAGGCAGGTTAAAAAAAAAAGCTTTTACTGGCTTGCTCAAAGGAGGCTGAGGGTAGATTGTGGGGTGGAAAACTCCTCTGGAAATGAAAAGTTTTTTTCCTTACATATGCATCATTTCTTCTGGTCCTGAAAGAAAACACAAAGCAGACGAGAGAAGGAAACGGAGACTAGCAGTCATCTTGTTGGTATTCCCACAGCACCCCCTCCTTAAGCACTTGCTGCCATCTCATCCAACTCCACTCAGTGTATTTCCACCCGGCAATGATGCAGAAATGTCTGCGCACTCCAGTTTGATTGTAGTCGGGCAACGTTTATGGCTTTGACGTTCAACTGAGCATGGCAGGACGTCTAGAAACAATTATAACCAGCACCTGCTCTGTCTGTGCTGTGGGCAGGCAGTGACGGATTCCCAGCCTCCGGAACACTAGTGTTCCCTCCCAGCTCAGGATAATGACGGTGACACTCGGCCCCCTTGTTGTCTGGGGAGCTCAAGGAGCTCTCCTCTGAAACCTCAACTTATGGGCATTTCTTTAAGTGAAGACATCAAATTAGTGACTGGAAAGGAAGGCGTAGGAGATGATTATTGGCCACAAGACAAGCCTCAACCGCCTCCAGAGAGCATGTCTCCTAAGTGCCAAGTCGGCGGCGAAAGCTCGGGGGCCCTGGGTCACTGGGTGGTGTTGAGCGGGGACTCTGGGGCCCCGGCGTGGGACGCTGGCGGGTGCAAGTTCAAGAGGGTCAGGGGATGATGCCTCCCCACGCCTCTGCCCTCCCCCAGCAAGGGCGCTCTGGGATGCTGGGTCCTTGAGGCCCCGGTTGGCGGGGCCGCCCACTGTCAAGGCTTCGGGCACACGCGCGGGTGCGCTGAGGCCTGCGCCGTGCAGGGGTCTGGGCTCAGGCAGGTGGTCGCGGCGGCTCCGCGGGCGGGCGGGCGCCCAGCAGGACGACCGACGACCCCCGGCGGGTCGCCGGCACCCAGCGCCCGGGCGTAGAGGCGGGCGGGGGGGGGCTGCGCTCCGTCGCCGCCAGGGCCCCCTCCCTCCGCGCCCCCCCCGCGCCAGGTGAGCCTGGACTGGGCCTCGGCGGGCCGCGGGGCTGCCCTCTCGCCGCCCTCCAGCGCCCCCTCGGGGCCGGGCCGCGCCAAGCCGGGCGGCCGCCGGCCGAGGCTGGGGGTTGGGAGGGGCGGGGGTCGCGGGCGGGTCGCTCGTTCGGCCGCTGGCGGGGGGGCGGGGGCCGGCTCGGCTTGCCCTGGCGGCGGTGGTGCCGTGAGGAGGAGTCCGCGCTCCTCTGTGGCGGCGGCGGCGGCCGGCTCCAGGCCGGGTTTTGGCGCCGCCCGCCTGCTGCCTCCTGGGGGCTCCTGAACTCCAGCCCCCTCTCTATCAGCCTCTCACTCCATCTCAATATGTCTCAAGATGGCGGCCAATGTGTGATCGATGTTTCAATATTGGAAGCGCTTTGATTTACAGCAGCTGCAGGTCAGGCTTCTCCTCTCTCGGCCTCTCGCTCGGGGGTGGGGGCTGCGGGCGGTCGCGGCCTCCCCGGGGGCGCCGGGCTGCCTTGCGGCCAGGGGGCCGCGGCGGAGGGGAGGAGGTGGGTGCCGGGGAAAGCGGGGCCGACTCGGGGACAAGTCCCTCTCACTCCCCGGCCCCCATTGATAACTCGCTTGATCGGAAATTGATCCTCTTTGTTCAATTCATCGATCAGCCCAAGATGGCGCTGGGAGCCGCCGCCGCCACCGCTGCCCCTCGTGTCTGCCCCCTCCCCTGGCGCCCCCCCCCCCCGGCCCCGAGCCGCCGCCGCGGGACCGGGGAGGGGGCGGCACCGGGCGCCCGCGGGGTGCGCAAAAAAAACAAAAAAAAAAGAACTTGAGGAAAGTTGTGTTTTTCTTTGCTGTCTCATACCCTGTATTCTTTTATCTCCTCTCTGAGATCCTTCTGTAAGGGGATGTCCAGTGCACTGCAAATAGGTTTTGGGTCTATACCCGGCCGTCCCCTCTCATTCTCCATGATAAGATTTTTTTGTTCTCATGATGCCTGTTGCCTTATCCCTTTGAAACTTTGTGATCACACAGGCTGGTATGCTTCCTCCATGTGGGCTCTGTTGCTTCTGAGCTAGATGGTTGCTTCTTTACCTTCAAGCCTTTAAGACCCCACACGCTATATCTTTTGGTAGCTGGACACCATCGGCTTTCTTCATCACATTTGCTTATGCAGCCGCTTTGTGGTCAGTGATCGTGTAGGGAAGGTGAGCATCGTTTAATGCCAATTTAATAGAACAATGTTCTTGCAATGAACGAGTCCTTGAGCGGAGGCCCTATGTCCATCTGCTACCTTAATACTAAATCTATAAACATATGGACATAGATCTATTTCCCCATGCCCCTTTGTAAATATATGTACATGCCTTTATTTAGACATCTATAACTGGCCCTTGCTTCCCAGCTCACTCTTCTATACCCTTTGATTTTCCTCTTGTGCCCACTGTCATGCTCAGTCTTCCTTTGGGTTTCAGTAATTCCTCTTGGTTACATTACCCTTGATCACGCCCTACCAGGCCTCCTGCATCCCCCTCACCACCGATTTCCATCACTTTTTGTTCCCTTATCTCTGGAGTTCTTAACACCACTACCTTTCTTCCCACCTCCCTCTCTCGCATGTCCTCCAGGATGTGCTAGTTCCGTTTTTTTTTCTCCTCCAGATTGTTCGTTCAGCCTATCTTATTTAGACAGACCTGTAGAGGCAATAACATGCACAAAAACAAGAAAGAACAAAACCAAGCAGCAAAATAAACAAAACAACAAAAATCCAATTACAATAAAAGAAAACAAAGGTCAACAAGATAGAAAAGCTCATAGATAGTTTAAGGACTATGTGTTGGCCTTTAGAAGTGTTTTCTAGTCCAGTCTTTTGGGGCACCAAACCCTGACCCTAAAGTCCACCTTTAGCATTTCCTTGGGATCTTGCTGCTCCTTTTACTTGCTCTTCTGCTGTACCCCCTTAGTGTTATGCCTCGGTGTAGCGAGATCAGTTTGGGGGTAATTCCCACACTGTGTCTCCAGTGTTGTCCCCTCTAGGGCTATGGGTCTTTGAGGGACGTTGTGTCTCGTCGTGGGGCTGGCCATGTGGTCTTCTATGTGAACTGACTTCTCTGAGTGGGAACATCATCCTCAAGGTCTGGTGGGACAGGATGTGCTCCACTCTCCCCTTCTCCCCTTCATCTCTGTGTGCTCTGATCAGATAATGTCTCTGTCCAGGAGATGCAAATTCAATGCTATCCTCTGAAATAAAATCTTTGGGAGGGGTTGTGGGGAATATCTGCTCAGATCTTTGGTGTGTCCAGGAGAGAGGGACTGCTCGGCTGGGCACAGCCACGAGGGGCTCAGAACTCTGGCTCCAGAAAATGGTTGTAAGTTTGGCTTTGTTTTTAACCAGTTGTGTGCCTCTGGGTCAACACCTGTGTTTTTTTGAGTTAGTTTTCTGATCCGAAAAGTAAAGGTACTCCATTGTCCAGACTCCCATGTCACCAAGTGATCGATAGGGGCTAACCAGAGCCTGATTCAAATAGTGTGGATCTGTTAGGTGCCTTCTAGACCTGGGGTGGCGATTCTGAGCCCAGGACAACAATAATGTCCGAGAGGTGATATAGGTGGCTCCAAATTGAAACAGGAAGACCACTGTGGAGATTTTGTCCTTCCACTGATGGCCACAGGCCACCGCCTCACGTCCTGCAAAAACAGTTTCCATGGCTCAACAGCCAAGCCAGGGGCCAGTGCCATAAAAATCATATGGCTAACTGGGACAAAGGGCAGACAGATATTTTTTATCATGATGTCTTGAGAAACCCACCTAACCTCCATGCAAATCTTCTGGTGTGAGTTATTTTTGGAAGCAATCATATGCTGACAGTAATTCAAATCTTTCCTTTTGACAATTTGCCTGTACTCTTTTCTGAACCTGAGAAGGTAATCCCTGTGTCCACTAAGAAATTGACTGGCTGGCCTCCTACTTGGACAGTTAGCCTGGGATCCTGGGGACCAAGTGAAACAGAGCACTGACACCTTCATTCAGCTTCTTCAAGCATTATTGTCTCTTGCTTGGGATTTTCTAGGTGTGGATGAGGCCCGTCCTCTCTATTGGAGGGTTGTCTGCTTCTCCTGGGGTATTCAAGGCACTGATTTTTCCAATGTCCTTCTTTCCTGCAGTAGGCACATTGATCCTGCCCCATGGCTTGGCGGTGCCCACAGGTCAGTCTCTCCGTAAGTGGGCCATGCTCTCCTTTTCCTGAGTCTCTGGGGTCTCTCATGGCAATTACTAGTATTTTAACTAGTTTCTTTGTCTCTGTCGTGGTAGGATCATCTCTGTTGTTACACACCCGCTGAGCCACTTGTACCAAATCACTAAGATTTTTCCCGTCAAACCCTTCCCACTTCTTTTTCATGTCTGAGGCAGACTGAGTAATAAAGGCAATACTTATTGCCCTCCTGTTCTCGGGGCCTCCAGGCCGTTAGGGATATAAAGCCCGTAGGCTTCCATCAGTCACTCTAAAAAGGCACGCAGACATTCTCTTGTAAGAGCCTGAAAATTCTCACTGACCTTAGATAAATTCATAGGTTTTCTAGCTGTTCCACTGAGGGCCTGCAAGAGAAACTGGTGATACCTGGTTAGGCCTTCTGTGCCTTGCAAGGAGTTTGGATCTCACATTTTTCGTGCAGTGGCAAAAAGAGTTTCCCTCACATGGGGAGTGCCTGCTGTCTGACCATCATGTCCATTGACTGCTTACTGGGCCTCTCTCTGGCAGGGCTACTGTACCTGTGTTGTGAACAGCACCTGGAGAAGTTGCTGGCAATTTCTGGAGGTGGGCTAATGCATATGGAAAACCGTTTCTATCAAGGAATCAGACCTGCTTTGTCAGAAAAAGGGATTTTGTTGATTCCAATTATACAAATCACTGGAATACAAGGGGATATATACCCAAAAAGGGACTCAGGGGTCTTCCCCAGGTGTTGGGGCTGCTTGCCTTGAGTGTAGAATGGCTGCTGCCGAATCATCCTTCTTGGGGGGTGGGGCAGTCGAGATCCCATACCAGCCCTAGTGTATGTTGGGGTGTGGACTCAGAAAGGAGTTATGAGTATTTCTCTCTCTCCAGCCCCATGCACCTGACAGGGTGGCAGTGATAATGAAGGGTCGTAAGCTAGTTCTCCCACTCCCAGAGTCCTCCTGCAAAAAGGAATAAAGACGAGACGGAGGGGTATGGGGAGGGGTTGGGGAAGGGCAGCCTCCACTTCAGTGGTTTTAGGACCTTGGGTCTATTTTTTTTCTGGTCCTGCCATGTTTCCTGAAATCTTGAAACAAGAACCCTTTCTGTTGCAGGAGGAAGTAAGTCTTTTGTTTATGCTGGCTTATTAGTGGCAATGTCATTCCACGCATCAATTTTAGGGATCAGATAGGGATGTCCTGGTTCCCCATAAACATAACTATGAACTCTGAGAAATAGGTGAAGGGAAAACGAGTCTTGCATGGGCAAATCAGGAACTCCTTCTGTCCAATCACCTTTAAACAAATTGCGGAGTCTCCAGGCTTTAGGGCTGAAACTACATTCTCTTTGTGAGCGCCTAGAGCAGGGGTCCTCAAACAATAGCCTGTGAGCCACATGCGGATAGCCGAGGACCTTGATCCTGTCCGCCGAGTGTTTGTGCCCCGTTTGTTTGTGTGTTTTTTTTAAACTTCAAAATAAGGTATGTGCAGGAAGCATAGGAATTTGTTCATAGTTTTATTGAAACGATAGTTCGGCCCTCCAACTGATCAGAGGGACAGTGAACTGGTCCCTGTTTAAAGAGTTTAAGGACCCCTGGCCTAGAGAAATCAGAAATCCGTAGTTCTGGGGAGAGCACTCCTGTTAAGGAGGTTTCCTTTCTAAGCAAGCCCAGACAGTGGCAATTGGATCTCGGTGCACCTCGAAATGTTGTAGCCACTCTCCATTCCCAGAAAGAAAACTACTCCGACCGCTGGCAAGTTCAACAGAAAAAGTTTTTTTTCCTGAGCAGCCCCAGTCTAATTGTCCAAAGGTTTTTATACTTTTGCAATGTGCAGGTGTGCAAGCAGGCAGAGTAGAGAAGCAGGGTGTTGCAGTTAGTCATTCTTAGTTGAACAAAGACTGCTCTGGTCGCTCTCGCGAATCTTCTGAGCATCCATATCCTTTGGGACATTCCCTTGGGCACATCTGCACAGCCTACCTCCCCTATATCAGCTAGTTCATTTACAGTTCATAGCTACTTTATTTACTTTACATGGTGCCTTCTGTCAGCTCATAATGGCTTCACTCTTGTCAAGGCTGTTTAAGCTTTTCCCAGAGATCCTATATAGCCGCCATTGTGGCCATGGGGAAACGGGGCCTGTGACCCTGGCCAAGATGGTGCCCACCAGCCCAAACATGTGGAAGGGCACTGCCTAGGGAGCTGGTTGAATAGACCTGGGAGTTAGCCCTGCCTTGTCCTGGGAGCCAAATATTTCCCTTTTCCCCTCCATTCCCTTTCTCCTGGCTTTTCAAACAAGCTGCTTTAGCCCTATAATGCCCAGCACAACATTTTTATAACATTTAATTGAAACTTATCTAGTACCAAACTTATAAATTATCAATGTGACAATTTGGTTACATTTCAAAAACATTGCACGTTTTATATATTTGAATGCCATATATACATATTGATAACTATGAAAGTAAAGAATAAAAATGTTTAAAATTATTTCCTGAATTTAAAACTTGAGGCGTTATAGTGTTAGTGTTCTACCAGTGTAGGTTTGTTCCTTGTTACAGGCTGGTTTTCCGTGGCCCAGGCTTAGGCCAATGGCATATGGAACCCTTCCTGTGTAACTGTTACCTTTAGGCTTTCAGTGTTGCTGCTTAAGGCACTTTTGGGGAAAGCTCTTACTACACAGTTCCACTGCCACGATGTTCCAGACAGAAATTCCAATTCCCTTAAGGTTCCCTGAGCTTCCAGATGCCCCTTCCCTTCAGAGATTTGAGAGTCTGCTCCCGCCAGCAGGCATCTTGGAGGGCCGTGGGGCCATTCCAAGCAGTGGTTCTCCTAGCTTGTCTAGAATAATGGTTGGACTTAAAGTCGACCTCAGTGAGTTGTCTTTGATCCCTTACTTCTTGCTGGGGCATCTTCCTGAGGCAACAGATTCAGGGCAATAAAGGGCTCGCTCTCAAGTGGGGTTTATTGACCTTGAGGCAGCAAGCTCTACATAGCCTTCTTTTGTGCTTTCTAGATGGGACTTAGCAGCTTCATACTCAGGAATTGCCCCCTTGCATGAATCCTGTCCAATTGGGATAGAGTTGACACAGAGGCTAGACAAACAAAAGCTGATACACTATGCAACTTTATTTGAGAAAGGAGAATGGTGGCCAGAGAATGGTACACTTTCCCTTCTAACCCTGATTCACCTGGAACAGTTTTGTAAAGTGATTGGAAAGTGGGCCGAAATGCCAGAAGTTACAGCATTTCTCCTTTTGAGGAGCAGTAGAGACCTTCATCCCCAGTGCACCCAGGAACCCCTAAGGCAGGCATCCTCAAACTGTGGCCCGTGGGGCACATGTGGCCTGACGACATTTATCCCACCCTCAGGGTGTTTTTGCTGCCTCTGCATGTCCTACTTAGTAGCCGATTCGTGCAATGTGCATAGGAATTTGTTCATAGTTTGGTTTTTTTTAACTATAGTCTGGTGCTCCAACGGTCTGAGGGACAGTGAACTGGCCCCCTGTGTAAACAGTTTGAGGACCCCTGCCCTAAGGGATCCTGGACTTAGGGGTTACTAATCTCCCAGCCCTGAAACATCCCTGAACATTCTACCCGTTGTAGGAGGCACCATGGGAATTTGGTCTCTGGGTAATTTACAAGTCTTTTATTCAATTTGAAGCCAAGAAAATTAAAAATGACTCAGACACTTACTTTCTTTTGATCCCTGTTGACTCCCGCTGTAGTATTCCAATATTACAATTTAACGCTATAACGCATGACCTTTTCATTCCATTCAATTAAATGTGTGTGTATAGATAGATAGATAGATAACTATGAAAGTAATTAATGAAAACAAAATTTGTTTGACCAAAGTTAATAATTGAGGGATAAAGGATTAAATAGAAGCATGGTTCTTAGCAGTGGGTCCAAACATTAGGATCATAAATGAAACAGTGATCTCAGTGCACCCAGTAGTTCCCAAACCCTGTACCCTCATAGGGGAAATTGTGGATGCTTTTACTCCCGTGCCTATACTTAGAACGAACAAACACACATGCCTGATAATCCTAAGATTTTTTTTGTTTCCTGTGACACTCACCTAATTTCAAGGGCACTGCCACCTCACAAGCCTAGCCTTGTCTCAGTTAAACTGTTCACCCTTTTGTCCGTTTGTTTGTTTTTCCAGAAGTTCTCAAGTTACCAAGCCCTCTGAACCAAGTGTGCCACCTCTAGGACCACCATCTCCTGGACCACCTCAACCTTATCCATCCTAGACCTGAATGGACAACCCCTCCCAGCAGAGTAGAAAGGGTATGGACCCAAAGCCCCACTTCACCCTTTTGCCAGCAGGAAGGACCTAAAGATGTCGTCGCCTTGTACCCCAAAGATTTGGGTCCATATCTCTTCAGGGTGTAAATTTTAGGTAGCTAGCATAGGGACTAGGTTGTCCATGATACATGCTCAGAGGGCCAAGCTAGCCACCCAGGAAAGAGTGGCACACCGAGCGTGCTCAGAGGTCCAGGTTTCCAGTCAGGAAGGCCAGGTACACCTGGGTGGGTGCTGCACCCACATTGACCCACCTAGGCCAAGTAAATTCAATTCAGCCACTGGGGTCCACCAGGGTTGCCTACCATGCCTCCCTATCTCTCCTAAAACACAATTGGATCACAAACCTGGCTTTGGCGTGAATTCTTTCTCATGCAGAGCCAAGGACCAAGGTATATCTGTCCACAGAGAGAAAAACCTAGGAAAGCTCTTTGGAGGCAGCAGCACTGCACATGAGTGGCTATTGGATACTGTTTAGATGCATGGCTTTCTATTTGGAACTTTTTTTTTGTCTCACCTGAATGGAAAGGAAGAGGTAATACTTCTGGATCACACAGTATCCATGTCCACAAATGAGCTGCTCATTCCACAGTCCTGGCAGTGCCTTTTGAAAACCCTCTGCTTTAGAATGTCACTCCTTGAAGATGGCAGTGGGAGTGGCTGGGGCCAAGTATGCTGCCTCTTACTCCCAGTTGCAGGTTTCTGGATGCTGATTGTATCTCTTACAGCATCAATTAGTGGGCTTGTTGTCTGCCTCAGGCTTTGTTCACAGAGATCCTCCAGCTAGGTGGTGGTGTGTGCGCATAAGCAGAGGCTTCCTGCCAATCCCCCATGAGTAGTAGAGCTCCCATGGTGTGGACTCCATGAAAGCCGTGCTCCAGCCAGCAGGATTACAAAGGAGGGTGGGCCCGGCAGGACAGGAGGGCCATTGCCCCTATGGAATGACCTCAGAACCCCGCCTCCCTCCCTGTCCAGCTCCTGGGACTATGGGCCCTAAGCTTCATGCCTGACTCAGGAATAGACACAGGGTGAGGCAACTCCAGGAGGTGATTTTGCTGATCTAATCCAGCCTGAGATCATCCTTGCATGTGCCCTCTGTCCAGACCTTTTTTTAAATTGTTCATGCAACACTAACCACAATGCATATATACATCGGTTGTGTAAAGCACATTTGTACATTCATTGCCCTCATTATTCTCAAAATATCCACTCTCCACCCCACCCAAGCCCCTGGCCTCAGCTCCTCATTTTTCCCCCTCCATTCGAGCTACCCTTGATAATTTACTAATTATTTTCTCATATCTTGCACTGTCTGATGTTCCTTCACCCACTTTTCTGTTGAGGTTAAATGTAGATCCCTGTATACGGTTTCCGTTTTCCAACCTACCCTCCCTCCACCCTTCCCGAGTCTGCACTCATAACACTGGTCCTCAAGGGCTCATCCACCCTGGATTCCCCATGTTTCCTGTTCCTATCTGTCCAAGTGTACATTCTCTAGTCTAGCCTGATTTGTAAATTAGAATTGGGATCATGATAGTGGGAGATAGGAAACATGTAGGAACTAGGGGAAAGCTGTGTTTCATCGTTATTATCTGGTACCTGTCTTGGTTTATCTCCTCCCTGACACCCTTCTGTTAGGGATGTCCAGAGGACTGTAAATGGGCTTTGTGTCTGTACCCAGCACTCCCCGCTCATTCGCAATGATAAGATTTTTTTTGTTCTGATGATGCCTGCTACCAAATCTTTTCAAAACCTCATGATCACACAAGCTGGTGTGCTTCTTCCATGTGGGCTTTGTTTCTTCTGAGCTAGATGGGCGCTTGTTTTCCTTTAAGCCTTTAAGACCTCACATGCTATATATTTGATAGCTGGGCACCATTAGCTTTCTTCACCACATTTGCTTATGTACCTGCTTTGTGTTCAGTGATCGTGTAGGGAAGGTGAGCATCATAGAATGCCAATTTAATAGAACAGTATTTTTGCAACGAGGGAGTCCTTGAGCAGTGGCCCAATGTCCATCTGCTACCTTAATACAAAACCTATAAATATAGGGACATAGATCTATTTCCCCATGCTCATATATTTAAATATGTACATGCCTTTTTTTAAACCTCTATAATTGACCCTTGCTTCCTAGCTTGCTTTTCTATTCCCTTTGATTTGCCTCTTGGGCCCACTGCCATGCTCACTTTTCATTTGTGCTTCAGTAATTCAGTAATTCCTCTTGGTTCCATTGGTTCCATTTCCCTTGATCACTCCCTACCAGGCCTCCTACATCCCCCTCACCACCGATTTGCATCACCTGTTCTTCCCTTTTCTCTGGGTTTCTTAACACCACTACCTTTCCCCACACCTCCCTCTCTCCCATGTCTCCCCAGAAGTGTTGGTCCTGTTTTCTCTCCTCCAGATTGTTCGTCCAGCCTATCTTATTTAGACAGACCTGTAGATGTAATAACATACACAAAACAAGACAGAGCAAAACCAAGCACTAAAAGCAACAAAACAACCAAAATCCAATGACAATGAATGAAAACAACTCAACAAGAAAGAAGTGGCTCATCGTTAGTTCAAGGTCGGTTTGTTGGCCTTTAAGAGTGTTTTCCAGTCCAGTCTGTTGGTGTACCAAGTACTGGCCTCAAAGTCATCCTTTGGCATTCCCTGGGTACCTTGATGCTTCGTTTTCTTGCTCTTCTGCTGTACCCCCTTAGTGTTATGCCTCGGTGTGGCAGGATTAGTTCGGGCGCATTTCCCACACTGTGTCTTCAGTGTTGTCCCCTCTAAGGCTATGGGTCTTTGAGGGGTGTCTTGTCTCATCGTGGGGCTGGCCATGTGGTCTTCTATGTGGACTGGATTCTCTGAGTGGGAACATCATCCTCAAGTCCTGGTGTGCCAGGATGTGCTCCACATTCCCCTCCTCCCCCTTCATCTGCTCCATGTGCTCCGATCAGATATGTCCCTCTCTCAGAGCTGCAGATTCACTGCCACCTTCTGAAATAAAATATTTGGCATGGGAAGGTGAGTTGGGTGGGAGGATCTGCTCAGATCATTTGATGGTTCAGGATAGATTGACTGTTTGGCTGGGGACAGGTATGTGGGGCTTAGGGCTCTGGCTCCCAACACTGGTTGTGAATATGTCTTTGTTGTTAACCAGTTGTGTGCCTGTGGGTCAACACCTGTGTCTTTTTGAGTGAGTTTTCTCATCTGCAGAGTAAAGGTAATCCATTATCCAGACTCCCATGTCACCAATTGATTGAGAGGCACTAACCAGAGCCTGATTGAAATAGTGTGTACCTGTCAGGCGTGTTCTAAAAACACCTTAAAAGTCGTAAAAACACTATAAATGCCTTAAAAACACTAAAACGTCTAAAATATTTCTAAAATGCTAAGACCACCCCTAAAGACCCTCTAAAACATCTTAAGACCATTAAATACATGGTAAAAGGCTTTCTAAAACACCCTAATGCGCCATAAGTCTTAAAAAAAAACTCCTTACGTCCCGAAAACATAATAAATGCCCTAATATTATGCAAATGCCTTAAAACGCAAAATAAAGAACACGTGAAGCCCTAAAAACACGCTAAAAGTCTTTTAAAACCCCAAGAACATCCCTACAAAGCAACCCGAAGCACTATAAAACCCTGTAAAAGTCCAACAGCCTAATAGACATGAATTCACCATGAAAGCAAAAAATAATCCAACAAAACCCTAAAGCCCTGAAAACCAAAACCTAATCCCCGCAAACACTCTAATGCCTTAAGAAGCACCCTAAAATTTTAACAAAACACTAAAAGCCATAAAAACACATATAAGCCTAATAAACACCCTTAAACACTAAAATCACCCTAAAAGCCTTAAAATGTCTGAAAAGCCATAATATTCCCTAAAATTCAAATAACACTCTGAAGCCACAAATAACACACTAAATGCCTCCCAAAACATGTGGAACTTCCAAATCATATCCCTAGAAGATTCCCAAACCATGAACTTCCAAAACCACATAAATGCCCTGAAGACAACATGAAAGCCCCAACAAAACATAAAATGCTGGGGAAAAACACATAAAATATTTTAAAATACCCTAAAATCTCTAAGAAACCCTGTAAGATCACTAAAAACACCCCTACCTGCTAAAAAATACCCATACACTCCAAAAAATCACCCGTAAATCCCTTAAAAACTCCCTTAAACCTTATAAAACACCCTTAAAGCCCAAACCACCCTAATGCGCAAAAAAATTAAATGACCCCAAATGACCTTAAAGCCCTAAAAATCACATGCCACAAAAAAATCCTAAATGACCCCAAAATTCCAACTCAAAGCCAGCCTACAAGTCTTTTATGAGAACAGTTTTATCTTTCTACCAAGGAGAAGTTTGTAGGTTCAACCCCTGACCTATGCCCTTACCATATGAAGTTAGTAATCAGTGGTTTTGCAATTCTTTGAAGAAAGATGAGGGTAATTTTATCAGGAGTGAATTAAACTTGTCTAGTGCCTTGAGTAGAACTGATAACTGTACTACATTGAGTCGTCTGGTCAAGGAGCATGGGATATTATCCCATTTGCTGAGGTCACACTTGATTTCTTGTAATTTCTGTAGTTTTCCTCATATAAATCTGTTGTTTTTTTATTCAAGTATAGATATAGATATAGATATTTTCATTTACGCTTGGCTATTGTAAATGGTACTACCTGAAAAATGTGTATTTCATTAATTATTATTTCTTGATCTATTTCTTCATCCTTCGAAATATTATCAGTTTGTTGTGGTAGATAAACATTAGGACTTTGCATAACTTAGAAATATTACATTTCACAGAAAAATCATATTAATTATGTCGACAGAGCTATAAAAGGAATGTTGCCCTGAATATCTTCAGATATGACAGCTGTTTCATTGAGAAATTAAGCCAGACAGACACAATGTGATGTACATTTTGTTATTTTCATGTGGGTTCCTTCACTCTTCCAAAAAAATTAGGTTCATGAGCCCCTTGGGGAATGAGTTTGAGTTCAGATCAGATGTCTATTTATATATTTGTGTCCTGAAGCCCATTTGATGGACTGTTCTGTTGCTTCCAAAGTAGTCAGTCACTTCCCCACCAATTAGAGAATTTGTCCGAAGCAAAAGTAAAAGTGTGGCGTACGACATTTGACTGCACACCATCTAGAATCACACTCTCATTTGGTGTTGGCAGTTTTACTTGTATTTCAATTGTAAACTACACTTCAGAGTTCAGGCTAGTGAAAACGTTTCAGTGGAAAAAATTTGCACACAACTACGTGCAGTTTGTGATTCTGTTGTTCCCAAGCAAGGCTATGAGGACAAAGATGCACAAGCATGGGGGGCACTGCAGACAATGTGTGAAAGTTTCCAGGAGCTCAGGGGTGGACAGCGGCTGCTAATTCTCCCATGCTGGCAGTGAGCTATGTGGGAGGGCTTTGTGTGAGGTCCCTGTGGGGTCTCTGAGAAGTCTCCATAAAGGATGCTGAGAACTTCATATGAAGTCTCTGTGCGAGGCCTCTGAGTCTCTCTGGAAGTCTCCAAGGAAGTATGTGTGTGAGGTTTCTCTCTCGGGTATGTGTGAGTGTCCTTGTGAGATGTCTGCTGAATTGTGGGGGGTGGGGGGCAGTTGTTTCGCTGAGGTCTCTGCAGGTCTGAGTGGGCTTCCCTTTGTTTGACCTCACAGCACCATATAAGAGGACCTGGTGGCAGGGGAAAGGGAAGGGGCTTGGTCCATGCACCCCTTGCTGTTCTTTCAGGGTCTTCTCTCCATCTCCGTGCACTTACCTAGCACGAACGGTAGGGTTCAGCAGCGGGGAGTCCGGTGTCCAGCTCTTCACTCTCTCTAGGAACACACCCAAGCTACCTGCTACCCAAGAGGCCCCAGATCCAGGCTCTGCAGATCCAGAATCTGATTTTTTACTGCCACAGTCACTCCAGAGGCTGCCTTGGCACAATCAGGACTCCAGAAACAACATCATGCTGCTGTACCAGCAGTCTCTGGGGCCTATGTCCACTTCCCTCCTCCACCACTGGTGTCAGTCCCCACCCACCCCACACACACACTTGGTGTCCTGACTGAGGCATGGAGGTCAAGGCTCAGTGGATGTCTTCCTCGCCATCCTTTACTGTTTAGTTCAGTAAACAGTAAACCCTGGCCCACCAGGGGTGTTCTTTTAAGCACATGAGAATTTACTCTAGCGGATCAACTAATCATATTTTGGGGGGCCCTCCTGCCTTCTTCTATAATCTGGTGCCCAGGAAATAAAACCCTGGGTTAGAAGCACAGAGGAAACACTGACCACTATTGAACTGGTTTCCCTTATCAAGACAGGTGATGTCTAATCTCCGTGCACATCCTGATTTCCCAGGAGTCTCTAGGGGAAGGGAAGGCTGCTCCCAGTTGTGACTTTCTTTGCAGCACTCAGTCCTTAGAAGCCACTCTCTCCGGAGAACATTCCTAGAGCACGTGCACGCGTGTGTGTGTGTGTGTGTGTGTGTGCGTGTGTGTGAAGATCACCAGCCTGGGGTCATGTTTCCTGAGAACATTCCTAGAGTGTGCGCGTGAGTGTGTGTGTGAAAACCACCAGCCTGGGATCATGTTTCCTGAGAACATTCCTAGAGCGTGTGTGTGTGTGTGTGCGTGTGTGTGTGTGTGTGTGTGTGTGTGTGTGTGTGTGAAGACCACCAGCCTGGGGTCATGTTTGCTGAGAACATTCCTAGAGCATGTATGTGTGTGTGTGCGCACGCGTGTGTGTGCATGTGAAGACCACCAGCCTGGGGTCATGTTTCGTGAGAACATTCCTAGAGCGCGGACGCGTGTGTGTATGCATGTGTGAAGCCCAAAAGCCTGGGGTCATGTTTCCTGAGTCCTGGCACCCTGTTATTGACTCATCCCCACTCTACCCCACCCTGGCTATCAACTCATCCTTCCCCCAGTCAGGAGATGGAAATCAAGTAAAATAACAGTTTGTCGCCCCACTAAAGATAGTATTGAGAAAGTAACCTTCCCTGCTTGAAAGCTGTGCCTTTGCTATCCAACCCAGTGCTCTCTGTAGGAGATAAAGTTCTGCTGTGGGGGCAGCTAGCTAAAGCTGGGGTGAAGCACCTGGCCGATTCCCCTTTGTAAGCCTGTGTTAGCTCCGCTTGTGTCTTGCGTCATTTCTGGGGATCCTCATGCTCTTTGGCCCCCTTTGCTACGTCCAACGCTTCATATTCTTCTTCACTGTATCCTTCCCTACCCTGTGTCCATGGTGCCTAACCATTAGTGGTTATTACACAGACGCTCATCCTGTACCACTCAGCCTAAGCTGTTGCTCCTTCTCCGGGTTTATATACAGAGGAAGGCATGTGAGCTGTGAACCGGATTTTCCCTTGGTGCAGTGGGTGAGCAGAGTCCCCCGCTGGCAGCCTCCCTAGCAGTTCCCACCCACATGTGTCAGACCTGGGACTTCCATCCTGGAGGTTACCCTAGGCTGGGAGAGAGGCAAAGGTAGCAAAATATGTCATTTTGCATTTTGTGACAGGTGTATTGAGGCGGAACCTCCATGCCAAACTTGGCAGCCTTCATCAAATGCACATGTGGGACTTAGACAGGCCGCCACATGTCTCATGCCTGCTTGGTACCATGAGACGCTACTTTGGTCTAAACCTCTTCTGGACCCTCGATGGAATTTCTTGGCTGGATTGCGCCTCTCAAAACCTATCAACTGCAGCCACATAACGTTGAAGACAAAGTAATGGCACCAGGGAACATTCTTCACTGTGTTGGGACCTTCTGAGGTTTTCACAGTAGGGGTGTTACCATAAATCATAAGAGGTGCAAAATGAAGAACTTGGGATGGAAGTGGGTGGGAAACACTGCTGAAAACCTCCTCCAGAGCCCTGCCCTTTGAGAAGTCAGAGCTAGCACTCAGAGAAGGAGACGCAGTATCTAACATAGTTAAAGGTATATTATGCCAACCTCGTCAATGAACTCATGTGGGGTTAATTGAAGGGCAGGGAGATCAATGGCTCTGTGAGCCTAGCCTTTCTGGTCTCTTGCTCTCTGATAGTGCCACCAGGGTGGATATGCATTTGTTAGGTCCCTAAAGCAGCTGGAAAGACTCATTTCCTGGGAGATCCCTGAGGAGAAGCCGCATGGACCTACCCTGTTGCAGCCCTGGTTTCTGCAGCAGCCTCATGGAGAACCTGCCAGCGCACGGACTACAATTTCCTCCTGCAGTCATTGTCTCCCCGTGTGTTTTTGGATTGTGAGGAGGACTTTGTAGATTGGTGTCAGACACATGGGATACTATTGGACTGGTGGTCTTAGATTGAACTGGGTTGGGATGCTTTTCAATGTTCACTTAACCTTTATATAAAACTCATAAAATATGAGTGTATGAATTTTGTTTCTCTAGTCTACACAGACTAACACACATGACACCCCCTCTAGATCCCGCCATGCAGCACAGAAGTCACACTTTAATGTAGGAGGGGGAAAATCTCTATTATGGAACAATGAATATCATGGCTGAGAGAAGCCATTAGCCTGTGCAGAACAGGCTAAAGTGGCTGGCATGGATACTTTCCTACTAATCAGAGCAGAAGAAGCGTCTTCTAATTTGCCAGATAAGACATATTCTCGAAGACAGTGACGTGGGCAGTGGTAAGGGTAACTGGAGTAAGCCCACCTCCTCCGCCTCTGCTGCTGCAAGCTGACTGGGCACACAAACACCCTGGGGGGCAATGCCTGAGTGTGGCTTCTGATATTGAATCCCCTGAACGGACAGAAATTTGTGAATACATCCCTGATACAGGTGCTCGTGGTGGGAAGGCTCTGGCAGTCAGGTATCGCCTGGTGGAGGCAGGGTCTCACACTTGCCACTCTCCTGTGTTCTACAAAGAAAGGAGCCCTGCAGCTGGAGGAACATCCATTAACTGAGGCCTGCGCTTCTTTTCGTGGACATAACGTTGACGCAAGATACTCCTGATGACAGCCTGGTGTCCCCTCTAGGACTTGGCCAACATCTGTCGTGAGCACCTGAGCCTCCGTGACCTTGTTAGGAGACACTGGTTGTCTTTGAAGGGGCCCAAGGCTGTGACCACAGGGTAATACGGGCTTTCCTTTTTGCAAAGGATCACCGTGTCCTGTAGATTTTTTGCTGGAGCAAATCCACTGGACAAAGTGCTTCCTCCATTTTTTGCTGTGGCCCTCAGCAGGAAGCTGTCCCTTCTCTGGTGGGAGCTGTGAGGACTTGATCTCAAGGCACTCAGCCAATGCCTTGTCTTGCACAGGCTGGCTTAACCCACAGACTTGGGAGATGCCTCTTCCCGCTAATCCTTTTCCATGCTCTTCTGGATTGGGCCATTTATGAGTCTCCCTCTTGTCAGTGGGAACAGCATCCTTCCTTCTCCTTGTCGAGGGGTCCTGAAGGTTGGGGCTTTTGAGCTTCTGCTGCCCCATGTAACTTGCTCTAGCCACCACGAAGCCACTTGGCCCTTGACATATTGGCTTATCCCCAGTGAACAAATGCTGGGGGCGGCAATGGACCACCTGAGAAGGCAAAACATTGGTGGCAGTGAGCACATCAGTGGTGCAGTCCTGAAGGAGCCCGTCAACAGGACAGCATGGAGAACCATCCTCTGCCTCTACCTCCACCTGGAGCTTAATCTCACTGCACACTCGTGCTGTAAGGCTTGGCTTTTCAGGAACTGGAGCACACTTTCCAGGTAGCAGGAAACTTTTACTACATCCTAGAGCCTCGAAGCACCCCCGGTCCACATCATTGGTTTGAGATTTTGCCAGCACACTGGTTTTGAAAGTGTCTCTATCGTCTAGCTCTATTGAAGAGGACTTCTTGACCACCACCAACCCTGTCTCTTTGGCTCTTGAAGATGGACATTCAGAGTTCACTTCCAATCTGGGGCCTCCTGGGGCACAACTAGCACCCTCTTTCCTTGACCCCTTGCTGGTCAGTACTGGATTTGAGGTTTGCTCTAGGCTCTCTCTCTGGACACTTTCATTCTGGAAGGTTCTGCCAAGGATACTGGGCATGAAGGCTGGAAACGGCTGCCTGAGGGCCAATGAGCATCCACTGTCATTATCAAGTGGGGGGTAGGCTGGGGTTCCCTGAACAGGCTCCTCTGTAGGGGAGCAATCAGCAAAAGGACTCTCCAGGGTAGGGCTTGATTTCTTTGTGGTCACTCTCTCTCCCCAGTCTGCCTGACAGGGTTCTCCCAGGACCTTGGCAGCCTCAGTTACTAGGTTAGTTCAATACTTAGGGGTGGCTAAGCAGGTGGACTTTGGAAAGGACATTGCGTTGTCTTTTCTTGTCCTACAGAGGTTTGTGGGCTCAAGGACTTTGAGGGGCATGCACCACCTCTGCCTCATTTGGAGCCTTACGATATGCGAGTCCAGCACCTGTTGAGTGCCCGGGCTGAGAAAGGAAAGGCTCTGCGTTGTGTTCAGATCTTCCAGCTCTCCCCAGGAGGCCACATTGACAACATGTGGGTGGGTCAGGGAAATAGACAAAGCGTGCGTGGTCGCAAGACATGAACGGCAAACAATGCCAGGGATCTGATCCTTTCTAATCTGCTCCACCTTCCTGCACATGTGGACATTCAGGGTGTTTTCCAGTAGGATTTTATTTGGACCCCTTAGGGTGTAAGTTCCTGCGTTAATCCCCTTGTGTATCCTCAAATCACTTAACTCCTTTGAGTCGGCTCCCGGAGTTCCTTTTGGGCAGTAGTTTCCTGATCCACAGAGAGATAGATTACATTTGGATATTTTCCTCAAGTAATTCCCTTGTCCATTGACCGAGTTGTTCCTCAGCTGGACACCGGCTCTGCAGCACGCAAGCGACGGTCCAGGGTGTGTGCATCTTCCTGGGGACACCGTCTTCATTACATTCTTCCCCTGCTTGTCTCCAGGTGTTGAGCAGGAGCATTCGGGCTGCTTCATATCCAGACAAGTCCCTGGCCATTTTTCCTGAGGCTGCTTTAGTGTCAGAGACTCAAGAGTCCCATTGCCGAGGGGCCCCTGCAATTGAGGGAAGTTCTCTTGGCGGTGGAGCTCCGATTGCTTCAAGCAGCCAGGAAGCTTGGGGTCTGTCTTTGGGGTCTGGACCTTCTGATTGTCCTGGGGATGAGTGGGTTTGCGAAGACAAAAAGCTTCCTGGGGTGGTGGTATCATAAAGGGTAAAGAACTCTCACTTTCCTGTTGTTTCTTTAAAAAATGGCTTTCCAGCTGTTGAAGTGAATTTGGAATGCGTGATTGGGACTTAGTGTGGACGGTAAGACAGGATTCATCACAGGGACTCTTGTGAGGAGGAGGAAAAGGTACTGCGAGTGGGCCACGGGGCTGTGGACTGGGCGGAGTCAGGACTGTAGCAGGCGGTGGGGCCTGGGCTTGGCATGCAGTTGGAAGTAAAAGTTGGAATCGGCCTTCAGTGTAGGGCAAGGAGTGACGTTGCAACAAGAGTGGGTACTCTTTAGCTTGCATTTGAGCTGGTAAGGCATTAGGAATTTCATTAAATAAGACAGTGGGAAACTCTAGGGTGGATCCAGAGACCCTGAGAGCAGCTGCCAGAGACTCGCTGTGCAGAAAAGGTAGACCCCAGAAAAACTCACTGAATTTTTGTGGAAAATGCTTCTGAGCGCTGGGTATCTGCTCTGCTTTGATGCTGGCATTCCAGAAGGGCTGGGGAGGTGCAGTGATCTGCTCCCCATCGAGTGCCTTCAACATATTTAAGGCCTGCAGATGGTATTCTGATACACCCTTTCCTTTTTCTTCCCAAATATTCCATTTCTCTGCCTTTGTGATTTCTATTTCCAGCAGCTTGTGGACATTGGGGTTGAGCAAGGTGGGCCTCCCTACTTCCCCCTGCCTCTTTGAGGGTCCTTCCCGAAAGGTGTCTTCTTGGGGGTGCCAGGTAGAGTGCTCTTTCAGAGACCCAAAGTATTCCAAGGAGGGAAGCTGTAAGTTCTTGGCAGCTGCCCAACACTGGGGTGGGGAGGCCGTAGGGAGGCCTTTGGGATCCTGACTTGAGATGGCTGCCATGGCAGGTGTGGAGCAGCGGTTGTGTGGAGATGGGCTCTGCCTGGGCCTTGCCAACAAGTCATTCTGAGAATGAGTCCCTGTGGGGTGCGGGGCTGGTGAGTCCCAGAGAGTGCTTGGAGGCTGCAGGTAGGCCTTTGAATCCGGGGGTTTGGCACTGGGTGAGGGAAGAGCCAGTGGTGTGGGTGAAAGACTGTCAGGTTCATGGGAATGTGCGCAGTCTGGTGATTGACTCAAGGCGGGTAAGACATGAGAAGTTGAGATGCACATCTGGGCCCGTGGAAGGGTGGAGTTCTGAGACCTAGGTGTCCGGAATGGATGAGCCGCAGAACCGTGTGGGGCGCGCGTACCGACGTGGACTTCAGCCGTACCTCTATTTCGCCAGCTACCAGAGAGGGCTTGAGCTTTCTGTTGACCAAAGCTGCCAGTGTCAAGTGGGTTTCCCAAGTGGCTGCAGGAGACAGAAGGACCAGATTACAGCCAGGACTGAAGGGGCAAGAGACCTAGCAGGCTAGCAAGGGTCGGTGCAAGCTCAGCCCCTCCCCAAGCCTTGATGGCCTGCTCTTCCTGCCCCACCCCACTGCCCGGGACTCCTGTCATTCTCTGCCCATCCCTGAAAGTGTCCCCCAAACCAGCGCATCCCAGCTGCTCTGTAGCCCGAGGCCACACAGGCACCCTGGTTGGAAGATGCACCCCGCGGTGAAGCAGGAAGGTTACTTACTTCTGCCTAAGACACAAACGCAGGTTCTGAGCGCCATATAGTTCTTGCAGGAAGCTTCGGAAAACTGGAAATCAAGAGAACCGTTATGGTGCAGCCCTCCCAGAGGACCGAAAGAAATGTCACACGGGCTGTGCACTTAGGACGTTGGACTCTCCAGAGCTCAAGGTCAAATGATAGCTTACTCCCACGGGCAGGAGGTGCTTTGGTATTTCAAGGAGCATCGGTTTCCAATATTGTCTGTGGGGTCTCAGTGAGCAATCTGAACCTTGGCAAAGTTACACAGCTTATCGCAGTTACCCCTCAATGTTCCACCTCCAAATCCACCAGAATCTGCTCCTGACACCCCCACTGCTCCCTACTGGGTCCTACCTTGGCCAGCCTTCATCCCATCCTAGGCCCCTCCTGTACATCTGGGAAATATCTGGGTTCTGTTTCCATCCACAGTATCCTTTTGTTCAGGATTATTACCTGAGAGAGACAGGCTGTTGCCACTGGCATCCTGCAGAGGAGGGGACAGGAGAGCTTACAGAGCTTGGTTGAATGGGCAGAACCTTACCTTTCAGAGCGTCACCTTTGTCCCTTGACCTGCTGCTTCTCCTTGTCTCCACCTGAGGCTGGGGCACAAGAGAGGAAGTCAGGCTTGGATCCAATCCTGCGTCTGTTCTTTGTGACAAACTGCAGGCATTTACTGGTGATTAGAAGAATGACAATCTCCATGGAATGACTAAAGCCCAGAAACCAGCTTCTGTGTGAGACCTAGAGTGCATTTCTTCCGTCAGCCTTCCTCTGCTCACGGAGAGCACACACTCTCAGCTCTCAGTGTTCTGGTGGGCAAGATTTTGATTATGGAGGCTGAAGCTCTGGGCCAGCCCTTGACCACTTCCTCCCCGGGGTCAGCCATGCTTTCTCAATTAGCCCAGACAGAAAAGGAGCCTTGGCCCAGAGACTGGAGCTCAAGGAAAGAGACTGAGGACCCAGTGATGAGAGCTGCCCTTTGAAATGTCTAGTCATCTAGTCCTTAGCCACTGCGTCACTATATTGGGGATTTTTACCTATTGCCCTCTATAACAACTAGAGATGGGAGGTCTGAGATCTTCAAAGAGAAATATTTTTGAATGCTCATCTTACTGGCAAATGATTTACATATCATACGAGTCAATAGTTCAGTCGTTCAATCAGATCAAGGGCAATGGTACAATCAATGATTACCATATCCATTTTAGAACAACACCCCCCCCCCTCCATGGTTAAATTGCCTTCAAAAGGAGTTGTGTAATCACAGTCAGGTCTAAAGCTCTCTGTCCCCTCTGGCCTCCTTCATTTTTTCGTCTTGAAATAAATCCCCCTTCACTCCCTAGCTTCCCGATGGGGAAGTTCTCCACACTGCTGATCTCACAATCCCTCCCTCTGCCATGAGATCTCTCCACCTGCAACTCTGTCAACCCTTGTGTCCATGATCATGATGCATCCACGCCTCCTGTGCTTCACAAACAGGGAAAGCCAACAGAAATAATGAAAATCAACATAAGCCGGCAAGGATAAAATGATACCAATGCAGTGAACAAAGTCCTAAGAGTGAGTAAGGACGCACCAGCCCTCATCAATATTCCAAAGCCAGGGCTGATGGTCTCTTCTTTCTTGAGATTTCCCCTATCAGGAAATTAATTACGAAAGGAAAAATTTATAAAACAAGGAAAAATCAATCTCTCCTATGGCTGGGTTGAGAATTTCTTACCTTTATCCTTTTCCTGGGTGGTCGCACAGGTGGAGTATTTGGAAGGAAGGGGAGGACCAGGAAGAAGCAACCCACTCCATACAGGATGCCCAAGGTCAAAACAGTGAACCAGGTGGGGTATTGGTAGGTCAGCCAGGAAGCACTTTTCTGTTCCAGCAGAAAGAGAATCTCCTCCATCTTCTGGATACAGCGGTTGCACTCAGGCAACTGAGCACTCTGAGTCCCCTCTGGCTTCAAACCCACTTGCATCACAAACCTGGGCCCACATCACTAAAGGGTCACAGTGGGGTGGGAGGTGACAGCAGGACAACACATAATCCCTCCCTCTACCCTCCAGCTCATCACATCCCTCCCCTGCTCTGGTCTTCTCTCTCCCACTGCCTGCTCTGGGCCTCCAAAGTCACCAGCTGCACCTGATGGAATGGAATCTTAGTGCAAGTTCTTATTCATTCCACCTCCCACCTAGGTATTACCTGCTTCCTTGGCAAGTTGCCTGAATCATGACCAATTTCATAGGCTTAGAATATCTGAAGTTGTCTCTGTCCTCAATGAAAACCTTCTCAAGTCATGGTTTTACTTTGTCTTATCCAAGATAGAGAACTTAGGTTTATGTAACATTTATTTAGCTTTATGAATGTTGGATGAAAAGCTTGGAATTTGACTTCTATGACCAGGAGAGTTATTCAAGAGCTGAGGTATATCTCTCCCAGGAGAGAGATCTAACAAATTTTCTGCCAGATGGTACATTTGGGGAGACAAGGAACACTTAAGCATTAATCATTCTTAACAGTGTCCCCTGCAAATCTTCCTTGTGTGTGACTACTGCCCATTTAGGGCTTGCTCTGGGAACACTTGATGGGGTAATAAGCCTTGCAACAATTCAGGCTCAAAGGGCAAGCATCTGGCTGAGCAAAATAAAGAGATAATATGGATTGAGTTGTGTCCTTACCACTACCACTTGAGATATTCCCCCAAAATTCGTTGGAACCCTAACACTGAAGGCTATAATCTGATTTGGTTATGTGAGGGCTCTCTCTGGGAGAAATGTACCTCTGTCCTTGGCTTCACACAAGAACCAATTGACGCAGAAACCTAGTTTGTGATCCAAGTGACTTTATAAAGGATAGAAGAGGCAAATATGCTCGTGGGGGGTGGGGGCGGACTGGACAGCCCACGCGCGCTGGGTTGCATGACAGCTGGTGGGAGGCCCCCACCCATACCCTGTTGGTAGGCATGGCTGACGGTACTGTTTGACCCCATTGACTGAATTAAGCCCACCTGGTCTAGATGGGGGCCCGCCCAGGTTGACCTGCTTCCTGTCACAAGGACCTAAATGTGTGCATCTTTCCAGCCTGAAGCAGCTTTCAACTGTCTGTGATGGGGAGGAGGTTTGGCATGCACAGCGACCACCCTCAGTTCTGCCTCTACTTACCTAACAGGTACACGGCATTTCTTTTCTGTTTTTTAAAACAACAACAAAAAAATCATTTGTAATCTTTCTGTTCCAGCGGTGCTAGGAGCAAGGCAGAGGCAAAACCCAAGAACAGGGTTCTTCTCTGTTGAAGCGCGATAAACTCACGGGGAAGCAAACAAGCATCTTCATCCACGTGAAGTGAATCTGTGAATCAGCAGCTCCCAACTGACCAAAGCACGCACAGAGCAGCCCAGCATCAAGGTCCGTTTCTGTGCACTGCTCCCACTGTGAGGAAGAGCTTCATGTGCATTAAAAGGGAACTTTTGTAATATTTGAATTTTGAATAGTGGTTTTTGTCAGAAACTGGAAAAAATCTCAAAGCCTGAAGAAACTCCTTTCTAGTACTGAACATTCAAGGGAGCCTGTAGAAGCCTGAAATGATTGCTAGGTGACCACCTGGATCTGCTTGTTGAGTGAAAGTGGCAGAATAGCAGCAATAGAGCAGGGGGTTCATTCTGACCACTGACACTCGTGGACCTGGTTTACAGGCAGTAGAGAAGAAGATGAGAGCAGGTTGACTCGTTTGAAGTCCATGACCTACTCTGAGGGGACTAGAGTTGTGGAGAATTGGTGATGGGGCCAAGGCCTAAAGGCAATGCGACCAATGGACACTGAGGTGAGGCCAAGAGAGGGAGCCCACATTGACTTGACCCGAACCCGACCAGATGAAGAGAAGAATGTTGAGCCTGTGCACTGGTATATACTGCTGCAGACTGTATAGACGAACTGTCCTGCTTTGACTTTCTTGTGGATGTGGACTTCACAAGGTTCCAACTGGCATGAAGACTCTTTATATTGAAGAATATGATTGTCTCCTCAGAGCACTGGGTTGATGGAAGTAGGCAGTAGAGAAACTGGATAGCCAAAATGGGCCAGATAAAGGCGTGAAGTGGCTAGCTTACAAGATTTCATAGATACTGGAATATATTCATAGAATTATAGGATTAATATGTGGGTGTACCTTACCTGCAATTGTTAAGCATAGGATATTTTTGTTTCATCACTTACAGAATATTATGTTTAAAGGAGGGTGGCACGGAGTGAAATGTATGCATTTTCATATTATACTGTTAGATACTGATATGATTCTATTATTGTTTTGAAATTATATACGGCTAAAGAATTTTGTGAAAATGTCAAATGGACAAGGGGTGGTCTGTTGTAGTTATACAATCTGGTGTCAATTTGGGACTTGAGAGGATTAAGAGTGAAGGGGTAGACTCTAGTCTCTCTATTGGGTTATGGCCAATGAGGCCTCTTTGTGGGCCTGGCCTTCCCGTCAGGGTTCTGGGAAATCTGGTATTTCCTCCTTGGAGGCAGGAGACTATCTTTCTGCTCATTCCCTGAGAGATGTCCTACTAACAAGACACATGGCACCACACTGATAGAACCCATGCCCTGGGAACTGGAGGAGCCACATGGAGACCCTGCCAAAGCTGAGATGCTTCTACCACCACTGGATGCAGAAGACTTTGCAACTACTGACCTGTGATCTTCCTGCATTTGGGGTCATTGAAGGTGTTTCATGAGTCTGAAGAGAACATTATAGATTGATACCAGACATGGGCTAATATTGGACTTATGGACTTGATCTTGGTTGGGCTGGAATGCTTTCTCAATATACAACTGTTCTTGTATATAAAGGTCTTTCCTATACACATCTGAGTGTGGATTTGTTTCTCTAGTCTACCTGGACTAACACTCATGGATCCCTTTCAGGACTGTAAGTTCTGTTCCCCTGACTGCTGCAAAGTATGTGACAGAGAAGAAAAGGGAGAAGAGTGAACTGTACCCATTTATTGAGGTAAGAAAAGTGATGAAGGAGCATGGCCGGTTCCCCAAACTTCATGAGTGGAAAAATGGGCTCTTGGCACAAAATGACATTCAATCTTCACCAAGAGATTCAGGGCTAAATTGCTGCCCTATCTCTGACCTCACCTTTTGTTTTATTTTAATTCTCATATAATTCACATATATCATTCAATACTTCAGTCATATTAAGATTTTTGTAATCCTCACCACAATCAGGTTTACATCATTTCCTTCTTTTATATTCATTTTTGTTAGCCCCCCCCTCACTCCCCCAAATCTTCCCTGCCTGTCCCTAGGTGATTGTTAATTCTGTTAGTGTCTCTCTGGATTTACCTCTCCTGGATTTCATATGTATTAAAAAAAAATACAAAACAAAATCAAGAAACAAGTAGAAAAGAAAAACTAACAATGATAAAAGAGAGAAAAACCTCAATCGAACAGAAAGTGAAAAATACTAAAAACTGGAACCAAATTAAAATTAGTCTGAAGAGATCAAATGATCAGGTGTTACATTTGAACTTAACTGTATCTGTTCATGTCCATGGACTGTGGTCAGAGGGAATTCACCCCGCATGTGCATTTGAGTCCTTTTGCAAACTGGGTGTTCCGAACTTAAGCTCTGATTCTTGTTCATACCTGCAGATTGAGATTCTATTATTTATCACCCTGGCATCACACTGGCTGTGCTGCTTGTTCTGGGCGGACTTAGTTGATATCTCACTTAGATGGCTGCTTATTTTCAGAAAAAAAGGTTTAAGTACAAGGCCCTGTTCTTTGTGACGGATGTGCACCATCTGATTTCAGGGTTTTTTTACACCCTATGCTTTCCAGTCAAATATTCACTTGAGGTAATTCAAAACACTCACTTGGCTCGATGACGCCAGAATAGCTCCCCTCCATGCAGTTCCATGGAGCTCAGCATAGTTAGGGCACAGAGATGAAAAGACGATTGAACCATGTACTGAACGTTCAGGTTTTTCCCTGCTTTTGAAAATCTGTTTGCGCTTGTAGAGTAAATGTTTTGTACTTTTTAAGAGTGTAAAAGAAATAGATGGAGGGATTCAGAGAAAATGGCGACCAGATAGGACCCATCTATCTGGAGCTCCTGCTGCCAGACCAGAAAAATAGGAAATTAGGTGAAGGAAACGGGGAGGTGGAGTTCTGAAATTAGAACTAGGGTAACAGGGTTTCTCCTGAACCCCTTCTTTTGTGGGATTTCCACTCACAAAGCAAACCAAGAATGCTTTAAAGCACTATAATTTTGACGAAGTGGCAGGTGCCAGATATGCCCTTGCCTGGAGCAGGGATCCCTGCAGGTGGACGCCCTGAGAGGGGGCAGAATCTCAGACACGAGGGGAACCCCACACTGAGCTCTCCATGTGGTTGGATGCCTTGAGCTCACGGTCAGGGGTTGGTGGTGGGTAGCCATAATTTAGAGTAGAAGAAAAAATATATTATTACCTTAGGAAGATCATGGTGTGGGAGAAAAAGGCAGAAAGTCGGGAGTCCAGGGAGCAAATTTAGTTCCAATTGGCCGACTAGTAAACAACCCCCCTGATAAGCTGCATCTCCCCCTCTGGGGGTCAGCTTGACAGCCACCAAATCTGAGCACATCACAAGTAGAATTTTTTTTAAGGGTGAAACATAAATGATTGGTTTAAAACTCAAACCCAAGTCTGGTTGCTCAGCTCCAAGCACCACATAGGGGAGTCCCTTAACATAAATCAGCATAAGAAGCAACCTAGCTAAGGAATGCCAGAACTCAGCCACAGGGCCTGGCAGCTTTTACCATAACAAAGACCCGCTGTAGCAGTGTCAGCCTTAAACAGCACTGAGCTGTAGCCCAGAGACTGTGGGAGACAATTTCATTCTAGCTGGCCAGAGGGATAAAAAAGAAAATCCTCTGATCTAGGAAGCATCAGCAGTCTAGATAGGACAACAAGCTTCCCTCTCAGTGATTCTACACATAGCTGGGGAGGCCCTGCCGGTCTTGGAGCCCTAGACGGGGCTGAGGGAGCCCCCCAGTGCCCCCTCCCAGCCCCTGCTGCAGTGCTACATGCAGCACAAGGCAGGTACTCCAGCACCCAAGTGACCCCTGGCCACGGGCGCGATCTTGCTTTTGAAGTAATCTCACACAGCATCTGTGGAACCCTACATCAGGGATGGGAAAGTCCATTAACGCATGCCCAGGAGAGCCAGCATAGGAAAGCTGGATTTTCCTGCCCGTGGGCTCCGATGGATGTTGCACCTGGAGCAGCCCACCTGGGCCAGATGATTGCAGTTCAGCCAATGGGATTGACCTGGGGTCCTTCACCAGCCTCCCCGGGAACCCTTGAAAAGGCAGGAACCAGAAGGGAGAGGGGTGGTCTGGTCTTCTTCCTGGGAGGAGAGAGATCCTTGCATGACCTGAGGCAGTCTCTGCCAGGCCCCATGGTCAAAGGAATCCTATGGGTGCCTTGTAAAACCTGAAGCTTCTTTTAACTCTCATTAAATTCACTTGGATCATGAGCCCGGCTTTCCGCATGAAATTTTTCTCGCGGGGAGCCAAGGACTGGGGTTGGAATTTAGGCCAGAGAGAGAGACCTTACAAGTCCATGACCCCATGACCTTGAGGAAGAGTTGGAATTCCTCTGGCCTCAAGGACAGGTGATCAAGTATCATTACCTCCTTACCCACTGCTCTACTTATTCTCACTTTATTCACTAGCCCTTCTAACTTTTCCACCGCACTCAGTTTCAACGTGCTCAGGTTGGTGTTGGGCTTTTATTTACTCGCTTTCTTCTTTATCCCTCTTTTTTCCCCTTTTCCCCTCTTTTTCCTCTTCTCTCCCACTCTCTCCTCTCATATGCCACTAAAGGCTTCCAGGTCACTTCCCTCCACTTAGGGCAAATCAACCCAAATAGCAGGAGGCACTCCAGCCTGCCCTGTGTGGGAGTGCTGTACACCACACAAGGCACCTGGGACAAACACCTACAGTGCGCTGCACCGTTGAAGAAACCTCCGTCATGCCTCTAAGGTGATCTCGTCAACTAGGGCAATTCTGCCCAGCACCACTGGGTCCCGGCATTAAAAGGGCACACTGACCTGCCATGTTGGAGCAGTGTCTAAACCCCTCTGGCCCCTCATCCAAGCAATCAGGGATCAGCTACTACTTTATACTTTATTTCCTCCTTCTCTCTCTCCTTGCTCTTTACCATCACAGCCAACCTTAGTGAACTCAGTTGGATTTATTTCCTTCTTTCTCTTTTTCTTTCTTTCCTCTTTCTGTCTTTGCTTTCTTCACCTCTCTCTTAGCTTGTACGATTCTCTCTGCTCCCTCTCATTGCTTGCACATACCACTGCTGGTTTCCAGAGCCCTACACTCTGCCTAGGGCAACCCTGTCCTCCTAGTGGGCAGCCTGACCCCTAAGACAGTACTGCACACAGGACGAGTCAGAGCTACACACAGCATAACACAGGGTCAGTTATTTCTTTAACCATTTAAAAAATACTCTCTCCTCCTCCTTCCTTTTCTCTTCTCTCTTTTTCCTTTTATTGGGCTCTTCTTACAGGTTTCCTGCTTTTCTCCGCTCCATCTAGCTCTTCTCTACTTCCTACCACAGCCTCCACAGATTTGGTTCTCCTTTTTAGTTGTTTTCTTTTCTTTTTTTTTTTTTTTTACTGTTGTCACCTTTGTTTACTCTGTGCATTTTAGTTGTGTGTGGGTGAGTGGTTGTCAGTCTGGTTGGCATTATTGCCCCAGTCTGTGTCTTCCTCTTTCTCTCTTTTTCCTCTCCTTTCACTCTCTTTCCCATCACAAGACAATAGCTGTCTCCAGGCCACTCCCCTCTGCCTAGGGCAAACCTGAAGGCCCAACTGAGGGAGCTCCCACCCCCCACTTATTGGTGTGGCAAGCAGCTGGGGAATTCACGCTGGTCCTCTCCCACACACCAGGCCACAGGTTGTTCTCCCCTATAAAAAGTGGGGGCATCCCCAGCCTAAATCCTGAGGTCCTACAAGTGACTGGGGGAAACGCCTGACCACCACTTGTGAGGCTCCACGCTACTGTGGGAACATCCACCCAATCTCCAAGGCGATCTCTCTGTACATCCCCTTGTCTAGCCAGATTTGTAAAGTAGAATTTGGATCATGATAGTGGGGGGAGGAAGCATTTAGGAACTAGAGGAAACATGTTTCATTGTTGCTACCCTGCACCCTGACTGGCTTATCTCCTCCCCACATCCCTTCAGGAAGGGGTGTCCAGTTACCTACCAATGGGCTTTGAGTCTCCACTCTGCACTCACCCTCATTTACAATGACATGATTTTTGTGTTCTTTGATGCTTGATATCTGATCCCTTCAACAGTTCATGGTCACACAGGCTGGTGTGCTTCCTCCATGTGGGCTTTGTTGCTTCTGAGCTAGATGGCCGCTTCTTTATTTTCAAGCCTGTAAGATCCCAGATGCTATAACTTTTGATAGCCAGGCACCATCAGCTTTCTTCACCACATTTGCTAGTGCACACATTTTTCTTCAACCATCATGTTGGAAAGGTGTTCATCATGGAATGCCAATTTAATATAACGTCTTCTTGCATTGAGTAAGTATTTGGCAATGTCCATCTACTGCCTTAATACTAAGTCTATAAATATATGCACGTTGATCTATTTACGAACCCTCCTGTATAAATATATTTACATATGTACATGCCAGTATGTAGACCTCTAGAAATACCCTTTGTCACCTAGTTCTTTCCTCTATTTACTTTTACTTTCCTCTTGTCCGACTATCATGCTCAGCTTTCACTTGGGTTTGAGTAATTTCTCTTGGTTACATTGCCCTTGCTGAATACCTACCAGGCTTCTCACACCCTCCTTGCGACGGATTTTGGATTACTTGTTGCTCCCCTGTCGCTGGATTGGTCAGCATCACCTCCTTACCCCCTCCTCTCTCTCTCCCATGTCCCCGGGAACCATTGGTCCTGTTGTTTTCTCCTCCAGACTATTCTTCCAGCCTATCTTATCTAGATAGATCTGTTGAGATAATAATATGCACCAAAAATCAAACCATAGCAAGATAGGCGATGGGTGAGAACAGTGTGATGACAAAAAAACAACAACAGAAAACCAATGATCAATAAAAGAGTAAATTAATTAAAAGACAAAAAAAATTTTTAAGAAAGAAAAACCTGTAAATAGATCAAGGTCTGATTTTTTTTTCTATAGGTGTGTCCTTCAGTCAGGTCTGATGGCGTATCATGCTCTGGCCCCAGAGTCTGTCCTTTGTACTCCCTCAGGGACTACCCGCTCTGCTCCCATGGTTGCTCTGCTGCATGCTTTTAGTGATTTACCTCCGTGTTGGAGGGCCAGTCGGGTCAGTCCCAACACAGAGTCTCCGGTATTGTCCCCATAGGGCTCTGGGCCAGCAAGGGATGGCATGTCTCATAGTGGGATCAGCCATATGGTCCACTCTGTACCTTGGCTGTTCAGAGTGCCAAAATCATCCTCCAAGCCTGGTGGACCAGTGTGTGCTCCACTCTCTTCCTCCCCCTTCATTTGCCCCTGTGTGCTCTGATCAGACATGTCCATCTCCCCTAGCTACAAGTTCAGTGCCGTCTTCTAAAGTAAATTCTTCTGGGGGGAGGGGCAGTTGTCCACGTAGCTGGTATGGAGGCTGGACCATCCACTTTTCATTTAGGATCAAAAGCATCTAGCTTTTAGCATTAGGTGCTATTGAGTCAGTTCCAACTCAAGGCAGAATGAACCACTGCGCAGTCCTACACCATCTTCAAAACTGTTGTTATACTTGAACCTAACATTTCAGCCTTTTCCAGGGACTGGCATCTCCTGATAACATATCCAAAGCATGTGAAGTCTCCCCGTGCTTGCTTCTAAGGACCTTTCAGACTGTTCTTCTGACACAAATCTGTTCATTCTTCCAGCACTCAATGGTATTTTTAATATTCTTGGCTAGTGTCATCTTGATGGGTTGAAACACTATCTCGCTCTAGTGTTGATGTACATTTTTCTGATGCCTAATTATACTGAGTATCTTTTAAGGTAATCATTTAATTTTTATGGCATTTTGAAAAGATGTCAATGAGGTCTATTTAATTTGTGTTCAGATGGAAACACATATCTCAAACTAAATATGTGACAGTAGAATAAGAATCCATTTTATCCTAAATACTTGAGATATTTATACAGCCTACTCAAGTTTTTATCAACATAGATAAGGTGGCGGTGGTGGTGGTGGTGGTGGTGGTGGTGGTGGTGGTGGTGGTGGTGGTGGTGGAGGTGGTGGTTTTTAAGAGTTAATCTCTAAATAGGGGGCTGTAGTACTGAGCACTGAATCTCCTTTGCTTGATTAATTTTTATGTTAGGGAAGTAATACAAGGATTCCATCAAATGACCCATCAGTTTGAGGAAAAAGCATATCAGAATTGATGGTCAAAGCCTATATGGCTTTATGGTTTAGTCTCTAGGGGTATGTAATGCTCTTGTGAAAATAGTATTCCTCATGATAATAACGAGGAACTGGTGGGCCTCCAGGGCTGGGAGCTGAACTGAGGGGCAGTTCTACCCTGTCTAATAGGGTCACTATGAGTTGGCAAAGACTCGATGGCTGTCAGTTTGGTTTGTTTGACTTGAGTACTGGCATTCAGTGTGTTTATCGAAATCAATAAATTACAAGCATTTAGATGTCTATTTTTTACATACAAAATTTAAATCCCCCAAGCCTCTGAAAACTGCGAAGATTTCACAGCACTAGGTTGGTACTCTCCCATCCAAGAATCAGTGAAACTGGCAGGGTGTGAGGCATTCAGGCTCCCTCAGTTCCTCCTACTGCCTTCCCTGACCCTGGTCACTTGCTTCTATTACCTCTCTTGGACCTTACATGCATTTGAATTAGAACACCATAGAGTACAGTGCTCTACATGTGCAGCAGCTCTAACCATGTCACTCTCTGTCTCTATGAAGCCTCTTCCAACAAAATTCAAATGCGATTGTATGTGCACACATAAACACACGCATGCACCAGAGCACCCTTCTTAACAGAGAGTCAGGAGGGTCTCTTATTTGCTGTCCTCACTTTGGACACAAGTCCCTTGATGATGAGTAGGAGAAAAGGAACATCAGGTAGTGGGGGAAACCCTAAGGAGGAACAGAGGAGAGCTTTAACTAAGAATAATGCTACTAGGGGAATGATGGCATGTGAGGAAAAGTAGATACTTCCAGACTGTCAGATTTTTCCATACAGCAAAATTAACTTTTCTAGTTTTGTCTAAAACTGGCCCCAGGAAATTTCAAATAGCACATCTCAGATTATCTAACCTACAAAGGAGTAGCCGGCCTTCCACCCACCCCCACCCCACCCCCGCCAAAAAACCAAGCGGTACAAAGCTCCACTGGGTACACATTTCAAAATATACATTCTCCTGTTTGGGCAGGCATCTGGCAACTTGCTCTGAGCTAGTGCACCCACACTTTTTTCCCAAGGTCATTGCTGGTGACAAGACCTTGTGCTCTTCTCACAAGCCAGAATGCAAACATAAATCAAGTCAGTGTAAGACGCCATCATCACCTCACTCAAATACACCTCGTCAAGTGAACTCAAACTTCAAGAAGATGCTCATTTGTTTGGTTTTGTTGATGTGAGGGTGATAGTGCATTTGGAGTTTAGTCATTGCACTAGGTCAGACTGTTAATCAAGCTTCCTATATAGAGGTTCTGAAGATATTGTGTAAGAAGGTCTGAGTTGTCTGGCTAGACCAGAGCTTGCACACTGCTATTGACTAGAAGTTCCGACACACAGAATCCAGGACAGATAAACCCCTCAGGACCAATACTGAGAGTAGCAACACCACGAGGGAAGGTAGGGGGGAGAAGCAGAAGAAAGGGGAAACCAATCTCAATGATGGACATACAGCCCCACTCCACCACCCAGGGGAACAAACAGCAGAAGTTTGGGTGAAGGGATACAGCAGAGGCGTAAAATATAAAAATAAAAAGTATGTATAAATTATCAGTGGTTCACGTGGGTGGGAGGAGGGGAAAAAAGGAGCTCAAGGAGAAAGAACATGTTTGGAAATGATGATAGCAATGTATGTACAAATGTGCTTCATACAAATTGGTGTATGAATTGTTACAAAAGCTGTAAGATCCCCCAATAAAATGATTTATTTAAAATAAAAAGGACTGATTAGTTGTAGACAGGGGACTGGTTTTGCCACCATGACAGTGCACCTGCTCACACAAAAAAAACAGCATGCCTCTATCGCCCGATCTGATCCCAGCACACCGAGGCAAAATACTAAGGGTGTACAACAGAACAGGAAGGGGAACAGAGCAACGAAGTCCCCAGGGAATACCAAAAATAGACTTTGGGGCCAGGGCTAGCTGACCCATCATACTCTATGAGAAAACACTCCTAAAGGCCAACAAACAGTCCTTGAACTAACTAAAAGCTTTTCTTTCTTGTGTTTTGTTTTGCTTTTTGTCATTGGCTTGTTGGTGGTGGTGTTGTTCTTTTGTTTCATTTTGTTGCTTGGGTTTGCTCTGTCTCGTTTTTGTGCATGCTATGATTTCCACAGGTCTGTCTAAATGAGATAGGCTGGATGAACAATCTGGAGGAGAAAACAATGGGACTGACAGCTGGGGGAGGGAGATGGGAAAGGGGGGTGTAGGGAAAAAGGAAGTGCTGTTAACAAACCCAGGGACAAGGGAACACCAAGTGATCCAAATAGATGGTGAGGAGGGTGTAGGAGGCTTGGTAGAGTGTAACCAAGAGTAATGTAACCTAGAGGAATTACTGAAACACAAATGAAGGCTGAACATGAGAGTGGGACAATCAGAAAGTAAAAGGAAATCAAGGAAAGAGGTAGGAAGCAAAGGGCATTTATAGAGGTCTAAATAAAGGCATGTGCATATGTAAATATATTTATGTATAACGATGGGGAAATAGATCTATATGCATATATTTATAGGTTTAGTATTAAGGTAACAGATGTACATTGGGCCTCCATTCAAGTACTCCCTCAATGCAAAAATACTTTGTTGTATTAAAGTGGCATTCCGTGATGCTCACCTCCCCAACACAATTGCTGGAGGCAAATGGGTGCATAAGCAAATGTGGTGACTGAAGTTGATGGTGGTCGGCTATCAAAAGTTATACATTCTGGGGTCTTAAAAGCTTGAAGTTAAACAAGTGGTCATGTAGCTGAGAAGCAACAAAGCCCACATGAAAGAAGCACACCAGCATGTGTGATCACGAGGTGTCGGAAGAATCAGGTATCAGACATCATCGGAACAAAAAAATCATATCTTTGTGAATACGGGGGAGTGTGGAGTGAAAACCCAAAGCTCATTTGTAGATAATTGGACATCCCCTTACAGAAGGGTAGCAGGGAGGAGAGGAGCCAGTCAGGGTGCACTGTAGCAACAATGAAACATACAACTTTCCTCTAGCTCCTAAATGCTTCTTCCCCCACAACTAAAATGATCCCCATTCTACCTTACAAATCTAGCTAGACCTGAGGATGTACACTGGTACAGATAGGAACTGGAAACACAGGGAATCCAGGGCGGATGATCCCTTCAGGACCAGTGGTGAGAGTGGCGATACGAGGAGGGTAGAGGGAGGGAGGAATAGAAAGGGGAAACCGATTACAAGGATCTACATATAACCATCTCCCTGGGGGACAGACAACAGAAAAGTGGCTGAAGGGAGATATTGTATAGTGTAAGATAAGACAAAATAATAATTTAGAAATTATTCAGGGTTCATGAGGGATGGGGAATAATTATCAGCTGATGCCAGCGGATTAAGTGGAGAGCAAATGTTTTCAGAATGATGAGGGCAATGAATGTACAAATATGATGTATGTATCAATTGTGATAAGAGTTGTATGAGGCCCCAAAAATTGATTATAAAAAAAGAGAAAAGAAATAACAGTATGAAAACATCCCCCCAAAAAGCATGCCTCTCTTGTCCCTCATATCCTAATCACCTGAACTCACTCCATGTGACTTCTTTCTGTTTCCATGAATGAAGGACAGTGGTTTGACAACACAGAAGAGGGGGGGAAAAAACAAGGGTGTCACCCAAACTGCTGAGTTTGAAAAATGTTTCCAGGAATGTAATCACAGATTAGACAAATGTGTGAAGTGTAATGGAGAGTACTATGAAGGGGATAAAAAATTTAAATGCATAGTTTTGAAAAAATTGTAGTTTTTGTCGGGTTCCCCCTAGTAGCTTCCAATTTCATAGCAACTCAAGCCATCACCATACATCAAACTGACAGAGAAGGGGTGGGTTTTGTGTGTAGGTGGTGTTGGTTATTGCACAGGGGCAAGGGACTTCTGGTGGCATAGTACCTTATGCCTTGGGTGTCAACTGTAATGTCAGCAGTGGGGAACCACCAGTCAGTCCTCAGAAGAAAAGGATGAGGCGTTCTACTCCCATAGAGTTAGCCTTTGGGAAGCCCACAGAGATAGTTCTGCTCTGATCTCATAGAGTCGCTATGGCTCAGCATCGACTCCATCGAAGTGAGCTGACAAACTAAAGGCAGGAGATCTGAAAGAGGATGCGGAGACGTTGTCTCAGGTACTTTGGACATATTACTATGGTGGAACCAGTCCTGCAAGAAGGGCATCATTTTTGGCAGAGGGTTAGCAAACAAGAGGAAGACCCTTACTTAGGTGGATTGACACCGTGGCTGCGAGAATCGGCTCAAATACAGTAACAAGTGCGAGGATGGCGCAGGACTGGGCTTTGTTTCTCTCTCTAGTGCACAGGCCCCTATGAATCCGAACTGACTCCAGGGCTCTACAATATCAACTACTACAACCCTGAAGTTCAAACCTACCCAGTGGCTTCCCAAAAGGGAGGTGTGGCCATGTGCCTCTGTAAAGATGACAGCTAGGGAGCCCCTGCGGGGCAGTTCTACTCTGTGGCACAGGGGCAGCCAGGAGTCGGAATGTGCTTCACAGCAAAGGGTGTGCTTTGTCTCAGATTGTGCCTGCTGCTGTTTATGCTATGCACTGAGTTTAACATGTGACACTCAGGAGCGAATGAATGGAAACACACCCATGATGCTTCCATGATGCCAGATGCAAGCTGACACTGTTTCTGAGTTCTGGGCATATTATTTTTTCAGAGATAATTTCCTGTAGCGGTGACACACCGAGTCCTATTTCATGTAAAAGCATCAGCAGCAGAGGAAAGCACTGCACAGAGAGAAGACTATGACACGTAACAGGCTTTCCATAGAGGAACAAAAGGGTGGATGTCTTGGGCTGCACTCTCTTCTTGTATACAGACAGTAAACAAGCTGAACACATCTCACCTAAGCATAACATTACAACTACTTGAAGCCCAGCTCAGGCATCTGGACAAGAGGCAGCAAGGAAGGATGGGAGAGAGTTAATGGGCTGGGCGTCCCCAAAGGTGCAGAGTGGGAATCAAGGGAGGATCCAGGACGAGCCAAGGCTTCTGGCAGAAGTCTGAGAGGAGAGCAGCAGAAAGGAGCTGCTCTCTGGGTCCTCACAGATGTAGCCAGTGAGAGAGCAGCAGTGCTGCCCCCTGGCGGTGCGCCGAAGGCAGGGCCGCTTCCCCCAGGGCTGGAGAGCTCTGGGGAAAGACAAATCCTGTCATTTTGGATGCCAAGTAAGGGGGCACTGTGTGCCGGTGGTGTACCTATGTTGGCCAAAGCGCTGCCCACTGTGCATTTGCTTCCCACAAGCACAATTATCCTTCCTCGTGCATCCAGGAAAGACAGTTCTAGAAAAACACAAGCAGTAAAATAAAACACTGCCAGGTCTCGAACCATCCTCACCATTGTTACTATGCCCACTGATGTAGCCACTGGTTCGAGCTGTTTTATTGCCCGTCCTCCACTTTTTGCCAAGCATCATGTCCTTCATGGACTTGATGTCCCTTCAGGGACTGGTCTCTCCTGACAGCACGTCCAAAGATATCAAATGAAGTCCAGCCATCCTTTGTCCCCATGTTCTCTTGGCAGTCCTTGTACTTTTATTGCTCAGTGTCTGATTATTTGGGACCAGGCCTTATTGCTGCCCCTTCCTCACCTTGGCCCCCAATCCCGACCCCAAGCCCTGCACATCCACTGTGTGAAACCTCCTGTTCCTGTAACCATCCCTGTGCTTTTGTGTGGGGGGGTCTAGCTGGGTTCCCCTGGCAATTCGCCAGCTGCCCTTGGGAAAGTTCATGGAGTCGGCTAATTAGTAGAAAAGCCAAACGTCCAGCTGAGATTGGTTTACTCCCTAGCACCCTTGGGCAGGAGCACAGCCCCACTCCCGGTCCCAGGTAGCCAACGACCACACCTAGGTTCTCCGGACTTGGCAGCTGTAACATGTGGCCTGGGCTTCCCCTTCATTTCCTGCTCCTTTCTGGCTTGCTGTCTGACTTTTCTTTGCGGAATTAAAGCTGCAAATTGACAGGATCCCATAAACACTCTAAAGCCACAAAAAAACACCAAATGCCCACCCAAACATGTGAAACTTCCAAAAATCATCCTTAGAAGATTCCCAAACCCTAAACATTCCTAAACCCCATATATGCCCTGAAAACACCATGAAAGCCCTAAGAAAACCTAAAATGCTGGGGGAAAAAAACACATATAATATGAAAAATACCCTAAAATCCCTAAGGAACTCTGTAACATCACTAAAAACACCATATTGTGCTGAAAAATACCTATACACTCTAAAAAACCACCCCTAAATCCCTTAAACACTCCCTAAAATCTTATAAAACACCCTAAAAACCCCAAACCACCCGAATGCCCCAAACACACCTTGAACGTCCACAAACAACCTAAAAGCCCTAAAAAATCACATGCCACCAAAAAGCCCTAAATGACCGCAAAATGCCAACTCATAGCCACCCTATAGAGGGCTTCTGGAGCTGTCAGTCTTTTATGGGAACAGCTTTATCGTTCTCCCAAGGAGAAGTTGGTAGGTTTGAAACCCGGACCTCATATTTAGCAGTCTAATAATTGCTGGACAGTGCCACCAAGGCTCTACTGGTGTAGTGGGTTACACATTGGGCTGCTAACCTCAAGGGAAACGGTTCAAAACCACCACCCACTCCTTGGGAGAAAGAAGAAGCTTTCTTTCTATTCCCCTAGATTTCCAATTGAAGGTGTAAAGTAACCTGTTAAATGCTCGCAGTGGCAGCAGCAATGTCTCATAACCATGGGGAAATGTGGTTCAGAAACTTCAGAAGCAAGCATCCACCAGTAGGTGACTAACCAGCAGTATTGACTTGGGCAAAGAGAAGGTGACATGGAAGGGTAAGGAGAAGAATGCGTGCAGAGGGCAGGTTGGCAGCTGAGCCTAAGTCCAGTAGAAACAACAGCAGAATGGCCTGTTCCTGGAAGGGCCACAGGAGATGGTGCGACTTCATGTAGCCCCCACTTACATGTGTAACAGCAGCAATTGCCTGAACACGTGGTCTCCCCAGGGAGGAGCCTTTGTGTGGTGTTAAGATGCTGTTACTGTCTGTTGTACTGTGGTGGCCTGCATTTGGCTGTAATGGTGGAAATTTTGCAGCCAGTAGTTCAAATGCCTGCTGGGTCACTCACTGCAGGTAGACTTCAGCAGTTTCCAGACAGAGACGAGGGAGGAGGACCTGGTCTTCCACTTCTGAAAGAACTGGCCAGTGTGAACCTTGTGAATGGCAGAACACTATACCTGAACATGAGTACCGCAGGCTATAAGGCATGATGGATTGACACAGTGGCTGCAGCAATGTGCTCAAACATAGGATAGTGCTGGCCTGGAAAATAGTTCATCGTCCATTAAAAAAAATCATTATATAGGGGCTCATACAACTTTTGTTGTTGTTTTTCCCTAAGGGAGAGCAGTGTATTGGTACACTGAGAGGTATATAGATCAATGGATACGAACAGAAAAGCTACACATATATTCACCAGTCAACGGGAAACTAGCCTTCGAAAAAGGACACAGAAATATCCAAAGGGACAAATTCTGCTTGCTCAACAAATGGTGTTGGACAAACTGAGATACCGTATGTAGGAAAATGAAGCAAGCCCCAAACCTTCCCCCATGCACAGAAATTAACTGAAGAGGGGTTAAAACCTGAAAGTAAACCTCCGGGCTATCATAATCATTTTTTCGATGACCTCATCGGTCAGAAATCATTGTAGGAACGCCAAAGCGTTCTTGTGTTCAACGTCTACATACATAGCAGGTGCTCCAGTAAAGGGGAATCTTGGTGGAGCTGGCTCATCCATTCCTGAAGAGAGTAGAGCACCACGTTGGCCCATCACAGAGCTCAGGTGTAGAATCTTCCTCACTGTCATCCTTTATCTCAGCAGTGTCAGTGTTGGATTATGAATTTCCCAAAGAACCAGTATCGCTCAATTCTGTGCACAATGCTGACTCACTCTCGCTGTTATTTCACTGGTCTAAAAACCCATTTAGGTTAAAATGACACTTTTTTGATGCCATGACCTAAAATTTTTAGTGAGAAAATGTTCCCAATGACATTACATGGGTCTTCGTCTAATCCTGATGCCATGTTCTTTTTCACAGAGACCAGCTTCTTGTATAAATTGCTCAGCATACTGATGGAATAAGAACAGTGAAAGGATACAACCCTGATGCACACCTTTTCTGATTTTAAACCATGCAGTATCACCTTGTCCTGTTCACAGTCTCACCTGGTTCTATCTCTTGGCCTTTGCATAAGCTCCATATGAGTACAATGAAGTGTTGTGCAATGCCCATTCTTTTCCATGGTATCCCCAAGATTCACCTCCTTCCACTCGTGGTTTCCAGAACGTGGGGTTGGGACAAAGCCTGGATAGTCTCATGGCAAGACCAGATCAGGAATGGAGCTGAGCCGGGAGCAGCTTTATTTGCTTGCTCCAGGGAAAGTCTGCCAATGTGACTAAGCCTCAGGGGCTTTCTACAAATGATAAAGGTGAATCCCTCTCTCGTTACCCACTGATCATCTCTGAGCCTCTTGCTCTCATATCCCTTGCACAGACCTCTACCATTAGATGGACAATTCGGTAACGTTTGAACACTTTTCTGATGCTGAGCCTGGGGAGCAACTAATAGCTGAGTAAATATTGATTGAAAGATGGTGAGTGGAAGAAAATAGCTTTGCCAGGTCCAGGTTGTGATGGAGATGAGAGTGTTACCAAATCCTGCTGTCCCCATGGTGGGTTTGCTGTATTGTGCCCAGTCCTGAAAGTCTGAGCCAGGGGTTTTAACGTGGCCCCTTTCAAAACATATAGGTGGAATTCTTGGACCATGAGCTGTCCATAAAGCTTTACCAAGGAGATGTCCGCCCTGGAGCGAAACAACCCAAGAACCTAGATCTTCGTGAAGGTGTTGGTAAGGGATGCAGCGGAAATCATAAACTTGACTGAAAGCAAAAGAAACTTTGCCTTCATGTGCCTGCAGCTGGACGAAGTGGTGCTGGAGCACACCCTCCTTTGTGATTCTTCTTGTTCTTTTTATGAGCTGCTCCCTGGCCTGTGTAGTCCCGTAAATCTGGAAACTCTTTGCTGGTGGGGGCAATTGTTATATCCTCCCCCCAGATCCAGATGTCTTGTCCATGGTCAGTGTGCAATCCTTGTTTGCCAGAGGAGTGGGGCATCTAAAGGCAGGCAGGGGTCACATACTTTTTTTCTACACTTTCTAGAAAGACCAGAGCTAAACATCTTGCAGCCCTTTTCATGTCCTCATTCTTTTCTGTATTTATTTTCCATGAAAGAGGAGAAGAAACGCGACAGCATCTACTGACAGCAAGTCAAATGCCATCGTGTGTGTTCAGAGGGCAGGCTGGTTCTCATTTGCCTAACTCATCAGTCCCATCGTGCCATGTCCATGTTAGATTGTTTAGGGAAACAGATGACATATGTTATGATGCTAAATAAGCTGAAACAGTGCCAGGATGGAGGCAGAAAGGTTTTATTTGTTTGTTTTTAAATGAAGCATGGCTTTCTAGTGACTTATTGTGGTGGGGAAGGGGGGCACCGAGAGCAACAAGACATGGCTGTGACAGTGGTCTGGGAATTGAGACAAATCATTGCTTCTGCAGCAGAGATGAGCTGCCTCTGACCTGTCAGTTACTTGAAGGGAGACTCTGCATTTGGTCAGACAAGTCTCAGTTGGAGATGGTACCAGCTTTCCTCCTGAGCCTCTGTGGTTCCCTTTGAACTACACAGGCCCGAATCGCTTTTAGCTGAGCAACAGCAAATGGCAACACAGACTTGCCATATTGCTCTTTTGCGTACACTCTTTAAAAATCATACTAAATATACATGCATCAAAACATTCGTCACTTCCACGCTCTACAAGATTATAATTAAGTGGCATTCTGCATGTTGTTCATATATCATCCTTACCCATTCCAAAATTATGTCATCACCCTTATGGAAGCTCAGTATCGTCTCAGGGATGGCACTTCCCCTCCAGGCCCTACTGGGTTAGGCTGGGTTGACTAGAGAAATAAATCCAAGGACACTCATATAGGTATAAGAAAGACTCCACCTCACTTATTTGTCCAATTGACATGGCATTATGTAACAACCATACTTACCTTCCTACCTATCCCTGGAAACAATTGGGAGATGTTTGTCTCTATTCATTTTCCTAGCCTAGATATTTTTTGTAAGTGGAATTAAGCAAAATGTGTCCTTTTTGAAGCTGATTTATTTCACTCAGCATAATGCTTATGAGGTTCATTCCTCTTGTAGCCTGTGTCAAGAGTTCATTTCTCTTTATGGCTGAGTAGTAGTCCATTGTATATACCGTAGGCAACATGTTTGACTTATCCATTCACCTATTGATGGGTATTTAGACCGTTGACACGTTTGCGAGATTGGGAATAATGTTGCAAGGGCCATCTGTGTATTTGTATCTATTTATGCGCTTGCTTTTAATTGCTTATATCCTTCATTTCCTTTTCTTTCCTTGTTAGACTCAGTATGATCCCCATCTGCCCATCCTCTAGCCTCACAACCTCTGTGTCTGATGTGCCAGGATCTCACCAGAAGCCTTAACACCAAGATTCTGAGCCCTGACTGACCATTCTGACCATCCAGGGAATTGAATATTCCGGAGCACACAGAAGATGAAGTTATCAAAACTCCTTAGGCATAACCGAACAACTGGAGGGAGTGCTTTATTGGGCTGGGGGGCTGGGGATTATAGTTGTGAAGGACACCAAGAACAATTGTCATTACCTAGACTGTAAAGACTATGTTCGACATCCATGCTGGTGAGTAACAGCTGGATTTCAGAAGCTCACAAGTGGCCATCTAGGTGGCAAGTATTGTCACCCTCACTCTGGAGGAAAGAGTGGTGAGTGGACCACATGAACATTAGACTTCATGACTCTGAGCACAGAATAACTAGATGATCTCCAACTATCAATTCCAACTTCTTTGAAAGGGATCACATCCAAAGGTCCTAGATAGTGAAGCAAAATTCACAGTCATAAAAGAGACCAGGCTTATTGGCTGGATAGGGACTAACAGAACCTCTGAAACGATGGTCCTTATTCACTAAGTTTGAAAATGAACTCCTACCTGTGGTTCAATATTCAGCCAAATAATAGATTGGTCTATAATGGGAGCAATTACACAAGTGAGGCACGCAAACCTGAAAACAGCAAACCATTTGATCTCAAAAGGGCAGTATTAATCCAAGGCCCAAGTTCAGAAGGGTAGGAAGAGAGGAGGAAGGGAAACAGAAGACATAAGTAGGGAGTGGAACAAGTCATATTATATTGTGGAGATTGCAATAAGTGGCATAAAACACAATGGGTATGAATTGTTGAATAAAAAACTGATGATCTTGGTAAACCTTCACCTAATTCACAATAAAAACTTATGAGAGAGAAAAAAATCCAAGCACCTAGGCTGCATTCCAGGCCAATAAAATCGGACTCAGTGGAGATGGGACAAAGATGTCTTTTGGACAGCTCTCTGGCGATCCCAATGAGCACACAGGCTGATACCCACCATCTGGAAACTATGGGGTAGCTGCTTCTCCGGTAATGCCTCGGGGGAGCGCTTGGGTCCCTCAAAGAATGCGGGATGATGAAGGGGCAAAGGTCATCAAACCTCACCCACAGCTTTACACTGGGGGGCTGCTCTCTGAGGAATGTGGGAAGGGTCCACTTGCATGCTGTCTCTGTGCAGCAGATCCAACAGACTCAACACCTTTCCAAAGCTGGCAAGAAAGTCCGAGAGACTAGATGTGGGCACCACGCTGTGAGTTTCCCAGAAGGCACGAGACAGATCGAGAGCAGTCACAGGAACACAGACTCCTCCGGAAATGCCGCCATGCGCAGAACATGCATCTCTAATTTCATTTCACACTGACTCAAGCATTCAGTCCTTTTTACGAAAACCCAGCTTCTCATTACAGTAACCGGTTTAAAATGACAATCTTCTGTTGAGCAAGTCTAAGAAATGACCTTCCTTTATTTTACATGGTATAAAAATTCAGTTTCCTAGGCCGATGGGCTCTAGGGACAGGTGTTTTTATGTACTAGACATGGCTTTCAAAGTTCTTCAATTGCCTAAATTAATAACGACTTTTTTCCTTTGGCTTTTCTAAGGGACACATTAATTTCAATCTTTTTCTAAGGAAGTGAATCTCTAGCTATCTCATTTGGATAACTTTCTGCCTTCAGAGTAGAATTTGAAATAATCTGCAAGGTTACCCCTTCCCCACCCTGCCCCAGCAGCCCAGCCTCTTTCTTCCTTCCAGCCTCCAGCCACCGGGGTTTGGTTGGGAAAGGAGATGCAGAAGGGAGTCTCTGGATTTTTCTATCAAAAGGTTGGCCACAACCCCCAGTAGACCAAATGTAATTCATTATGGTGGGTTTTGGTTTTACTACATTAAGAGTTATCCTTAGGGAAATTACAAACAAACAGAAATAGGAAGACTTTATATTTTATTAACGGATGTACTGCTCAGTCTCATTATATTTTAAAAGACAAAGTATAAAAAAAAAAATCTGGCTCCATTTAAAATGTCCTGACTAGCAGAACTTAAAATACACAAATCTTAACATGAAAGTCTAGATGAATAAATAAAATAAACAACGAAACAGCTTTCTCAGGAAAAGCCATAATAAAGAGCTCGACTATTTTTTCAGCTGTTTAAGATGCTCGTGTTAAAGGGAAAAGAGTATCATTGTTGACTTTGAAATGTAGAACCATTTGCTTAATTCAGTGATGCTAAAATGGGCAGTTTGGCTGAAGAAAGAAATTGGCTTGTAGCATTTGATGAGGAATTTCTTCTTTTGAATATAGAAATGACCAGGGATGCGGACACGCTTTTTATTCTTTTGAGGACCCTCTAACCAAGAAATCTTTTAAATGATCATTACACAGTGAATGCCTGGAGGCTCTGGAAACTATTTATTTTGACATTATTATAAGCTCAAAATGATTCACCAATGCAAAAGAAGAAGAGAAAAAGCAATTACATACTAAGCTGTAAACACTGGAAGCTTTTCTGTGCTGAAAATAATTGGACAGAGTTTTTTCTTTTTTTAAGTAATAGTGTCCAAAGAGATTCAATGATCTTATTGCTTATGGATTTGGAGCTTAACTATATTCCTTATTTTAAATTTGATATTAGAATAGCAAGATTATAGACCTTGATACAGTGTGACTTGGAGAAGTATCGTTTCATTAAATTATCAAGTTAAGGCTCAAGGAGCCTGATGGAATGTGTGTGACCATGAGGCCAGCCAGTTGGAATCCGCTATGGCTCACAGAGAAAGATGCGGTTCTCAGCTCCTGTAAAGATTTAGAACTTCGGGAACCCACAAGCATAGTTCTACGTTGTCCTTTCAGGGGTCCTCAAACTTTTTAAACAGGAGGCCAGTTCATTGTCCCTCAAACCCGCTGGAGGGCTGGACTATAGTTTAAAAATAAAACTATGCACAAATGCCTATGCGCACTGCACATACCTAATTTGAAGTAAAAAAAAAAAGGGGGGCAAAAACACCCGGCATGCTGAATAAATGTCCTCTGAGGGCCATGTGGTCCGCAGGCCATAGTTTGAGGACCCCCTAGATTGATATAAGTCAGAATCGACTTGATAGTGTTAGGTTTCTGGGGTGGTTGACCTCAGTTCTTGCTTAGCAACGCTGAAAGAATTCATATGGCAGAAGCACTTTTGTAAATCCAAGTGAATGTTATGAAAGAAAGTTTCAGGTATCGCAGTCCCCAAAAGTCCCCACTATCTCCGGAAAGCATGGCAGGGGTGGGGAAAGTTTGCAGCTGAATATGGCGGTTTCATGGGAGGAATACCTGAGCAGGAGTGCAGAACCAGCTGAGGAGCCACGGCAGGAACCCCCAAGGGCCTCACCCTCCACTTGCAGAGCACGTGAACAAGGGAGGGCGACAAGGAGCCCAGGCCTACTTCTATCACCTCCCAACACCACTGGAGGGCATTGGTCGATCGTACTGGTTGATTTTGGTGCACTTTTGTGAAGTCCTATTCTGTATGACCAGGTGGACCTTCCACCTGGGTCTACATGACTTGGGTCAGAGCATGCTCAGTTCTGAATTTTGCCATAGGTATCTAATGAGTGTGCCTGATTTATTTCCAACCCCTTTGTTGTGGCCCGGACAGCTCATTTTCGTTTAGTGCTGGCATTTGGGAAGACAAGCCCTAATCTAGCAACCTGTCAATAGCAGTAAGTGAATGGAATTAAAACTCAACTCATAGCCATAAATTCAATTCGGACTCATAGCGACCCGAGAGGACAGGGCAGAATTGCCCCCTGAGGATTTCTGGGGCTGGAATTCTTTACAGGAATAGAAGTCTCTTTTTTCTCCCTCCCAGTGGCTCCAAAGGACTGACCTTGCAAGGAGATGTCCAGCGGGTGCCTGCAGGCTCCTTCATTGAAAATCTCTGCTAGTTTATGAAGCGGGAGGGAAATTTTGAGGAGGCCGTCTGCGGCAGAGTTAACTCCCCATTAAAGCCAATGAGCTTTTCCACATCTCTCAAAAAACAAACAAAAAAACCTAAAGTGACTACTTCAGATTAATATGCTGTAGGTAGAACCACCTCCCACTCAGCAAACCAAACCAATCAACCAACCAACCAAACAAACAAAAACACCCCAAATCCTGTTGCCTTCAAGTCAGTTCTGACTCATGCTCACCCCTTGTGGTACAGAGTACAATTGTTGCATGAGGTTGTCTAGGCTGTACCCTTTATGAAAGCAGATGACCCCTTCCTTTTGTGGTACAGCTAGGTGGGTTTGAACTGATAACCTTTATATAAGCAGCCCTATCCAGCGATCTATGTCAACTAAAGTGTCAAAGCATGTAAAGACTGATCCACAACCCCCACTTCTCTCTTCCTCTTCTGTGATGACCTGGAATCCACCTTTTGATCTGGTGGCACCATATTTGTGAAGCAGCCCGAATCACTGACGGACGGTGTGCAGGACAAACACCCTGTAGAATTGCCCTTCTAGCGTCAGAATTTGCATGAACAAGAAATAAACTTCTAGATTTTAAGCCACTGAGGTTTCAGGGGTAGCTTCTTTCTGCAGAACAGACTAGGCTATCCTGCCTGATCATCTCTTCACAGGGTTTTTGTGGAGAGCTACCGGAGCAGCTCGATCCAGGGGAGCTGCCAAAGCAGATACCTACACTTTATCTGGGATTGTAGGTTGTAGTACCAAAGTTTTTATTTGCCCGGGAGGCACTGAGTAAATTGTTTTTCTTCTGAAAACAGGACAATATGTAAGTAAGTTTGGAGACATATGTAGCTGGAGCTGAAAGTCCTCTTACCTTGCAGTTTTCTTTGGTAGAGATAGACTTGTTCTTAATGAAACCCATGACAGTCAGTGTCACAAATGACTTCTGAGGAGAGGCCAAACAGCTAAGTCAAGGCCAGCCTACCGTTCTCTTAAATGCTGTCTCATGCTCTCATCTGCTCTGACATGTTTGCTCAGGGGCATGTGGCAGCCACTGGGCGGGCCTTACCATTGGCACTGAAAATCATTGTAGGGGATATTAGAGGATTTACATCAAGAAGACCTGACTTCCTGGCCATTGCTCGGGGGCCACAGTTCCCAAGACAATCAGTGTCAAGGGCAAAACAAAATAAAACATGACGAGGCCTCTGGGGCTGGGTTGAGCTGGATATGTAACCAAAGCCCCCTTCTACCAGGATCTTCCCAAGAGGAGATTGCTCTTTTCCATAGCTAAACAATTTTGTTTAACACACGTTCTGCTGGGGAACCTTCTGGGAAGCAGAAGAAAATAAATCTGCCTTCCTTTGAATTAAGCTGGGTTGGGTCCAAGCCCTGTGTAGTGTGTATTCTTATCATAACATCTAAAGGAGTCTCATTTCACCATTCTTAGCTATTAAAAAAAAAGTTCCAGGCACAATAATTCAATTTAAAATTACACACCAGGAGTAGTTCATATTTAATACACTTTATACAGGTATTACAGGTACAAGGGACGTACTTGTTAACTGCCAGGTTGCTGGCTTGAACCAACCAGCTACTCCACAGGAGGTACTGTGTTTCTGTGAAGATTTTCAGCTTGGAAGCCCACTGGGAGAGCTCTCCTCTGGCTTGAGTCTGAAGGTGCTTGACAGCAGTAGCCTTTTGTTTTTATAGAGGTATAAAGCTTTCTTTCTTTCTTTTTTTTTTTCTCGGTATAAAGCTTTTTAGAACAACAAAAACAATTCCTTTTGGAAGTAAGCCAGAGATAAAACCACAAGTTACATGCTTTACTTTTTTTCTGTCCTGCTGCTGGCAGCCACCCTTTCATCGATTGTGCACACCAGCATGGTGGTGAAGTGGTGAACTCTGCGCTCTCACTCCCCTGGCTACACACTCGGTCTCCTCACTCATCGTGTGGCTTCACCCAACGCACGGAGCCTCCTGCAGGCTCCTCACCCTGTGTGTGTAAAAGTGCGAAGGAGACAGACTTCCTCAGAGCTGTGCTTTAGAGAGAATCCTCCTCACATACTCAGCACCGCCTTGAATAGGGCAGCACTGCATACATGACATCTACTTGATGATTGTTGATGGTGTGGTGGTGTGTTTGTACGGATAAAAAAAGAGCCCTGAATGGTTATGTAACAAGTAAGGGAATAAATAGATCTTCCTTCATCCACCTTCATCTTTCATTGTTCTATCACTCTCTGATTGCAATATTAGAGGCTAAAATGGGCAGAATTCCCACCTCTGAACAAAGTTTGTGCACATGGGTGTGCATGCTTGTGTGTCCATGTGAGTGTGCCTGTACAATGTGTGTGCACGTGTGTGTGCACATGTGCACTGGAGCCTGGCAGCAGCAGGGGAGGCGCCTGTCTCTGTTCAGCAGTATCTGACGGCTGCTGCAGGTGTAATGAGAAGTGATTGGTGATCTGTTCAGGGAGCTCCTGGGGTGGACTCAGGGAAGGAGCAGCAAAGAAGACATACTCATCTCCCCCATATGTAGATGAGGTGATGGAGGTGGGCGGTAGAGGAGCAGCTCCTTAGTAATGAGATCACAGGGGAAAGGCCTTGGATGAGGTGCCAGACATCCCTGCTTTCCCAGAGAGGGTGGGGACTGGGAACGAGGCTGCATCCTGCCTAATCAGTTACAGTTGCTCTGTCGCTCTGGGGAGGGAGGCAGATGAGGCAGGGAGCTTCCGGAATCTCTCATCTCCAGTCCTTCTAGGTGGATGTGGGAGCGTGTGAGGACGGCCACACTGTAGGGTCAGGGTTGATCGCCTTGCAGTGTGGAGCCCGGCCTGGACCTGCGTTGTGCAGGGTGACCAAGGAGCTCTGAGGGCAGGGTTCTGGGTGGGGGCTTTGTCTACTAAGACCCACAGCCGCGCCCTGTGTCGCAATGTTGGCATGCAATGTGCAAAGACTTGAGACAATGTGAAATGGACCATCCACTTCACTTGGAAAGACAGGAGGGCTGAAAATCAGATTGGGAGATCTGATCTCGTTTGCTGCACAGTTGTGAGAGGAGATATTCCTGGCTTCTCTCATGTTGGGAACCGGGCATAATCAGCCTGACAAAACCAAGGCCATATTGCCTGCCCAGCAGGGCTAAAGCCACGTCACCTCAACCTTATCTTACCCTGACACACACCAGATGGCCCACCCTTGTCTGCTCCAGCACCGGACATTCCAACTGCAGACTTGCGGCCGCCTGCCCTGTGTGCTCTACACTCCCACCCTTCCTTTTTTTATCTCTCCTTTGAACTCCCTTGTTTGCCTCACCCTTTATAGAGAGGCTTGTGTAGCAATAAACTCAGACCTTGACAAGAATCTGCTTGGTCTCGCTCCTCTCTCTCGCCCGTTTCTCTTTCAGGCTGGGTCCTCCTTGGAACCCCTCGAATAACTGAGTCCCGCGGGTTGGGGCACTCTCACACATGAAACTATATTCCTCCTCAGGCATCAAGGAGGTGATACGAATGCTTTGATAGCCTAGTATCTGTCAGCTGGGAGGCACAACATAGTGAGAGCCCTTATTAATCACTTGGAGATTAGCTGAGGGGTGGGAGAAGCCAGGCATGAGGCTTTCCAGGGCTGCTCAGCCTGCACAGGAGTCCTTTCCTGGGTTGGACAGAGGTGCTGCCATCTGAAAGCTCAGATAGAGCAGTTGGAAAATTAACTGACCTGGTACAAGATCTATTTACATATATCAAAAGATCCTGGGTAATAACATCTCATGTTTGTGCAGCATGCCACATTTGTCAAAGGGCTTTCTCATTTACTGTCTTACTTGGTCCTCAAACTAAGAGGCCTTTGGGCAGCTATTGCTGTTTAATTTTGGGCGTGGTAACAGCTTTGGGTATAGTACTGGGCTTGGAATCAGGCTGTGCAACCCACAGCAGGTCACTTAGCTGCTCTGGATTGGCTTTCTTCCTCTACGAAGGTCAGCGCTTGGACTAGACCATTTTCCCAGTGGCAGCTCTGCTGACATTTTGGCCAACATCATTCTTGTGGGGCTGTGTTGTTCCCTGCACCAGGATGGCAGTGGGACTCCCTTCTTCAGAATGTCTCCAGGCATGGCCAAATGTCCCCAGCAGAGCATGCTGCTGGGCTGGCGCACGGCAGGATGATGCACTCAATGAGTTGGATTTTAAGTTTTCAGGTACTTTACATGTCTGCACAGGGAGACTACATCAACAATTACCCAGCAGTCAATGGGTCATCACTGACCCTCTCTATAATTCCAACTGAGATCATGAAGCACCGACTGAGTTTCTGAGCTTAGCACCCTGCATGGCACAAGTTGTTTAGCACTCAGCTACAAACTAAAAGGTTGGCAGTTCAAACCTATCCAGAGGCCTCTTAAACAAAATCCTGGTGGTCTGCTTCAGAAGAGTTGGAGCCATGAACACCCCATGGAGTGAAGAGATATAAACATGAATGTGGATGTGACTCTAGGTATAGCTACAACCGGGAACCATGGAATCAACTACATCATGGAATCAACTTCAACTCCTGGCCTCCTTGTGTGTCCAAGAAGAACTGTGCTCCCCAGGGTCTGGAAAGGCTGCTTGGTCTGAAGTAGATTTGCAGGCCCTTCTTTCTAGGTGCCGCTGGGTGGCCTCAACCTTCCAAGCATGCTATTAAAAGCCAATCCGTCACCTGTGTGCATCACTGAAGACACACAGACACAGGGAGCAATGCCCTGGCTGGGGCACTGGAACAGCGCTGGCATGCAGTGAGTGCTGCCCAGTTAGCGAACAGGTCTTCCCTTGGTACTTTCTCAGGTCTGTGTGAAGCTTTCTAAGCATCCAGAGTTCTCAGCCTGATTCTACTGCCAACTTGCAGTGTGGCTTCGAGCTAGTCTCTTGCCCTCTCTGGGCTTGATAACAAAAGCAGGGCAGGCCAGCCACAAATATCGTGTGGCTAGCAGGGGAAAGCAGTTGAGGACACAATTGCAGATGGAGTTCATCCTTTGGACTCATCGCCCCTCCTCCCTAACACACCCCCCCCCACTACACACACACACACCTTTTCAACTGCACCAGATGGGTTTTAACTTTCCGGCACCAGAAAAGCAGACCTTGAGTTTTTTCCTTTATGGAATGTAGGCCATCCCTGCTTATGTGTCACATTCAGTCCTCGTTCTTCTCCCTACTCTTGTCCCTCCTCCAGTCATCAACAAGTGACTGCAGGGCGGTTTCCCAGCAGGGCTGTGCTCAAAGATTCATAATGCTGGGTTTTCCTTTAGTTCTCCACAGTCTTGGGCTTGGAACAATCCAGGCATTACCTTATCAAATGCTCATTTTAGGGGGGAAGGACGGGGGCACTGGAAACACCGTATGGGCTCAATCCTTTTCTGCACGTGTGTGAGGGGTTTCCAGGAGTTCGAATTTCAACTTAAGTGATTTATTTTTTGTTGTTTAATCGCGTGCCTGTCATCTGCTGGACATTTCTTCTACAGTGTTTTGTTGTTGTTAACCCCATTTCTAAGATCAGAGATAGAAGGGTCAGGCACAATAGGCAGTTAAATTGACTCAATCTGGGGTGTGAACCTGCTTCTGTCTGGTTCCTCATAGCCCTCAGTCATTTTAATGCAGGTGTTGTGAAGGGTGTGGGTTCAGCAGCCACACACTGCCTCATCTCGCCTCCTCGTTGATAGGCTGTGTACCCTTATGTGAGTTGTTTAATCTCCTACCAAGCTTGTGAGAGCACTACTTTTATTAGCTTCATTTTACCGAGACTGTGAGAGGTCAGGGGAGCGAAGGCTTACATATTGCCAGGCATATAATATGCTAATGATAGTCAAGATATATAACTAAGCATTTCTCTGTTCTTGGTTCTGTCAGTACCTGGTGTGGCCACAAAGGAGAAACCTGGTTTCCTGCTATTTTGAGCATCTAGTGTGAATGGCAGGAGATAAGTCACAAGCTAATGAACCCTTGTGGTGTAGTGGTTAAGCACCCTGGGCCCGGCTATCAAAAGATATAGTGTCCAGGGTCTTAAAGACTGGAAGATAAACAAGGGGCCATCTAGCTAAGAAACAACAAAGCCCACATGGAAGAAGCCACCAGCCTATCTCGACATGATCGCTGAAGACAAAGCGGGTGCATAAGCAAATGCGGGCATGTTTTCCTGATGTGCACTCACCCTTTACATAAAACTCTCTCTTATACATACGCGTTTCTGTGGATTTGTTTCGCTAAGGCACCCAGACTAACATAAGCAGCATGGAACGCATTTAAGAAGCCTAGACAAGGGCAGGGCAGGATATTTGGAGGGACTGGATCCAGAATTAGAGAGGAAGGGGTCCTGGAGGTGAAACGGGCTGCTAGCTCCCTGTCCCAAGGGGGACAATGAGACTGCTGGCTCCCATGAAGATTTACAGTCTTGAAAACTCCATATAGGGTCACTGTGGTTGGAATCCACTGGACGGCAGTGGCCTTTTGGGATTGAAGGTGGAAGCCACCAAAGAGCCTGCGGGGAGTGTGTGAACTTCTGGAATACAGCGAACAACCTCTGCACATCTGCTTTTCGTGCTGCCCAAGTCATGCATTGACATTTGTCCAAAAGTGAACCATCACAGCTGCTCTCTCAGGAAGCTGGGGGCTGAGCCCGCTGGTTCCACTCTGTCAGCATTTCTGGTCCGGGTACCTGCCCTCTGCCCCGGCACAGGCAATGGGCTTTTGGAAGCAGTGCTCCCTGGGTAGTGGGTGTGATTTGGCTCCTCTGGCCTAACATGATGAATGCTGAGAGGGGGTGGATACTAGGGGGTTAAGCTCCCTGACCTTTCCCTAGCCCAGGGGAAAACTTACTATTTAAAGTAAGTTTTAGACAGAATCTTTAGAAAGATAAATTGTTTACTTAATGTACACAATTACTCCCCAACACATCTGTTTTGTGTCTGCTCAACTCAACCTCATAGGCTATGGATGACCTTGAGCAAGTTTTTAAAGTCACAATGGGTTTCTACCAGGATTGAGAGTTCAGCTCTCTCAACTCTCCAATTGGTTATTAGCACCATAGTCTCATTTCTATTTATGGATTTACTTTGTTTGAGGGAAAAAAGACTCCCAATTCAACTTTATTTTATTAGGAACTCCTTTGCTATGTTTTACACAAGAAAAAGACACAAACCGCTGTTCTGGATGAAGGAGAGCATCCGCATGAGGCCACAATGGTGTCGGAAGGACCCACAGCCACAGTTACTTAAATAAAATGACACTCATTCTGTCCTGCTGACTCTGACTCATAGTGACTCTGTGTAGGGATCCTGAAGTTGCTACCTTTACAGGAAGCAATAACCTCATCTTTCTCCTGTGGAATGACTAGTGGCTTCGAACCAGCGATCTTGCTGTTAATAGTCCAACACTATCCAGCATCACCACCTGAGCTCCTGAAAGCTTAAATGAGACATGGAAAACAAACACCTTTGTCACAAAACTGTCCCTGAAGACGGATCAATTCATGGAGTTGCGGGAGGGCCTGTGAGAGCATGAGCGGGACCTTCATTGGGATGTGCACACGACCGTATATCGCTGAGTCTGGCCCGGGGAGTGGACGCAAGTTTTCCACTGCCGGTCAGCAGTAGGAAAGAACTCAATGGTGGCTGAATGTGTGGCCCCTCAAAATGGATTTAGGGTCTCCACATAGACTCTCACTGTGAGCCACAGCCTATTGCTCAAAATTTAAGCTTAAATATGACTTAAATGCCTAACATTTTGTTTCCTTAAACTAGAGTACTGCCAGGATCAACTAGAGGCCTGGATGACCTATCAGGTCTGAACAACGATCTCAAATCACTTCACATGATCCATTCCACCAGTCATGTCACCAGTCACACCTCCTCACTTACCCATTCCAGAGACTGTGCCTGTATAACCTATCGACTAACACATTCCCACATGTTGTGATTATGAAACCAACCATCATGCTGGAATAAGGACCAATCACGATGTAAGGGGCAGGGTCAATGGGAAAGCAAGATAGGGGCTGAGGGGAGCCAAGAGGGTCCCGTCACTCAATCCCTAAACCTGATCTAATGTCACTAGACTGGGGTCTTCCTCACATCTCAAGGGCACCCGATTCATGATTGAAGTGAATTGTGCTTATTCAATCTTTGTTCTGCTTACCGTCCTGCTATGCTGCCTCCTCTTCTTGCTTTATGTGTGTGGCTCCCTCTGTTGTGGTGACAAATGGCTTGAGAGGGATTTGACATAGGGAGAAAGCCCACCCACATCAACTGTCACCAGAAGCAGACACTAAGTTCATTTCTCTCACCTCACAGAACTATGCACATCAGACACTGGTAGAGCTGCCCGGAAGGGGAACCCTTAGTGCAGTGGTTCTCACCCTGTGGGTTGCGACCCCTTTGGGAGTCATATGACCCTTTCACAGGGCTCGTCCAATTCATAACTGTAGCAAAATTACAGTGATGAAGTAGCAAGAAAATCATTTAATGGTCGGGGGGGGGGGGTCACCACAACAAAAGGACCTATATTAGGAAGGTTGAGAACCACTGCCTGAGTGTGCTTAGGACTTTGCTGCCCTCAGGGTCACCAGACATTCCTGAAGGCAGAGTCACTGCAGGAAGCCCTTCTGGGAAATGCCCTGAAGCCAGGTCTCAACCAACTCCATCCACCCTCACCCTCCTAGATCCTAATCATAGGCTGCATGGAAATGCTCCCTGCCACTTCAAAGACTGTAAGTCCATGGGAGCAGAAAGCCTTCTCTTTCTCCCTTGGAGTGGTGGCTGGTGAGTTCAAACTGCTCACCTTCTGGGTAACATAACCCACAGACCAGCTCCCCCTGAGCTCAGTTAGGTTTGCCACACAGCACACATTGTTGGGAACCTTCTGAAGTAGCTGTGCCATGTGCAGGTTGGGGGATTTCGCACAAGATGCAGAATTCCACCCTCTCTTGGAAAAAATAATTTTTGCAATAGCCTTGTATTCTCTTCTGGATCTGAGTAGCAGCTACTCTCATGCAGTCCTAGCACATACATGCTAGGTCTTACGCCGAGTCTGCTCCATGCTTTCCTGTGTCCTATGTGGCGCTGTAGGCACCCAAGGCATGGACTCTGCAGCCTGGGTTCAAATCTCTCCTTTCCACTTCCTCACTGTGTGGTCATAGGCTCATGACTTTATCATCCTGTGCCACTGATTTTTCATCTGTAAAATGAGGCAAGAATAGAGTCCACACATAGGCTTCTTAAGTGAAATAATTGAATTATTATATACAAAAAGCTTAGAACATTGCTCGGCATCTTGCAAATACTGTTAGGTAGCTTAGCATAGGGAGTGGGTCATCCATTACATATGCTCAGGTTCAAACTTCCGGCCAGGAAGGGGTGGTACACCTAGGTGGGTGTTACACCTGGATTGGCCCATCTGAGCCAGGTGAATTCAATCCAGCCAATGGGGTTGACCAGGACCATCAACCATGCCTCCCTGTGGAGGAATTGAAATGGCAGGATCTTGACCTCTCCGATGTCTCCCTTCACCCACTTTTCTGTTGTCCGTCCCCCAGGGAGGAGGTCACATGTAGATACTTGTAATCGGTTTCCTCTTTCCAATCCACCCTCCCTCTACCCTCCCAATATCACCACTCACAAATTATCAAGGTTTCTTGAGGGATGGGGGAGGAAGGGGTAAAAATGAGGACTTGATTGATGCCAGGGGCTTAAGTGGAGGCAAATGTTTTGAGAATAATGAGGGCAGTGAGTGTACAATGTGCTTTACACAATTGATGTATGTATGGATTGTGATAAGAATTGTATGAGCCCCTAATAAAACGATTTAAGAAAAGAAAGAAAAGGCAGGATCCTGGAGCCCACGTAGTGACTTTCTCTCCAGCAGCTTCTAGGCAAGCTGTGCAGGGGTGAGGGGCCCTGAGGTGCCTGTGTAAACCTGAAACTTCTTCTCTCAAAAAACTCACTTGGATCACAATCCAGGCTGCGGAGTGAATTTTTCTCTCGCGAAGCCAAGGACTGAGGTATATTTCTCCCACGAGAGATCTAACAATAGTATCTCTTATTATATCATTAGGAGCCCTGGTGGTGTAGTGGACTATGCATTAACCTGCTAATCGCAAGGTCAGGGGTTTGAACTGACTAGCCCCTCCGTGGGAGAAATATGAGGTTGTCTATTTCTGTAAGGCAATGGTTCTCAACCTTCTGAATGCCGCCACCCTTTAATACAGTTCATGTTGTGGTCACCTGCAACCATAAAATTATTTTCATTGCTACTTTATAACTGTAATTTTGCTATCGTTATGAATTGGATGACCCCTGTTAAAGGGTTATTTGATCCCCAAAGGGGTCGCGACCCACAGGTTGCGACCCCTGCTGTAAGGATTTAAAGTCTCAAAACCCCAAAGGGGCAGATCTTTGTCCTATTGGGAGTCAATAAAATGGTAATTAGGTTTTTTTCTGCATCAGTATCAGATTCTGGTGGCAATCTCAGTCATCCTGCATTGTGGTCTGGTTTGAACTCCGGAAATGACTGCCCTGGTTTGAGGTGAGGGCCACGGTGCTTCAGTGGTAGACCTCTCATCGTCTTTCACCGGGAAGACCCGGGTTTGATTTGCAGCCAATGTGCCCCAGACTGTCAGTGAAGGTTTGTGTGTTGCTACGACACTGAGGCTTCAGTGGTGTTTCCAGACTGAAACAGAATAATGAAGAAAGACCTGATCATCCCCATCCACACATTGACCTATGGCCCACCACTGTTGGCTTCCTCTCCCAGTCCTGGTGGTAGCACAGATTGGCACAGTTTGCTCCACTGCCCATGAGGTGCCCATGAGAGGCTGAGTCGACAACCACAGTCAAGATCAACAGCTTAAACTCCATTCTGGGTCTATGGAAACAAGAACAACCTTCTGAAATGAGGTCACATTGCTATTTGGGACTGGGAGGATGCCTTTGTGATATGGATTGCACTCTGGATCCCGAGGGGGACTTTTAAACACAGCCACATAGCAGCTCCGGAAATTGTCATAGTGAGAAGGCAGGTTAAAAAAAAAAGCTTTTACTGGCTTGCTCAAAGGAGGCTGCGGGTAGATTGTGGGGTGGAAAACTCCTCTGGAAATGAAAAGTTTTTTTCCTTACATATGCATCATTTCTTCTGGTCCTGAAAGAAAACACAAAGCAGACGAGAGAAGGAAACGGAGACTAGCAGTCATCTTGTTGGTATTCCCACAGCACCCCCTCCTTAAGCACTTGCTGCCATCTCATCCAACTCCACTCAGTGTATTTCCACCCGGCAATGATGCAGAAATGTCTGCGTACTCCAGTTTGATTGTAGTCGGGCAACGTTTATGGCTTTGACGTTCAACTGAGCATGGCAGGACGTCTAGAAACAATTATAACCAGCACCTGCTCTGTCTGTGCTGTGGGCAGGCAGTGACGGATTCCCAGCCTCTGGAACACTAGTGTTCCCTCCCAGCTCAGGATAATGACGGTGACACTCGGCCCCCTTGTTGTCTGGGGAGCTCAAGGAGCTCTCCTCTGAAACCTCAACTTATGGGCATTTCTTTAAGTGAAGACATCAAATTAGTGACTGGAAAGGAAGGCGTAGGAGATGATTATTGGCCACAAGACAAGCCTCAACCGCCTCCAGAGAGCATGTCTCCTAAGTACCAAGTTGGCGGTGACAGCTAGGGGGCCCTGGGTCACCGGGTGGTGTTGAGCGGGGACTCTGGGGCCCCAGCGTGGGACGCTGGCGGGTGCAAGTTCAAGAGGGTCAGGGGCTGATGCCTCCCCACGCCCCTGCCCTCCCCCAGCAAGGGCGCTCTGGGGTGCTGGGTCCTTGAGGCCCCGGCTGGCGGGGCCGCCCACGGTCAAGGCTTCGGGCACAAGCGCGGGTGTGCTGAGGCCTGCGCCTTCCGGGGGTCTGGGCTCAAGCAGGTGGTCGCGGCGGCTCCGTGGGCGGGCGGGCGCCCAGCAGGATGACCAACGACCCCCGGCGCGTCGCCGGCACCCAGCGCCCGGGCGTAGAGGCGGGCGGGGGGGCTGCGCTCCGCTGCCGCCAGGGCCCCCTCCTTCCGCGCCCCCCCCCCGCGCCAGTTGAGCCCGGCCTGGGCCTCGGCGGGCGGCGGGGCTGCCCTCTCGCCGCCCTCCAGCGCCCCTCTCGCCGCCCTTTAGGGGCCGGGCCGCGCCGAGCCGGGCGGCCGCCGGCCGGGGCTGGGGGTTGGGAGGGGCGGGGGTCACGGGCGGGTTGCTCGTTCGGCTGCTGGCGGGGGGCGTGGCCGGGCGGCCGCGCGCGAGGCCGGACCAGCGGCCGCCACGCCCTCGGGCTCAGACTCCGACTCCGGCTCGGCTTGCCCTGGCGGCGGTGGCGCCGTGAGGAGGAGTCCGCGCTCCTCTGTGGCGGCGGCGGCGGCCGGCTCCAGGCCGGGTTTTGGCGCCGCCCGCCTGCTGCCTCCTGGCGGCTCCAGAACTCCAGCCCCCTCTCTATCAGCCTCTCACTCCGTCTCAATACGTCTCAAGATGGCGGCCAATGTGGGATCGATGTTTCAATATTGGAAGCGCTTTGATTTACAGCAGCTGCAGGTCAGGCTTCTCTCTCGGCCTCTCGCTCGGGGGTGGGGGCTGCGGGCGGTCGCGGCGTCCCCGGGGGGCGCCGGGCTGCCTTGCCGCCGGGGAGCCGCGGCGGAGGGGAGGAGGGGGGTGCCGGGGAAAGCGGGGCCGACTCGGGGACAAGTCCCTCTCACTCCCCGGCCCCCATTGATAACTCGCTTGATCGGAAATTGATCCTCTTTGTTCAATTCATCGATCAGCCCAAAATGGCGCCGGGAGCCGCCGCCGCCACCGCTGCCCCTGGTGTCTGCCCCCTCCCCTGGCGCCCGCCCCCCCCCCCCGGCCCCGAGCTGCCGCCGCCGCCGCGGGACCGGGGAGGGGGCGGCACCGGGCGCCCGCGAGGTGCGCAAAAAAAAAAGAACTTGAGGAAATTTGTGTTTTTCTTTGCTGTCTCATACCCTGTATTCTTTTATCTCCTCTCTGAGATCCTTCTGTAAGGGGATGTCCAGTGCACTGCAAATAGGTTTTGGGTCTATACCCGGCCGTCCCCTCTCATTCTCCATGATAAGATTTTTTTGTTCTCATGATGCCTGTTGCCTTATCCCTTTGAAACTTTGTGATCACACAGGCTGGTATGCTTCCTCCATGAGGGCTCTGTTGCTTCTGAGCTAGATGGTTGCTTCTTTACCTTCAAGCCTTTAAGACCCCACACGCTATATCTTTTGGTAGCTGGACACCATCGGCTTTCTTCATCACATTTGCTTATGCAGCCGCTTTGTGGTCAGTGATCGTGTAGGGAAGGTGAGCATCGTTTAATGCCAATTTAATAGAACAATGTTCTTGCAATGAACGAGTCCTTGAGCGGAGGCCCTATGTCCATCTGCTACCTTAATACTAAATCTATAAACATATGGACATAGATCTATTTCCCCATGCCCCTTTGTAAATATATGTACATGCCTTTATTTAGACATCTATAACTGGCCCTTGCTTCCCAGCTCACTCTTCTATACCCTTTGATTTTCCTTTTGTGCCCACTGTCATGCTCAGTCTTCCTTTGGGTTTCAGTAATTCCTCTTGGTTACATTACCCTTGATCACGCCCTACCAGGCCTCCTGCATCCCCCTCACCACCGATTTCCATCACTTTTTGTTCCCTTGTCTCTGGAGTTCTTAACACCACTACCTTTCTTCCCACCTCCCTCTCTCGCATGTCCTCCAGGATGTGCTAGTTCCGTTTTTTTTTCTCCTCCAGATTGTTCGTTCAGCCTATCTTATTTAGACAGACCTGTAGAGGCAATAACATGCACAAAAACAAGAAAGAACAAAACCAAGCAGCAAAATAAACAAAACAACAAAAATCCAATTACAATAAAAGAAAACAAAGGTCAACAAGATAGAAAAGCTCATAGATAGTTTAAGGACTATGTGTTGGCCTTTAGAAGTGTTTTCTAGTCCAGTCTTTTGGGGCACCAAACCCTGACCCTAAAGTCCACCTTTAGCATTTCCTTGGGATCTTGCTGCTCCTTTTACTTGCTCTTCTGCTGTACCCCCTTAGTGTTATGCCTCGGTGTAGCGAGATCAGTTTGGGGGTAATTCCCACACTGTGTCTCCAGTGTTGTCCCCTCTAGGGCTATGGGTCTTTGAGGGACGTTGTGTCTCGTCGTGGGGCTGGCCATGTGGTCTTCTATGTGAACTGACTTCTCTGAGTGGGAACATCATCCTCAAGGTCTGGTGGGACAGGATGTGCTCCACTCTCCCCTTCTCCCCTTCATCTCTGTGTGCTCTGATCAGATAATGTCTCTGTCCAGGAGATGCAAATTCAATGCTATCCTCTGAAATAAAATCTTTGGGAGGGGTTGTGGGGAATATCTGCTCAGATCTTTGGTGTGTCCAGGAGAGAGGGACTGCTCGGCTGGGCACAGCCACGAGGGGCTCAGAACTCTGGCTCCAGAAAATGGTTGTAAGTTTGGCTTTGTTTTTAACCAGTTGTGTGCCTCTGGGTCAACACCTGTGTTTTTTTGAGTTAGTTTTCTGATCCGAAAAGTAAAGGTACTCCATTGTCCAGACTCCCATGTCACCAAGTGATCGATAGGGGCTAACCAGAGCCTGATTCAAATAGTGTGGATCTGTTAGGTGCCTTCTAGACCTGGGGTGGCGATTCTGAGCCCAGGACAACAATAATGTCCGAGAGGTGATATAGGTGGCTCCATATTGAAACAGGAAGACCACTGTGGAGATTTTGTCCTTCCACTGATGGCCACAGGCCACCACCTCACGTCCTGCAAAAACAGTTTCCATGGCTCAACAGCCAAGCCAGGGGCCAGTGCCTTAAAAATCATATGGCTAACTGGGACAAAGGGCAGACAGATATTTTTTATCATGATGTCTTGAGAAACCCACCTAACCTCCATGCAAATCTTCTGGTGTGAGTTATTTTTGGAAGCAATCATATGCTGACAGTAATTCAAATCTTTCCTTTTGACAATTTGCCTGTACTCTTTTCTGAACCTGAGAAGGTAATCCCTGTGTCCACTAAGAAATTGACTGGCTGGCCTCCTACTTGGACAGTTAGCCTGGGATCCTGGGGACCAAGTGAAACAGAGCACTGACACCTTCATTCAGCTTCTTCAAGCATTATTGTCTCTTGCTTGGGATTTTCTAGGTGTGGATGAGGCCCGTCCTCTCTATTGGAGGGTTGTCTGCTTCTCCTGGGGTATTCAAGGCACTGATTTTTCCAATGTCCTTCTTTCCTGCAGTAGGCACATTGATCCTGCCCCATGGCTTGGCGGTGCCCACAGGTCAGTCTCTCCGTAAGTGGGCCATGCTCTCCTTTTCCTGAGTCTCTGGGGTCTCTCATGGCAATTACTAGTATTTTAACTAGTTTCTTTGTCTCTGTCGTGGTAGGATCATCTCTGTTGTTACACACCCGCTGAGCCACTTGTACCAAATCACTAAGATTTTTCCCGTCAAACCCTTCCCACTTCTTTTTCATGTCTGAGGCAGACTGAGTAATAAAGGCAATACTTATTGCCCTCCTGTTCTCGGGGCCTCCAGGCCGTTAGGGATATAAAGCCCGTAGGCTTCCATCAGTCACTCTAAAAAGGCACGCAGACATTCTCTTGTAAGAGCCTGAAAATTCTCACTGACCTTAGATAAATTCATAGGTTTTCTAGCTGTTCCACTGAGGGCCTGCAAGAGAAACTGGTGATACCTGGTTAGGCCTTCTGTGCCTTGCAAGGAGTTTGGATCTCACATTTTTCGTGCAGTGGCAAAAAGAGTTTCCCTCACATGGGGAGTGCCTGCTGTCTGACCATCATGTCCATTGACTGCTTACTGGGCCTCTCTCTGGCAGGGCTACTGTACCTGTGTTGTGAACAGCACCTGGAGAAGTTGCTGGCAATTTCTGGAGGTGGGCTAATGCATATGGAAAACCGTTTCTATCAAGGAATCAGACCTGCTTTGTCAGAAAAAGGGATTTTGTTGATTCCAATTATACAAATCACTGGAATACAAGGGGATATATACCCAAAAAGGGACTCAGGGGTCTTCCCCAGGTGTTGGGGCTGCTTGCCTTGAGTGTAGAATGGCTGCTGCCGAATCATCCTTCTTGGGGGGTGGGGCAGTCGAGATCCCATACCAGCCCTAGTGTATGTTGGGGTGTGGACTCAGAAAGGAGTTATGAGTATTTCTCTCTCTCCAGCCCCATGCACCTGACAGGGTGGCAGTGATAATGAAGGGTCGTAAGCTAGTTCTCCCACTCCCAGAGTCCTCCTGCAAAAAGGAATAAAGACGAGACGGAGGGGTATGGGGAGGGGTTGGGGAAGGGCAGCCTCCACTTTAGTGGTTTTAGGACCTTGGGTCTATTTTTTTTCTGGTCCTGCCATGTTTCCTGAAATCTTGAAACAAGAACCCTTTCTGTTGCAGGAGGAAGTAAGTCTTTTGTTTATGCTGGCTTATTAGTGGCAATGTCATTCCACGCATCAATTTTAGGGATCAGATAGGGATGTCCTGGTTCCCCATAAACATAACTATGAACTCTGAGAAATAGGTGAAGGGAAAACGAGTCTTGCATGGGCAAATCAGGAACTCCTTCTGTCCAATCACCTTTAAACAAATTGCGGAGTCTCCAGGCTTTAGGGCTGAAACTACATTCTCTTTGTGAGCGCCTAGAGCAGGGGTCCTCAAACAATAGCCTGTGAGCCACATGCGGATAGCCGAGGACCTTGATCCTGTCCGCCGAGTGTTTGTGCCCCGTTTGTTTGTGTGTTTTTTTTAAACTTCAAAATAAGGTATGTGCAGGAAGCATAGGAATTTGTTCATAGTTTTATTGAAACGATAGTTCGGCCCTCCAACTGATCAGAGGGACAGTGAACTGGTCCCTGTTTAAAGAGTTTAAGGACCCCTGGCCTAGAGAAATCAGAAATCCGTAGTTCTGGGGAGAGCACTCCTGTTAAGGAGGTTTCCTTTCTAAGCAAGCCCAGACAGTGGCAATTGGATCTCGGTGCACCTCGAAATGTTGTAGCCACTCTCCATTCCCAGAAAGAAAACTACTCCGACCGCTGGCAAGTTCAACAGAAAAAGTTTTTTTTCCTGAGCAGCCCCAGTCTAATTGTCCAAAGGTTTTTATACTTTTGCAATGTGCAGGTGTGCAAGCAGGCAGAGTAGAGAAGCAGGGTGTTGCAGTTAGTCATTCTTAGTTGAACAAAGACTGCTCTGGTCGCTCTCGCGAATCTTCTGAGCATCCATATCCTTTGGGACATTCCCTTGGGCACATCTGCACAGCCTACCTCCCCTATATCAGCTAGTTCATTTACAGTTCATAGCTACTTTATTTACTTTACATGGTGCCTTCTGTCAGCTCATAATGGCTTCACTCTTGTCAAGGCTGTTTAAGCTTTTCCCAGAGATCCTATATAGCCGCCATTGTGGCCATGGGGAAACGGGGCCTGTGACCCTGGCCAAGATGGTGCCCACCAGCCCAAACATGTGGAAGGGCACTGCCTAGGGAGCTGGTTGAATAGACCTGGGAGTTAGCCCTGCCTTGTCCTGGGAGCCAAATATTTCCCTTTTCCCCTCCATTCCCTTTCTCCTGGCTTTTCAAACAAGCTGCTTTAGCCCTATAATGCCCAGCACAACATTTTTATAACATTTAATTGAAACTTATCTAGTACCAAACTTATAAATTATCAATGTGACAATTTGGTTACATTTCAAAAACATTGCACGTTTTATATATTTGAATGCCATATATACATATTGATAACTATGAAAGTAAAGAATAAAAATGTTTAAAATTATTTCCTGAATTTAAAACTTGAGGCGTTATAGTGTTAGTGTTCTACCAGTGTAGGTTTGTTCCTTGTTACAGGCTGGTTTTCCGTGGCCCAGGCTTAGGCCAATGGCATATGGAACCCTTCCTGTGTAACTGTTACCTTTAGGCTTTCAGTGTTGCTGCTTAAGGCACTTTTGGGGAAAGCTCTTACTACACAGTTCCACTGCCACGATGTTCCAGACAGAAATTCCAATTCCCTTAAGGTTCCCTGAGCTTCCAGATGCCCCTTCCCTTCAGAGATTTGAGAGTCTGCTCCCGCCAGCAGGCATCTTGGAGGGCCGTGGGGCCATTCCAAGCAGTGGTTCTCCTAGCTTGTCTAGAATAATGGTTGGACTTAAAGTCGACCTCAGTGAGTTGTCTTTGATCCCTTACTTCTTGCTGGGGCATCTTCCTGAGGCAACAGATTCAGGGCAATAAAGGGCTCGCTCTCAAGTGGGGTTTATTGACCTTGAGGCAGCAAGCTCTACATAGCCTTCTTTTGTGCTTTCTAGATGGGACTTAGCAGCTTCATACTCAGGAATTGCCCCCTTGCATGAATCCTGTCCAATTGGGATAGAGTTGACACAGAGGCTAGACAAACAAAAGCTGATACACTATGCAACTTTATTTGAGAAAGGAGAATGGTGGCCAGAGAATGGTACACTTTCCCTTCTAACCCTGATTCACCTGGAACAGTTTTGTAAAGTGATTGGAAAGTGGGCCGAAATGCCAGAAGTTACAGCATTTCTCCTTTTGAGGAGCAGTAGAGACCTTCATCCCCAGTGCACCCAGGAACCCCTAAGGCAGGCATCCTCAAACTGTGGCCCGTGGGGCACATGTGGCCTGACGACATTTATCCCACCCTCAGGGTGTTTTTGCTGCCTCTGCATGTCCTACTTAGTAGCCGATTCGTGCAATGTGCATAGGAATTTGTTCATAGTTTGGTTTTTTTTAACTATAGTCTGGTGCTCCAACGGTCTGAGGGACAGTGAACTGGCCCCCTGTGTAAACAGTTTGAGGACCCCTGCCCTAAGGGATCCTGGACTTAGGGGTTACTAATCTCCCAGCCCTGAAACATCCCTGAACATTCTACTCGTTGTAGGAGGCACCATGGGAATTTGGTCTCTGGGTAATTTACAAGTCTTTTATTCAATTTGAAGCCAAGAAAATTAAAAATGACTCAGACACTTACTTTCTTTTGATCCCTGTTGACTCCCGCTGTAGTATTCCAATATTACAATTTAACGCTGTAACGCATGACCTTTTCATTCCATTCAATTAAATGTGTGTGTATAGATAGATAGATAGATAACTATGAAAGTAATTAATGAAAACAAAATTTGTTTGACCAAAGTTAATAATTGAGGGATAATAGGATTAAATAGAAGCATGGTTCTTAGCAGTGGGTCCAAACATTAGGATCATAAATGAAACAGTGATCTCAGTGCACCCAGTAGTTCCCAAACCCTGTACCCTCATAGGGGAAATTGTGGATGCTTTTACTCCCGTGCCTATACTTAGAACGAACAAACACACATGCCTGATAATCCTAAGATTTTTTTTGTTTCCTGTGACACTCACCTAATTTCAAGGGCACTGCCACCTCACAAGCCTAGCCTTGCCTCAGTTAAACTGTTCACCCTTTTGTCCGTTTGTTTGTTTTTCCAGAAGTTCTCAAGTTACCAAGCCCTCTGAACCAAGTGTGCCACCTCTAGGACCACCATCTCCTGGACCACCTCAACCTTATCCATCCTAGACCTGAATGGACAACCCCTCCCAGCAGAGTAGAAAGGGTATGGACCCAAAGCCCCACTTCTCCCTTTTGCCAGCAGGAAGGACCTAAAGATGTCGTCGCCTTGTACCCCAAAGATTTGGGTCCATATCTCTTCAGGGTGTAAATTTTAGGTAGCTAGCATAGGGACTAGGTTGTCCATGATACATGCTCAGAGGGCCAAGCTAGCCACCCAGGAAAGAGTGGCACGCCGAGCGTGCTCAGAGGTCCAGGTTTCCAGTCAGGAAGGCCAGGTACACCTGGGTGGGTGCTGCACCCACATTGACCCACCTAGGCCAAGTAAATTCAATTCAGCCACTGGGGTCCACCAGGGTTGCCTACCATGCCTCCCTATCTCTCCTAAAACACAATTGGATCACAAACCTGGCTTTGGCGTGAATTCTTTCTCATGCAGAGCCAAGGACCAAGGTATATCTGTCCACAGAGAGAAAAACCTAGGAAAGCTCTTTGGAGGCAGCAGCACTGCACATGAGTGGCTATTGGATACTGTTTAGATGCATGGCTTTCTATTTGGAACTTTTTTTTTGTCTCACCTGAATGGAAAGGAAGAGGTAATACTTCTGGATCACACAGTATCCATGTCCACAAATGAGCTGCTCATTCCACAGTCCTGGCAGTGCCTTTTGAAAACCCTCTGCTTTAGAATGTCACTCCTTGAAGATGGCAGTGGGAGTGGCTGGGGCCAAGTATGCTGCCTCTTACTCCCAGTTGCAGGTTTCTGGATGCTGATTGTATCTCTTACAGCATCAATTAGTGGGCTTGTTGTCTGCCTCAGGCTTTGTTCACAGAGATCCTCCAGCTAGGTGGTGGTGCGTGCGCATAAGCAGAGGCTTCCTGCCAATCCCCCATGAGTAGTAGAGCTCCCATGGTGTGGACTCCATGAAAGCCGTGCTCCAGCCAGCAGGATTACAAAGGAGGGTGGGCCCGGCAGGACAGGAGGGCCATTGCCCCTATGGAATGACCTAAGAACCCCGCCTCCCTCCCTGTCCAGCTCCTGGGACTATGGGCCCTAAGCTTCATGCCTGACTCAGGAATAGACACAGGGTGAGGCAACTCCAGGAGGTGATTTTGCTGATCTAATCCAGCCTGAGATCATCCTTGCATGTGCCCTCTGTCCAGACCTTTTTTTAAATTGTTCATGCAACACTAACCACAATGCATATATACATCGGTTGTGTAAAGCACATTTGTACATTCATTGCCCTCATTATTCTCAAAATATCCACTCTCCACCCCACCCAAGCCCCTGGCCTCAGCTCCTCATTTTTCCCCCTCCATTCGAGCTACCCTTGATAATTTACTAATTATTTTCTCATATCTTGCACTGTCTGATGTTCCTTCACCCACTTTTCTGTTGAGGTTAAATGTAGATCCCTGTATACGGTTTCCGTTTTCCAACCTACCCTCCCTCCACCCTTCCCGAGTCTGCACTCATAACACTGGTCCTCAAGGGCTCATCCACCCTGGATTCCCCATGTTTCCTGTTCCTATCTGTCCAAGTGTACATTCTCTAGTCTAGCCTGATTTGTAAATTAGAATTGGGATCATGATAGTGGGAGATAGGAAACATGTAGGAACTAGGGGAAAGCTGTGTTTCATCGTTATTATCTGGTACCTGTCTTGGTTTATCTCCTCCCTGACACCCTTCTGTTAGGGATGTCCAGAGGACTGTAAATGGGCTTTGTGTCTGTACCCAGCACTCCCCGCTCATTCGCAATGATAAGATTTTTTTTGTTCTGATGATGCCTGCTACCAAATCTTTTCAAAACCTCATGATCACACAAGCTGGTGTGCTTCTTCCATGTGGGCTTTGTTTCTTCTGAGCTAGATGGGCGCTTGTTTTCCTTTAAGCCTTTAAGACCTCACATGCTATATATTTGATAGCTGGGCACCATTAGCTTTCTTCACCACATTTGCTTATGTACCTGCTTTGTGTTCAGTGATCGTGTAGGGAAGGTGAGCATCATAGAATGCCAATTTAATAGAACAGTATTTTTGCAACGAGGGAGTCCTTGAGCAGTGGCCCAATGTCCATCTGCTACCTTAATACAAAACCTATAAATATAGGGACATAGATCTATTTCCCCATGCTCATATATTTAAATATGTACATGCCTTTTTTTAAACCTCTATAATTGACCCTTGCTTCCTAGCTTGCTTTTCTATTCCCTTTGATTTGCCTCTTGGGCCCACTGCCATGCTCACTTTTCATTTGTGCTTCAGTAATTCAGTAATTCCTCTTGGTTCCATTGGTTCCATTTCCCTTGATCACTCCCTACCAGGCCTCCTACATCCCCCTCACCACCGATTTGCATCACCTGTTCTTCCCTTTTCTCTGGGTTTCTTAACACCACTACCTTTCCCCACACCCCCCTCTCTCCCATGTCTCCCCAGAAGTGTTGGTCCTGTTTTCTCTCCTCCAGATTGTTCGTCCAGCCTATCTTATTTAGACAGACCTGTAGATGTAATAACATACACAAAACAAGACAGAGCAAAACCAAGCACTAAAAGCAACAAAACAACCAAAATCCAATGACAATGAATGAAAACAACTCAACAAGAAAGAAGTGGCTCATCGTTAGTTCAAGGTCGGTTTGTTGGCCTTTAAGAGTGTTTTCCAGTCCAGTCTGTTGGTGTACCAAGTACTGGCCTCAAAGTCATCCTTTGGCATTCCCTGGGGACCTTGATGCTTCGTTTTCTTGCTCTTCTGCTGTACCCCCTTAGTGTTATGCCTCGGTGTGGCAGGATTAGTTCGGGCGCATTTCCCACACTGTGTCTTCAGTGTTGTCCCCTCTAAGGCTATGGGTCTTTGAGGGGTGTCTTGTCTCATCATGGGGCTGGCCATGTGGTCTTCTATGTGGACTGGATTCTCTGAGTGGGAACATCATCCTCAAGTCCTGGTGTGCCAGGATGTGCTCCACATTCCCCTCCTCCCCCTTCATCTGCTCCATGTGCTCTGATCAGATATGTCCCTCTCTCAGAGCTGCAGATTCACTGCCACCTTCTGAAATAAAATATTTGGCATGGGAAGGTGAGTTGGGTGGGAGGATCTGCTCAGATCATTTGATGGTTCAGGATAGATTGACTGTTCGGCTGGGGACAGGTATGTGGGGCTTAGGGCTCTGGCTCCCAACACTGGTTGTGAATATGTCTTTGTTGTTAACCAGTTGTGTGCCTGTGGGTCAACACCTGTGTCTTTTTGAGTGAGTTTTCTCATCTACAGAGTAAAGGTAATCCATTATCCAGACTCCCATGTCACCAATTGATTGAGAGGCACTAACCAGAGCCTGATTGAAATAGTGTGTACCTGTCAGGCGTGTTCTAAAAACACCTTAAAAGTCGTAAAAACACTATAAATGCCTTAAAAACCCTAAAACGTCTAAAATATTTCTAAAATGCTAAGACCACTCCTAAAGACCCTCTAAAACATCTTAAGACCATTAAATACATGGTAAAAGGCTTTCTAAAACACCCTAATGCGCCATAAGTCTTAAAAAAAACTCCTTACGTCCCGAAAACATAATAAATGCCCTAATATTATGCAAATGCCTTAAAACGCAAAATAAAGAACACGTGAAGCCCTAAAAACACGCTAAAAGTCTTTTAAAACCCCAAGAACATCCCTACAAAGCAACCCGAAGCACTATAAAACCCTGTAAAAGTCCAACAGCCTAATAGACATGAATTCACCATGAAAGCAAAAAATAATCCAACAAAACCCTAAAGCCCTGAAAACCAAAACCTAATCCCCCCAAACACTCTAATGCCTTAAGAAGCACCCTAAAATTTTAACAAAACACTAAAAGCCATAAAAACACATATAAGCCTAATAAACACCCTTAAACACTAAAATCACCCTAAAAGCCTTAAAATGTCTGAAAAGCCATAATATTCCCTAAAATTCAAATAACACTCTGAAGCCACAAATAACACACTAAATGCCTCCCAAAACATGTGGAACTTCCAAATCATATCCCTAGAAGATTCCCAAACCATGAACTTCCAAAACCACATAAATGCCCTGAAGACAACATGAAAGCCCCAACAAAACATAAAATGCTGGGGAAAAACACATAAAATATTTTAAAATACCCTAAAATCTCTAAGAAACCCTGTAAGATCACTAAAAACACCCCTACCTGCTAAAAAATACCCATACACTCCAAAAAATCACCCCTAAATCCCTTAAAAACTCCCTTAAACCTTATAAAACACCCTTAAAGCCCAAACCACCCTAATGCGCAAAAAAATTAAATGACCCCAAATGACCTTAAAGCCCTAAAAATCACATGCCACAAAAAAATCCTAAATGACCCCAAAATTCCAACTCAAAGCCAGCCTACAAGTCTTTTATGAGAACAGTTTTATCTTTCTACCAAGGAGAAGTTTGTAGGTTCAACCCCTGACCTATGCCCTTACCATATGAAGTTAGTAATCAGTGGTTTTGCAATTCTTTGAAGAAAGATGAGGGTAATTTTATCAGGAGTGAATTAAACTTGTCTAGTGCCTTGAGTAGAACTGATAACTGTACTACATTGAGTCGTCTGGTCAAGGAGCATGGGATATTATCCCATTTGCTGAGGTCACACTTGATTTCTTGTAATTTCTGTAGTTTTCCTCATATAAATCTGTTGTTTTTTTATTCAAGTATAGATATAGATATTTTCATTTACGCTTGGCTATTGTAAATGGTACTACCTGAAAATGTGTATTTCATTAATTATTATTTCTTGATCTATTTCTTCATCCTTCGAAATATTATCAGTTTGTTGTGGTAGATAAACATTAGGACTTTGCATAACTTAGAAATATTACATTTCACAGAAAAATCATATTAATTATGTCGACAGAGCTATAAAAGGAATGTTGCCCTGAATATCTTCAGATATGACAGCTGTTTCATTGAGAAATTAAGCCAGACAGACACAATGTGATGTACATTTTGTTATTTTCATGTGGGTTCCTTCACTCTTCCAAAAAAATTAGGTTCATGAGCCCCTTGGGGAATGAGTTTGAGTTCAGATCAGATGTCTATTTATATATTTGAGTCCTGAAGCCCATTTGATGGACTGTTCTGTTGCTTCCAAAGTAGTCAGTCACTTCCCCACCAATTAGAGAATTTGTCCGAAGCAAAAGTAAAAGTGTGGCGTACGACATTTGACTGCACACCATCTAAAATCACACTCTCATTTGGTGTTGGCAGTTTTACTTGTATTTCAATTGTAAACTACACTTCAGAATTCAGGCTAGTGAAAACGTTTCAGTGGAAAAAATTTGCACACAACTACGTGCAGTTTGTGATTCTGTTGTTCCCAAGCAAGGCTATGAGGACAAAGATGCACAAGCATGGGGGGCACTGCAGACAATGTGTGAAAGTTTCCAGGAGCTCAGGGGTGGACAGCGGCTGCTAATTCTCCCGTGCTGGCAGTGAGCTATGTGGGAGGGCTTTGTGTGAGGTCCCTGTGGGGTCTCTGAGAAGTCTCCATAAAGGATGCTGAGAACTTCATATGAAGTCTCTGTGCGAGGCCTCTGAGTCTCTCTGGAAGTCTCCAAGGAAGTATGTGTGTGAGGTTTCTCTCTCGGGTATGTGTGAGTGTCCTTGTGAGATGTCTGCTGAATTGTGGGGGGCGGGGGGCAGTTGTTTCGCTGAGGTCTCTGCAGGTCTGAGTGGGCTTCCCTTTGTTTGACCTCACAGCACCATATAAGAGGACCTGGTGGCAGGGGAAAGGGAAGGGGCTTGGTCCATGCACCCCTTGCTGTTCTTTCAGGGTCTTCTCTCCATCTCCGTGCACTTACCTAGCACGAACGGTAGGGTTCAGCAGCGGGTAGTCCGGTGTCCAGCTCTTCACTCTCTCTAGGAACACACCCAAGCTACCTGCTACCCAAGAGGCCCCAGATCCAGGCTCTGCAGATCCAGAATCTGATTTTTTACTGCCACAGTCACTCCAGAGGCTGCCTTGGCACAATCAGGACTCCAGAAACAACATCTTGCTGCTGTACCAGCAGTCTCTGGGGCCTATGTCCACTTCCCTCCTCCACCACTGGTGTCAGTCCCCACCCACCCCACACACACACTTGGTGTCCTGACTGAGGCATGGAGGTCAAGGCTCAGTGGATGTCTTCCTCGCCATCCTTTACTGTTTAGTTCAGTAAACAGTAAACCCTGGCCCACCAGGGGTGTTCTTTTAAGCACATGAGAATTTACTCTAGCGGATCAACTAATCATATTTTGGGGGGCCCTCCTGCCTTCTTCTATAATCTGGTGCCCAGGAAATAAAACCCTGGGTTAGAAGCACAGAGGAAACACTGACCACTATTGAACTGGTTTCCCTTATCAAGACAGGTGATGTCTAATCTCCGTGCACATCCTGATTTCCCAGGAGTCTCTAGGGGAAGGGAAGGCTGCTCCCAGTTGTGACTTTCTTTGCAGCACTCAGTCCTTAGAAGCCACTCTCTCCGGAGAACATTCCTAGAGCACGTGCACGCGTGTGTGTGTGTGTGTGTGTGTGCGTGTGTGTGAAGATCACCAGCCTGGGGTCATGTTTCCTGAGAACATTCCTAGAGTGTGCGCGTGAGTGTGTGTGTGAAAACCACCAGCCTGGGATCATGTTTCCTGAGAACATTCCTAGAGCGTGTGTGTGTGTGCGTGTGTGTGTGTGTGTGTGTGTGTGTGTGTGTGTGTGTGTGAAGACCACCAGCCTGGGGTCATGTTTGCTGAGAACATTCCTAGAGCATGTATGTGTGTGTGTGCGCACGCGTGTGTGTGCATGTGAAGACCACCAGCCTGGGGTCATGTTTCGTGAGAACATTCCTAGAGCGCGGACGCGTGTGTGTATGCATGTGTGAAGCCCAAAAGCCTGGGGTCATGTTTCCTGAGTCCTGGCACCCTGTTATTGACTCATCCCCACTCTACCCCACCCTGGCTATCAACTCATCCTTCCCCCAGTCAGGAGATGGAAATCAAGTAAAATAACAGTTTGTCGCCCCACTAAAGATAGTATTGAGAAAGTAACCTTCCCTGCTTGAAAGCTGTGCCTTTGCTATCCAACCCAGTGCTCTCTGTAGGAGATAAAGTTCTGCTGTGGGGGCAGCTAGCTAAAGCTGGGGTGAAGCACCTGGCCGATTCCCCTTTGTAAGCCTGTGTTAGCTCCGCTTGTGTCTTGCGTCATTTCTGGGGATCCTCATGCTCTTTGGCCCCCTTTGCTACGTCCAACGCTTCATATTCTTCTTCACTGTATCCTTCCCTACCCTGTGTCCATGGTGCCTAACCATTAGTGGTTATTACACAGACGCTCATCCTGTACCACTCAGCCTAAGCTGTTGCTCCTTCTCCGGGTTTATATACAGAGGAAGGCATGTGAGCTGTGAACCGGATTTTCCCTTGGTGCAGTGGGTGAGCAGAGTCCCCCGCTGGCAGCCTCCCTAGCAGTTCCCACCCACATGTGTCAGACCTGGGACTTCCATCCTGGAGGTTACCCTAGGCTGGGAGAGAGGCAAAGGTAGCAAAATATGTCATTTTGCATTTTGTGACAGGTGTATTGAGGCGGAACCTCCATGCCAAACTTGGCAGCCTTCATCAAATGCACATGTGGGACTTAGACAGGCCGCCACATGTCTCATGCCTGCTTGGTACCATGAGACGCTACTTTGGTCTAAACCTCTTCTGGACCCTCGATGGAATTTCTTGGCTGGATTGCGCCTCTCAAAACCTATCAACTGCAGCCACATAACGTTGAAGACAAAGTAATGGCACCAGGGAACATTCTTCACTGTGTTGGGACCTTCTGAGGTTTTCACAGTAGGGGTGTTACCATAAATCATAAGAGGTGCAAAATGAAGAACTTGGGATGGAAGTGGGTGGGAAACACTGCTGAAAACCTCCTCCAGAGCCCTGCCCTTTGAGAAGTCAGAGCTAGCACTCAGAGAAGGAGACGCAGTATCTAACATAGTTAAAGGTATATGATGCCAACCTCGTCAATGAACTCATGTGGGGTTAATTGAAGGGCAGGGAGATCAATGGCTCTGTGAGCCTAACCTTTCTGGTCTCTTGCTCTCTGATAGTGCCACCAGGGTGGATATGCATTTGTTAGGTCCCTAAAGCAGCTGGAAAGACTCAATTCCTGGGAGATCCCTGAGGAGAAGCCGCATGGACCTACCCTGTTGCAGCCCTGGTTTCTGCAGCAGCCTCATGGAGAACCTGCCAGCGCACGGACTACAATTTCCTCCTGCAGTCATTGTCTCCCCGTGTGTTTTTGGATTGTGAGGAGGACTTTGTAGATTGGTGTCAGACACATGGGATACTATTGGACTGGTGGTCTTAGATTGAACTGGGTTGGGATGCTTTTCAATGTTCACTTAACCTTTATATAAAACTCATAAAATATGAGTGTATGAATTTTGTTTCTCTAGTCTACACAGACTAACACACATGACACCCCCTCTAGATCCCGCCATGCAACACAGAAGTCACACTTTAATGTAGGAGGGGGAAAATCTCTATTATGGAACAATGAATATCATGGCTGAGAGAAGCCATTAGCCTGTGCAGAACAGGCTAAAGTGGCTGGCATGGATACTTTCCTACTAATCAGAGCAGAAGAAGCGTCTTCTAATTTGCCAGATAAGACATATTCTCGAAGACAGTGACGTGGGCAGTGGTAAGGGTAACTGGAGTAAGCCCACCTCCTCCGCCTCTGCTGCTGCAAGCTGACTGGGCACACAAACACCCTGGGGGGCAATGCCTGAGTGTGGCTTCTGATATTGAATCCCCTGAACGGACAGAAATTTGTGAATACATCCCTGATACAGGTGCTCGTGGTGGGAAGGCTCTGGCAGTCAGGTATCGCCTGGTGGAGGCAGGGTCTCACACTTGCCACTCTCCTGTGTTCTACAAAGAAAGGAGCCCTGCAGCTGGAGGAACATCCATTAACTGAGGCCTGCGCTTCTTTTCGTGGACATAACGTTGACGCAAGATACTCCTGATGACAGCCTGGTGTCCCCTCTAGGACTTGGCCAACATCTGTCGTGAGCACCTGAGCCTCCGTGACCTTGTTAGGAGACACTGGTTGTCTTTGAAGGGGCCCAAGGCTGTGACCACAGGGTAATACGGGCTTTCCTTTTTGCAAAGGATCACCGTGTCCTGTAGATTTTTTGCTGGAGCAAATCCACTGGACAAAGTGCTTCCTCCATTTTTTGCTGTGGCCCTCAGCAGGAAGCTGTCCCTTCTCTGGTGGGAGCTGTGAGGACTTGATCTCAAGGCACTCAGCCAATGCCTTGTCTTGCACAGGCTGGCTTAACCCACAGACTTGGGAGATGCCTCTTCCCGCTAATCCTTTTCCATGCTCTTCTGGATTGGGCCATTTATGAGTCTCCCTCTTGTCAGTGGGAACAGCATCCTTCCTTCTCCTTGTCGAGGGGTCCTGAAGGTTGGGGCTTTTGAGCTTCTGCTGCCCCATGTAACTTGCTCTAGCCACCACGAAGCCACTTGGCCCTTGACATATTGGCTTATCCCCAGTGAACAAATGCTGGGGGCGGCAATGGACCACCTGAGAAGGCAAAACATTGGTGGCAGTGAGCACATCAGTGGTGCAGTCCTGAAGGAGCCCGTCAACAGGACAGCATGGAGAACCATCCTCTGCCTCTACCTCCACCTGGAGCTTAATCTCACTGCACACTCGTGCTGTAAGGCTTGGCTTTTCAGGAACTGGAGCACACTTTCCAGGTAGCAGGAAACTTTTACTACATCCTAGAGCCTCGAAGCACCCCCGGGTCCACATCATTGGTTTGAGATTTTGCCAGCACACTGGTTTTGAAAGTGTCTCTATCGTCTAGCTCTATTGAAGAGGACTTCTTGACCACCACCAACCCTGTCTCTTTGGCTCTTGAAGATGGACATTCAGAGTTCACTTCCAATCTGGGGCCTCCTGGGGCACAACTAGCACCCTCTTTCCTTGACCCCTTGCTGGTCAGTACTGGATTTGAGGTTTGCTCTAGGCTCTCTCTCTGGACACTTTCATTCTGGAAGGTTCTGCCAAGGATACTGGGCATGAAGGCTGGAAACGGCTGCCTGAGGGACAATGAGCATCCACTGTCATTATCAAGTGGGGGGTAGGCTGGGGTTCCCTGAACAGGCTCCTCTGTAGGGGAGCAATCAGCAAAAGGACTCTCCAGGGTAGGGCTTGATTTCTTTGTGGTCACTCTCTCTCCCCAGTCTGCCTGACAGGGTTCTCCCAGGACCTTGGCAGCCTCAGTTACTAGGTTAGTTCAATACTTAGGGGTGGCTAAGCAGGTGGACTTTGGAAAGGACATTGCGTTGTCTTTTCTTGTCCTACAGAGGTTTGTGGGCTCAAGGACTTTGAGGGGCATGCACCACCTCTGCCTCATTTGGAGCCTTACGATATGCGAGTCCAGCACCTGTTGAGTGCCCGGGCTGAGAAAGGAAAGGCTCTGCGTTGTGTTCAGATCTTCCAGCTCTCCCCAGGAGGCCACATTGACAACATGTGGGTGGGTCAGGGAAATAGACAAAGCGTGCGTGGTCGCAAGACATGAACGGCAAACAATGCCAGGGATCTGATCCTTTCTAATCTGCTCCACCTTCCTGCACATGTGGACATTCAGGGTGTTTTCCAGTAGGATTTTATTTGGACCCCTTAGGGTGTAAGTTCCTGCGTTAATCCCCTTGTGTATCCTCAAATCACTTAACTCCTTTGAGTCGGCTCCCGGAGTTCCTTTTGGGCAGTAGTTTCCTGATCCACAGAGAGATAGATTACATTTGGATATTTTCCTCAAGTAATTCCCTTGTCCATTGACCGAGTTGTTCCTCAGCTGGACACCGGCTCTGCAGCACGCAAGCGACGGTCCAGGGTGTGTGCATCTTCCTGGGGACACCGTCTTCATTACATTCTTCCCCTGCTTGTCTCCAGGTGTTGAGCAGGAGCATTCGGGCTGCTTCATATCCAGACAAGTCCCTGGCCACTTTTCCTGAGGCTGCTTTAGTGTCAGAGACTCAAGAGTCCCATTGCCGAGGGGCCCCTGCAATTGAGGGAAGTTCTCTTGGCGGTGGAGCTCCGATTGCTTCAAGCAGCCAGGAAGCTTGGGGTCTGTCTTTGGGGTCTGGACCTTCTGATTGTCCTGGGGATGAGTGGGTTTGTGAAGACAAAAAGCTTCCTGGGGTGGTGGTATCATAAAGGGTAAAGAACTCTCACTTTCCTGTTGTTTCTTTAAAAAATGCCTTTCCAGCTGTTGAAGTGAATTTGGAATGCGTGATTGGGACTTAGTGTGGACGGTAAGACAGGATTCATCACAGGGACTCTTGTGAGGAGGAGGAAAAGGTACTGCGAGTGGGCCACGGGGCTGTGGACCGGGCGGAGTCAGGACTGTAGCAGGCGGTGGGGCCTGGGCTTGGCATGCAGTTGGAAGTAAAAGTTGGAATCGACCTTCAGTGTAGGGCAAGGAGTGACGTTGCAACAAGAGTGGGTACTCTTTAGCTTGCATTTGAGCTGGTAAGGCATTAGGAATTTCATTAAATAAGACAGTGGGAAACTCTAGGGTGGATCCAGAGACCCTGAGAGCAGCTGCCAGAGACTCGCTGTGCAGAAAAGGTAGACCCCAGAAAAACTCACTGAATTTTTGTGGAAAATGCTTCTGAGCACTGGGTATCTGCTCTGCTTTGATGCTGGCATTCCAGAAGGGCTGGGGAGGTGCAGTGATCTGCTCCCCATCGAGTGCCTTCAACATATTTAAGGCCTGCAGATGGTATTCTGATACACCCTTTCCTTTTTCTTCCCAAATATTCCATTTCTCTGCCTTTGTGATTTCTATTTCCAGCAGTTTGTGGACATTGGGGTTGAGCAAGGTGGGCCTCCCTACTTCCCCCTGCCTCTTTGTGGGTCCTTCCCGAAAGGTGTCTTCTTGGGGGTGCCAGGTAGAGTGCTCTTTCAGAGACCCAAAGTATTCCAAGGAGGGAAGCTGTAAGTTCTTGGCAGCTGCCCAACACTGGGGTGGGGAGGCAGTAGGGAGGCCTGTGGGATCCTGACTTGTGATGGCTGCCATGGCAGGTGTGGAGCAGCGGTTGTGTGGAGATGGGCTCTGCCTGGGCCTTGCCAACAAGTCATTCTGAGAATGAGTCCCTGTGGGGTGCGGGGCTGGTGAGTCCCAGAGAGTGCTTGGAGGCTGCAGGTAGGCCTTTGAATCCGGGGGTTTGGCACTGGGTGAGGGAAGAGCCAGTGGTGTGGGTGAAAGACTGTCAGGTTCATGGGAATGTGCGCAGTCTGGTGATTGACTCAAGGCGGGTAAGACATGAGAAGTTGAGATGCACATCTGGGCCCGTGGAAGGGTGGAGTTCTGAGACCTAGGTGTCCGGAATGGATGAGCCGCAGAACCGTGTGGGGCGCGCGTACCGACGTAGACTTCAGCTGTACCTCTATTTCGCCAGCTACCAGAGAGGGCTTGAGCTTTCTGTTGACCAAAGCTGCCAGTGTCAAGTGGGTTTCCCAAGTGGCTGCAGGAGACAGAAGGACCAGATTACAGCCAGGACTGAAGGGGCAAGAGACCTAGCAGGCTAGCAAGGGTCGGTGCAAGCTCAGCCCCTCCCCAAGCCTTGATGGCCTGCTCTTCCTGCCCCACCCCACTGCCCGGGACTCCTGTCATTCTCTGCCCATCCCTGAAAGTGTCCCCCAAACCAGCGCATCCCAGCTGCTCTGCAGCCCGAGGCCACACAGGCACCCTGGTTGGAAGATGCACCCCGCGGTGAAGCAGGAAGGTTACTTACTTCTGCCTAAGACGCAAACGCAGGTTCTGAGCGCCATATAGTTCTTGCAGGAAGCTTCGGAAAACTGGAAATCAAGAGAACCGTTATGGTGCAGCCCTCCCAGAGGACCGAAAGGAATGTCACACGGGCTGTGCACTTAGGACGTTGGACTCTCCAGAGCTCAAGGTCAAATGATAGCTTACTCCCACGGGCAGGAGGTGCTTTGGCATTTCAAGGAGCATCGGTTTCCAATATTGTCTGTGGGGTCTCAGTGAGCAATCTGAACCTTGGCAAAGTTACACAGCTTATCGCAGTTACCCCTCAATGTTCCACCTCCAAATCCACCAGAATCTGCTCCTGACACCCCCACTGCTCCCTACTGGGTCCTACCTTGGCCAGCCTTCATCCCATTCTAGGCCCCTCCTGTACATCTGGGAAATATCTGGGTTCTGTTTCCATCCACAGTATCCTTTTGTTCAGGATTATTACCTGAGAGAGACGGGCTGTTGCCACTGGCATCCTGCAGAGGAGGGGACAGGAGAGCTTACAGAGTTTGGTTGAATGGGCAGAACCTTACCTTTCAGAGCGTCACCTTTGTCCCTTGACCTGCTGCTTCTCCTTGTCTCCACCTGAGGCTGGGGCACAAGAGAGGAAGTCAGGCTGGAATCCAATCCTGCGTCTGTTCTTTGTGACAAACTGCAGGCATTTACTGGTGATTAGAAGAATGACAATCTCCATGGAATGACTAAAGCCCAGAAACCAGCTTCTGTGTGAGACCTAGAGTGCATTTCTTCCGTCAGCCTTCCTCTGCTCACGGAGAGCACACACTCTCAGCACTCAGTGTTCTGGTGGGCAAGATTTTGATTATGGAGGCTGAAGCTCTGGGCCAGCCCTTGACCACTTCCTCCCCGGGGTCAGCCATGCTTTCTCAATTAGCCCAGACAGAAAAGGAGCCTTGGCCCAGAGACTGGAGCTCAAGGAAAGAGACTGAGGACCCAGTGATGAGAGCTGCCCTTTGAAATGTCTAGTCATCTAGTCCTTAGCCACTGCGTCACTATATTGGGGATTTTTACCTATTGCCCTCTATAACAACTAGAGATGGGAGGTCTGAGATCTTCAAAGAGAAATATTTTTGAATGCTCATCTGACTGGCAAATGATTTACATATCATACGAGTCAATAGTTCAGTCGTTCAATCAGATCAAGGGCAATGGTACAATCAATGATTACCATATCCATTTTAGAACAACACCCCCCCCCCTCCATGGTTAAATTGCCTTCAAAAGGAGTTGTGTAATCACAGTCAGGTCTAAAGCTCTCTGTCCCCTCTGGCCTCCTTCATTTTTTCGTCTTGAAATCAATCCCCCTTCACTCCCTAGCTTCCCGATGGGGAAGTTCTCCACACTGCTGATCTCACAATCCCTCCCTCTGCCATGAGATCTCTCCACCTGCAACTCTGTCAACCCTTGTGTCCATGATCATGATGCATCCACGCCTCCTGTGCTTCACAAACAGGGAAAGCCAACAGAAATAATGAAAATCAACATAAGCCGGCAAGGATAAAATGATACCAATGCAGTGAACAAAGTCCTAACAGTGAGTAAGGACGCACCAGCCCTCATCAACATTCCAAAGCCAGGGCTGATGGTCTCTTCTTTCTTGAGATTTCCCCTATCAGGAAATTAATTACGAAAGGAAAAATTTATAAAACAAGGAAAAATCAATCTCTCCTATGGCTGGGTTGAGAATTTCTTACCTTTATCCTTTTCCTGGGTGGTCGCACAGGTGGAGTATTTGGAAGGAAGGGGAGGACCAGGAAGAAGCAACCCACTCCATACAGGATGCCCAAGGTCAAAACAGTGAACCAGGTGGGGTATTGGTAGGTCAGCCAGGAAGCACTTTTCTGTTCCAGCAGAAAGAGAATCTCCTCCATCTTCTGGATACAGCGGTTGCACTCAGGCAACTGAGCACTCTGAGTCCCCTCTGGCTTCAAACCCACTTGCATCACAAACCTGGGCCCACATCACTAAAGGGTCACAGTGGGGTGGGAGGTGACAGCAGGACAACACATAATCCCTCCCTCTACCCTCCAGCTCATCACATCCCTCCCCTGCTCTGGTCTTCTCTCTCCCACTGCCTGCTCTGGGCCTCCAAAGTCACCAGCTGCACCTGATGGAATGGAATCTTAGTGCAAGTTCTTATTCATTCCACCTCCCACCTAGGTATTACCTGCTTCCTTGGCAAGTTGCCTGAATCATGACCAATTTCATAGGCTTAGAATATCTGAAGTTGTCTCTGTCCTCAATGAAAACCTTCTCAAGTCATGGTTTTACTTTGTCTTATCCAAGATAGAGAACTTAGGTTTATGTAACATTTATTTAGCTTTATGAATGTTGGATGAAAAGCTTGGAATTTGACTTCTATGACCAGGAGAGTTATTCAAGAGCTGAGGTATATCTCTCCCAGGAGAGAGATCTAACAAATTTTCTGCCAGATGGTACATTTGGGGAGACAAGGAACACTTAAGCATTAATCATTCTTAACAGTGTCCCCTGCAAATCTTCCTTGTGTGTGACTACTGCCCATTTAGGGCTTGCTCTGGGAACACTTGATGGGGTAATAAGCCTTGCAACAATTCAGGCTCAAAGGGCAAGCATCTGGCTGAGCAAAATAAAGAGATAATATGGATTGAGTTGTGTCCTTACCACTACCACTTGAGATATTCCCCCAAAATTCGTTGGAACCCTAACACTGAAGGCTATAATCTGATTTGGTTATGTGAGGGCTCTCTCTGGGAGAAATGTACCTCTGTCCTTGGCTTCACACAAGAACCAATTGACGCAGAAACCTAGTTTGTGATCCAAGTGACTTTATAAAGGATAGAAGAGGCAAATATGCTCGTGGGGGGTGGGGGCGGACTGGACAGCCCACGCGCGCTGGGTTGCATGACAGCTGGTGGGAGGCCCCCACCCATACCCTGTTGGTAGGCATGGCTGACGGTACTGTTTGACCCCATTGACTGAATTAAGCCCACCTGGTCTAGATGGGGGCCCGCCCAGGTTGACCTGCTTCCTGTCACAAGGACCTAAATGTGTGCATCTTTCCAGCCTGAAGCAGCTTTCAACTGTCTGTGATGGGGAGGAGGTTTGGCATGCACAGCGACCACCCTCAGTTCTGCCTCTACTTACCTAACAGGTACACGGCATTTCTTTTCTGTTTTTTAAAACAACAACAAAAAAATCATTTGTAATCTTTCTATTCCAGCGGTGCTAGGAGCAAGGCAGAGGCAAAACCCAAGAACAGGGTTCTTCTCTGTTGAAGCGCGATAAACTCACGGGGAAGCAAACAAGCATCTTCATCCACGTGAAGTGAATCTGTGAATCAGCAGCTCCCAACTGACCAAAGCACGCACAGAGCAGCCCAGCATCAAGGTCCGTTTCTGTGCACTGCTCCCACTGTGAGGAAGAGCTTCATGTGCATTAAAAGGGAACTTTTGTAATATTTGAATTTTGAATAGTGGTTTTTGTCAGAAACTGGAAAAAAATCTCAAAGCCTGAAGAAACTCCTTTCTAGTACTGAACATTCAAGGGAGCCTGTAGAAGCCTGAAATGATTGCTAGGTGACCACCTGGATCTGCTTGTTGAGTGAAAGTGGCAGAATAGCAGCAATAGAGCAGCGGGTTCATTCTGACCACTGACACTCGTGGACCTGGTTTACAGGCAGTAGAGAAGAAGATGAGAGCAGGTTGACTCGTTTGAAGTCCATGACCTACTCTGAGGGGACTAGAGTTGTGGAGAATTGGTGATGGGGCCAAGGCCTAAAGGCAATGCGACCAATGGACACTGAGGTGAGGCCAAGAGAGGGAGCCCACATTGACTTGACCCGAACCCGACCAGATGAAGAGAAGAATGTTGAGCCTGTGCACTGGTATATACTGCTGCAGACTGTATAGACGAACTGTCCTGCTTTGACTTTCTTGTGGATGTGGACTTCACAAGGTTCCAACTGGCATGAAGACTCTTTATATTGAAGAATATGATTGTCTCCTCAGAGCACTGGGTTGATGGAAGTAGGCAGTAGAGAAACTGGATAGCCAAAATGGGCCAGATAAAGGCGTGAAGTGGCTAGCTTACAAGATTTCATAGATACTGGAATATATTCATAGAATTATAGGATTAATATGTGGGTGTACCTTACCTGCAATTGTTAAGCATAGGATATTTTTGTTTCATCACTTACAGAATATTATGTTTAAAGGAGGGTGGCACGGAGTGAAATGTATGCATTTTCATATTATACTGTTAGATACTGATATGATTCTATTATTGTTTTGAAATTATATACAGCTAAAGAATTTTGTGAAAATGTCAAATGGACAAGGGGTGGTCTGTTGTAGTTATACAATCTGGTGTCAATTTGGGACTTGAGAGGATTAAGAGTGAAGGGGTAGACTCTAGTCTCTCTATTGGGTTATGGCCAATGAGGCCTCTTTGTGGGCCTGGCCTTCCCGTCAGGGTTCTGGGAAATCTGGTATTTCCTCCTTGGAGGCAGGAGACTATCTTTCTGCTCATTCCCTGAGAGATGTCCTACTAACAAGACACATGGCACCACACTGATAGAACCCATGCCCTGGGAACTGGAGGAGCCACATGGAGACCCTGCCAAAGCTGAGATGCTTCTACCACCACTGGATGCAGAAGACTTTGCAACTACTGACCTGTGATCTTCCTGCATTTGGGGTCATTGAAGGTGTTTCATGAGTCTGAAGAGAACATTATAGATTGATATCAGACATGGGCTAATATTGGACTTATGGACTTGATCTTGGTTGGGCTGGAATGCTTTCTCAATATACAACTGTTCTTGTATATAAAGGTCTTTCCTATACACATCTGAGTGTGGATTTGTTTCTCTAGTCTACCTGGACTAACACTCATGGATCCCTTTCAGGACTGTAAGTTCTGTTCCCCTGACTGCTGCAAAGTATGTGACAGAGAAGAAAAGGGAGAAGAGTGAACTGTACCCATTTATTGAGGTAAGAAAAGTGATGAAGGAGCATGGCCGGTTCCCCAAACTTCATGAGTGGAAAAATGGGCTCTTGGCACAAAATGACATTCAATCTTCACCAAAAGATTCAGGGCTAAATTGCTGCCCTATCTCTGACCTCAGCTTTTGTTTTATTTTAATTCTCATATAATTCACATATATCATTCAATACTTCAGTCATATTAAGATTTGTGTAATCCTCACCACAATCAGGTTTACATCATTTCCTTCTTTTATATTCATTTTTGTTAGCCCCCCCCCCCTCACTCCCCCAAATCTTCCCTGCCTGTCCCTAGGTGATTGTTAATTCTGTTAGTGTCTCTCTGGATTTACCTCTCCTGGATTTCATATGTATTAAAAAAAAATACAAAACAAAATCAAGAAACAAGTAGAAAAGAAAAACTAACAATGATAAAAGAGAGAAAAACCTCAATCGAACAGAAAGTGAAAAATACTAAAAACTGGAACCAAATTAAAATTAGTCTGAAGAGATCAAATGATCAGGTGTTACATTTGAACTTAACTATATCTGTTCATGTCCATGGACTGTGGTCAGAGGGAATTCACCCCACATGTGCATTTGAGTCCTTTTGCAAACTGGGTGTTCCGAACTTAAGCTCTGATTCTTGTTCATACCTGCAGATTGAGATTCTCTTATTTATCACCCTGGCATCACACTGGCTGTGCTGCTTGTTCTGGGCGGCCTTAGTTGATATCTCACTTAGATGGCTGCTTATTTTCAGGAAAAAAGGTTTAAGTACAAGGCCCTGTTCTTTGTGATGGATGTGCACCAACTGATTTCAGGGTTTTTTTACACCCTATGCTTTCCAGTCAAATATTCACTTGAGGTAATTCAAAACACTCACTTGGCTCGATGACGCCAGAATAGCTCCCCTCCATGCAGTTCCATGGAGCTCAGCATAGTTAGGGCACAGTGATGAAAAGACGATTGAACCATGTACTGAACGTTCAGGTTTTTCCCTGCTTTTGAAAATCTGTTTGCGCTTGTAGAGTAAATGTTTTGTACTTTTTAAGAGTGTAAAAAAAGTAGATGGAGGGATTCAGAGAAAATGGCGACCAGATAGGACCCATCTATCTGGAGCTCCTGCTGCCAGACCAGAAAAATAGGAAATTAGGTGAAGGAAACGGGGAGGTGGAGTTCTGAAATTAGAACTAGGGTAACAGGGTTTCTCCTGAACCCCTTCTTTTGTGGGATTTCCACTCACAAAGCAAACCAAGAATGCTTTAAAGCACTATAATTTTGACGAAGTGGCAGGTGCCAGATATGCCCTTGCCTGGAGCAGGGATCCCTGCAGGTGGACGCCCTGAGAGGGGGCAGAATCTCAGACACGAGGGGAACCCCACACTGAGCTCTCCATGCGGTTGGATGCCTTGAGCTCACGGTCAGGGGTTGGTGGTGGGTAGCCATAATTTAGAGTAGAAGAAAAAATATATTATTACCTTAGGAAGATCATGGTGTGGGAGAAAAAGGCAGAAAGTCGGGAGTCCAGGGAGCAAATTTAGTTCCAATTGGCCGACTAGCAAACAACCCCCCTGATAAGCTGCATCTCCCCCTCTGGGGGTCAGCTTGACAGCCACCAAATCTGAGCACATCACAAGTAGAATTTTTTTTAAGGGTGAAACATAAATGATTGGTTTAAAACTCAAACCCAAGTCTGGTTGCTCAGCTCCAAGCACCACATAGGGGAGTCCCTTAACATAAATCAGCATAAGAAGCAACCTAGCTAAGGAATGCCAGAACTCAGCCACAGGGCCTGGCAGCTTTTACCATAACAAAGACCCGCTGTAGCAGTGTCAGCCTTAAACAGCACTGAGCTGTAGCCCAGAGACTGTGGGAGACAATTTCATTCTAGCTGGCCAGAGGGATAAAAAAGAAAATCCTCTGATCTAGGAAGCATCAGCAGTCTAGATAGGACAACAAGCTTCCCTCTCAGTGATTCTACACATAGCTGGGGAGGCCCTGCCGGTCTTGGAGCCCTAGACGGGGCTGAGGGAGCCCCCCAGTGCCCCCTCCCAGCCCCTGCTGCAGTGCTACATGCAGCACAAGGCAGGTACTCCAGCACCCAAGTGACCCCTGGCCACGGGCGCGATCTTGCTTTTGAAGTAATCTCACACAGCATCTGTGGAACCCTACATCAGGGATGGGAAAGTCCATTAACGCATGCCCAGGAGAGCCAGCATAGGAAAGCTGGATTTTCCTGCCCGTGGGCTCCGATGGATGTTGCACCTGGAGCAGCCCACCTGGGCCAGATGATTGCAGTTCAGCCAATGGGATTGACCTGGGGTCCTTCACCAGCCTCCCCGGGAACCCTTGAAAAGGCAGGAACCAGAAGGGAGAGGGGTGGTCTGGTCGTCTTCCTGGGAGGAGAGAGATCCTTGCATGACCTGAGGCAGTCTCTGCCAGGCCCCATGGTCAAAGGAATCCTATGGGTGCCTTGTAAAACCTGAAGCTTCTTTTAACTCTCATTAAATTCACTTGGATCACGAGCCTGGCTTCCGCATGAAATTTTTCTCGCGGGGAGCCAAGGACTGGGGTTGGAATTTAGGCCAGAGAGAGAGACCTTACAAGTCCATGACCCCGTGACCTTGAGGAAGAGTTGGAATTCCTCTGGCCTCAAGGACAGGTGATCAAGTATCATTACCTCCTTACCCACTGCTCTACTTATTCTCACTTTATTCACTAGCCCTTCTAACTTTTCCACCGCACTCAGTTTCAACGTGCTCAGGTTGGTGTTGGGCTTTTATTTACTCGCTTTCTTCTTTATCCCTCTTTTTTCCCCTTTTCCCCTCTTTTTCCTCTTCTCTCCCACTCTCTCCTCTCATATGCCACTAAAGGCTTCCAGGTCACTTCCCTCCGCTTAGGGCAAATCAACCCAAATAGCAGGAGGCACTCCAGCCTGCCTTGTGTGGGAGTGCTGTACACCACACAAGGCACCTGGGACAAACACCTACAGTGCGCTGCACCGTTGAAGAAACCTCCGTCATGCCTCTAAGGTGATCTCGTCAACTAGGGCAATTCTGCCCAGCACCACTGGGTCCCGGCATTAAAAGGGCACACTGCCCTGCCATGTTGGAGCAGTGTCTAAACCGCTCTGGCCCTTCATCCAAGCAATCAGGGATCAGCTACTACTTTATACTTTATTTCCTCCTTGTCTCTCTCCTTGCTCTTTACCATCACAGCCAACCTTAGTGAACTCAGTTGGATTTATTTCCTTCTTTCTCTTTATTCTCTTTTTCTTTCTTTCCTCTTTCTGTCTTTGCTTTCTTCACCTCTCTCTTGCTTGTACGATTCTCTCTGCTCCCTCTCATTGCTTGCACATACCACTGCTGGTTTCCAGAGCCCTACACTCTGCCTAGGGCAACCCTGTCCTCCTAGTGGGCAGCCTGACCCCTAAGACAGTACTGCACACAGGACGAGTCAGAGCTACACACAGCATAACACAGGGTCAGTTATTTCTTTAACCATTTAAAAAATACTCTCTCCTCCTCCTTCCTTTTCTCTTCTCTCTTTTTCCTTTTATTGGACTCTTCTTACAGGTTTTCTGCTTTTCTCCGCTCCATCTAGCTCTTCTCTACTTCCTACCACAGCCTCCACAGATTTGGTTCTCCTTTTTAGTTGTTTTCTTTTCTTTTTTTTTTTTTTACTGTTGTCACCTTTGTTTACTCTGTGCATTTTAGTTGTGTGTGGGTGAGTGGTTGTCAGTCTGGTTGGCATTATTGCCCCAGTCTGTGTCTTCCTCTTTCTCTCTTTTTCCTCTCCTTTCACTCTCTTTCCCATCACAAGACAATAGCTGTCTCCAGGCCACTCCCCTCTGCCTAGGGCAAACCTGAAGGCCCAACTGAGGGAGCTCCCACCCCCCACTTATTGGTGTGGCAAGCAGCTGGGGAATTCATGCTGGTCCTCTCCCACACACCAGGCCACAGGTTGTTCTCCCCTATAAAAAGTGGGGGCATCCCCAGCCTAAATCCTGAGGTCCTACAAGTGACTGGGGGAAACGCCTGACCACCACTTGTGAGGCTCCACGCTACTGTGGGAACATCCACCCAATCTCCAAGGCGATCTCTCTGTACATCCCCTTGTCTAGCCAGATTTGTAAAGTAGAATTTGGATCATGATAGTGGGGGGAGGAAGCATTTAGGAACTAGAGGAAACATGTTTCATTGTTGCTACCCTGCACCCTGACTGGCTTATCTCCTCCCCACATCCCTTCAGGAAGGGGGTGTCCAGTTACCTACCAATGGGCTTTGAGTCTCCACTCTGCACTCACCCTCATTTACAATGACATGGTTTTTGTGTTCTTTGATGCTTGATATCTGATCCCTTCAACAGTTCATGGTCACACAGGCTGGTGTGCTTCCTCCATGTGGGCTTTGTTGCTTCTGAGCTAGATGGCCGCTTCTTTATTTTCAAGCCTGTAAGATCCCAGATGCTATAACTTTTGATAGCCAGGCACCATCAGCTTTCTTCACCACATTTGCTAGTGCACACATTTTTCTTCAACCATCATGTTGGAAAGGTGTTCATCATGGAATGCCAATTTAATATAACGTGTTCTTGCATTGAGTAAGTATTTGGCAATGTCCATCTACTGCCTTAATACTAAGTCTATAAATATATGCACGTTGATCTATTTACGAACCCTCCTGTATAAATATATTTACATATGTACATGCCAGTATGTAGACCTCTAGAAATACCCTTTGTCACCTAGTTCTTTCCTCTATTTACTTTTACTTTCCTCTTGTCCGACTATCATGCTCAGCTTTCACTTGGGTTTGAGTAATTTCTCTTGGTTACATTGCCCTTGCTGAATACCTACCAGGCTTCTCACACCCTCCTTGCGACGGATTTTGGATTACTTGTTGCTCCCCTGTCGCTGGATTGGTCAGCATCACCTCCTTACCCCCTCCTCTCTCTCTCCCATGTCCCCGGGAACCATTGGTCCTGTTGTTTTCTCCTCCAGACTATTCTTCCAGCCTATCTTATCTAGATAGATCTGTTGAGATAATAATATGCACCAAAAATCAAACCATAGCAAGATAGGCGATGGGTGAGAACAGTGTGATGACAAAAAAACAACAACAGAAAACCAATGATCAATAAAAGAGTAAATTAATTAAAAGACAAAAAAAATTTTTAAGAAAGAAAAACCTGTAAATAGATCAAGGTCTGATTTTTTTTTTCTATAGGTGTGTCCTTCAGTCAGGTCTGATGGCGTATCATGCTCTGGCCCCAGAGTCTGTCCTTTGTACTCCCTCAGGGGCTACCCGCTCTGCTCTCATGGTTGCTCTGCTGCATGCTTTTAGTGATTTGCCTCCGTGTTGGAGGGCCAGTCGGGTCAGTCCCAACACAGAGTCTCCGGTATTGTCCCCATAGGGCTCTGGGCCAGCAAGGGATGGCATGTCTCATAGTGGGATCAGCCATATGGTCCACTCTGTACATTGGCTGTTCAGAGTGCCAAAATCATCCTCCAAGCCTGGTGGACCAGTGTGTGCTCCACTCTCTTCCTCCCCCTTCATTTGCCCCTGTGTGCTCTGATCAGACATGTCCATCTCCCCTAGCTACAGGTTCAGTGCCGTCTTCTAAAGTAAATTCTTCTGGGGGGAGGGGCAGTTGTCCACGTAGCTGGTATGGAGGCTGGACCATCCACTTTTCATTTAGGATCAAAAGCATCTAGCTTTTAGCATTAGGTGCTATTAAGTCAGTTCCAACTCAAGGCAGAATGAACCACTGCGCAGTCCTACACCATCTTCAAAACTGTTGTTATACTTGAACCTAACATTTCAGCCTTTTCCAGGGACTGGCATCTCCTGATAACATATCCAAAGCATGTGAAGTCTCCCCGTGCTTGCTTCTAAGGACCTTTCAGACTGTTCTTCTGACACAAATCTGTTCATTCTTCCAGCACTCAATGGTATTTTTAATATTCTTGGCTAGTGTCATCTTGATGGGTTGAAACACTATCTCGCTCTAGTGTTGATGTACATTTTTCTGATGCCTAATTATACTGAGTATCTTTTAAGGTAATCATTTAATTTTTATGGCATTTTGAAAAGATGTCAATAAGGTCTATTTAATTTGTGTTCAGATGGAAACACATAACTCAAACTAAATATGTGACAGTAGAATAAGAATCCATTTTATCCTAAATACTTGAGATATTTATACAGCCTACTCAAGTTTTTATCAACATAGATAAGGTGGCGGTGGTGGTGGTGGTGGTGGTGGTGGTGGTGGTGGTGGTGGTGGTGGTTTTTAAGAGTTAATCTCTAAATAGGGGGCTGTAGTACTGAGCACTGAATCTCCTTTGCTTGATTAATTTTTATGTTAGGGAAGTAATACAAGGATTCCATCAAATGACCCATCAGTTTGAGGAAAAAGCATATCAGAATTGATGGTCAAAGCCTATATGGCTTTATGGTTTAGTCTCTAGGGGTATGTAATGCTCTTGTGAAAATAGTATTCCTCATGATAATAACGAGGAACTGGTGGGCCTCCAGGGCTGGGAGCTGAACTGAGGGGCAGTTCTACCCTGTCTAATAGGGTCACTATGAGTTGGCAAAGACTCGATGGCTGTCAGTTTGGTTTGTTTGACTTGAGTACTGGCATTCAGTGTGTTTATCGAAATCAATAAATTACAAGCATTTAGATGTCTATTTTTTTGTTTTGTTTTTTTTTTTGTTTTTGTTTTTTTTTTAATTTTATTTTATTTATTTATTTTTTTAATTTTAACAATTTATTGGGGCTCATACAATTCTTTTCACAGTTCATATATATACATACATCAATTGTATAAAGCACATCTGTACAGTCTTTGCCTTAATCATTTTTTTCTCTTTTCTTCTTTTACATTTTATTAGGGACTCATACAACTCTTACCACAATCCATACATATACATACATCAATTGTATAAAGCACATCCATACATTCCCTGCCCCAATCATTCTCAAGGCATTTGCTCTCCACTTAAGCCCCTTGCATCAGGTCCTCTTTTTTTTTTCCCCTCCTCCCTCCCCCTTCCCCCCTCCCTCATATGCCCTTGGTAATTTATACATCGTTGTTTTGTCATATCTTGCCCTATCCGGAGTCTCCCTTCCCCCCTTCTCTGCTGTCCCTCTCCCAGGGAAGAGGTCACATGTGGATCCTTGTAATCAGTTCCCCCTTTCCAACCCACTCACCCTCCACTCTCCCAGCATCGTCCCTCACACCCTTGGTCCTGAAGGTATCATCCACCCTGGATTCCCTGTACCTCCAACCCTCATATGCACCAGTGTACAGCCTCTATCCTATCCAGCCCTGCAAGGTAGAATTCGGATCATGGTAGTTAGGGGTAGGAAGCATCCAGGATCCGGGGGAAAGCTGTGTTCTTCATCAATACTACCTCACACCCTAATTAACCCATCTCCTCTCCTAAACCCCTCTATGAGGGGATCTCCATTGGTCGACACTTGGGCCTTGGGTCTCCACTCTGCACTTCCCCCTTCATTTAATATGATATATATATATACATATATATACATATACACATATATACACATACATACACACACTTATATCTTTTTTTTTTTTTTGCATGATGCCTCATACCTGGTCCCTTGGGCACCTCGTGATCGCACTGGCCGGGTGTGCTTCTTCCATGTGGGCTTATTTGCTTCTGAGCTAGATGGCCGCTTGTTCACCTTCAAGCCTTTAAGACCCCAGACACTATCTCTTTTGCTAGCCGGGCACCATCAGCTTTCTTCACCACATTTGCTTATGCACGCATACAAAATTTAAATCCCCCAAGCCTCTGAAAACTGCGAAGATTTCACAGCACTAGGTTGGTACTCTCCCATCCAAGAATCAGTGTAACTGGCAGGGTGTGAGGCATTCAGGCTCCCTCAGTTCCTCCTACTGCCTTCCCTGACCCTGGTCACTTGCTTCTATTACCTCTCTTGGACCTTACATGCATTTGAATTAGAACACCATAGAGTACAGTGCTCTACATGTGCAGCAGCTCTAACCATGTCACTCTCTGTCTCTATGAAGCCTCTTCCAACAAAATTCAAATGCGATTGTATGTGCACACATAAACACACGCATGCACCAGAGCACCCTTCTTAACAGAGAGTCAGGAGGGTCTCTTATTTGCTGTCCTCACTTTGGACACAAGTCCCTTGATGATGAGTAGGAGAAAAGGAACATCAGGTAGTGGGGGAAACCCTAAGGAGGAACAGAGGAGAGCTTTAACTAAGAATAATGCTACTAGGGGAATGATGGCATGTGAGGAAAATTAGATACTTCCAGACTGTCAGATTTTTCCATACAGCAAAATTAACTTTTCTAGTTTTGTCTAAAACTGGCCCCAGGAAATTTCAAATAGCACATCTCAGATTATCTAACCTACAAAGGAGTAGCCGGCCTTCCACCCACCCCCACCCCACCCCCGCCAAAAAACCAAGCGGTACAAAGCTCCACTGGGTACACATTTCAAAATATACATTCTCCTGTTTGGGCAGGCATCTGGCAACTTGCTCCGAGCTAGTGCACCCACACTTTTTTCCCAAGGCCATTGCTGGTGACAAGACCTTGTGCTCTTCTCACAAGCCAGAATGCAAACATAAATCAAGTCAGTGTAAGACGCCATCATCACCTCACTCAAATACACCTCGTCAAGTGAACTCAAACTTCAAGAAGATGCTCATTTGTTTGGTTTTGTTGATGTGAGGGTGATAGTGCATTTGGAGTTTAGTCATTGCACTAGGTCAGACTGTTAATCAAGCTTCCTATATAGAGGTTCTGAAGATATTGTGTAAGAAGGTCTGAGTTGTCTGGCTAGACCAGAGCTTGCACACTGCTATTGACTAGAAGTTCCGACACACAGAATCCAGGACAGATAAACCCCTCAGGACCAATACTGAGAGTAGCAACACCACGAGGGAAGGTAGGGGGGAGAAGCAGAAGAAAGGGGAAACCAATCTCAATGATGGACATACAGCCCCACTCCACCACCCAGGGGAACAAACAGCAGAAGTTTGGGTGAAGGGATACAGCAGAGGCGTAAAATATAAAAATAAAAAGTATGTATAAATTATCAGTGGTTCACGTGGGTGGGAGGAGGGGAAAAAAGGAGCTCAAGGAGAAAGAACATGTTTGGAAATGATGATAGCAATGTATGTACAAATGTGCTTCATACAAATTGGTGTATGAATTGTTACAAGAGCTGTAAGATCCCCCAATAAAATGATTTATTTAAAATAAAAAGGACTGATTAGTGGTAGACAGGGGACTGGTTTTGCCACCATGACAGTGCACCTGCTCACACAAAAAAAACAGCATGCCTCTATCGCCCGATCTGATCCCAGCACACCGAGGCAAAATACTAAGGGTGTACAACAGAACAGGAAGGGGAACAGAGCAACGAAGTCCCCAGGGAATACCAAAAATAGACTTTGGGGCCAGGGCTAGCTGACCCATCATACTCTATGAGAAAACACTCCTAAAGGCCAACAAACAGTCCTTGAACTAACTGAAAGCTTTTCTTTCTTGTGTTTTGTTTTGCTTTTTGTCATTGGCTTGTTGGTGGTGGTGTTGTTCTTTTGTTTCATTTTGTTGCTTGGGTTTGCTCTGTCTCGTTTTTGTGCATGCTATGATTTCCACAGGTCTGTCTAAATGAGATAGGCTGGATGAACAATCTGGAGGAGAAAACAATGGGACTGACAGCTGGGGGAGGGAGATGGGAAAGGGGGGTGTAGGGAAAAAGGAAGTGCTGTTAACAAACCCAGGGACAAGGGAACACCAAGTGATCCAAATAGATGGTGAGGAGGGTGTAGGAGGCTTGGTAGAGTGTAACCAAGAGTAATGTAACCTAGAGGAATTACTGAAACACAAATGAAGGCTGAACATGAGAGTGGGACAATCAGAAAGTAAAAGGAAATCAAGGAAAGAGGTAGGAAGCAAAGGGCATTTATAGAGGTCTAAATAAAGGCATGTGCATATGTAAATATATTTATGTATAACGATGGGGAAATAGATCTATATGCATATATTTATAGGTTTAGTATTAAGGTAACAGATGTACATTGGGCCTCCATTCAAGTACTCCCTCAATGCAAAAATACTTTGTTGTATTAAAGTGGCATTGCGTGATGCTCACCTCCCCAACACAATTGCTGGAGGCAAATGGGTGCATAAGCAAATGTGGTGACTGAAGTTGATGGTGGTCGGCTATCAAAAGTTATACATTCTGGGGTCTTAAAAGCTTGAAGTTAAACAAGTGGTCATGTAGCTGAGAAGCAACAAAGCCCACATGAAAGAAGCACACCAGCATGTGTGATCACGAGGTGTCGGAAGAATCAGATATCAGACATCATCGGAACAAAAAAATCATATCTTTGTGAATACGGGGGAGTGTGGAGTGAAAACCCAAAGCTCATTTGTAGATAATTGGACATCCCCTTACAGAAGGGTAGCAGGGAGGAGAGGAGCCAGTCAGGGTGCACTGTAGCAACAATGAAACATACAACTTTCCTCTAGCTCCTAAATGCTTCTTCCCCCACAACTAAAATGATCCCCATTCTACCTTACAAATCTAGCTAGACCTGAGGATGTACACTGGTACAGATAGGAACTGGAAACACAGGGAATCCAGGGCGGATGATCCCTTCAGGACCAGTGGTGAGAGTGGCGATACGAGGAGGGTAGAGGGAGGGAGGAATGGAAAGGGGTAACCGATTACAAGGATCTACATATAACCATCTCCCTGGGGGACAGACAACAGAAAAGTGGCTGAAGGGAGATATTGTATAGTGTAAGATAAGACAAAATAATAATTTAGAAATTATTCAGGGTTCATGAGGGATGGGGAATAATTATCAGCTGATGCCAGCGGATTAAGTGGGGAGCAAATGTTTTCAGAATGATGAGGGCAATGAATGTACAAATATGATGTATGTATCAATTGTGATAAGAGTTGTATGAGGCCCCAAAAATTGATTATAAAAAAAGAGAAAAGAAATAACAGTATGAAAACATCCCCCCAAAAAGCATGCCTCTCTTGTCCCTCATATCCTAATCACCTGAACTCACTCCATGTGACTTCTTTCTGTTTCCATGAATGAAGGACAGTGGTTTGACAACACAGAAGAGGGGGGGAAAAAACAAGGGTGTCACCCAAACTGCTGAGTTTGAAAAATGTTTCCAAGAATGTAATCACAGATTAGACAAATGTGTGAAGTGTAATGGAGAGTACTATGAAGGGGATAAAAAATTTAAATGCATAGTTTTGAAAAAATTGTAGTTTTTGTCGGGTTCCCCCTAGTAGCTTCCAATTTCATAGCAACTCAAGCCATCACCATACATCAAACTGACAGAGAAGGGGTGGGTTTTGTGTGTAGGTGGTGTTGGTTATTGCACAGGGGCAAGGGACTTCTGGTGGCATAGTACCTTATGCCTTGGGTGTCAACTGTAATGTCAGCAGTGGGGAACCACCAGTCAGTCCTCAGAAGAAAAGGATGAGGCGTTCTACTCCCATAGAGTTAGCCTTTGGGAAACCCACAGAGATAGTTCTGCTCTGATCTCATAGAGTCGCTATGGCTCAGCATCGACTCCATCGAAGTGAGCTGACAAACTAAAGGCAGGAGATCTGAAAGAGGATGCGGAGACGTTGTCTCAGGTACTTTGGACATATTACTATGGTGGAACCAGTCCTGCAAGAAGGGCATCATTTTTGGCAGAGGGTTAGCAAACAAGAGGAAGACCCTTACTTAGGTGGATTGACACCGTGGCTGCGAGAATCGGCTCAAATACAGTAACAAGTGCGAGGATGGCGCAGGACTGGGCTTTGTTTCTCTCTCTAGTGCACAGGCCCCTATGAATCCGAACTGACTCCAGGGCTCTACAATATCAACTACTACAACCCTGAAGTTCAAACCTACCCAGTGGCTTCCCAAAAGGGAGGTGTGGCCATGTGCCTCTGTAAAGATGACAGCTAGGGAGCCCCTGCGGGGCAGTTCTACTCTGTGGCACAGGGGCAGCCAGGAGTCGGAATGTGCTTCACAGCAAAGGGTGTGCTTTGTCTCAGTTTGTGCCTGCTGCTGTTTATGCTATGCACTGAGTTTAACATGTGACACTCAGGAGCGAATGAATGGAAACACACCCATGATGCTTCCATGATGCCAGATGCAAGCTGACACTGTTTCTGAGTTCTGGGCATATTATTTTTTCAGAGATAATTTCCTGTAGCGGTGACACACCGAGTCCTATTTCATGTAAAAGCATCAGCAGCAGAGGAAAGCACTGCACAGAGAGAAGACTATGACACGTAACAGGCTTTCCATAGAGGAACAAAAGGGTGGATGTCTTGGGCTGCACTCTTTTCTTGTATACAGACAGTAAACAAGCTGAACACATCTCACCTAAGCATAACATTACAACTACTTGAAGCCCAGCTCAGGCATCTGGACAAGAGGCAGCAAGGAAGGATGGGAGAGAGTTAATGGGCTGGGCGTCCCCAAAGGTGCAGAGTGGGAATCAAGGGAGGATCCAGGACGAGCCAAGGCTTCTGGCAGAAGTCTGAGAGGAGAGCAGCAGAAAGGAGCTGCTCTCTGGGTCCTCACAGATGTAGCCAGTGAGAGAGCAGCAGTGCTGCCCCCTGGCGGTGCGCCGAAGGCAGGGCCGCTTCCCCCAGGGCTGGAGAGCTCTGGGGAAAGACAAATCCTGTCACTTTGGATGCCAAGTAAGGGGGCACTGTGTGCCGGTGGTGTACCTATGTTGGCCAAAGCGCTGCCCACTGTGCATTTGCTTCCCACAAGCACAGTTATCCTTCCTCGTGCATCCAGGAAAGACAGTTCTAGAAAAACACAAGCAGTAAAATAAAACACTGCCAGGTCTCGAACCATCCTCACCATTGTTACTATGCCCACTGATGTAGCCACTGGTTCGAGCTGTTTTATTGCCCGTCCTCCACTTTTTGCCAAGCATCATGTCCTTCATGGACTTGATGTCCCTTCAGGGACTGGTCTCTCCTGACAGCACGTCCAAAGATATCAAATGAAGTCCAGCCATCCTTTGTCCCCATGTTCTCTTGGCAGTCCTTGTACTTTTATTGCTCAGTGTCTGATTATTTGGGACCAGGCCTTATTGCTGCCCCTTCCTCACCTTGGCCCCCAATCCCGACCCCAAGCCCTGCACATCCACTGTGTGAAACCTCCTGTTCCTGTAACCATCCCTGTGCTTTTGTGTGGGGGGGTCTAGCTGGGTTCCCCTGGCAATTCGCCAGCTGCCCTTGGGAAAGTTCATGGAGTCGGCTAATTAGTAGAAAAGCCAAACGTCCAGCTGAGATTGGTTTACTCCCTAGCACCCTTGGGCAGGAGCACAGCCCCACTCCCGGTCCCAGGTAGCCAACGACCACACCTAGGTTCTCCGGACTTGGCAGCTGTAACATGTGGCCTGGGCTTCCCCTTCATTTCCTGCTCCTTTCTGGCTTGCTGTCTGACTTTTCTTTGCGGAATTAAAGCTGCAAATTGACAGGATCCCATAAACACTCTAAAGCCACAAAAAAACACCAAATGCCCACCCAAACATGTGAAACTTCCAAAAATCATCCTTAGAAGATTCCCAAACCCTAAACATTCCTAAACCCCATATATGCCCTGAAAACACCATGAAAGCCCTAAGAAAACCTAAAATGCTGGGGGAAAAAAACACATATAATATGAAAAATACCCTAAAATTCCTAAGGAACTCTGTAACATCACTAAAAACACCATATGGTGCTGAAAAATAACTATACACTCTAAAAAACCACCCCTAAATCCCTTAAACACTCCCTAAAATCTTATAAAACACCCTAAAAACCCCAAACCACCCGAATGCCCCAAACACACCTTGAACGTCCACAAACAACCTAAAAGCCCTAAAAAATCACATGCCACCAAAAAGCCCTAAATGACCGCAAAATGGCAACTCATAGCCACCCTATAGAGGGCTTCTGGAGCTGTCAGTCTTTTATGGGAACAGCTTTATCGTTCTCCCAAGGAGAAGTTGGTAGGTTTGAAACCCTGACCTCATATTTAGCAGTCTAATAATTGCTGGACAGTGCCACCAAGGCTCTACTGGTGTAGTGGGTTACACATTGGGCTGCTAACCTCAAGGGAAACGGTTCAAAACCACCACCCACTCCTTGGGAGAAAGAAGAAGCTTTCTTTCTATTCCCCTAGATTTCTCATTGAAGGTGTAAAGTAACCTGTTAAATGCTCGCAGTGGCAGCAGCAATGTCTCATAACCATGGGGAAATGTGGTTCAGAAACTTCAGAAGCAAGCATCCACCAGTAGGTGACTGACCAGCAGTATTGACTTGGGCAAAGAGAAGGTGACATGGAAGGGTAAGGAGAAGAATGCGTGCAGAGGGCAGGTTGGCAGCTGAGCCTAAGTCCAGTAGAAACAACAGCAGAATGGCCTGTTCCTGGAAGGGCCACAGGAGATGGTGCGACTTCATGTAGCCCCCACTTACATGTGTAACAGCAGCAATTGCCTGAACACGTGGTCTCCCCAGGGAGGAGCCTTTGTGTGGTGTTAAGATGCTGTTACTGTCTGTTGTACTGTGGTGGCCTGCATTTGGCTGTAATGGTGGAAATTTTGCAGCCAGTAGTTCAAATGCCTGCTGGGTCACTCACTGCAGGTAGACTTCAGCAGTTTCCAGACAGAGACGAGGGAGGAGGACCTGGTCTTCCACTTCTGAAAGAACTGGCCAGTGTGAACCTTGTGAATGGCAGAACACTATACCTGAACATGAGTACCGCAGGCTATAAGGCATGATGGATTGACACAGTGGCTGCAGCAATGTGCTCAAACATAGGATAGTGCTGGCCTGGAAAATAGTTCATCGTCCATTAAAAAAAATCATTATATAGGGGCTCATACAACTTTTGTTGTTGTTTTTCCCTAAGGGAGAGCAGTGTATTGGTACACTGAGAGGTATATAGATCAATGGATTCGAACAGAAAAGCTACACATATATTCACCAGTCAACGGGAACCTAGCCTTCGAAAAAGGACACAGAAATATCCAAAGGGACAAATTCTGCTTGCTCAACAAATGGTGTTGGACAAACTGAGATACCGTATGTAGGAAAATGAAGCAAGCCCCAAACCTTCCCCCATGCACAGAAATTAACTGAAGAGGGGTTAAAACCTGAAAGTAAACCTCCGGGCTATCATAATCATTTTTTCGATGACCTCATCGGTCAGAAATCATTGTAGGAACGCCAAAGCGTTCTTGTGTTCAACGTCTACATACATAGCAGGTGCTCCAGTAAAGGGGAATCTTGGTGGAGCTGGCTCATCCATTCCTGAAGAGAGTAGAGCACCACGTTGGCCCATCACAGAGCTCAGGTGTAGAATCTTCCTCACTGTCATCCTTTATCTCAGCAGTGTCAGTGTTGGATTATGAATTTCCCAAAGAACCAGTATCGCTCAATTCTGTGCACAATGCTGACTCACTCTCGCTGTTATTTCACTGGTCTAAAAACCCATTTAGGTTAAAATGACACTTTTTTGATGCCATGACCTAAAATTTTTAGTGAGAAAATGTTCCCAATGACATTACATGGGTCTTCGTCTAATCCTGATGCCATGTTCTTTTTCACAGAGACCAGCTTCTTGTATAAATTGCTCAGCATACTGATGGAATAAGAACAGTGAAAGGATACAACCCTGATGCACACCTTTTCTGATTTTAAACCATGCAGTATCACCTTGTCCTGTTCACAGTCTCACCTGGTTCTATCTCTTGGCCTTTGCATAAGCTCCATATGAGTACAATGAAGTGTTGTGCAATGCCCATTCTTTTCCATGGTATCCCCAAGATTCACCTCCTTCCACTCGTGGTTTCCAGAACGTGGGGTTGGGACAAAGCCTGGATAGTCTCATGGCAAGACCAGATCAGGAATGGAGCTGAGCCGGGAGCAGCTTTATTTGCTTGCTCCAGGGAAAGTCTGCCAATGTGACTAAGCCTCAGGGGCTTTCTACAAATGATAAAGGTGAATCCCTCTCTCGTTACCCACTGATCATCTCTGAGCCTCTTGCTCTCATATCCCTTGCACAGACCTCTACCATTAGATGGACAATTCGGTAATGTTTGAACACTTTTCTGATGCTGAGCCTGGGGAGCAACTAATAGCTGAGTAAATATTGATTGAAAGATGGTGAGTGGAAGAAAATAGCTTTGCCAGGTCCAGGTTGTGATGGAGATGAGAGTGTTACCAAATCCTGCTGTCCCCATGGTGGGTTTGCTGTATTGTGCCCAGTCCTGAAAGTCTGAGCCAGGGGTTTTAACGTGGCCCCTTTCAAAACATATAGGTGGAATTCTTGGACCATGAGCTGTCCATAAAGCTTTACCAAGGAGATGTCCGCCCTGGAGCGAAACAACCCAAGAACCTAGATCTTCGTGAAGGTGTTGGTAAGGGATGCAGCGGAAATCATAAACTTGACTGAAAGCAAAAGAAACTTTGCCTTCATGTGCCTGCAGCTGGACGAAGTGGTGCTGGAGCACACCCTCCTTTGTGATTCTTCTTGTTCTTTTTATGAGCTGCTCCCTGGCCTGTGTAGTCCCGTAAATCTGGAAACTCTTTGCTGGTGGGGGCAATTGTTATATCCTCCCCCCAGATCCAGATGTCTTGTCCATGGTCAGTGTGCAATCCTTGTTTGCCAGAGGAGTGGGGCATCTAAAGGCAGGCAGGGGTCACATACTTTTTTTCTACACTTTCTAGAAAGACCAGAGCTAAACATCTTGCAGCCCTTTTCATGTCCTCATTCTTTTCTGTATTTATTTTCCATGAAAGAGGAGAAGAAACGCGACAGCATCTACTGACAGCAAGTCAAATGCCATCGTGTGTGTTCAGAGGGCAGGCTGGTTCTCATTTGCCTAACTCATCAGTCCCATCGTGCCATGTCCATGTTAGATTGTTTAGGGAAACAGATGACATATGTTATGATGCTAAATAAGCTGAAACAGTGCCAGGATGGAGGCAGAAGGGTTTTATTTGTTTGTTTTTAAATGAAGCATGGCTTTCTAGTGACTTATTGTGGTGGGGAAGGGGGGCACCGAGAGCAACAAGACATGGCTGTGACAGTGGTCTGGGAATTGAGACAAATCATTGCTTCTGCAGCAGAGATGAGCTGCCTCTGACCTGTCAGTTACTTGAAGGGAGACTCTGCATTTGGTCAGACAAGTCTCAGTTGGAGATGGTACCAGCTTTCCTCCTGAGCCTCTGTGGTTCCCTTTGAACTACACAGGCCCGAATCGCTTTTAGCTGAGCAACAGCAAATGGCAACACAGACTTGCCATATTGCTCTTTTGCGTACACTCTTTAAAAATCATACTAAATATACATGCATCAAAACATTCGTCACTTCCACGCTCTACAAGATTATAATTAAGTGGCATTCTGCATGTTGTTCATATATCATCCTTACCCATTCCAAAATTATGTCATCACCCTTATGGAAGCTCAGTATCGTCTCAGGGATGGCACTTCCCCTCCAGGCCCTACTGGGTTAGGCTGGGTTGACTAGAGAAATAAATCCAAGGACACTCATATAGGTATAAGAAAGACTCCACCTCACTTATTTGTCCAATTGACATGGCATTATGTAACAACCATACTTACCTTCCTACCTATCCCTGGAAACAATTGGGAGATGTTTGTCTCTATTCATTTTCCTAGCCTAGATATTTTTTGTAAGTGGAATTAAGCAAAATGTGTCCTTTTTGAAGCTGATTTATTTCACTCAGCATAATGCTTATGAGGTTCATTCCTCTTGTAGCCTGTGTCAAGAGTTCATTTCTCTTTATGGCTGAGTAGTAGTCCATTGTATATACCGTAGGCAACATGTTTGACTTATCCATTCACCTATTGATGGGTATTTAGACCGTTGACACGTTTGCGAGATTGGGAATAATGTTGCAAGGGCCATCTGTGTATTTGTATCTATTTATGCGCTTGCTTTTAATTGCTTATATCCTTCATTTCCTTTTCTTTCCTTGTTAGACTCAGTATGATCCCCTTCTGCCCCTCCTCTAGCCTCACAACCTCTGTGTCTGATGTGCCAGGATCTCACCAGAAGCCTTAACACCAAGATTCTGAGCCCTGACTGATCATTCTGACCATCCAGGGAATTGAATATTCCGGAGCACACAGAAGATGAAGTTATCAAAACTCCTTAGGCATAACCGAACAACTGGAGGGAGTGCTTTATTGGGCTGGGGGGCTGGGGATTATAGTTGTGAAGGACACCAAGAACAATTGTCATTACCTAGACTGTAAAGACTATGTTCGACATCCATGCTGGTGAGTAGCAGCTGGATTTCAGAAGCTCACAAGTGGCCATCTAGGTGGCAAGTATTGTCACCCTCACTCTGGAGGAAAGAGTGGTGAGTGGACCACATGAACATTAGACTTCATGACTCTGAGCACAGAATAACTAGATGATCTCCAACTATCAATTCCAACTTCTTTGAAAGGGATCACATCCAAAGGTCCTAGATAGTGAAGCAAAATTCACAGTCATAAAAGAGACCAGGCTTATTGGCTGGATAGGGACTAACAGAACCTCTGAAACGATGGTCCTTATTCACTAAGTTTGAAAATGAACTCCTACCTGTGGTTCAATATTCAGCCAAATAATAGATTGGTCTATAATGGGAGCAATTACACAAGTGAGGCACGCAAACCTGAAAACAGCAAACCATTTGATCTCAAAAGGGCAGTATTAATCCAAGGCCCAAGTTCAGAAGGGTAGGAAGAGAGGAGGAAGGGAAACAGAAGACATAAGTAGGGAGTGGAACAAGTCATATTATATTGTGGAGATTGCAATAAGTGGCATAAAACACAATGGGTATGAATTGTTGAATAAAAAACTGATGATCTTGGTAAACCTTCACCTAATTCACAATAAAAACTTATGAGAGAGAAAAAAATCCAAGCACCTAGGCTGCATTCCAGGCCAATAAAATCGGACTCAGTGGAGATGGGACAAAGATGTCTTTTGGACAGCTCTCTGGCGATCCCAATGAGCACACAGGCTGATACCCACCATCTGGAAACTATGGGGTAGCTGCTTCTCCGGTAATGCCTCGGGGGAGCGCTTGGGTCCCTCAAAGAATGCGGGATGATGAAGGGGCAAAGGTCATCAAACCTCACCCACAGCTTTACACTGGGGGGCTGCTCTCTGAGGAATGTGGGAAGGGTCCACTTGCATGCTGTCTCTGTGCAGCAGATCCAACAGACTCAACACCTTTCCAAAGCTGGCAAGAAAGTCCGAGAGACTAGATGTGGGCACCACGCTGTGAGTTTCCCAGAAGGCACGAGACAGATCGAGAGCAGTCACAGGAACACAGACTCCTCCGGAAATGCCGCCATGCGCAGAACATGCATCTCTAATTTCATTTCACACTGACTCAAGCATTCAGTCCTTTTTACGAAAACCCAGCTTCTCATTACAGTAACCGGTTTAAAATGAAAATCTTCTGTTGAGCAAGTCTAAGAAATGACCTTCCTTTATTTTACATGGTATAAAAATTCAGTTTCCTAGGCCGATGGGCTCTAGGGACAGGTGTTTTTATGTACTAGACATGGCTTTCAAAGTTCTTCAATTGCCTAAATTAATAACGACTTTTTTCCTTTGGCTTTTCTAAGGGACACATTAATTTCAATCTTTTTCTAAGGAAGTGAATCTCTAGCTATCTCATTTGGATAACTTTCTGCCTTCAGAGTAGAATTTGAAATAATCTGCAAGGTTACCCCTTCCCCACCCTGCCCCAGCAGCCCAGCCTCTTTCTTCCTTCCAGCCTCCAGCCACCGGGGTTTGGTTGGGAAAGGAGATGCAGAAGGGAGTCTCTGGATTTTTCTATCAAAAGGTTGGCCACAACCCCCAGTAGACCAAATGTAATTCATTATGGTGGGTTTTGGTTTTACTACATTAAGAGTTATCCTTAGGGAAATTACAAACAAACAGAAATAGGAAGACTTTATATTTTATTAACGGATGTACTGCTCAGTCTCATTATATTTTAAAAGACAAAGTATAAAAAAAAAAATCTGGCTCCATTTAAAATGTCCTGACTAGCAGAACTTAAAATACACAAATCTTAACATGAAAGTCTAGATGAATAAATAAAATAAACAACGAAACAGCTTTCTCAGGAAAAGCCATAATAAAGAGCTCGACTATTTTTTCAGCTGTTTAAGATGCTCGTGTTAAAGGGAAAAGAGTATCATTGTTGACTTTGAAATGTAGAACCATTTGCTTAATTCAGTGATGCTAAAATGGGCAGTTTGGCTGAAGAAAGAAATTGGCTTGTAGCATTTGATGAGCAATTTCTTCTTTTGAATATAGAAATGACCAGGGATGCGGACACGCTTTTTATTCTTTTGAGGACCCTCTAACCAAGAAATCTTTTAAATGATCATTACACAGTGAATGCCTGGAGGCTCTGGAAACTATTTATTTTGACATTATTATAAGCTCAAAATGATTCACCAATGCAAAAGAAGAAGAGAAAAAGCAATTACATACTAAGCTGTAAACACTGGAAGCTTTTCTGTGCTGAAAATAATTGGACAGAGTTTTTTCTTTTTTTAAGTAATAGTGTCCAAAGAGATTCAATGATCTTATTGCTTATGGATTTGGAGCTTAACTATATTCCTTATTTTAAATTTGATATTAGAATAGCAAGATTATAGACCTTGATACAGTGTGACTTGGAGAAGTATCGTTTCATTAAATTATCAAGTTAAGGCTCAAGGAGCCTGGTGGAATGTGTGTGACCATGAGGCCAGCCAGTTGGAATCCGCTATGGCTCACAGAGAAAGATGCGGTTCTCAGCTCCTGTAAAGATTTAGAACTTCGGGAACCCACAGGCATAGTTCTACGTTGTCCTTTCAGGGGTCCTCAAACTTTTTAAACAGGAGGCCAGTTCATTGTCCCTCAAACCCGCTGGAGGGCCGGACTATAGTTTAAAAATAAAACTATGCACAAATGCCTATGCGCACTGCACATACCTAATTTGAAGTAAAAAAAAAAAAGGGGGGCAAAAACACCCGGCATGCTGAATAAATGTCCTCTGAGGGCCATGTGGTCCGCAGGCCATAGTTTGAGGACCCCCTAGATTGATATAAGTCAGAATCGACTTGATAGTGTTAGGTTTCTGGGGTGGTTGACCTCAGTTCTTGCTTAGCAACGCTGAAAGAATTCATATGGCAGAAGCACTTTTGTAAATCCAAGTGAATGTTATGAAAGAAAGTTTCAGGTATCGCAGTCCCCAAAAGTCCCCACTATCTCCGGAAAGCACGCCGGGCTGCATGGCAGGGGTGGGGAAAGTTTGCAGCTGAATATGGCGGTTTCATGGGAGGAATACCTGAGCAGGAGTGCAGAACCAGCTGAGGAGCCACGGCAGGAACCCCCAAGGGCCTCACCCTCCACTTGCAGAGCACGTGAACAAGGGAGGGCGACAAGGAGCCCAGGCCTACTTCTATCACCTCCCAACACCACTGGAGGGCATTGGTCGATCGTACTGGTTGATTTTGGTGCACTTTTGTGAAGTCCTATTCTGTATGACCAGGTGGACCTTCCACCTGGGTCTACATGACTTGGGTCAGAGCATGCTCAGTTCTGAATTTTGCCATAGGTATCTAATGAGTGTGCCTGATTTATTTCCAACCCCTTTGTTGTGGCCCGGACAGCTCATTTTCGTTTAGTGCTGGCATTTGGGAAGACAAGCCCTAATCTAGCAACCTGTCAATAGCAGTAAGTGAATGGAATTAAAACTCAACTCATAGCCATAAATTCAATTCGGACTCATAGTGACCCGAGAGGACAGGGCAGAATTGCCCCCTGAGGATTTCTGGGGCTGGAATTCTTTACAGGAATAGAAGTCTCTTTTTTCTCCCTCCCAGTGGCTCCAAAGGACTGACCTTGCAAGGAGATGTCCAGCGGGTGCCTGCAGGCTCCTTCATTGAAAATCTCTGCTAGTTTATGAAGCGGGAGGGAAATTTTGAGGAGGCCGTCTGCGGCAGAGTTAACTCCCCATTAAAGCCAATGAGCTTTTCCACATCTCTCAAAAAACAAACAACAAAACCTAAAGTGACTACTTCAGATTAATATGCTGTAGGTAGAACCACCTCCCACTCACCAAACCAAACCAATCAACCAACCAACCAAACAAACAAAAACACCCCAAATCCTGTTGCCTTCAAGTCAGTTCTGACTCATGCTCACCCCTTGTGGTACAGAGTACAATTGTTGCATGAGGTTGTCTAGGTTGTACCCTTTATGAAAGCAGATGACCCCTTCCTTTTGTGGTACAGCTAGGTGGGTTTGAACTGATAACCTTTATATAAGCAGCCCTATCCAGCGATCTATGTCAACTAAAGTGTCAAAGCATGTAAAGACTGATCCACAACCCCCACTTCTCTCTTCCTCTTCTGTGATGACCTGGAATCCACCTTTTGATCTGGTGGCACCATATTTGTGAAGCAGCCCGAATCACTGACGGACGGTGTGCAGGACAAACACCCTGTAGAATTGCCCTTCCAGCGTCAGAATTTGCATGAACAAGAAATAAACTTCTAGATTTTAAGCCACTGAGGTTTCAGGGGTAGCTTCTTTCTGCAGAACAGACTAGGCTATCCTGCCTGATCATCTCTTCACAGGGTTTTTGTGGAGAGCTACCGGAGCAGCTCGATCCAGGGGAGCTGCCAAAGCAGATACCTACACTTTATCTGGGATTGTAGGTTGTAGTACCAAAGTTTTTATTTGCCCGGGAGGCACTGAGTAAATTTTTTTTCTTCTGAAAACAGGACAATATGTAAGTAAGTTTGGAGACATATGTAGCTGGAGCTGAAAGTCCTCTTACCTTGCAGTTTTCTTTGGTAGAGATAGACTTGTTCTTAATGAAACCCATGACAGTCAGTGTCACAAATGACTTCTGAGGAGAGGCCAAACAGCTAAGTCAAGGCCAGCCTACCGTTCTCTTAAATGCTGTCTCATGCTCTCATCTGCTCTGACGTGTTTGCTCAGGGGCATGTGGCAGCCACTGGGCGGGCCTTACCATTGGCACTGAAAATCATTGTAGGGGATATTAGAGGATTTACATCAAGAAGACCTGACTTCCTGGCCATTGCTCGGGGGCCACAGTTCCCAAGACAATCAGTGTCAAGGGCAAAACAAAATAAAACATGACGAGGCCTCTGGGGCTGGGTTGAGCTGGATATGTAACCAAAGCCCCCTTCTACCAGGATCTTCCCAAGAGGAGATTGCTCTTTTCCATAGCTAAACAATTTTGTTTAACACACGTTCTGCTGGGGAACCTTCTGGAAAGCAGAAGAAAATAAATCTGCCTTCCTTTGAATTAAGCTGGGTTGGGTCCAAGCCCTGTGTAGTGTGTATTCTTATCATAACATCTAAAGGAGTCTCATTTCACCATTCTTAGCTATTAAAAAAAAAGTTCCAGGCACAATAATTCAATTTAAAATTACACACCAGGAGTAGTTCATATTTAATACACTTTATACAGGTATTACAGGTACAAGGGACGTACTTGTTAACTGCCAGGTTGCTGGCTTGAACCAACCAGCTACTCCACAGGAGGTACTGTGTTTCTGTGAAGATTTTCAGCTTGGAAGCCCACTGGGAGAGCTCTCCTCTGGCTTGAGTCTGAAGGTGCTTGACAGCAGTAGCCTTTTGTTTTTATAGAGGTATAAAGCTTTCTTTCTTTCTTTTTTTTTCTCGGTATAAAGCTTTTTAGAACAACAAAAACAATTCCTTTTGGAAGTAAGCCAGAGATAAAACCACAAGTTACATGCTTTACTTTTTTTCTGTCCTGCTGCTGGCAGCCACCCTTTCATCGATTGTGCACACCAGCATGGTGGTGAAGTGGTGAACTCTGCGCTCTCACTCCCCTGGCTACACACTCGGTCTCCTCACTCATCGTGTGGCTTCACCCAACGCACGGAGCCTCCTGCAGGCTCCTCACCCTGTGTGTGTAAAAGTGCGAAGGAGACAGACTTCCTCAGAGCTGTGCTTTAGAGAGAATCCTCCTCACATACTCAGCACCGCCTTGAATAGGGCAGCACTGCATACATGACATCTACTTGATGATTGTTGATGGTGTGGTGGTGTGTTTGTACGGATAAAAAAAGAGCCCTGAATGGTTATGTAACAAGTAAGGGAATAAATAGATCTTCCTTCATCCACCTTCATCTTTCATTGTTCTATCACTCTCTGATTGCAATATTAGAGGCTAAAATGGGCAGAATTCCCACCTCTGAACAAAGTTTGTGCACATGGGTGTGCATGCTTGTGTGTCCATGTGAGTGTGCCTGTACAATGTGTGTGCACGTGTGTGTGCACATGTGCACTGGAGCCTGGCAGCAGCAGGGGAGGCGCCTGTCTCTGTTCAGCAGTATCTGACGGCTGCTGCAGGTGTAATGAGAAGTGATTGGTGATCTGTTCAGGGAGCTCCTGGGGTGGACTCAGGGAAGGAGCAGCAAAGAAGACATACTCATCTCCCCCATATGTAGATGAGGTGATGGAGGTGGGCGGTAGAGGAGCAGCTCCTTAGTAATGAGATCACAGGGGAAAGGCCTTGGATGAGGTGCCAGACATCCCTGCTTTCCCAGAGAGGGTGGGGACTGGGAACGAGGCTGCATCCTGCCTAATCAGTTACAGTTGCTCTGTCGCTCTGGGGAGGGAGGCAGATGAGGCAGGGAGCTTCCGGAATCTCTCATCTCCAGTCCTTCTAGGTGGATGTGGGAGCGTGTGAGGACGGCCACACTGGAGGGTCAGGGTTGATCGCCTTGCAGTGTGGAGCCCGGCCTGGACCTGCGTTGTGCAGGGTGACCAAGGAGCTCTGAGGGCAGGGTTCTGGGTGGGGGCTTTGTCTACTAAGACCCACAGCCGCGCCCTGTGTCGCAATGTTGGCATGCAATGTGCAAAGACTTGAGACAATGTGAAATGGACCATCCACTTCACTTGGAAAGACAGGAGGGCTGAAAATCAGATTGGGAGATCTGATCTCGTTTGCTGCACAGTTGTGAGAGGAGATATTCCTGGCTTCTCTCATGTTGGGAACCGGGCATAATCAGCCTGACAAAACCAAGGCCATATTGCCTGCCCAGCAGGGCTAAAGCCACGTCACCTCAACCTTATCTTACCCTGACACACACCAGATGGCCCACCCTTGTCTGCTCCAGCACCGGACATTCCAACTGCAGACTTGCGGCCGCCTGCCCTGTGTGCTCTACACCCCCGCCCTTCCTTTTTATTATCTCCCCTTTGAACTCCCTTGTTTGCCTCACCCTTTATAGAGAGGCTTGTGTAGCAATAAACTCAGACCTTGACAAGAATCTGCTTGGTCTCGCTCCTCTCTCTCGCCCGTTTCTCTTTCAGGCTGGGTCCTCCTTGGAACCCCTCGAATAACTGAGTCCCGCGGGTTGGGGCACTCTCACGCATGAAACTATATTCCTCCTCAGGCATCAAGGAGGTGATACGAATGCTTTGATAGCCTAGTATCTGTCAGCTGGGAGGCACAACATAGTGAGAGCCCTTATTAATCACTTGGAGATTAGCTGAGGGGTGGGAGAAGCCAGGCATGAGGCTTTCCAGGGCTGCTCAGCCTGCACAGGAGTCCTTTCCTGGGTTGGACAGAGGTGCTGCCATCTGATAGCTCAGATAGAGCAGTTGGAAAATTAACTGACCTGGTACAAGATCTATTTACATATATCAAAAGATCCTGGGTAATAACATCTCATGTTTGTGCAGCATGCCACATTTGTCAAAGGGCTTTCTCATTTACTGTCTTATTTGGTCCTCAAACTAAGAGTTCTTTGGGCAGCTATTGCTGTTTAATTTTGGGCGTGGTAACAGCTTTGGGTATAGTACTGGGCTTGGAATCAGGCTGTGCAACCCACAGCAGGTCACTTAGCTGCTCTGGATTGGCTTTCTTCCTCTACGAAGGTCAGCGCTTGGACTAGACCATTTTCCCAGTGGCAGCTCTGCTGACATTTTGGCCAACATCGTTCTTGTGGGGCTGTGTTGTTCCCTGCACCAGGATGGCAGTGGGACTCCCTTCTTCAGAATGTCTCCAGGCATGGCCAAATGTCCCCAGCAGAGCATGCTGCTGGGCTGGCGCACGGCAGGATGATGCACTCAATGAGTTGGATTTTAAGTTTTCAGGTACTTTACATGTCTGCACAGGGAGACTACATCAACAATTACCCAGCAGTCAATGGGTCATCACTGACCCTCTCTATAATTCCAACTGAGATCATGAAGCACCGACTGAGTTTCTGAGCTTAGCACCCTGCATGGCACAAGTTGTTTAGCACTCAGCTACAAACTAAAAGGTTGGCAGTTCAAACCTATCCAGAGGCCTCTTAAACAAAATCCTGGTGGTCTGCTTCAGAAGAGTTGGAGCCATGAACACCCCATGGAGTGAAGAGATATAAACATGAATGTGGATGTGACTCTAGGTATAGCTACAACCGGGAACCATGGAATCAACTACATCATGGAATCAACTTCAACTCCTGGCCTCCTTGTGTGTCCAAGAAGAACTGTGCTCCCCAGGGTCTGGAAAGGCTGCTTGGTCTGAAGTAGATTTGCAGGCCCTTCTTTCTAGGTGCCGCTGGGTGGCCTCAACCTTCCAAGCATGCTATTAAAAGCCAATCCGTCACCTGTGTGCATCACTGAAGACACACAGACACAGGGAGCAATGCCCTGGCTGGGGCACTGGAACAGCGCTGGCATGCAGTGAGTGCTGCCCAGTTAGCGAACAGGTCTTCCCTTGGTACTTTCTCAGGTCTGTGTGAAGCTTTCTAAGCATCCAGAGTTCTCAGCCTGATTCTACTGCCAACTTGCAGTGTGGCTTCGAGCTAGTCTCTTGCCCTCTCTGGGCTTGATAACAAAAGCAGGGCAGGCCAGCCACAAATATCGTGTGGCTAGCAGGGGAAAGCAGTTGAGGACACAATTGCAGATGGAGTTCATCCTTTGGACTCATCGCCCCTCCTCCCTAACACACCCCCCCCCCCACTACACACACACACCTTTTCAACTGCACCAGATGGGTTTTAACTTTCCGGCACCAGAAAAGCAGACCTTGAGTTTTTTCCTTTATGGAATGTAGGCCATCCCTGCTTATGTGTCACATTCAGTCCTCGTTCTTCTCCCTACTCTTGTCCCTCCTCCAGTCATCAACAAGTGACTGCAGGGCGGTTTCCCAGCAGGGCTGTGCTCAAAGATTCATAATGCTGGGTTTTCCTTTAGTTCTCCACAGTCTTGGGCTTGGAACAATCCAGGCATTACCTTATCAAATGCTCATTTTAGGGGGGAAGGACGGGGGCACTGGAAACACCGTATGGGCTCAATCCTTTTCTGCACGTGTGTGAGGGGTTTCCAGGAGTTCGAATTTCAACTTAAGTGATTTATTTTTTGTTGTTTAATCGCGTGCCTGTCATCTGCTGGACATTTCTTCTACAGTGTTTTGTTGTTGTTAACCCCATTTCTAAGATCAGAGATAGAAGGGTCAGGCACAATAGGCAGTTAAATTGACTCAATCTGGGGTGTGAACCTGCTTCTGTCTGGTTCCTCATAGCCCTCAGTCATTTTAATGCAGGTGTTGTGAAGGGTGTGGGTTCAGCAGCCACACACTGCCTCATCTCGCCTCCTCGTTGATAGGCTGTGTACCCTTATGTGAGTTGTTTAATCTCCTACCAAGCTTGTGAGAGCACTACTTTTATTAGCTTCATTTTACCGAGACTGTGAGAGGTCAGGGGAGCGAAGGCTTACATATTGCCAGGCATATAATATGCTAATGATAGTCAAGATATATAACTAAGCATTTCTCTGTTCTTGGTTCTGTCAGTACCTGGTGTGGCCACAAAGGAGAAACCTGGTTTCCTGCTATTTTGAGCATCTAGTGTGAATGGCAGGAGATAAGTCACAAGCTAATGAACCCTTGTGGTGTAGTGGTTAAGCACCCTGGGCCCGGCTATCAAAAGATATAGTGTCCAGGGTCTTAAAGACTGGAAGATAAACAAGGGGCCATCTAGCTAAGAAACAACAAAGCCCACATGGAAGAAGCCACCAGCCTATCTCGACATGATCGCTGAAGACAAAGCGGGTGCATAAGCAAATGCGGGCATGTTTTCCTGATGTGCACTCACCCTTTACATAAAACTCTCTCTTATACATACGCGTTTCTGTGGATTTGTTTCGCTAAGGCACCCAGACTAACATAAGCAGCATGGAACGCATTTAAGAAGCCTAGACAAGGGCAGGGCAGGATATTTGGAGGGACTGGATCCAGAATTAGAGAGGAAGGGGTCCTGGAGGTGAAACGGGCTGCTAGCTCCCTGTCCCAAGGGGGACAATGAGACTGCTGGCTCCCATGAAGATTTACAGTCTTGAAAACTCCATATAGGGTCACTGTGGTTGGAATCCACTGGACGGCAGTGGCCTTTTGGGATTGAAGGTGGAAGCCACCAAAGAGCCTGCGGGGAGTGTGTGAACTTCTGGAATACAGCGAACAACCTCTGCACATCTGCTTTTCGTGCTGCCCAAGTCATGCATTGACATTTGTCCAAAAGCGAACCATCACAGCTGCTCTCTCAGGAAGCTGGGGGCTGAGCCCGCTGGTTCCACTCTGTCAGCATTTCTGGTCCGGGTACCTGCCCTCTGCCCCGGCACAGGCAATGGGCTTTTGGAAGCAGTGCTCCCTGGGTAGTGGGTGTGATTTGGCTCCTCTGGCCTAACATGATGAATGCTGAGAGGGGGTGGATACTAGGGGGTTAAGCTCCCTGACCTTTCCCTAGCCCAGGGGAAAACTTACTATTTAAAGTAAGTTTTAGACAGAATCTTTAGAAAGATAAATTGTTTACTTAATGTACACAATTACTCCCCAACACATCTGTTTTGTGTCTGCTCAACTCAACCTCATAGGCTATGGATGACCTTGAGCAAGTTTTTAAAGTCACAATGGGTTTCTACCAGGATTGAGAGTTCAGCTCTCTCAACTCTCCAACTGGTTATTAGCACCATAGTCTCATTTCTATTTATGGATTTACTTTGTTTGAGGGAAAAAAGACTCCCAATTCAACTATATTTTATTAGGAACTCCTTTGCTATCTTTTACACAAGAAAAAGGCACAAACCGCTGTTCTGGATGAAGGAGAGCATCCGCATGAGGCCCCAATGGTGTCGGAAGGACCCACAGCCACAGTTACTTAAATAAAATGACACTCATTCTGTCCTGCTGACTCTGACTCATAGTGACTCTGTGTAGGGATCCTGAAGTTGCTACCTTTACAGGAAGCAATAACCTCATCTTTCTCCTGTGGAATGACTAGTGGCTTTGAAACAGCGACCTTGCTGTTAATAGTCCAACACTATCCAGCATCACCACCTGAGCTCCTAAAAGCTTAAATGAGACATGGAAAACAAACACCTTTGTCACAAAACTGTCCCTGAAGACGGATCAATTCATGGAGTTGCGGGAGGGCCTGTGAGAGCATGAGCGGGACCTTCATTGGGATGTGCACACGACCGTATATCGCTGAGTCTGGCCCGGGGAGTGGACGCAAGCACACTGCCTGATGGACAAGCTTTCTACTGCCAGTCGGCAGTAGGAAAGAACTCAATGGTGGCTGAATGTGTGGCCCCTCAAAATGGATTTAGGGTCTCCACATAGACTCTCACTGTGAGCCACAGCCTATTGCTCAAAATTTAAGCTCAAATATGACTTGAATGCCTAACATTCTGTTTCCTTAAACTAGAGTACTGCCAGGATCAACTAGAGGCCTTGATGACCTATCAGGTCTGAACAACGATCTCAAATCACTTCACATGATCCATTCCACCAGTCATGTCACCAGTCACTCCTCCTCACTTACCCATTCCAGAGACTGTGCCTGTATAACCTATCGACTAACACATTCCCACATGTCGTGATTATGAAACCAACCATCATGCTGGAATAAGGACCAATCACGATGTAAGGGGCAGGGTCAGTGGGAAAGCAAGATAGGGGCTGAGGGGAGCCAAGAGGGTCCCGTCACTCAATCCCTAAACCTGATCTAATGTCACTAGACTGGGGTCTTCCTCACATCTCAAGGGCACCCGATTCATGATTGAAGTGAATTGTGTTTATTCAATCTTTGTTCTGCTTGCCGTCCTGCTATGCTGCCTCCTCTTCTTGCTTTATGTTGTGGTGACAAATGGCTTGAGAGGGATTTGACATAGGGAGAAAGCCCACCCACATCAACTGTCACCAGAAGCAGACACTAAGTTCATTTCTCTCACCTCACAGAACTATGCACATCAGACACTGGTAGAGCTGCCCGGAAGGGGAACCCTTAGTGCAGTGGTTCTCACCCTGTGGGTTGCGACCCCTTTGGGAGTCATATGACCCTTTCACAGGGCTCGTCCAATTCATAACTGTAGCAAAATTACAGTGATGAAGTAGCAAGAAAATCATTTAATGGTCAGGGGGTCACCACAACAAGAGGACCTGTATTAGGAAGGTTGAGAACCACTGCCTGAGTGTGCTTAGGACTTTGCTGCCCTCAGGGTCACCAGAAATTCCTGAAGGCAGAGTCACTGCAGGAAGCCCTTCTGGGAAATGCCCTGAAGCCAGGTCTCAACCAACTCCATCCACCCTCACCCTCCTAGATCCTAATCATAGGCCGCTTGGAAATGCTCTCTGCCACTTCAAAGACTGTAAGTCCATGGGAGCAGAAAGCCTCCTCTTTCTCCCTTGGAGTGGTGGCTGGTGAGTTCAAACTGCTCACCTTCTGGCTAACAAAACCCACAGACCAGCTCCCCCTGAGCTCATTTTGGTTTGCCGCACAGCACACATTGTTGGGAACCTTCTGAAGTAGCTGTGCCATGTGCAGGTTGGGGGATTTCGCACAAGATGCAGAATTCCACCCTCTTTTGGCAAAAATAATTTTTGCAATAGCATTGTATTCTCTTCTGGATCTGAGTAGCAGCTACTCTCATGCAGTCCTAGCACATACATGCATGCACAGTCCTCCCAACTCCCTAAGGTCTTATGCCGAGTCTGCTCCATGCTTTCCTGTGTCCTATGTGGCGCTGTAGGCACCCAAGGCATGGACTCTGCAGCCTGGGTTCAAATCTCTCCTTTCCACTTCCTCACTGTGTGGTCATAGGCTCATGACTTTATCATCCTGTGCCACTGATTTTTCATCTGTAAAATGAGGCAAGAATAGAGTCCACACATAGGCTTCTTAAGTGAAATAATTGAATTATTATATACAAAAAGCTTAGAACATTGCTCGGCATCTTGCAAATACTGTTAGGTAGCTTAGCATAGGGACTGGATCATCCATTACATATGCTCAGTTTCAAACTTCCGGCCAGGAAGGGGTGGTACACCTAGGTGGTTGTTACACCTGGATTGGCCCATCTGGGCCAGGTGAATTCAATCCAGCCAATGGGGTTGACCAGGACCATCAACCATGCCTCCCTATGGAGGAACTGAAAAGGCAGGATCTTGACCTCTCCGATGTCTCCCTTCACCCACTTTTCTGTTGTCCGTCCCCCAGGGAGGAGGTCACATGTAGATACTTGTAATCGGTTCCCTCTTTCCAATCCACCCTCCCGCTACCCTCCCAATATCACCACTCACAAATTATCAAGGTTTCTTGAGGGATGGGGGAGCGGGGAGGAAGGGGTAAAAATGAGGACTTGATTGATGCCAAGGGCTTATGTGGAGGCAAATGTTTTGAGAATAATGAGGGCAGTGAGTGTACAATGTGCTTTACACAATTGATGTATGTATGGATTGTGATAAGAATTGTATGAGCCCCTAATAAAACGATTTCAAAAAAAAAGAAAAGAAAGAAAAGGCAGGATCCTGGAGCCCACGTAGTGACTTTCTCTCCAGCAGCTTCTAGGCAAGCTGTGCAGGGGTGAGGGGCCCTGAGGTGCCTGTGTAAACCTGAAACTTCTTCTCTCAAAAAACTCACTTGGATCACAATCCAGGCTGCGGAGTGAATTCTTTCTCTCGCGAAGCCAAGGACTGAGGTATATTTCTCCCACGAGAGATCTAACAATAGTATCTCTTATTATATCATTTGGAGCCCTGGTGGTGTAGTGGACTATGCATTAACCTGCTAATCGCAAGGTCAGGGGTTTGAACTGACTAGCCCCTCCGTGGGAGAAATATGAGGTTGTCTATTTCTGTAAGGCAATGGTTCTCAACCTTCTGAATGCCGCCACCCTTTAATACAGTTCATGTTGTGGTCACCTGCAACCATAAAATTATTTTCATTGCTACTTTATAACTGTAATTTTGCTATCATTATGAATTGGATGACCCCTGTTAAAGGGTTATTTGATCCCCAAAGGGGTCGCGACCCACAGGTTGCGACCCCTGCTGTAAGGATTTAAAGTCTCAAAACCCCAAAGGGGCAGATCTTTGTCCTATTGGGAGTCAATAAAATGGTAGTTAGGTTTTTTTCTGCATCAGTATCAGATTCTGGTGGCAATCTCAGTCATCCTGCATTGTGGTCTGGTTTGAACTCCGGAAATGACTGCCCTGGTTTGAGGTGAGGGCCACGGTGCTTCAGTGGTAGACCTCTCATCGTCTTTCACCGGGAAGACCCGGGTTTGATTTGCAGCCAATGTGCCCCAGACTGTCAGTGAAGGTTTGTGTGTTGCTACGACACTGAGGCTTCAGTGGTGTTTCCAGACTGAAACAGAATAATGAAGAAAGACCTGATCATCCCCATCCACACATTGACCTATGGCCCACCACTGTTGGCTTCCTCTCCCAGTCCTGGTGGTAGCACAGATTGGCACAGTTTGCTCCACTGCCCATGAGGTGCCCATGAGAGGCTGAGTCGACAACCACAGTCAAGATCAACAGCTTAAACTCCATTCTGGGTCTATGGAAACAAGAACAACCTTCTGAAATGAGGTCACATTGCTATTTGGGACTGGGAGGATGCCTTTGTGATATGGATTGCACTCTGGATCCCGAGGGGGACTTTTAAACACAGCCACATAGCAGCTCCGGAAATTGTCATAGTGAGAAGGCAGGTTAAAAAAAAAAAAAAAAAAGCTTTTACTGGCTTGCTCAAAGGAGGCTGCGGGTAGATTGTGGGGTGGAAAACTCCTCTGGAAATGAAAAGTTTTTTTCCTTACATATGCATCATTTCTTCTGGTCCTGAAAGAAAACACAAAGCAGACGAGAGAAGGAAACGGAGACTAGCAGTCATCTTGTTGGTATTCCCACAGCACCCCCTCCTTAAGCACTTGCTGCCATCTCATCCAACTCCACTCAGTGTATTTCCACCCGGCAATGATGCAGAAATGTCTGCGTACTCCAGTTTGATTGTAGTCGGGCAACGTTTATGGCTTTGACATTCAACTGAGCATGGCAGGACGTCTAGAAACAATTATAACCAGCACCTGCTCTGTCTGTGCTGTGGGCAGGCAGTGACGGATTCCCAGCCTCTGGAACACTAGTGTTCCCTCCCAGCTCAGGATAATGACGGTGACACTCGGCCCCCTTGTTGTCTGGGGAGCTCAAGGAGCTCTCCTCTGAAACCTCAACTTATGGGCATTTCTTTAAGTGAAGACATCAAATTAGTGACTGGAAAGGAAGGCGTAGGAGATGATTATTGGCCACAAGACAAGCCTCAACCGCCTCCAGAGAGCATGTCTCCTAAGTACCAAGTCGGCGGCGACAGCTAGGGGGCCCTGGGTCACCGGGTGGTGTTGAGCGGGGACTCTGGGGCCCCAGCGTGGGACGCTGGCGGGTGCAAGTTCAAGAGGGTCAGGGGCTGATGCCTCCCCACGCCCCTGCCCTCCCCCAGCAAGGGCGCTCTGGGGTGCTTGGTCCTTGAGGCCCCGGCTGGCGGGGCCGCCCACGGTCAAGGCTTCGGGCACAAGCGCGGGTGTGCTGAGGCCTGCGCCTTCCGGGAGTCTGGGCTCAAGCAGGTGGTCGCGGCGGCTCCGCGGGCGGGCGGGCGCCCAGCAGGATGACCAACGACCCCCGGCGCGTCGCCGGCACCCAGCGCCCGGGCGTAGAGGCGGGCGGGGGGGCTGCGCTCCGCTGCCGCCAGGGCCCCCTCCTTCCGCGCCCCCCCCCCCCCGCGCCAGGTGAGCCCGGCCTGGGCCTCGGCGGGCGGCGGGGCTGCCCTCTCGCCGCCCTCCAGCGCCCCTCTCGCCGCCCTCTAGGGGCCGGGCCGCGCCGAGCCGGGCGGCCGCCGGCCGGGGCTGGGGGTTGGGAGGGGCAGGGGTCACGGGCGGGTCGCTCGTTCGGCCGCTGGCGGGGGGCGTGGCCGGGCGGCCGCGCGCGAGGCCGGGCCAGCGGCCGCCACGCCCTCGGGCTCAGACTCCGACTCCGGCTCGGCTTGCCCTGGCGGCGGTGGCGCCGTGAGGAGGAGTCCGCGCTCCTCTGTGGCGGCGGCGGCGGCCGGCTCCAGGCCGGTTTTGGCGCCGCCCGCCTGCTGCCTCCTGGCGGCTCCTGAACTCCAGCCCCCTCTCTATCAGCCTCTCACTCCGTCTCAATATGTCTCAAGATGGCGGCCAATGTGGGATCGATGTTTCAATATTGGAAGCGCTTTGATTTACAGCAGCTGCAGGTCAGGCTTCTCTCTCGGCCTCTCGCTCGGGGGTGGGGGCTGCGGGCGGTCGCGCCCTCCCCGGGGACGCCGGGCTGCCTTGCCGCCGGGGAGCCGCGGCGGAGGGGAGGAGGGGGGTGCCGGGGAAATCGGGGCCGACTCGGGGACAAGTCCCTCTCACTCCCCGGCCCCCATTGATAACTCGCTTGATCGGAAATTGATCCTCTTTGTTCAATTCATCGATCAGCCCAACATGGCGCCGGCAGCCGCCGCCGCCACTGCTGCCCCTGGTGTCTGCCCCCTCCCCTGGCGCCCCCGGCCCCGAGCCGCCGCCGCCGCCGCCGCCGCCGGACCGGGAAGGGGGCGGCCCCAGGCGCCAGCGGGGTGCGCAAAAAAAAAACAAAAAAAAAAAGAACCTGAGGAAAGTTGTGTTTTTCATTGCTGTCTCATACCCTGTATTCTTTTATCTCCTCTCTGAGATCCTTCTGTAAGGGGATGTCCAGTGCACTGGAATTAGGTTTTGGGTCTTTACCCGGCCGTCCCCTCTCATTCTCCATGATAAGATTTTTTTGTTCTCATGATGCCTGTTGCCTTATCCCTTTGAAACTTTGTGATCACACAGGCTGGTATGCTTCCTCCATGTGGGCTCTGTTGCTTCTGAGCTAGATGGTTGCTTCTTTACCTTCAAGCCTTTAAGACCCCACACGCTATATCTTTTGGTAGCTGGACACCATCGGCTTTCTTCATCACATTTGCTTATGCAGCCGCTTTGTGGTCAGTGATCGTGTAGGGAAGGTGAGCATCGTTTAATGCCAATTTAATAGAACAATGTTCTTGCAATGAACGAGTCCTTGAGCGGAGACCCTATGTCCATCTGCTACCTTAATACTAAATCTATAAACATATGGACATAGATCTATTTCCCCATGCCCCTTTGTAAATATATGTACATGCCTTTATTTAGACATCTATAACTGGCCCTTGCTTCCCAGCTCACTCTTCTATACCCTTTGATTTTCCTCTTGTGCCCACTGCCATGCTCAGTCTTCCTTTTGGTTTCAGTAATTACTCTTGGTTACATTACCCTTGATCACGCCCTACCAGGCCTCGTGCATCCCCCTCACCACCGATTTCCATCACTTTTTGTTCCCTTGTCTCTGGGTTTCTTTACACCACTTCCTTTCCCCCCACCGTGCTCACTCCCATGCCCAATGGAAAGGGCCGGTCACATGTTTACTCCTCCAGATTGTTCATCCAGCCTCTCTTAATTAGACAGACCTGTAAAATTAATAACATGCACAAAATAAGACTGAGCAAAACCAAGCAGCGAAAAGAAAAAAACAAACAAAAATGTAAACAAAACCCAACCAAAATCCAATGACACTAAAAGAAAACAACACTAACCAAGAAAGAAAAGTACAAGGACTGTGTGGTGAACTTTAAGAGTGTTTTCCTGTCCAGTCTGTTGGGGCACCGAGCCCTGACCACAAAGTCCACCTTTGGCATTCCCCGGGGACTTTGATGCTCCATTTTCTTTCCCTTCCGCTGCACTCTCTTAGTGTCATGCCTCGAGGTGGCAGGATCAGTTCGGGCGCAGCTCCCACACTGTGTCTCCAGTGTTGTCCCCTCTAGGGCTATGGGTCTTTGAGGGACGTTTCTCATCGTGGGGCTGCCCGTGTGGTCTTCTCTGTGGACTGGCTTCTCTGATTGGGAACATCATCCTCAAGGTGTATTGGGCCAGGATGTGCTCCTTTCTCCCCTCCTCCCCCTTGTTCTGCCCTGTGTTCTCTGATCAGATATGTCCCTCTCCGCGAGCTGCAGATCCGGTGCCATCCTGTAAAATACAATCTTTGGGGGCTGCAAGGATGTTGGTGGGTGGGTGTCAGCTCAGATCTTTTGGGAGTCCAGGAGATATTGACTGTTCGATGGGCACAGTTCTGTGGGGCACCGTGCTCTTGGTCCAGATGCTGGTTGTGAATATGACTTTGTTTTTAACCAGTTGTGTGTCTCTGGGTCAACTGCTGTGTGTTTTTGAGTGAGTTTTCTCATCTGGAAAGTAAATGTACTGGATTATCCAGACTCCCATGTCAGCAAGTTATCGAGAGGAGTTAATCAGAGGCTATTTCATATAGTGTGTACCTGCGCGCTGCAATCTAGACCTGGGGTGGCAATTATGAGCTCAGGATAGAGATGGTGTCCAGGAGGTAACATACGTGGCTCCATATTGAAACAGGAAGCCCACTGTGGAGATTTGGTCCTTCCGTTGATGTCCACTGGCCACCTAGTCTCCTGCTATAACTGTTTCACTGGCTCAGCAGCTGAGCCAGGAGCCAGTGCCATCATAACCAGGTGGCTACCTCGGAAAAAGGGCAGATAGATATTTGTTATCTTGTTGTCTTGGGGAGCCCACCTAACCTCCATGCAAACCTTCTGGTGTGAGTTATCTGTGGAAGGAATCATAGGCTCACAGTAATTCACATCTTTCTTTTTGACAATGTGCCCGTATTCCTTTCTGAACCTGAGAAGGTGGCCCCTGTGTCCACCAAGAAATTTACTGGCTGGCCTCCTACATGGAGAGTTAGCCTGGGCTTTTGGCGGCAAAGTGAAACAGAGCCCTGACCCCTTTATTCAGCTTCTTCAAGCATTATTGTCTCTTGCTTGGGTCTCTCTAGGTGCAGATGAGGCCCGTCCACTCTAGTGGAGGGTCGTGCACCTCTCCTGGGGTTTTCAAAGCACTGATTTTTCCAGTGTCGTTCTTTCCTGCAGTAGGCACATTGATCCTTCCCCATGGCTTGGCGGTGCCCACAGGTTAGTCTCTCCGTGAGTGGGCCATGCTCTCCTTTTCCTGAGTCTCTAGGGTCTCTCATGGCAATTTCTAGTATTTTAGCTAGTTTCTTTGTCTCTGTCGTGCTAGGGTCATCTCTGTTGTTATACATTCAATGAGCCACTTGTACCAAATCACTAAGATTTTTCCCTTCAAACCATTCCAACTTCTTTTTCATGTCTGAGGCAGACTGACTGAGTCATAAAGGCAATACTTATTGCCCTCCTGTTCTCGGGGCCTCCGGGCCGTGAAGGGTATAAAGCCCATAGGCTTCCATCAGCCACTCTAGAAAGGCAGGCGGACATTCTCTTATAAGAGCCTGAAAATTCTCACTGACCTTAGATAAATTCATAGGTTTCCTAGCTCTTCCGCAGAGGGTCATGTAAGAGCAACGGGTGATACCTGGTAAAGCCCTCTGGGCCTTGCTAGGAATTGAGATCCCACATTGTTGGTGTAGTGTCCAAAAGAGTTTCTCTCAAGTGGGGAGTGCCCGCTCGCTGACCATCAGGTTCGCTGACTGCTTACTGGGCCTCTGTCTGGAAGGGCTACCCTTCCTCCGTTGTGAACAGCAACTGGAGAAGTTGCTGGCAATCATTCCAGGTGGGCTGATGAGTATGGAAGACATAACAGTACTAGTGTGTGTGTGGGGCTACTGGTTGGGGGTGGGGGTGAGGTTGGGGGGCCGGTGGGAGAGGGAGTTACTCAATAAGGGCATGTTAGAAATTTTCTATTTCTGTCCCCTAGAAACCTTATAGGGCGGGGGTGGAACCAAAGGGTCTGAAGCCTTCTCTCCCACTCCCAGAGTTCTCCTGCAAAATGGTATAAAACCAAGTAGGGGAGAGAGATCGGGAGGGGAGGGAAAAGGAGGGGGAGAGGGAGAGTTTGGGGGAGGGGGACGGAGAGGGATGGGCTCCACCTATGTGGTTTTGGGACCTTGTAACGTTTGTTTTTCCGGTCCTGCCATGTTTCCTGAAACCTTGGAAACAAGGACCCTTTCTTTGAGGGAGGGAGTAAGTCTTTTATATTTGCAGGCTTTTTAGTGGCAATGTCAGCCCACACTTGAATTAAAGGAATCAGATCGGGATGTCCTGGTTCCCCTTAACCATAACTATGACCTCTTAGTAATAGGGGATGGGAAAACTAGTCTTGCGTGGGTCAATCAGGGACTCCTTCTGCCCCATCACTTTTAAACAAATTTTAGTGTCTCCAAGCTTTTGGGTTGAAACCACATCCTCTTGGTGAACACCTAGAGCAGGGATCCTCAAACTACAACCTGTGGGCCACATGCAGACAGCCGAGGACATTGATCCTTTCTGTCGGGTGTATATGCCCCCTTTTTTTTTAACTTCAAATCAAGATGTGCAGTGTGCACATGAATTTGTTCGTAATTTTTGTTTTTTTTAAACTATAGTCTGTCCCTCCAATGGCCTGAGGGACAGTGAACTGGCCCCCTTGGTAAACAGTTTCAGGACCCCTGCCTTAAGGTATCCTGGACTTAGGGGTTACTAATCTCCCTGCCCTGAAACATCCCTGCTGTTGTGGGAGGCTACCCGCAACCCGTTGTGGGAGGCTACATGGGAATTTGGACCCCGGGTAATTTACAAGTCTTTACTCCAATTGAACCCAAGAAAATTCAAAATAACTTAGGTAGTTACTCTATTTTGGTCACTATTGACTCCTCCTGTACTAGCCCATTATTTCCATTTAACGCTATAACGCGGAATATGATGTTTTAATAGCATTTTAAAAAATGTATATATATATATATATATATATATATATATATATATATATATATATATATATATATATATATATATATATATATAACTATGAAAGTCCACAGCAAAAAAAAATAATTTTTTCCCAAAATTATAATTGAAGCAGTATAGGGTTAAAAAGAAGGATGGGTCTTATCAGCGGGTCCAAGACCTTAGCATCATAAATGAATCAGTTTGTACTATTTAAGAGTGTAAAAAAAATTGATGGAGGGATTCAGAGAAAATGGCGACCAGATAGGACCCATCTATCTGGAGCTCCTGCTGCCAGACCAGAAAAATAGGTAATTAGGTGAAGGAAACGGAGAGGTGGAGTTTTTTGTTCCCTTGTCTCTGGAGTTCTTAATACCACTACCTTTCTTCCCACCTCCCTCTCTCGCATGTCCTCCAGGATGTGCAGTTCCGTTTTTTTTTCTCCTCCAGATTGTTCGTTCAGCCTATCTTATTTAGACAGACCTGTAGAGGCAATAACATGCACAAAAACAAGAAAGAACAAAACCAAGCAGCAAAATAAACAAAACAACAAAAATCCAATTACAATAAAAGAAAACAAAGGTCAACAAGATAGAAAAGCTCATAGATAGTTTAAGGACTATGTGTTGGCCTTTAGAAGTGTTTTCTAGTCCAGTCTTTTGGGGCACCAAACCCTGACCCTAAAGTCCACCTTTAGCATTTCCTTGGGATCTTGCTGCTCCTTTTACTTGCTCTTCTGCTGTACCCCCTTAGTGTTATGCCTCGGTGTAGCGAGATCAGTTTGGGGGTAATTCCCACACTGTGTCTCCAGTGTTGTCCCCTCTAGGGCTATGGGTCTTTGAGGGACGTTGTGTCTCGTCGTGGGGCTGGCCATGTGGTCTTCTATGTGAACTGACTTCTCTGAGTGGGAACATCATCCTCAAGGTCTGGTGGGACAGGATGTGCTCCACTCTCCCCTTCTCCCCTTCATCTCTGTGTGCTCTGATCAGATAATGTCTCTGTCCAGGAGATGCAAATTCAATGCTATCCTCTGAAATAAAATCTTTGGGAGGGGTTGTGGGGAATATCTGCTCAGATCTTTGGTGTGTCCAGGAGAGAGGGACTGCTCGGCTGGGCACAGCCACGAGGGGCTCAGAACTCTGGCTCCAGAAAATGGTTGTAAGTTTGGCTTTGTTTTTAACCAGTTGTGTGCCTCTGGGTCAACACCTGTGTTTTTTTGAGTTAGTTTTCTGATCCGAAAAGTAAAGGTACTCCATTGTCCAGACTCCCATGTCACCAAGTGATCGATAGGGGCTAACCAGAGCCTGATTCAAATAGTGTGGATCTGTTAGGTGCCTTCTAGACCTGGGGTGGCGATTCTGAGCCCAGGACAACAATAATGTCCGAGAGGTGATATAGGTGGCTCCAAATTGAAACAGGAAGACCACTGTGGAGATTTTGTCCTTCCACTGATGGCCACAGGCCACCGCCTCACGTCCTGCAAAAACAGTTTCCATGGCTCAACAGCCAAGCCAGGGGCCAGTGCCATAAAAATCATATGGCTAACTGGGACAAAGGGCAGACAGATATTTTTTATCATGATGTCTTGAGAAACCCACCTAACCTCCATGCAAATCTTCTGGTGTGAGTTATTTTTGGAAGCAATCATATGCTGACAGTAATTCAAATCTTTCCTTTTGACAATTTGCCTGTACTCTTTTCTGAACCTGAGAAGGTAATCCCTGTGTCCACTAAGAAATTGACTGGCTGGCCTCCTACTTGGACAGTTAGCCTGGGATCCTGGGGACCAAGTGAAACAGAGCACTGACACCTTCATTCAGCTTCTTCAAGCATTATTGTCTCTTGCTTGGGATTTTCTAGGTGTGGATGAGGCCCGTCCTCTCTATTGGAGGGTTGTCTGCTTCTCCTGGGGTATTCAAGGCACTGATTTTTCCAATGTCCTTCTTTCCTGCAGTAGGCACATTGATCCTGCCCCATGGCTTGGCGGTGCCCACAGGTCAGTCTCTCCGTAAGTGGGCCATGCTCTCCTTTTCCTGAGTCTCTGGGGTCTCTCATGGCAATTACTAGTATTTTAACTAGTTTCTTTGTCTCTGTCGTGGTAGGATCATCTCTGTTGTTACACACCCGCTGAGCCACTTGTACCAAATCACTAAGATTTTTCCCGTCAAACCCTTCCCACTTCTTTTTCATGTCTGAGGCAGACTGAGTAATAAAGGCAATACTTATTGCCCTCCTGTTCTCGGGGCCTCCAGGCCGTTAGGGATATAAAGCCCGTAGGCTTCCATCAGTCACTCTAAAAAGGCACGCAGACATTCTCTTGTAAGAGCCTGAAAATTCTCATTGACCTTAGATAAATTCATAGGTTTTCTAGCTGTTCCACTGAGGGCCTGCAAGAGAAACTGGTGATACCTGGTTAGGCCTTCTGTGCCTTGCAAGGAGTTTGGATCTCACATTTTTCTTGCAGTGGCAAAAAGAGTTTCCCTCACATGGGGAGTGCCTGCTGTCTGACCATCATGTCCATTGACTGCTTACTGGGCCTCTCTCTGGCAGGGCTACTGTACCTGTGTTGTGAACAGCACCTGGAGAAGTTGCTGGCAATTTCTGGAGGTGGGCTAATGCATATGGAAAACCGTTTCTATCAAGGAATCAGACCTGCTTTGTCAGAAAAAGGGATTTTGTTGATTCCAATTATACAAATCACTGGAATACAAGGGGATATATACCCAAAAAGGGACTCAGGGGTCTTCCCCAGGTGTTGGGGCTGCTTGCCTTGAGTGTAGAATGGCTGCTGCCGAATCATCCTTCTTGGGGGGTGGGGCGGTCGAGATCCCATACCAGCCCTAGTGTATGTTGGGGTGTGGACTCAGAAAGGAGTTATGAGTATTTCTCTCTCTCCAGCCCCATGCACCTGACAGGGTGGCAGTGATAATGAAGGGTCGTAAGCTAGTTCTCCCACTCCCAGAGTCCTCCTGCAAAAAGGAATAAAGCCGAGACGGAGGGGTATGGGGAGGGGTTGGGGAAGGGCAGCCTCCACCTTAGTGGTTTTAGGACCTTGGGTCTATTTTTTTTCTGGTCCTGCCATGTTTCCTGAAATCTTGAAACAAGAACCCTTTCTGTTGCAGGAGGAAGTAAGTCTTTTGTTTATGCTGGCTTATTAGTGGCAATGTCATTCCACGCATCAATTTTAGGGATCAGATAGGGATGTCCTGGTTCCCCATAAACATAACTATGAACTCTGAGAAATAGGGGAAGGGAAAACGAGTCTTGCATGGGCAAATCAGGAACTCCTTCTGTCCAATCACCTTTAAACAAATTGCGGAGTCTCCAGGCTTTAGGGCTGAAACTACATTCTCTTTGTGAGCGCCTAGAGCAGGGGTCCTCAAACAATAGCCTGTGAGCCACATGCGGATAGCCGAGGACCTTGATCCTGTCCGCCGAGTGTTTGTGCCCCGTTTGTTTGTGTGTTTTTTTTAAACTTCAAAATAAGGTATGTGCAGGAAGCATAGGAATTTGTTCATAGTTTTATTGAAACGATAGTTCGGCCCTCCAACTGATCAGAGGGACAGTGAACTGGTCCCTGTTTAAAGAGTTTAAGGACCCCTGGCCTAGAGAAATCAGAAATCCGTAGTTCTGGGGAGAGCACTCCTGTTAAGGAGGTTTCCTTTCTAAGCAAGCCCAGACAGTGGCAATTGGATCTCGGTGCACCTCGAAATGTTGTAGCCACTCTCCATTCCCAGAAAGAAAACTACTCCGACCGCTGGCAAGTTCAACAGAAAAAGTTTTTTTTCCTGAGCAGCCCCAGTCTAATTGTCCAAAGGTTTTTATACTTTTGCAATGTGCAGGTGTGCAAGCAGGCAGAGTAGAGAAGCAGGGTGTTGCAGTTAGTCATTCTTAGTTGAACAAAGACTGCTCTGGTCGCTCTCGCGAATCTTCTGAGCATCCATATCCTTTGGGACATTCCCTTGGGCACATCTGCACAGCCTACCTCCCCTATATCAGCTAGTTCATTTACAGTTCATAGCTACTTTATTTACTTTACATGGTGCCTTCTGTCAGCTCATAATGGCTTCACTCTTGTCAAGGCTGTTTAAGCTTTTCCCAGAGATCCTATATAGCCGCCATTGTGGCCATGGGGAAACGGGGCCTGTGACCCTGGCCAAGATGGTGCCCACCAGCCCAAACATGTGGAAGGGCACTGCCTAGGGAGCTGATTGAATAGACCTGGGAGTTAGCCCTGCCTTGTCCTGGGAGCCAAATATTTCCCTTTTCCCCTCCATTCCCTTTCTCCTGGCTTTTCAAACAAGCTGCTTTAGCCCTATAATGCCCAGCACAACATTTTTATAACATTTAATTGAAACTTATCTAGTACCAAACTTATAAATTATCAATGTGACAATTTGGTTACATTTCAAAAACATTGCACGTTTTATATATTTGAATGCCATATATACATATTGATAACTATGAAAGTAAAGAATAAAAATGTTTAAAATTATTTCCTGAATTTAAAACTTGAGGCGTTATAGTGTTAGTGTTCTACCAGTGTAGGTTTGTTCCTTGTTACAGGCTGGTTTTCCGTGGCCCAGGCTTAGGCCAATGGCATATGGAACCCTTCCTGTGTAACTGTTACCTTTAGGCTTTCAGTGTTGCTGCTTAAGGCACTTTTGGGGAAAGCTCTTACTACACAGTTCCACTGCCACGATGTTCCAGACAGAAATTCCAATTCCCTTAAGGTTCCCTGAGCTTCCAGATGCCCCTTCCCTTCAGAGATTTGAGAGTCTGCTCCCGCCAGCAGGCATCTTGGAGGGCCGTGGGGCCATTCCAAGCAGTGGTTCTCCTAGCTTGTCTAGAATAATGGTTGGACTTAAAGTCGACCTCAGTGAGTTGTCTTTGATCCCTTACTTCTTGCTGGGGCATCTTCCTGAGGCAACAGATTCAGGGCAATAAAGGGCTCGCTCTCAAGTGGGGTTTATTGACCTTGAGGCAGCAAGCTCTACATAGCCTTCTTTTGTGCTTTCTAGATGGGACTTAGCAGCTTCATACTCAGGAATTGCCCCCTTGCATGAATCCTGTCCAATTGGGATAGAGTTGACACAGAGGCTAGACAAACAAAAGCTGATACACTATGCAACTTTATTTGAGAAAGGAGAATGGTGGCCAGAGAATGGTACACTTTCCCTTCTAACCCTGATTCACCTGGAACAGTTTTGTAAAGTGATTGGAAAGTGGGCCGAAATGCCAGAAGTTACAGCATTTCTCCTTTTGAGGAGCAGTAGAGACCTTCATCCCCAGTGCACCCAGGAACCCCTAAGGCAGGCATCCTCAAACTGTGGCCCGTGGGGCACATGTGGCCTGACGACATTTATCCCACCCTCAGGGTGTTTTTGCTGCCTCTGCATGTCCTACTTAGTAGCCGATTCGTGCAATGTGCATAGGAATTTGTTCATAGTTTGGTTTTTTTTAACTATAGTCTGGTGCTCCAACGGTCTGAGGGACAGTGAACTGGCCCCCTGTGTAAACAGTTTGAGGACCCCTGCCCTAAGGGATCCTGGACTTAGGGGTTACTAATCTCCCAGCCCTGAAACATCCCTGAACATTCTACCCGTTGTAGGAGGCACCATGGGAATTTGGTCTCTGGGTAATTTACAAGTCTTTTATTCAATTTGAAGCCAAGAAAATTAAAAATGACTCAGACACTTACTTTCTTTTGATCCCTGTTGACTCCCGCTGTAGTATTCCAATATTACAATTTAACGCTATAACGCATGACCTTTTCATTCCAGTCAATTAAATGTGTGTGTATAGATAGATAGATAGATAACTATGAAAGTAATTAATGAAAACAAAATTTGTTTGACCAAAGTTAATAATTGAGGGATAATAGGATTAAATAGAAGCATGGTTCTTAGCAGTGGGTCCAAACATTAGGATCATAAATGAAACAGTGATCTCAGTGCACCCAGTAGTTCCCAAACCCTGTACCCTCATAGGGGAAATTGTGGATGCTTTTACTCCCGTGCCTATACTTAGAACGAACAAACACACATGCCTGATAATCCTAAGATTTTTTTTGTTTCCTGTGACACTCACCTAATTTCAAGGGCACTGCCACCTCACAAGCCTAGCCTTGCCTCAGTTAAACTGTTCACCCTTTTGTCCGTTTGTTTGTTTTTCCAGAAGTTCTCAAGTTACCAAGCCCTCTGAACCAAGTGTGCCACCTCTAGGACCACCATCTCCTGGACCACCTCAACCTTATCCATCCTAGACCTGAATGGACAACCCCTCCCAGCAGAGTAGAAAGGGTATGGACCCAAAGCCCCACTTCACCCTTTTGCCAGCAGGAAGGACCTAAAGATGTCGTCGCCTTGTACCCCAAAGATTTGGGTCCATATCTCTTCAGGGTGTAAATTTTAGGTAGCTAGCATAGGGACTAGGTTGTCCATGATACATGCTCAGAGGGCCAAGCTAGCCACCCAGGAAAGAGTGGCACACCGAGCGTGCTCAGAGGTCCAGGTTTCCAGTCAGGAAGGCCAGGTACACCTGGGTGGGTGCTGCACCCACATTGACCCACCTAGGCCAAGTAAATTCAATTCAGCCACTGGGGTCCACCAGGGTTGCCTACCATGCCTCCCTATCTCTCCTAAAACACAATTGGATCACAAACCTGGCTTTGGCGTGAATTCTTTCTCATGCAGAGCCAAGGACCAAGGTATATCTGTCCACAGAGAGAAAAACCTAGGAAAGCTCTTTGGAGGCAGCAGCACTGCACATGAGTGGCTATTGGATACTGTTTAGATGCATGGCTTTCTATTTGGAACTTTTTTTTTGTCTCACCTGAATGGAAAGGAAGAGGTAATACTTCTGGATCACACAGTATCCATGTCCACAAATGAGCTGCTCATTCCACAGTCCTGGCAGTGCCTTTTGAAAACCCTCTGCTTTAGAATGTCACTCCTTGAAGATGGCAGTGGGAGTGGCTGGGGCCAAGTATGCTGCCTCTTACTCCCAGTTGCAGGTTTCTGGATGCTGATTGTATCTCTTACAGCATCAATTAGTGGGCTTGTTGTCTGCCTCAGGCTTTGTTCACAGAGATCCTCCAGCTAGGTGGTGGTGTGTGCGCATAAGCAGAGGCTTCCTGCCAATCCCCCATGAGTAGTAGAGCTCCCATGGTGTGGACTCCATGAAAGCCGTGCTCCAGCCAGCAGGATTACAAAGGAGGGTGGGCCCGGCAGGACAGGAGGGCCATTGCCCCTATGGAATGACCTCAGAACCCCGCCTCCCTCCCTGTCCAGCTCCTGGGACTATGGGCCCTAAGCTTCATGCCTGACTCAGGAATAGACACAGGGTGAGGCAACTCCAGGAGGTGATTTTGCTGATCTAATCCAGCCTGAGATCATCCTTGCATGTGCCCTCTGTCCAGACCTTTTTTTAAATTGTTCATGCAACACTAACCACAATGCATATATACATCGGTTGTGTAAAGCACATTTGTACATTCATTGCCCTCATTATTCTCAAAATATCCACTCTCCACCCCACCCAAGCCCCTGGCCTCAGCTCCTCATTTTTCCCCCTCCATTCGAGCTACCCTTGATAATTTACTAATTATTTTCTCATATCTTGCACTGTCTGATGTTCCTTCACCCACTTTTCTGTTGAGGTTAAATGTAGATCCCTGTATACGGTTTCCGTTTTCCAACCTACCCTCCCTCCACCCTTCCCGAGTCTGCACTCATAACACTGGTCCTCAAGGGCTCATCCACCCTGGATTCCCCATGTTTCCTGTTCCTATCTGTCCAAGTGTACATTCTCTAGTCTAGCCTGATTTGTAAATTAGAATTGGGATCATGATAGTGGGAGATAGGAAACATGTAGGAACTAGGGGAAAGCTGTGTTTCATCGTTATTATCTGGTACCTGTCTTGGTTTATCTCCTCCCTGACACCCTTCTGTTAGGGATGTCCAGAGGACTGTAAATGGGCTTTGTGTCTGTACCCAGCACTCCCCGCTCATTCGCAATGATAAGATTTTTTTTGTTCTGATGATGCCTGCTACCAAATCTTTTCAAAACCTCATGATCACACAAGCTGGTGTGCTTCTTCCATGTGGGCTTTGTTTCTTCTGAGCTAGATGGGCGCTTGTTTTCCTTTAAGCCTTTAAGACCTCACATGCTATATATTTGATAGCTGGGCACCATTAGCTTTCTTCACCACATTTGCTTATGTACCTGCTTTGTGTTCAGTGATCGTGTAGGGAAGGTGAGCATCATAGAATGCCAATTTAATAGAACAGTATTTTTGCAACGAGGGAGTCCTTGAGCAGTGGCCCAATGTCCATCTGCTACCTTAATACAAAACCTATAAATATAGGGACATAGATCTATTTCCCCATGCTCATATATTTAAATATGTACATGCCTTTTTTTAAACCTCTATAATTGACCCTTGCTTCCTAGCTTGCTTTTCTATTCCCTTTGATTTGCCTCTTGGGCCCACTGCCATGCTCACTTTTCATTTGTGCTTCAGTAATTCAGTAATTCCTCTTGGTTCCATTGGTTCCATTTCCCTTGATCACTCCCTACCAGGCCTCCTACATCCCCCTCACCACCGATTTGCATCACCTGTTCTTCCCTTTTCTCTGGGTTTCTTAACACCACTACCTTTCCCCACACCTCCCTCTCTCCCATGTCTCCCCAGAAGTGTTGGTCCTGTTTTCTCTCCTCCAGATTGTTCGTCCAGCCTATCTTATTTAGACAGACCTGTAGATGTAATAACATACACAAAACAAGACAGAGCAAAACCAAGCACTAAAAGCAACAAAACAACCAAAATCCAATGACAATGAATGAAAACAACTCAACAAGAAAGAAGTGGCTCATCGTTAGTTCAAGGTCGGTTTGTTGGCCTTTAAGAGTGTTTTCCAGTCCAGTCTGTTGGTGTACCAAGTACTGGCCTCAAAGTCATCCTTTGGCATTCCCTGGGTACCTTGATGCTTCGTTTTCTTGCTCTTCTGCTGTACCCCCTTAGTGTTATGCCTCGGTGTGGCAGGATTAGTTCGGGCGCATTTCCCACACTGTGTCTTCAGTGTTGTCCCCTCTAAGGCTATGGGTCTTTGAGGGGTGTCTTGTCTCATCGTGGGGCTGGCCATGTGGTCTTCTATGTGGACTGGATTCTCTGAGTGGGAACATCATCCTCAAGTCCTGGTGTGCCAGGATGTGCTCCACATTCCCCTCCTCCCCCTTCATCTGCTCCATGTGCTCCGATCAGATATGTCCCTCTCTCAGAGCTGCAGATTCACTGCCACCTTCTGAAATAAAATATTTGGCATGGGAAGGTGAGTTGGGTGGGAGGATCTGCTCAGATCATTTGATGGTTCAGGATAGATTGACTGTTTGGCTGGGGACAGGTATGTGGGGCTTAGGGCTCTGGCTCCCAACACTGGTTGTGAATATGTCTTTGTTGTTAACCAGTTGTGTGCCTGTGGGTCAACACCTGTGTCTTTTTGAGTGAGTTTTCTCATCTGCAGAGTAAAGGTAATCCATTATCCAGACTCCCATGTCACCAATTGATTGAGAGGCACTAACCAGAGCCTGATTGAAATAGTGTGTACCTGTCAGGCGTGTTCTAAAAACACCTTAAAAGTCCTAAAAACACTATAAATGCCTTAAAAACCCTAAAACGTCTAAAATATTTCTAAAATGCTAAGACCACCCCTAAAGACCCTCTAAAACATCTTAAGACCATTAAATACATGGTAAAAGGCTTTCTAAAACACCCTAATGCGCCATAAGTCTTAAAAAAAAACTCCTTACGTCCCGAAAACATAATAAATGCCCTAATATTATGCAAATGCCTTAAAACGCAAAATAAAGAACACGTGAAGCCCTAAAAACACGCTAAAAGTCTTTTAAAACCCCAAGAACATCCCTACAAAGCAACCCGAAGCACTATAAAACCCTGTAAAAGTCCAACAGCCTAATAGACATGAATTCACCATGAAAGCAAAAAATAATCCAACAAAACCCTAAAGCCCTGAAAACCAAAACCTAATCCCCGCAAACACTCTAATGCCTTAAGAAGCACCCTAAAATTTTAACAAAACACTAAAAGCCATAAAAACACATATAAGCCTAATAAACACCCTTAAACACTAAAATCACCCTAAAAGCCTTAAAATGTCTGAAAAGCCATAATATTCCCTAAAATTCAAATAACACTCTGAAGCCACAAATAACACACTAAATGCCTCCCAAAACATGTGGAACTTCCAAATCATATCCCTAGAAGATTCCCAAACCATGAACTTCCAAAACCACATAAATGCCCTGAAGACAACATGAAAGCCCCAACAAAACATAAAATGCTGGGGAAAAACACATAAAATATTTTAAAATACCCTAAAATCTCTAAGAAACCCTGTAAGATCACTAAAAACACCCCTACCTGCTAAAAAATACCCATACACTCCAAAAAATCACCCCTAAATCCCTTAAAAACTCCCTTAAACCTTATAAAACACCCTTAAAGCCCAAACCACCCTAATGCGCAAAAAAATTAAATGACCCCAAATGACCTTAAAGCCCTAAAAATCACATGCCACAAAAAAATCCTAAATGACCCCAAAATTCCAACTCAAAGCCAGCCTACAAGTCTTTTATGAGAACAGTTTTATCTTTCTACCAAGGAGAAGTTTGTAGGTTCAACCCCTGACCTATGCCCTTACCATATGAAGTTAGTAATCAGTGGTTTTGCAATTCTTTGAAGAAAGATGAGGGTAATTTTATCAGGAGTGAATTAAACTTGTCTAGTGCCTTGAGTAGAACTGATAACTGTACTACATTGAGTCGTCTGGTCAAGGAGCATGGGATATTATCCCATTTGCTGAGGTCACACTTGATTTCTTGTAATTTCTGTAGTTTTCCTCATATAAATCTGTTGTTTTTTTATTCAAGTATAGATATAGATATTTTCATTTACGCTTGGCTATTGTAAATGGTACTACCTGAAAATGTGTATTTCATTAATTATTATTTCTTGATCTATTTCTTCATCCTTCGAAATATTATCAGTTTGTTGTGGTAGATAAACATTAGGACTTTGCATAACTTAGAAATATTACATTTCACAGAAAAATCATATTAATTATGTCGACAGAGCTATAAAAGGAATGTTGCCCTGAATATCTTCAGATATGACAGCTGTTTCATTGAGAAATTAAGCCAGACAGACACAATGTGATGTACATTTTGTTATTTTCATGTGGGTTCCTTCACTCTTCCAAAAAAATTAGGTTCATGAGCCCCTTGGGGAATGAGTTTGAGTTCAGATCAGATGTCTATTTATATATTTGAGTCCTGAAGCCCATTTGATGGACTGTTCTGTTGCTTCCAAAGTAGTCAGTCACTTCCCCACCAATTAGAGAATTTGTCCGAAGCAAAAGTAAAAGTGTGGCGTACGACATTTGACTGCACACCATCTAAAATCACACTCTCATTTGGTGTTGGCAGTTTTACTTATATTTCAATTGTAAACTACACTTCAGAGTTCAGGCTAGTGAAAACGTTTCAGTGGAAAAAATTTGCACACAACTACGTGCAGTTTGTGATTCTGTTGTTCCCAAGCAAGGCTATGAGGACAAAGATGCACAAGCATGGGGGGCACTGCAGACAATGTGTGAAAGTTTCCAGGAGCTCAGGGGTGGACAGCGGCTGCTAATTCTCCCGTGCTGGCAGTGAGCTATGTGGGAGGGCTTTGTGTGAGGTCCCTGTGGGGTCTCTGAGAAGTCTCCATAAAGGATGCTGAGAACTTCATATGAAGTCTCTGTGCGAGGCCTCTGAGTCTCTCTGGAAGTCTCCAAGGAAGTATGTGTGTGAGGTTTCTCTCTCGGGTATGTGTGAGTGTCCTTGTGAGATGTCTGCTGAATTGTGGGGGGCGGGGGGCAGTTGTTTCGCTGAGGTCTCTGCAGGTCTGAGTGGGCTTCCCTTTGTTTGACCTCACAGCACCATATAAGAGGACCTGGTGGCAGGGGAAAGGGAAGGGGCTTGGTCCATGCACCCCTTGCTGTTCTTTCAGGGTCTTCTCTCCATCTCCGTGCACTTACCTAGCACGAACGGTAGGGTTCAGCAGCGGGGAGTCCGGTGTCCAGCTCTTCACTCTCTCTAGGAACACACCCAAGCTACCTGCTACCCAAGAGGCCCCAGATCCAGGCTCTGCAGATCCAGAATCTGATTTTTTACTGCCACAGTCACTCCAGAGGCTGCCTTGGCACAATCAGGACTCCAGAAACAACATCATGCTGCTGTACCAGCAGTCTCTGGGGCCTATGTCCACTTCCCTCCTCCACCACTGGTGTCAGTCCCCACCCACCCCACACACACACTTGGTGTCCTGACTGAGGCATGGAGGTCAAGGCTCAGTGGATGTCTTCCTCGCCATCCTTTACTGTTTAGTTCAGTAAACAGTAAGCCCTGGCCCACCAGGGGTGTTCTTTTAAGCACATGAGAATTTACTCTAGCGGATCAACTAATCATATTTTGGGGGGCCCTCCTGCCTTCTTCTATAATCTGGTGCCCAGGAAATAAAACCCTGTGTTAGAAGCACAGAGGAAACACTGACCACTATTGAACTGGTTTCCCTTATCAAGACAGGTGATGTCTAATCTCCGTGCACATCCTGATTTCCCAGGAGTCTCTAGGGGAAGGGAAGGCTGCTCCCAGTTGTGACTTTCTTTGCAGCACTCAGTCCTTAGAAGCCACTCTCTCCGGAGAACATTCCTAGAGCACGTGCACGCGTGTGTGTGTGTGTGTGTGTGTGCGTGTGTGTGAAGATCACCAGCCTGGGGTCATGTTTCCTGAGAACATTCCTAGAGTGTGCGCGTGAGTGTGTGTGTGAAAACCACCAGCCTGGGATCATGTTTCCTGAGAACATTCCTAGAGCGTGTGTGTGTGTGTGTGCGTGTGTGTGTGTGTGTGTGTGTGTGTGTGTGTGTGTGTGTGTGTGTGAAGACCACCAGCCTGGGGTCATGTTTCGTGAGAACATTCCTAGAGCGCGGACGCGTGTGTGTATGCATGTGTGAAGCCCAAAAGCCTGGGGTCATGTTTCCTGAGTCCTGGCACCCTGTTATTGACTCATCCCCACTCTACCCCACCCTGGCTATCAACTCATCCTTCCCCCAGTCAGGAGATGGAAATCAAGTAAAATAACAGTTTGTCGCCCCACTAAAGATAGTATTGAGAAAGTAACCTTCCCTGCTTGAAAGCTGTGCCTTTGCTATCCAACCCAGTGCTCTCTGTAGGAGATAAAGTTCTGCTGTGGGGGCAGCTAGCTAAAGCTGGGGTGAAGCACCTGGCCGATTCCCCTTTGTAAGCCTGTGTTAGCTCCGCTTGTGTCTTGCGTCATTTCTGGGGATCCTCATGCTCTTTGGCCCCCTTTGCTACGTCCAACGCTTCATATTCTTCTTCACTGTATCCTTCCCTACCCTGTGTCCATGGTGCCTAACCATTAGTGGTTATTACACAGACGCTCATCCTGTACCACTCAGCCTAAGCTGTTGCTCCTTCTCCGGGTTTATATACAGAGGAAGGCATGTGAGCTGTGAACCGGATTTTCCCTTGGTGCAGTGGGTGAGCAGAGTCCCCCGCTGGCAGCCTCCCTAGCAGTTCCCACCCACATGTGTCAGACCTGGGACTTCCATCCTGGAGGTTACCCTAGGCTGGGAGAGAGGCAAAGGTAGCAAAATATGTCATTTCGCATTTTGTGACAGGTGTATTGAGGCGGAACCTCCATGCCAAACTTGGCAGCCTTCATCAAATGCACATGTGGGACTTAGACAGGCCGCCACATGTCTCATGCCTGCTTGGTACCATGAGACGCTACTTTGGTCTAAACCTCTTCTGGACCCTCGATGGAATTTCTTGGCTGGATTGCGCCTCTCAAAACCTATCAACTGCAGCCACATAACGTTGAAGACAAAGTAATGGCACCAGGGAACATTCTTCACTGTGTTGGGACCTTCTGAGGTTTTCACAGTAGGGGTGTTACCATAAATCATAAGAGGTGCAAAATGAAGAACTTGGGATGGAAGTGGGTGGGAAACACTGCTGAAAACCTCCTCCAGAGCCCTGCCCTTTGAGAAGTCAGAGCTAGCACTCAGAGAAGGAGACGCAGTATCTAACATAGTTAAAGGTATATTATGCCAACCTCGTCAATGAACTCATGTGGGGTTAATTGAAGGGCAGGGAGATCAATGGCTCTGTGAGCCTAACCTTTCTGGTCTCTTGCTCTCTGATAGTGCCACCAGGGTGGATATGCATTTGTTAGGTCCCTAAAGCAGCTGGAAAGACTCAATTCCTGGGAGATCCCTGAGGAGAAGCCGCATGGACCTACCCTGTTGCAGCCCTGGTTTCTGCAGCAGCCTCATGGAGAACCTGCCAGCGCACGGACTACAATTTCCTCCTGCAGTCATTGTCTCCCCGTGTGTTTTTGGATTGTGAGGAGGACTTTGTAGATTGGTGTCAGACACATGGGATACTATTGGACTGGTGGTCTTAGATTGAACTGGGTTGGGATGCTTTTCAATGTTCACTTAACCTTTATATAAAACTCATAAAATATGAGTGTATGAATTTTGTTTCTCTAGTCTACACAGACTAACACACATGACACCCCCTCTAGATCCCGCCATGCAACACAGAAGTCACACTTTAATGTAGGAGGGGGAAAATCTCTATTATGGAACAATGAATATCATGGCTGAGAGAAGCCATTAGCCTGTGCAGAACAGGCTAAAGTGGCTGGCATGGATACTTTCCTACTAATCAGAGCAGAAGAAGCGTCTTCTAATTTGCCAGATAAGACATATTCTCGAAGACAGTGACGTGGGCAGTGGTAAGGGTAACTGGAGTAAGCCCACCTCCTCCGCCTCTGCTGCTGCAAGCTGACTGGGCACACAAACACCCTGGGGGGCAATGCCTGAGTGTGGCTTCTGATATTGAATCCCCTGAACGGACAGAAATTTGTGAATACATCCCTGATACAGGTGCTCGTGGTGGGAAGGCTCTGGCAGTCAGGTATCGCCTGGTGGAGGCAGGGTCTCACACTTGCCACTCTCCTGTGTTCTACAAAGAAAGGAGCCCTGCAGCTGGAGGAACATCCATTAACTGAGGCCTGCGCTTCTTTTCGTGGACATAACGTTGACGCAAGATACTCCTGATGACAGCCTGGTGTCCCCTCTAGGACTTGGCCAACATCTGTCGTGAGCACCTGAGCCTCCGTGACCTTGTTAGGAGACACTGGTTGTCTTTGAAGGGGCCCAAGGCTGTGACCACAGGGTAATACGGGCTTTCCTTTTTGCAAAGGATCACCGTGTCCTGTAGATTTTTTGCTGGAGCAAATCCACTGGACAAAGTGCTTCCTCCATTTTTTGCTGTGGCCCTCAGCAGGAAGCTGTCCCTTCTCTGGTGGGAGCTGTGAGGACTTGATCTCAAGGCACTCAGCCAATGCCTTGTCTTGCACAGGCTGGCTTAACCCACAGACTTGGGAGATGCCTCTTCCCGCTAATCCTTTTCCATGCTCTTCTGGATTGGGCCATTTATGAGTCTCCCTCTTGTCAGTGGGAACAGCATCCTTCCTTCTCCTTGTCGAGGGGTCCTGAAGGTTGGGGCTTTTGAGCTTCTGCTGCCCCATGTAACTTGCTCTAGCCACCACGAAGCCACTTGGCCCTTGACATATTGGCTTATCCCCAGTGAACAAATGCTGGGGGCGGCAATGGACCACCTGAGAAGGCAAAACATTGGTGGCAGTGAGCACATCAGTGGTGCAGTCCTGAAGGAGCCCGTCAACAGGACAGCATGGAGAACCATCCTCTGCCTCTACCTCCACCTGGAGCTTAATCTCACTGCACACTCGTGCTGTAAGGCTTGGCTTTTCAGGAACTGGAGCACACTTTCCAGGTAGCAGGAAACTTTTACTACATCCTAGAGCCTCGAAGCACCCCCGGGTCCACATCATTGGTTTGAGATTTTGCCAGCACACTGGTTTTGAAAGTGTCTCTATCGTCTAGCTCTATTGAAGAGGACTTCTTGACCACCACCAACCCTGTCTCTTTGGCTCTTGAAGATGGACATTCAGAGTTCACTTCCAATCTGGGGCCTCCTGGGGCACAACTAGCACCCTCTTTCCTTGACCCCTTGCTGGTCAGTACTGGATTTGAGGTTTGCTCTAGGCTCTCTCTCTGGACACTTTCATTCTGGAAGGTTCTGCCAAGGATACTGGGCATGAAGGCTGGAAACGGCTGCCTGAGGGCCAATGAGCATCCACTGTCATTATCAAGTGGGGGGTAGGCTGGGGTTCCCTGAACAGGCTCCTCTGTAGGGGAGCAATCAGCAAAAGGACTCTCCAGGGTAGGGCTTGATTTCTTTGTGGTCACTCTCTCTCCCCAGTCTGCCTGACAGGGTTCTCCCAGGACCTTGGCAGCCTCAGTTACTAGGTTAGTTCAATACTTAGGGGTGGCTAAGCAGGTGGACTTTGGAAAGGACATTGCGTTGTCTTTTCTTGTCCTACAGAGGTTTGTGGGCTCAAGGACTTTGAGGGGCATGCACCACCTCTGCCTCATTTGGAGCCTTACGATATGCGAGTCCAGCACCTGTTGAGTGCCCGGGCTGAGAAAGGAAAGGCTCTGCGTTGTGTTCAGATCTTCCAGCTCTCCCCAGGAGGCCACATTGACAACATGTGGGTGGGTCAGGGAAATAGACAAAGCGTGCGTGGTCGCAAGACATGAACGGCAAACAATGCCAGGGATCTGATCCTTTCTAATCTGCTCCACCTTCCTGCACATGTGGACATTCAGGGTGTTTTCCAGTAGGATTTTATTTGGACCCCTTAGGGTGTAAGTTCCTGCGTTAATCCCCTTGTGTATCCTCAAATCACTTAACTCCTTTGAGTCGGCTCCCGGAGTTCCTTTTGGGCAGTAGTTTCCTGATCCACAGAGAGATAGATTACATTTGGATATTTTCCTCAAGTAATTCCCTTGTCCATTGACCGAGTTGTTCCTCAGCTGGACACCGGCTCTGCAGCACGCAGGCGACGGTCCAGGGTGTGTGCATCTTCCTGGGGACACCGTCTTCATTACATTCTTCCCCTGCTTGTCTCCAGGTGTTGAGCAGGAGCATTCGGGCTGCTTCATATCCAGACAAGTCCCTGGCCATTTTTCCTGAGGCTGCTTTAGTGTCAGAGACTCAAGAGTCCCATTGCCGAGGGGCCCCTGCAATTGAGGGAAGTTCTCTTGGCGGTGGAGCTCCGATTGCTTCAAGCAGCCAGGAAGCTTGGGGTCTGTCTTTGGGGTCTGGACCTTCTGATTGTCCTGGGGATGAGTGGGTTTGCGAAGACAAAAAGCTTCCTGGGGTGGTGGTATCATAAAGGGTAAAGAACTCTCACTTTCCTGTTGTTTCTTTAAAAAATGGCTTTCCAGCTGTTGAAGTGAATTTGGAATGCGTGATTGGGACTTAGTGTGGACGGTAAGACAGGATTCATCACAGGGACTCTTGTGAGGAGGAGGAAAAGGTACTGCGAGTGGGCCACGGGGCTGTGGACCGGGCGGAGTCAGGACTGTAGCCGGCGGTGGGGCCTGGGCTTGGCATGCAGTTGGAAGTAAAAGTTGGAATCGGCCTTCAGTGTAGGGCAAGGAGTGACGTTGCAACAAGAGTGGGTACTCTTTAGCTTGCATTTGAGCTGGTAAGGCATTTGGAATTTCATTAAATAAGACAGTGGGAAACTCTAGGGTAGATCCAGAGACCCTGAGAGCAGCTGCCAGAGACTCGCTGTGCAGAAAAGGTAGACCCCAGAAAAACTCACTGAATTTTTGTGGAAAATGCTTCTGAGCGCTGGGTATCTGCTCTGCTTTGATGCTGGCATTCCAGAAGGGCTGGGGAGGTGCAGTGATCTGCTCCCCATCGAGTGCCTTCAACATATTTAAGGCCTGCAGATGGTATTCTGATACACCCTTTCCTTTTTCTTCCCAAATATTCCATTTCTCTGCCTTTGTGATTTCTATTTCCAGCAGCTTGTGGACATTGGGGTTGAGCAAGGTGGGCCTCCCTACTTCCCCCTGCCTCTTTGTGGGTCCTTCCCGAAAGGTGTCTTCTTGGGGGTGCCAGGTAGAGTGCTCTTTCAGAGACCCAAAGTATTCCAAGGAGGGAAGCTGTAAGTTCTTGGCAGCTGCCCAACACTGGGGTGGGGAGGCAGTAGGGAGGCCTGTGGGATCCTGACTTGTGATGGCTGCCATGGCAGGTGTGGAGCAGCGGTTGTGTGGAGATGGGCTCTGCCTGGGCCTTGCCAACAAGTCATTCTGAGAATGAGTCCCTGTGGGGTGCGGGGCTGGTGAGTCCCAGAGAGTGCTTGGAGGCTGCAGGTAGGCCTTTGAATCCGGGGGTTTGGCACTGGGTGAGGGAAGAGCCAGTGGTGTGGGTGAAAGACTGTCAGGTTCATGGGAATGTGCGCAGTTTGGTGATTGACTCAAGGCGGGTAAGACTTGAGAAGTTGAGATGCACATCTGGGCCCGTGGAAGGGTGGAGTTCTGAGACCTAGGTGTCCGGAATGGATGAGCCGCAGAACCGTGTGGGGCGCGCGTACCGACGTGGACTTCAGCCGTACCTCTATTTCGCCAGCTACCAGAGAGGGCTTGAGCTTTCTGTTGACCAAAGCTGCCAGTGTCAAGTGGGTTTCCCAAGTGGCTGCAGGAGACAGAAGGACCAGATTACAGCCAGGACTGAAGGGGCAAGAGACCTAGCAGGCTAGCAAGGGTCGGTGCAAGCTCAGCCCCTCCCCAAGCCTTGATGGCCTGCTCTTCCTGCCCCACCCCACTGCCCGGGACTCCTGTCATTCTCTGCCCATCCCTGAAAGTGTCCCCCAAACCAGCGCATCCCAGCTGCTCTGCAGCCCGAGGCCACACAGGCACCCTGGTTGGAAGATGCACCCCGCGGTGAAGCAGGAAGGTTACTTACTTCTGCCTAAGACGCAAACGCAGGTTCTGAGCGCCATATAGTTCTTGCAGGAAGCTTCGGAAAACTGGAAATCAAGAGAACCGTTATGGTGCAGCCCTCCCAGAGGACCGAAAGGAATGTCACACGGGCTGTGCACTTAGGACGTTGGACTCTCCAGAGCTCAAGGTCAAATGATAGCTTACTCCCACGGGCAGGAGGTGCTTTGGCATTTCAAGGAGCATCGGTTTCCAATATTGTCTGTGGGGTCTCAGTGAGCAATCTGAACCTTGGCAAAGTTACACAGCTTATCGCAGTTACCCCTCAATGTTCCACCTCCAAATCCACCAGAATCTGCTCCTGACACCCCCACTGCCCCCTACTGGGTCCTACCTTGGCCAGCCTTCATCCCATCCTAGGCCCCTCCTGTACATCTGGGAAATATCTGGGTTCTGTTTCCATCCACAGTATCCTTTTGTTCAGGATTATTACCTGAGAGAGACGGGCTGTTGCCACTGGCATCCTGCAGAGGAGGGGACAGGAGAGCTTACAGAGCTTGGTTGAATGGGCAGAACCTTACCTTTCAGAGCGTCACCTTTGTCCCTTGACCTGCTGCTTCTCCTTGTCTCCACCTGAGGCTGGGGCACAAGAGAGGAAGTCAGGCTGGAATCCAATCCTGCATCTGTTCTTTGTGACAAACTGCAGGCATTTACTGGTGATTAGAAGAATGACAATCTCCATGGAATGACTAAAGCCCAGAAACCAGCTTCTGTGTGAGACCTAGAGTGCATTTCTTCCGTCAGCCTTCCTCTGCTCACGGAGAGCACACACTCTCAGCACTCAGTGTTCTGGTGGGCAAGATTTTGATTATGGAGGCTGAAGCTCTGGGCCAGCCCTTGACCACTTCCTCCCCGGGGTCAGCCATGCTTTCTCAATTAGCCCAGACAGAAAAGGAGCCTTGGCCCAGAGACTGGAGCTCAAGGAAAGAGACTGAGGACCCAGTGATGAGAGCTGCCCTTTGAAATGTCTAGTCATCTAGTCCTTAGCCACTGCGTCACTATATTGGGGATTTTTACCTATTGCCCTCTATAACAACTAGAGATGGGAGGTCTGAGATCTTCAAAGAGAAATATTTTTGAATGCTCATCTGACTGGCAAATGATTTACATATCATACGAGTCAATAGTTCAGTCGTTCAATCAGATCAAGGGCAATGGTACAATCAATGATTACCATATCCATTTTAGAACAACACCCCCCCCCTCCATGGTTAAATTGCCTTCAAAAGGAGTTGTGTAATCACAGTCAGGTCTAAAGCTCTCTGTCCCCTCTGGCCTCCTTCATTTTTTCGTCTTGAAATAAATCCCCCTTCACTCCCTAGCTTCCCGATGGGGAAGTTCTCCACACTGCTGATCTCACAATCCCTCCCTCTGCCATGAGATCTCTCCACCTGCAACTCTGTCAACCCTTGTGTCCATGATCATGATGCATCCACGCCTCCTGTGCTTCACAAACAGGGAAAGCCAACAGAAATAATGAAAATCAACATAAGCCGGCAAGGATAAAATGATACCAATGCAGTGAACAAAGTCCTAACAGTGAGTAAGGACGCACCAGCCCTCATCAATATTCCAAAGCCAGGGCTGATGGTCTCTTCTTTCTTGAGATTTCCCCTATCAGGAAATTAATTACGAAAGGAAAAATTTATAAAACAAGGAAAAATCAATCTCTCCTATGGCTGGGTTGAGAATTTCTTACCTTTATCCTTTTCCTGGGTGGTCGCACAGGTGGAGTATTTGGAAGGAAGGGGAGGACCAGGAAGAAGCAACCCACTCCATACAGGATGCCCAAGGTCAAAACAGTGAACCAGGTGGGGTATTGGTAGGTCAGCCAGGAAGCACTTTTCTGTTCCAGCAGAAAGAGAATCTCCTCCATCTTCTGGATACAGCGGTTGCACTCAGGCAACTGAGCACTCTGAGTCCCCTCTGGCTTCAAACCCACTTGCATCACAAACCTGGGCCCACATCACTAAAGGGTCACAGTGGGGTGGGAGGTGACAGCAGGACAGCACATAATCCCTCCCTCTACCCTCCAGCTCATCACATCCCTCCCCTGCTCTGGTCTTCTCTCTCCCACTGCCTGCTCTGGGCCTCCAAAGTCACCAGCTGCACCTGATGGAATGGAATCTTAGTGCAAGTTCTTATTCATTCCACCTCCCACCTAGGTATTACCTGCTTCCTTGGCAAGTTGCCTGAATCATGACCAATTTCATAGGCTTAGAATATCTGAAGTTGTCTCTGTCCTCAATGAAAACCTTCTCAAGTCATGGTTTTACTTTGTCTTATCCAAGATAGAGAACTTAGGTTTATGTAACATTTATTTAGCTTTATGAATGTTGGATGAAAAGCTTGGAATTTGACTTCTATGACCAGGAGAGTTATTCAAGAGCTGAGGTATATCTCTCCCAGGAGAGAGATCTAAGAAATTTTCTGCCAGATGGTACATTTGGGGAGACAAGGAACACTTAAGCATTAATCATTCTTAACAGTGTCCCCTGCAAATCTTCCTTGTGTGTGACTACTGCCCATTTAGGGCTTGCTCTGGGAACACTTGATGGGGTAATAAGCCTTGCAACAATTCAGGCTCAAAGGGCAAGCATCTGGCTGAGCAAAATAAAGAGATAATATGGATTGAGTTGTGTCCTTACCACTACCACTTGAGATATTCCCCCAAAATTCGTTGGAACCCTAACACTGAAGGCTATAATCTGATTTGGTTATGTGAGGGCTCTCTCTGGGAGAAATGTACCTCTGTCCTTGGCTTCACACAAGAACCAATTGACGCAGAAACCTAGTTTGTGATCCAAGTGACTTTATAAAGGATAGAAGAGGCAAATATGCTCGTGGGGGGTGGGGGCGGACTGGACAGCCCACGCGCGCTGGGTTGCATGACAGCTGGTGGGAGGCCCCCACCCATACCCTGTTGGTAGGCATGGCTGACGGTACTGTTTGACCCCATTGACTGAATTAAGCCCACCTGGTCTAGATAGGGGCCCGCCCAGGTTGACCTGCTTCCTGTCACAAGGACCTAAATGTGTGCATCTTTCCAGCCTGAAGCAGCTTTCAACTGTCTGTGATGGGGAGGAGGTTTGGCATGCACAGCGACCACCCTCAGTTCTGCCTCTACTTACCTAACAGGTACACGGCATTTCTTTTCTGTTTTTTAAAACAACAACAAAAAAATCATTTGTAATCTTTCTATTCCAGCGGTGCTAGGAGCAAGGCAGAGGCAAAACCCAAGAACAGGGTTCTTCTCTGTTGAAGCGCGATAAACTCACGGGGAAGCAAACAAGCATCTTCATCCACGTGAAGTGAATCTGTGAATCAGCAGCTCCCAACTGACCAAAGCACGCACAGAGCAGCCCAGCATCAAGGTCCGTTTCTGTGCACTGCTCCCACTGTGAGGAAGAGCTTCATGTGCATTAAAAGGGAACTTTTGTAATATTTGAATTTTGAATAGTGGTTTTTGTCAGAAACTGGAAAAAAATCTCAAAGCCTGAAGAAACTCCTTTCTAGTACTGAACATTCAAGGGAGCCTGTAGAAGCCTGAAATGATTGCTAGGTGACCACCTGGATCTGCTTGTTGAGTGAAAGTGGCAGAATAGCAGCAATAGAGCAGGGGGTTCATTCTGACCACTGACACTCGTGGACCTGGTTTACAGGCAGTAGAGAAGAAGATGAGAGCAGGTTGACTCGTTTGAAGTCCATGACCTACTCTGAGGGGACTAGAGTTGTGGAGAATTGGTGATGGGGCCAAGGCCTAAAGGCAATGCGACCAATGGACACTGAGGTGAGGCCAAGAGAGGGAGCCCACATTGACTTGACCCGAACCCGACCAGATGAAGAGAAGAATGTTGAGCCTGTGCACTGGTATATACTGCTGCAGACTGTATAGACGAACTGTCCTGCTTTGACTTTCTTGTGCATGTGGACTTCACAAGGTTCCAACTGGCATGAAGGCTCTTTATATTGAAGAATATGATTGTCTCCTCAGAGCACTGGGTTGATGGAAGTAGGCAGTAGAGAAACTGGATAGCCAAAATGGGCCAGATAAAGGCGTGAAGTGGCTAGCTTACAAGATTTCATAGATACTGGAATATATTCATAGAATTATAGGATTAATATGTGGGTGTACCTTACCTGCAATTGTTAAGCATAGGATATTTTTGTTTCATCACTTACAGAATATTATGTTTAAAGGAGGGTGGCACGGAGTGAAATGTATGCATTTTCATATTATACTGTTAGATACTGATATGATTCTATTATTGTTTTGAAATTATATACGGCTAAAGAATTTTGTGAAAATGTCAAATGGACAAGGGGTGGTCTGTTGTAGTTATACAATCTGGTGTCAATTTGGGACTTGAGAGGATTAAGAGTGAAGGGGTAGACTCTAGTCTCTCTATTGGGTTATGGCCAATGAGGCCTCTTTGTGGGCCTGGCCTTCCCGTCAGGGTTCTGGGAAATCTGGTATTTCCTCCTTGGAGGCAGGAGACTATCTTTCTGCTCATTCCCTGAGAGATGTCCTACTAACAAGACACATGGCACCACACTGATAGAACCCATGCCCTGGGAACTGGAGGAGCCACATGGAGACCCTGCCAAAGCTGAGATGCTTCTACCACCACTGGATGCAGAAGACTTTGCAACTACTGACCTGTGATCTTCCTGCATTTGGGGTCATTGAAGGTGTTTCATGAGTCTGAAGAGAACATTATAGATTGATATCAGACATGGGCTAATATTGGACTTATGGACTTGATCTTGGTTGGGCTGGAATGCTTTCTCAATATACAACTGTTCTTGTATATAAAGGTCTTTCCTATACACATCTGAGTGTGGATTTGTTTCTCTAGTCTACCTGGACTAACACTCATGGATCCCTTTCAGGACTGTAAGTTCTGTTCCCCTGACTGCTGCAAAGTATGTGACAGAGAAGAAAAGGGAGAAGAGTGAACTGTACCCATTTATTGAGGTAAGAAAAGTGATGAAGGAGCATGGCCGGTTCCCCAAACTTCATGAGTGGAAAAATGGGCTCTTGGCACAAAATGACATTCAATCTTCACCAAGAGATTCAGGGCTAAATTGCTGCCCTATCTCTGACCTCAGCTTTTGTTTTATTTTAATTCTCATATAATTCACATATATCATTCAATACTTCATTCATATTAAGATTTGTGTAATCCTCACCACAATCAGGTTTACATCATTTCCTTCTTTTATATTCATTTTTGTTAGCCCCCCCCTCACTCCCCCAAATCTTCCCTGCCTGTCCCTAGGTGATTGTTAATTCTGTTAGTGTCTCTCTGGATTTACCTCTCCTGGATTTCATATGTATTAAAAAAAAATACAAAACAAAATCAAGAAACAAGTAGAAAAGAAAAACTAACAATGATAAAAGAGAGAAAAACCTCAATCGAACAGAAAGTGAAAAATACTAAAAACTGGAACCAAATTAAAATTAGTCTGAAGAGATCAAATGATCAGGTGTTACATTTGAACTTAACTGTATCTGTTCATGTCCATGGACTGTGGTCAGAGGGAATTCACCCAGCATGTGCATTTGAGTCCTTTTGCAAACTGGGTGTTCCGAATTTAAACTCTGATTCTTGTTCATACCTGCAGATTGAGATTCTATTATTTATCACCCTGGCATCACACTGGCTGTGCTGCTTGTTCTGGGCGGCCTTAGTTGATATCTCACTTAGATGGCTGCTTATTTTCAGAAAAAAGGTTTAAGTACAAGGCCCTGTTCTTTGTGATAGATGTGCACCATCTGATTTCAGGGTTTTTTTACACCCTATGCTTTCCAGTCAAATATTCACTTGAGGTAATTCAAAACACTCACTTGGCTCGATGACGCCAGAATAGCTCCCCTCCATGCAGTTCCATGGAGCTCAGCATAGTTAGGGCACAGAGATGAAAAGACGATTGAACCATGTACTGAACGTTCAGGTTTTTCCCTGCTTTTGAAAATCTGTTTGCGCTTGTAGAGTAAATGTTTTGTACTTTTTAAGAGTGTAAAAAAAATAGATGGAGGGATTCAGAGAAAATGGCGACCAGATAGGACCCATCTATCTGGAGCTCCTGCTGCCAGACCAGAAAAATAGGAAATTAGGTGAAGGAAACGGGGAGGTGGAGTTCTGAAATTAGAACTAGGGTAACAGGGTTTCTCCTGAACCCCTTCTTTTGTGGGATTTCCACTCACAAAGCAAACCAAGAATGCTTTAAAGCACTATAATTTTGACGAAGTGGCAGGTGCCAGATATGCCCTTGCCTGGAGCAGGGATCCCTGCAGGTGGACGCCCTGAGAGGGGGCAGAATCTCAGACACGAGGGGAACCCCACACTGAGCTCTCCATGCGGTTGGATGCCTTGAGCTCACGGTCAGGGGTTGGTGGTGGGTAGCCATAATTTAGAGTAGAAGAAAAAATATATTATTACCTTAGGAAGATCATGGTGTGGGAGAAAAAGGCAGAAAGTCGGGAGTCCAGGGAGCAAATTTAGTTCCAATTGGCCGACTAGCAAACAACCCCCCTGATAAGCTGCATCTCCCCCTCTGGGGGTCAGCTTGACAGTCACCAAATCTGAGCACATCACAAGTAGAATTTTTTTTAAGGGTGAAACATAAATGATTGGTTTAAAACTCAAACCCAAGTCTGGTTGCTCAGTTCCAAGCACCACATAGGGGAGGTCCTTAACATAAATCAGCATAAGAAGCAACCTAGCTAAGGAATGCCAGAACTCAGCCACAGGGCCTGGCAGCTTTTACCATAACAAAGACCCGCTGTAGCAGTGTCAGCCTTAAACAGCACTGAGCTGTAGCCCAGAGACTGTGGGAGACAATTTCATTCTAGCTGGCCAGAGGGATAAAAAAGAAAATCCTCTGATCTAGGAAGCATCAGCAGTCTAGATAGGACAACAAGCTTCCCTCTCAGTGATTCTACACATAGCTGGGGAGGCCCTGCCGGTCTTGGAGCCCTAGACGGGGCTGAGGGAGCCCCCCAGTGCCCCCTCCCAGCCCCTGCTGCAGTGCTACATGCAGCACAAGGCAGGTACTCCAGCACCCAAGTGACCCCTGGCCACGGGCGCGATCTTGCTTTTGAAGTAATCTCACACAGCATCTGTGGAACCCTACATCAGGGATGGGAAAGTCCATTAACGCATGCCCAGGAGAGCCAGCATAGGAAAGCTGGATTTTCCTGCCCGTGGGCTCCGATGGATGTTGCACCTGGAGCAGCCCACCTGGGCCAGATGATTGCAGTTCAGCCAATGGGATTGACCTGGGGTCCTTCACCAGCCTCCCCGGGAACCCTTGAAAAGGCAGGAACCAGAAGGGAGAGGGGTGGTCTGGTCGTCTTCCTGGGAGGAGAGAGATCCTTGCATGACCTGAGGCAGTCTCTGCCAGGCCCCATGGTCAAAGGAATCCTATGGGTGCCTTGTAAAACCTGAAGCTTCTTTTAACTCTCATTAAATTCACTTGGATCATGAGCCTGGCTTCCGCATGAAATTTTTCTCGCGGGGAGCCAAGGACTGGGGTTGGAATTTAGGCCAGAGAGAGAGACCTTACAAGTCCATGACCCCGTGACCTTGAGGAAGAGTTGGAATTCCTCTGGCCTCAAGGACAGGTGATCAAGTATCATTACCTCCTTACCCACTGCTCTACTTATTCTCACTTTATTCACTAGCCCTTCTAACTTTTCCACCGCACTCAGTTTCAACGTGCTCAGGTTGGTGTTGGGCTTTTATTTACTCGCTTTCTTCTTTATCCCTCTTTTTTCCCCTTTTCCCCTCTTTTTCCTCTTCTCTCCCACTCTCTCCTCTCATATGCCACTAAAGGCTTCCAGGTCACTTCCCTCCGCTTAGGGCAAATCAACCCAAATAGCAGGAGGCACTCCAGCCTGCCCTGTGTGGGAGTGCTGTACACCACACAAGGCACCTGGGACAAACACCTACAGTGCGCTGCACCGTTGAAGAAACCTCCGTCATGCCTCTAAGGTGATCTCGTCAACTAGGGCAATTCTGCCCAGCACCACTGGGTCCCGGCATTAAAAGGGCACACTGACCTGCCATGTTGGAGCAGTGTCTAAACCCCTCTGGCCCCTCATCCAAGCAATCAGGGATCAGCTACTACTTTATACTTTATTTCCTCCTTCTCTCTCTCCTTGCTCTTTACCATCACAGCCAACCTTAGTGAACTCAGTTGGATTTATTTCCTTCTTTCTCTTTATTCTCTTTTTCTTTCTTTCCTCTTTCTGTCTTTGCTTTCTTCACCTCTCTCTTAGCTTGTACGATTCTCTCTGCTCCCTCTCATTGCTTGCACATACCACTGCTGGTTTCCAGAGCCCTACACTCTGCCTAGGGCAACCCTGTCCTCCTAGTGGGCAGCCTGACCCCTAAGACAGTACTGCACACAGGACGAGTCAGAGCTACACACAGCATAACACAGGGTCAGTTATTTCTTTAACCATTTAAAAAATACTCTCTCCTTCTCCTTCCTTTTCTCTCTTTTTCCTTTTATTGGACTCTTCATACAGGTTTTCTGCTTTTCTCCGCTCCATCTAGCTCTTCTCTACTTCCTACCACAGCCTCCACAGATTTGGTTCTCCTTTTTAGTTGTTTTCTTTTCTTTTTTTTTTTTTTTTTACTGTTGTCACCTTTGTTTACTCTGTGCATTTTAGTTGTGTGTGGGTGAGTGGTTGTCAGTCTGGTTGGCATTATTGCCCCAGTCTGTGTCTTCCTCTTTCTCTCTTTTTCCTCTCCTTTCACTCTCTTTCCCATCACAAGACAATAGCTGTCTCCAGGCCACTCCCCTCTGCCTAGGGCAAACCTGAAGGCCCAACTGAGGGAGCTCCCACCCCCCACTTATTGGTGTGGCAAGCAGCTGGGGAATTCACGCTGGTCCTCTCCCACACACCAGGCCACAGGTTGTTCTCCCCTATAAAAAGTGGGGGCATCCCCAGCCTAAATCCTGAGGTCCTACAAGTGACTGGGGGAAACGCCTGACCACCACTTGTGAGGCTCCACGCTACTGTGGGAACATCCACCCAATCTCCAAGGCGATCTCTCTGTACATCCCCTTGTCTAGCCAGATTTGTAAAGTAGAATTTGGATCATGATAGTGGGGGGAGGAAGCATTTAGGAACTAGAGGAAACATGTTTCATTGTTGCTACCCTGCACCCTGACTGGCTTATCTCCTCCCCACATCCCTTCAGGAAGGGGGTGTCCAGTTACCTACCAATGGGCTTTGAGTCTCCACTCTGCACTCACCCTCATTTACAATGACATGATTTTTGTGTTCTTTGATGCTTGATATCTGATCCCTTCAACAGTTCATGGTCACACAGGCTGGTGTGCTTCCTCCATGTGGGCTTTGTTGCTTCTGAGCTAGATGGCCGCTTTTTTATTTTCAAGCCTGTAAGATCCCAGATGCTATAACTTTTGATAGCCAGGCACCATCAGCTTTCTTCACCACATTTGCTAGTGCACACATTTTTCTTCAACCATCATGTTGGAAAGGTGTTCATCATGGAATGCCAATTTAATATAACGTGTTCTTGCATTGAGTAAGTATTTGGCAATGTCCATCTACTGCCTTAATACTAAGTCTATAAATATATGCACGTTGATCTATTTACGAACCCTCCTGTATAAATATATTTACATATGTACATGCCAGTATGTAGACCTCTAGAAATACCCTTTGTCACCTAGTTCTTTCCTCTATTTACTTTTACTTTCCTCTTGTCCGACTATCATGCTCAGCTTTCACTTGGGTTTGAGTAATTTCTCTTGGTTACATTGCCCTTGCTGAATACCTACCAGGCTTCTCACACCCTCCTTGCGACGGATTTTGGATTACTTGTTGCTCCCCTGTCGCTGGATTGGTCAGCATCACCTCCTTACCCCCTCCTCTCTCTCTCCCATGTCCCCGGGAACCATTGGTCCTGTTGTTTTCTCCTCCAGACTATTCTTCCAGCCTATCTTATCTAGATAGATCTGTTGAGATAATAATATGCACCAAAAATCAAACCATAGCAAGATAGGCGATGGGTGAGAACAGTGTGATGACAAAAAAAAAACAACAACAGAAAACCAATGATCAATAAAAGAGTAAATTAATTAAAAGACAAAAAAATTTTTTAAGAAAGAAAAACCTGTAAATAGATCAAGGTCTGATTTTTTTTTTCTATAGGTGTGTCCTTCAGTCAGGTCTGATGGCGTATCATGCTCTGGCCCCAGAGTCTGTCCTTTGTACTCCCTCAGGGGCTACCCGCTCTGCTCTCATGGTTGCTCTGCTGCATGCTTTTAGTGATTTGCCTCCGTGTTGGAGGGCCAGTCGGTTCAGTCCCAACACAGAGTCTCCGGTATTATCCCCATAGGGCTCTGGGCCAGCAAGGGATGGCATGTCTCATAGTGGGATCAGCCATATGGTCCACTCTGTACATTGGCTGTTCAGAGTGCCAAAATCATCCTCCAAGCCTGGTGGACCGGTGTGTGCTCCACTCTCTTCCTCCCCCTTCATTTGCCCCTGTGTGCTCTGATCAGACATGTCCATCTCCCCTAGCTACAGGTTCAGTGCCGTCTTCTAAAGTAAATTCTTCTGGGGGGAGGGGCAGTTGTCCACGTAGCTGGTATGGAGGCTGGACCATCCACTTTTCATTTAGGATCAAAAGCATCTAGCTTTTAGCATTAGGTGCTATTGAGTCAGTTCCAACTCAAGGCAGAATGAACCACTGCGCAGTCCTACACCATCTTCAAAACTGTTGTTATACTTGAACCTAACATTTCAGCCTTTTCCAGGGACTGGCATCTCCTGATAACATATCCAAAGCATGTGAAGTCTCCCCGTGCTTGCTTCTAAGGACCTTTCAGACTGTTCTTCTGACACAAATCTGTTCATTCTTCCAGCACTCACTGGTATTTTTAATATTCTTGGCTAGTGTCATCTTGATGGGTTGAAACACTATCTCGCTCTAGTGTTGATGTACATTTTTCTGATGCCTAATTATACTGAGTATCTTTTAAGGTAATCATTTAATTTTTATGGCATTTTGAAAAGATGTCAATGAGGTCTATTTAATTTGTGTTCAGATGGAAACACATATCTCAAACTAAATATGTGACAGTAGAATAAGAATCCATTTTATCCTAAATACTTGAGATATTTATACAGCCTACTCAAGTTTTTATCAACATAGATAAGGTGGCGGTGGTGGTGGTGGTGGTGGTGGTGGTGGTGGTGGTGGTGGTGGTTTTTAAGAGTTAATCTCTAAATAGGGGACTGTAGTACTGAGCACTGAATCTCCTTTGCTTGATTAATTTTTATGTTAGGGAAGTAATACAAGGATTCCATCAAATGACCCATCAGTTTGAGGAAAAAGCATATCAGAATTGATGGTCAAAGCCTATATGGCTTTATGGTTTAGTCTCTAGGGGTATGTAATGCTCTTGTGAAAATAGTATTCCTCATGATAATAACGAGGAACTGGTGGGCTTCCAGGGCTGGGAGCTGAACTGAGGGGCAGTTCTACCCTGTCTAATAGGGTCACTATGAGTTGGCAAAGACTCGATGGCTGTTAGTTTGGTTTGTTTGACTTGAGTACTGGCATTCAGTGTGTTTATCGAAATCAATAAATTACAAGCATTTAGATGTCTATTTTTTACATACAAAATTTAAATCCCCCAAGCCTCTGAAAACTGCGAAGATTTCACAGCACTAGGTTGGTACTCTCCCATCCAAGAATCAGTGAAACTGGCAGGGTGTGAGGCATTCAGGCTCCCTCAGTTCCTCCTACTGCCTTCCCTGACCCTGGTCACTTGCTTCTATTACCTCTCTTGGACCTTACATGCATTTGAATTAGAACACCATAGAGTACAGTGCTCTACATGTGCAGCAGCTCTAACCATGTCACTCTCTGTCTCTATGAAGCCTCTTCCAACAAAATTCAAATGCGATTGTATGTGCACACATAAACACACGCATGCACCAGAGCACCCTTCTTAACAGAGAGTCAGGAGGGTCTCTTATTTGCTGTCCTCACTTTGGACACAAGTCCCTTGATGATGAGTAGGAGAAAAGGAACATCAGGTAGTGGGGGAAACCCTAAGGAGGAACAGAGGAGAGCTTTAACTAAGAATAATGCTACTAGGGGAATGATGGCATGTGAGGAAAATTAGATACTTCCAGACTGTCAGATTTTTCCATACAGCAAAATTAACTTTTCTAGTTTTGTCTAAAACTGGCCCCAGGAAATTTCAAATAGCACATCTCAGATTATCTAACCTACAAAGGAGTAGCCGGCCTTCCACCCACCCCCACCCCACCCCCGCCAAAAAACCAAGCGGTACAAAGCTCCACTGGGTACACATTTCAAAATATACATTCTCCTGTTTGGGCAGGCATCTGGCAACTTGCTCCGAGCTAGTGCACCCACACTTTTTTCCCAAGGTCATTGCTGGTGACAAGACCTTGTGCTCTTCTCACAAGCCAGAATGCAAACATAAATCAAGTCAGTGTAAGACGCCATCATCACCTCACTCAAATACACCTCGTCAAGTGAACTCAAACTTCAAGAAGATGCTCATTTGTTTGGTTTTGTTGATGTGAGGGTGATAGTGCATTTGGAGTTTAGTCATTGCACTAGGTCAGACTGTTAATCAAGCTTCCTATATAGAGGTTCTGAAGATATTGTGTAAGAAGGTCTGAGTTGTCTGGCTAGACCAGAGCTTGCACACTGCTATTGACTAGAAGTTCCGACACACAGAATCCAGGACAGATAAACCCCTCAGGACCAATACTGAGAGTAGCAACACCACGAGGGAAGGTAGGGGGGAGAAGCAGAAGAAAGGGGAAACCAATCTCAATGATGGACATACAGCCCCACTCCACCACCCAGGGGAACAAACAGCAGAAGTTTGGGTGAAGGGATACAGCAGAGGCGTAAAATATAAAACTAAAAAGTATGTATAAAGTATCAGTGGTTCACGTGGGTGGGAGGAGGGGAAAAAAGGAGCTCAAGGAGAAAGAACATGTTTGGAAATGATGATAGCAATGTATGTACAAATGTGCTTCATACAAATTGGTGTATGAATTGTTACAAGAGCTGTAAGATCCCCCAATAAAATGATTTATTTAAAATAAAAAGGACTGATTAGTGGTAGACAGGGGACTGGTTTTGCCACCATGACAGTGCACCTGCTCACACAAAAAAAACAGCATGCCTCTATCGCCCGATCTGATCCCAGCACACCGAGGCAAAATACTAAGGGTGTACAACAGAACAGGAAGGGGAACAGAGCAACGAAGTCCCCAGGGAATACCAAAAATAGACTTTGGGGCCAGGGCTAGCTGACCCATCATACTCTATGAGAAAACACTCCTAAAGGCCAACAAACAGTCCTTGAACTAACTAAAAGCTTTTCTTTCTTGTGTTTTGTTTTGCTTTTTGTCATTGGCTTGTTGGTGGTGGTGTTGTTCTTTTGTTTCATTTTGTTGCTTGGGTTTGCTCTGTCTCGTTTTTGTGCATGCTATGATTTCCACAGGTCTGTCTAAATGAGATAGGCTGGATGAACAATCTGGAGGAGAAAACAATGGGACTGACAGCTGGGGGAGGGAGATGGGAAAGGGGGGTGTAGGGAAAAAGGAAGTGCTGTTAACAAACCCAGGGACAAGGGAACACCAAGTGATCCAAATAGATGGTGAGGAGGGTGTAGGAGGCTTGGTAGAGTGTAACCAAGAGTAATGTAACCTAGAGGAATTACTGAAACACAAATGAAGGCTGAACATGAGAGTGGGACAATCGGAAAGTAAAAGGAAATCAAGGAAAGAGGTAGGAAGCAAAGGGCATTTATAGAGGTCTAAATAAAGGCATGTGCATATGTAAATATATTTATGTATAACGATGGGGAAATAGATCTATATGCATATATTTATAGGTTTAGTATTAAGGTAACAGATGTACATTGGGCCTCCATTCAAGTACTCCCTCAATGCAAAAATACTTTGTTGTATTAAAGTGGCATTGCGTGATGCTCACCTCCCCAACACAATTGCTGGAGGCAAATGGGTGCATAAGCAAATGTGGTGACTGAAGTTGATGGTGGTCGGCTATCAAAAGTTATACATTCTGGGGTCTTAAAAGCTTGAAGTTAAACAAGTGGTCATGTAGCTGAGAAGCAACAAAGCCCACATGAAAGAAGCACACCAGCATGTGTGATCACGAGGTGTCGGAAGAATCAGGTATCAGACATCATCGGAACAAAAAAATCATATCTTTGTGAATACGGGGGAGTGTGGAGTGAAAACCCAAAGCTCATTTGTAGATAATTGGACATCCCCTTACAGAAGGGTAGCAGGGAGGAGAGGAGCCAGTCAGGGTGCACTGTAGCAACAATGAAACATACAACTTTCCTCTAGCTCCTAAATGCTTCTTCCCCCACAACTAAAATGATCCCCATTCTACCTTACAAATCTAGCTAGACCTGAGGATGTACACTGGTACCGATAGGAACTGGAAACACAGGGAATCCAGGGCGGATGATCCCTTCAGGACCAGTGGTGAGAGTGGCGATACGAGGAGGGTAGAGGGAGGGAGGAATGGAAAGGGGAAACCGATTACAAGGATCTACATATAACCATCTCCCTGGGGGACAGACAACAGAAAAGTGGCTGAAGGGAGATATTGTATAGTGTAAGATAAGACAAAATAATAATTTAGAAATTATTCAGGGTTCATGAGGGATGGGGAATAATTATCAGCTGATGCCAGCGGATTAAGTGGAGAGCAAATGTTTTCAGAATGATGAGGGCAATGAATGTACAAATATGATGTATGTATCAATTGTGATAAGAGTTGTATGAGGCCCCAAAAATTGATTATAAAAAAAGAGAAAAGAAATAACAGTATGAAAACATCCCCCCAAAAAGCATGCCTCTCTTGTCCCTCATATCCTAATCACCTGAACTCACTCCATGTGACTTCTTTCTGTTTCCATGAATGAAGGACAGTGGTTTGACAACACAGAAGAGGGGGGGAAAAAACAAGGGTGTCACCCAAACTGCTGAGTTTGAAAAATGTTTCCAAGAATGTAATCACAGATTAGACAAATGTGTGAAGTGTAATGGAGAGTACTATGAAGGGGATAAAAAATTTAAATGCATAGTTTTGAAAAAATTGTAGTTTTTGTCGGGTTCCCCCTAGTAGCTTCCAATTTCATAGCAACTCAAGCCATCACCATACATCAAACTGACAGAGAAGGGGTGGGTTTTGTGTGTAGGTGGTGTTGGTTATTGCACAGGGGCAAGGGACTTCTGGTGGCATAGTACCTTATGCCTTGGGTGTCAACTGTAATGTCAGCAGTGGGGAACCACCAGTCAGTCCTCAGAAGAAAAGGATGAGGCGTTCTACTCCCATAGAGTTAGCCTTTGGGAAACCCACAGAGATAGTTCTGCTCTGATCTCATAGAGTCGCTATGGCTCAGCATCGACTCCATCGAAGTGAGCTGACAAACTAAAGGCAGGAGATCTGAAAGAGGATGCAGAGACGTTGTCTCAGGTACTTTGGACATATTACTATGGTGGAACCAGTCCTGCAAGAAGGGCATCATTTTTGGCAGAGGGTTAGCAAACAAGAGGAAGACCCTTACTTAGGTGGATTGACACCGTGGCTGCGAGAATCGGCTCAAATACAGTAACAAGTGCGAGGATGGCGCAGGACTGGGCTTTGTTTCTCTCTCTAGTGCACAGGCCCCTATGAATCCGAACTGACTCCAGGGCTCTACAATATCAACTACTACAACCCTGAAGTTCAAACCTACCCAGTGGCTTCCCAAAAGGGAGGTGTGGCCATGTGCCTCTGTAAAGATGACAGCTAGGGAGCCCCTGCGGGGCAGTTCTACTCTGTGGCACAGGGGCAGCCAGGAGTCGGAATGTGCTTCACAGCAAAGGGTGTGCTTTGTCTCAGTTTGTGCCTGCTGCTGTTTATGCTATGCACTGAGTTTAACATGTGACACTCAGGAGCGAATGAATGGAAACACACCCATGATGCTTCCATGATGCCAGATGCAAGCTGACACTGTTTCTGAGTTCTGGGCATATTATTTTTTCAGAGATAATTTCCTGTAGCGGTGACACACCGAGTCCTATTTCATGTAAAAGCATCAGCAGCAGAGGAAAGCACTGCACAGAGAGAAGACTATGACACGTAACAGGCTTTCCATAGAGGAACAAAAGGGTGGATGTCTTGGGCTGCACTCTTTTCTTGTATACAGACAGTAAACAAGCTGAACACATCTCACCTAAGCATAACATTACAACTACTTGAAGCCCAGCTCAGGCATCTGGACAAGAGGCAGCAAGGAAGGATGGGAGAGAGTTAATGGGCTGGGCGTCCCCAAAGGTGCAGAGTGGGAATCAAGGGAGGATCCAGGACGAGCCAAGGCTTCTGGCAGAAGTCTGAGAGGAGAGCAGCAGAAAGGAGCTGCTCTCTGGGTCCTCACAGATGTAGCCAGTGAGAGAGCAGCAGTGCTGCCCCCTGGCGGTGCGCCGAAGGCAGGGCCGCTTCCCCCAGGGCTGGAGAGCTCTGGGGAAAGACAAATCCTGTCACTTTGGATGCCAAGTAAGGGGGCACTGTGTGCCGGTGGTGTACCTATGTTGGCCAAAGCGCTGCCCACTGTGCATTTGCTTCTCACAAGCACAGTTATCCTTCCTCGTGCATCCAGGAAAGACAGTTCTAGAAAAACACAAGCAGTAAAATAAAACACTGCCAGGTCTCGAACCATCCTCACCATTGTTACTATGCCCACTGATGTAGCCACTGGTTCGAGCTGTTTTATTGCCCGTCCTCCACTTTTTGCCAAGCATCATGTCCTTCATGGACTTGATGTCCCTTCAGGGACTGGTCTCTCCTGACAGCACGTCCAAAGATATCAAATGAAGTCCAGCCATCCTTTGTCCCCATGTTCTCTTGGCAGTCCTTGTACTTTTATTGCTCAGTGTCTGATTATTTGGGACCAGGCCTTATTGCTGCCCCTTCCTCACCTTGGCCCCCAATCCCGACCCCAAGCCCTGCACATCCACTGTGTGAAACCTCCTGTTCCTGTAACCATCCCTGTGCTTTTGTGTGGGGGGGGTCTAGCTGGGTTCCCCTGGCAATTCGCCAGCTGCCCTTGGGAAAGTTCATGGAGTCGGCTAATTAGTAGAAAAGCCAAACGTCCAGCTGAGATTGGTTTACTCCCTAGCACCCTTGGGCAGGAGCACAGCCCCACTCCCGGTCCCAGGTAGCCAACGACCACACCTAGGTTCTCCGGACTTGGCAGCTGTAACATGTGGCCTGGGCTTCCCCTTCATTTCCTGCTCCTTTCTGGCTTGCTGTCTGACTTTTCTTTGCGGAATTAAAGCTGCAAATTGACAGGATCCCATAAACACTCTAAAGCCACAAAAAAACACCAAATGCCCACCCAAACATGTGAAACTTCCAAAAATCATCCTTAGAAGATTCCCAAACCCTAAACATTCCTAAACCCCATATATGCCCTGAAAACACCATGAAAGCCCTAAGAAAACCTAAAATGCTGGGGGAAAAAAACACATATAATATGAAAAATACCCTAAAATCCCTAAGGAACTCTGTAACATCACTAAAAACACCATATTGTGCTGAAAAATACCTATACACTCTAAAAAACCACCCCTAAATCCCTTAAACACTCCCTAAAATCTTATAAAACACCCTAAAAACCCCAAACCACCCGAATGCCCCAAACACACCTTGAACGTCCACAAACAACCTAAAAGCCCTAAAAAATCACATGCCACCAAAAAGCCCTAAATGACCGCAAAATTCCAACTCATAGCCACCCTATAGAGGGCTTCTGGAGCTGTCAGTCTTTTATGGGAACAGCTTTATCGTTCTCCCAAGGAGAAGTTGGTAGGTTTGAAACCCGGACCTCATATTTAGCAGTCTAATAATTGCTGGACAGTGCCACCAAGGCTCTACTGGTGTAGTGGGTTACACATTGGGCTGCTAACCTCAAGGGAAACGGTTCAAAACCACCACCCACTCCTTGGGAGAAAGAAGAAGCTTTCTTTCTATTCCCCTAGATTTCTCATTGAAGGTGTAAAGTAACCTGTTAAATGCTCGCAGTGGCAGCAGCAATGTCTCATAACCATGGGGAAATGTGGTTCAGAAACTTCAGAAGCAAGCATCCACCAGTAGGTGACTGACCAGCAGTATTGACTTGGGCAAAGAGAAGGTGACATGGAAGGGTAAGGAGAAGAATGCGTGCAGAGGGCAGGTTGGCAGCTGAGCCTAAGTCCAGTAGAAACAACAGCAGAATGGCCTGTTCCTGGAAGGGCCACAGGAGATGGTGCGACTTCATGTAGCCCCCACTTACATGTGTAACAGCAGCAATTGCCTGAACACGTGGTCTCCCCAGGGAGGAGCCTTTGTGTGGTGTTAAGATGCTGTTACTGTCTGTTGTACTGTGGTGGCCTGCATTTGGCTGTAATGGTGGAAATTTTGCAGCCAGTAGTTCAAATGCCTGCTGGGTCACTCACTGCAGGTAGACTTCAGCAGTTTCCAGACAGAGACGAGGGAGGAGGACCTGGTCTTCCACTTCTGAAAGAACTGGCCAGTGTGAACCTTGTGAATGGCAGAACACTATACCTGAACATGAGTACCGCAGGCTATAAGGCATGATGGATTGACACAGTGGCTGCAGCAATGTGCTCAAACATAGGATAGTGCTGGCCTGGAAAATAGTTCATCGTCCATTAAAAAAAATCATTATATAGGGGCTCATACAACTTTTGTTGTTGTTTTTCCCTAAGAGAGAGCAGTGTATTGGTACACTGAGAGGTATATAGATCAATGGATACGAACAGAAAAGCTACACATATATTCACCAGTCAACGGGAAACTAGCCTTCGAAAAAGGACACAGAAATATCCAAAGGGACAAATTCTGCTTGCTCAACAAATGGTGTTGGACAAACTGAGATACCGTATGTAGGAAAATGAAGCAAGCCCCAAACCTTCCCCCATGCACAGAAATTAACTGAAGAGGGGTTAAAACCTGAAAGTAAACCTCCGGGCTATCATAATCATTTTTTCGATGACCTCATCGGTCAGAAATCATTGTAGGAACGCCAAAGCGTTCTTGTGTTCAACGTCTACATACATAGCAGGTGCTCCAGTAAAGGGGAATCTTGGTGGAGCTGGCTCATCCATTCCTGAAGAGAGTAGAGCACCACGTTGGCCCAAAACAGAGCTCAGGTGTAGAATCTTCCTCACTGTCATCCTTTATCTCAGCAGTGTCAGTGTTGGATTATGAATTTCCCAAAGAACCAGTATCGCTCAATTCTGTGCACAATGCTGACTCACTCTCGCTGTTATTTCACTGGTCTAAAAACCCATTTAGGTTAAAATGACACTTTTTTGATGCCATGACCTAAAATTTTTAGTGAGAAAATGTTCCCAATGACATTACATGGGTCTTCGTCTAATCCTGATGCCATGTTCTTTTTCACAGAGACCAGCTTCTTGTATAAATTGCTCAGCATACAGATGGAATAAGAACAGTGAAAGGATACAACCCTGATGCACACCTTTTCTGATTTTAAACCATGCAGTATCACCTTGTCCTGTTCACAGTCTCACCTGGTTCTATCTCTTGGCCTTTGCATAAGCTCCATATGAGTACAATGAAGTGTTGTGCAATGCCCATTCTTTTCCATGGTATCCCCAAGATTCACCTCCTTCCACTCGTGGTTTCCAGAACGTGGGGTTGGGACAAAGCCTGGATAGTCTCATGGCAAGACCAGATCAGGAATGGAGCTGAGCCGGGAGCAGCTTTATTTGCTTGCTCCAGGGAAAGTCTGCCAATGTGACTAAGCCTCAGGGGCTTTCTACAAATGATAAAGGTGAATCCCTCTCTCGTTACCCACTGATCATCTCTGAGCCTCTTGCTCTCATATCCCTTGCACAGACCTCTACCATTAGATGGACAATTCGGTAACGTTTGAACACTTTTCTGATGCTGAGCCTGGGGAGCAACTAATAGCTGAGTAAATATTGATTGAAAGATGGTGAGTGGAAGAAAATAGCTTTGCCAGGTCCAGGTTGTGATGGAGATGAGAGTGTTACCAAATCCTGCTGTCCCCATGGTGGGTTTGCTGTATTGTGCCCAGTCCTGAAAGTCTGAGCCAGGGGTTTTAACGTGGCCCCTTTCAAAACATATAGGTGGAATTCTTGGACCATGAGCTGTCCATAAAGCTTTACCAAGGAGATGTCCGCCCTGGAGCGAAACAACCCAAGAACCTAGATCTTCGTGAAGGTGTTGGTAAGGGATGCAGCGGAAATCATAAACTTGACTGAAAGCAAAAGAAACTTTGCCTTCATGTGCCTGCAGCTGGACGAAGTGGTGCTGGAGCACACCCTCCTTTGTGATTCTTCTTGTTCTTTTTATGAGCTGCTCCCTGGCCTGTGTAGTCCCGTAAATCTGGAAACTCTTTGCTGGTGGGGGCAATTGTTATATCCTCCCCCCAGATCCAGATGTCTTGTCCATGGTCAGTGTGCAATCCTTGTTTGCCAGAGGAGTGGGGCATCTAAAGGCAGGCAGGGGTCACATACTTTTTTTCTACACTTTCTAGAAAGACCAGAGCTAAACATCTTGCAGCCCTTTTCATGTCCTCATTCTTTTCTGTATTTATTTTCCATGAAAGAGGAGAAGAAACGCGACAGCATCTACTGACAGCAAGTCAAATGCCATCGTGTGTGTTCAGAGGGCAGGCTGGTTCTCATTTGCCTAACTCATCAGTCCCATCGTGCCATGTCCATGTTAGATTGTTTAGGGAAACAGATGACATATGTTATGATGCTAAATAAGCTGAAACAGTGCCAGGATGGAGGCAGAAGGGTTTTATTTGTTTGTTTTTAAATGAAGCATGGCTTTCTAGTGACTTATTGTGGTGGGGAAGGGGGGCACCGAGAGCAACAAGACATGGCTGTGACAGTGGTCTGGGAATTGAGACAAATCATTGCTTCTGCAGCAGAGATGAGCTGCCTCTGACCTGTCAGTTACTTGAAGGGAGACTCTGCATTTGGTCAGACAAGTCTCAGTTGGAGATGGTACCAGCTTTCCTCCTGAGCCTCTGTGGTTCCCTTTGAACTACACAGGCCCGAATCGCTTTTAGCTGAGCAACAGCAAATGGCAACACAGACTTGCCATATTGCTCTTTTGCCTACACTCTTTAAAAATCATACTAAATATACATGCATCAAAACATTCGTCACTTCCACGCTCTACAAGATTATAATTAAGTGGCATTCTGCATGTTGTTCATATATCATCCTTACCCATTCCAAAATTATGTCATCACCCTTATGGAAGCTCAGTATCGTCTCAGGGATGGCACTTCCCCTCCAGGCCCTACTGGGTTAGGCTGGGTTGACTAGAGAAATAAATCCAAGGACACTCATATAGGTATAAGAAAGACTCCACCTCACTTATTTGTCCAATTGACATGGCATTATGTAACAACCATACTTACCTTCCTACCTATCCCTGGAAACAATTGGGAGATGTTTGTCTCTATTCATTTTCCTAGCCTAGATATTTTTTGTAAGTGGAATTAAGCAAAATGTGTCCTTTTTGAAGCTGATTTATTTCACTCAGCATAATGCTTATGAGGTTCATTCCTCTTGTAGCCTGTGTCAAGAGTTCATTTCTCTTTATGGCTGAGTAGTAGTCCATTGTATATACCGTAGGCAACATGTTTGACTTATCCATTCACCTATTGATGGGTATTTAGACCGTTGACACGTTTGCGAGATTGGGAATAATGTTGCAAGGGCCATCTGTGTATTTGTATCTATTTATGCGCTTGCTTTTAATTGCTTATATCCTTCATTTCCTTTTCTTTCCTTGTTAGACTCAGTATGATCCCCTTCTGCCCCTCCTCTAGCCTCACAACCTCTGTGTCTGATGTGCCAGGATCTCACCAGAAGCCTTAACACCAAGATTCTGAGCCCTGACTGACCATTCTGACCATCCAGGGAATTGAATATTCCGGAGCACACAGAAGATGAAGTTATCAAAACTCCTTAGGCATAACCGAACAACTGGAGGGAGTGCTTTATTGGGCTGGGGGGCTGGGGATTATAGTTGTGAAGGACACCAAGAACAATTGTCATTACCTAGACTGTAAAGACTATGTTCGACATCCATGCTGGTGAGTAGCAGCTGGATTTCAGAAGCTCACAAGTGGCCATCTAGGTGGCAAGTATTGTCACCCTCACTCTGGAGGAAAGAGTGGTGAGTGGACCACATGAACATTAGACTTCATGACTCTGAGCACAGAATAACTAGATGATCTCCAACTATCAATTCCAACTTCTTTGAAAGGGATCACATCCAAAGGTCCTAGATAGTGAAGCAAAATTCACAGTCATAAAAGAGACCAGGCTTATTGGCTGGATAGGGACTAACAGAACCTCTGAAACGATGGTCCTTATTCACTAAGTTTGAAAATGAACTCCTACCTGTGGTTCAATATTCAGCCAAATAATAGATTGGTCTATAATGGGAGCAATTACACAAGTGAGGCACGCAAACCTGAAAACAGCAAACCATTTGATCTCAAAAGGGCAGTATTAATCCAAGGCCCAAGTTCAGAAGGGTAGGAAGAGAGGAGGAAGGGAAACAGAAGACATAAGTAGGGAGTGGAACAAGTCATATTATATTGTGGAGATTGCAATAAGTGGCATAAAACACAATGGGTATGAATTGTTGAATAAAAAACTGATGATCTTGGTAAACCTTCACCTAATTCACAATAAAAACTTATGAGAGAGAAAAAAATCCAAGCACCTAGGCTGCATTCCAGGCCAATAAAATCGGACTCAGTGGAGATGGGACAAAGATGTCTTTTGGACAGCTCTCTGGCGATCCCAATGAGCACACAGGCTGATACCCACCATCTGGAAACTATGGGGTAGCTGCTTCTCCGGTAATGCCTCGGGGGAGCGCTTGGGTCCCTCAAAGAATGCGGGATGATGAAGGGGCAAAGGTCATCAAACCTCACCCACAGCTTTACACTGGGGGGCTGCTCTCTGAGGAATGTGGGAAGGGTCCACTTGCATGCTGTCTCTGTGCAGCAGATCCAACAGACTCAACACCTTTCCAAAGCTGGCAAGAAAGTCCGAGAGACTAGATGTGGGCACCACGCTGTGAGTTTCCCAGAAGGCACGAGACAGATCGAGAGCAGTCACAGGAACACAGACTCCTCCGGAAATGCCGCCATGCGCAGAACATGCATCTCTAATTTCATTTCACACTGACTCAAGCATTCAGTCCTTTTTACGAAAACCCAGCTTCTCATTACAGTAACCGGTTTAAAATGACAATCTTCTGTTGAGCAAGTCTAAGAAATGACCTTCCTTTATTTTACATGGTATAAAAATTCAGTTTCCTAGGCCGATGGGCTCTAGGGACAGGTGTTTTTATGTACTAGACATGGCTTTCAAAGTTCTTCAATTGCCTAAATTAATAACGACTTTTTTCCTTTGGCTTTTCTAAGGGACACATTAATTTCAATCTTTTTCTAAGGAAGTGAATCTCTAGCTATCTCATTTGGATAACTTTCTGCCTTCAGAGTAGAATTTGAAATAATCTGCAAGGTTACCCCTTCCCCACCCTGCCCCAGCAGCCCAGCCTCTTTCTTCCTTCCAGCCTCCAGCCACCGGGGTTTGGTTGGGAAAGGAGATGCAGAAGGGAGTCTCTGGATTTTTCTATCAAAAGGTTGGCCACAACCCCCAGTAGACCAAATGTAATTCATTATGGTGGGTTTTGGTTTTACTACATTAAGAGTTATCCTTAGGGAAATTACAAACAAACAGAAATAGGAAGACTTTATATTTTATTAACGGATGTACTGCTCAGTCTCATTATATTTTAAAAGACAAAGTATAAAAAAAAAAATCTGGCTCCATTTAAAATGTCCTGACTAGCAGAACTTAAAATACACAAATCTTAACATGAAAGTCTAGATGAATAAATAAAATAAACAACGAAACAGCTTTCTCAGGAAAAGCCATAATAAAGAGCTCGACTATTTTTTCAGCTGTTTAAGATGCTCGTGTTAAAGGGAAAAGAGTATCATTGTTGACTTTGAAATGTAGAACCATTTGCTTAATTCAGTGATGCTAAAATGGGCAGTTTGGCTGAAGAAAGAAATTGGCTTGTAGCATTTGATGAGCAATTTCTTCTTTTGAATATAGAAATGACCAGGGATGCGGACACGCTTTTTATTCTTTTGAGGACCCTCTAACCAAGAAATCTTTTAAATGATCATTACACAGTGAATGCCTGGAGGCTCTGGAAACTATTTATTTTGACATTATTATAAGCTCAAAATGATTCACCAATGCAAAAGAAGAAGAGAAAAAGCAATTACATACTAAGCTGTAAACACTGGAAGCTTTTCTGTGCTGAAAATAATTGGACAGAGTTTTTTCTTTTTTTAAGTAATAGTGTCCAAAGAGATTCAATGATCTTATTGCTTATGGATTTGGAGCTTAACTATATTCCTTATTTTAAATTTGATATTAGAATAGCAAGATTATAGACCTTGATACAGTGTGACTTGGAGAAGTATCGTTTCATTAAATTATCAAGTTAAGGCTCAAGGAGCCTGGTGGAATGTGTGTGACCATGAGGCCAGCCAGTTGGAATCCGCTATGGCTCACAGAGAAAGATGCGGTTCTCAGCTCCTGTAAAGATTTAGAACTTCGGGAACCCACAGGCATAGTTCTACGTTGTCCTTTCAGGGGTCCTCAAACTTTTTAAACAGGAGGCCAGTTCATTGTCCCTCAAACCCGCTGGAGGGCCGGACTATAGTTTAAAAATAAAACTATGCACAAATGCCTATGCGCACTGCACATACCTAATTTGAAGTAAAAAAAAAGGGGGGCAAAAACACCCGGCATGCTGAATAAATGTCCTCTGAGGGCCATGTGGTCCGCAGGCCATAGTTTGAGGACCCCCTAGATTGATATAAGTCAGAATCGACTTGATAGTGTTAGGTTTCTGGGGTGGTTGACCTCAGTTCTTGCTTAGCAACGCTGAAAGAATTCATATGGCAGAAGCACTTTTGTAAATCCAAGTGAATGTTATGAAAGAAAGTTTCAGGTATCGCAGTCCCCAAAAGTCCCCACTATCTCCGGAAAGCACGCCGGGCTGCATGGCAGGGGTGGGGAAAGTTTGCAGCTGAATATGGCGGTTTCATGGGAGGAATACCTGAGCAGGAGTGCAGAACCAGCTGAGGAGCCACGGCAGGAACCCCCAAGGGCCTCACCCTCCACTTGCAGAGCACGTGAACAAGGGAGGGCGACAAGGAGCCCAGGCCTACTTCTATCACCTCCCAACACCACTGGAGGGCATTGGTCGATCGTACTGGTTGATTTTGGTGCACTTTTGTGAAGTCCTATTCTGTATGACCAGGTGGACCTTCCACCTGGGTCTACATGACTTGGGTCAGAGCATGCTCAGTTCTGAATTTTGCCATAGGTATCTAATGAGTGTGCCTGATTTATTTCCAACCCCTTTGTTGTGGCCCGGACAGCTCATTTTCGTTTAGTGCTGGCATTTGGGAAGACAAGCCCTAATCTAGCAACCTGTCAATAGCAGTAAGTGAATGGAATTAAAACTCAACTCATAGCCATAAATTCAATTCGGACTCATAGCGACCCGAGAGGACAGGGCAGAATTGCCCCCTGAGGATTTCTGGGGCTGGAATTCTTTACAGGAATAGAAGTCTCTTTTTTCTCCCTCCCAGTGGCTCCAAAGGACTGACCTTGCAAGGAGATGTCCAGCGGGTGCCTGCAGGCTCCTTCATTGAAAATCTCTGCTAGTTTATGAAGCGGGAGGGAAATTTTGAGGAGGCCGTCTGCGGCAGAGTTAACTCCCCATTAAAGCCAATGAGCTTTTCCACATCTCTCAAAAAACAAACAAAAAAACCTAAAGTGACTACTTCAGATTAATATGCTGTAGGTAGAACCACCTCCCACTCACCAAACCAAACCAATCAACCAACCAACCAAACAAACAAAAACACCCCAAATCCTGTTGCCTTCAAGTCAGTTCTGACTCATGCTCACCCCTTGTGGTACAGAGTACAATTGTTGCATGAGGTTGTCTAGGCTGTACCCTTTATGAAAGCAGATGACCCCTTCCTTTTGTGGTACAGCTAGGTGGGTTTGAACTGATAACCTTTATATAAGCAGCCCTATCCAGCGATCTATGTCAACTAAAGTGTCAAAGCATGTAAAGACTGATCCACAACCCCCACTTCTCTCTTCCTCTTCTGTGATGACCTGGAATCCACCTTTTGATCTGGTGGCACCATATTTGTGAAGCAGCCCGAATCACTGACTGACGGTGTGCAGGACAAACACCCTGTAGAATTGCCCTTCCAGCGTCAGAATTTGCATGAACAAGAAATAAACTTCTAGATTTTAAGCCACTGAGGTTTCAGGGGTAGCTTCTTTCTGAAGAACAGACTAGGCTATCCTGCCTGATCATCTCTTCACAGGGATTTTGTGGAGAGCTACCGGAGCAGCTCGATCCAGGGGAGCTGCCAAAGCAGATACCTACACTTTATCTGGGATTGTAGGTTGTAGTACCAAAGTTTTTATTTGCCCGGGAGGCACTGAGTAAATTTTTTTTCTTCTGAAAACAGGACAATATGTAAGTAAGTTTGGAGACATATGTAGCTGGAGCTGAAAGTCCTCTTACCTTGCAGTTTTCTTTGGTAGAGATAGACTTGTTCTTAATGAAACCCATGACAGTCAGTGTCACAAGTGACTTCTGAGGAGAGGCCAAACAGCTAAGTCAAGGCCAGCCTACCGTTCTCTTAAATGCTGTCTCATGCTCTCATCTGCTCTGACGTGTTTGCTCAGGGGCATGTGGCAGCCACTGGGCGGGCCTTACCATTGGCACTGAAAATCATTGTAGGGGATATTAGAGGATTTACATCAAGAAGACCTGACTTCCTGGCCATTGCTCGGGGGCCACAGTTCCCAAGACAATCAGTGTCAAGGGCAAAACAAAATAAAACATGACGAGGCCTCTGGGGCTGGGTTGAGCTGGATATGTAACCAAAGCCCCCTTCTACCAGGATCTTCCCAAGAGGAGATTGCTCTTTTCCATAGCTAAACAATTTTGTTTAACACACGTTCTGCTGGGGAACCTTCTGGGAAGCAGAAGAAAATAAATCTGCCTTCCTTTGAATTAAGCTGGGTTGGGTCCAAGCCCTGTGTAGTGTGTATTCTTATCATAACATCTAAAGGAGTCTCATTTCACCATTCTTAGCTATTAAAAAAAAGTTCCAGGCACAATAATTCAATTTAAAATTACACACCAGGAGTAGTTCATATTTAATACACTTTATACAGGTATTACAGGTACAAGGGACGTACTTGTTAACTGCCAGGTTGCTGGCTTGAACCAACCAGCTACTCCACAGGAGGTACTGTGTTTCTGTGAAGATTTTCAGCTTGGAAGCCCACTGGGAGAGCTCTCCTCTGGCTTGAGTCTGAAGGTGCTTGACAGCAGTAGCCTTTTGTTTTTATAGAGGTATAAAGCTTTCTTTCTTTTTTTTTCTCGGTATAAAGCTTTTTAGAACAACAAAAACAATTCCTTTTGGAAGTAAGCCAGAGATAAAACCACAAGTTACATGCTTTACTTTTTTTCTGTCCTGCTGCTGGCAGCCACCCTTTCATCAATTGTGCACACCAGCATGGTGGTGAAGTGGTGAACTCTGCGCTCTCACTCCCCTGGCTACACACTCGGTCTCCTCACTCATCGTGTGGCTTCACCCAACGCACGGAGCCTCCTGCAGGCTCCTCACCCTGTGTGTGTAAAAGTGCGAAGGAGACAGACTTCCTCAGAGCTGTGCTTTAGAGAGAATCCTCCTCACATACTCAGCACCGCCTTGAATAGGGCAGCACTGCATACATGACATCTACTTGATAATTGTTGATGGTGTGGTGGTGTGTTTGTACGGATAAAAAAAGAGCCCTGAATGGTTATGTAACAAGTAAGGGAATAAATAGATCTTCCTTCATCCACCTTCATCTTTCATTGTTCTATCACTCCCTGATTGCAATATTAGAGGCTAAAATGGGCAGAATTCCCACCTCTGAACAAAGTTTGTGCACATGGGTGTGCATGCTTGTGTGTCCATGTGAGTGTGCCTGTACAATGTGTGTGCACGTGTGTGTGCACATGTGCACTGGAGCCTGGCAGCAGCAGGGGAGGCGCCTGTCTCTGTTCAGCAGTATCTGACGGCTGCTGCAGGTGTAATGAGAAGTGATTGGTGATCTGTTCAGGGAGCTCCTGGGGTGGACTCAGGGAAGGAGCAGCAAAGAAGACATACTCATCTCCCCCATATGTAGATGAGGTGATGGAGGTGGGCGGTAGAGGAGCAGCTCCTTAGTAATGAGATCACAGGGGAAAGGCCTTGGATGAGGTGCCAGACATCCCTGCTTTCCCAGAGAGGGTGGGGACTGGGAACGAGGCTGCATCCTGCCTAATCAGTTACAGTTGCTCTGTCGCTCTGGGGAGGGAGGCAGATGAGGCAGGGAGCTTCCGGAATCTCTCATCTCCAGTCCTTCTAGGTGGATGTGGGAGCGTGTGAGGACGGCCACACTGGAGGGTCAGGGTTGATCGCCTTGCAGTGTGGAGCCCGGCCCGGACCTGCGTTGTGCAGGGTGACCAAGGAGCTCTGAGGGCAGGGTTCTGGGTGGGGGCTTTGTCTACTAAGACCCACAGCCACGCCCTGTGTCACAATGTTGGCATGCAATGTGCAAAGACTTGAGACAATGTGAAATGGACCATCCACTTCACTTGGAAAGACAGGAGGGCTGAAAATCAGATTGGGAGATCTGATCTCGTTTGCTGCACAGTTGTGAGAGGAGATATTCCTGGCTTCTCTCATGTTGGGAACCGGGCATAATCAGCCTGACAAAACCAAGGCCATATTGCCTGCCCAGCAGGGCTAAAGCCACGTCACCTCAACCTTATCTTACCCTGACACACACCAGATGGCCCACCCTTGTCTGCTCCAGCACCGGACATTCCAACTGCAGACTTGCGGCCGCCTGCCCTGTGTGCTCTACACCCCCGCCCTTCCTTTTTTTTTATCTCCCCTTTGAACTCCCTTGTTTGCCTCACCCTTTATAGAGAGGCTTGTGTAGCAATAAACTCAGACCTTGACAAGAATCTGCTTGGTCTCGCTCCTCTCTCTCGCCCGTTTCTCTTTCAGGCTGGGTCCTCCTTGGAACCCCTCGAATAACTGAGTCCCGCGGGTTGGGGCACTCTCACACATGAAACTATATTCCTCCTCAGGCATCAAGGAGGTGATACGAATGCTTTGATAGCCTAGTATCTGTCAGCTGGGAGGCACAACATAGTGAGAGCCCTTATTAATCACTTGGAGATTAGCTGAGGGGTGGGAGAAGCCAGGCATGAGGCTTTCCAGGGCTGCTCAGCCTGCACAGGAGTCCTTTCCTGGGTTGGACAGAGGTGCTGCCATCTGAAAGCTCAGATAGAGCAGTTGGAAAATTAACTGACCTGGTACAAGATCTATTTACATATATCAAAAGATCCTGGGTAATAACATCTCATGTTTGTGCAGCATGCCACATTTGTCAAAGGGCTTTCTCATTTACTGTCTTACTTGGTCCTCAAACTAAGAGGCCTTTGGGCAGCTATTGCTGTTTAATTTTGGGCGTGGTAACAGCTTTGGGTATAGTACTGGGCTTGGAATCAGGCTGTGCAACCCACAGCAGGTCACTTAGCTGCTCTGGATTGGCTTTCTTCCTCTACGAAGGTCAGCGCTTGGACTAGACCATTTTCCCAGTGGCAGCTCTGCTGACATTTTGGCCAACATCGTTCTTGTGGGGCTGTGTTGTTCCCTGCACCAGGATGCTAAGCGAGCATCCCTGGTCTCAGCCCACTAGATGGCAGTGGGACTCCCTTCTTCAGAATGTCTCCAGGCATGGCCAAATGTCCCCAGCAGAGCATGCTGCTGGGCTGGCGCACGGCAGGATGATGCACTCAATGAGTTGGATTTTAAGTTTTCAGGTACTTTACATGTCTGCACAGGGAGACTACATCAACAATTACCCAGCAGTCAATGGGTCATCACTGACCCTCTCTATAATTCCAACTGAGATCATGAAGCACCGACTGAGTTTCTGAGCTTAGCACCCTGCATGGCACAAGTTGTTTAGCACTCAGCTACAAACTAAAAGGTTGGCAGTTCAAACCTATCCAGAGGCCTCTTAAACAAAATCCTGGTGGTCTGCTTCAGAAGAGTTGGAGCCATGAACACCCCATGGAGTGAAGAGATATAAACATGAATGTGGATGTGACTCTAGGTATAGCTACAACCGGGAACCATGGAATCAACTACATCATGGAATCAACTTCAACTCCTGGCCTCCTTGTGTGTCCAAGAAGAACTGTGCTCCCCAGGGTCTGGAAAGGCTGCTTGGTCTGAAGTAGATTTGCAGGCCCTTCTTTCTAGGTGCCGCTGGGTGGCCTCAACCTTCCAAGCATGCTATTAAAAGCCAATCCGTCACCTGTGTGCATCACTGAAGACACACAGACACAGGGAGCAATGCCCTGGCTGGGGCACTGGAACAGCGCTGGCATGCAGTGAGTGCTGCCCAGTTAGCGAACAGGTCTTCCCTTGGTACTTTCTCAGGTCTGTGTGAAGCTTTCTAAGCATCCAGAGTTCTCAGCCTGATTCTACTGCCAACTTGCAGTGTGGCTTCGAGCTAGTCTCTTGCCCTCTCTGGGCTTGATAACAAAAGCAGGGCAGGCCAGCCACAAATATCGTGTGGCTAGCAGGGGAAAGCAGTTGAGGACACAATTGCAGATGGAGTTCATCCTTTGGACTCATCGCCCCTCCTCCCTAACACCCCCCCCCCCACTACACACACACACCTTTTCAACTGCACCAGATGGGTTTTAACTTTCCGGCACCAGAAAAGCAGACCTTGAGTTTTTTCCTTTATGGAATGTAGGCCATCCCTGCTTATGTGTCACATTCAGTCCTCGTTCTTCTCCCTACTCTTGTCCCTCCTCCAGTCATCAACAAGTGACTGCAGGGCGGTTTCCCAGCAGGGCTGTGCTCAAAGATTCATAATGCTGGGTTTTCCTTTAGTTCTCCACAGTCTTGGGCTTGGAACAATCCAGGCATTTCCTTATCAAATGCTCATTTTAGGGGGGAAGGACGGGGGCACTGGAAACACCACATGGGGCTCAATCCTTTTCTGCACGTGTGTGAGGGGTTTCCAGGAGTTCGAATTTCAACTTAAGTGATTTATTTTTTGTTGTTTAATCGCGTGCCTGTCATCTGCTGGACATTTCTTCTACAGTGTTTTGTTGTTGTTAACCCCATTTCTAAGATCAGAGATAGAAGGGTCAGGCACAATAGGCAGTTAAATTGACTCAATCTGGGGTGTGAATCTGCTTCTGTCTGGTTCCTCATAGCCCTCAGTCATTTTAATGCAGGTGTTGTGAAGGGTGTGGGTTCAGCAGCCACACACTGCCTCATCTCGCCTCCTCGTTGATAGGCTGTGTACCCTTATGTGAGTTGTTTAATCTCCTACCAAGCTTGTGAGAGCACTACTTTTATTAGCTTCATTTTACCGAGACTGTGAGAGGTCAGAGGAGCGAAGGCTTACATATTGCCAGGCATATAATATGCTAATGATAGTCAAGATATATAACTAAGCATTTCTCTGTTCTTGGTTCTGTCAGTACCTGGTGTGGCCACAAAGGAGAAACCTGGTTTCCTGCTATTTTGAGCATCTAGTGTGAATGGCAGGAGATAAGTCACAAGCTAATGAACCCTTGTGGTGTAGTGGTTAAGCACCCTGGGCCCGGCTATCAAAAGATATAGTGTCCAGGGTCTTAAAGACTGGAAGATAAACAAGGGGCCATCTAACTAAGAAACAACAAAGCCCACATGGAAGAAGCCACCAGCCTATCTCGACATGATCGCTGAAGACAAAGCGGGTGCATAAGCAAATGCGGGCATGTTTTCCTGATGTGCACTCACCCTTTACATAAAACTCTCTCTTATACATACGCGTTTCTGTGGATTTGTTTCGCTAAGGCACCCAGACTAACATAAGCAGCATGGAACGCATTTAAGAAGCCTAGACAAGGGCAGGGCAGGATATTTGGAGGGACTGGATCCAGAATTAGAGAGGAAGGGGTCCTGGAGGTGAAACGGGCTGCTAGCTCCCTGTCCCAAGGGGGACAATGAGACTGCTGGCTCCCAGTCTTGAAAACTCCATATAGGGTCACTGTGGTTGGAATCCACTGGACGGCAGTGGCCTTTTGGGATTGAAGGTGGAAGCCACCAAAGAGCCTGCGGGGAGTGTGTGAACTTCTGGAATACAGCGAACAACCTCTGCACATCTGCTTTTCGTGCTACCCAAGTCATGCATTGACATTTGTCCAAAAGTGAACCATCACAGCTGCTCTCTCAGGAAGCTGGGGGCTGAGCCCGCTGGTTCCACTCTGTCAGCATTTCTGGTCCGGGTACCTGCCCTCTGCCCCGGCACAGGCAATGGGCTTTTGGAAGCAGTGCTCCCTGGGTAGTGGGTGTGATTTGGCTCCTCTGGCCTAACATGATGAATGCTGAGAGGGGGTGGATACTAGGGGGTTAAGCTCCCTGACCTTTCCCTAGCCCAGGGGAAAACTTACTATTTAAAGTAAGTTTTAGACAGAATCTTTAGAAAGATAAATTGTTTACTTAATGTACACAATTACTCCCCAACACATCTGTTTTGTGTCTGCTCAACTCAACCTCATAGGCTATGGATGACCTTGAGCAAGTTTTTAAAGTCACAATGGGTTTCTACCAGGATTGAGAGTTCAGCTCTCTCAACTCTCCAACTGGTTATTAGCACCATAGTCTCATTTCTATTTATGGATTTACTTTGTTTGAGGGAAAAAAGACTCCCAATTCAACTATATTTTATTAGGAACTCCTTTGCTATGTTTTACACAAGAAAAAGGCACAAACCGCTGTTCTGGATGAAGGAGAGCATCCGCATGAGGCCCCAATGGTGTCGGAAGGACCCACAGCCACAGTTACTTAAATAAAATGACACTCATTCTGTCCTGCTGACTCTGACTCATAGTGACTCTGTGTAGGGATCCTGAAGTTGCTACCTTTACAGGAAGCAATAACCTCATCTTTCTCCTGTGGAATGACTAGTGGCTTCGAACCAGCGATCTTGCTGTTAATAGTCCAACACTATCCAGCATCACCACCTGAGCTCCTGAAAGCTTAAATGAGACATGGAAAACAAACACCTTTGTCACAAAACTGTCCCTGAAGACGGATCAATTCATGGAGTTGCGGGAGGGCCTGTGAGAGCATGAGCGGGACCTTCATTGGGATGTGCACACGACCGTATATCGCTGAGTCTGGCCCGGGGAGTGGACGCAAGCTTTCCACTGCCGGTCAGCAGTAGGAAAGAACTCAATGGTGGCTGAATGTGTGGCCCCTCAAAATGGATTTAGGGTCTCCACATAGACTCTCACTGTGAGCCACAGCCTATTGCTCAAAATTTAAGCTCAAATATGACTTGAATGCCTAACATTCTGTTTCCTTAAACTAGAGTACTGCCAGGATCAACTAGAGGCCTGGATGACCTATCAGGTCTGAACAACGATCTCAAATCACTTCACATGATCCATTCCACCAGTCATGTCACCAGTCACACCTCCTCACTTACCCATTCCAGAGACTGTGCCTGTATAACCTATCGACTAACACATTCCCACATGTTGTGATTATGAAACCAACCATCATGCTGGAATAAGGACCAATCACGATGTAAGGGGCAGGGTCAATGGGAAAGCAAGATAGGGGCTGAGGGGAGCCAAGAGGGTCCCGTCACTCAATCCCTAAACCTGATCTAATGTCACTAGACTGGGGTCTTCCTCACATCTCAAGGGCACCCGATTCATGATTGAAGTGAATTGTGCTTATTCAATCTTTGTTCTGCTTACCGTCCTGCTATGCTGCCTCCTCTTCTTGCTTTATGTGTGTGGCTCCCTCTGTTGTGGTGACAAATGGCTTGAGAGGGATTTGACATAGGGAGAAAGCCCACCCACATCAACTGTCACCAGAAGCAGACACTAAGTTCATTTCTCTCACCTCACAGAACTATGCACATCAGACACTGGTAGAGCTGCCCGGAAGGGGAACCCTTAGTGCAGTGGTTCTCACCCTGTGGGTTGCGACCCCTTTGGGAGTCATATGACCCTTTCACAGGGCTCGTCCAATTCATAACTGTAGCAAAATTACAGTGATGAAGTAGCAAGAAAATCATTTAATGGTCGGGGGGGTCACCACAACAAAAGGACCTGTATTAGGAAGGTTGAGAACCACTGCCTGAGTGTGCTTAGGACTTTGCTGCCCTCAGGGTCACCAGACATTCCTGAAGGCAGAGTCACTGCAGGAAGCCCTTCTGGGAAATGCCCTGAAGCCAGGTCTCAACCAACTCCATCCACCCTCACCCTCCTAGATCCTAATCATAGGCTGCATGGAAATGCTCCCTGCCACTTCAAAGACTGTAAGTCCATGGGAGCAGAAAGCCTTCTCTTTCTCCCTTGGAGTGGTGGCTGGTGAGTTCAAACTGCTCACCTTCTGGGTAACATAACCCACAGACCAGCTCCCCCTGAGCTCAGTTAGGTTTGCCACACAGCACACATTGTTGGGAACCTTCTGAAGTAGCTGTGCCATGTGCAGGTTGGGGGATTTCGCACAAGATGCAGAATTCCACCCTCTCTTGGAAAAAATAATTTTTGCAATAGCCTTGTATTCTCTTCTGGATCTGAGTAGCAGCTACTCTCATGCAGTCCTAGCACATACATGCTAGGTCTTACGCCGAGTCTGCTCCATGCTTTCCTGTGTCCTATGTGGCGCTGTAGGCACCCAAGGCATGGACTCTGCAGCCTGGGTTCAAATCTCTCCTTTCCACTTCCTCACTGTGTGGTCATAGGCTCATGACTTTATCATCCTGTGCCACTGATTTTTCATCTGTAAAATGAGGCAAGAATAGAGTCCACACATAGGCTTCTTAAGTGAAATAATTGAATTATTATATACAAAAAGCTTAGAACATTGCTCGGCATCTTGCAAATACTGTTAGGTAGCTTAGCATAGGGAGTGGGTCATCCATTACATATGCTCAGGTTCAAACTTCCGGCCAGGAAGGGGTGGTACACCTAGGTGGGTGTTACACCTGGATTGGCCCATCTGAGCCAGGTGAATTCAATCCAGCCAATGGGGTTGACCAGGACCATCAACCATGCCTCCCTGTGGAGGAATTGAAAAGGCAGGATCTTGACCTCTCCGATGTCTCCCTTCCCCCACTTTTCTGTTGTCCGTTCCCCAGGGAGGAGGTCACATGTAGATACTTGTAATCGGTTTCCTCTTTCCAATCCACCCTCCCTCTACCCTCCCACTATCACCACTCACAAATTATCAAGGTTTCTTGAGGGATGGGGGAGTGGGGAGGAAGGGGTAAAAATGATGACTCGATTGATGCCAGGGGCTTAAGTGGAGGCAAATGTTTTGAGAATAATGAGGGCAGTGAGTGTACAATGTGCTTTACACAATTGATGTATGTATGGATTGTGATAAGAATTGTATGAGCCCCTAATAAAACGATTTAAGAAAAGAAAGAAAAGGCAGGATCCTGGAGCCCACGTAGTGACTTTCTCTCCAGCAGCTTCTAGGCAAGCTGTGCAGGGGTGAGGGGCCCTGAGGTGCCTGTGTAAACCTGAAACTTCTTCTCTCAAAAAACTCACTTGGATCACAATCCAGGCTGCGGAGTGAATTCTTTCTCACGCGAAGCCAAGGACTGAGGTATATTTCTCCCACGAGTGATCTAACAATAGTATCTCTTATTATATCATTAGGAGCCCTGGTGGTGTAGTGGACTATGCATTAACCTGCTAATCGCAAGGTCAGGGGTTTGAACTGACTAGCCCCTCCGTGGGAGAAATATGAGGTTGTCTATTTCTGTAAGGCAATGGTTCTCAACCTTCTGAATGCCGCCACCCTTTAATACAGTTCATGTTGTGGTCACCTGCAACCATAAAATTATTTTCATTGCTACTTTATAACTGTAATTTTGCTATCGTTATGAATTGGATGACCCCTGTTAAAGGGTTATTTGATCCCCAAAGGGGTCGCGACCCACAGGTTGCGACCCCTGCTGTAAGGATTTAAAGTCTCAAAACCCCAAAGGGGCAGATCTTTGTCCTATTGGGAGTCAATAAAATGGTAGTTAGGTTTTTTTCTGCATCAGTATCAGATTCTGGTGGCAATCTCAGTCATCCTGCATTGTGGTCTGGTTTGAACTCCGGAAATGACTGCCCTGGTTTGAGGTGAGGGCCACGGTGCTTCAGTGGTAGACCTCTCATCGACTTTCACCGGGAAGACCCGGGTTTGATTTGCAGCCAATGTGCCCCAGACTGTCAGTGAAGGTTTGTGTGTTGCTATGACACTGAGCAGGCTTCAGTGGTGTTTCCAGACTGAAACAGAATAATGAAGAAAGACCTGATCATCCCCATCCACACATTGACCTATGGCCCACCACTGTTGGCTTCCTCTCCCAGTCCTGGTGGTAGCACAGATAGGCACAGTTTGCTCCACTGCCCATGAGGTGCCCATGAGAGGCTGACGCGACAACCACAGTCAAGATCAACAGCTTAAACTCCATTCTGGGTCTATGGAAACAAGAACAACCTTCTGAATTGAGGTCGCATTGCTATTTGGGACTGGGAGGATGCCTTTGTGATATGGATTGCACTCTGGATCCTAAGGGGGACTTTAAAACACAGTCACATAGCAGCTCTGGAAATTGCCATAGTGAGAAGGCAGGTTTAAAAAAAAAAAAAAAAAAAGCTTTTACTGGCTTGCTCAAAGGAGGCTGCGGGTAGATTGGGGGGTGGAAAACTCCTCTGGAAATGGAAAATTTTTTATCCTTACATATGCATCATTTCTTCTGGTCCTGAAAGAAAACACAAAGCAGACGAGAGGAGGAAACGGAGACTGGCAGTCATCTTGTTGGTATTCCCACAGCACCCCCTCCTTAAGCGCTTGCTGCCATCTCATCCAACTCCACTCAGTGTATTTTCACCCGGCAATGATGCAGAAATGTCTGCGTACTCCAGTTTTATTGTAGTCGGGCAGCGTTTATGGCTTTGACGTTCAACTGAGCATGGCAGGACGTCTAGAAGCAATTATAACCAGCATCTGCTCTGTCTGTGCGATGGGCAGGCAGTGACGGATTCCCAGCCTCCGGAACACTAGTGTTCCCTCCCAGCTCAGGATAATGACGGTGACACTCGGCCCCCTTGTTGTCTGGGGAGCTCAAGGAGCTCTCCTCTGAAACCTCAACTTATGGGCATTTCTTTGAGTGAAGACATCAAATTAGTGACTGGAAAGGAAGGCGTAGGAGATGATTATTGGCCACAAGACAAGCCTCAACCGCCTCCAGAGAGCATGTCTCCTAAGTGCAAAGTGTGGAGAGGGAGGAAACAATTGATCACAAATGGAATAGACTCTGAGTCTCGCCACACAATGTGTGTGTGTGGTCACTGAGGCGGCAACATTATGACTGGGGATGGATACGGTTTGTGCAGCCGTGATTGCCATCCAGAATGTGGCATGCTATTGTGAAAAATGATTTTTTATTCTGAGCAAATCTCTGCTTCCACTTGCTTTAATGCTTCGCCGGAGAGCAGGGGACTCTGGGAGGGGTGGGTGGCGCACAGGGCTGGGCTGACCTCAGGAACTCATGTGTAAAGGGCTTTTTCTCACTTGGAAGCAGGCTGTTCTTTCTGGTAAAGCTTGTTTGTGAACCTTGCCACATCTGCGTCCGAAGAGGGAACTGAAGGTGACAAATGCCACGAGGAGCCCCGGGCACATCTTGTTTCATTTGAATCCCAGTTTTACCTTTCCTCCTTTCTGGGTTCTGAAGCATCAGATGGGTGCCAAACGCTTCCACGGACAACTAAAGCTGAACAAGGTGGAGGCAGATGAAGAGCAACGGGAGGTTGGTGTTTGGGAGACTGAATACTTGGGCTTCCTAGGCCAGTCCAGTTGGTGGTTAGAGCCCTGTTTCAGATTCCACTGTAATCTCCTAGTGTCCAAGGACCAAGTGGCTCCTAAGTCCAGAATTTCTGTTACATGTGTCACCAAGGAGGAGTTGGGCTAAAATGCATTGAAGAATAAAGCAGGAGCTTGGCTTATGAATCCACTCTCTGATTCTGAAATTTCAAAGGCTCCGTGCACAGACATTTCAACACTGAAAGCACAGCAGGGAAAACCAAAGACTTGGGCTTCCTCCTTGTCCCTCTTTTCGGGCTTTTACGGTTTTCCAAGGCGCCTCCCTGAGCCGAGTGTTGTATAGGTCAGGTTTAAAGATGTCCTAGTTCCGAGGGACTTGCTGTTCTGCTTTCTTTTTCAGGGAGACCTGGTTTCTTGTCTTGTGGCCAAACACAGAGCACAGATGTCTGTGGGCCTCCTCCCTTTCCCCTGACCTTTGCTCTCTTCTCTGGATACACTACTGACCTGTTCTCCCTTACAAGATCTGAACTGCTCACAAACTTCGATGAATTCTCATCCTAGCAAGAAGCATCTGAGCATCTTATTAGAGCCTGTATGAGTTCTGTTCTGGATGCTTATTTGTGCAACTTCAGGGTCTGGCATGGAAACATTCCATGTCCACAGACCCGCACAAATAATATAAACTCCAACAGTAGTTTAAGGTTTAAGGTGGTAACAGGGAACGCTGGGGCCTGTGGCTCCTGGTGTACCTCACAGGCTGTCTAAAGGGGCTACTTCCATCTCAATGTAACCATACAGGAATGTAGACCTGTTAGGTAGCAAGACAAGGGGTTGTTCCTCTCCATGCTTAGGGGGCCCCCTACAGGAGGTTGGAAGCCAATGCAGGCTAAAGGGCATGCACCAATTCAAGGCCAAGCCAGGAGAGCTTAATTGACGCCTCACAGCTGAAAGCCCTTAAAAGGCTGGAACCTTCCCTTCAGCTGCTTCTCTGCCTTCCGCTCAGCAGGGCTGGGTGTGCAGTGTCATGAGGGTGCCCGTGTTCAGTTAACTGTAACGCCGGAACCTTCTTCTCTCCTGTATATAAACCCACTCGGATCACCAACCAGGCTTTGGTGTGAATTTCTTTCTAGTGTGTAGCCAAGGACCGAGACATTTCCCACCCGAGAAACCTACAGACCCAGACTTACAATAAACCCATATGTGTGTGTGTGTGTGTGTGTGTGTGATATACACACACACACACACACACACACACACACACATATGGCAAGAGGTGAACAGGTCTAGCCAGCAATGGTGAAGAGGGCCCTGGGATTGAGATTGAGAACGATTCTGAAGTAGAATCCATAACCCTTAGAAATGTATTGGCCTGCTATACCAATCCAATTACCCTCAACCTTCTTCAAAGAATTGGAAAAACTGACCACCAACTTCATATGGAGAGGGAAGAAACCCAGAATTAGCAGAGAACTCCTCAAGAAGAAGGACACAATTGGAGGACTCGCCCTACCTGATTTCAATGCCTACTACACAGCTACAGTGGTCAAAACAGCATGGTACTGGCACAATGATAGACACTCAGACCAGTGGAAAAGAATAGAAAGCCCAGGAGTAAAATCATCAGCATATAGACAACTGATCTTCGACAAGGGTCCCAAAAATGTCAAGTGGGAAGCAGATGCCCTCTTTAATAAGTGGTGCTGGAAACAATGGATATCCACATGTAGAAAGTTGAAATAAGACGTCTACCTCACCCCATGCACAAGAATACACTCAAGGTGGATCACAGATCTAGAAGTCAAACCCCAAACCATCAGGACCATTAAGGAGGGAATCGGGACTAATCTCAGCGTACTGGCCCAGGGAGCACATAGGCTCACTGCAACAGGGAAGGGGACACACACAGGTGAATTGGAAATCGACAAATGGGATCTAATAAGAATAAAATGCATGTGCACCTCGAAAGACTTTGCCAAGAGGGTGACAAGGCAACCCACAGACTGGGAGAAGATTTTTAGTAATGACACATCAGACAAAGGGCTCATTACTAAAATCTACAACACCATCGTGACCTGCAAAAAGAGGAAAACAGTTAACCCCCTAAGGAAGTGGGCAAAAGAAATGAGAAGAACTTTCACTAGAGAGGAGATCAATATGGCCAATAAACATATGAGAAAGTGCTCGAAGTCCCTTGCCATAAGAGAAATGCAAATCAAAACAACCATGAGATACCACCTAACACCCCTGAGGCTAGCCCAGATCAGTAAATCAGAGAGCAACAAGTGTTGGAGGGGCTGTGGTGAAGTAGGAACCCTCCTCCACTGCTGGTGGTCGTGTACATTTGTACAGCCACTGTGGAAAGCAATCTGGCGATACCTAAAGAAAATGGAAATTGATCTACCTCATGACCCAGCCATCCCTCTACTGGGCATATACCCGGTTGAAGCAGCAAATAAAACACGACCAGTCATATGCGCTCCAATGTTTATTGCGGCACAATTCACAATGGCAAAGACTTTGAAACAGCCTAAGTTTCCATCGACAGACGAGTGGATTAGCAAACTTTGGCACATACACACAATGGAGTATTATGCAGCACTGAAAAGCACCGATGAGCACATGAAACACGTTATTTCATGGGAAGAGCTGGAAGGAATTATGTTAAGCGAGGTAAGCCAGACCCAAAGGGACAGGTACAACATGAGTCCCCTGAGATAAGTACAATCAGCATGACAGAAATAGAAGAATAAACATCCATCCCACAATAAACGGGAGGAAGCATAGATAGTTGGAGGGAGGACAGGCCACACCTAGGGAGGTACATAAGAGCCCAGCATAAAGAAGGGGTAGTGGGGTAGGGAGAGGGAGAACCGGGAGGGGGAGAATCCGAATGGATGGTATGGGGGGGGGGGCAGGGTACTAACCCACCCGGGGGAGAGTATCGGTTATGTCCCCACAGATTTGGAACATGCATACGGACCCCAACACGACACACCAAACAAGGAGGACAACGCAAAGTACAGAGGTCTACACAAAGAGGCTGGACGACAAGCCGGCCCAAACCAGAATTAGGCCGACCCCCACACTCGAAGGGAATACCACAGAAAACAAAAATAGATTGTCTGGAGTGGGAAAGGAACTGACCCACCACACCACATCCAGAAGGAAGCTGAAACAAAAGAAGGAGAAAGGACATAGTGGAGTACACCTGGGTCCACCAAGCCCAAAGTCGATAGACCAGCTAGAAGAGCCCATCATACAGAGAGGACCATTCAGCTGACCACACTACGAGATATGACATCCTGCACCAACACATGGCCCTACACGGGACAGCACCTGAGACACAATGGGGGATGGGCAACTGAGCTGACCCCGCCACACTGAGGCAAACACTGGGGACATGCAGTGGAGCAGCGGAGGAAGCAGAGCAAAGGGAGCCCGAGGGAGTAGAAAGGATGGTCTTCTGGGCCAGGACGTGGCGCCTCACAAGCTACACCTAGAAAACACTCCTAAAGGCCAATGAAAGGACCTTGAACTACTAGCAATTTTTTCTTTTAATATTTGCTATCTTTTTGTTTAGTCTTTTTAAATTTGTTTTGTTTTTTTACCCAGTAAATTTTGTATGCTAGTGGCTTTTCTGCTTATCAGCGTGTCGATGTTGCTTCTGTCAAAGCCATGTTCTTATGGGCCACTTGGGCGCAGTCAAAGTCATATCCATTTGTATGCACGTATTACTATGTCAGCAGGTCCACCTAGACAAGATAGGCTGGACAAATAATGAGAGAAGAAAACAACAGGACCAACGGTCCTGGAGGGACATGAGAGCGTGGGAGGTAGGGGAAGGGAGGAGGTGTCGCCCAACACAGGGACAAGGGAACAGCGAATGGTTCAAAACCAGAGGAGGGAGGGGAGGGGAGGACTGGAAGGGAGTGACCAAGAGCAAGGTAACTGAGAGGAACTACTGAATCCAGAATGAAGGCTAAACATGGTAATGGGTCGGGAGGAAAGCGAAAGGAAATAGAGGAAAGGAGTAGGAGGCAAAGTGCATACAGAGAAGCCTAAATACAGACATGTACATATGTAAACATATTTATGATTATGGGGGCAATAGATTTATATGCATATATTTATAGGTTCAGTAGTAGGGTAGCAGATGGACATTGGGTCTCCTCATGCATAATCCCCCAATACAATAGCACCTCACCCTGCTAAGCAGCCATTGCAGGATACCCATCTTCCCGACATGATCACTGAAGACAGCCGTGTGTGTAAGCAAATGTGGTGAAGAAAGCTGATGGTGCCCGGCTTATCAAAAAAAGATATAGCGTCTGGGGTCTTAAAGGCTTGAAGGCAAATAAGCGGCCATCTAGCTCAGAAGCAACAAAGCCCACAGAGAAGAAGCACACGGCCTAAGCGAATACAAGGTGTTGAATGGACCATGTAGCAGATACAAAGGAACAAAATCAATCATTGTGTGATCACCTCTCTCACATAATGGCTGAAGACGAAAGTGTGCATAAGCAAGTGTGGTGAAGAAGGCGGATGGTGCCCGGCTACTGAGAGATATAGCGTCTGGGGACTTAAAGGCTTGAATGCAAACAAGCGGCCATCTAGCCCAGAAGCAACCGAGCCCACACGGAAGCAGCACACCAACATAGGTGATCATGAAGGACAGAGGAGACCAGGTCTCCAACATCAAAGGTGGGGTGGTGGTGAGAATCACATCACCGTGAAAGAGGGGGAGTGCATGATGGGGACCCAACGCCCACCTGTAGACAGCTGGACACCCCTTCCAGAGGGGTAGTGAGGAGGAGATGGGCCACTCAGGGTTCAGTGTAGCAACAATGAAACTCAAAACCTTCCTCTAGTTCCTGAACGCTTCCTCCCCTCCCAATCATCATGACCCCAATCCTACCTTGCCTTGTGGACCTGGTTATACCAGAGGATGTACAGCGGTGCAGTGGGGATCTGGAGGCACAGGGAATCTAGGACAGACGAACCCCTCAACACCAGCTGTGGGAGTGGCGACACCAGGAGGGAAGGGCATGTAGAAAGGGAGAACCGATCTCAGAGATCTATGTGTAACCTCCTCTCTGGGAGATTGGCAAGGGGGAGGCGGGTGAGGGGAGACGCCGGGGAGTGTAAGATAAGATGTAATAATTATTTATAAATTATCAAGGGACCAGGGGTGGGATCGGGGAGGGAGGGGGATGGGGGAAAAAAAAGGGAAACCGAGCGGATTCCAGGAACCCAAGTGGAAGGTGAATTATGAGAGTGATGAGTGCAACGAATGTATAAGGGTGCTTTGCTCAATTGATGTATGTACAGATTGTGATAAGAGCCTTATGAGCCCCAATAAAACGATTAAAATAAATAAATAAATAATGAAAGAAAAAAAAAAGAAATGTATTGGCCTTAGGGGAGGGGCAAAGAGGGCTGGATTGAGAAAGTCTGTGGCATCCAGTTCTGACTTGACTTTTGGATCCAGAATCTTTCAGGAGTCATGGCCTTGCCCTCCAGCCAGAACTTCCAATAACCGTCTTCTCAGAGCCTTGTTAAATTCTCATAATACGTTACACCTGCTATCCTGTGAGCAGCTACCAAACCCAGGCACTTTTTTCTTTCTTTTTTTTTTTTTTAAACAGGAAAAATAAAGTTTATTGAACCGTAGCTTAGTACAGGCGCTGGGGTTTCCCCACGGTGCTCTTAATGTACAAAGCACGGATATTCTGCCAATTCTTCTTCAGCAGCGAAACCAAAAAGTTGACAGCCAAGTGGATGTTGTACACGAGTTCATCATCTGTCATCTTCACATGGCCAACTGCCACTGCCAGACACAGCACCTTCTTCATCTGGAACTTGACGGTGGACTTCACCTCGTCGACCTTGGCCACCATGTTCTCATTGTGGGTCAGCAGGGAAGGGAATTTCCCAGCCTTGTTCAGGCCCGGGCCCAGAATTCGAGGAATCTGCTTGATCAGGGTCTCTGAGGCCAAAAAGGCATCATACTTCTTGACCAGCTTTCTGACCAACTTCTTATTCTTGTTGAGCTTCTTGAGCGCCTCGATGTCCATGTGAGGGATCTCCACGGCCTTCGCTTGTCACAGTGCTGCTGGTCCCCAAGGACACACACTGAGAACTTGGGGCACGGGGTGGACTTAAGCCTGACGGTGCCAGAGAAGCATTTGTCCTTCTGAGGGTCGTAGTTCTTCAGGCTGATCTGCAGCTCCACCGTCTCCAAAAACTTCCGGCGCTTGCGCTGCTTCCTGTGCAGGACTTCCCGCACCGCCTCGTAGAGGGTGTCGCGAGAGACTTTGGTACTCATGGTTCCTAGCGCTGCGGCAACCGGAAAAGAGACCCAGGCACCTTTTTCAAAGACAAGCTCACTCTCTCTACCCTTAAGAGCAGGTAGTTTTTGGATGATGGATATGAGATACCACAGAAGGCAAATCTGTAATCTTCCATGATGCCCAAAACATGCTGTCACAACCAGGACCCATGACAATCCCTCAGTTTCCTAAATTGCTTCACTGTTGCTTTTTAATTAATATATGACATTAACTTGTCATATATTGATAACAGGGAGGACCCTGAACTAGATGAATAAATTAAAGCTCTCCTCATCCTGTGCTTTTATATGAATGTGTTAATTATTTTTGTCATTAGGGAGAATGATGGAGGGATGGAGCAATACCAAACGGAGTTTGACAAAGTGTTGTGTTTGCTGCGGGAAACATGGTGCGTGTCAGATACAATCCGTCACCCAGTGAGTCTGCAATTAACACCAAGGGACCAAGGTAGGATTCCCGGTAATAAATAGCCTTCCTCCCAGATGATAGTAGAGACCCAGCAGGACCCACTGTTGTGTTGTAGCAGTTGTACACGGGACCTTATGGGAGACAGAGCTGGTGTTTGAAATGAGTTTTGTTTGTCCCCAGTTGGCTCAGATTTGTTTTTTAGATAGCATAATCACTAACATTTAAACACAGGGTGATGTCACGTAACAATCTGCAGCTTCTGAGAAATGGAGAGGCCCGACTTTGCTGGTTGACAATGCACCTCTGGAAGACAAGGGGGACCACAGAGGGACTGGGTGGGGCAGGCAGATGTGGTGATCGGAGTTTGGAATCCTTGTTTTCCACGTAGAGGTGGCAAGGAGTTCAAGGGTTCAGAAATTGAGGAGGGAAGTTCCAGAAGACAAGTCTGTGTGGTCCATAATAAACCAATATAGGGGTTGAGATTTCAATCCGTTGGCTATTTATTTTGTGCCTGGTAGCCAACCAGCCCAGAATTCCTGACCTCGCCGACCGTGTGAAACAAGGACCATTCCAGAATTACATAGAAGCAAGCATGGAAGCAAGGGCATCCACCACCCTGAATGCGTAGGGGTCAGGAACCAAGTGCTTTCTGTAGAACAGCCCCAGAAGGCAGACCTTTGGCTGGAAAACCTGTTAGGGAGCTAGCATAGGGACTGGCAGGCCCATTACACAAGCTCAGAGGTCTGAGCTACCGGCTCATGAAGTAGAGGCTCACTGCATGCTCAGAAGTTCAGGTTTCCAGCCAGCAGGGGGAGCTACGCCTGGGTGGGCGCTGTACCTGCATTGGCTCACCTAGGCCAGGTGAATTCAATTCAACAATACAGCCAATGAGGTCGAACTACGTCATCGACCACGCCTCCCTAACCGCTCATAAAACTCAAGAGGATCCCAAACCAGGCCTCGGCGTGAGCTGTTTCTGGCGTGGAGCCGAGGACCGAGGCACACCTGCCCCAGGTGAGGTCCAACAGAAGCGGTGATGTTCGAACAGAAGCGGTGCTGTGTGACTGGAAGCTATGAGGTAAGCCGGGCCCAGGAGTGGGCCTTCCCATGCTGGTCTCACGGGTTGTGGGCCCCTCTGGGCTCCTTTCACCTCACCACCCTTGGGAGAATTGTTGGGTTGAGTTCACCTGGCCTAGGTGAGCCAATCCAAGTGGCGCCCCACCCAATACGGTGGAGGCCCCTGGGGACGCTTGTAGCGTATTGCCGCAGCCCCAGCCTTTTGTGTCGGTCTTTGCGCCATTTCTTGCTGGTGTCAGTCTTTGCGCCGTTTCCTGCTGGTGTCGGTCTTTGCGCTGTTTCTTGCTGGTGTCGGTCTTTGCGCCGTTTCTTGCTGGTGTCGGTCTTTGCGCCGTTTCTTGCTGGTGTCGGTCTTTGCGCCGTTTCTTGCTGGTGTCGGTCTTTGCGCCGTTTCTTGCTGGTGTCGGACTTTGTGCCGTTTCTTGCTGGTGTCGGTCTTTGCGCCGTTTCTTGCTGGTGTCTGTCTTTGCGCCGTTTCTTGCTGGTGTTGGTCTTTGCGCCGTTTCTTGCTGGTGTGCGGGACTTGATGTGCCTCTCTGTGCCTGCCTTCCCGGGCTGCATTTGGGAGGGGGCTGGGACGCTGCTGCCTGGAGGCTGGGAGGATTTTGACTCCCAAAGCCTTCTCGAGGCTCAGTGTAAAAGTTTATTTGGACTCGAAAACAGAATCAAAGACCCAATTAATTAAGTTTTAGAAGCAGGCTTTATTGCGAACTTGTGGCGGGTTCAGCAACTCAGGGTATTGAGCTATTGAAGCCACGCCAGGGAAAAAATCCTGGCGGCGTTTTTATGCCCACTGCTGGCAGGCACAGCTGGGGAGAATCATAGCTTGGGGGGGGGGTGGATCTGCGCACACAGGTGCTTCCAAAGGGAGAAGGTCGTTAATCTTACCTACATATGTCAGGGACGCGTGGAGTGACCATATCTTCAGAAAACCTTCTGGCTTTGGGAGGAGCTGGTTCCAGGAATTTGGGGTTGAGCAGAGGAGGGGAGGTCAGTTAGGGGTCAGTCTTGAGAACTAAAATGGAGTCTGTTGTGCCAAGACAGGACGTTTTAGACTGACCCTATAGGGAAAAGGGACAACATTAGTCCATTTCTGTAACTGCTTCCTGTGGGTAGTGGGCGAAGAGCAAGGGGAGGGGCTTTTCCAGGCAGAGTACTGGGAGTTGCGGCCTGGCACAGGGTGGAGAGGTTGTTGTTGCTGGTGGACTGCTATACGGGTGATTTCGCGGAGTCAACTTTGCAGGAGCTGAATGAGACAAGGAGCAATTAAGAGCAAAATTACTACTAAAATTATGGGTTCTAGTATGGGGGCTAGGAAGGAGTACAGAGAAGAGTTCCACCAGGAAGAGGATCCGTCTGTTCTGAATCTGTTGTTTTGCAGCTCACGGTTTAGCTTGTTGAGGGTCTGGACTCTAGTTTCCACAATTCCCAGCTTATTGATGTAATAACGGCATTCCTCCTGGAGGAATTAGCAGGTTCCTCCTTTTTCAGCAGTGATGAGGTCTAAAGTGCAGCGGCTCTGCAAGGCAACTTGGGCAACAGAGGTTGTTTGTTTCTGCAGGGAGGCTAGAGATTTGGCAGAGGCATCAACTGCCAGCTGGAAGCGTGTGGATAACTTGTCTGCTGTGGTGATAGAGGTTCTAAGGGTCCCGCCGCTGAGTCCTACTGCACCTGCTGCTGAGGCTAAGGAGATTCTCACTGCTATCGGAAGAAAAACTGCTCTTTTAGTTTGGCGACTGTATACCTGGATGTATTTGTCCTGGACCTCAGCCGGAGTGTATGTAGTGAGCTGCGGAACCAGAGTGACGGGCAGGCACAAAAGGGTAAGGTAGAACTGATGTTTAAATGCTTAGTGTATAGTTGCACCAAAAGAAAATTTTTTTCTGGCGCTGTTAGTGGTTTGGAGGGGATTTGGGTGACATTACATGTCTGTGTCGATGGATTGGAGTAGCAAAAGGGCACTTGAGTGTTTTCTGGTTGGATGTACAGAGGAATATTGGGGATGGTTATGGGTTTTGTGGTCTTTACGTTGGATGAAAATGACAGGGCAGGACCTGGTACTGCTACCAGAGGAGGGCGTTCTAGGGCTGCACACATGCAGCAGGTGGAGAGGTTGGCTAGTCCAGCAAAGTGGCGATGGCCAGTCCCTGCTGTAGCAGGGTAAGCTGGGAGAAGGGAGACTCAGAAGGTTTAGAAATTTGCTTAGTGAGTTGAAGGTCTTGGATCTGAATATTACAGTGGATGGTGGATTGGACCTGGAGTAGCGACCTCCATACATAGAGTTTGGCGTCTGGAAATTTCTCTCGGCGAGTGGCGTACCACGCTCCTGGAACCAGAGGTGTCCAGCGGCTATCCCAGGGGTCTGGGATTGTGAGAGTGTATTTAGATTTATGGTAGTAGAATCATCCCTGGGGACAAAGGGAAAGGTAAAGTATCTGGCAGGAAGACCAAGGACACCCTACATTTTTCTGTATTCACCTTTTTGCACATTGGGTAGTTGCCTTCTGGTCATACAGGTAGCAAATAATGGGATCAGCTTTTCCTTGATGCCGCTTAAAGTCAGTGAAATTTAAGTATATGGGTGTTCTGCACCCTGTGGGTGGGCAGTCAGCGGTGGCCAGTAAATAATCATAACGCTTAGTGCGGGCGTAATTGGTATAGTTTTCAGTCAAGTAAAATCGCTAGCAAAAGGGGAAATTATGTTAGGTTTAGCTGGCTGGCTTGGTGAGGCGAGTGAGGCGGAGAGACATAGGACCACTAGACTGAGTCAGACCACTGGGAGCCATGGTCAGAGTTCACTGCTGCCTTGACTCGGGACAAATGTACCCAGGAATCTATTCCAAGACCCTTGACTGCCAAGGGAGTAGTGAGCACTACGGTGTAAGGGCCTTCCCACCGGGGTGCTAAGGGTCTGGGTGCTAGGGATTTAATTAACACAGCATTTCCAGGATGCACTGGTTTTTGGTGATCAGCAGAGGTCGGAGATGGTTCAGTGATGGGGGAGTTTTCGTGTTGTCTAAGAAGGTTGCGGAGCAAGGACAAGTATGGAAGGTACGAAGCTAGCAGAGGGCAATCAGTTGCAGGAAGAGGCGAGAAAAGAAAAGGTTGTCCGTAGAGTATTTTGATCATGGCTGGGGAGGATCTGCGCACATAGGTGCTTCAGAGGGGTCGTTAATCTTATCTATATGTGAGGGAGGGGTGGAGTGACCATATATTCAGAAAACATTCTGGCTTTGGGACGAGCTGGTTCCAGGAATTTGGGGTAGAGCAGGGGAGGGGAGGTCGGTTAGGGGTCAGTCTTGAGAGCTAAGATGGAGGTGCAGGCCTCAAAATGGAGTCTGTTGCACCAAGACTGGGACACAGTGGTGTGCTGCGGCTCCGCCAATCAGGATGGCTGGGAGCGCCCACATCTACCCTGTTGGTTTGGGCCGGTCTCTGGCTGGGTGGTTGGCTCCAGGCTGGCTTTCGGCTAGGCCACAATCTGCGGCTTCCATTTTCCCAGCCACATGACTCCACTCCCAGGCAGAATGGCGCCACCTGTGTCTGTTGTAGCTACTGTCTCTTCCCAGAAAGAAAGCCACCCAGACCGCGGGCAAGTTCAACAGAACAAGTTTTATTTTCTGCGCAGAGACTGACAGCTCTCTTGAGAGGAGACTGAGTGGCCCCCAGTCTAATTTTCCAAAGGTTTTTATACTTTTGCAATGTGCAGGTATGCAAGCAGGTAGAGAAGCAGGGTGTTGCAGTTAGCCATTCTTAGTTGAACATTACCTGCTCTGGTCTTTCCTTCTGTACGTTCCCTTGGGCTACGTCTGCACAGCCTACCTCCCCAATATCAGCTAGTTCGTTGACAGTTCATAGCTAGTTTATTTACTGTTCATAATGGCTTCTATCAGCTCAAAATGACTTCTCTTGTCAAGGCTGTTTAAGCTTTGCCCAGAGCTGCTACATTCCCTCCTCTTCTTAGCCGAGTTCAAATCATTGAATCTGCGGTAGCCAGCCCAGTGTATGGTGGGCTCAGCACTAAGAGTTTTATGGTTTGTACTTTCTGTTTGAGGACTGCCACTAGCTTATTGGTTATTATTGGTCCAAACGTGAGGTTTAGCAGGAGGAGGATTAGGGATCCGGCTAGGGGCGTTACTAGGGTGGTTCGCCAGGTTGCCCAATTAAGTAGCTTTTCAAACCAATTGGTTTCTTCATTTCTTTTCTTGACTCTTTCCTCTAATCTTTTCCTAACCAGGGCTAAACTATCTTTAATGATTCCTGAATGGTTTGCATAAAACAAGTTTCTCCTAATGCCATGCACAACACTCCTTGTTTCAAAAGGAGCAAGTCAAGCCCTCGGCAGTTTGGCAACACACTTCTACAAGGGAGTCTAAGGATCTTTCTAAATGGGAAACATGGTATTTTTATCCCTGTAAATCTAAAGCAATTTGCTGACTAAGAGTCTGATAGTTTAAGTTTCCTTGTATTAAAGCAACTGACCCGACTGCAGCTAATCCCATAATCCCAAGCCCCGTTAACAGTGGGACTGACATTGGGGCTCTTTTAGCTCATCCAGAAATTCCAAAGTTATCCCTACCTCCTTCACCAGAACACAGGTACACTTGAGGAATAACATGCACTAGGACACAAATACCCGGGTCTGCTGCTAATACTGGGGAAAGGAGACAGGGTGCTAGTTCTGTGGAACAAGTAAAGCAAGTACCCGTTGGGGCAGATAACAAATAAGGATCACCATTTGGTTCAATAGGAACAGCTTGAAGGCAAAAATCTTGATATTTTGATATATTAAAGGGATAATTAGATGAATAAAAACAGTCTTCGCCCTTGGTAATCTTTTAAAGTGAGCTAGAGTTGAGTCCACTCTAACCTCACCTACAGACTGCTGCTTCGTGTAATCCTTCTTACTAACATTTCTAATTGGATTACGCTCTGCACCAATAGTGCTATTTGTAGCTGTGCCTACCGAGTAAGGGGGAGCAGGGTTCAGACAAAGCCAACAATCAGTTGCGAGGTTAGGATTTGAGTTCATAAATTGGAATACAGCATCCAGAGTATCAAACACAGAACCTTGAGGTGGCTCCTGAATGGGAAGGGCCCTTTGAGTTGGGCTGGCAGTGAACGGGAAAGTTACTGAAGAGTCTGGAGGGTGCGGCAAAGGAATCTTAATGACACCCAGCTGTGGCTCTTCAGGATTTATCACCAGGTTTGGGCCTATTTATGGACAGGAAGTTGCCATATTTTACTTTGCTGCATAGTAAAGGTTGTCCCGGGATCTCTATCATTTACATAATACTGAATTCCCCATGTGTTCCCAGTGAACCCAATAACGCTTGAATCCAGTTCTTATTGGGTTACATTTGGAAACCATACACGTGGTGGGATCAAACCCCTCCGACTTGAGTCCCATTCTTGTAAAAACAATAGGGTCGTCTTTAACAAGTTTCCACCCTGAAGATGATAGTTTCACAACCCTAAGCTGCACAATGGCAATGTCCCTCCCCTTGGCAGTTAGGGAGCCCATGAGCCGGGCATCTATAGAAATGGTGTGTTTGGAGCCTTCTTTCTATAGAGGGTATTCCGCACCCATAGGACGGGATTCCGGTTATGGGCCCCATTGTGCCCTTTACCTTTAAAGGATCCGGAATGCCAGCTCTTTCCTAGCAAATCAAACAAATCAAAGCGGAAACGGGGGTCAGACCCAGTGTAAGAAGTTACATATTCACTGTTGGAGGTTCGAGTAGCAGTCCACAGATGTGTTTGTGGTTGGGCGAAATGGCGGGTGCTGTCAGCAATGCTCAGACAAAAACAATTAAGTTCTGTAAAGCCTTAATTTTGAGGGTTTTTCTGTCTTTCTGAGTGTTCATCTTTTCAGGATATGCTCAGGGAGGGCTTTTTTTGACTTGTGACTGATGAATCCACGGCCCCTTCCCCACTACTTTAATAGCAGTTGGTGTTATAAGTATCACCTAGTGTGGGCCAGTCCCCCTAGGTTCTAAGGTCTCGGGTCAGTGCTTCTTTACCCACGTTCAGTCTCCAGGTTGCAAGTTGTGGGCTGCCTCTTCACCTTTCCCTTGGTTGGGCCCAAAATGAAGGTGTCGGAGCAGATGATTTGTCTCACCTGCTGGACAGCCTGCAGGCACTTCATGAAGGAACAAGTAGTGACTTCCATTACTTCTACTTCCTTCAGTCTTGGGAGAATTGGGGAAGGTCTGCCAAACTTAAATTCAAACGGGGTCGTGCTTTTCACATAGGGAGTGCATCGGACTCGAAGTAGGGCAAAAGGTAAAGAAAGGATCAATCCAGTTCTCGCCAGTTTCTAAATGCAACTTAACTAACAATTCCTTTAGGGTTCTGTTTATTCTTTCTACTTGCCTTGAACTTTGGTGCCTATAAGCCCAGTAGAGCTTCCAGTTAATATTTAGAAGCATTGCTAATACTTTAGTAATTTGAGCAATGAATACTGGGCCATTGTTGGACCCCAAGGTGGTGGGAAGCCAAATCTAGGGACAATTTTAGTTACTAATAATTTACACCCAGTGGCAGAAGTGTCCTTCTTTGTTGGGAAGGCTCCCACCCATCCAAAATAGGTGTCCACTAGCACCAGCAAATACCCGTAGCCATACTTTCTAAGTTTGATATCCATAAAGTCCACCTCCCAGAATTCTCCAGGAGTACTACCTCGAGCTTGTGGTTGGGGTTGCTCCTTTTCTTTTCTAGGGATGTTTCCCCGAGCGAGCACAGTGCAAGCAACAGTGGTGTCATCTGCCACCCAGTGTCCAAGCCTGGGTATGTAAAAGTACCTGAGGAGCAACTGAGACCATTTAGAGGATCCTGAGTGCATACCTTCATGTAGTCCTTGAATCAGATCTCTCCCAGAGCTTCTGGCATGAATCTTCTTCCATCAGGATGGAGCAGCCACCTGGATGCTCCGAGTTTCTTTGGCAGCCCAGCTCTTGGCTTACCTTTAGATCATTTTCCGAGTATGTAGGTTGTGGCAGTAACACTTGGGATGGCATGGTCATGGCCATTACCTTGGGGATTTGTGGTATAATCCTGGCATTCGAGATCCACCGGTCCAGGGGACTTGTTAGGAGGGGCTCAACCATAGGTCCCCCTACCCCAGCAATATCCTGCCCCAGTGTAAGCTTCCTAGCTTCTATAACTAGGATGGCCGTGGCAGCCTCAGCTCGCATGCAGCTCGGCCATCCTGCAGTTACAGAGTCTAGTGTGATTGAAAGATCGGCCACAGGTCTCTTTCATGGCTGCAAGTTCTGAGTTAGCATTCCTTTTGCTGTGCCCCTGGCCTCATAGACAATTGGAAGGGATTTTCTATGTCTGGAAGGGGAAGAGAGGGTGCCCATATGAACGACGTTTTTAAGGATTCAAAGGCTTGCTGTTCTACTTCAGTCCATTGAAGTTTTTTCCTTTCCCCAGTACTTGCATATAGGAGTTTGGCTAATCCCTCAAATCCCAAATTCCACAATGGACAGTACCCCACAAATCCTAGAAACTCTCACACCTGCCTCTTAGTCTCAGGGACTGGGATTTTGAGGATCACCTCAGTGCGGCTGGGGGACAAGGTCTGTTTTCCCTCCTCCAGTTGGTAGCCTAGGTATACAGTTTTATTGACACACAGTTGAGCCTCTCTTGCAGATTACCTGGACCCCAATTGGCCAAGGACTATTAACAGGTCCTCGGTAGCACTTGGGCATTCCTCCAGGGTTTCGGAGGCCAGGAGGAGGTTATCTTCATACTGGAGCAAGGGGGTTTGGGGGTGTTCCTCCTTGTATTCCTGTAAGTCTTCATTGGGTTGACGTACAGAGGACAAGGGTATGGAGAACAAAGCATCCTTTAAGTCCAAAACAGTATAACAAATTCAGTTTGATGGGATAGTACTCAGGAGGGTCTCGGAGTTTGGTACCGTGGAGTGGACAGTTTCTACCCTCGCATTTACCTCTCCGAGATCCTGCACCATTTGGAAGTCCTCAGTTCCCGGTTTCGGCATGGGCAGCAGGGGAGCGTTCCATGTGGACTTGCAGGGCACCAAAATGCCTGTCCTCTTTAGTCTGCATATGTGAACAGCAATACCCACCTGTGCTTTCCAGGGAGTAGGGTTTTGCTTGACACTCACCAGTGTGGCTGAGCTCAGAAGTTGTACGACCGCAGGCACCTGATGTTCAGCAAGGTCTGGCAGGTTGTTCTCTGCCCAAACAAAAGGAATATCTTTTAGCCATTTATCAAGAAGTTCCTTTGAGGAGGTTTCTTCTGCTCTTTGATAAAACACATATCCCTCTGGCAGTGGAGCGGTGAGCAAAACCTTTGCCTTTTCAAGTTCAAGGGTTAAGGTGGTTGCAGCAGATGAGAAAGTAATCATGGCCACCATTTATCGTAATAAATCCCGACCAATTAGGGGAAAGGGGCCCTGAGGCATTACCAGGAAGGAGTGTGGAACTGTCTCTTGTGCTAAATCTGTTATTCTGGCCGTTGTCCATGGGTATGCTTGGGTCTGCCATGTGGCACCTGTAATTAAAATCTTTCCTTTTGACAATGCACCTGTAGTCTTTTCCAAAACCAAGAAGGTGGCCCCTGTGTCCACCAAGAAATTTACTGGCTGGCCCCCTTTTTGGAGTGTTAGCGTGGGATCCTGGAGGCCAAGTGAAACAGCCCTGACACCTTCATTCAGCTTCTTCAAGCATTATTGTCTCCTGCTTGGGTCTTTCTAGGTGTGAATGAGGCCCGTCCTCTCTAGTGGAGGGTCGTGCACCTCTCCTGGCGTTTTCAAGGGACTGATGTTTCCAATGTCCTTCTTTCCTGCAGTAGGCACATTGATCCTTCTTCGGGGCTTGGTGGTGCCCACAGGTTAGTCTCTCCGTGAGTGGGCCATGCTCTCCTTTTCCTGAGCCTCTGGGGTCTCTCATGGCAATTACTAGTATTTTAGCTAGTTTCTTTGTCTCTGTTGTTATACACTCAATGAGCCACTTCTACCAAATCACTAGGATTTTTCCCTTCAAACCCTTCCCACTTCTTTTTCATGTCTGAGGCAGACTGACTGAATAATACAGGCAATACTTACTTCCCTCCTGTTCTCAGGGGGCTTTCAGGTCAATAGGGGTATAAAGCCCGTAGGCGTCCATCAGCCACTCTAAAAAGGCAGGCGGACATTCTCTTGTAGGAGCCTGAGAATTCTCACTGACCTTAGATAAATTTATAGGCTTCCTAGTGGTTAAGCGGAGGCCCTGCAAGAGCAACTGGTGATATCTGCTTAAGCCCTCTGGGCCTTGCTAGGAGTTTGGATCCCACATTGGTTGTGCAGTGGGGAAAAAAATTTCTCTCAAGTGGGGAGTGCCCGCTGGCTGACCATTAGGTCCATTGACTGCCTTCTGGGCCTCTCTGGAAGGGGTCCCATTCCTCTGATATGAACAGCACCTGGAGAAGTTGCAGGAAATCACCTCAGGTGGGCTGATGAGTATGGAAAACCATATCTAGCAAAGAAATCAGACCTTATGGTTTGTCAGAAAAAAGGGGTTTTGTTGGTTCCAATTATACAAACCCCTGGAACAAAAGGGAACATATACTGAAAAAGGGATTCGGGAGTCTTCCCAGGTTTGGGGGCTGCTTGCCTTAAGGGGAGAATGGCTGCTGCTGAGTGATCTTTCTCTGGGGGTTGTTAAGACATGCCTGCCCTAGTGTATTTGTTGTGGGGTGGGGGGGCTCAAAAAGAGGCTGTGAGTATTCCTCTCTCCGGCCCCTTGGGAACCTGATAGGGTGGCAGCGGCACCAAGGGTCGGAAGCCAGCTCTCCTGCTCCCAGAGTCCTCTTGCAAAATGGGATAAATCAGACAGGTAGGGAAAGGGGGAAGGGAGGGGGGAGGGACAGGGACAGCCTCCACCTTGGTGGTTTTAGGAACTTGGACAGGTTGTTTTTCCGGTCCTGCCATGTTTACTGAAATCTTGGAAACAAGAACTCTTTATGTTGGGGGAGGAAGTAAGTCTTTTATATATGTTGGCTTCTTAGTGGCAATGTCAATCCACACATGAATTTAAGGGATCAGATCAGGATGTCCTGGTTCCCCTTTCTAAGCAGGCTCCGACAGTGGCACTCGGATCTCGGTGCACCTCGAAATGTTGTAGCTACTGTCCATTCCCAGAAAGAAAGCATCTCCGACCACCGGCAAGTTCAACAGAAAAAGTTTTATTTTCTGCACAGGGTCTGTCAGCCCTCTTGAGAGGAGACTGAGCAGCCCCCAGTTGAATTTTCCAAAGGTTTTTATACTTGTGCAATGTGCAGGTGTGCAAGCAGGCAGAGTAGAGAAGTGGGGTGTTGCGGTTAGCCATTCTTAGTTGAACAAAAACTGCTCTTGTTCTCAAAAGCCTTCTGAACATCCATTTCCTTTGGGACATTCCCTTGGGCTACGTCTGCACGGCCTACCACCCCAATATCAGCTAGTTCATTGACAGTTCATAGCTACTTTATTTACCTTTCATGGTGGCTTCTGTCAGTTCAGAATGGCTTCACCATTATCAAGGCTCTTTATGGTTTTCCCAGAGAACCTACATAGCCGCCATGGGGAAACAGGGCCTATGACCCTGGCCAAAATGGTGCCCACCAGTCCAAACACGTGGAAGGGCACTGCCTCGGGAGCTGGTTGATTTAGGCCTGGGAGATAGCCCTGCCTTGTCCCGGCAGCCAAATGTTTCCCTTTTACCCTCCGTTCCCTTTGCTTTTCTCCTGGTTTTTAAAACAAGCTGCTTGAGCCCTATAACACTGAGCAGGACTTTTTTGTAACATTTAATTAAAATGTATCTGGCACCAAAATTATATATTATAAATATGACAATTTGGTTATATTTTTGAAAATTTGTACTTTTAAAATATACTTTGGTTGTTATATATATTGATAACAATGAAAGTAAAGAATAAAAACAAAAAAAATATTATTTCCTGCATTGAAAACTTCAGGTGTTCTAGGGTTAGTGTTCTACCAGTGTAGGTTTGTTCCTTGTTACTGGCTGGTTTTCCGTTGCTCAGTCTTAAGACAATGGCGTTCGGAAGCCTAGCCTGGGTAACCCTTACTTTTCGGCTTTCAGTGGTGTTTCTTCACGCACTTTTGGGGACAGCTCTTAATATAGCTCAGCTGCCATGATGTTCCAGCCAGAAATTCCAATTTTCCTAAAGGTTCCCTGAGCTGCCAGATGCCCCTTCCCTTCAGAGATTTGAGAGTCTGCTCCTGCCAGCAGGCATCTTGGAAGGCTGTGGGGCCATCCCAAGCAGTGGTCCTCCTAGCTTATTGTCTAGAAAATGGTTGGACCTAAAGTCGCCCACAGTGACTGCTCTTTGACCCTTTGTCTATGGTGGGGGCACCTGTCAGAGGCATCAGTTTAATAGCACACCAGGGGTCTGCTCTGAAGCGGGGTTATTGACCTTGAGGCAGCAAGCTCTAAATAGCCTTGTTTTGTGCTTTCCAGATGGGACTTAGCAGCTTCATACTCAGGAATTGCCCCCTTGCATGAATCCTGTCCAATTGGGATAGAGTTGACACAGAGGCTAGACAAACAAAAGCTGATACACTATGCAACTTTATTTGAGAAAGGAGAATGGTGGTCAGAGAATGGCACACTTTTCCTTCCAACCCTGATTCACCTGGAACAGTTCTGTAGAGTGATGGGAAATGGGCGGAGATGCCAGAAGTTAGAGCATTTCTCCTTTTGAGGAGCAGTAGAGACCTTCATCCCCAGTGCACACAGGAACCCCTAAGGCAGGCGTCCTCAAACTGTGGCCCGTGGGGCACATGTGGCCTGACGACATTTATTCCACCCTCAGGGTGTTTTTGCTGCCTCTGCCTGTCCTGCTTAGCAGCCGGCTCGTGCAGTGTGCATAGGAACTTGTTCATAGGTTTTTAAAAAACTATAGTCTGACCCTCCAATGATCTGAGGGACAGAACTGGCCCCCTAGGTAAACAGTTTGAGGACCCCTGCCCTAAGGGATCCTGGACTTAGGGGTTACTATTCTCGCAGCCCTGACACACCCCTGATCATTCTACCCATAGTAGAGGCACCAGGGAAATTTGGTCCCTGGGTAATTTACCAGCCTTTTATTCAAATTGAAGCCAAGAAAATTAAAAATGACTTAGGCAGTTACTCTACTTTTGATTACTGTTGACTCCCCCTGTAGTACCCCAATATTACCATTTAACTCTATAACGCTGAGCATATTTCCATAACATATAAAGAAATGTATATATTAATAGATAGATAGATAAACAGACAGATAAATAGATAGATAACTTTGAAAATAAAGAATAAAAACAAAAACATTTTCCCAAAATTGAAAATTGAGCCATTATACGGTTAAAAAGGATGGGTCTTATCAGCAGGTGTAAGACCTTAGGATCATAAATGAAGCAGTGATCCCACTGCACCTAGTAGTGCCCAAACCCTGTGCCCTCCTAGGGAAATTGTGAATGCTTTAATCCCCGTTCCTGTACTTAGAGTGAACAAACACATGCCTGATAATCCTAAGTATACTTATTTCTTGTGACACTCACCTAACTTGAAGGGAACTACCTCCTCCGAATCTTAGACTTGTCTCACTTAAACTCTTCAACCTTTTGTCTTTTTGTTTGTTTTTCCAGAAGTTCTCAGGTTACCAAGGCCTCCAAACCAAGTGTGCCAGCTGTAGGACCACGATTTCCTGAACAACCTCAACTTTATCCATCCTGGGACCTGAGTGGACAATCCCTTCTGAGCCCCATTTGCCCCTTTTGCAGCAGGAAGTACTTAGAGATGTCGTCGCCCAGTACCCCAAAGATTTGGGTCCATACCTCTTCAGGGGGCAAATGTTAGGTAGCTATCCTAGGGACTGGGGTGTCCATTATGCATGCCCAGAGGGCCAAGGTAGCAGCCCAAGAAGGAGTGGCACACTGTGCGTGCTCAGAGGTTCAGGTTTCCGGCCAGGAAGAGGAGGTACACCTGGGTGAGTGCTGCAACTTGATTGACCCACCAAGGCCAAGTAAATTAAATTCAGCTGCTGGGGTTGACCAGGGTTGCCCACCATGCCTCCCTAATGCTCATAAAACCCACTTGGATGACAATCAGGCTTCTACATGCATTCTTTCTCACGCAGAGCAGAGGACCAAGGTCTGTCTGTCCCCAGAGAGATCTGACAAACCCAGGAAGGCTCTTTGGAGGCAGCAGAACTGGACATGAATGGCTGGTGGATACTGTTCAGATGCAGGACTTTCTACTTAGAAGGGTCTAATCCAGCCTGAGATGATCCTTGAATGAGTCCTCTGCCCAGATCTTTTTTTTTTAACGTTTTATTAGGGGCTCATACAACACTAAACACATTCTATGCATACATCAGTTGTGTAAAGCACATTTGTACATTCATTTCCCTCATTCTCAAAATATCCACTCTCCACCCAAGCCCATGGCCTCAGCTCCTCATTCCCATCCCCACCCCCCATGTGCGCTACCCCTCGCTCATCAATCCTTGGTAATTTACTAATTTTTGTCATATCTTGCACTGTCTGATATCCCCCTTCACCCACTTTTCTGTTGAAGTAAAATGTACATCCTTGTAATCAGTTCCCCGTTTCCAAACTGCCCTCCCGCTTACCCTCTCAGTGTCTTCACTCATAATACTGGTCCTAAAGGACTCATCCACCCTGGATTCCCTGTGTTTCCAGTTGCTATCTGTACCAGTGTACATTATCTGGTCTAGCCAGATTTGTAAGGTAGAATTGGGGTCATGATAATGGGGGGAGAGAAAGCATTTAGCAACTGGAGGAAAGTTGTGTTTCATCATTGCTATCTCGTACCTAGTCTTGCCTCATCTCCTCTCTGAGACCCTTCTGTAAGGTATTGTCCAGTGGTCTGGAAATGGGCTTTGGGTCTCTACCAAGCACTCTTCTCATTCCCAATAAGATGTTTTTGTTCTGATGATGCCTGACACCTGATCCCTTCGAAACCTCGTGATCTCATAGGCTGGTGTGATTATTCCATGTGGGCTTTGTTGCTTCTGAGCTAGGTGGCCGCTTGTTTACATTCAAGCTTTTCAGACCTCAGACGCTATATCTTTTGACAGCTGGGCACCATCAGCTTTGTCTTCAGTGTACCTGTGGGGAAGGTGAGCACCATAGAATGCCAGTTTAATAGAACAAAGTATTCTTGCAATGAGGGAGTATTTGAGTGGAGGCCCAGAGTCCATCTGCTACCTTAATACGAAACCTATAAATATATGGATGTAGGTCTATTTCCCCATGCTCATATATGAATATATTTACATATGGACATACTTTTTAAAAGACCTCTATAACAGGCCCTTGCTTCCTCGCTTGCTCTTCTATTTCCCTTTCATTTTCCTCTTGTGCCCACTGCCATGCTCAGTCTTCCTTTGGGTTTCAGTAATTCTTCTTGGTTCCATTACCCTTGATCCCACCCTACCAGGCCTCCTACATCTACCTCACCACGGATATGCATGACTTCCTGTTCTCTTGTTTCTGGGTTTCTTAACACCGCTTCCTTTACGCCCACCTCCCTCTTTCCCATGCCCCACCCCCCAGAAGTGTTGGTCCTGGGTTTTGTCCTCCAGATTGGACATCCAGCCTATCTAATTTAGACAGACCAGAAAAGGTAATAACATGCACAAAACCAAGACAAGCAACCCAAAAATACCAAGACAACAAAAATCCAATGACACTAAAAGAAAACAAAACTAACCAAGAAAGAAAAGCTCATAGTTAGTACAAGGACTGTGTGGTGAACTTTAGGAGTGTTTTCCAGTCCAGTCTGTTGGGGCACCGAGCCCTGACCACAAAGTCCACCTTTGGCATTCCCCGGGGACTTTGATGCTCCGTTTTCTTTCTCTTCCGCTGCACTCCCTTAGTGTCATGCCTCGATGTAGCAAGATCAGTTCGGGCGCAGTTCCCACACTGTGTCTCCAGTGTTGTCCCCTCTAGGGCAATGGGACTTTGAGGGACGTTTCTCATCGTGGGGCTGCCCATGTGGTCTTTTCTGTGGACTGGCTTCTCTGATTGGGAACATCATCCTCAAGGTATAGTGGGCCAGGATGTGCTCCATTCTCCCCTCCTCCCCCTTGTTCTGCTCTCTGTTCTCTGATCAGATATGTCCCTCTCCGCGAGCTGCAGATCCGGTGCCATCCTGTGAAATACAATCTTTGGGGGCTGCAAGGAGGTGGGAGGGGGGGGCATCAGCTCAGATCTTTTGAGAGTCCAGGAGATATTGACTTCTCGATGGGCACAGTTCTGTGGGGCACCGTGCTCTTGGTCCAGACGCTGGTTGTGAATATGACTTTGTTGTTAACCAGTTTTTGTCTCTGGGTCAACTCCTGTGTGTTTTTGAGGGAGTTTTCTCATCTGGAAAGTAAATGTACTGGATTATCCAGAAGCCCATGTCAGCAAGTTATTGAGAGGGGTTAATCAGAGACTGTTTCATATAGTGTGTATCTGCGCGCTGCATTTGAGACCTGGGGTGGCAATTATGAGCTCAGAATAGAGATGGTGTCCAGTAGGTGACAGACGTGGCTCCATATTGAAACAGGAAGCCCACTGTGGAGATTTGGTCCTTCCGTTGATGGCCACCGGCCACCTAGTCTTCTCCTGCTATAACTGCTTCACTGACTCAGCAGCTGAGCCAGGAGCCAGTGCCATCATAACCAGGTGGCTAACTGGGAGAAAGGGCAGATAGATATTTGTTATCTTGTTGTCTTGGGAAGCCCACCTAACCTCCATGCAAACATTCTGGTGTGAGTTATCTGTGGAAGGAATCATAGGCTCACAGTAATACACATCTTTCTTTTTGTAAATGTGCCCGTATTCCTTTCTGAACCTGAGAAGGTGGCCCCTGTGTCCACCAAGAAATTTACTGCCTGGCCTATATGGAGTGTTAGCCTGGGTTTTGGCGGCGAAGTGAAACAGAGCCCTGACCCCTTCATGCAGCTCTTCAAGCCTTATTGTCTCTTGCTTGGGTCTTTCTCGTTGCAGATGAGGCCCGTCCACTCTTGTGGAGGGTCGTGGACCTCTCCTGGGGTTTTCAAGGCACTGATTTTTCCAGTGTCCTTCTTTCCTGCAGTAGGCACATTGATCCTTCCCCATGGCTTGGCAGTGCCCACAGGTTAGTCTCTCCGTGAGTGGGCCATGCTCTCCTTTTCCTGAGTCTCTGGGGTCTCTCATGGCAATTCCTAGTATTTTAGCTAGTTTCTTTGTCTCTGTCGTGCTAGGGTCATCTCGGTTGTTATATACTCAATGAACCACTTGTATCAAATCACTAAGATTTTTCCCTTGAACCCTTCCCACTTCTTTTTCAGGTCTGAGGCAGACTGACTGAGTCATAAAGGCAATATTTATTGCCCTCCTGTTCTCGGGGCCTCCGGGCTGTTAGGGGTATAAAGCCTGTAGGTTTCCATCAACCACTCTAGAAAGGCAGGCGGACATTCTCTTAGCCTGAAAATTCTCACTGACCTTAGATAAATTTATAGGTTTCCTAGCTCTTCCGCAGAGGGTCATGTAAGAGCAATGGGTGATACCTGGTAAAGCCCTCTGGGCCTTGCTAGGAATTGAGATCCCACATTGTTGGTGTAGTGGCCAAAAGAGTTTCTCTCAAGTGGCGAGTGCCCGCTCGCTGACCATCAGGTTCACTGACTGCTTACTGGGCCTCTGTCTGGAAGGGCTGCCCTCCTCCGTTGTGAACAGCACCTGGAGAAGTTGTTGGCAAGCATTCCAGGTGGGCTGATGAGTATGGAAGTCATACCAGTACTAGTGTGTGGGGGGGCTGCTTGTTAAGGGTGGGGGTGAGATTGGGGGGCCAGTGGGGGAGGGAGTGACTCAATAAGGGCCTGTTAGAAGTTTTCTATTTCTGGACCCTAGAAACCTTATAGGGCGGGGGTTGAAAGAAAGGGTTTGAAGCCAGCTCTCCCACTCCCAGAGTTCTCCTGCAAAATGGGATAAAGCCGATTAGGGGAGAGTGATGGGGAGGGGAGGGGAGGGGAGGGGTGGGGGAGGGATGGGGGAGGGGAGGGGTGATGGAGGGGAGGGGTGGGGGAGGGTGATGGGGAGGGATGGCCTCCACCTATGTGGTTTTGGGAACTTGGACCATTTGTTTTTCCGGTCCTTCCATGTTTCCTGAAACCTTGGAAACAAGGGCCCTTTCTTTGCGGGAGGGAGTAAGTCTTTTATATTTGCAGGCTTCTTAGTGGCAATGTCAGCCCACACTTGAAGTAACGGGATCAGATCGGGATATCCTGGTTCCCTTTAACCATAACTATGAACTCTTAGTAATAGGGGATGGGAAAACTAGTCTTGCGTGGGTCAATCAGGGACTCCTTCTGCCCCATCACTTTTAAACAAATTGTAGAGTCTCCAAGCTTTTGGGTTGAAACCACATCCTCTTGGTGAATGCCGAGAGCAGGGGTCCTCAAACTACAACCTGTGGGCCACATGCAGACAGCCGAGGACGCTGATCCTTTCTGTCGGGTGTATGTGCCCCATTTATTTTTTTTTTGAACTTCAAATCAAGATGTGCAGTGTGCACATGAATTTGTTCGTAATATTTGATTTTTGAAACTATAGTCTTTCCTTCAAAAGGCCTGAGGGATAGTGAACTGGCGCCCTGGGTAAACAGTTTAAGGACCCCTGTCCTAAGGTATCCTGGACTTAGGGGTTATTAATCTCCCAGCCCTGAAACATCCCTGAACATTCTACCCGTTGTAGGAGGCACCATGGGAATTTGGACCCCGGGTAATTTACAAGTCTTTACTCCAATTGAACCCAAGAAAATTCAAAATGGCTTAGGCAGGTACTCTATTTTGGTCACATTTGACTCGTCCTGCACTAGCCCACTATTTCCATTTAACTCTATAACGCGAAGCATGATGTTTTCATAACATTAAAAAATGTATATATTAATACATATATATATATTTATAACTATGAAAGACCACAACAAAAAGAAAATTTTTTCCCAAAATTAAAATTGAAGCGTTATAGGGTTAAAAAGAAGGATGGGTCTTATCAGCGGGTCCAAGACCTTAGCATCATAAATGAATCAGTGATCCGACTGCACCTAGTAGTGCCCAAACCTGTGCCCTCCTAGGGGAAAGTGTGAATGCTTTTATCCCTCTTCCTGTACTTCCAATGAACAAACACACATGTCTGGTAATCCTAAGATTATTTTTGTTTCCTGTGACACTCACCTAATTTCAAGGCCACTGCCACCTCACAAGCTTAGCCTTGTCGTAGTCAAACTGTTCACCTTTTAGACCGTTTGTTTTTCTCAGAAGTTATCGGGTGATTAAAGCTTCTGAACCAAGTGTGCCAGGTCCACGACTACCATCTCCTGGACCACCTCAACCTTATCCATCCTGGATAAAGTTGCCCTCAATGGACAACCCCTCCCAGCAGTGTAGGAAGGGTATGGACCCAAAGCCCCACCTCGCCCCTTTTGCCAGCAGGAAGCAGCTAGAGATGTCGTCGCCCAGTACCCCCAAAGATTTGGGTCCATATCTCTTCAGTGGGGCAAATGTTAGGTAGCTATGCTAGGGACTGGGGCATCCGTTATGCATGCCCATAGGGCCAAGATAAGAGCCCAGTTAGGAGAGGCACCCTGTGCATGCTCAGAGGTCCAGATTTCTGGCCATGAAGGGGAGGTCACCTGGGTGGTTCCTGTACCTGGATTGACCAATCTAGGCCATGTAAATTCAATTCAGCCACTGGGGTCGGCCAGACTTGCCCACCACGCCTCCCTACGCTCATAAAACTCTCTTGAGTGCAGACCAGGCTTCTGCATGATTTCTCTCTCACTCAGGAAGGCTCTTTGGAGGCAGCTGTGCTGCACATGAGTGGCTGGTGGATACTGTTCAGATGCATGGCTTTCTGCTTGCAAGGGTTTTTGTCTCAGCTGACTGTAAGGGAGGAGGTAGTACGTCTGGATCACAGAGTATCCATGTCCACAAACGAGGCTGCTCATTCCACAGTCCTGGAAGTGCTTTATGAAAACCCTCTGCTTTGCAATGTCACTCTTTGTAGATTAGAGTGGGAGGGGCTGGGACCAAGGTATGCTGCCTCTTACTCCCAGTTGCAGGTTTCTGGATGCTGATTGTAGCTCTTACAGCATCAGTTAGTGGGCTTGTTGTCTGCCTCAGGCTTTGTTCACGGAGATCCTCCAGCTAGTTGGTGGTGTGTGCGCATGAGCAGAGACTTCCTGCCAATCCCCCATGAGTAGTAGAGCTCCCATGGTGTGGACTCCATGAAAGCCTTGCCCCAGGCAGCATGCTTACAAAGGAGGGTGGGCCCTGCAGGACAGAGGACCATTCCCCCTGTGGAATGGCCTCAGAGATCCACCTCCCTCTCTGGCCAGCTGCTGGGGCTGTGGGTCCTAAGCATCATGGCTGACTCAATAATAGACACAGGGTGAGGCGACTCCAGTAGCTGTTTTGACTGGTCTAATCCAGCCTGAGATCATCCTTGCATGAGCCCCTGCCAAGATTATTTTTGTTTCTTTTATGATCTTTTCATTAGTGGCTCCTACAACACTAACCACCATCCATAAATACATCATCTGTTTGAAGCCCATCTGTACATTAATTGCCCTCCTTATTCACAAAATATCCACTCTCCACCCAAGCCCCTGGCCTCAGCTCCTCATTTTTCCCCCCTCAATGCCCGCCACCCATCCCTCATCAATCCTTGGAAATGTACTAATTCTTTTGTCATATTTTCACCCACCTTTCTTTTGAGGTCAATGAAGATCCTTGTAATCGGTTCCCACTTTCCATCCTGCCCTTCCTCCACCCTCCCAGTATCTCCACTCATAACACTGGTAAAGGGCCCATCCACTCTGGATTCCCCGTGTTTGAAATTCCTATCGGTACTAGAATACCTTCTCTAGTTTGGCCAGATTAGTATGGTAGAACTGGGATCATGATAGTGGGGCAAGAGAAAGCATTAAGAACTAGAGGAAAGTTGTGTTTCATCTTTGCTGTCTCATACCCTGTATTCTTTAATCTCCACTCTGAGATCCTTCTGTAAGGGGATGTCCAGTGCACTGCAAATAGGTTTTGGGTCTATACCCGGCAGTCCCCTCTCATTCTCCATGATAAGATTTTTTTGTTCTCATGATACCTGTTGCCTTATCCCTTTAAAACTTTGTGATCACACAGGCTGGTATGCTTTCTCCATGTGGGCTCTGTTGCTTCAGAGCCAGATGGCTGTTTCTTTACCCTCAGGCCTTTAAGACCCCACACGCTATATCTTTAGGTAGCTGGACACCATCGGCTTTCTTCACCACATTTGCTTATGCAGCCGCTTTGTGGTCAGTGATTGTGTAGGGAAGGTGAGCATCTTAGAATGCCAATTTAATAGAACAGTGTTATTGCAATGAGGGAGTCCTTGAGCGGAGGCCCTATGTCCATCTGCTACCTTAATACTAAATCTATAAACATATGGACATAGATCTATTTCCCCATGCCCCTTTGTAAATATATGTACATATGTACATGCCTTTATTTAGACGTCTATAACTGGCCCTTGCTTCCCAGCTCACTCTTCTATACTCTTTGATTTTCCTCTTGTGCCCACTGACATGCTCAGTCTTCCTTTGGGTTTCAGTAATTCCTCTTGGTTACATTACCTTTGATCACGCCCTACCAGGCCTCCTACATCCCCCTCACTATCGTTTTCCATCACTTGTTGTACCCTTGTCTCTGGGTTTCTTTACAGCACTTCCTTTCCCCCCACCGTGCTCACTCCCATGCCCAATGGAAAGGGCCGGTCACATGTTTACTCCTCCAGATTGTTCATCCAGCCTCTCTTAATTAGACAGACCTGTAAAGGTAATAACATGCACAAAACAAGACTGAGCTAAACCAAGCAGCAAAAAGAAAAAAAAAAACAAACATAAATGAAAACAAAACCCAACCCAAATCCAATGACACTAAAAGAAAACAACACTAACCAGAAAGAAAAGTACAAGGACTGTGTGGTGAACTTTAGGAGTGTTTTCCAGTCCAGTCTGTGGGGGCACCGAACCCTGACCACAAAGTCCACCTTTGGCATTCCCCGGGGACTTTGATGCTCCGTTTTCTTACTCTTCCGCTGCACTCTCTTAGTGTCATGCATCGAAGTGGCAGGATCAGTTCGGGCGCAGTTCCCACACTGTGTGTCCAGTGTTGTCCCCTCTAAGGCTATGGGTCTTTGAGGGACGTTTCTCATCGTGGGGCTGCCCATGTGGTCTTCTCTGTGGATTGGCTTCTCTGATTGGGAACATCATCCTCAAGGTGTATTGGGCCAGGGTGTGCTCCATTCTCCCCTCCTCCCCCTTGTTCTGCCCTGTGTTCACTGATCAGATATGTCCCTCTCCACGAGCTGCAGATCCGGTGCCATCCTGTGAAATACAATCTTTTGGGGCTGCAAGGATGTGGGGGGGTGGGTATCAGCTCAGATCTTTTGAGAGTCCAGGAGATATTGACTTCTCGATGGGCACAGTTCTGTGGGGCACCGTGCTCTTGGTCCAGACGCTGGTTGTGAATATGACTTTGTTGTTAACCAGTTGTGTGTCTCTGGGTCAACTCCCGTGTGTTTTTGAGTGAGTTTTCTAATCTGCAAAGTAAATGTACAGGATTATCCAGACTCCCATGTCAGCAAGTTATCGAGAGGGGTTAATCAGAGACTGTTTCATATAGTGTGTACCTGCGCGCCGCATTCTAGACCTGCGATGGCAATTATGAGCTCAGGATAGAGATGGTGTCCAGCAGGTAACATACGTGGCTCCATATTGAAACAGGAAGCCCACTGTGGAGATTTGGTCCTTCTGTTGATGGCCACCGGCCACCTAGTCTTCTCCTGCTATAAGTGCTTCACTGGCTCAGCAGCTGAGCCAGAAGCCAGTGATATCATAACCAGGTGGCTAACTGGGCCAAAGGGCTGATAGATATTTGTTATTTTGTTGTCTTGGGAAACCCACCTACCCTCCATGCAAACCTTCTGGTGTGAGTTATCTGTGGAAGGAATCATAGGCTCACAGTAATTCACATCTTTCTTCTTGAAAATGTGCCCATATTCCTTTCTGAACCTGACAAGGTGGCCCCTGTGTCCACCAAGAAATTTACTGCCTGGCCTCCTACTTGGAGAGTTAGCCTGGGCTTTTGGCGGCGAAGTGAAACAGAGCCCTGACCCCTTCATTGAGCTTCTTCAAGCATTATTGTCTCTTGCTTGGGTCTTTCTACGTGCAGATGAGGCCCATCCACTCTAGTGGAGGGTCGTGCACCTCTCCTGGGGTTTTCAAGGCACTGATTTTTCCAGTGTCCTTCTTTCCTGCAGTAGGCACATTGGTCCTTCCCCATGGCTTGGCGGTGCCCACAGGTTAGTCTCTCCGTGAGTGGGCCATGCTCTCCTTTTCCTGAGTCTCTGGGGTCTCTCATGGCAATTCCTAGTATTTTAGCTAGCTTCTTTGTCTCTGTCGTGCTAGGGTCATCTCTGTTGTTATACACTCAATGAGCCACTTGTACCAAATCGCTAAGATTTTTCCCTTCAAACCCTTCCCACTTCTTTGTCATGTCTGAGGCAGACTGACTGAGTAATAAAGGCAATACTTATTGCCCTCCTGTTTTCAGTGCCTCCGGGCCGTTAGGGGTATAAAGCCCGTAGGCTTCCCTCAGCCACTCTAGAAAGGCAGGCGGATATTCTCTTATAGGAACCTGAAAATTCTCACTGACCTTAGATAAATTCATAGGTTTCCTAGCTCTTCTGCAGAGGGTCATGTAAGAGCAATGGTTGATACCTGGTAAAGTCCTCTGGGCCTTGCTAGGAATTGAGATCCCACATTGTTGGTGTAGTGGCCAAAAGAGTTTCTCCCAAGTGGGGAGTGCCCGCTCGCTGACCATCAGGTTCACTGACTGCTTACTGGGCCTCTGTCTGGAAGGGCTACCCTCCTCCGTTGTGAACAGCACCTGGAGAAGTTGTTGGCAAGCATTCCAGGTGGGCTGATGAGTATGGAAATCATACCAGTACTAGTGTGTGTGGGGGGCTGCTTGTTAGGGGTGGGGGTGAGTTTGGGGGGCCGGTGGGGGAGGGAGTGACTCAATAAGGGCCTGTTAGAAGTTTTCTATTTCTGGACCCTGGAAACCTTATACGGCGGGGGTTGAAAGAAAGGGTTTGAAGCCAGCTCTCCCACTCCCAGAGTTCTCCTGCAAAATGGGATAAAGCCGATTAGGGGAGAGTGATGGGGAGGGGAGGGGAGGGGAGGGGTGGGGGAGGGGTGAGGGAGGGGAGGGTGGGGGAGGGTGATGTGGAGGGATGGCCTCCACCTATGTGGTTTTGGGAACTTGGACCGTTTGTTTTTCCGGTCCTTCCATGTTTCCTGAAACCTTGGAAACAAGGGCCCTTTCTTTGCGGGAGGGAGTAAGTCTTTTATATTTGCAGGCTTCTTAGTGGCAATGTCAGCCCACACTTGAAGTAACGGGATCAGATCGGGATATCCTGGTTCCCTTTAAACATAACTATGAACTCTTAGTAATAGGGGGTGGGAAAACTAGTCTTGCGTGGGTCAATCAGGGACTCCTTCTGCCCCATCACTTTTAAACAAATTGTAGAGTCTCCAAGCTTTTGGGTTGAAACCACATCCTCTTGGTGAATGCCGAGAGCAGGGGTCCTCAAACTACAACCTGTGGGCCACATGCAGACAGCCGAGGACGCTGATCCTTTCTGCCGGGTGTATGTGCCCCATTTATTTTTTTTTTTGAACTTCAAATCAAGATGTGCAGTGTGCACATGAATTTGTTCGTAATATTTGTTTTTTTAAACTATAGTCTTTCCTTCAAAAGGCCTGAGGGATAGTGAACTGGCCCCCTGGGTAAACAGTTTAAGGACCCCTGCCCTAAGGTATCCTGGACTTAGGGGTTATTAATCTCCCAGCCCTGAAACATCCCTGAACATTCTACTCGTTGTAGGAGGCACCATGGGAATTTGGAGCCCGGGTAATTTACAAGCCTTTACTCCAATTGAACCCAAGAAAATTCAAAATGGCTTAGGCAGTTACTCTATTTTGGTCACTTTTGACTCGTCCTGCACTAGCCCATTATTTCCATTTAACTCTATAACGCGAAGCATGATGTTTTCATAACATTAAAAATGTATATATTAATACATATATATATTTATAACTATGAAAGTCCACAACAAAAAGAAAATTTTTTCCCAAAATTAAAATTGAAGCGTTATAGGGTTAAAAAGAAGGATGGGTCTTATCAGCGGGTCCAAGACCTTAGCATCATAAATGAATCAGTGATCCGACTGCACCTAGTAGTGCCCAAACCTGTGCCCTCCTAGGGGAAAGTGTGAATGCTTTTATCCCTCTTCCTGTACTTCCAATGAACAAACACACATGTCTGGTAATCCTAAGATTATTTTTGTTTCCTGTGACACTCACCTAATTTCAAGGCCACTGCCACCTCACAAGCTTAGCCTTGTCGTAGTCAAACTGTTCACCTTTTAGACCGTTTGTTTTTCTCAGAAGTTATCGGGTGATTAAAGCTTCTGAACCAAGTGTGCCAGGTCCACGACTACCATCTCCTGGACCACCTCAACCTTATCCATCCTGGATAAAGTTGCCCTCAATGGACAACCCCTCCCAGCAGTGTAGGAAGGGTATGGACCCAAAGCCCATCCTCGCCCCTTTTGCCAGCAGGAAGCAGCTAGAGATGTCGTCGCCCAGTACCCCCAAAGATTTGGGTCCATATCTCTTCAGGGGGGCAAATGTTAGGTAGCTATGCTAGGGACTGGGGCATCCGTTATGCATGCCCATAGGGCCAAGATAAGAGCCCAGTTAGGAGAGGCACCCTGTGCATGCTCAGAGGTCCAGATTTCTGGCCATGAAGGGGAGGTCACCTGGGTGGTTCCTGTACCTGGATTGACCAATCTAGGCCATGTAAATTCAATTCAGCCACTGGGGTCGGCCAGACTTGCCCACCACGCCTCCCTACGCTCATAAAACTCTCTTGAGTGCAGACCAGGCTTCTGCATGATTTCTCTCTCACTCAGGAAGGCTCTTTGGAGGCAGCTGTGCTGCACATGAGTGGCTGGTGGATACTGTTCAGATGCATGGCTTTCTGCTTGCAAGGGTTTTTGTCTCAGCTGACTGTAAGGGAGGAGGTAGTACGTCTGGATCACAGAGTATCCATGTCCACAAACGAGGCTGCTCATTCCACAGTCCTGGAAGTGCTTTATGAAAACCCTCTGCTTTGCAATGTCACTCTTTGTAGATTAGAGTGGGAGGGGCTGGGACCAAGGTATGCTGCCTCTTACTCCCAGTTGCAGGTTTCTGGATGCTGATTGTATCTCTTACAGCATCAGTTAGTGGGCTTGTTGTCTGCCTCAGGCTTTGTTCACGGAGATCCTCCAGCTAGTTGGTGGTGTGTGCGCATGAGCAGAGACTTCCTGCCAATCCCCCATGAGTAGTAGAGCTCCCATGGTGTGGACTCCATGAAAGCCTTGCCCCAGGCAGCATGCTTACAAAGGAGGGTGGGCCCTGCAGGACAGAGGACCATTCCCCCTGTGGAATGGCCTCAGAGATCCACCTCCCTCTCTGGCCAGCTGCTGGGGCTGTGGGTCCTAAGCATCATGGCTGACTCAATAATAGACACAGGGTGAGGCGACTCCAGTAGCTGTTTTGACTGGTCTAATCCAGCCTGAGATCATCCTTGCATGAGCCCCTGCCAAGATTATTTTTGTTTCTTTTATGATCTTTTCATTAGTGGCTCCTACAACACTAACCACCATCCATAAATACATCATCTGTTTGAAGCCCATCTGTACATTAATTGCCCTCCTTATTCACAAAATATCCACTCTCCACCCAAGCCCCTGGCCTCAGCTCCTCATTTTTCCCCCCTCAATGCCCGCCACCCATCCCTCATCAATCCTTGGAAATGTACTAATTCTTTTGTCATATTTTCACCCACCTTTCTTTTGAGGTCAATGAAGATCCTTGTAATCGGTTCCCACTTTCCATCCTGCCCTTCCTCCATCCTCCCAGTATCTCCACTCATAACACTGGTAAAGGGCCCATCCACTCTGGATCCCCCGTGTTTGAAATTCCTATCGGTACTAGAATACCTTCTCTAGTTTGGCCAGATTAGTATGGTAGAACTGGGATCATGATAGTGGGGCAAGAGAAAGCATTAAGAACTAGAGGAAAGTTGTGTTTCATCTTTGCTGTCTCATACCCTGTATTCTTTAATCTCCACTCTGAGATCCTTCTGTAAGGGGATGTCCAGTGCACTGCAAATAGGTTTTGGGTCTATACCCGGCAGTCCCCTCTCATTCTCCATGATAAGATTTTTTTGTTCTCATGATACCTGTTGCCTTATCCCTTTAAAACTTTGTGATCACACAGGCTGGTATGCTTTCTCCATGTGGGCTCTGTTGCTTCAGAGCCAGATGGCTGTTTCTTTACCCTCAGGCCTTTAAGACCCCACACGCTATATCTTTAGGTAGCTGGACACCATCGGCTTTCTTCACCACATTTGCTTATGCAGCCGCTTTGTGGTCAGTGATTGTGTAGGGAAGGTGAGCATCTTAGAATGCCAATTTAATAGAACAGTGTTATTGCAATGAGGGAGTCCTTGAGCGGAGGCCCTATGTCCATCTGCTACCTTAATACTAAATCTATAAACATATGGACATAGATCTATTTCCCCATGCCCCTTTGTAAATATATGTACATATGTACATGCCTTTATTTAGACGTCTATAACTGGCCCTTGCTTCCCAGCTCACTCTTCTATACTCTTTGATTTTCCTCTTGTGCCCACTGACATGCTCAGTCTTCCTTTGGGTTTCAGTAATTCCTCTTGGTTACATTACCTTTGATCACGCCCTACCAGGCCTCCTACATCCCCCTCACTATCGTTTTCCATCACTTGTTGTACCCTTGTCTCTGGGTTTCTTTACAGCACTTCCTTTCCCCCCACCGTGCTCACTCCCATGCCCAATGGAAAGGGCCGGTCACATGTTTACTCCTCCAGATTGTTCATCCAGCCTCTCTTAATTAGACAGACCTGTAAAGGTAATAACATGCACAAAACAAGACTGAGCTAAACCAAGCAGCAAAAAGAAAAAAAAAACAAACAAAAATGAAAACAAAACCCAACCCAAATCCAATGACACTAAAAGAAAACAACACTAACCAGAAAGAAAAGTACAAGGACTGTGTGGTGAACTTTAGGAGTGTTTTCCAGTCCAGTCTGTGGGGGCACCGAACCCTGACCACAAAGTCCACCTTTGGCATTCCCCGGGGACTTTGATGCTCCGTTTTCTTACTCTTCCGCTGCACTCTCTTAGTGTCATGCATCGAAGTGGCAGGATCAGTTCGGGCGCAGTTCCCACACTGTGTGTCCAGTGTTGTCCCCTCTAAGGCTATGGGTCTTTGAGGGACGTTTCTCATCGTGGGGCTGCCCATGTGGTCTTCTCTGTGGATTGGCTTCTCTGATTGGGAACATCATCCTCAAGGTGTATTGGGCCAGGGTGTGCTCCATTCTCCCCTCCTCCCCCTTGTTCTGCCCTGTGTTCACTGATCAGATATGTCCCTCTCCGCGAGCTGCAGATCCGGTGCCATCCTGTGAAATACAATCTTTTGGGGCTGCAAGGATGTGGGGGGGTGGGTATCAGCTCAGATCTTTTGAGAGTCCAGGAGATATTGACTGCTCGATGGGCACAGTTCTGTGGGGCACCGTGCTCTTGGTCCAGACGCTGGTTGTGAATATGACTTTGTTGTTAACCAGTTGTGTGTCTCTGGGTCAACTCCCGTGTGTTTTTGAGTGAGTTTTCTAATCTGCAAAGTAAATGTACAGGATTATCCAGACTCCCATGTCAGCAAGTTATCGAGAGGGGTTAATCAGAGACTGTTTCATATAGTGTGTACCTGCGCGCCGCATTCTAGACCTGCGATGGCAATTATGAGCTCAGGATAGAGATGGTGTCCAGCAGGTAACATACGTGGCTCCATATTGAAACAGGAAGCCCACTGTGGAGATTTGGTCCTTCTGTTGATGGCCACCGGCCACCTAGTCTTCTCCTGCTATAACTGCTTCACTGGCTCAGCAGCTGAGCCAGAAGCCAGTGATATCATAACCAGGTGGCTAACTGGGCCAAAGGGCTGATAGATATTTGTTATTTTGTTGTCTTGGGAAACCCACCTACCCTCCATGCAAACCTTCTGGTGTGAGTTATCTGTGGAAGGAATCATAGGCTCACAGTAATTCACATCTTTCTTCTTGAAAATGTGCCCATATTCCTTTCTGAACCTGACAAGGTGGCCCCTGTGTCCACCAAGAAATTTACTGCCTGGCCTCCTACTTGGAGAGTTAGCCTGGGCTTTTGGCGGCGAAGTGAAACAGAGCCCTGACCCCTTCATTGAGCTTCTTCAAGCATTATTGTCTCTTGCTTGGGTCTTTCTACGTGCAGATGAGGCCCATCCACTCTAGTGGAGGGTCGTGCACCTCTCCTGGGGTTTTCAAGGCACTGATTTTTCCAGTGTCCTTCTTTCCTGCAGTAGGCACATTGGTCCTTCCCCATGGCTTGGCGGTGCCCACAGGTTAGTCTCTCCGTGAGTGGGCCATGCTCTCCTTTTCCTGAGTCTCTGGGGTATCTCATGGCAATTACGATTATTTTAGCTAGCTTCTTTGTCTCTGTCGTGCTAGGGTCATCTCTGTTGTTATACACTCAATGAGCCACTTGTACCAAATCGCTAAGATTTTTCCCTTCAAACCCTTCCCACTTCTTTGTCATGTCTGAGGCAGACTGACTGAGTAATAAAGGCAATACTTATTGCCCTCCTGTTTTCAGTGCCTCCGGGCCGTTAGGGGTATAAAGCCCGTAGGCTTCCCTCAGCCACTCTAGAAAGGCAGGCGGATATTCTCTTATAGGAACCTGAAAATTCTCACTGACCTTAGATAAATTCATAGGTTTCCTAGCTCTTCTGCAGAGGGTCATGTAAGAGCAATGGTTGATACCTGGTAAAGTCCTCTGGGCCTTGCTAGGAATTGAGATCCCACATTGTTGGTGTAGTGGCCAAAAGAGTTTCTCCCAAGTGGGGAGTGCCCGCTCGCTGACCATCAGGTTCACTGACTGCTTACTGGGCCTCTGTCTGGAAGGGCTACCCTCCTCCGTTGTGAACAGCACCTGGAGAAGTTGTTGGCAAGCATTCCAGGTGGGCTGATGAGTATGGAAGTCATACCAGTACTAGTGTGTGTGGGGGGCTGCTTGTTAGGGGTGGGGGTGAGTTTGGGGGGCCGGTGGGGGAGGGAGTGACTCAATAAGGGCCTGTTAGAAGTTTTCTATTTCTGGACCCTAGAAACCTTATAGGGCGGGGGTTGAAAGAAAGGGTTTGAAGCCAGCTCTCCCACTCCCAGAGTTCTCCTGCAAAATGGGATAAAGCCGATTAGGGGAGAGTGATGGGGAGGGGAGGGGAGGGGAGGGGTGGGGGAGGGGTGAGGGAGGGGAGGGGTGGGGGAGGGTGATGGGGAGGGATGGCCTCCACCTATGTGGTTTTGGGAACTTGGACCGTTTGTTTTTCCGGTCCTTCCATGTTTCCTGAAACCTTGGAAACAAGGGCCCTTTCTTTGCGGGAGGGAGTAAGTCTTTTATATTTGCAGGCTTCTTAGTGGCAATGTCAGCCCACACTTGAAGTAACGGGATCAGATCGGGATATCCTGGTTCCCTTTAAACATAACTATGAACTCTTAGTAATAGGGGGTGGGAAAACTAGTCTTGCGTGGGTCAATCAGGGACTCCTTCTGCCCCATCACTTTTAAACAAATTGTAGAGTCTCCAAGCTTTTGGGTTGAAACCACATCCTCTTGGTGAATGCCGAGAGCAGGGGTCCTCAAACTACAACCTGTGGGCCACATGCAGACAGCCGAGGACGTTGATCCTTTCTGCCGGGTGTATGTGCCCCATTTATTTTTTTTTTTGAACTTCAAATCAAGATGTGCAGTGTGCACATGAATTTGTTCGTAATATTTGTTTTTTTAAACTATAGTCTTTCCTTCAAAAGGCCTGAGGGATAGTGAACTGGCCCCCTGGGTAAACAGTTTAAGGACCCCTGCCCTAAGGTATCCTGGACTTAGGGGTTATTAATCTCCCAGCCCTGAAACATCCCTGAACATTCTACCCGTTGTAGGAGGCACCATGGGAATTTGGACCCCGGGTAATTTACAAGCCTTTACTCCAATTGAACCCAAGAAAATTCAAAATGGCTTAGGCAGTTACTCTATTTTGGTCACTTTTGACTCGTCCTGCACTAGCCCATTATTTCCATTTAACTCTATAACGCGAAGCATGATGTTTTCATAACATTAAAATGTATATATTAATACATATATATATATATTTATAACTATGAAAGTCCACAACAAAAAGAAAATTTTTTCCCAAAATTAAAATTGAAGCGTTATAGGGTTATAAAGAAGGATGGGTCTTATCAGCGGGTCCAAGACCTTAGCATCATAAATGAATCAGTGATCCGACTGCACCTAGTAGTGCCCAAACCTGTGCCCTCCTAGGGGAAAGTGTGAATGCTTTTATCCCTCTTCCTGTACTTCCAATGAACAAACACACATGTCTGGTAATCCTAAGATTATTTTTGTTTCCTGTGACACTCACCTAATTTCAAGGCCACTGCCACCTCACAAGCTTAGCCTTGTCGTAGTCAAACTGTTCACCTTTTAGACCGTTTGTTTTTCTCAGAAGTTATCGGGTGATTAAAGCTTCTGAACCAAGTGTGCCAGGTCCACGACTACCATCTCCTGGACCACCTCAACCTTATCCATCCTGGATAAAGTTGCCCTCAATGGACAACCCCTCCCAGCAGTGTAGGAAGGGTATGGACCCAAAGCCCCACCTCGCCCCTTTTGCCAGCAGGAAGCAGCTAGAGATGTCGTCGCCCAGTACCCCCAAAGATTTGGGTCCATATCTCTTCAGGGGGGCAAATGTTAGGTAGCTATGCTAGGGACTGGGGCATCCGTTATGCATGCCCATAGGGCCAAGATAAGAGCCCAGTTAGGAGAGGCACCCTGTGCATGCTCAGAGGTCCAGATTTCTGGCCATGAAGGGGAGGTCACCTGGGTGGTTCCTGTACCTGGATTGACCAATCTAGGCCATGTAAATTCAATTCAGCCACTGGGGTCGGCCAGACTTGCCCACCACGCCTCCCTACGCTCATAAAACTCTCTTGAGTGCAGACCAGGCTTCTGCATGATTTCTCTCTCACTCAGGAAGGCTCTTTGGAGGCAGCTGTGCTGCACATGAGTGGCTGGTGGATACTGTTCAGATGCATGGCTTTCTGCTTGCAAGGGTTTTTGTCTCAGCTGACTGTAAGGGAGGAGGTAGTACGTCTGGATCACAGAGTATCCATGTCCACAAACGAGGCTGCTCATTCCACAGTCCTGGAAGTGCTTTATGAAAACCCTCTGCTTTGCAATGTCACTCTTTGTAGATTAGAGTGGGAGGGGCTGGGACCAAGGTATGCTGCCTCTTACTCCCAGTTGCAGGTTTCTGGATGCTGATTGTATCTCTTACAGCATCAGTTAGTGGGCTTGTTGTCTGCCTCAGGCTTTGTTCACGGAGATCCTCCAGCTAGTTGGTGGTGTGTGCGCATGAGCAGAGACTTCCTGCCAATCCCCCATGAGTAGTAGAGCTCCCATGGTGTGGACTCCATGAAAGCCTTGCCCCAGGCAGCATGCTTACAAAGGAGGGTGGGCCCTGCAGGACAGAGGACCATTCCCCCTGTGGAATGGCCTCAGAGATCCACCTCCCTCTCTGGCCAGCTGCTGGGGCTGTGGGTCCTAAGCATCATTGCTGACTCAATAATAGACACAGGGTGAGGCGACTCCAGTAGCTGTTTTGACTGGTCTAATCCAGCCTGAGATCATCCTTGCATGAGCCCCTGCCAAGATTATTTTTGTTTCTTTTATGATCTTTTCATTAGTGGCTCCTACAACACTAACCACCATCCATAAATACATCATCTGTTTGAAGCCCATCTGTACATTAATTGCCCTCCTTATTCACAAAATATCCACTCTCCACCCAAGCCCCTGGCCTCAGCTCCTCATTTTTCCCCCCTCAATGCCCGCCACCCATCCCTCATCAATCCTTGGAAATGTACTAATTCTTTTGTCATATTTTCACCCACCTTTCTTTTGAGGTCAATGAAGATCCTTGTAATCGGTTCCCACTTTCCATCCTGCCCTTCCTCCACCCTCCCAGTATCTCCACTCATAACACTGGTAAAGGGCCCATCCACTCTGGATTCCCCGTGTTTGAAATTCCTATCGGTACTAGAATACCTTCTCTAGTTTGGCCAGATTAGTATGGTAGAACTGGGATCATGATAGTGGGGCAAGAGAAAGCATTAAGAACTAGAGGAAAGTTGTGTTTCATCTTTGCTGTCTCATACCCTGTATTCTTTAATCTCCACTCTGAGATCCTTCTGTAAGGGGATGTCCAGTGCACTGCAAATAGGTTTTGGGTCTATACCCGGCAGTCCCCTCTCATTCTCCATGATAAGATTTTTTTGTTCTCATGATACCTGTTGCCTTATCCCTTTAAAACTTTGTGATCACACAGGCTGGTATGCTTTCTCCATGTGGGCTCTGTTGCTTCAGAGCCAGATGGCTGTTTCTTTACCCTCAGGCCTTTAAGACCCCACACGCTATATCTTTAGGTAGCTGGACACCATCGGCTTTCTTCACCACATTTGCTTATGCAGCCGCTTTGTGGTCAGTGATTGTGTAGGGAAGGTGAGCATCTTAGAATGCCAATTTAATAGAACAGTGTTATTGCAATGAGGGAGTCCTTGAGCGGAGGCCCTATGTCCATCTGCTACCTTAATACTAAATCTATAAACATATGGACATAGATCTATTTCCCCATGCCCCTTTGTAAATATATGTACATATGTACATGCCTTTATTTAGACGTCTATAACTGGCCCTTGCTTCCCAGCTCACTCTTCTATACTCTTTGATTTTCCTCTTGTGCCCACTGACATGCTCAGTCTTCCTTTGGGTTTCAGTAATTCCTCTTGGTTACATTACCTTTGATCACGCCCTACCAGGCCTCCTACATCCCCCTCACTATCGTTTTCCATCACTTGTTGTACCCTTGTCTCTGGGTTTCTTTACAGCACTTCCTTTCCCCCCACCGTGCTCACTCCCATGCCCAATGGAAAGGGCCGGTCACATGTTTACTCCTCCAGATTGTTCATCCAGCCTCTCTTAATTAGACAGACCTGTAAAGGTAATAACATGCACAAAACAAGACTGAGCTAAACCAAGCAGCAAAAAGAAAAAAAAAACAAACAAAAATGAAAACAAAACCCAACCCAAATCCAATGACACTAAAAGAAAACAACACTAACCAGAAAGAAAAGTACAAGGACTGTGTGGTGAACTTTAGGAGTGTTTTCCAGTCCAGTCTGTGGGGGCACCGAACCCTGACCACAAAGTCCACCTTTGGCATTCCCCGGGGACTTTGAGGCTCCATTTTCTTACTCTTCCGCTGCACTCTCTTAGTGTCATGCATCGAAGTGGCAGGATCAGTTCGGGCGCAGTTCCCACACTGTGTGTCCAGTGTTGTCCCCTCTAAGGCTATGGGTCTTTGAGGGACGTTTCTCATCGTGGGGCTGCCCATGTGGTCTTCTCTGTGGATTGGCTTCTCTGATTGGGAACATCATCCTCAAGGTGTATTGGGCCAGGGTGTGCTCCATTCTCCCCTCCTCCCCCTTGTTCTGCCCTGTGTTCACTGATCAGATATGTCCCTCTCCGCGAGCTGCAGATCCGGTGCCATCCTGTGAAATACAATCTTTTGGGGCTGCAAGGATGTGGGGGGGGTGGGTATCAGCTCAGATCTTTTGAGAGTCCAGGAGATATTGACTTCTCGATGGGCACAGTTCTGTGGGGCACCGTGCTCTTGGTCCAGACGCTGGTTGTGAATATGACTTTGTTGTTAACCAGTTGTGTGTCTCTGGGTCAACTCCCGTGTGTTTTTGAGTGAGTTTTCTAATCTGCAAAGTAAATGTACAGGATTATCCAGACTCCCATGTCAGCAAGTTATCGAGAGGGGTTAATCAGAGACTGTTTCATATAGTGTGTACCTGCGCGCCGCATTCTAGACCTGCGATGGCAATTATGAGCTCAGGATAGAGATGGTGTCCAGCAGGTAACATACGTGGCTCCATATTGAAACAGGAAGCCCACTGTGGAGATTTGGTCCTTCTGTTGATGGCCACCGGCCACCTAGTCTTCTCCTGCTATAAGTGCTTCACTGGCTCAGCAGCTGAGCCAGAAGCCAGTGATATCATAACCAGGTGGCTAACTGGGCCAAAGGGCTGATAGATATTTGTTATTTTGTTGTCTTGGGAAACCCACCTACCCTCCATGCAAACCTTCTGGTGTGAGTTATCTGTGGAAGGAATCATAGGCTCACAGTAATTCACATCTTTCTTCTTGAAAATGTGCCCATATTCCTTTCTGAACCTGACAAGGTGGCCCCTGTGTCCACCAAGAAATTTACTGCCTGGCCTCCTACTTGGAGAGTTAGCCTGGGCTTTTGGCGGCGAAGTGAAACAGAGCCCTGACCCCTTCATTGAGCTTCTTCAAGCATTATTGTCTCTTGCTTGGGTCTTTCTACGTGCAGATGAGGCCCATCCACTCTAGTGGAGGGTCGTGCACCTCTCCTCGGGTTTTCAAGGCACTGATTTTTCCAGTGTCCTTCTTTCCTGCAGTAGGCACATTGGTCCTTCCCCATGGCTTGGCGGTGCCCACAGGTTAGTCTCTCCGTGAGTGGGCCATGCTCTCCTTTTCCTGAGTCTCTGGGGTCTCTCATGGCAATTCCTAGTATTTTAGCTAGCTTCTTTGTCTCTGTCGTGCTAGGGTCATCTCTGTTGTTATACACTCAATGAGCCACTTGTACCAAATCGCTAAGATTTTTCCCTTCAAACCCTTCCCACTTCTTTGTCATGTCTGAGGCAGACTGACTGAGTAATAAAGGCAATACTTATTGCCCTCCTGTTTTCAGTGCCTCCGGGCCGTTAGGGGTATAAAGCCCGTAGGCTTCCCTCAGCCACTCTAGAAAGGCAGGCGGATATTCTCTTATAGGAACCTGAAAATTCTCACTGACCTTAGATAAATTCATAGGTTTCCTAGCTCTTCTGCAGAGGGTCATGTAAGAGCAATGGTTGATACCTGGTAAAGTCCTCTGGGCCTTGCTAGGAATTGAGATCCCACATTGTTGGTGTAGTGGCCAAAAGAGTTTCTCCCAAGTGGGGAGTGCCCGCTCGCTGACCATCAGGTTCACTGACTGCTTACTGGGCCTCTGTCTGGAAGGTCTACCCTCCTCCGTTGTGAACAGCACCTGGAGAAGTTGTTGGCAAGCATTCCAGGTGGGCTGATGAGTATGGAAATCATACCAGTACTAGTGTGTGTGGGGGGCTGCTTGTTAGGGGTGGGGGTGAGTTTGGGGGGCCGGTGGGGGAGGGAGTGACTCAATAAGGGCCTGTTAGAAGTTTTCTATTTCTGGACCCTAGAAACCTTATAGGGCGGGGGTTGAAAGAAAGGGTTTGAAGCCAGCTCTCCCACTCCCAGAGTTCTCCTGCAAAATGGGATAAAGCCGATTAGGGGAGAGTGATGGGGAGGGGAGGGGAGGGGAGGGGTGGGGGAGGGGTGAGGGAGGGGAGGGGTGGGGGAGGGTGATGTGGAGGGATGGCCTCCACCTATGTGGTTTTGGGAACTTGGACCGTTTGTTTTTCCGGTCCTTCCATGTTTCCTGAAACCTTGGAAACAAGGGCCCTTTCTTTGCGGGAGGGAGTAAGTCTTTTATATTTGCAGGCTTCTTAGTGGCAATGTCAGCCCACACTTGAAGTAACGGGATCAGATCGGGATATCCTGGTTCCCTTTAACCATAACTATGAACTCTTAGTAATAGGGGGTGGGAAAACTAGTCTTGCGTGGGTCAATCAGGGACTCCTTCTGCCCCATCCCTTTTAAACAAATTGTAGAGTCTCCAAGCTTTTGGGTTGAAACCACATCCTCTTGGTGAATGCCGAGAGCAGGGGTCCTCAAACTACAACCTGTGGGCCACATGCAGACAGCCGAGGACGTTGATCCTTTCTGCCGGGTGTATGTGCCCCATTTATTTTTTTTTTTGAACTTCAAATCAAGATGTGCAGTGTGCACATGAATTTGTTCGTAATATTTGTTTTTTTAAACTATAGTCTTTCCTTCAAAAGGCCTGAGGGATAGTGAACTGGCCCCCTGGGTAAACAGTTTAAGGACCCCTGCCCTAAGGTATCCTGGACTTAGGGGTTATTAATCTCCCAGCCCTGAAACATCCCTGAACATTCTACCCGTTGTAGGAGGCACCATGGGAATTTGGACCCCGGGTAATTTACAAGCCTTTACTCCAATTGAACCCAAGAAAATTCAAAATGGCTTAGGCAGTTACTCTATTTTGGTCACTTTTGACTCGTCCTGCACTAGCCCATTATTTCCATTTAACTCTATAACGCGAAGCATGATGTTTTCATAAAATTAAAAATGTATATATTAATACATATATATATATATATATATATATATATATATTTATAACTATGAAAGTCCACAACAAAAAGAAAATTTTTTCCCAAAATTAAAATTGAAGCGTTATAGGGTTAAAAAGAAGGATGGGTCTTATCAGCGGGTCCAAGACCTTAGCATCATAAATGAATCAGTGATCCGACTGCACCTAGTAGTGCCCAAACCTGTGCCCTCCTAGGGGAAAGTGTGAATGCTTTTATCCCTCTTCCTGTACTTCCAATGAACAAACACACATGTCTGGTAATCCTAAGATTATTTTTGTTTCCTGTGACACTCACCTAATTTCAAGGCCACTGCCACCTCACAAGCTTAGCCTTGTCGTAGTCAAACTGTTCACCTTTTAGACCGTTTGTTTTTCTCAGAAGTTATCGGGTGATTAAAGCTTCTGAACCAAGTGTGCCAGGTCCACGACTACCATCTCCTGGACCACCTCAACCTTATCCATCCTGGATAAAGTTGCCCTCAATGGACAACCCCTCCCAGCAGTGTAGGAAGGGTATGGACCCAAAGCCCCACCTCGCCCCTTTTGCCAGCAGGAAGCAGCTAGAGATGTCGTCGCCCAGTACCCCCAAAGATTTGGGTCCATATCTCTTCAGTGGGGCAAATGTTAGGTAGCTATGCTAGGGACTGGGGCATCCGTTATGCATGCCCATAGGGCCAAGATAAGAGCCCAGTTAGGAGAGGCACCCTGTGCATGCTCAGAGGTCCAGATTTCTGGCCATGAAGGGGAGGTCACCTGGGTGGTTCCTGTACCTGGATTGACCAATCTAGGCCATGTAAATTCAATTCAGCCACTGGGGTCGGCCAGACTTGCCCACCACGCCTCCCTACGCTCATAAAACTCTCTTGAGTGCAGACCAGGCTTCTGCATGATTTCTCTCTCACTCAGGAAGGCTCTTTGGAGGCAGCTGTGCTGCACATGAGTGGCTGGTGGATACTGTTCAGATGCATGGCTTTCTGCTTGCAAGGGTTTTTGTCTCAGCTGACTGTAAGGGAGGAGGTAGTACGTCTGGATCACAGAGTATCCATGTCCACAAACGAGGCTGCTCATTCCACAGTCCTGGAAGTGCTTTATGAAAACCCTCTGCTTTGCAATGTCACTCTTTGTAGATTAGAGTGGGAGGGGCTGGGACCAAGGTATGCTGCCTCTTACTCCCAGTTGCAGGTTTCTGGATGCTGATTGTATCTCTTACAGCATCAGTTAGTGGGCTTGTTGTCTGCCTCAGGCTTTGTTCACGGAGATCCTCCAGCTAGTTGGTGGTGTGTGCGCATGAGCAGAGACTTCCTGCCATTCCCCCATGAGTAGTAGAGCTCCCATGGTGTGGACTCCATGAAAGCCTTGCCCCAGGCAGCATGCTTACAAAGGAGGGTGGGCCCTGCAGGACAGAGGACCATTCCCCCTGTGGAATGGCCTCAGAGATCCACCTCCCTCTCTGGCCAGCTGCTGGGGCTGTGGGTCCTAAGCATCATTGCTGACTCAATAATAGACACAGGGTGAGGCGACTCCAGTAGCTGTTTTGACTGGTCTAATCCAGCCTGAGATCATCCTTGCATGAGCCCCTGCCAAGATTATTTTTGTTTCTTTTATGATCTTTTCATTAGTGGCTCCTACAACACTAACCACCATCCATAAATACATCATCTGTTTGAAGCCCATCTGTACATTAATTGCCCTCCTTATTCACAAAATATCCACTCTCCACCCAAGCCCCTGGCCTCAGCTCCTCATTTTTCCCCCCTCAATGCCCGCCACCCATCCCTCATCAATCCTTGGAAATGTACTAATTCTTTTGTCATATTTTCACCCACCTTTCTTTTGAGGTCAATGAAGATCCTTGTAATCGGTTCCCACTTTCCATCCTGCCCTTCCTCCACCCTCCCAGTATCTCCACTCATAACACTGGTAAAGGGCCCATCCACTCTGGATTCCCCGTGTTTGAAATTCCTATCGGTACTAGAATACCTTCTCTAGTTTGGCCAGATTAGTATGGTAGAACTGGGATCATGATAGTGGGGCAAGAGAAAGCATTAAGAACTAGAGGAAAGTTGTGTTTCATCTTTGCTGTCTCATACCCTGTATTCTTTAATCTCCACTCTGAGATCCTTCTGTAAGGGGATGTCCAGTGCACTGCAAATAGGTTTTGGGTCTATACCCGGCAGTCCCCTCTCATTCTCCATGATAAGATTTTTTTGTTCTCATGATACCTGTTGCCTTATCCCTTTAAAACTTTGTGATCACACAGGCTGGTATGCTTTCTCCATGTGGGCTCTGTTGCTTCAGAGCCAGATGGCTGTTTCTTTACCCTCAGGCCTTTAAGACCCCACACGCTATATCTTTAGGTAGCTGGACACCATCGGCTTTCTTCACCACATTTGCTTATGCAGCCGCTTTGTGGTCAGTGATTGTGTAGGGAAGGTGAGCATCTTAGAATGCCAATTTAATAGAACAGTGTTATTGCAATGAGGGAGTCCTTGAGCGGAGGCCCTATGTCCATCTGCTACCTTAATACTAAATCTATAAACATATGGACATAGATCTATTTCCCCATGCCCCTTTGTAAATATATGTACATATGTACATGCCTTTATTTAGACGTCTATAACTGGCCCTTGCTTCCCAGCTCACTCTTCTATACTCTTTGATTTTCCTCTTGTGCCCACTGACATGCTCAGTCTTCCTTTGGGTTTCAGTAATTCCTCTTGGTTACATTACCTTTGATCACGCCCTACCAGGCCTCCTACATCCCCCTCACTATCGTTTTCCATCACTTGTTGTACCCTTGTCTCTGGGTTTCTTTACAGCACTTCCTTTCCCCCCACCGTGCTCACTCCCATGCCCAATGGAAAGGGCCGGTCACATGTTTACTCCTCCAGATTGTTCATCCAGCCTCTCTTAATTAGACAGACCTGTAAAGGTAATAACATGCACAAAACAAGACTGAGCTAAACCAAGCAGCAAAAAGAAAAAAAAAACAAACAAAAATGAAAACAAAACCCAACCCAAATCCAATGACACTAAAAGAAAACAACACTAACCAGAAAGAAAAGTACAAGGACTGTGTGGTGAACTTTAGGAGTGTTTTCCAGTCCAGTCTGTGGGGGCACCGAACCCTGACCACAAAGTCCACCTTTGGCATTCCCCGGGGACTTTGATGCTCCGTTTTCTTACTCTTCCGCTGCACTCTCTTAGTGTCATGCATCGAAGTGGCAGGATCAGTTCGGGCGCAGTTCCCACACTGTGTGTCCAGTGTTGTCCCCTCTAAGGCTATGGGTCTTTGAGGGACGTTTCTCATCGTGGGGCTGCCCATGTGGTCTTCTCTGTGGATTGGCTTCTCTGATTGGGAACATCATCCTCAAGGTGTATTGGGCCAGGGTGTGCTCCATTCTCCCCTCCTCCCCCTTGTTCTGCCCTGTGTTCACTGATCAGATATGTCCCTCTCCGCGAGCTGCAGATCCGGTGCCATCCTGTGAAATACAATCTTTTGGGGCTGCAAGGATGTGGGGGGGGTGGGTATCAGCTCAGATCTTTTGAGAGTCCAGGAGATATTGACTTCTCGATGGGCACAGTTCTGTGGGGCACCGTGCTCTTGGTCCAGACGCTGGTTGTGAATATGACTTTGTTGTTAACCAGTTGTGTGTCTCTGGGTCAACTCCCGTGTGTTTTTGAGTGAGTTTTCTAATCTGCAAAGTAAATGTACAGGATTATCCAGACTCCCATGTCAGCAAGTTATCGAGAGGGGTTAATCAGAGACTGTTTCATATAGTGTGTACCTGCGCGCCGCATTCTAGACCTGCGATGGCAATTATGAGCTCAGGATAGAGATGGTGTCCAGCAGGTAACATACGTGGCTCCATATTGAAACAGGAAGCCCACTGTGGAGATTTGGTCCTTCCGTTGATGGCCACCGGCCACCTAGTCTTCTCCTGCTATAAGTGCTTCACTGGCTCAGCAGCTGAGCCAGAAGCCAGTGATATCATAACCAGGTGGCTAACTGGGCCAAAGGGCTGATAGATATTTGTTATTTTGTTGTCTTGGGAAACCCACCTACCCTCCATGCAAACCTTCTGGTGTGAGTTATCTGTGGAAGGAATCATAGGCTCACAGTAATTCACATCTTTCTTCTTGAAAATGTGCCCATATTCCTTTCTGAACCTGACAAGGTGGCCCCTGTGTCCACCAAGAAATTTACTGCCTGGCCTCCTACTTGGAGAGTTAGCCTGGGCTTTTGGCGGCGAAGTGAAACAGAGCCCTGACCCCTTCATTGAGCTTCTTCAAGCATTATTGTCTCTTGCTTGGGTCTTTCTACGTGCAGATGAGGCCCATCCACTCTAGTGGAGGGTCGTGCACCTCTCCTCGGGTTTTCAAGGCACTGATTTTTCCAGTGTCCTTCTTTCCTGCAGTAGGCACATTGGTCCTTCCCCATGGCTTGGCGGTGCCCACAGGTTAGTCTCTCCGTGAGTGGGCCATGCTCTCCTTTTCCTGAGTCTCTGGGGTCTCTCATGGCAATTCCTAGTATTTTTGCTAGCTTCTTTGTCTCTGTCGTGCTAGGGTCATCTCTGTTGTTATACACTCAATGAGCCACTTGTACCAAATCGCTAAGATTTTTCCCTTCAAACCCTTCCCACTTCTTTGTCAGGTCTGAGGCAGACTGACTGAGTAATAAAGGCAATACTTATTGCCCTCCTGTTTTCAGTGCCTCCGGGCCGTTAGGGGTATAAAGCCCGTAGGCTTCCCTCAGCCACTCTAGAAAGGCAGGCGGATATTCTCTTATAGGAACCTGAAAATTCTCACTGACCTTAGATAAATTCATAGGTTTCCTAGCTCTTCTGCAGAGGGTCATGTAAGAGCAATGGTTGATACCTGGTAAAGTCCTCTGGGCCTTGCTAGGAATTGAGATCCCACATTGTTGGTGTAGTGGCCAAAAGAGTTTCTCCCAAGTGGGGAGTGCCCGCTCGCTGACCATCAGGTTCACTGACTGCTTACTGGGCCTCTGTCTGGAAGGTCTACCCTCCTCCGTTGTGAACAGCACTTGGAGAAGTTGTTGGCAAGCATTCCAGGTGGGCTGATGAGTATGGAAATCATACCAGTACTAGTGTGTGTGGGGGGCTGCTTGTTAGGGGTGGGGGTGAGTTTGGGGGGCCGGTGGGGGAGGGAGTGACTCAATAAGGGCCTGTTAGAAGTTTTCTATTTCTGGACCCTAGAAACCTTATAGGGCGGGGGTTGAAAGAAAGGGTTTGAAGCCAGCTCTCCCACTCCCAGAGTTCTCCTGCAAAATGGGATAAAGCCGATTAGGGGAGAGTGATGGGGAGGGGAGGGGAGGGGAGGGGTGGGGGAGGGGTGAGGGAGGGGAGGGGTGGGGGAGGGTGATGTGGAGGGATGGCCTCCACCTATGTGGTTTTGGGAACTTGGACCGTTTGTTTTTCCGGTCCTTCCATGTTTCCTGAAACCTTGGAAACAAGGGCCCTTTCTTTGCGGGAGGGAGTAAGTCTTTTATATTTGCAGGCTTCTTAGTGGCAATGTCAGCCCACACTTGAAGTAACGGGATCAGATCGGGATATCCTGGTTCCCTTTAAACATAACTATGAACTCTTAGTAATAGGGGGTGGGAAAACTAGTCTTGCGTGGGTCAATCAGGGACTCCTTCTGCCCCATCCCTTTTAAACAAATTGTAGAGTCTCCAAGCTTTTGGGTTGAAACCACATCCTCTTGGTGAATGCCGAGAGCAGGGGTCCTCAAACTACAACCTGTGGGCCACATGCAGACAGCCGAGGACGTTGATCCTTTCTGCCGGGTGTATGTGCCCCATTTATTTTTTTTTTTGAACTTCAAATCAAGATGTGCAGTGTGCACATGAATTTGTTCGTAATATTTGTTTTTTTAAACTATAGTCTTTCCTTCAAAAGGCCTGAGGGATAGTGAACTGGTCCCCTGGGTAAACAGTTTAAGGACCCCTGCCCTAAGGTATCCTGGACTTAGGGGTTATTAATCTCCCAGCCCTGAAACATCCCTGAACATTCTACCCGTTGTAGGAGGCACCATGGGAATTTGGACCCCGGGTAATTTACAAGCCTTTACTCCAATTGAACCCAAGAAAATTCAAAATGGCTTAGGCAGTTACTCTATTTTGGTCACTTTTGACTCGTCCTGCACTAGCCCATTATTTCCATTTAACTCTATAACGCGAAGCATGATGTTTTCATAACATTAAAATGTATATATTAATACATATATATATATATATATATTTATAACTATGAAAGTCCACAACAAAAAGAAAATTTTTTCCCAAAATTAAAATTGAAGCGTTATAGGGTTAAAAAGAAGGATGGGTCTTATCAGCGGGTCCAAGACCTTAGCATCATAAATGAATCAGTGATCCGACTGCACCTAGTAGTGCCCAAACCTGTGCCCTCCTAGGGGAAAGTGTGAATGCTTTTATCCCTCTTCCTGTACTTCCAATGAACAAACACACGTGTCTGGTAATCCTAAGATTATTTTTGTTTCCTGTGACACTCACCTAATTTCAAGGCCACTGCCACCTCACAAGCTTAGCCTTGTCGTAGTCAAACTGTTCACCTTTTAGACCGTTTGTTTTTCTCAGAAGTTATCGGGTGATTAAAGCTTCTGAACCAAGTGTGCCAGGTCCACGACTACCATCTCCTGGACCACCTCAACCTTATCCATCCTGGATAAAGTTGCCCTCAATGGACAACCCCTCCCAGCAGTGTAGGAAGGGTATGGACCCAAAGCCCCACCTCGCCCCTTTTGCCAGCAGGAAGCAGCTAGAGATGTCGTCGCCCAGTACCCCCAAAGATTTGGGTCCATATCTCTTCAGTGGGGCAAATGTTAGGTAGCTATACTAGGGACTGGGGCATCCGTTATGCATGCCCATAGGGCCAAGATAAGAGCCCAGTTAGGAGAGGCACCCTGTGCATGCTCAGAGGTCCAGATTTCTGGCCATGAAGGGGAGGTCACCTGGGTGGTTCCTGTACCTGGATTGACCAATCTAGGCCATGTAAATTCAATTCAGCCACTGGGGTCGGCCAGACTTGCCCACCACGCCTCCCTACGCTCATAAAACTCTCTTGAGTGCAGACCAGGCTTCTGCATGATTTCTCTCTCACTCAGGAAGGCTCTTTGGAGGCAGCTGTGCTGCACATGAGTGGCTGGTGGATACTGTTCAGATGCATGGCTTTCTGCTTGCAAGGGTTTTTGTCTCAGCTGACTGTAAGGGAGGAGGTAGTACGTCTGGATCACAGAGTATCCATGTCCACAAACGAGGCTGCTCATTCCACAGTCCTGGAAGTGCTTTATGAAAACCCTCTGCTTTGCAATGTCACTCTTTGTAGATTAGAGTGGGAGGGGCTGGGACCAAGGTATGCTGCCTCTTACTCCCAGTTGCAGGTTTCTGGATGCTGATTGTATCTCTTACAGCATCAGTTAGTGGGCTTGTTGTCTGCCTCAGGCTTTGTTCACGGAGATCCTCCAGCTAGTTGGTGGTGTGTGCACATGAGCAGAGACTTCCTGCCAATCCCCCATGAGTAGTAGAGCTCCCATGGTGTGGACTCCATGAAAGCCTTGCCCCAGGCAGCATGCTTACAAAGGAGGGTGGGCCCTGCAGGACAGAGGACCATTCCCCCTGTGGAATGGCCTCAGAGATCCACCTCCCTCTCTGGCCAGCTGCTGGGGCTGTGGGTCCTAAGCATCATGGCTGACTCAATAATAGACACAGGGTGAGGCAACTCCAGTAGCTGTTTTGACTGGTCTAATCCAGCCTGAGATCATCCTTGCATGAGCCCCTGCCAAGATTATTTTTGTTTCTTTTATGATCTTTTCATTAGTGGCTCCTACAACACTAACCACCATCCATAAATACATCATCTGTTTGAAGCCCATCTGTACATTAATTGCCCTCCTTATTCACAAAATATCCACTCTCCACCCAAGCCCCTGGCCTCAGCTCCTCATTTTTCCCCCCTCAATGCCCGCCACCCATCCCTCATCAATCCTTGGAAATGTACTAATTCTTTTGTCATATTTTCACCCACCTTTCTTTTGAGGTCAATGAAGATCCTTGTAATCGGTTCCCACTTTCCATCCTGCCCTTCCTCCACCCTCCCAGTATCTCCACTCATAACACTGGTAAAGGGCCCATCCACTCTGGATTCCCCGTGTTTGAAATTCCTATCGGTACTAGAATACCTTCTCTAGTTTGGCCAGATTAGTATGGTAGAACTGGGATCATGATAGTGGGGCAAGAGAAAGCATTAAGAACTAGAGGAAAGTTGTGTTTCATCTTTGCTGTCTCATACCCTGTATTCTTTAATCTCCACTCTGAGATCCTTCTGTAAGGGGATGTCCAGTGCACTGCAAATAGGTTTTGGGTCTATACCCGGCAGTCCCCTCTCATTCTCCATGATAAGATTTTTTTGTTCTCATGATACCTGTTGCCTTATCCCTTTAAAACTTTGTGATCACACAGGCTGGTATGCTTTCTCCATGTGGGCTCTGTTGCTTCAGAGCCAGATGGCTGTTTCTTTACCCTCAGGCCTTTAAGACCCCACACGCTATATCTTTAGGTAGCTGGACACCATCGGCTTTCTTCACCACATTTGCTTATGCAGCCGCTTTGTGGTCAGTGATTGTGTAGGGAAGGTGAGCATCTTAGAATGCCAATTTAATAGAACAGTGTTATTGCAATGAGGGAGTCCTTGAGCGGAGGCCCTATGTCCATCTGCTACCTTAATACTAAATCTATAAACATATGGACATAGATCTATTTCCCCATGCCCCTTTGTAAATATATGTACATATGTACATGCCTTTATTTAGACGTCTATAACTGGCCCTTGCTTCCCAGCTCACTCTTCTATACTCTTTGATTTTCCTCTTGTGCCCACTGACATGCTCAGTCTTCCTTTGGGTTTCAGTAATTCCTCTTGGTTACATTACCTTTGATCACGCCCTACCAGGCCTCCTACATCCCCCTCACTAACGTTTTCCATCACTTGTTGTACCCTTGTCTCTGGGTTTCTTTACAGCACTTCCTTTCCCCCCACCGTGTTCACTCCCATGCCCAATGGAAAGGGCCGGTCACATGTTTACTCCTCCAGATTGTTCATCCAGCCTCTCTTAATTAGACAGACCTGTAAAGGTAATAACATGCACAAAACAAGACTGAGCTAAACCAAGCAGCAAAAAGAAAAAAAAAACAAACAAAAATGAAAACAAAACCCAACCCAAATCCAATGACACTAAAAGAAAACAACACTAACCAGAAAGAAAAGTACAAGGACTGTGTGGTGAACTTTAGGAGTGTTTTCCAGTCCAGTCTGTGGGGGCACCGAACCCTGACCACAAAGTCCACCTTTGGCATTCCCCGGGGACTTTGATGCTCCGTTTTCTTACTCTTCCGCTGTACTCTCTTAGTGTCATGCATCGAAGTGGCAGGATCAGTTCGGGCGCAGTTCCCACACTGTGTGTCCAGTGTTGTCCCCTCTAAGGCTAAGGGTCTTTGAGGGACGTTTCTCATCGTGGGGCTGCCCATGTGGTCTTCTCTGTGGATTGGCTTCTCTGATTGGGAACATCATCCTCAAGGTGTATTGGGCCAGGGTGTGCTCCATTCTCCCCTCCTCCCCCTTGTTCTGCCCTGTGTTCACTGATCAGATATGTCCCTCTCCGCGAGCTGCAGATCCGGTGCCATCCTGTGAAATACAATCTTTTGGGGCTGCAAGGATGTGGGGGGGTGGGTATCAGCTCAGATCTTTTGAGAGTCCAGGAGATATTGACTTCTCGATGGGCACAGTTCTGTGGGGCACCGTGCTCTTGGTCCAGACGCTGGTTGTGAATATGACTTTGTTGTTAACCAGTTGTGTGTCTCTGGGTCAACTCCCGTGTGTTTTTGAGTGAGTTTTCTAATCTGCAAAGTAAATGTACAGGATTATCCAGACTCCCATGTCAGCAAGTTATCGAGAGGGGTTAATCAGAGACTGTTTCATATAGTGTGTACCTGCGCGCCGCATTCTAGACCTGCGATGGCAATTATGAGCTCAGGATAGAGATGGTGTCCAGCAGGTAACATACGTGGCTCCATATTGAAACAGGAAGCCCACTGTGGAGATTTGGTCCTTCCGTTGATGGCCACCGGCCACCTAGTCTTCTCCTGCTATAACTGCTTCACTGGCTCAGCAGCTGAGCCAGAAGCCAGTGATATCATAACCAGGTGGCTAACTGGGCCAAAGGGCTGATAGATATTTGTTATTTTGTTGTCTTGGGAAACCCACCTACCCTCCATGCAAACCTTCTGGTGTGAGTTATCTGTGGAAGGAATCATAGGCTCACAGTAATTCACATCTTTCTTCTTGAAAATGTGCCCATATTCCTTTCTGAACCTGACAAGGTGGCCCCTGTGTCCACCAAGAAATTTACTGCCTGGCCTCCTACTTGGAGAGTTAGCCTGGGCTTTTGGCGGCGAAGTGAAACAGAGCCCTGACCCCTTCATTGAGCTTCTTCAAGCATTATTGTCTCTTGCTTGGGTCTTTCTACGTGCAGATGAGGCCCATCCACTCTAGTGGAGGGTCGTGCACCTCTCCTCGGGTTTTCAAGGCACTGATTTTTCCAGTGTCCTTCTTTCCTGCAGTAGGCACATTGGTCCTTCCCCATGGCTTGGCGGTGCCCACAGGTTAGTCTCTCCGTGAGTGGGCCATGCTCTCCTTTTCCTGAGTCTCTGGGGTCTCTCATGGCAATTCCTAGTATTTTAGCTAGCTTCTTTGTCTCTGTCGTGCTAGGGTCATCTCTGTTGTTATACACTCAATGAGCCACTTGTACCAAATCGCTAAGATTTTTCCCTTCAAACCCTTCCCACTTCTTTGTCATGTCTGAGGCAGACTGACTGAGTAATAAAGGCAATACTTATTGCCCTCCTGTTTTCAGTGCCTCCGGGCCGTTAGGGGTATAAAGCCCGTAGGCTTCCCTCAGCCACTCTAGAAAGGCAGGCGGATATTCTCTTATAGGAACCTGAAAATTCTCACTGACCTTAGATAAATTCATAGGTTTCCTAGCTCTTCTGCAGAGGGTCATGTAAGAGCAATGGTTGATACCTGGTAAAGTCCTCTGGGCCTTGCTAGGAATTGAGATCCCACATTGTTGGTGTAGTGGCCAAAAGAGTTTCTCCCAAGTGGGGAGTGCCCGCTCGCTGACCATCAGGTTCACTGACTGCTTACTGGGCCTCTGTCTGGAAGGGCTACCCTCCTCCGTTGTGAACAGCACCTGGAGAAGTTGTTGGCAAGCATTCCAGGTGGGCTGATGAGTATGGAAGTCATACCAGTACTAGTGTGTGTGGGGGGCTGCTTGTTAGGGGTGGGGGTGAGTTTGGGGGGCCGGTGGGGGAGGGAGTGACTTAATAAGGGCCTGTTAGAAGTTTTCTATTTCTGGACCCTAGAAACCTTATAGGGCGGGGGTTGAAAGAAAGGGTTTGAAGCCAGCTCTCCCACTCCCAGAGTTCTCCTGCAAAATGGGATAAAGCCGATTAGGGGAGAGTGATGGGGAGGGGAGGGGAGGGGAGACGTGGGGGAGGGGTGAGGGAGGGGAGGGGTGGGGGAGGGTGATGTGGAGGGATGGCCTCCACCTATGTGGTTTTGGGAACTTGGACCGTTTGTTTTTCCGGTCCTTCCATGTTTCCTGAAACCTTGGAAACAAGGGCCCTTTCTTTGCGGGAGGGAGTAAGTCTTTTATATTTGCAGGCTTCTTAGTGGCAATGTCAGCCCACACTTGAAGTAACGGGATCAGATCGGGATATCCTGGTTCCCTTTAAACATAACTATGAACTCTTAGTAATAGGGGGTGGGAAAACTAGTCTTGCGTGGGTCAATCAGGGACTCCTTCTGCCCCATCACTTTTAAACAAATTGTAGAGTCTCCAAGCTTTTGGGTTGAAACCACATCCTCTTGGTGAATGCCGAGAGCAGGGGTCCTCAAACTACAACCTGTGGGCCACATGCAGACAGCCGAGGACGTTGATCCTTTCTGCCGGGTGTATGTGCCCCATTTATTTTTTTTTTTGAATTTCAAATCAAGATGTGCAGTGTGCACATGAATTTGTTCGTAATATTTGTTTTTTTAAACTATAGTCTTTCCTTCAAAAGGCCTGAGGGATAGTGAACTGGCCCCCTGGGTAAACAGTTTAAGGACCCCTGCCCTAAGGTATCCTGGACTTAGGGGTTATTAATCTCCCAGCCCTGAAACATCCCTGAACATTCTACCCGTTGTAGGAGGCACCATGGGAATTTGGACCCCGGGTAATTTACAAGCCTTTACTCCAATTGAACCCAAGAAAATTCAAAATGGCTTAGGCAGTTACTCTATTTTGGTCACTTTTGACTCGTCCTGCACTAGCCCATTATTTCCATTTAACTCTATAACGCGAAGCATGATGTTTTCATAAAATTAAAAATGTATATATTAATACATATATATATATATATATATTTATAACTATGAAAGTCCACAACAAAAAGAAAATTTTTTCCCAAAATTAAAATTGAAGCGTTATAGGGTTAAAAAGAAGGATGGGTCTTATCAGCGGGTCCAAGACCTTAGCATCATAAATGAATCAGTGATCCGACTGCACCTAGTAGTGCCCAAACCTGTGCCCTCCTAGGGGAAAGTGTGAATGCTTTTATCCCTCTTCCTGTACTTCCAATGAACAAACACACATGTCTGGTAATCCTAAGATTATTTTTGTTTCCTGTGACACTCACCTAATTTCAAGGCCACTGCCACCTCACAAGCTTAGCCTTGTCGTAGTCAAACTGTTCACCTTTTAGACCGTTTGTTTTTCTCAGAAGTTATCGGGTGATTAAAGCTTCTGAACCAAGTGTGCCAGGTCCACGACTACCATCTCCTGGACCACCTCAACCTTATCCATCCTGGATAAAGTTGCCCTCAATGGACAACCCCTCCCAGCAGTGTAGGAAGGGTATGGACCCAAAGCCCCACCTCGCCCCTTTTGCCAGCAGGAAGCAGCTAGAGATGTCGTCGCCCAGTACCCCCAAAGATTTGGGTCCATATCTCTTCAGTGGGGCAAATGTTAGGTAGCTATGCTAGGGACTGGGGCATCCGTTATGCATGCCCATAGGGCCAAGATAAGAGCCCAGTTAGGAGAGGCACCCTGTGCATGCTCAGAGGTCCAGATTTCTGGCCATGAAGGGGAGGTCACCTGGGTGGTTCCTGTACCTGGATTGACCAATCTAGGCCATGTAAATTCAATTCAGCCACTGGGGTCGGCCAGACTTGCCCACCACGCCTCCCTACGCTCATAAAACTCTCTTGAGTGCAGACCAGGCTTCTGCATGATTTCTCTCTCACTCAGGAAGGCTCTTTGGAGGCAGCTGTGCTGCACATGAGTGGCTGGTGGATACTGTTCAGATGCATGGCTTTCTGCTTGCAAGGGTTTTTGTCTCAGCTGACTGTAAGGGAGGAGGTAGTACGTCTGGATCACAGAGTATCCATGTCCACAAACGAGGCTGCTCATTCCACAGTCCTGGAAGTGCTTTATGAAAACCCTCTGCTTTGCAATGTCACTCTTTGTAGATTAGAGTGGGAGGGGCTGGGACCAAGGTATGCTGCCTCTTACTCCCAGTTGCAGGTTTCTGGATGCTGATTGTATCTCTTACAGCATCAGTTAGTGGGCTTGTTGTCTGCCTCAGGCTTTGTTCACGGAGATCCTCCAGCTAGTTGGTGGTGTGTGCGCATGAGCAGAGACTTCCTGCCATTCCCCCATGAGTAGTAGAGCTCCCATGGTGTGGACTCCATGAAAGCCTTGCCCCAGGCAGCATGCTTACAAAGGAGGGTGGGCCCTTCAGGACAGAGGACCATTCCCCCTGTGGAATGGCCTCAGAGATCCACCTCCCTCTCTGGCCAGCTGCTGGGGCTGTGGGTCCTAAGCATCATTGCTGACTCAATAATAGACACAGGGTGAGGCGACTCCAGTAGCTGTTTTGACTGGTCTAATCCAGCCTGAGATCATCCTTGCATGAGCCCCTGCCAAGATTATTTTTGTTTCTTTTATGATCTTTTCATTAGTGGCTCCTACAACACTAACCACCATCCATAAATACATCATCTGTTTGAAGCCCATCTGTACATTAATTGCCCTCCTTATTCACAAAATATCCACTCTCCACCCAAGCCCCTGGCCTCAGCTCCTCATTTTTCCCCCCTCAATGCCCGCCACCCATCCCTCATCAATCCTTGGAAATGTACTAATTCTTTTGTCATATTTTCACCCACCTTTCTTTTGAGGTCAATGAAGATCCTTGTAATCGGTTCCCACTTTCCATCCTGCCCTTCCTCCACCCTCCCAGTATCTCCACTCATAACACTGGTAAAGGGCCCATCCACTCTGGATTCCCCGTGTTTGAAATTCCTATCGGTACTAGAATACCTTCTCTAGTTTGGCCAGATTAGTATGGTAGAACTGGGATCATGATAGTGGGGCAAGAGAAAGCATTAAGAACTAGAGGAAAGTTGTGTTTCATCTTTGCTGTCTCATACCCTGTATTCTTTAATCTCCACTCTGAGATCCTTCTGTAAGGGGATGTCCAGTGCACTGCAAATAGGTTTTGGGTCTATACCCGGCAGTCCCCTCTCATTCTCCATGATAAGATTTTTTTGTTCTCATGATACCTGTTGCCTTATCCCTTTAAAACTTTGTGATCACACAGGCTGGTATGCTTTCTCCATGTGGGCTCTGTTGCTTCAGAGCCAGATGGCTGTTTCTTTACCCTCAGGCCTTTAAGACCCCACACGCTATATCTTTAGGTAGCTGGACACCATCGGCTTTCTTCACCACATTTGCTTATGCAGCCGCTTTGTGGTCAGTGATTGTGTAGGGAAGGTGAGCATCTTAGAATGCCAATTTAATAGAACAGTGTTATTGCAATGAGGGAGTCCTTGAGCGGAGGCCCTATGTCCATCTGCTACCTTAATACTAAATCTATAAACATATGGACATAGATCTATTTCCCCATGCCCCTTTGTAAATATATGTACATATGTACATGCCTTTATTTAGACGTCTATAACTGGCCCTTGCTTCCCAGCTCACTCTTCTATACTCTTTGATTTTCCTCTTGTGCCCACTGACATGCTCAGTCTTCCTTTGGGTTTCAGTAATTCCTCTTGGTTACATTACCTTTGATCACGCCCTACCAGGCCTCCTACATCCCCCTCACTACCGTTTTCCATCACTTGTTGTACCCTTGTCTCTGGGTTTCTTTACACCACTTCCTTTCCCCCCACCGTGCTCACTCCCATGCCCAATGGAAAGGGCCGGTCACATGTTTACTCCTCCAGATTGTTCATCCAGCCTCTCTTAATTAGACAGACCTGTAAAGGTAATAACATGCACAAAACAAGACTGAGCTAAACCAAGCAGCAAAAAGAAAAAAAAAACAAACAAAAATGAAAACAAAACCCAACCCAAATCCAATGACACTAAAAGAAAACAACACTAACCAGAAAGAAAAGTACAAGGACTGTGTGGTGAACTTTAGGAGTGTTTTCCAGTCCAGTCTGTGGGGGCACCGAACCCTGACCACAAAGTCCACCTTTGGCATTCCCCGGGGACTTTGATGCTCCGTTTTCTTACTCTTCCGCTGCACTCTCTTAGTGTCATGCATCGAAGTGGCAGGATCAGTTCGGGCGCAATCCCACACTGTGTGTCCAGTGTTGTCCCCTCTAAGGCTAAGGGTCTTTGAGGGACGTTTCTCATCGTGGGGCTGCCCATGTGGTCTTCTCTGTGGATTGGCTTCTCTGATTGGGAACATCATCCTCAAGGTGTATTGGGCCAGGATGTGCTCCATTCTCCCCTCCTCCCCCTTGTTCTGCCCTGTGTTCTCTGATCAGATATGTCCCTCTCCGCGAGCTGCAGATCCGGTGCCATCCTGTGAAATACAATCTTTTGGGGCTGCAAGGATGTGGGGGGGTGGGTATCAGCTCAGATCTTTTGAGAGTCCAGGAGATATTGACTGCTCGATGGGCACAGTTCTGTGGGGCACCGTGCTCTTGGTCCAGACGCTGGTTGTGAATATGACTTTGTTGTTAACCAGTTGTGTGTCTCTGGGTCAACTCCCATGTGTTTTTGAGTGAGTTTTCTAATCTGCAAAGTAAATGTACAGGATTATCCAGACTCCCATGTCAGCAAGTTATCGAGAGGGGTTAATCAGAGACTGTTTCATATAGTGTGTACCTGCGTGCCGCATTCTAGACCTGCGATGGCAATTATGAGCTCAGGATAGAGATGGTGTCCAGCAGGTAACATACGTGGCTCCATATTGAAACAGGAAGCCCACTGTGGAGATTTGGTCCTTCCGTTGATGGCCACCGGCCACCTAGTCTTCTCCTGCTATAAGTGCTTCACTGGCTCAGCAGCTGAGCCAGAAGCCAGTGATATCATAACCAGGTGGCTAACTGGGCCAAAGGGCTGATAGATATTTGTTATTTTGTTGTCTTGGGAAACCCACCTACCCTCCATGCAAACCTTCTGGTGTGAGTTATCTGTGGAAGGAATCATAGGCTCACAGTAATTCACATCTTTCTTCTTGAAAATGTGCCCATATTCCTTTCTGAACCTGACAAGGTGGCCCCTGTGTCCACCAAGAAATTTACTGCCTGGCCTCCTACTTGGAGAGTTAGCCTGGGCTTTTGGCGGCGAAGTGAAACAGAGCCCTGACCCCTTCATTGAGCTTCTTCAAGCATTATTGTCTCTTGCTTGGGTCTTTCTACGTGCAGATGAGGCCCATCCACTCTAGTGGAGGGTCGTGCACCTCTCCTGGGGTTTTCAAGGCACTGATTTTTCCAGTGTCCTTCTTTCCTGCAGTAGGCACATTGGTCCTTCCCCATGGCTTGGCGGTGCCCACAGGTTAGTCTCTCCGTGAGTGGGCCATGCTCTCCTTTTCCTGAGTCTCTGGGGTATCTCATGGCAATTACGATTATTTTAGCTAGCTTCTTTGTCTCTGTCGTGCTAGGGTCATCTCTGTTGTTATACACTCAATGAGCCACTTGTACCAAATCGCTAAGATTTTTCCCTTCAAACCCTTCCCACTTCTTTGTCATGTCTGAGGCAGACTGACTGAGTAATAAAGGCAATACTTATTGCCCTCCTGTTTTCAGTGCCTCCGGGCCGTTAGGGGTATAAAGCCCGTAGGCTTCCCTCAGCCACTCTAGAAAGGCAGGCGGATATTCTCTTATAGGAACCTGAAAATTCTCACTGACCTTAGATAAATTCATAGGTTTCCTAGCTCTTCTGCAGAGGGTCATGTAAGAGCAATGGTTGATACCTGGTAAAGTCCTCTGGGCCTTGCTAGGAATTGAGATCCCACATTGTTGGTGTAGTGGCCAAAAGAGTTTCTCTCAAGTGGGGAGTGCCCGCTCGCTGACCATCAGGTTCACTGACTGCTTACTGGGCCTCTGTCTGGAAGGGCTACCCTCCTCCGTTGTGAACAGCACCTGGAGAAGTTGTTGGCAAGCATTCCAGGTGGGCTGATGAGTATGGAAGTCATACCAGTACTAGTGTGTGTGTGGGGCTGCTTGTTAGGGGTGGGGGTGAGTTTGGGGGGCCGGTGGGGGAGGGAGTGACTCAATAAGGGCCTGTTAGAAGTTTTCTATTTCTGGACCCTAGAAACCTTATAGGGCGGGGGTTGAAAGAAAGGGTTTGAAGCCAGCTCTCCCACTCCCAGAGTTCTCCTGCAAAATGGGATAAAGCCGATTAGGGGAGAGTGATGGGGAGGGGAGGGGAGGGGAGGGGTGGGGGAGTGATGGGGGAGGGGAGGGGTGAGGGAGGGGAGGGGTGGGGGAGGGTGATGGGGAGGGATGGCCTCCACCTATGTGGTTTTGGGAACTTGGACCGTTTGTTTTTCCGGTCCTTCCATGTTTCCTGAAACCTTGGAAACAAGGGCCCTTTCTTTGCGGGAGGGAGTAAGTCTTTTATATTTGCAGGCTTCTTAGTGGCAATGTCAGCCCACACTTGAAGTAACGGGATCAGATCGGGATATCCTGGTTCCCTTTAACCATAACTATGAACTCTTAGTAACAGGGGATGGGAAAACTAGTCTTGCGTGGGTCAATCAGGGACTCCTTCTGCCCCATCACTTTTAAACAAATTGTAGAGTCTCCAAGCTTTTGGGTTGAAACCACATCCTCTTGGTGAATGCCGAGAGCAGGGGTCCTCAAACTACAACCTGTGGGCCACATGCAGACAGCCGAGGACGTTGATCCTTTCTGCCGGGTGTATGTGCCCCATTTATTTTTTTTTGAACTTCAAATCAAGATGTGCAGTGTGCACATGAATTTGTTCGTAATATTTGTTTTTTTAAACTATAGTCTTTCCTTCAAAAGGCCTGAGGGATAGTGAACTGGCCCCCTGGGTAAACAGTTTAAGGACCCCTGCCCTAAGGTATCCTGGACTTAGGGGTTATTAATCTCCCAGCCCTGAAACATCCCTGAACATTCTACCCGTTGTAGGAGGCACCATGGGAATTTGGACCCCGGGTAATTTACAAGCCTTTACTCCAATTGAACCCAAGAAAATTCAAAATGGCTTAGGCAGTTACTCTATTTTGGTCACTTTTGACTCGTCCTGCACTAGCCCATTATTTCCATTTAACTCTATAACGCGAAGCATGATGTTTTCATAACATTAAAAATGTATATATTAATACATATATATATATATATATATTTATAACTATGAAAGTCCACAACAAAAAGAAAATTTTTTCCCAAAATTAAAATTGAAGCGTTATAGGGTTAAAAAGAAGGATGGGTCTTATCAGCGGGTCCAAGACCTTAGCATCATAAATGAATCAGTGATCCGACTGCACCTAGTAGTGCCCAAACCTGTGCCCTCCTAGGGGAAAGTGTGAATGCTTTTATCCCTCTTCCTGTACTTCCAATGAACAAACACACATGTCTGGTAATCCTAAGATTATTTTTGTTTCCTGTGACACTCACCTAATTTCAAGGCCACTGCCACCTCACAAGCTTAGCCTTGTCGTAGTCAAACTGTTCACCTTTTAGACCGTTTGTTTTTCTCAGAAGTTATCGGGTGATTAAAGCTTCTGAACCAAGTGTGCCAGGTCCACGACTACCATCTCCTGGACCACCTCAACCTTATCCATCCTGGATAAAGTTGCCCTCAATGGACAACCCCTCCCAGCAGTGTAGGAAGGGTATGGACCCAAAGCCCATCCTCGCCCCTTTTGCCAGCAGGAAGCAGCTAGAGATGTCGTCGCCCAGTACCCCCAAAGATTTGGGTCCATATCTCTTCAGGGGGGCAAATGTTAGGTAGCTATACTAGGGACTGGGGCATCCGTTATGCATGCCCATAGGGCCAAGATAAGAGCCCAGTTAGGAGAGGCACCCTGTGCATGCTCAGAGGTCCAGATTTCTGGCCATGAAGGGGAGGTCACCTGGGTGGTTCCTGTACCTGGATTGACCAATCTAGGCCATGTAAATTCAATTCAGCCACTGGGGTCGACCAGACTTGCCCACCACGCCTCCCTAACGCTCATAAAACTCTCTTGAGTGCAGACCAGGCTTCTGCATGATTTCTCTCTCACTCAGGAAGGCTCTTTGGAGGCAGCTGTGCTGCACATAAATGGCTGGTGGATACTGTTCAGATGCATGGCTTTCTGCTTGCAAGGGTTTTTGTCTCAGCTGACTGTAAGGGAGGAGGTAGTACGTCTGGATCACAGAGTATCCATGTCCACAAACGAGGCTGCTCATTCCACAGTCCTGGAAGTGCTTTATGAAAACCCTCTGCTTTGCAATGTCACTCCTTGTAGATTAGAGTGGGAGGGGCTGGGACCAAGGTATGCTGCCTCTTACTCCCAGTTGCAGGTTTCTGGATGCTGATTGTATCTCTTACAGCATCAGTTAGTGGGCTTGTTGTCTGCCTCAGGCTTTGTTCACGGAGATCCTCCAGCTAGTTGGTGGTGTGTGCGCATGAGCAGAGGCTTCCTGCCAATCCCCCATGAGTAGTAGAGCTCCCATGGTGTGGACTCCATGAAAGCCTTGCCCCAGGCAGCATGCTTACAAAGGAGGGTGGGCCCTGCAGGACAGAGGACCATTCCCCCTGTGGAATGGCCTCAGAGATCCACCTCCCTCTCTGGCCAGCTGCTGGGGCTGTGGGTCCTAAGCATCATGGCTGACTCAGTAATAGACACAGGGTGAGGCGACTCCAGTAGCTGTTTTGACTGGTCTAATCCAGCCTGAGATCATCCTTGCATGAGCCCTCTGCCAAGATTATTTTTGTTTCTTTTATGATCTTTTCATTAGTGGCTCCTACAACACTAACCACAATCCATAAATACATCATCTGTTTGAAGCCCATCTGTACATTAATTGCCCTCCTTATTCACAAAATATCCACTCTCCACCCAAGCCCCTGGCCTCATCTCCTTATTTTTCCCCCCTCAATGCCCGCCACCCATCCCTCATCAATCCTTGGAAATGTACTAATTCTTTTGTCATATTTTCACCCACCTTTCTTTTGAGGTCAATGAAGATCCTTGTAATCGGTTCCCACTTTCCATCCTGCCCTTCCTCCACCCTCCCAGTATCTCCACTCATAACACTGGTAAAGGGCCCATCCACTCTGGATCCCCCGTGTTTGAAATTCCTATCGGTACTAGAATACCTTCTCTAGTTTGGCCAGATTAGTATGGTAGAACTGGGATCATGATAGTGGGGCAAGAGAAAGCATTAAGAACTAGAGGAAAGTTGTGTTTCATCTTTGCTGTCTCATACCCTGTATTCTTTAATCTCCACTCTGAGATCCTTCTGTAAGGGGATGTCCAGTGCACTGCAAATAGGTTTTGGGTCTATACCCGGCAGTCCCCTCTCATTCTCCATGATAAGATTTTTTTGTTCTCATGATGCCTGTTGCCTTATCCCTTTAAAACTTTGTGATCACACAGGCTGGTATGCTTTCTCCATGTGGGATCTGTTGCTTCAGAGCCAGATGGCTGTTTCTTTACCCTCAGGCCTTTAAGACCCCACACGCTATATCTTTAGGTAGCTGGACACCATCGGCTTTCTTCACCACATTTGCTTATGCAGCCGCTTTGTGGTCAGTGATTGTGTAGGGAAGGTGAGCATCTTAGAATGCCAATTTAATAGAACAGTGTTATTGCAATGAGGGAGTCCTTGAGCGGAGGCCCTATGTCCATCTGCTACCTTAATACTAAATCTATAAACATATGGACATAGATCTATTTCCCCATGCCCCTTTGTAAATATATGTACATATGTACATGCCTTTATTTAGACGTCTATAACTGGCCCTTGCTTCCCAGCTCACTCTTCTATACTCTTTGATTTTCCTCTTGTGCCCACTGACATGCTCAGTCTTCCTTTGGGTTTCAGTAATTCCTCTTGGTTACATTACCTTTGATCACGCCCTACCAGGCCTCCTACATCCCCCTCACTACCGTTTTCCATCACTTGTTGTACCCTTGTCTCTGGGTTTCTTTACACCACTTCCTTTCCCCCCACCGTGCTCACTCCCATGCCCAATGGAAAGGGCCGGTCACATGTTTACTCCTCCAGATTGTTCATCCAGCCTCTCTTAATTAGACAGACCTGTAAAGGTAATAACATGCACAAAACAAGACTGAGCTAAACCAAGCAGCAAAAAGAAAAAAAAAACAAACAAAAATGAAAACAAAACCCAACCCAAATCCAATGACACTAAAAGAAAACAACACTAACCAGAAAGAAAAGTACAAGGACTGTGTGGTGAACTTTAGGAGTGTTTTCCAGTCCAGTCTGTGGGGGCACCGAACCCTGACCACAAAGTCCACCTTTGGCATTCCCCGGGGACTTTGATGCTCCGTTTTCTTACTCTTCCGCTGCACTCTCTTAGTGTCATGCATCGAAGTGGCAGGATCAGTTCGGGCGCAATCCCACACTGTGTGTCCAGTGTTGTCCCCTCTAAGGCTAAGGGTCTTTGAGGGACGTTTCTCATCGTGGGGCTGCCCATGTGGTCTTCTCTGTGGATTGGCTTCTCTGATTGGGAACATCATCCTCAAGGTGTATTGGGCCAGGATGTGCTCCATTCTCCCCTCCTCCCCCTTGTTCTGCCCTGTGTTCTCTGATCAGATATGTCCCTCTCCGCGAGCTGCAGATCCGGTGCCATCCTGTGAAATACAATCTTTTGGGGCTGCAAGGATGTGGGGGGGTGGGTATCAGCTCAGATCTTTTGAGATTCCAGGAGATATTGACTGCTCGATGGGCACAGTTCTGTGGGGCACCGTGCTCTTGGTCCAGATGCTGGTTGTGAATATGACTTTGTTGTTAACCAGTTGTGTGTCTCTGGGTCAACTCCCGTGTGTTTTTGAGTGAGTTTTCTAATCTGCAAAGTAAATGTACAGGATTATCCAGACTCCCATGTCAGCAAGTTATCGAGAGGGGTTAATCAGAGACTGTTTCATATAGTGTGTACCTGCGTGCCGCATTCTAGACCTGCGATGGCAATTATGAGCTCAGGATAGAGATGGTGTCCAGCAGGTAACATACGTGGCTCCATATTGAAACAGGAAGCCCACTGTGGAGATTTGGTCCTTCCGTTGATGGCCACCGGCCACCTAGTCTTCTCCTGCTATAAGTGCTTCACTGGCTCAGCAGCTGAGCCAGAAGCCAGTGATATCATAACCAGGTGGCTAACTGGGCCAAAGGGCTGATAGATATTTGTTATTTTGTTGTCTTGGGAAACCCACCTACCCTCCATGCAAACCTTCTGGTGTGAGTTATCTGTGGAAGGAATCATAGGCTCACAGTAATTCACATCTTTCTTCTTGAAAATGTGCCCATATTCCTTTCTGAACCTGACAAGGTGGCCCCTGTGTCCACCAAGAAATTTACTGCCTGGCCTCCTACTTGGAGAGTTAGCCTGGGCTTTTGGCGGCGAAGTGAAACAGAGCCCTGACCCCTTCATTGAGCTTCTTCAAGCATTATTGTCTCTTGCTTGGGTCTTTCTACGTGCAGATGAGGCCCATCCACTCTAGTGGAGGGTCGTGCACCTCTCCTGGGGTTTTCAAGGCACTGATTTTTCCAGTGTCCTTCTTTCCTGCAGTAGGCACATTGGTCCTTCCCCATGGCTTGGCGGTGCCCACAGGTTAGTCTCTCCGTGAGTGGGCCATGCTCTCCTTTTCCTGAGTCTCTGGGGTATCTCATGGCAATTACGATTATTTTAGCTAGCTTCTTTGTCTCTGTCGTGCTAGGGTCATCTCTGTTGTTATACACTCAATGAGCCACTTGTACCAAATCGCTAAGATTTTTCCCTTCAAACCCTTCCCACTTCTTTGTCATGTCTGAGGCAGACTGACTGAGTAATAAAGGCAATACTTATTGCCCTCCTGTTTTCAGTGCCTCCGGGCCGTTAGGGGTATAAAGCCCGTAGGCTTCCCTCAGCCACTCTAGAAAGGCAGGCGGATATTCTCTTATAGGAACCTGAAAATTCTCACTGACCTTAGATAAATTCATAGGTTTCCTAGCTCTTCTGCAGAGGGTCATGTAAGAGCAATGGTTGATACCTGGTAAAGTCCTCTGGGCCTTGCTAGGAATTGAGATCCCACATTGTTGGTGTAGTGGCCAAAAGAGTTTCTCTCAAGTGGGGAGTGCCCGCTCGCTGACCATCAGGTTCACTGACTGCTTACTGGGCCTCTGTCTGGAAGGGCTACCCTCCTCCGTTGTGAACAGCACCTGGAGAAGTTGTTGGCAAGCATTCCAGGTGGGCTGATGAGTATGGAAGTCATACCAGTACTAGTGTGTGTGGGGGGCTGCTTGTTAGGGGTGGGGGTGAGTTTGGGGGGCCGGTGGGGGAGGGAGTGACTCAATAAGGGCCTGTTAGAAGTTTTCTATTTCTGGACCCTAGAAACCTTATAGGGCGGGGGTTGAAAGAAAGGGTTTGAAGCCAGCTCTCCCACTCCCAGAGTTCTCCTGCAAAATGGGATAAAGCCGATTAGGGGAGAGTGATGGGGAGGGGAGGGGAGGGGAGGGGTGGGGGAGTGATGGGGGAGGGGAGGGGTGAGGGAGGGGAGGGGTGGGGGAGGGTGATGGGGAGGGATGGCCTCCACCTATGTGGTTTTGGGAACTTGGACCGTTTGTTTTTCCGGTCCTTCCATGTTTCCTGAAACCTTGGAAACAAGGGCCCTTTCTTTGCGGGAGGGAGTAAGTCTTTTATATTTGCAGGCTTCTTAGTGGCAATGTCAGCCCACACTTGAAGTAACGGGATCAGATCGGGATATCCTGGTTCCCTTTAACCATAACTATGAACTCTTAGTAACAGGGGATGGGAAAACTAGTCTTGCGTGGGTCAATCAGGGACTCCTTCTGCCCCATCCCTTTTAAACAAATTGTAGAGTCTCCAAGCTTTTGGGTTGAAACCACATCCTCTTGGTGAATGCCGAGAGCAGGGGTCCTCAAACTACAACCTGTGGGCCACATGCAGACAGCCGAGGACGTTGATCCTTTCTGCCGGGTGTATGTGCCCCATTTATTTTTTTTTTTGAACTTCAAATCAAGATGTGCAGTGTGCACATGAATTTGTTCGTAATATTTGATTTTTGAAACTATAGTCTTTCCTTCAAAAGGCCTGAGGGATAGTGAACTGGCCCCCTGGGTAAACAGTTTAAGGACCCCAGCCCTAAGGTATCCTGGACTTAGGGGTTATTAATCTCCCAGCCCTGAAACATCCCTGAACATTCTACCCGTTGTAGGAGGCACCATGGGAATTTGGACCCCGGGTAATTTACAAGCCTTTACTCCAATTGAACCCAAGAAAATTCAAAATGGCTTAGGCAGTTACTCTATTTTGGTCACTTTTGACTCGTCCTGCACTAGCCCATTATTTCCATTTAACTCTATAACGCGAAGCATGATGTTTTCATAACATTAAAAATGTATATATTAATACATATATATATATATATATATATTTATAACTATGAAAGTCCACAACAAAAAGAAAATTTTTTCCCAAAATTAAAATTGAAGCGTTATAGGGTTAAAAAGAAGGATGGGTCTTATCAGCGGGTCCAAGACCTTAGCATCATAAATGAATCAGTGATCCGACTGCACCTAGTAGTGCCCAAACCTGTGCCCTCCTAGGGGAAAGTGTGAATGCTTTTATCCCTCTTCCTGTACTTCCAATGAACAAACACACATGTCTGGTAATCCTAAGATTATTTTTGTTTCCTGTGACACTCACCTAATTTCAAGGCCACTGCCACCTCACAAGCTTAGCCTTGTCGTAGTCAAACTGTTCACCTTTTAGACCGTTTGTTTTTCTCAGAAGTTATCGGGTGATTAAAGCTTCTGAACCAAGTGTGCCAGGTCCACGACTACCATCTCCTGGACCACCTCAACCTTATCCATCCTGGATAAAGTTGCCCTCAATGGACAACCCCTCCCAGCAGTGTAGGAAGGGTATGGACCCAAAGCCCATCCTCGCCCCTTTTGCCAGCAGGAAGCAGCTAGAGATGTCGTCGCCCAGTACCCCCAAAGATTTGGGTCCATATCTCTTCAGGGGGGCAAATGTTAGGTAGCTATACTAGGGACTGGGGCATCCGTTATGCATGCCCATAGGGCCAAGATAAGAGCCCAGTTAGGAGAGGCACCCTGTGCATGCTCAGAGGTCCAGATTTCTGGCCATGAAGGGGAGGTCACCTGGGTGGTTCCTGTACCTGGATTGACCAATCTAGGCCATGTAAATTCAATTCAGCCACTGGGGTCGACCAGACTTGCCCACCACGCCTCCCTAACGCTCATAAAACTCTCTTGAGTGCAGACCAGGCTTCTGCATGATTTCTCTCTCACTCAGGAAGGCTCTTTGGAGGCAGCTGTGCTGCACATAAATGGCTGGTGGATACTGTTCAGATGCATGGCTTTCTGCTTGCAAGGGTTTTTGTCTCAGCTGACTGTAAGGGAGGAGGTAGTACGTCTGGATTCCAGAGTATCCATGTCCACAAACGAGGCTGCTCATTCCACAGTCCTGGAAGTGCTTTATGAAAACCCTCTGCTTTGCAATGTCACTCCTTGTAGATTAGAGTGGGAGGGGCTGGGACCAAGGTATGCTGCCTCTTACTCCCAGTTGCAGGTTTCTGGATGCTGATTGTATCTCTTACAGCATCAGTTAGTGGGCTTGTTGTCTGCCTCAGGCTTTGTTCACGGAGATCCTCCAGCTAGTTGGTGGTGTGTGCGCATGAGCAGAGGCTTCCTGCCAATCCCCCATGAGTAGTAGAGCTCCCATGGTGTGGACTCCATGAAAGCCTTGCCCCAGGCAGCATGCTTACAAAGGAGGGTGGGCCCTGCAGGACAGAGGACCATTCCCCCTGTGGAATGGCCTCAGAGATCCACCTCCCTCTCTGGCCAGCTGCTGGGGCTGTGGGTCCTAAGCATCATGGCTGACTCAGTAATAGACACAGGGTGAGGCGACTCCAGTAGCTGTTTTGACTGGTCTAATCCAGCCTGAGATCATCCTTGCATGAGCCCTCTGCCAAGATTATTTTTGTTTCTTTTATGATCTTTTCATTAGTGGCTCCTACAACACTAACCACAATCCATAAATACATCATCTGTTTGAAGCCCATCTGTACATTAATTGCCCTCCTTATTCACAAAATATCCACTCTCCACCCAAGCCCCTGGCCTCATCTCCTTATTTTTCCCCCCTCAATGCCCGCCACCCATCCCTCATCAATCCTTGGAAATGTACTAATTCTTTTGTCATATTTTCACCCACCTTTCTTTTGAGGTCAATGAAGATCCTTGTAATCGGTTCCCACTTTCCATCCTGCCCTTCCTCCACCCTCCCAGTATCTCCACTCATAACACTGGTAAAGGGCCCATCCACTCTGGATCCCCCGTGTTTGAAATTCCTATCGGTACTAGAATACCTTCTCTAGTTTGGCCAGATTAGTATGGTAGAACTGGGATCATGATAGTGGGGCAAGAGAAAGCATTAAGAACTAGAGGAAAGTTGTGTTTCATCTTTGCTGTCTCATACCCTGTATTCTTTAATCTCCACTCTGAGATCCTTCTGTAAGGGGATGTCCAGTGCACTGCAAATAGGTTTTGGGTCTATACCCGGCAGTCCCCTCTCATTCTCCATGATAAGATTTTTTTGTTCTCATGATGCCTGTTGCCTTATCCCTTTAAAACTTTGTGATCACACAGGCTGGTATGCTTTCTCCATGTGGGATCTGTTGCTTCAGAGCCAGATGGCTGTTTCTTTACCCTCAGGCCTTTAAGACCCCACACGCTATATCTTTAGGTAGCTGGACACCATCGGCTTTCTTCACCACATTTGCTTATGCAGCCGCTTTGTGGTCAGTGATTGTGTAGGGAAGGTGAGCATCTTAGAATGCCAATTTAATAGAACAGTGTTATTGCAATGAGGGAGTCCTTGAGCGGAGGCCCTATGTCCATCTGCTACCTTAATACTAAATCTATAAACATATGGACATAGATCTATTTCCCCATGCCCCTTTGTAAATATATGTACATATGTACATGCCTTTATTTAGACGTCTATAACTGGCCCTTGCTTCCCAGCTCACTCTTCTATACTCTTTGATTTTCCTCTTGTGCCCACTGACATGCTCAGTCTTCCTTTGGGTTTCAGTAATTCCTCTTGGTTACATTACCTTTGATCACGCCCTACCAGGCCTCCTACATCCCCCTCACTACCGTTTTCCATCACTTGTTGTACCCTTGTCTCTGGGTTTCTTTACACCACTTCCTTTCCCCCCACCGTGCTCACTCCCATGCCCAATGGAAAGGGCCGGTCACATGTTTACTCCTCCAGATTGTTCATCCAGCCTCTCTTAATTAGACAGACCTGTAAAGGTAATAACATGCACAAAACAAGACTGAGCTAAACCAAGCAGCAAAAAGAAAAAAAAAACAAACAAAAATGAAAACAAAACCCAACCCAAATCCAATGACACTAAAAGAAAACAACACTAACCAGAAAGAAAAGTACAAGGACTGTGTGGTGAACTTTAGGAGTGTTTTCCAGTCCAGTCTGTGGGGGCACCGAACCCTGACCACAAAGTCCACCTTTGGCATTCCCCGGGGACTTTGATGCTCCGTTTTCTTACTCTTCCGCTGCACTCTCTTAGTGTCATGCATCGAAGTGGCAGGATCAGTTCGGGCGCAATCCCACACTGTGTGTCCAGTGTTGTCCCCTCTAAGGCTAAGGGTCTTTGAGGGACGTTTCTCATCGTGGGGCTGCCCATGTGGTCTTCTCTGTGGATTGGCTTCTCTGATTGGGAACATCATCCTCAAGGTGTATTGGGCCAGGATGTGCTCCATTCTCCCCTCCTCCCCCTTGTTCTGCCCTGTGTTCTCTGATCAGATATGTCCCTCTCCGCGAGCTGCAGATCCGGTGCCATCCTGTGAAATACAATCTTTTGGGGCTGCAAGGATGTGGGGGGGTGGGTATCAGCTCAGATCTTTTGAGATTCCAGGAGATATTGACTGCTCGATGGGCACAGTTCTGTGGGGCACCGTGCTCTTGGTCCAGACGCTGGTTGTGAATATGACTTTGTTGTTAACCAGTTGTGTGTCTCTGGGTCAACTCCCGTGTGTTTTTGAGTGAGTTTTCTAATCTGCAAAGTAAATGTACAGGATTATCCAGACTCCCATGTCAGCAAGTTATCGAGAGGGGTTAATCAGAGACTGTTTCATATAGTGTGTACCTGCGTGCCGCATTCTAGACCTGCGATGGCAATTATGAGCTCAGGATAGAGATGGTGTCCAGCAGGTAACATACGTGGCTCCATATTGAAACAGGAAGCCCACTGTGGAGATTTGGTCCTTCCGTTGATGGCCACCGGCCACCTAGTCTTCTCCTGCTATAAGTGCTTCACTGGCTCAGCAGCTGAGCCAGAAGCCAGTGATATCATAACCAGGTGGCTAACTGGGCCAAAGGGCTGATAGATATTTGTTATTTTGTTGTCTTGGGAAACCCACCTACCCTCCATGCAAACCTTCTGGTGTGAGTTATCTGTGGAAGGAATCATAGGCTCACAGTAATTCACATCTTTCTTCTTGAAAATGTGCCCATATTCCTTTCTGAACCTGACAAGGTGGCCCCTGTGTCCACCAAGAAATTTACTGCCTGGCCTCCTACTTGGAGAGTTAGCCTGGGCTTTTGGCGGCGAAGTGAAACAGAGCCCTGACCCCTTCATTGAGCTTCTTCAAGCATTATTGTCTCTTGCTTGGGTCTTTCTACGTGCAGATGAGGCCCATCCACTCTAGTGGAGGGTCGTGCACCTCTCCTCGGGTTTTCAAGGCACTGATTTTTCCAGTGTCCTTCTTTCCTGCAGTAGGCACATTGGTCCTTCCCCATGGCTTGGCGGTGCCCACAGGTTAGTCTCTCCGTGAGTGGGCCATGCTCTCCTTTTCCTGAGTCTCTGGGGTATCTCATGGCAATTACGATTATTTTAGCTAGCTTCTTTGTCTCTGTCGTGCTAGGGTCATCTCTGTTGTTATACACTCAATGAGCCACTTGTACCAAATCGCTAAGATTTTTCCCTTCAAACCCTTCCCACTTCTTTGTCATGTCTGAGGCAGACTGACTGAGTAATAAAGGCAATACTTATTGCCCTCCTGTTTTCAGTGCCTCCGGGCCGTTAGGGGTATAAAGCCCGTAGGCTTCCCTCAGCCACTCTAGAAAGGCAGGCGGATATTCTCTTATAGGAACCTGAAAATTCTCACTGACCTTAGATAAATTCATAGGTTTCCTAGCTCTTCTGCAGAGGGTCATGTAAGAGCAATGGTTGATACCTGGTAAAGTCCTCTGGGCCTTGCTAGGAATTGAGATCCCACATTGTTGGTGTAGTGGCCAAAAGAGTTTCTCTCAAGTGGGGAGTGCCCGCTCGCTGACCATCAGGTTCACTGACTGCTTACTGGGCCTCTGTCTGGAAGGGCTACCCTCCTCCGTTGTGAACAGCACCTGGAGAAGTTGTTGGCAAGCATTCCAGGTGGGCTGATGAGTATGGAAGTCATACCAGTACTAGTGTGTGTGGGGGGCTGCTTGTTAGGGGTGGGGGTGAGTTTGGGGGGCCGGTGGGGGAGGGAGTGACTCAATAAGGGCCTGTTAGAAGTTTTCTATTTCTGGACCCTAGAAACCTTATAGGGCGGGGGTTGAAAGAAAGGGTTTGAAGCCAGCTCTCCCACTCCCAGAGTTCTCCTGCAAAATGGGATAAAGCCGATTAGGGGAGAGTGATGGGGAGGGGAGGGGAGGGGAGGGGTGGGGGAATGATGGGGGAGGGGAGGGGTGAGGGAGGGGAGGGGTGGGGGAGGGTGATGGGGAGGGATGGCCTCCACCTATGTGGTTTTGGGAACTTGGACCGTTTGTTTTTCCGGTCCTTCCATGTTTCCTGAAACCTTGGAAACAAGGGCCCTTTCTTTGCGGGAGGGAGTAAGTCTTTTATATTTGCAGGCTTCTTAGTGGCAATGTCAGCCCACACTTGAAGTAACGGGATCAGATCGGGATATCCTGGTTCCCTTTAACCATAACTATGAACTCTTAGTAACAGGGGATGGGAAAACTAGTCTTGCGTGGGTCAATCAGGGACTCCTTCTGCCCCATCACTTTTAAACAAATTGTAGAGTCTCCAAGCTTTTGGGTTGAAACCACATCCTCTTGGTGAATGCCGAGAGCAGGGGTCCTCAAACTACAACCTGTGGGCCACATGCAGACAGCCGAGGACGTTGATCCTTTCTGCCGGGTGTATGTGCCCCATTTATTTTTTTTTGAACTTCAAATCAAGATGTGCAGTGTGCACATGAATTTGTTCGTAATATTTGATTTTTGAAACTATAGTCTTTCCTTCAAAAGGCCTGAGGGATAGTGAACTGGCCCCCTGGGTAAACAGTTTAAGGACCCCTGCCCTAAGGTATCCTGGACTTAGGGGTTATTAATCTCCCAGCCCTGAAACATCCCTGAACATTCTACCCGTTGTAGGAGGCACCATGGGAATTTGGACCCCGGGTAATTTACAAGCCTTTACTCCAATTGAACCCAAGAAAATTCAAAATGGCTTAGGCAGTTACTCTATTTTGGTCACTTTTGACTCGTCCTGCACTAGCCCATTATTTCCATTTAACTCTATAACGCGAAGCATGATGTTTTCATAACATTAAAAATGTATATATTAATACATATATATATATATATATATTTATAACTATGAAAGTCCACAACAAAAAGAAAATTTTTTCCCAAAATTAAAATTGAAGCGTTATAGGGTTAAAAAGAAGGATGGGTCTTATCAGCGGGTCCAAGACCTTAGCATCATAAATGAATCAGTGATCCGACTGCACCTAGTAGTGCCCAAACCTGTGCCCTCCTAGGGGAAAGTGTGAATGCTTTTATCCCTCTTCCTGTACTTCCAATGAACAAACACACATGTCTGGTAATCCTAAGATTATTTTTGTTTCCTGTGACACTCACCTAATTTCAAGGCCACTGCCACCTCACAAGCTTAGCCTTGTCGTAGTCAAACTGTTCACCTTTTAGACCGTTTGTTTTTCTCAGAAGTTATCGGGTGATTAAAGCTTCTGAACCAAGTGTGCCAGGTCCACGACTACCATCTCCTGGACCACCTCAAACTTATCCATCCTGGATAAAGTTGCCCTCAATGGACAACCCCTCCCAGCAGTGTAGGAAGGGTATGGACCCAAAGCCCAACCTCGCCCCTTTTGCCAGCAGGAAGCAGCTAGAGATGTCGTCGCCCAGTACCCCCAAAGATTTGGGTCCATATCTCTTCAGGGGGGCAAATGTTAGGTAGCTATACTAGGGACTGGGGCATCCGTTATGCATGCCCATAGGGCCAAGATAAGAGCCCAGTTAGGAGAGGCACCCTGTGCATGCTCAGAGGTCCAGATTTCTGGCCATGAAGGGGAGGTCACCTGGGTGGTTCCTGTACCTGGATTGACCAATCTAGGCCATGTAAATTCAATTCAGCCACTGGGGTCGACCAGACTTGCCCACCACGCCTCCCTAACGCTCATAAAACTCTCTTGAGTGCAGACCAGGCTTCTGCATGATTTCTCTCTCACTCAGGAAGGCTCTTTGGAGGCAGCTGTGCTGCACATAAATGGCTGGTGGATACTGTTCAGATGCATGGCTTTCTGCTTGCAAGGGTTTTTGTCTCAGCTGACTGTAAGGGAGGAGGTAGTACGTCTGGATTCCAGAGTATCCATGTCCACAAACGAGGCTGCTCATTCCACAGTCCTGGAAGTGCTTTATGAAAACCCTCTGCTTTGCAATGTCACTCCTTGTAGATTAGAGTGGGAGGGGCTGGGACCAAGGTATGCTGCCTCTTACTCCCAGTTGCAGGTTTCTGGATGCTGATTGTATCTCTTACAGCATCAGTTAGTGGGCTTGTTGTCTGCCTCAGGCTTTGTTCACGGAGATCCTCCAGCTAGTTGGTGGTGTGTGCGCATGAGCAGAGGCTTCCTGCCAATCCCCCATGAGTAGTAGAGCTCCCATGGTGTGGACTCCATGAAAGCCTTGCCCCAGGCAGCATGCTTACAAAGGAGGGTGGGCTCTGCAGGACAGAGGACCATTCCCCCTGTGGAATGGCCTCAGAGATCCACCTCCCTCTCTGGCCAGCTGCTGGGGCTGTGGGTCCTAAGCATCATGGCTGACTCAGTAATAGACACAGGGTGAGGCGACTCCAGTAGCTGTTTTGACTGGTCTAATCCAGCCTGAGATCATCCTTGCATGAGCCCTCTGCCAAGATTATTTTTGTTTCTTTTATGATCTTTTCATTAGTGGCTCCTACAACACTAACCACAATCCATAAATACATCATCTGTTTGAAGCACATCTGTACATTAATTGCCCTCCTTATTCACAAAATATCCACTCTCCACCCAAGCCCCTGGCCTCATCTCCTTATTTTTCCCCCCTCAATGCCCGCCACCCATCCCTCATCAATCCTTGGAAATGTACTAATTCTTTTGTCATATTTTCACCCACCTTTCTTTTGAGGTCAATGAAGATCCTTGTAATCGGTTCCCACTTTCCATCCTGCCCTTCCTCCACCCTCCCAGTATCTCCACTCATAACACTGGTAAAGGGCCCATCCACTCTGGATTCCCCGTGTTTGAAATTCCTATCGGTACTAGAATACCTTCTCTAGTTTGGCCAGATTAGTATGGTAGAACTGGGATCATGATAGTGGGGCAAGAGAAAGCATTAAGAACTAGAGGAAAGTTGTGTTTCATCTTTGCTGTCTCATACCCTGTATTCTTTACTCTCCACTCTGAGATCCTTCTGTAAGGGGATGTCCAGTGCACTGCAAATAGGTTTTGGGTCTATACCCGGCAGTCCCCTCTCATTCTCCATGATAAGATTTTTTTGTTCTCATGATGCCTGTTGCCTTATCCCTTTAAAACTTTGTGATCACACAGGCTGGTATGCTTTCTCCATGTGGGATCTGTTGCTTCAGAGCCAGATGGCTGTTTCTTTACCCTCAGGCCTTTAAGACCCCACACGCTATATCTTTAGGTAGCTGGACACCATCGGCTTTCTTCACCACATTTGCTTATGCAGCCGCTTTGTGGTCAGTGATTGTGTAGGGAAGGTGAGCATCTTAGAATGCCAATTTAATAGAACAGTGTTATTGCAATGAGGGAGTCCTTGAGCGGAGGCCCTATGTCCATCTGCTACCTTAATACTAAATCTATAAACATATGGACATAGATCTATTTCCCCATGCCCCTTTGTAAATATATGTACATATGTACATGCCTTTATTTAGACGTCTATAACTGGCCCTTGCTTCCCAGCTCACTCTTCTATACTCTTTGATTTTCCTCTTGTGCCCACTGACATGCTCAGTCTTCCTTTGGGTTTCAGTAATTCCTCTTGGTTACATTACCTTTGATCACGCCCTACCAGGCCTCCTACATCCCCCTCACTACCGTTTTCCATCACTTGTTGTACGCTTGTCTCTGGGTTTCTTTACACCACTTCCTTTCCCCCCACCGTGCTCACTCCCATGCCCAATGGAAAGGGCCGGTCACATGTTTACTCCTCCAGATTGTTCATCCAGCCTCTCTTAATTAGACAGACCTGTAAAGGTAATAACATGCACAAAACAAGACTGAGCTAAACCAAGCAGCAAAAAGAAAAAAAAAACAAACAAAAATGAAAACAAAACCCAACCCAAATCCAATGACACTAAAAGAAAACAACACTAACCAGAAAGAAAAGTACAAGGACTGTGTGGTGAACTTTAGGAGTGTTTTCCAGTCCAGTCTGTGGGGGCACCGAACCCTGACCACAAAGTCCACCTTTGGCATTCCCCGGGGACTTTGATGCTCCGTTTTCTTACTCTTCCGCTGCACTCTCTTAGTGTCATGCATCGAAGTGGCAGGATCAGTTCGGGCGCAGTTCCCACACTGTGTGTCCAGTGTTGTCCCCTCTAAGGCTATGGGTCTTTGAGGGACGTTTCTCATCGTGGGGCTGCCCATGTGGTCTTCTCTGTGGATTGGCTTCTCTGATTGGGAACATCATCCTCAAGGTGTATTGGGCCAGGATGTGCTCCATTCTCCCCTCCTCCCCCTTGTTCTGCCCTGTGTTCTCTGATCAGATATGTCCCTCTCCGCGAGCTGCAGATCCGGTGCCATCCTGTGAAATACAATCTTTTGGGGCTGCAAGGATGTGGGGGGGTGGGTATCAGCTCAGATCTTTTGAGAGTCCAGGAGATATTGACTGCTCGATGGGCACAGTTCTGTGGGGCACCGTGCTCTTGGTCCAGATGCTGGTTGTGAATATGACTTTGTTGTTAACCAGTTGTGTGTCTCTGGGTCAACTCCCGTGTGTTTTTGAGTGAGTTTTCTAATCTGCAAAGTAAATGTACAGGATTATCCAGACTCCCATGTCAGCAAGTTATCGAGAGGGGTTAATCAGAGACTGTTTCATATAGTGTGTACCTGCGCGCCGCATTCTAGACCTGCGATGGCAATTATGAGCTCAGGATAGAGATGGTGTCCAGCAGGTAACATACGTGGCTCCATATTGAAACAGGAAGCCCACTGTGGAGATTTGGTCCTTCCGTTGATGGCCACTGGCCACCTAGTCTTTTCCTGCTATAACTGCTTCACTGGCTCAGCAGCTGAGCCAGAAGCCAGTGATATCATAACCAGGTGGCTAACTGGGCCAAAGGGCTGATAGATATTTGTTATTTTGTTGTCTTGGGAAACCCACCTACCCTCCATGCAAACCTTCTGGTGTGAGTTATCTGTGGAAGGAATCATAGGCTCACAGTAATTCACATCTTTCTTCTTGAAAATGTGCCCATATTCCTTTCTGAACCTGACAAGGTGGCCCCTGTGTCCACCAAGAAATTTACTGCCTGGCCTCCTACTTGGAGAGTTAGCCTGGGCTTTTGGCGGCGAAGTGAAACAGAGCCCTGACCCCTTCATTGAGCTTCTTCAAGCATTATTGTCTCTTGCTTGGGTCTTTCTACGTGCAGATGAGGCCCATCCACTCTAGTGGAGGGTCGTGCACCTCTCCTGGGGTTTTCAAGGCAATGATTTTTCCAGTGTCCTTCTTTCCTGCAGTAGGCACATTGGTCCTTCCCCATGGCTTGGCGGTGCCCACAGGTTAGTCTCTCCGTGAGTGGGCCATGCTCTCCTTTTCCTGAGTCTCTGGGGTATCTCATGGCAATTACGATTATTTTAGCTAGCTTCTTTGTCTCTCTCGTGCTAGGGTCATCTCTGTTGTTATACACTCAATGAGCCACTTATACCAAATCGCTAAGATTTTTCCCTTCAAACCCTTCCCACTTCTTTGTCATGTCTGAGGCAGACTGACTGAGTAATAAAGGCAATACTTATTGCCCTCCTGTTTTCAGTGCCTCCGGGCCGTTAGGGGTATAAAGCCCGTAGGCTTCCCTCAGCCACTCTAGAAAGGCAGGCGGATATTCTCTTATAGGAACCTGAAAATTCTCACTGACCTTAGATAAATTCATAGGTTTCCTAGCTCTTCTGCAGAGGGTCATGTAAGAGCAATGGTTGATACCTGGTAAAGTCCTCTGGGCCTTGCTAGGAATTGAGATCCCACATTGTTGGTGTAGTGGCCAAAAGAGTTTCTCTCAAGTGGGGAGTGCCCGCTCGCTGACCATCAGGTTCACTGACTGCTTACTGGGCCTCTGTCTGGAAGGGCTACCCTCCTCCGTTGTGAACAGCACCTGGAGAAGTTGTTGGCAAGCATTCCAGGTGGGCTGATGAGTATGGAAGTCATACCAGTACTAGTGTGTGTGGGGGGATGCTTGTAAGGGGTGGGGGTGAGTTTGGGGGGCCGGTGGGGGAGGGAGTGACTCAATAAGGGCCTGTTAGAAGTTTTCTATTTCTGGACCCTAGAAACCTTATAGGGCGGGGGTTGAAAGAAAGGGTTTGAAGCCAGCTCTCCCACTCCCAGAGTTCTCCTGCAAAATGGGATAAAGCCGATTAGGGGAGAGTGATGGGGAGGGGAGGGGAGGGGAGGGGTGGGGGAGTGATGGGGGAGGTGAGGGGTGAGGGAGGGGAGGGGTGGGGGAGGGTGATGGGGAGGGATGGCCTCCACCTATGTGGTTTTGTGAACTTGGACCGTTTGTTTTTCCGGTCCTTCCATGTTTCCTGAAACCTTGGAAACAAGGGCCCTTTCTTTGTGGGAGGGAGTAAGTCTTTTATATTTGCAGGCTTCTTAGTGGCAATGTCAGCCCACACTTGAAGTAACGGGATCAGATCGGGATATCCTGGTTCCCTTTAACCATAACTATGAACTCTTAGTAATAGGGGATGGGAAAACTAGTCTTGCGTGGGTCAATCAGGGACTCCTTCTGCCCCATCACTTTTAAACAAATTGTAGAGTCTCCAAGCTTTTGGGTTGAAACCACATCCTCTTGGTGAATGCCGAGGGCAGGGGTCCTCAAACTACAACCTGTGGGCCACATGCAGACAGCCGAGGACGTTGATCCTTTCTGCCGGGTGTATGTGCCCCATTTATTTTTTTTTTGAACTTCAAATCAAGATGTGCAGTGTGCACATGAATTTGTTCGTAATATTTGTTTTTTTAAACTATAGTCTTTCCTTCAAAAGGCCTGAGGGATAGTGAACTGGCCCCCTGGGTAAACAGTTTAAGGACCCCTGCCCTAAGGTATCCTGGACTTAGGGGTTATTAATCTCCCAGCCCTGAAACATCCCTGAACATTCTACCCGTTGTAGGAGGCACCATGGGAATTTGGACCCCGGGTAATTTACAAGCCTTTACTCCAATTGAACCCAAGAAAATTCAAAATGACTTAGGCAGTTACTCTATTTTGGTCACTTTTGACTCATCCTGCACTAGCCCATTATTTCCATTTAACTCTATAACGCGAAGCATGATGTTTTCATAACATTAAAAAATGTATATATTAATACATATATATATTTATAACTATGAAAGTCCACAACAAAAAGAAAATTTTTTCCCAAAATTAAAATTGAAGCGTTATAGTGTTAAAAAGAAGGATGGGTCTTATCAGCGGGTCCAAGACCTTAGCATCATAAATGAATCAGTGATCAGACTGCACCTAGTAGTGCCCAAACCTGTGCCCTCCTAGGGGAAAGTGTGAATGCTTTTATCCCTCTTCCTGTACTTCCAATGAACAAACACACATGTCTGGTAATCCTAAGATTATTTTTGTTTCCTGTGACACTCACCTAATTTCAAGGCCACTGCCACCTCACAAGCTTAGCCTTGTCGTAGTCAAACTGTTCACCTTTTAGACCGTTTGTTTTTCTCAGAAGTTATCGGGTGATTAAAGCTTCTGAACCAAGTGTGCCAGGTCCACGACTACCATCTCCTGGACCACCTCAACCTTATCCATCCTGGATAAAGTTGCCCTCAATGGACAACCCCTCCCAGCAGTGTAGGAAGGGTATGGACCCAAAGCCCCACCTCGCCCCTTTTGCCAGCAGGAAGCAGCTAGAGATGTCGTCGCCCAGTACCCCCAAAGATTTGGGTCCATATCTCTTCAGGGGGGCAAATGTTAGGTAGCTATACTAGGGACTGGGGCATCCGTTATGCATGCCCATAGGGCCAAGATAAGAGCCCAGTTAGGAGAGGCACCCTGTGCATGCTCAGAGGTCCAGATTTCTGGCCATGAAGGGGAGGTCACCTGGGTGGTTCCTGTACCTGGATTGACCAATCTAGGCCATGTAAATTCAATTCAGCCACTGGGGTCGGCCAGACTTGCCCACCACGCCTCCCTAACGCTCTTAAAACTCTCTTGAGTGCAGACCAGGCTTCTGCATGATTTCTCTCTCACTCAGGAAGGCTCTTTGGAGGCAGCTGTGCTGCACATGAGTGGCTGGTGGATACTGTTCAGATGCATGGCTTTCTGCTTGCAAGGGTTTTTGTCTCAGCTGACTGTAAGGGAGGAGGTAGTACGTCTGGATCACAGAGTATCCATGTCCACAAACGAGGCTGCTCATTCCACAGTCCTGGAAGTGCTTTATGAAAACCCTCTGCTTTGCAATGTCACTCCTTGTAGATTAGAGTGGGAGGGGCTGGGACCAAGGTATGCTGCCTCTTACTCCCAGTTGCAGGTTTCTGGATGCTGATTGTAGCTCTTACAGCATCAGTTAGTGGGCTTGTTGTCTGCCTCAGGCTTTGTTCACGGAGATCCTCCAGCTAGTTGGTGGTGTGTGCGCATGAGCAGAGGCTTCCTGCCAATCCCCCATGAGTAGTAGAGCTCCCATGGTGTGGACTCCATGAAAGCCTTGCCCCAGGCAGCATGCTTACAAAGGAGGGTGGGCCCTGCAGGACAGAGGACCATTCCCCCTGTGGAATGGCCTCAGAGATCCACCTCCCTCTCTGGCCAGCTGCTGGGGCTGTGGGTCCTAAGCATCATGGCTGACTCAGTAATAGACACAGGGTGAGGCGACTCCAGTAGCTGTTTTGACTGGTCTAATCCAGCCTGAGATCATCCTTGCATGAGCCCTCTGCCAAGATTATTTTTGTTTCTTTTATGATCTTTTCATTAGTGGCTCCTACAACACTAACCACAATCCATAAATACATCATCTGTTTGAAGCCCATCTGTACATTAATTGCCCTCCTTATTCACAAAATATCCACTCTCCACCCAAGCCCCTGGCCTCAGCTCCTCATTTTCCGCCCCTCAATGCCCGCCACCCATCCCTCATCAATCCTTGGAAATGTACTAATTCTTTTGTCATATTTTCACCCTCCTTTCTTTTGAGTTCAATGAAGATCCTTGTAATCGGTTCCCACTTTCCATCCTGCCCTTCCTCCACCCTCCCAGTATCTCCACTCATAACACTGGTAAACGGCCCATCCACTCTGGATTCCCCGTGTTTGAAATTCCTATCGGTACTAGAATACCTTCTCTAGTTTGGCCAGATTAGTATGGTAGAACTGGGATCATGATAGTGGGGCAAGAGAAAGCATTAAGAACTAGAGGAAAGTTGTGTTTTTCTTTGCTGTCTCATACCCTGTATTCTTTAATCTCCACTCTGAGATCCTTCTGTAAGGGGATGTCCAGTGCACTGCAAATAGGTTTTGGGTCTATACCCGGCAGTCCCCTCTCATTCTCCATGATAAGATTTTTTTGTTCTCATGATGCCTGTTGCCTTATCCCTTTAAAACTTTGTGATCACACAGGCTGGTATGCTTTCTCCATGTGGGCTCTGTTGCTTCAGAGCCAGATGGCTGTTTCTTTACCCTCAGGCCTTTAAGACCCCACACGCTATATCTTTAGGTAGCTGGACACCATCGGCTTTCTTCACCACATTTGCTTATGCAGCCGCTTTGTGGTCAGTGATTGTGTAGGGAAGGTGAGCATCTTAGAATGCCAATTTAATAGAACAGTGTTATTGCAATGAGGGAGTCCTTGAGCGGAGGCCCTATGTCCATCTGCTACCTTAATACTAAATCTATAAACATATGGACATAGATCTATTTCCCCATGCCCCTTTGTAAATATATGTACATATGTACATGCCTTTATTTAGACGTCTATAACTGGCCCTTGCTTCCCAGCTCACTCTTCTATACTCTTTGATTTTCCTCTTGTGCCCACTAACATGCTCAGTCTTCCTTTGGGTTTCAGTAATTCCTCTTGGTTACATTACCTTTGATCACGCCCTACCAGGCCTCCTACATCCCCCTCACTACCGTTTTCCATCACTTGTTGTACCCTTGTCTCTGGGTTTCTTTACACCACTTCCTTTCCCCCCACCGTGCTCACTCCCATGCCCAATGGAAAGGGCCGGTCACATGTTTACTCCTCCAGATTGTTCATCCAGCCTCTCTTAATTAGACAGACCTGTAAAGGTAATAACATGCACAAAACAAGACTGAGCTAAACCAAGCAGCAAAAAGAAAAAAAAAACAAACAAAAATGAAAACAAAACCCAACCCAAATCCAATGACACTAAAAGAAAACAACACTAACCAGAAAGAAAAGTACAAGGACTGTGTGGTGAACTTTAGGAGTGTTTTCCAGTCCAGTCTGTGGGGGCACCGAACCCTGACCACAAAGTCCACCTTTGGCATTCCCCGGGGACTTTGATGCTCCGTTTTCTTACTCTTCCGCTGCACTCTCTTAGTGTCATGCATCGAAGTGGCAGGATCAGTTCGGGCGCAGTTCCCACACTGTGTGTCCAGTGTTGTCCCCTCTAAGGCTAAGGGTCTTTGAGGGACGTTTCTCATCGTGGGGCTGCCCATGTGGTCTTCTCTGTGGATTGGCTTCTCTGATTGGGAACATCATCCTCAAGGTGTATTGGGCCAGGATGTGCTCCATTCTCCCCTCCTCCCCCTTGTTCTGCCCTGTGTTCTCTGATCAGATATGTCCCTCTCCGCGAGCTGCAGATCCGGTGCCATCCTGTGAAATACAATCTTTTGGGGCTGCAAGGATGTGGGGGGGTGGGTATCAGCTCAGATCTTTTGAGAGTCCAGGAGATATTGACTGCTCGATGGGCACAGTTCTGTGGGGCACCGTGCTCTTGGTCCAGACGCTGGTTGTGAATATGACTTTGTTGTTAACCAGTTGTGTGTCTCTGGGTCAACTCCCGTGTGTTTTTGAGTGAGTTTTCTAATCTGCAAAGTAAATGTACAGGATTATCCAGACTCCCATGTCAGCAAGTTATCGAGAGGGGTTAATCAGAGACTGTTTCATATAGTGTGTACCTGCGTGCCGCATTCTAGACCTGCGATGGCAATTATGAGCTCAGGATAGAGATGGTGTCCAGCAGGTAACATACGTGGCTCCATATTGAAACAGGAAGCCCACTGTGGAGATTTGGTCCTTCCGTTGATGGCCACCGGCCACCTAGTCTTCTCCTGCTATAACTGCTTCACTGGCTCAGCAGCTGAGCCAGAAGCCAGTGATATCATAACCAGGTGGCTAACTGGGCCAAAGGGCTGATAGATATTTGTTATTTTGTTGTCTTGGGAAACCCACCTACCCTCCATGCAAACCTTCTGGTGTGAGTTATCTGTGGAAGGAATCATAGGCTCACAGTAATTCACATCTTTCTTCTTGAAAATGTGCCCATATTCCTTTCTGAACCTGACAAGGTGGCCCCTGTGTCCACCAAGAAATTTACTGCCTGGCCTCCTACTTGGAGAGTTAGCCTGGGCTTTTGGCGGCGAAGTGAAACAGAGCCCTGACCCCTTCATTGAGCTTCTTCAAGCATTATTGTCTCTTGCTTGGGTCTTTCTACGTGCAGATGAGGCCCATCCACTCTAGTGGAGGGTCGTGCACCTCTCCTGGGGTTTTCAAGGCACTGATTTTTCCAGTGTCCTTCTTTCCTGCAGTAGGCACATTGGTCCTTCCCCATGGCTTGGCGGTGCCCACAGGTTAGTCTCTCCGTGAGTGGGCCATGCTCTCCTTTTCCTGAGTCTCTGGGGTATCTCATGGCAATTACGATTATTTTAGCTAGCTTCTTTGTCTCTGTCGTGCTAGGGTCATCTCTGTTGTTATACACTCAATGAGCCACTTGTACCAAATCGCTAAGATTTTTCCCTTCAAACCCTTCCCACTTCTTTGTCATGTCTGAGGCAGACTGACTGAGTAATAAAGGCAATACTTATTGCCCTCCTGTTTTCAGTGCCTCCGGGCCGTTAGGGGTATAAAGCCCGTAGGCTTCCCTCAGCCACTCTAGAAAGGCAGGCGGATATTCTCTTATAGGAACCTGAAAATTCTCACTGACCTTAGATAAATTCATAGGTTTCCTAGCTCTTCTGCAGAGGGTCATGTAAGAGCAATGGTTGATACCTGGTAAAGTCCTCTGGGCCTTGCTAGGAATTGAGATCCCACATTGTTGGTGTAGTGGCCAAAAGAGTTTCTCTCAAGTGGGGAGTGCCCGCTCGCTGACCATCAGGTTCACTGACTGCTTACTGGGCCTCTGTCTGAAAGGGCTACCCTCCTCCGTTGTGAACAGCACCTGGAGAAGTTGTTGGCAAGCATTCCAGGTGGGCTGATGAGTATGGAAGTCATACCAGTACTAGTGTGTGTTGGGGGCTGCTTGTTAGGGGTGGGGGTGAGTTTGGGGGGCTGTTGGGGGAGGGAGTGACTCAATAAGGGCCTGTTAGAAGTTTTCTATTTCTGGACCCTAGAAACCTTATAGGGCGGGGGTTGAAAGAAAGGGTTTGAAGCCAGCTCTCCCACTCCCAGAGTTCTCCTGCAAAATGGGATAAAGCCGATTAGGGGAGAGTGATGGGGAGGGGAGGGGTGAGGGAGGGGAGGGGTGGGGGAGGGTGATGGGGAGGGATGGCCTCCACCTATGTGGTTTTGGGAACTTGGACCGTTTGTTTTTCTGGTCCTTCCATGTTTCCTGAAACCTTGGAAACAAGGACCCTTCCTTTGCGGGAGGGAGTAAGTCTTTTATATTTGCAGGCTTCTTAGTGGCAATGTCAGCCCACACTTGAAGTAACGGGATCAGATCGGGATATCCTGGTTCCCTTTAACCATAACTATGAACTCTTAGTAATAGGGGATGGGAAAACTAGTCTTGCGTGGGTCAATCAGGGACTCCTTCTGCCCCATCACTTTTAAACAAATTGTAGAGTCTCCAAGCTTTTGGGTTGCAACCACATCCTCTTGGTGAATGCCGAGAGCAAGGGTCCTCAAACTACAACCTGTGGGCCACATGCAGACAGCCGAGGACGTTGATCCTTTCTGCCGGGTGTATGTGCCCCATTTATTTTTTTTTTTGAACTTCAAATCAAGATGTGCAGTGTGCACATGAATTTGTTCGTAATATTTGTTTTTTTAAACTATAGTCTTTCCTTCAAAAGGCCTGAGGGATAGTGAACTGGCCCCCTGGGTAAACAGTTTAAGGACCCCTGCCCTAAGGTATCCTGGACTTAGGGGTTATTAATCTCCCAGCCCTGAAACATCCCTGAACATTCTACCCGTTGTAGGAGGCACCATGGGAATTTGGAGCCCGGGTAATTTACAAGCCTTTACTCCAATTGAACCCAAGAAAATTCAAAATGGCTTAGGCAGTTACTCTATTTTGGTCACTTTTGACTCGTCCTGCACTAGCCCATTATTTCCATTTAACTCTATAACGCGAAGCATGATGTTTTCATAACATTAAAAAATGTATATATTAATACATATATATATTTATAACTATGAAAGTCCACAACAAAAAGAAAATTTTTCCCAAAATTAAAATTGAAGCGTTATAGGGTTAAAAAGAAGGATGGGTCTTATCAGCGGGTCCAAGACCTTAGCATCATAAATGAATCAGTGATCTGACTGCACCTAGTAGTTCCCAAACCTGTGCCCTCCTAGGGGAAAGTGTGAATGCTTTTATCCCTCTTCCTGTACTTCCAATGAACAAACACACATGTCTGGTAATCCTAAGATTATTTTTGTTTCCTGTGACACTCACCTAATTTCAAGGCCACTGCCACCTCACAAGCTTAGCCTTGTCGTAGTCAAACTGTTCACCTTTTAGACCGTTTGTTTTTCTCAGAAGTTATCGGGTGATTAAAGCTTCTGAACCAAGTGTGCCAGGTCCACGACTACCATCTCCTGGACCACCTCAACCTTATCCATCCTGGATAAAGTTGCCCTCAATGGACAACCCCTCCCAGCAGTGTAGGAAGGGTATGGACCCAAAGCCCCACCTCGCCCCTTTTGCCAGCAGGAAGCAGCTAGAGATGTCGTCGCCCAGTACCCCCAAAGATTTGGGTCCATATCTCTTCAGGGGGGCAAATGTTAGGTAGCTATACTAGGGACTGGGGCATCCGTTATGCATGCCCATAGGGCCAAGATAAGAGCCCAGTTAGGAGAGGCACCCTGTGCATGCTCAGAGGTCCAGATTTCTGGCCATGAAGGGGAGGTCACCTGCGTGGTTCCTGTACCTGGAGTGACCAATCTAGGCCATGTAAATTCAATTCAGCCACTGGGGTCGGCCAGACTTGCCCACCACGCCTCCCTAACGCTCATAAAACTCTCTTGAGTGCAAACCAGGCTTCTGCATGATTTCTCTCTCACTCAGGAAGGCTCTTTGGAGGCAGCTGTGCTGCACATGAGTGGCTGGTGGATACTGTTCAGATGCATGGCTTTCTGCTTGCAAGGGTTTTTGTCTCAGCTGACTGTAAGGGAGGAGGTAGTACGTCTGGATCACAGAGTATCCATGTCCACAAACGAGGCTGCTCATTCCACAGTCCTGGAAGTGCTTTATGAAAACCCTCTGCTTTGCAATGTCACTCCTTGTAGATTAGAGTGGGAGGGGCTGGGACCAAGGTATGCTGGTCTTACTCCCAGTTGCAGGTTTCTGGATGCTGATTGTATCTCTTACAGCATCAGTTAGTGGGCTTGTTGTCTGCCTCAGGCTTTGTTCACGGAGATCCTCCAGCTATTTGGTGGTGTGTGCGCATGAGCAGAGGCTTCCTGCCAATCCCCCATGAGTAGTAGAGCTCCCATGGTGTGGACTCCATGAAAGCCTTGCCCCAGGCAGCATGCTTACAAAGGAGGGTGGGCCCTGCAGGACAGAGGACCATTCCCCCTGTGGAATGGCCTCAGAGATCCACCTCCCTCTCTGGCCAGCTGCTGGGGCTGTGGGTCCTAAGCATCATGGCTGACTCAGTAATAGACACAGGGTGAGGCGACTCCAGTAGCTGTTTTGACTGGTCTAATCCAGCCTGAGATCATCCTTGCATGAGCCCTCTGCCAAGATTATTTTTGTTTCTTTTATGATCTTTTCATTAGTGGCTCCTACAACACTAACCACAATCCATAAATACATCATCTGTTTGAAGCCCATCTGTACATTAATTGCCCTCCTTATTCACAAAATATCCACTCTCCACCCAAGCCCCTGGCCTCAGCTCCTCATTTTTCCCCCCTCAATGCCCGCCACCCATCCCTCATCAATCCTTGGAAATGTACTAATTCTTTTGTCATATTTTCACCCACCTTTCTTTTGAGGTCAATGAAGATCCTTGTAATCGGTTCCCACTTTCCATCCTGCCCTTCCTCCACCCTTCCAGTATCTCCATTCATAACACTGGTAAAGGGCCCATCCACTCTGGATTCCCCATGTTTGAAATTCCTATCGGTACTAGAATACCTTCTCTAGTTTGGCCAGATTAGTATGGTAGAACTGGGATCATGATAGTGGGGCAAGAGAAAGCATTAAGAACTAGAGGAAAGTTGTGTTTCATCTTTGCTGTCTCATACCCTGTATTCTTTAATCTCCACTCTGAGATCCTTCTGTAAGGGGATGTCCAGTGCACTGCAAATAGGTTTTGGGTCTATACCCGGCAGTCCCCTCTCATTCTCCATGATAAGATTTTTTTGTTCTCATGATGCCTGTTGCCTTATCCCTTTAAAACTTTGTGATCACACAGGCTGGTATGCTTTCTCCATGTGGGCTCTGTTGCTTCAGAGCCAGATGGCTGTTTCTTTACCCTCAGGCCTTTAAGACCCCACACGCTATATCTTTAGGTAGCTGGACACCATCGGCTTTCTTCACCACATTTGCTTATGCAGCCGCTTTGTGGTCAGTGATTGTGTAGGGAAGGTGAGCATCTTAGAATGCCAATTTAATAGAACAGTGTTATTGCAATGAGGGAGTCCTTGAGCGGAGGCCCTATGTCCATCTGCTACCTTAATACTAAATCTATAAACATATGGACATAGATCTATTTCCCCATGCCCCTTTGTAAATATATGTACATATGTACATGCCTTTATTTAGACGTCTATAACTGGCCCTTGCTTCCCAGCTCACTCTTCTATACTCTTTGATTTTCCTCTTGTGCCCACTGCCATGCTCAGCCTTCCTTTGGGTTTCAGTAATTCCTCTTGGTTACATTACCTTTGATCATGCCCTACCAGGCCTCCTACATCCCCCTCACTACCGTTTTCCATCACTTGTTGTACCCTTGTCTCTGGGTTTCTTTACACCACTTCCTTTCCCCCCACCGTGCTCACTCCCATGCCCAATGGAAAGGGCCGGTCACATGTTTACTCCTCCAGATTGTTCATCCAGCCTCTCTTAATTAGACAGACCTGTAAAGGTAATAACATGCACAAAACAAGACTGAGCTAAACCAAGCAGCAAAAAGAAAAAAAAAACAAACAAAAATGAAAACAAAACCCAACCCAAATCCAATGACACTAAAAGACAACAACACTAACCAGAAAGAAAAGTACAAGGACTGTGTGGTGAACTTTAGGAGTGTTTTCCAGTCCAGTCTGTGGGGGCACCGAACCCTGACCACAAAGTCCACCTTTGGCATTCCCCGGGGACTTTGATGCTCCGTTTTCTTACTCTTCCGCTGCACTCTCTTAGTGTCATGCATCGAAGTGGCTGGATCAGTTCGGGCGCAGTTCCCACACTGTGTGTCCAGTGTTGTCCCCTCTAAGGCTAAGGGTCTTTGAGGGACGTTTCTCATCGTGGGGCTGCCCATGTGGTCTTCTCTGTGGATTGGCTTCTCTGATTGGGAACATCATCCTCAAGGTGTATTGGGCCAGGATGTGCTCCATTCTCCCCTCCTCCCCCTTGTTCTGCCCTGTGTTCTCTGATCAGATATGTCCCTCTCCGCGAGCTGCAGATCCGGTGCCATCCTGTGAAATACAATCTTTTGGGGCTGCAAGGATGTGGGGGGGTGGGTATCAGCTCAGATCTTTTGAGAGTCCAGGAGATATTGACTGCTCGATGGGCACAGTTCTGTGGGGCACCGTGCTCTTGGTCCAGACGCTGGTTGTGAATATGACTTTGTTGTTAACCAGTTGTGTGTCTCTGGGTCAACTCCCGTGTGTTTTTGAGTGAGTTTTCTAATCTGCAAAGTAAATGTACAGGATTATCCAGACTCCCATGTCAGCAAGTTATCGAGAGGGGTTAATCAGAGACTGTTTCATATAGTGTGTACCTGCGCGCCGCATTCTAGACCTGCGATGGCAATTATGAGCTCAGGATAGAGATGGTGTCCAGCAGGTAACATACGTGGCTCCATATTGAAACAGGAAGCCCACTGTGGAGATTTGGTCCTTCCGTTGATGGCCACTGGCCACCTAGTCTTTTCCTGCTATAACTGCTTCACTGGCTCAGCAGATGAGCCAGAAGCCAGTGATATCATAACCAGGTGGCTAACTGGGCCAAAGGGCTGATAGATATTTGTTATTTTGTTGTCTTGGGAAACCCACCTACCCTCCATGCAAACCTTCTGGTGTGAGTTATCTGTGGAAGGAATCATAGGCTCACAGTAATTCACATCTTTCTTCTTGAAAATGTGCCCATATTCCTTTCTGAACCTGACAAGGTGGCCCCTGTGTCCACCAAGAAATTTACTGCCTGGCCTCCTACTTGGAGAGTTAGCCTGGGCTTTTGGCGGCGAAGTGAAACAGAGCCCTGACCCCTTCATTGAGCTTCTTCAAGCATTATTGTCTCTTGCTTGGGTCTTTCTACGTGCAGATGAGGCCCATCCACTCTAGTGGAGGGTCGTGCACCTCTCCAGGGGTTTTCAAGGCAATGATTTTTCCAGTGTCCTTCTTTCCTGCAGTAGGCACATTGGTCCTTCCCCATGGCTTGGCGGTGCCCACAGGTTAGTCTCTCCGTGAGTGGGCCATGCTCTCCTTTTCCTGAGTCTCTGGGGTATCTCATGGCAATTACGATTATTTTAGCTAGCTTCTTTGTCTCTCTCGTGCTAGGGTCATCTCTGTTGTTATACACTCAATGAGCCACTTATACCAAATCGCTAAGATTTTTCCCTTCAAACCCTTCCCACTTCTTTGTCATGTCTGAGGCAGACTGACTGAGTAATAAAGGCAATACTTATTGCCCTCCTGTTTTCAGTGCCTCCGGGCCGTTAGGGGTATAAAGCCCGTAGGCTTCCCTCAGCCACTCTAGAAAGGCAGGCGGATATTCTCTTATAGGAACCTGAAAATTCTCACTGACCTTAGATAAATTCATAGGTTTCCTAGCTCTTCTGCAGAGGGTCATGTAAGAGCAATGGTTGATACCTGGTAAAGTCCTCTGGGCCTTGCTAGGAATTGAGATCCCACATTGTTGGTGTAGTGGCCAAAAGAGTTTCTCTCAAGTGGGGAGTGCCCGCTCGCTGACCATCAGGTTCACTGACTGCTTACTGGGCCTCTGTCTGGAAGGGCTACCCTCCTCCGTTGTGAACAGCACCTGGAGAAGTTGTTGGCAAGCATTCCAGGTGGGCTGATGAGTATGGAAGTCATACCAGTACTAGTGTGTGTGGGGGGATGCTTGTAAGGGGTGGGGGTGAGTTTGGGGGGTCGGTGGGGGAGGGAGTGACTCAATAAGGGCCTGTTAGAAGTTTTCTATTTCTGGACCCTAGAAACCTTATAGGGCGGGGGTTGAAAGAAAGGGTTTGAAGCCAGCTCTCCCACTCCCAGAGTTCTCCTGCAAAATGGGATAAAGCCGATTAGGGGAGAGTGATGGGGAGGGGAGGGGAGGGGAGGGGTGGGGGAGTGATGGGGGAGGGGAGGGGTGAGGGAGGGGAGGGGTGGGGGAGGGTGATGGGGAGGGATGGCCTCCACCTATGTGGTTTTGGGAACTTGGACCGTTTGTTTTTCCGGTCCTTCCATGTTTCCTGAAACCTTGGAAACAAGGGCCCTTTCTTTGTGGGAGGGAGTAAGTCTTTTATATTTGCAGGCTTCTTAGTGGCAATGTCAGCCCACACTTGAAGTAACGGGATCAGATCGGGATATCCTGGTTCCCTTTAACCATAACTATGAACTCTTAGTAACAGGGGATGGGAAAACTAGTCTTGCGTGGGTCAATCAGGGACTCCTTCTGCCCCATCACTTTTAAACAAATTGTAGAGTCTCCAAGCTTTTGGGTTGAAACCACATCCTCTTGGTGAATGCCGAGGTCAGGGGTCCTCAAACTACAACCTGTGGGCCACATGCAGACAGCCGAGGACGTTGATCCTTTCTGCCGGGTGTATGTGCCCCATTTATTTTTTTTTTTTGAACTTCAAATCAAGATGTGCAGTGTGCACATGAATTTGTTCGTAATATTTGTTTTTTTAAACTATAGTCTTTCCTTCAAAAGGCCTGAGGGATAGTGAACTGGCCCCCTGGGTAAACAGTTTAAGGACCCCTGCCCTAAGGTATCCTGGACTTAGGGGTTATTAATCTCCCAGCCCTGAAACATCCCTGAACATTCTACCCGTTGTAGGAGGCACCATGGGAATTTGGACCCCGGGTAATTTACAAGCCTTTACTCCAATTGAACCCAAGAAAATTCAAAATGACTTAGGCAGTTACTCTATTTTGGTCACTTTTGACTCATCCTGCACTAGCCCATTATTTCCATTTAACTCTATAACGCGAAGCATGATGTTTTCATAACATTAAAAAATGTATATATTAATACATATATATATTTATAACTATGAAAGTCCACAACAAAAAGAAAATTTTTTCCCAAAATTAAAATTGAAGCGTTATAGTGTTAAAAAGAAGGATGGGTCTTATCAGCGGGTCCAAGACCTTAGCATCATAAATGAATCAGTGATCAGACTGCACCTAGTAGTGCCCAAACCTGTGCCCTCCTAGGGGAAAGTGTGAATGCTTTTATCCCTCTTCCTGTACTTCCAATGAACAAACACACATGTCTGGTAATCCTAAGATTATTTTTGTTTCCTGTGACACTCACCTAATTTCAAGGCCACTGCCACCTCACAAGCTTAGCCTTGTCGTAGTCAAACTGTTCACCTTTTAGACCGTTTGTTTTTCTCAGAAGTTATCGGGTGATTAAAGCTTCTGAACCAAGTGTGCCAGGTCCACGACTACCATCTCCTGGACCACCTCAACCTTATCCATCCTGGATAAAGTTGCCCTCAATGGACAACCCCTCCCAGCAGTGTAGGAAGGGTATGGACCCAAAGCCCCACCTCGCCCCTTTTGCCAGCAGGAAGCAGCTAGAGATGTCGTCGCCCAGTACCCCCAAAGATTTGGGTCCATATCTCTTCAGGGGGGCAAATGTTAGGTAGCTATACTAGGGACTGGGGCATCCGTTATGCATGCCCATAGGGCCAAGATAAGAGCCCAGTTAGGAGAGGCACCCTGTGCATGCTCAGAGGTCCAGATTTCTGGCCATGAAGGGGAGGTCACCTGGGTGGTTCCTGTACCTGGATTGACCAATCTAGGCCATGTAAATTCAATTCAGCCACTGGGGTCGGCCAGACTTGCCCACCACGCCTCCCTAACGCTCATAAAACTCTCTTGAGTGCAGACCAGGCTTCTGCATGATTTCTCTCTCACTCAGGAAGGCTCTTTGGAGGCAGCTGTGCTGCACATAAATGGCTGGTGGATACTGTTCAGATGCATGGCTTTCTGCTTGCAAGGGTTTTTGTCTCAGCTGACTGTAAGGGAGGAGGTAGTACGTCTGGATCACAGAGTATCCATGTCCACAAACGAGGCTGCTCATTCCACAGTCCTGGAAGTGCTTTATGAAAACCCTCTGCTTTGCAATGTCACTCCTTGTAGATTAGAGTGGGAGGGGCTGGGACCAAGGTATGCTGCCTCTTACTCCCAGTTGCAGGTTTCTGGATGCTGATTGTAGCTCTTACAGCATCAGTTAGTGGGCTTGTTGTCTGCCTCAGGCTTTGTTCACGGAGATCCTCCAGCTAGTTGGTGGTGTGTGCGCATGAGCAGAGGCTTCCTGCCAATCCCCCATGAGTAGTAGAGCTCCCATGGTGTGGACTCCATGAAAGCCTTGCCCCAGGCAGCATGCTTACAAAGGAGGGTGGGCCCTGCAGGACAGAGGACCATTCCCCCTGTGGAATGGCCTCAGAGATCCACCTCCCTCTCTGGCCAGCTGCTGGGGCTGTGGGTCCTAAGCATCATGGCTGACTCAGTAATAGACACAGGGTGAGGCGACTCCAGTAGCTGTTTTGACTGGTCTAATCCAGCCTGAGATCATCCTTGCATGAGCCCTCTGCCAAGATTATTTTTGTTTCTTTTATGATCTTTTCATTAGTGGCTCCTACAACACTAACCACAATCCATAAATACATCATCTGTTTGAAGCCCATCTGTACATTAATTGCCCTCCTTATTCACAAAATATCCACTCTCCACCCAAGCCCCTGGCCTCAGCTCCTCATTTTCCGCCCCTCAATGCCCGCCACCCATCCCTCATCAATCCTTGGAAATGTACTAATTCTTTTGTCATATTTTCACCCTCCTTTCTTTTGAGTTCAATGAAGATCCTTGTAATCGGTTCCCACTTTCCATCCTGCCCTTCCTCCACCCTCCCAGTATCTCCACTCATAACACTGGTAAACGGCCCATCCACTCTGGATTCCCCGTGTTTGAAATTCCTATCGGTACTAGAATACCTTCTCTAGTTTGGCCAGATTAGTATGGTAGAACTGGGATCATGATAGTGGGGCAAGAGAAAGCATTAAGAACTAGAGGAAAGTTGTGTTTTTCTTTGCTGTCTCATACCCTGTATTCTTTAATCTCCACTCTGAGATCCTTCTGTAAGGGGATGTCCAGTGCACTGCAAATAGGTTTTGGGTCTATACCCGGCAGTCCCCTCTCATTCTCCATGATAAGATTTTTTTGTTCTCATGATGCCTGTTGCCTTATCCCTTTAAAACTTTGTGATCACACAGGCTGGTATGCTTTCTCCATGTGGGCTCTGTTGCTTCAGAGCCAGATGGCTGTTTCTTTACCCTCAGGCCTTTAAGACCCCACACGCTATATCTTTAGGTAGCTGGACACCATCGGCTTTCTTCACCACATTTGCTTATGCAGCCGCTTTGTGGTCAGTGATTGTGTAGGGAAGGTGAGCATCTTAGAATGCCAATTTAATAGAACAGTGTTATTGCAATGAGGGAGTCCTTGAGCGGAGGCCCTATGTCCATCTGCTACCTTAATACTAAATCTATAAACATATGGACATAGATCTATTTCCCCATGCCCCTTTGTAAATATATGTACATATGTACATGCCTTTATTTAGACGTCTATAACTGGCCCTTGCTTCCCAGCTCACTCTTCTATACTCTTTGATTTTCCTCTTGTGCCCACTAACATGCTCAGTCTTCCTTTGGGTTTCAGTAATTCCTCTTGGTTACATTACCTTTGATCACGCCCTACCAGGCCTCCTACATCCCCCTCACTACCGTTTTCCATCACTTGTTGTACCCTTGTCTCTGGGTTTCTTTACACCACTTCCTTTCCCCCCACCGTGCTCACTCCCATGCCCAATGGAAAGGGCCGGTCACATGTTTACTCCTCCAGATTGTTCATCCAGCCTCTCTTAATTAGACAGACCTGTAAAGGTAATAACATGCACAAAACAAGACTGAGCTAAACCAAGCAGCAAAAAGAAAAAAAAAAACAAACAAAAATGAAAACAAAACCCAACCCAAATCCAATGACACTAAAAGAAAACAACACTAACCAGAAAGAAAAGTACAAGGACTGTGTGGTGAACTTTAGGAGTGTTTTCCAGTCCAGTCTGTGGGGGCACCGAACCCTGACCACAAAGTCCACCTTTGGCATTCCCCGGGGACTTTGATGCTCCGTTTTCTTACTCTTCCGCTGCACTCTCTTAGTGTCATGCATCGAAGTGGCAGGATCAGTTCGGGCGCAGTTCCCACACTGTGTGTCCAGTGTTGTCCCCTCTAAGGCTATGGGTCTTTGAGGGACGTTTCTCATCGTGGGGCTGCCCATGTGGTCTTCTCTGTGGATTGGCTTCTCTGATTGGGAACATCATCCTCAAGGTGTATTGGGCCAGGATGTGCTCCATTCTCCCCTCCTCCCCCTTGTTCTGCCCTGTGTTCTCTGATCAGATATGTCCCTCTCCGCGAGCTGCAGATCCGGTGCCATCCTGTGAAATACAATCTTTTGGGGCTGCAAGGATGTGGGGGGGTGGGTATCAGCTCAGATCTTTTGAGAGTCCAGGAGATATTGACTGCTCGATGGGCACAGTTCTGTGGGGCACCGTGCTCTTGGTCCAGACGCTGGTTGTGAATATGACTTTGTTGTTAACCAGTTGTGTGTCTCTGGGTCAACTCCCGTGTGTTTTTGAGTGAGTTTTCTAATCTGCAAAGTAAATGTACAGGATTATCCAGACTCCCATGTCAGCAAGTTATCGAGAGGGGTTAATCAGAGACTGTTTCATATAGTGTGTACCTGCGCGCCGCATTCTAGACCTGCGATGGCAATTATGAGCTCAGGATAGAGATGGTGTCCAGCAGGTAACATACGTGGCTCCATATTGAAACAGGAAGCCCACTGTGGAGATTTGGTCCTTCCGTTGATGGCCACTGGCCACCTAGTCTTTTCCTGCTATAACTGCTTCACTGGCTCAGCAGCTGAGCCAGAAGCCAGTGATATCATAACCAGGTGGCTAACTGGGCCAAAGGGCTGATAGATATTTGTTATTTTGTTGTCTTGGGAAACCCACCTACCCTCCATGCAAACCTTCTGGTGTGAGTTATCTGTGGAAGGAATCATAGGCTCACAGTAATTCACATCTTTCTTCTTGAAAATGTGCCCATATTCCTTTCTGAACCTGACAAGGTGGCCCCTGTGTCCACCAAGAAATTTACTGCCTGGCCTCCTACTTGGAGAGTTAGCCTGGGCTTTTGGCGGCGAAGTGAAACAGAGCCCTGACCCCTTCATTGAGCTTCTTCAAGCATTATTGTCTCTTGCTTGGGTCTTTCTACGTGCAGATGAGGCCCATCCACTCTAGTGGAGGGTCGTGCACCTCTCCTGGGGTTTTCAAGGCAATGATTTTTCCAGTGTCCTTCTTTCCTGCAGTAGGCACATTGGTCCTTCCCCATGGCTTGGCGGTGCCCACAGGTTAGTCTCTCCGTGAGTGGGCCATGCTCTCCTTTTCCTGAGTCTCTGGGGTATCTCATGGCAATTACGATTATTTTAGCTAGCTTCTTTGTCTCTCTCGTGCTAGGGTCATCTCTGTTGTTATACACTCAATGAGCCACTTATACCAAATCGCTAAGATTTTTCCCTTCAAACCCTTCCCACTTCTTTGTCATGTCTGAGGCAGACTGACTGAGTAATAAAGGCAATACTTATTGCCCTCCTGTTTTCAGTGCCTCCGGGCCGTTAGGGGTATAAAGCCCGTAGGCTTCCCTCAGCCACTCTAGAAAGGCAGGCGGATATTCTCTTATAGGAACCTGAAAATTCTCACTGACCTTAGATAAATTCATAGGTTTCCTAGCTCTTCTGCAGAGGGTCATGTAAGAGCAATGGTTGATACCTGGTAAAGTCCTCTGGGCCTTGCTAGGAATTGAGATCCCACATTGTTGGTGTAGTGGCCAAAAGAGTTTCTCTCAAGTGGGGAGTGCCCGCTCGCTGACCATCAGGTTCACTGACTGCTTACTGGGCCTCTGTCTGGAAGGGCTACCCTCCTCCGTTGTGAACAGCACCTGGAGAAGTTGTTGGCAAGCATTCCAGGTGGGCTGATGAGTATGGAAGTCATACCAGTACTAGTGTGTGTGGGGGGATGCTTGTAAGGGGTGGGGGTGAGTTTGGGGGGTCGGTGGGGGAGGGAGTGACTCAATAAGGGCCTGTTAGAAGTTTTCTATTTCTGGACCCTAGAAACCTTATAGGGCGGGGGTTGAAAGAAAGGGTTTGAAGCCAGCTCTCCCACTCCCAGAGTTCTCCTGCAAAATGGGATAAAGCCGATTAGGGGAGAGTGATGGGGAGGGGAGGGGAGGGGAGGGGTGGGGGAGTGATGGGGGAGGGGAGGGGTGAGGGAGGGGAGGGGTGGGGGAGGGTGATGGGGAGGGATGGCCTCCACCTATGTGGTTTTGTGAACTTGGACCGTTTGTTTTTCCGGTCCTTCCATGTTTCCTGAAATCTTGGAAACAAGGGCCCTTTCTTTGTGGGAGGGAGTAAGTCTTTTATATTTGCAGGCTTCTTAGTGGCAATGTCAGCCCACACTTGAAGTAACGGGATCAGATCGGGATATCCTGGTTCCCTTTAACCATAACTATGAACTCTTAGTAATAGGGGATGGGAAAACTAGTCTTGCGTGGGTCAATCAGGGACTCCTTCTGCCCCATCACTTTTAAACAAATTGTAGAGTCTCCAAGCTTTTGGGTTGAAACCACATCCTCTTGGTGAATGCCGAGGGCAGGGGTCCTCAAACTACAACCTGTGGGCCACATGCAGACAGCCGAGGACGTTGATCCTTTCTGCCGGGTGTATGTGCCCCATTTATTTTTTTTTTGAACTTCAAATCAAGATGTGCAGTGTGCACATGAATTTGTTCGTAATATTTGTTTTTTTAAACTATAGTCTTTCCTTCAAAAGGCCTGAGGGATAGTGAACTGGCCCCCTGGGTAAACAGTTTAAGGACCCCTGCCCTAAGGTATCCTGGACTTAGGGGTTATTAATCTCCCAGCCCTGAAACATCCCTGAACATTCTACCCGTTGTAGGAGGCACCATGGGAATTTGGACCCCGGGTAATTTACAAGCCTTTACTCCAATTGAACCCAAGAAAATTCAAAATGACTTAGGCAGTTACTCTATTTTGGTCACTTTTGACTCATCCTGCACTAGCCCATTATTTCCATTTAACTCTATAACGCGAAGCATGATGTTTTCATAACATTAAAAAATGTATATATTAATACATATATATATATTTATAACTATGAAAGTCCACAACAAAAAGAAAATTTTTTCCCAAAATTAAAATTGAAGCGTTATAGTGTTAAAAAGAAGGATGGGTCTTATCAGCGGGTCCAAGACCTTAGCATCATAAATGAATCAGTGATCAGACTGCACCTAGTAGTGCCCAAACCTGTGCCCTCCTAGGGGAAAGTGTGAATGCTTTTATCCCTCTTCCTGTACTTCCAATGAACAAACACACATGTCTGGTAATCCTAAGATTATTTTTGTTTCCTGTGACACTCACCTAATTTCAAGGCCACTGCCACCTCACAAGCTTAGCCTTGTCGTAGTCAAACTGTTCACCTTTTAGACCGTTTGTTTTTCTCAGAAGTTATCGGGTGATTAAAGCTTCTGAACCAAGTGTGCCAGGTCCACGACTACCATCTCCTGGACCACCTCAACCTTATCCATCCTGGATAAAGTTGCCCTCAATGGACAACCCCTCCCAGCAGTGTAGGAAGGGTATGGACCCAAAGCCCCACCTCGCCCCTTTTGCCAGCAGGAAGCAGCTAGAGATGTCGTCGCCCAGTACCCCCAAAGATTTGGGTCCATATCTCTTCAGGGGGGCAAATGTTAGGTAGCTATACTAGGGACTGGGGCATCCGTTATGCATGCCCATAGGGCCAAGATAAGAGCCCAGTTAGGAGAGGCACCCTGTGCATGCTCAGAGGTCCAGATTTCTGGCCATGAAGGGGAGGTCACCTGGGTGGTTCCTGTACCTGGATTGACCAATCTAGGCCATGTAAATTCAATTCAGCCACTGGGGTCGGCCAGACTTGCCCACCACGCCTCCCTAACGCTCATAAAACTCTCTTGAGTGCAGACCAGGCTTCTGCATGATTTCTCTCTCACTCAGGAAGGCTCTTTGGAGGCAGCTGTGCTGCACATAAATGGCTGGTGGATACTGTTCAGATGCATGGCTTTCTGCTTGCAAGGGTTTTTGTCTCAGCTGACTGTAAGGGAGGAGGTAGTACGTCTGGATCACAGAGTATCCATGTCCACAAACGAGGCTGCTCATTCCACAGTCCTGGAAGTGCTTTATGAAAACCCTCTGCTTTGCAATGTCACTCCTTGTAGATTAGAGTGGGAGGGGCTGGGACCAAGGTATGCTGCCTCTTACTCCCAGTTGCAGGTTTCTGGATGCTGATTGTAGCTCTTACAGCATCAGTTAGTGGGCTTGTTGTCTGCCTCAGGCTTTGTTCACGGAGATCCTCCAGCTAGTTGGTGGTGTGTGCGCATGAGCAGAGGCTTCCTGCCAATCCCCCATGAGTAGTAGAGCTCCCATGGTGTGGACTCCATGAAAGCCTTGCCCCAGGCAGCATGCTTACAAAGGAGGGTGGGCCCTGCAGGACAGAGGACCATTCCCCCTGTGGAATGGCCTCAGAGATCCACCTCCCTCTCTGGCCAGCTGCTGGGGCTGTGGGTCCTAAGCATCATGGCTGACTCAGTAATAGACACAGGGTGAGGCGACTCCAGTAGCTGTTTTGACTGGTCTAATCCAGCCTGAGATCATCCTTGCATGAGCCCTCTGCCAAGATTATTTTTGTTTCTTTTATGATCTTTTCATTAGTGGCTCCTACAACACTAACCACAATCCATAAATACATCATCTGTTTGAAGCCCATCTGTACATTAATTGCCCTCCTTATTCACAAAATATCCACTCTCCACCCAAGCCCCTGGCCTCAGCTCCTCATTTTCCGCCCCTCAATGCCCGCCACCCATCCCTCATCAATCCTTGGAAATGTACTAATTCTTTTGTCATATTTTCACCCTCCTTTCTTTTGAGTTCAATGAAGATCCTTGTAATCGGTTCCCACTTTCCATCCTGCCCTTCCTCCACCCTCCCAGTATCTCCACTCATAACACTGGTAAACGGCCCATCCACTCTGGATTCCCCGTGTTTGAAATTCCTATCGGTACTAGAATACCTTCTCTAGTTTGGCCAGATTAGTATGGTAGAACTGGGATCATGATAGTGGGGCAAGAGAAAGCATTAAGAACTAGAGGAAAGTTGTGTTTTTCTTTGCTGTCTCATACCCTGTATTCTTTAATCTCCACTCTGAGATCCTTCTGTAAGGGGATGTCCAGTGCACTGCAAATAGGTTTTGGGTCTATACCCGGCAGTCCCCTCTCATTCTCCATGATAAGATTTTTTTGTTCTCATGATGCCTGTTGCCTTATCCCTTTAAAACTTTGTGATCACACAGGCTGGTATGCTTTCTCCATGTGGGCTCTGTTGCTTCAGAGCCAGATGGCTGTTTCTTTACCCTCAGGCCTTTAAGACCCCACACGCTATATCTTTAGGTAGCTGGACACCATCGGCTTTCTTCACCACATTTGCTTATGCAGCCGCTTTGTGGTCAGTGATTGTGTAGGGAAGGTGAGCATCTTAGAATGCCAATTTAATAGAACAGTGTTATTGCAATGAGGGAGTCCTTGAGCGGAGGCCCTATGTCCATCTGCTACCTTAATACTAAATCTATAAACATATGGACATAGATCTATTTCCCCATGCCCCTTTGTAAATATATGTACATATGTACATGCCTTTATTTAGACGTCTATAACTGGCCCTTGCTTCCCAGCTCACTCTTCTATACTCTTTGATTTTCCTCTTGTGCCCACTAACATGCTCAGTCTTCCTTTGGGTTTCAGTAATTCCTCTTGGTTACATTACCTTTGATCACGCCCTACCAGGCCTCCTACATCCCCCTCACTACCGTTTTCCATCACTTGTTGTACCCTTGTCTCTGGGTTTCTTTACACCACTTCCTTTCCCCCCACCGTGCTCACTCCCATGCCCAATGGAAAGGGCCGGTCACATGTTTACTCCTCCAGATTGTTCATCCAGCCTCTCTTAATTAGACAGACCTGTAAAGGTAATAACATGCACAAAACAAGACTGAGCTAAACCAAGCAGCAAAAAGAAAAAAAAAACAAACAAAAATGAAAACAAAACCCAACCCAAATCCAATGACACTAAAAGAAAACAACACTAACCAGAAAGAAAAGTACAAGGACTGTGTGGTGAACTTTAGGAGTGTTTTCCAGTCCAGTCTGTGGGGGCACCGAACCCTGACCACAAAGTCCACCTTTGGCATTCCCCGGGGACTTTGATGCTCCGTTTTCTTACTCTTCCGCTGCACTCTCTTAGTGTCATGCATCGAAGTGGCAGGATCAGTTCGGGCGCAGTTCCCACACTGTGTGTCCAGTGTTGTCCCCTCTAAGGCTATGGGTCTTTGAGGGACGTTTCTCATCGTGGGGCTGCCCATGTGGTCTTCTCTGTGGATTGGCTTCTCTGATTGGGAACATCATCCTCAAGGTGTATTGGGCCAGGATGTGCTCCATTCTCCCCTCCTCCCCCTTGTTCTGCCCTGTGTTCTCTGATCAGATATGTCCCTCTCCGCGAGCTGCAGATCCGGTGCCATCCTGTGAAATACAATCTTTTGGGGCTGCAAGGATGTGGGGGGGTGGGTATCAGCTCAGATCTTTTGAGAGTCCAGGAGATATTGACTGCTCGATGGGCACAGTTCTGTGGGGCACCGTGCTCTTGGTCCAGACGCTGGTTGTGAATATGACTTTGTTGTTAACCAGTTGTGTGTCTCTGGGTCAACTCCCGTGTGTTTTTGAGTGAGTTTTCTAATCTGCAAAGTAAATGTACAGGATTATCCAGACTCCCATGTCAGCAAGTTATCGAGAGGGGTTAATCAGAGACTGTTTCATATAGTGTGTACCTGCGCGCCGCATTCTAGACCTGCGATGGCAATTATGAGCTCAGGATAGAGATGGTGTCCAGCAGGTAACATACGTGGCTCCATATTGAAACAGGAAGCCCACTGTGGAGATTTGGTCCTTCCGTTGATGGCCACTGGCCACCTAGTCTTTTCCTGCTATAACTGCTTCACTGGCTCAGCAGCTGAGCCAGAAGCCAGTGATATCATAACCAGGTGGCTAACTGGGCCAAAGGGCTGATAGATATTTGTTATTTTGTTGTCTTGGGAAACCCACCTACCCTCCATGCAAACCTTCTGGTGTGAGTTATCTGTGGAAGGAATCATAGGCTCACAGTAATTCACATCTTTCTTCTTGAAAATGTGCCCATATTCCTTTCTGAACCTGACAAGGTGGCCCCTGTGTCCACCAAGAAATTTACTGCCTGGCCTCCTACTTGGAGAGTTAGCCTGGGCTTTTGGCGGCGAAGTGAAACAGAGCCCTGACCCCTTCATTGAGCTTCTTCAAGCATTATTGTCTCTTGCTTGGGTCTTTCTACGTGCAGATGAGGCCCATCCACTCTAGTGGAGGGTCGTGCACCTCTCCTGGGGTTTTCAAGGCAATGATTTTTCCAGTGTCCTTCTTTCCTGCAGTAGGCACATTGGTCCTTCCCCATGGCTTGGCGGTGCCCACAGGTTAGTCTCTCCGTGAGTGGGCCATGCTCTCCTTTTCCTGAGTCTCTGGGGTATCTCATGGCAATTACGATTATTTTAGCTAGCTTCTTTGTCTCTCTCGTGCTAGGGTCATCTCTGTTGTTATACACTCAATGAGCCACTTATACCAAATCGCTAAGATTTTTCCCTTCAAACCCTTCCCACTTCTTTGTCATGTCTGAGGCAGACTGACTGAGTAATAAAGGCAATACTTATTGCCCTCCTGTTTTCAGTGCCTCCGGGCCGTTAGGGGTATAAAGCCCGTAGGCTTCCCTCAGCCACTCTAGAAAGGCAGGCGGATATTCTCTTATAGGAACCTGAAAATTCTCACTGACCTTAGATAAATTCATAGGTTTCCTAGCTCTTCTGCAGAGGGTCATGTAAGAGCAATGGTTGATACCTGGTAAAGTCCTCTGGGCCTTGCTAGGAATTGAGATCCCACATTGTTGGTGTAGTGGCCAAAAGAGTTTCTCTCAAGTGGGGAGTGCCCGCTCGCTGACCATCAGGTTCACTGACTGCTTACTGGGCCTCTGTCTGGAAGGGCTACCCTCCTCCGTTGTGAACAGCACCTGGAGAAGTTGTTGGCAAGCATTCCAGGTGGGCTGATGAGTATGGAAGTCATACCAGTACTAGTGTGTGTGGGGGGATGCTTGTAAGGGGTGGGGGTGAGTTTGGGGGGTCGGTGGGGGAGGGAGTGACTCAATAAGGGCCTGTTAGAAGTTTTCTATTTCTGGACCCTAGAAACCTTATAGGGCGGGGGTTGAAAGAAAGGGTTTGAAGCCAGCTTTCCCACTCCCAGAGTTCTCCTGCAAAATGGGATAAAGCCGATTAGGGGAGAGTGATGGGGAGGGGAGGGGAGGGGAGGGGTGGGGGAGTGATGGGGGAGGGGAGGGGTGAGGGAGGGGAGGGGTGGGGGAGGGTGATGGGGAGGGATGGCCTCCACCTATGTGGTTTTGTGAACTTGGACCGTTTGTTTTTCCGGTCCTTCCATGTTTCCTGAAATCTTGGAAACAAGGGCCCTTTCTTTGTGGGAGGGAGTAAGTCTTTTATATTTGCAGGCTTCTTAGTGGCAATGTCAGCCCACACTTGAAGTAACGGGATCAGATCGGGATATCCTGGTTCCCTTTAACCATAACTATGAACTCTTAGTAATAGGGGATGGGAAAACTAGTCTTGCGTGGGTCAATCAGGGACTCCTTCTGCCCCATCACTTTTAAACAAATTGTAGAGTCTCCAAGCTTTTGGGTTGAAACCACATCCTCTTGGTGAATGCCGAGGGCAGGGGTCCTCAAACTACAACCTGTGGGCCACATGCAGACAGCCGAGGACGTTGATCCTTTCTGCCGGGTGTATGTGCCCCATTTATTTTTTTTTTGAACTTCAAATCAAGATGTGCAGTGTGCACATGAATTTGTTCGTAATATTTGTTTTTTTAAACTATAGTCTTTCCTTCAAAAGGCCTGAGGGATAGTGAACTGGCCCCCTGGGTAAACAGTTTAAGGACCCCTGCCCTAAGGTATCCTGGACTTAGGGGTTATTAATCTCCCAGCCCTGAAACATCCCTGAACATTCTACCCGTTGTAGGAGGCACCATGGGAATTTGGACCCCGGGTAATTTACAAGCCTTTACTCCAATTGAACCCAAGAAAATTCAAAATGACTTAGGCAGTTACTCTATTTTGGTCACTTTTGACTCATCCTGCACTAGCCCATTATTTCCATTTAACTCTATAACGCGAAGCATGATGTTTTCATAACATTAAAAAATGTATATATTAATACATATATATATTTATAACTATGAAAGTCCACAACAAAAAGAAAATTTTTTCCCAAAATTAAAATTGAAGCGTTATAGTGTTAAAAAGAAGGATGGGTCTTATCAGCGGGTCCAAGACCTTAGCATCATAAATGAATCAGTGATCAGACTGCACCTAGTAGTGCCCAAACCTGTGCCCTCCTAGGGGAAAGTGTGAATGCTTTTATCCCTCTTCCTGTACTTCCAATGAACAAACACACATGTCTGGTAATCCTAAGATTATTTTTGTTTCCTGTGACACTCACCTAATTTCAAGGCCACTGCCACCTCACAAGCTTAGCCTTGTCATGGTCAAACTGTTCACCTTTTAGACCGTTTGTTTTTCTCAGAAGTTATCGGGTGATTAAAGCTTCTGAACCAAGTGTGCCAGGTCCACGACTACCATCTCCTGGACCACCTCAACCTTATCCATCCTGGATAAAGTTGCCCTCAATGGACAACCCCTCCCAGCAGTGTAGGAAGGGTATGGACCCAAAGCCCCACATCGCCCCTTTTGCCAGCAGGAAGCAGCTAGAGATGTCGTCGCCCAGTACCCCCAAAGATTTGGGTCCATATCTCTTCAGGGGGGCAAATGTTAGGTAGCTATACTAGGGACTGGGGCATCCGTTATGCATGCCCATAGGGCCAAGATAAGAGCCCAGTTAGGAGAGGCACCCTGTGCATGCTCAGAGGTCCAGATTTCTGGCCATGAAGGGGAGGTCACCTGGGTGGTTCCTGTACCTGGATTGACCAATCTAGGCCATGTAAATTCAATTCAGCCACTGGGGTCGGCCAGACTTGCCCACCACGCCTCCCTAACGCTCATAAAACTCTCTTGAGTGCAGACCAGGCTTCTGCATGATTTCTCTCTCACTCAGGAAGGCTCTTTGGAGGCAGCTGTGCTGCACATGAGTGGCTGGTGGATACTGTTCAGATGCATGGCTTTCTGCTTGCAAGGGTTTTTGTCTCAGCTGACTGTAAGGGAGGAGGTAGTACGTCTGGATCACAGAGTATCCATGTCCACAAACGAGGCTGCTCATTCCACAGTCCTGGAAGTGCTTTATGAAAACCCTCTGCTTTGCAATGTCACTCCTTGTAGATTAGAGTGGGAGGGGCTGGGACCAAGGTATGCTGCCTCTTACTCCCAGTTGCAGGTTTCTGGATGCTGATTGTAGCTCTTACAGCATCAGTTAGTGGGCTTGTTGTCTGCCTCAGGCTTTGTTCACGGAGATCCTCCAGCTAGTTGGTGGTGTGTGCGCATGAGCAGAGGCTTCCTGCCAATCTCCCATGAGTAGTAGAGCTCCCATGGTGTGGACTCCATGAAAGCCTTGCCCCAGGCAGCATGCTTACAAAGGAGGGTGGGCCCTGCAGGACAGAGGACCATTCCCCCTGTGGAATGGCCTCAGAGATCCACCTCCCTCTCTGGCCAGCTGCTGGGGCTGTGGGTCCTAAGCATCATGGCTGACTCAGTAATAGACACAGGGTGAGGCGACTCCAGTAGCTGTTTTGACTGGTCTAATCCAGCCTGAGATCATCCTTGCATGAGCCCTCTGCCAAGATTATTTTTGTTTCTTTTATGATCTTTTCATTAGTGGCTCCTACAACACTAACCACAATCCATAAATACATCATCTGTTTGAAGCCCATCTGTACATTAATTGCCCTCCTTATTCACAAAATATCCACTCTCCACCCAAGCCCCTGGCCTCAGCTCCTCATTTTCCCCCCCTCAATGCCCGCCACCCATCCCTCATCAATCCTTGGAAATGTACTAATTCTTTTGTCATATTTTCACCCACCTTTCTTTTGAGTTCAATGAAGATCCTTGTAATCGGTTCCCACTTTCCATCCTGCCCTTCCTCCACCCTCCCAGTATCTCCACTCATAACACTGGTAAACGACCCATCCACTCTGGATTCCCCGTGTTTGAAATTCCTATCGGTACTAGAATACCTTCTCTAGTTTGGCCAGATTAGTATGGTAGAACTGGGATCATGATAGTGGGGCAAGAGAAAGCATTAAGAACTAGAGGAAAGTTGTGTTTTTCTTTGCTGTCTCATACCCTGTATTCTTTAATCTCCACTCTGAGATCCTTCTGTAAGGGGATGTCCAGTGCACTGCAAATAGGTTTTGGGTCTATACCCGGCAGTCCCCTCTCATTCTCCATGATAAGATTTTTTTGTTCTCATGATGCCTGTTGCCTTATCCCTTTAAAACTTTGTGATCACACAGGCTGGTATGCTTTCTCCATGTGGGCTCTGTTGCTTCAGAGCCAGATGGCTGTTTCTTTACCCTCAGGCCTTTAAGACCCCACACGCTATATCTTTAGGTAGCTGGACACCATCGGCTTTCTTCACCACATTTGCTTATGCAGCCGCTTTGTGGTCAGTGATTGTGTAGGGAAGGTGAGCATCTTAGAATGCCAATTTAATAGAACAGTGTTATTGCAATGAGGGAGTCCTTGAGCGGAGGCCCTATGTCCATCTGCTACCTTAATACTAAATCTATAAACATATGGACATAGATCTATTTCCCCATGCCCCTTTGTAAATATATGTACATATGTACATGCCTTTATTTAGACGTCTATAACTGGCCCTTGCTTCCCAGCTCACTCTTCTATACTCTTTGATTTTCCTCTTGTGCCCACTAACATGCTCAGTCTTCCTTTGGGTTTCAGTAATTCCTCTTGGTTACATTACCTTTGATCACGCCCTACCAGGCCTCCTACATCCCCCTCACTACCGTTTTCCATCACTTGTTGTACCCTTGTCTCTGGGTTTCTTTACACCACTTCCTTTCCCCCCACCGTGCTCACTCCCATGCCCAATGGAAAGGGCCGGTCACATGTTTACTCCTCCAGATTGTTCATCCAGCCTCTCTTAATTAGACAGACCTGTAAAGGTAATAACATGCACAAAACAAGACTGAGCTAAACCAAGCAGCAAAAAGAAAAAAAAAAACAAACAAAAATGAAAACAAAACCCAACCCAAATCCAATGACACTAAAAGAAAACAACACTAACCAGAAAGAAAAGTACAAGGACTGTGTGGTGAACTTTAGGAGTGTTTTCCAGTCCAGTCTGTGGGGGCACCGAACCCTGACCACAAAGTCCACCTTTGGCATTCCCCGGGGACTTTGATGCTCCGTTTTCTTACTCTTCCGCTGCACTCTCTTAGTGTCATGCATCGAAGTGGCAGGATCAGTTCGGGCGCAGTTCCCACACTGTGTGTCCAGTGTTGTCCCCTCTAAGGCTAAGGGTCTTTGAGGGACGTTTCTCATCGTGGGGCTGCCCATGTGGTCTTCTCTGTGGATTGGCTTCTCTGATTGGGAACATCATCCTCAAGGTGTATTGGGCCAGGATGTGCTCCATTCTCCCCTCCTCCCCCTTGTTCTGCCCTGTGTTCTCTGATCAGATATGTCCCTCTCCGCGAGCTGCAGATCCGGTGCCATCCTGTGAAATACAATCTTTTGGGGCTGCAAGGATGTGGGGGGGGGTATCAGCTCAGATCTTTTGAGAGTCCAGGAGATATTGACTGCTCGATGGGCACAGTTCTGTGGTGCACCGTGCTCTTGGTCCAGACGCTGGTTGTGAATATGACTTTGTTTTTAACCAGTTGTGTGTCTCTGGGTCAACTCCCGTGTGTTTTTGAGTGAGTTTTCTAATCTGCAAAGTAAATGTACAGGATTATCCAGACTCCCATGTCAGCAAGTTATCGAGAGGGGTTAATCAGAGACTGTTTCATATAGTGTGTACCTGCGCGCCGCATTCTAGACCTGCGATGGCAATTATGAGCTCAGGATAGAGATGGTGTCCAGCAGGTAACATACGTGGCTCCATATTGAAACAGGAAGCCCACTGTGGAGATTTGGTCCTTCCGTTGATGGCCACCGGCCACCTAGTCTTCTCCTGCTATAATTGCTTCACTGGCTCAGCAGCTGAGCCAGAAGCCTGTGATATCATAACCAGGTGGCTAACTGGGCCAAAGGGCTGATAGATATTTGTTATTTTGTTGTCTTGGGAAACCCACCTACCCTCCATGCAAACCTTCTGGTGTGAGTTATCTGTGGAAGGAATCATAGGCTCACAGTAATTCACATCTTTCTTCTTGAAAATGTGCCCATATTCCTTTCTGAACCTGACAAGGTGGCCCCTGTGTCCACCAAGAAATTTACTGCCTTGCCTCCTACTTGGAGAGTTAGCCTGGGCTTTTGGCGGCGAAGTGAAACAGAGCCCTGACCCCTTCATTGAGCTTCTTCAAGCATTATTGTCTCTTGCTTGGGTCTTTCTACGTGCAGATGAGGCCCATTCACTCTAGTGGAGGGTCGTGCACCTCTCCTGGGGTTTTCAAGGCACTGATTTTTCCAGTGTCCTTCTTTCCTGCAGTAGGCACATTGGTCCTTCCCCATGGCTTGGCGGTGCCCACAGGTTAGTCTCTCCATGAGTGGGCCATGCTCTCCTTTTCCTGAGTCTCTGGGGTATCTCATGGCAATTACGATTATTTTAGCTAGCTTCCTTGTCTCTGTCGTGCTAGGGTCATCTCTGTTGTTATACACTCAATGAGCCACTTGTACCAAATCGCTAAGATTTTTCCCTTCAAACCCTTCCCACTTCTTTGTCATGTCTGAGGCAGACTGACTGAGTAATAAAGGCAATACTTATTGCCCTCCTGTTTTCAGTGCCTCCGGGCCGTTAGGGGTATAAAGCCCGTAGGCTTCCCTCAGCCACTCTAGAAAGGCAGGCGGATATTCTCTTATGGGAACCTGAAAATTCTCACTGACCTTAGATAAATTCATAGGTTTCCTAGCTCTTCTGCAGAGGGTCATGTAAGAGCAATGGTTGATACCTGGTAAAGTCCTCTGGGCCTTGCTAGGAATTGAGATTCCACATTGTTGGTGTAGTGGCCAAAAGAGTTTCTCTCAAGTGGGGAGTGCCCGCTCGCTGACCATCAGGTTCACTGACTGCTTACTGGGCCTCTGTCTGGAAGGGCTACCCTCCTCCGTTGTGAACAGCACCTGGAGAAGTTGTTGGCAAGCATTCCAGGTGGGCTGATGAGTATGGAAGTCATACCAGTACTAGTGTGTGTGTGGGGCTGCTTGTTAGGGGTGGGGGTGAGTTTGGGGGGCCGGTGGGGGAGGGAGTGACTCAATAAGGGCCTGTTAGAAGTTTTCTATTTCTGGACCCTAGAAACCTTATAGGGCGGGGATTGAAAGAAAGGGTTTGAAGCCAGCTCTCCCACTCCCAGAGTTCTCCTGCAAAATGGGATAAAGCCGATTAGGGGAGAGTGATGGGGAGGGGAGGGGAGGGGAGGGGTGAGGGAGGGATGGGGGAGGGGAGGGGTGAGGGAGGGGATGGGTGGGGGAGGGTGATGGGGAGGGATGGCCTCCACCTATGTGGTTTTGGGAACTTGGACCGTTTGTTTTTCCGGTCCTTCCATGTTTCCTGAAACCTTGGAAACAAGGGCCCTTTCTTTGCGGGAGGGAGTAAGTCTTTTATATTTGCAGGCTTCTTAGTGGCAATGTCAGCCCACACTTGAAGTAACGGGATCAGATCGGGATATCCTGGTTCCCTTTAACCATAACTATGAACTCTTAGTAACAGGGGATGGGAAAACTAGTCTTGCGTGGGTCAATCAGGGACTCCTTCTGCCCCATCACTTTTAAACAAATTGTAGAGTCTCCAAGCTTTTGGGTTGAAACCACATCCTCTTGGTGAATGCCGAGAGCAGGGGTCCTCAAACTACAACCTGTGGGCCACATGCAGACAGCCGAGGACGTTGATCCTTTCTGCCGGGTGTATGTGCCCCATTTATTTTTTTTTTGAACTTCAAATCAAGATGTGCAGTGTGCACATGAATTTGTTCGTAATATTTGTTTTTTTAAACTATAGTCTTTCCTTCAAAAGGCCTGAGGGATAGTGAACTGGCCCCCTGGGTAAACAGTTTAAGGACCCCTGCCCTAAGGTATCCTGGACTTAGGGGTTATTAATCTCCCAGCCCTGAAACATCCCTGAACATTCTACCCGTTGTAGGAGGCACCATGGGAATTTGGACCCCGGGTAATTTACAAGCCTTTACTCCAATTGAACCCAAGAAAATTCAAAATGACTTAGGCAGTTACTCTATTTTGGTCACTTTTGACTCGTCCTGCACTAGCCCATTATTTCCATTTAACTCTATAACGCAAAGCATGATGTTTTCATAACATTATAAAATGTATATATTAATACATATATATATATTTATAACTATGAAAGTCCACAACAAAAAGAAAATTTTTTCCCAAAATTAAAATTGAAGCGTTATAGGGTTAAAAAGAAGGATGGGTCTTATCAGCGGGTCCAAGACCTTAGCATCATAAATGAATCAGTGATCCGACTGCACCTAGTAGTGCCCAAACCTGTGCCCTCCTAGGGGAAAGTGTGAATGCTTTTATCCCTCTTCCTGTACTTCCAATGAACAAACACACATGTCTGGTAATCCCAAGATTATTTTTGTTTCCTGTGACACTCACCTAATTTCAAGGCCACTGCCACCTCACAAGCTTAGCCTTGTCGTAGTCAAACTGTTCACCTTTTAGACCGTTTGTTTTTCTCAGAAGTTATCGGGTGATTAAAGCTTCTGAACCAAGTGTGCCAGGTCCACGACTACCATCTCCTGGACCACCTCAACCTTATCCATCCTGGATAAAGTTGCCCTCAATGGACAACCCCTCCCAGCAGTGTAGGAAGGGTATGGACCCAAAGCCCCACCTCGCCCCTTTGCCAGCAGGAAGCAGCTAGAGATGTCGTCGCCCAGTACCCCAAAGATTTGGGTCCATATCTCTTCAGGGGGGCAAATGTTAGGTAGCTATGCTAGGGACTGGGGCATCCGTTATGCATGCCCATAGGGCCAAGATAAGAGCCCAGTTAGGAGAGGCACCCTGTGCATGCTCAGAGGTCCAGATTTCTGGCCATGAAGGGGAGGTCACCTGGGTGGTTCCTGTACCTGGATTGACCAATCTAGGCCATGTAAATTCAATTCAGCCACTGGGGTCGGCCAGACTTGCCCACCACGCCTCCCTAACGCTCATAAAACTCTCTTGAGTGCAGACCAGGCTTCTGCATGATTTCTCTCTCACTCAGGAAGGCTCTTTGGAGGCAGCTGTGCTGCACATGAGTGGCTGGTGGATACTGTTCAGATGCATGGCTTTCTGCTTGCAAGGGTTTTTGTCTCAGCTGACTGTAAGGGAGGAGGTAGTACGTCTGGATCACAGAGTATCCATGTCCACAAACGAGGCTGCTCATTCCACAGTCCTGGAAGTGCTTTATGAAAACCCTCTGCTTTGCAATGTCACTCCTTGTAGATTAGAGTGGGAGGGGCTGGGACCCAAGGTATGCTGCCTCTTACTCCCAGTTGCAGGTTTCTGGATGCTGATTGTATCTCTTACAGCATCAGTTAGTGGGCTTGTTGTCTGCCTCAGGCTTTGTTCACGGAGATCCTCCAGCTAGTTGGTGGTGTGTGCGCATGAGCAGAGGCTTCCTGCCAATCCCCCATGAGTAGTAGAGCTCCCATGGTGTGGACTCCATGAAAGCCTTGCCCCAGGCAGCATGCTTACAAAGGAGGGTGGGCCCTGCAGGACAGAGGACCATTCCCCCTGTGGAATGGCCTCAGAGATCCACCTCCCTCTCTGGCCAGCTGCTGGGGCTGTGGGTCCTAAGCATCATGGCTGACTCAGTAATAGACACAGGGTGAGGCGACTCCAGTAGCTGTTTTGACTGGTCTAATCCAGCCTGAGATCATCCTTGCATGAGCCCTCTGCCAAGATTATTTTTGTTTCTTTTATGATCTTTTCATTAGTGGCTCCTACAACACAAACCACAATCCATAAATACATCATCTGTTTGAAGCCCATCTGTACATTAATTGCCCTCCTTATTCACAAAATATCCACTCTCCACCCAAGCCCCTGGCCTCAGCTCCTCATTTTTCCCCCCTCAATGCCCGCCACCCATCCCTCATCAATCCTTGGAAATGTACTAATTCTTTTGTCATATTTTCACCCACCTTTCTTTTGAGGTCAATGTAGATCCTTGTAATCGGTTCCCACTTTCCATCCTGCCCTTCCTCCACCCTCCCAGTATCTCCACTCATAACACTGGTAAAGGGCCCATCCACTCTGGATTCCCCGTGTTTGAAATTCCTATCGGTACTAGAATACCTTCTCTTGTTTGGCCAGATTAGTATGGTAGAACTGGGATCATGATAGTGGGGCAAGAGAAAGCATTAAGAACTAGAGGAAAGTTGTGTTTCATCTTTGCTGTCTCATACCCTGTATTCTTTAATCTCCACTCTGAGATCCTTCTGTAAGGGGATGTCCAGTGCACTGCAAATAGGTTTTGGGTCTATACCCGGCAGTCCCCTCTCATTCTCCATGATAAGATTTTTTTGTTCTCATGATGCCTGTTGCCTTATCCCTTTAAAACTTTGTGATCACACAGGCTGGTATGCTTTCTCCATGTGGGCTCTGTTGCTTCAGAGCCAGATGGCTGTTTTTTTACCCTCTGGCCTTTAAGACCCCACACACTATATCTTTATGTAGCTGGACACCATCGGCTTTCTTCACCACATTTGCTTATGCAGCCGCTTTGTGGTCAGTGATTGTGTAGGGAAGGTGAGCATCTTAGAATGCCAATTTAATAGAACAGTGTTATTGCAATGAGGGAGTCCTTGAGCGGAGGCCCTATGTCCATCTGCTACCTTAATACTAAATCTATAAACATATGGACATAGATCTATTTCCCCATGCCCCTTTGTAAATATATGTACATATGTACATGCCTTTATTTAGACGTCTATAACTGGCCCTTGCTTCCCAGCTCACTCTTCTATACTCTTTGATTTTCCTCTTGTGCCCACTGACATGCTCAGTCTTCCTTTGGGTTTCAGTAATTCCTCTTGGTTACATTACCTTTGATCACGCCCTACCAGGCCTCCTACATCCCCCTCACTACCGTTTTCCATCACTTGTTGTACCCTTGTCTCTGGGTTTCTTTACACCACTTCCTTTCCCCCCACCGTGCTCACTCCCATGCCCAATGGAAAGGGCCGGTCACATGTTTACTCCTCCAGATTGTTCATCCAGCCTCTCTTAATTAGACAGACCTGTAAAGGTAATAACATGCACAAAACAAGACTGAGCTAAACCAAGCAGCAAAAAGAAAAAAAAAACAAACAAAAATGAAAACAAAACCCAACCCAAATCCAATGACACTAAAAGAAAACAACACTAACCAGAAAGAAAAGTACAAGGACTGTGTGGTGAACTTTAGGAGTGTTTTCCAGTCCAGTCTGTGGGGGCACCGAACCCTGACCACAAAGTCCACCTTTGGCATTCCCCGGGGACTTTGATGCTCCGTTTTCTTACTCTTCCGCTGCACTCTCTTAGTGTCATGCATCGAAGTGGCAGGATCAGTTCGGGCGCAGTTCCCACACTGTGTGTCCAGTGTTGTCCCCTCTAAGGCTATGGGTCTTTGAGGGACGTTTCTCATCGTGGGGCTGCCCATGTGGTCTTCTCTGTGGATTGGCTTCTCTGATTGGGAACATCATCCTCAAGGTGTATTGGGCCACCGTGTGCTCCATTCTCCCCTCCTCCCCCTTGTTCTGCCCTGTGTTCTCTGATCAGATATGTCCCTCTCCGCGAGCTGCAGATCCGGTGCCATCCTGTGAAATACAATCTTTTGGGGCTGCAAGGATGTGTGGGGGGGGTGGGTATCAGCTCAGATCTTTTGAGAGTCCAGGAGATATTGACTGCTCGATGGGCACAGTTCTGTGGGGCACCGTGCTCTTGGTCCAGACGCTGGTTGTGAATATGACTTTGTTGTTAACCAGTTGTGTGTCTCTGGGTCAACTCCCGTGTGTTTTTGAGTGAGTTTTCTAATCTGCAAAGTAAATGTACAGGATTATCCAGACTCCCATGTCAGCAAGTTATCGAGAGGGGTTAATCAGAGACTGTTTCATATAGTGTGTACCTGCGCGCCGCATTCTAGACCTGCGATGGCAATTATGAGCTCAGGATAGAGATGGTGTCCAGCAGGTAACATACGTGGCTCCATATTGAAACAGGAAGCCCACTGTGGAGATTTGGTCCTTCCGTTGATGGCCACCGGCCACCTAGTCTTCTCCTGCTATAACTGCTTCACTGGCTCAGCAGCTGAGCCAGAAGCCAGTGATATCATAACCAGGTGGCTAACTGGGCCAAAGGGCTGATAGATATTTGTTATTTTGTTGTCTTGGGAAACCCACCTACCCTCCATGCAAACCTTCTGGTGTGAGTTATCTGTGGAAGGAATCATAGGCTCACAGTAATTCACATCTTTCTTCTTGAAAATGTGCCCATATTCCTTTCTGAACCTGACAAGGTGGCCCCTGTGTCCACCAAGAAATTTACTGCCTGGCCTCCTACTTGGAGAGTTAGCCTGGGCTTTTGGCGGCGAAGTGAAACAGAGCCCTGACCCCTTCATTGAGCTTCTTCAAGCATTATTGTCTCTTGCTTGGGTCTTTCTACGTGCAGATGAGGCCCATCCACTCTAGTGGAGGGTCGTGCACCTCTCCTGGGGTTTTCAAGGCACTGATTTTTCCAGTGTCCTTCTTTCCTGCAGTAGGCACATTGGTCCTTCCCCATGGCTTGGCGGTGCCCACAGGTTAGTCTCTCCGTGAGTGGGCCATGCTCTCCTTTTCCTGAGTCTCTGGGGTATCTCATGGCAATTACGATTATTTTAGCTAGCTTCTTTGTCTCTGTCGTGCTAGGGTCATCTCTGTTGTTATACACTCAATGAGCCACTTGTACCAAATCGCTAAGATTTTTCCCTTCAAACCCTTCCCACTTCTTTGTCATGTCTGAGGCAGACTGACTGAGTAATAAAGGCAATACTTATTGCCCTCCTGTTTTCAGTGCCTCCGGGCCGTTAGGGGTATAAAGCCCGTAGGCTTCCCTCAGCCACTCTAGAAAGGCAGGCGGATATTCTCTTATAGGAACCTGAAAATTCTCACTGACCTTAGATAAATTCATAGGTTTCCTAGCTCTTCTGCAGAGGGTCATGTAAGAGCAATGGTTGATACCTGGTAAAGTCCTCTGGGCCTTGCTAGGAATTGAGATCCCACATTGTTGGTGTAGTGGCCAAAAGAGTTTCTCTCAAGTGGGGAATGCCCGCTCGCTGACCATCAGGTTCACTGACTGCTTACTGGGCCTCTGTCTGGAAGGGCTACCCTCCTCCGTTGTGAACAGCACCTGGAGAAGTTGTTGGCAAGCATTCCAGGTGGGCTGATGAGTATGGAAGTCATACCAGTACTAGTGTGTGTGCGGGGCTGCTTGTTAGGGGTGGGGGTGAGTTTGGGGGGTCGGTGGGGGAGGGAGTGACTCAATAAGGGCCTGTTAGAAGTTTTCTATTTCTGGACCCTAGAAACCTTATAGGGCGGGGGTTGAAAGAAAGGGTTTGAAGCCTGCTCTCCCACTCCCAGAGTTCTCCTGCAAAATGGGATAAAGCCGATTAGGGGAGAGTGATGGGGAGGGGAGGGGAGGGGAGGGGTGAGGGAGGGATGGGGGAGGGGAGGGGTGAGGGAGGAGAGGGGTGGGGGAGGGTGATGGGGAGGGATGGCCTCCACCTATGTGGTTTTGGGAACTTGGACCGTTTGTTTTTCCGGTCCTTCCATGTTTCCTGAAACCTTGGAAACAAGGGCCCTTTCTTTGCGGGAGGGAGTAAGTCTTTTATATTTGCAGGCTTCTTAGTGGCAATGTCAGCCCACACTTGAAGTAACGGGATCAGATCGGGATATCCTGGTTCCCTTTAACCATAACTATGAACTCTTAGTAACAGGGGATGGGAAAACTAGTCTTGCGTGGGTCAATCAGGGACTCCTTCTGCCCCATCACTTTTAAACAAATTGTAGAGTCTCCAAGCTTTTGGGTTGAAACCACATCCTCTTGGTGAATGCCGAGAGCAGGGGTCCTCAAACTACAACCTGTGGGCCACATGCAGACAGCCGAGGACGTTGATCCTTTCTGCCGGGTGTATGTGCCCCATTTATTTTTTTTTGAACTTCAAATCAAGATGTGCAGTGTGCACATGAATTTGTTCGTAATATTTGTTTTTTTAAACTATAGTCTTTCCTTCAAAAGGCCTGAGGGATAGTGAACTGGCCCCCTGGGTAAACAGTTTAAGGACCCCTGCCCTAAGGTATCCTGGACTTAGGGGTTATTAATCTCCCAGCCCTGAAACATCCCTGAACATTCTACCCGTTGTAGGAGGCACCATGGGAATTTGGACCCCGGGTAATTTACAAGCCTTTACTCCAATTGAACCCAAGAAAATTCAAAATGGCTTAGGCAGTTACTCTATTTTGGTCACTTTAGACTCGTCCTGCACTAGCCCATTATTTCCATTTAACTCTATAACGCGAAGCATGATGTTTTCATAACATTAAAAAATGTATATATTAATACATATATATATATATATATATATATATATATTTATAACTATGAAAGTCCACAACAAAAAGAAAATTTTTTCCCAAAATTAAAATTGAAGCGTTATAGGGTTAAAAAGAAGGATGGGTCTTATCAGCGGGTCCAAGACCTTAGCATCATAAATGAATCAGTGATCCGACTGCACCTAGTAGTGCCCAAACCTGTGCCCTCCTAGGGGAAAGTGTGAATGCTTTTATCCCTCTTCCTGTACTTCCAATGAACAAACACACATGTCTGGTAATCCTAAGATTATTTTTGTTTCCTGTGACACTCACCTAATTTCAAGGCCACTGCCACCTCACAAGCTTAGCCTTGTCGTAGTCAAACTGTTCACCTTTTAGACTGTTTGTTTTTCTCAGAAGTTATCGGGTGATTAAAGCTTCTGAACCAAGTGTGCCAGGTCCACGACTACCATCTCCTGGACCACCTCAACCTTATCCATCCTGGAAAAGTTGCCCTCAATGGACAACCCCTCCCAGCAGTGTAGGAAGGGTATGGACCCAAAGCCCCTTTTGCCAGCAGGAAGCAGCTAGAGATGTCGTCGCCCAGTACCCCAAAGATTTGGGTCCATATCTCTTCAGGGGGGCAAATGTTTGGTAGCTATGCTAGGGACTGGGGCATCCGTTATGCATGCCCATAGGGCCAAGATAAGAGCCCAGTTAGGAGAGGCACCCTGTGCATGCTCAGAGGTCCAGATTTCTGGCCATGAAGGGGAGGTCACCTGGGTGGTTCCTGTACCTGGATTGACCAATCTAGGCCATGTAAATTCAATTCAACCACTGGGGTCGGCCAGACTTGCCCACCACGCCTCCCTAACGCTCATAAAACTCTCTTGAGTGCAGACCAGGCTTCTGCATGATTTCTCTCTCACTCAGGAAGGCTCTTTGGAGGCAGCTGTGCTGCACATGAGTGGCTGGTGGATACTGTTCAGATGCATGGCTTTCTGCTTGCAAGGGTTTTTGTCTCAGCTGACTGTAAGGGAGGAGGTAGTACGTCTGGATCACAGAGTATCCATGTCCACAAACGAGGCTGCTCATTCCACAGTCCTGGAAGTGCTTTATGAAAACCCTCTGCTTTGCAATGTCACTCCTTGTAGATTAGAGTGGGAGGGGCTGGGACCAAGGTATGCTGCCTCTTACTCCCAGTTGCAGGTTTCTGGATGCTGATTGTATCTCTTACAGCATCAGTTAGTGGGCTTGTTGTCTGCCTCAGGCTTTCTTTGTTCACGGAGATCCTCCAGCTAGTTGGTGGTGTGTGCGCATGAGCAGAGGCTTCCTGCCAATCCCCCATGAGTAGTAGAGCTCCCATGGTGTGGACTCCATGAAAGCCTTGCCCCAGGCAGCATGCTTACAAAGGAGGGTGGGCCCTGCAGGACAGAGGACCATTCCCCCTGTGGAATGGCCTCAGAGATCCACCTCCCTCTCTGGCTAGCTGCTGGGGCTGTGGGTCCTAAGCATCATGGCTGACTCAGTAATAGACACAGGGTGAGGCGACTCCAGTAGCTGTTTTGACTGGTCTAATCCAGCCTGAGATCATCCTTGCATGAGCCCTCTGCCAAGATTATTTTTGTTTCTTTTATGATCTTTTCATTAGTGGCTCCTACAACACTAACCACAATCCATAAATACATCATCTGTTTGAAGCCCATCTGTACATTAATTGCACTCCTTATTCACAAAATATCCACTCTCCACCCAAGCCCCTGGCCTCAGCTCCTCATTTTTCCCCCCTCAATGCCCGCCACCCATCCCTCATCAATCCTTGGAAATGTACTAATTCTTTTGTCATATTTTCACCCACCTTTCTTTTGAGGTCAATGAAGATCCTTGTAATCGGTTCCCACTTTCCATCCTGCCCTTCCTCCACCCTCCCAGTATCTCCACTCATAACACTGGTAAAGGGCCCATCCAATCTGGATTCCCCGTGTTTGAAATTCCTATCGGTACTAGAATACCTTCTCTTGTTTGGCCAGATTAGTATGGTAGAACTGGGATCATGATAGTGGGGCAAGAGAAAGCATTAAGAACTAGAGGAAAGTTGTGTTTCATCTTTGCTGTCTCATACCCTGTATTCTTTAATCTCCACTCTGAGATCCTTCTGTAAGGGGATGTCCAGTGCACTGCAAATAGGTTTTGGGTCTATACCCGGCAGTCCCCTCTCATTCTCCATGATAAGATTTTTTTGTTCTCATGATGCCTGTTGCCTTATCCCTTTAAAACTTTGTGATCACACAGGCTGGTATGCTTTCTCCATGTGGGCTCTGTTGCTTCAGAGCCAGATGGCTGTTTCTTTACCCTCAGGCCTTTAAGACCCCACACGCTATATCTTTAGGTAGCTGGACACCATCGGCTTTCTTCACCACATTTGCTTATGCAGCCGCTTTGTGGTCAGTGATTGTGTAGGGAAGGTGAGCATCTTAGAATGCCAATTTAATAGAACAGTGTTATTGCAATGAGGGAGTCCTTGAGCGGAGGCCCTATGTCCATCTGCTACATTAATACTAAATCTATAAACATATGGACATAGATCTATTTCCCCATGCCCCTTTGTAAATATATATACATATGTACATGCCTTTATTTAGACGTCTATAACTGGCCCTTGCTTCCCAGCTCACTCTTCTATACTCTTTGATTTTCCTCTTGTGCCCACTGACATGCTCAGTCTTCCTTTGGGTTTCAGTAATTCCTCTTGGTTACATTACCTTTGATCACGCCCTACCAGGCCTCCTACATCCCCCTCACTACCGTTTTCCATCACTTGTTGTACCCTTGTCTCTGGGTTTCTTTACACCACTTCCTTTCCCCCCACCGTGCTCACTCCCATGCCCAATGGAAAGGGTCGGTCACATGTTTACTCCTCCAGATTGTTCATCCAGCCTCTCTTAATTAGACAGACCTGTAAAGGTAATAACATGCACAAAACAAGACTGAGCTAAACCAAGCAGCAAAAAGAAAAAAAAACAAACAAAAATGAAAACAAAACCCAACCCAAATCCAATGACACTAAAAGAAAACAACACTAACCAGAAAGAAAAGTACAAGGACTGTGTGGTGAACTTTAGGAGTGTTTTCCAGTCCAGTCTGTGGGGGCACCGAACCCTGACCACAAAGTCCACCTTTGGCATTCCCCGGGGACTTTGATGCTCCGTTTTCTTACTCTTCCGCTGCACTCTCTTAGTGTCATGCATCGAAGTGGCAGGATCAGTTCGGGCGCAGTTCCCACACTGTGTGTCCACTGTTGTCCCCTCTAAGGCTATGGGTCTTTGAGGGACGTTTCTCATCGTGGGGCTGCCCATGTGGTCTTCTCTGTGGATTGGCTTCTCTGATTGGGAACATCATCCTCAAGGTGTATTGGGCCAGGGTGTGCTCCATTCTCCCCTCCTCCCCCTTGTTCTGCCCTGTGTTCTCTGATCAGATATGTCCCTCTCCGCGAGCTGCAGATCCGGTGCCATCCTGTGAAATACAATCTTTTGGGGCTGCAAGGATGTGGGGTGGGTGGGTATCAGCTCAGATCTATTGAGAGTCCAGGAGATATTGACTGCTCGATGGGCACAGTTCTGTGGGGCACCGTGCTCTTGGTCCAGACGCTGGTTGTGAATATGACTTTGTTGTTAACCAGTTGTGTGTCTCTGGGTCAACTCCCGTGTGTTTTTGAGTGAGTTTTCAAATCTGCAAAGTAAATGTACAGGATTATCCAGACTCCCATGTCAGCAAGTTATCGAGAGGGGTTAATCAGAGACTGTTTCATATAGTGTGTACCTGCGCGCCGCATTCTAGACCTGCGATGGCAATTATGAGCTCAGGATAGAGATGGTGTCCAGCAGGTAACATACGTGGCTCCATATTGAAACAGGAAGCCCACTGTGGAGATTTGGTCCTTCCGTTGATGGCCACCGGCCACCTAGTCTTCTCCTGCTATAACTGCTTCACTGGCTCAGCAGCTGAGCCAGAAGCCAGTGATATCATAACCAGGTGGCTAACTGGGCCAAAGGGCTGATAGATATTTGTTATTTTGTTGTCTTGGGAAACCCACCTACCCTCCATGCAAACCTTCTGGTGTGAGTTATCTGTGGAAGGAATCATAGGCTCACAGTAATTCACATCTTTCTTCTTGAAAATGTGCCCATATTCCTTTCTGAACCTGACAAGGTGGCCCCTGTGTCCACCAAGAAATTTACTGCCTGGCCTCCTACTTGGAGAGTTAGCCTGGGCTTTTGGCGGCGAAGTGAAACAGAGCCCTGACCCCTTCATTGAGCTTCTTCAAGCATTATTGTCTCTTGTTGGGTCTTTCTACGTGCAGATGAGGCCCATCCACTCTAGTGGAGGGTCGTGCACCTCTCCTGGGGTTTCCAAGGCACTGATTTTTCCAGTGTCCTTCTTTCCTGCAGTAGGCACATTGGTCCTTCCCCATGGCTTGGCGGTGCCCACAGGTTAGTCTCTCCGTGAGTGGGCCATGCTCTCCTTTTCCTGAGTCTCTGGGGTATCTCATGGCAATTACGATTATTTTAGCTAGCTTCTTTGTCTCTGTCGTGCTAGGGTCATCTCTGTTGTTATACACTCAATGAGCCACTTGTACCAAATCGCTAAGATTTTTCCCTTCAAACCCTTCCCACTTCTTTGTCATGTCTGAGGCAGAATGACTGAGTAATAAAGGCAATACTTATTGCCCTCATGTTTTCAGTGCCTCCGGGCCGTTAGAGGTATAAAGCCCGTAGGCTTCCCTCAGCCACTCTAGAAAGGCAGGCGGATATTCTCTTATAGGAACCTGAAAATTCTCACTGACCTTAGATAAATTCATAGGTTTCCTAGCTCTTCTGCAGAGGGTCATGTAAGAGCAATGGTTGATACCTGGTAAAGTCCTCTGGGCCTTGCTAGGAATTGAGATTCCACATTGTTGGTGTAGTGGCTAAAAGAGTTTCTCTCAAGTGGGGAGTGCCCGCTCGCTGACCATCAGGTTCACTGACTGCTTACTGGGCCTCTGTCTGGAAGGGCTACCCTCCTCCGTTGTGAACAGCACCTGGAAAAGTTGTTGGCAAGCATTCCAGTTGGGCTGATGAGTATGGAAGTCATACCAGTACTAGTGTGTGTGGGGGGCTGCTTGTTAGGGGTGGGGGTGAGTTTGGGGGGCCGGTGGGGGAGGGAGTGACTCAATAAGGGCCTGTTAGAAGTTTTCTATTTCTGGACCCTACAAACCTTATAGGGCGGGGGTTGAAAGAAAGGGTTTGAAGCCAGCTCTCCCACTCTCAGAGTTCTCCTGCAAAATGGGATAAAGACGATTAGGGGAGAGTGATGGGGAGGGGAGGGCAGGGGAGGGGTGGGGGAGTGATGGGGGAGGGGAGGGGTGAGGGAGGGGAGGGGTGGGGGAGGGTGATGGGGAGGGATGGCCTCCACCTATGTGGTTTTGGGAACTTGGACCATTTGTTTTTCCGGTCCTTCCATGTTTCCTGAAACCTTGGAAACAAGGGCCCTTTCTTTGCGGGAGGGAGTAAGTCTTTTATATTTGCAGGCTTCTTAGTGGCAATGTCAGCCCACACTTGAAGTAACGGGATCAGATCGGGATATCCTGGTTCCCTTTAACCATAACTATGAACTCTTATTAATAGGGGGTGGGAAAACTAGTCTTGCGTGGGTCAATCAGGGACTCCTTCTGCCCCATCACTTTTAAACAAATTGTAGAGTCTCCAAGCTTTTGGGTTGAAACCACATCCTCTTGGTGAATGCCGAGAGCAGGGGTCCTCAAACTACAACCTGTGGGCCACATGCAGACAGCCGAGGACGTTGATCCTTTCTGCCGGGTGTATGTGCCCCATTTATTTTTTTTTTGAACTTCAAATCAAGATGTGCAGTGTGCCCATGAATTTGTTCGTAATATTTGTTTTTTTAAACTATAGTCTTTCCTTCAAAAGGCCTGAGGGATAGTGAACTGGCCCCCTGGGTAAACAGTTTAACGACCCCTGCCCTAAGGTATCCTGGACTTAGGAGTTATTAATCTCCCAGCCCTGAAACATCCCTGAACATTCTACCCGTTGTAGGAGGCACCATGGGAATTTGGACCCCGGGTAATTTACAAGCCTTTACTCCAATTGAACCCAAGAAAATTCAAAATGGCTTAGGCAGTTACTCTATTTTGGTCACATTTGACTCGTCCTGCACTAGCCCATTATTTCCATTTAACTCTATAACGCGAAGCATGATGTTTTCATAACATTAAAAATGTATATATTAATACATATATATATATATATATTTATAACTATGAAAGTCCACAACAAAAAGAAAATTTTTTCCCAAAATTAAAATTGAAGCGTTATAGGGTTAAAAAGAAGGATGGGTCTTATCAGCGGGTCCAAGACCTTAGCATCATAAATGAATCAGTGATCCGACTGCACCTAGTAGTGCCCAAACCTGTGCCCTCCTAGGGGAAAGTGTGAATGCTTTTATCCCTCTTCCTGTACTTCCAATGAACAAACACACATGTCTGGTAATCCTAAGATTATTTTTGTTTCCTGTGACACTCACCTAATTTCAAGGCCACTGCCACCTCACAAGCTTAGCCTTGTCGTAGTCAAACTGTTCACCTTTTAGACCGTTTGTTTTTCTCAGAAGTTATCGGGTGATTAAAGCTTCTGAACCAAGTGTGCCAGGTCCACGACTACCATCTCCTGGACCACCTCAACCTTATCCATCCTGGATAAAGTTGCCCTCAATGGACAACCCCTCCCAGCAGTGTAGGAAGGGTATGGACCCAAAGCCCAACCTCGCCCCTTTTGCCAGCAGGAAGCAGCTAGAGATGTCGTCGCCCAGTACCCCAAAGATTTGGGTCCATATCTCTTCAGTGGGGCAAATGTTAGGTAGCTATGCTAGGGACTGGGGCATCCGTTATGCATGCCCATAGGGCCAAGATAAGAGCCCAGTTAGGAGAGGCACCCTGTGCATGCTCAGAGGTCCAGATTTCTGGCCATGAAGGGGAGGTCACCTGGGTGGTTCCTGTACCTGGATTGACCAATCTAGGCCATGTAAATTCAATTCAGCCACTGGGGTCGGCCAGACTTGCCCACCACGCCTCCCTAACGCTCATAAAACTCTCTTGAGTGCAGACCAGGCTTCTGCATGATTTCTCTCTCACTCAGGAAGGCTCTTTGGAGGCAGCTGTGCTGCACATGAGTGGCTGGTGGATACTGTTCAGATGCATGGCTTTCTGCTTGCAAGGGTTTTTGTCTCAGCTGATTGTAAGGGAGGAGGTAGTACGTCTGGATCACAGAGTATCCATGTCCACAAACGAGGCTGCTCATTCCACAGTCCTGGAAGTGCTTTATGAAAACCCTCTGCTTTGCAATGTCACTCCTTGTAGATTAGAGTGGGAGGGGCTGGGACCAAGGTATGCTGCCTCTTACTCCCAGTTGCAGATTTCTGGATGCTGATTGTATCTCTTACAGCATCAGTTAGTGGGCTTGTTGTCTGCCTCAGGCTTTGTTCACGGAGATCCTCCAGCTAGTTGGTGGTGTGTGCGCATGAGCAGAGGCTTCCTGCCAATCCCCCATGTGTAGTAGAGCTCCCATGGTGTGGACTCCATGAAAGCCTTGCCCCAGGCAGCATGCTTACAAAGGAGGGTGGGCCCTGCAGGACAGAGGACCATTCCCCCTGTGGAATGGCCTCAGAGATCCACCTCCCTCTCTGGCCAGCTGCTGGGGCTGTGGGTCCTAAGCATCATGGCTGACTCAGTAATAGACACAGGGTGAGGCGACTCCAGTAGCTGTTTTGACTGGTCTAATCCAGCCTGAGATCATCCTTGCATGAGCCCTCTGCCAAGATTATTTTTGTTTCTTTTATGATCTTTTCATTAGTGGCTCCTACAACACTAACCACAATCCATAAATACATCATCTGTTTGAAGCCCATCTGTACATTAATTGCCCTCCTTATTCACAAAATATCCACTCTCCACCCAAGCCCCTGGCCTCAGCTCCTCATTTTTCCCCCCTCAATGCCCGCCACCCATCCCTCATCAATTCTTTTGTCATATTTTCACCCACCTTTCTTTTGAGGTCAATGAAGATCCTTGTAATCGGTTCCCACTTTCCATCCTGCACTTCCTCCACCCTCCCAGTATCTCCACTCATAACACTGGTAAAGGGCCCATCCACTCTGGATTCCCCGTGTTTGAAATTCCTATCGGTACTAGAATACCTTCTCTAGTTTGGCCAGATTAGTATGGTAGAACTGGGATCGTGATAGTGGGGCAAGAGAAAGCATTAAGAACTAGAGGAAAGTTGTGTTTCATCTTTGCTGTCTCATACCCTGTATTCTTTAATCTCCACTCTGAGATCCTTCTGTAAGGGGATGTCCAGTGCACTGCAAATAGGTTTTGGGTCTATACCCGGCAGTCCCCTCTCATTCTCCATGATAAGATTTTTTTGTTCTCATGATGCCTGTTGCCTTATCCCTTTAAAACTTTGTGATCACACAGGCTGGTATGCTTTCTCCATGTGGGCTCTGTTGCTTCAGAGCCAGATGGCTGTTTCTTTACCCTCAGGCCTTTAAGACCCCACACGCTATATCTTTAGGTAGCTGGACACCATCGGCTTTCTTCACCACATTTGCTTATGCAGCCGCTTTGTGGTCAGTGATTGTGTAGGGAAGGTGAGCATCTTAGAATGCCAATTTAATAGAACAGTGTTATTGCAATGAGGGAGTCCTTGAGCGGAGGCCCTATGTCCATCTGCTACCTTAATACTAAATCTATAAACATATGGACATAGATCTATTTCCCCATGCCCCTTTGTAAATATATGTACATATGTACATGCCTTTATTTAGACGTCTATAACTGGCCCTTGCTTCCCAGCTCACTCTTCTATACTCTTTGATTTTCCTCTTGTGCCCACTGACATGCTCAGTCTTCCTTTGGGTTTCAGTAATTCCTCTTGGTTACATTACCTTTGATCACGCCCTACCAGGCCTCCTACATCCCCCTCACTACCTTTTTCCATCACTTGTTGTACCCTTGTCTCTGGGTTTCTTTACACCACTTCCTTTCCCCCCACCGTGCTCACTCCCATGCCCAATGGAAAGGGCCGGTCACATGTTTACTCCTCCAGATTGTTCATCCAGCCTCTCTTAATTAGACAGACCTGTAAAGGTAATAACATGCACAAAACAAGACTGAGCTAAACCAAGCAGCAAAAAGAAAAAAAAACAAACAAAAATGAAAACAAAACCCAACCCAAATCCAATGACACTAAAAGAAAACAACACTAACCAGAAAGAAAAGTACAAGGACTGTGTGGTGAACTTTAGGAGTGTTTTCCAGTCCAGTCTGTGGGGGCACCGAACCCTGACCACAAAGTCCACCTTTGGCATTCCCCGGGGACTTTGATGCTCCGTTTTCTTACTCTTCCGCTGCACTCTCTTAGTGTCATGCATCGAAGTGGCAGGATCAGTTCGGGCACAGTTCCCACACTGTGTGTCCAGTGTTGTCCCCTCTAAGGCTATGGGTCTTTGAGGGACGTTTCTCATCGTGGGGCTGCCCATGTGGTCTTCTCTGTGGATTGGCTTCTCTGATTGGGAACATCATCCTCAAGGTGTATTGGGCCAGGGTGTGCTCCATTCTCCCCTCCTCCCCCTTGTTCTGCCCTGTGTTCTCTGATCAGATATGTCCCTCTCCGCGAGCTGCAGATCCGGTGCCATCCTGTGAAATACAATCTTTTGGGGCTGCAAGGATGTGGGGGTGGGGGGGTGGGTATCAGCTCAGATCTTTTGAGAGTCCAGGAGATATTGACTGCTCGATGGGCACAGTTCTGTGGGGCACCGTGCTCTTGGTCCAGACGCTGGTTGTGAATATGACTTTGTTGTTAACCAGTTGTGTGTCTCTGGGTCAACTCCCGTGTGTTTTTGAGTGAGTTTTCTAATCTGCAAAGTAAATGTACAGGATTATCCAGACTCCCATGTCAGCAAGTTATCGAGAGGGGTTAATCAGAGACTGTTTCATATAGTGTGTACCTGCGCGCCGCATTCTAGACCTGCGATGGCAATTATGAGCTCAGGATAGAGATGGTGTCCAGCAGGTAACATACGTGGCTCCATATTGAAACAGGAAGCCCACTGTGGAGATTTGGTCCTTCCGTTGATGGCCACCGGCCACCTAGTCTTCTCCTGCTATAAGTGCTTCACTGGCTCAGCAGCTGAGCCAGAAGCCAGTGATATCATAACCAGGTGGCTAACTGGGCCAAAGGGCTGATAGATATTTGTTATTTTGTTGTCTTGGGAAACCCACCTACCCTCCATGCAAACCTTCTGGTGTGAGTTATCTGTGGAAGGAATCATAGGCTCACAGTAATTCACATCTTTCTTCTTGAAAATGTGCCCATATTCCTTTCTGAACCTGACAAGGTGGCCCCTGTGTCCACCAAGAAATTTACTGCCTGGCCTCCTACTTGGAGAGTTAGCCTGGGCTTTTGGCGGTGAAGTGAAACAGAGCCCTGACCCCTTCATTGAGCTTCTTCAAGCATTATTGTCTCTTGCTTGGGTCTTTCTACGTGCAGATGAGGCCCATCCACTCTAGTGGAGGGTCGTGCACCTCTCCTGGGGTTTTCAAGGCACTGATTTTTCCAGTGTCCTTCTTTCCTGCAGTAGGCACATTGGTCCTTCCCCATGGCTTGGCGGTGCCCACAAGTTAGTCTCTCCGTGAGTGGGCCATGCTCTCCTTTTCCTGAGTCTCTGGGGTATCTCATGGCAATTACGATTATTTTAGCTAGCTTCTTTGTCTCTGTCGTGCTAGGGTCATCTCTGTTGTTATACACTCAATGAGCCACTTGTACCAAATCGCTAAGATTTTTCCCTTCAAACCCTTCCCACTTCTTTGTCATGTCTGAGGCAGACTGACTGAGTAATAAAGCCAATACTTATTGCCCTCCTGTTTTCAGTGCCTCCGGGCTGTTAGGGGTATAAAGCCCGTAGGCTTCCCTCAGCCACTCTAGAAAGGCAGGCGGATATTCTCTTATAGGAACCTGAAAATTCTCACTGACCTTAGATAAATTCATAGGTTTCCTAGCTCTTCTGCAGAGGGTCATGTAAGAGCAATGGTTGATACCTGGTAAAGTCCTCTGGGCCTTGCTAGGCATTGAGATCCCACATTGTTGGTGTAGTGGCCAAAAGAGTTTCTCTCAAGTGGGGAGTGCCCGCTCGCTGACCATCAGGTTCACTGACTGCTTACTGGGCCTCTGTCTGGAAGGGCTACCCTCCTCCGTTGTGAACAGCACCTGGAGAAGTTGTTGGCAAGCATTCCAGGTGGGCTGATGAGTATGGAAGTCATACCAGTACTAGTGTGTGTGGGGGGCTGCTTGTTAGGGGTGGGGGTGAGTTTGGGGGGCCGGTGGGGGAGGGAGTGACTCAATAAGGGCCTGTTAGAAGTTTTCTATTTCTGGACCCTAGAAACCTTATAGGGCGGGGGTTGAAAGAAAGGGTTTGAAGCCAGCTCTCCCACTCCCAGAGTTCTCCTGCAAAATGGGATAAAGCCGATTAGGGGAGAGTGATGGGGAGGGGAGGGGAGGAGAGGGGTGGGGGAGGGATGGGGGAGGGGAGGGGTGAGGGAGGGGAGGGGTGGGGGAGGGTGATGGGGAGGGATGGCCTCCACCTATGTGGTTTTGGGAACTTGGACCATTTGTTTTTCCGGTCCTTCCATGTTTCCTGAAACCTTGGAAACAAGGGCACTTCCTTTGCGGGAGGGAGTAAGTCTTTTATATTTGCAGGCTTCTTAGTGGCAATGTCAGCCCACACTTGAAGTAACGGGATCAGATCGGGATATCCTGGTTCCCTTTAACCATAACTATGAACTCTTAGTAACAGGGGATGGGAAAACTAGTCTTGCGTGGGTCAATCAGGGACTCCTTCTGCCCCATCACTTTTAAACAAATTGTAGTGTCTCCAAGCTTTTGGGTTGAAACCACATCCTCTTGGTGAATGCCGAGAGCAGGGGTCCTCAAACTACAACCTGTGGGCCACATGCAGACAGCCGAGGACGTTGATCCTTTCTGCCGGGTGTATGTGCCCCATTTATTTTTTTTTTGAACATCAAATCAAGATGTGCAGTGTGCACATGAATTTGTTCGTAATATTTGTTTTTTTAAACTATAGTCTTTCCTTCAAAAGGCCTGAGGGATAGTGAACTGGCCCCCTGGGTAAACAGTTTAACAACCCCTTCCCTAAGGTATCCTGGACTTAGGAGTTATTAATCTCCCAGCCCTGAAACATCCCTGAACATTCTACCCGTTGTAGGAGGCACCATGGGAATTTGGACCCCGGGTAATTTACAAGCCTTTACTCCAATTGAACCCAAGAAAATTCAAAATGGCTTAGGCAGTTACTCTATTTTGGTCACTTTTGACTCGTCCTGCACTAGCCCATTATTTCCATTTAACTCTATAACGCGAAGCATGATGTTTTCATAACATTAAAAAATGTATATATTAATACATATATATATATTTATAACTATGAAAGTCCACAACAAAAAGAAAATTTTTTCCCAAAATTAAAATTGAAGCGTTATAGGGTTAAAAAGAAGGATGGGTCTTATCAGCGGGTCCAAGACCTTAGCATCATAAATGAATCAGTGATCCGACTGCACCTAGTAGTGCCCAAACCTGTGCCCTCCTAGGGGAAAGTGTGAATGCTTTTATCCCTCTTCCTGTACTTCCAATGAACAAACACACATGTCTGGTAATCCTAAGATTATTTTTGTTTCCTGTGACACTCACCTAATTTCAAGGCCACTGCCACCTCACAAGCTTAGCCTTGTCATAGTCAAACTGTTCACCTTTTAGACCGTTTGTTTTTCTCAGAAGTTATCGGGTGATTAAAGCTTCTGAACCAAGTGTGCCAGGTCCACGACTACCATCTCCTGGACCACCTCAACCTTATCCATCCTGGATAAAGTTGCCCTCAATGGACAACCCCTCCCAGCAGTGTAGGAAGGGTATGGACCCAAAGCCCCACCTCGCCCCTTTTGCCAGCAGGAAGCAACTAGAGATGTCATCGCCCAGTACCCCAAAGATTTGGGTCCATATCTCTTCAGGGGGGCAAATGTTAGGTAGCTATACTAGGGACTGGGGCATCCGTTATGCATGCCCATAGGGCCAAGATAAGAGCCCAGTTAGGAGAGGCACCCTGTGCATGCTCAGAGGTCCAGATTTCTGGCCATGAAGGGGAGGTCACCTGGGTGGTTCCTGTACCTGGATTGACCAATCTAGGCCATGTAAATTCAATTCAGCCACTGGGGTCGGCCAGACTTGCCCACCACGCCTCCCTAACGCTCATAAAACTCTCTTGAGTGCAGACCAGGCTTCTGCATGATTTCTCTCTCACTCAGGAAGGCTCTTTGGAGGCAGCTGTGCTGCACATGAGTGGCTGATGGATACTGTTCAGATGCATGGCTTTCTGCTTGCAAGGGTTTTTGTCTCAGCTGACTGTAAGGGAGGAGGTAGTACGTCTGGATCACAGAGTATCCATGTCCACAAACGAGGCTGCTCATTCCACAGTCCTGGAAGTGCTTTATGAAAACCCTCTGCTTTGCAATGTCACTCCTTGTAGATTAGAGTGGGAGGGGCTGGGACCAAGGTATGCTGCCTCTTACTCCCAGTTTCAGGTTTCTGGATGCTGATTGTATCTCTTACAGCATCAGTTAGTGGGCTTGTTGTCTGCCTCAGGCTTTGTTCACGGAGATCCTCCAGCTAGTTGGTGGTGTGTGCGCATGAGCAGAGGCTTCCTGCCAATCCCCCATGAGTAGTAGAGCTCCCATGGTGTGGACTCCATGAAAGCCTTGCCCCAGGCAGCATGCTTACAAAGGAGGGTGGGCCCTGCAGGACAGAGGACCATTCCCCCTGTGGAATGGCCTCAGAGATCCACCTCCCTCTCTGGCCAGCTGCTGGGGCTGTGGGTCCTAAGCATCATGGCTGACTCAGTAATAGACACAGGGTGAAGCGACTCCAGTAGCTGTTTTGACTGGTCTAATCCAGCCTGAGATCATCCTTGCATGAGCCCTCTGCCAAGATTATTTTTGTTTCTTTTATGATCTTTTCATTAGTGGCTCCTACAACACTAACCACAATCCATAAATACATCATCTGTTTGAAGCCCATCTGTACATTAATTGCCCTCCTTATTCACAAAATATCCACTCTCCACCCAAGCCCCTGGCCTCAGCTCCTCATTTTTCCCCCCTCAATGCCCGCCACCCATCCCTCATCAATTCTTTTGTCATATTTTCACCCACCTTTCTTTTGAGGTCAATGAAGATCCTTGTAATCGGTTCCCACTTTCCATCCTGCACTTCCTCCACCCTCCCAGTATCTCCACTCATAACACTGGTAAAGGGCCCATCCACTCTGGATTCCCCGTGTTTGAAATTCCTATCGGTACTAGAATACCTTCTCTAGTTTGGCCAGATTAGTATGGTAGAACTGGGATCATGATAGTGGGGCAAGAGAAAGCATTAAGAACTAGAGGAAAGTTGTGTTTCATCTTTGCTGTCTCATACCCTGTATTCTTTAATCTCCACTCTGAGATCCTTCTGTAAGGGGATGTCCAGTGCACTGCAAATAGGTTTTGGGTCTATACCCGGCAGTCCCCTCTCATTCTCCATGATAAGATTTTTTTGTTCTCATGATGCCTGTTGCCTTATCCCTTTAAAACTTTGTGATCACACAGGCTGGTATGCTTTCTCCATGTGGGCTCTGTTGCTTCAGAGCCAGATGGCTGTTTCTTTACCCTCAGGCCTTTAAGACCCCACACGCTATATCTTTAGGTAGCTGGACACCATCGGCTTTCTTCACCACATTTGCTTATGCAGCCGCTTTGTGGTCAGTGATTGTGTAGGGAAGGTGAGCATCTTAGAATGCCAATTTAATAGAACAGTGTTATTGCAATGAGGGAGTCCTTGAGCGGAGGCCCTATGTCCATCTGCTACCTTAATACTAAATCTATAAACATATGGACATAGATCTATTTCCCCATGCCCCTTTGTAAATATATGTACATATGTACATGCCTTTATTTAGACGTCTATAACTGGCCCTTGCTTCCCAGCTCACTCTTCTATACTCTTTGATTTTCCTCTTGTGCCCACTGACATGCTCAGTCTTCCTTTGGGTTTCAGTAATTCCTCTTGGTTACATTACCTTTGATCACGCCCTACCAGGCCTCCTACATCCCCCTCACTACCGTTTTCCATCACTTGTTGTACCCTTGTCTCTGGGTTTCTTTACACCACTTCCTTTCCCCCCACCGTGCTCACTCCCATGCCCAATGGAAAGGGCCGGTCACATGTTTACTCCTCCAGATTGTTCATCCAGCCTCTCTTAATTAGACAGACCTGTAAAGGTAATAACATGCACAAAACAAGACTGAGCTAAACCAAGCAGCAAAAAGAAAAAAAAACAAACAAAAATGAAAACAAAACCCAACCCAAATCCAATGACACTAAAAGAAAACAACACTAACCAGAAAGAAAAGTACAAGGACTGTGTGGTGAACTTTAGGAGTGTTTTCCAGTCCAGTCTGTGGGGGCACCGAACCCTGACCACAAAGTCCACCTTTGGCATTCCCCGGGGACTTTGATGCTCCGTTTTCTTACTCTTCCGCTGCACTCTCTTAGTGTCATGCATCGAAGTGGCAGGATCAGTTCGGGCACGGTTCCCACACTGTGTGTCCAGTGTTGTCCCCTCTAAGGCTATGGGTCTTTGAGGGACGTTTCTCATCGTGGGGCTGCCCATGTGGTCTTCTCTGTGGATTGGCTTCTCTGATTGGGAACATCATCCTCAAGGTGTATTGGGCCAGGGTGTGCTCCATTCTCCCCTCCTCCCCCTTGTTCTGCCCTGTGTTCTCTGATCAGATATGTCCCTCTCCGCGAGCTGCAGATCCGGTGCCATCCTGTGAAATACAATCTTTTGGGGCTGCAAGGATGTGGGGGTGGGGGGGTGGGTATCAGCTCAGATCTTTTGAGAGTCCAGGAGATATTGACTGCTCGATGGGCACAGTTCTGTGGGGCACCGTGCTCTTGGTCCAGACGCTGGTTGTGAATATGACTTTGTTGTTAACCAGTTGTGTGTCTCTGGGTCAACTCCCGTGTGTTTTTGAGTGAGTTTTCTAATCTGCAAAGTAAATGTACAGGATTATCCAGACTCCCATGTCAGCAAGTTATCGAGAGGGGTTAATCAGAGACTGTTTCATATAGTGTGTACCTGCGCGCCGCATTCTAGACCTGCGATGGCAATTATGAGCTCAGGATAGAGATGGTGTCCAGCAGGTAACATACGTGGCTCCATATTGAAACAGGAAGCCCACTGTGGAGATTTGGTCCTTCCGTTGATGGCCACCGGCCACCTAGTCTTCTCCTGCTATAAGTGCTTCACTGGCTCAGCAGCTGAGCCAGAAGCCAGTGATATCATAACCAGGTGGCTAACTGGGCCAAAGGGCTGATAGATATTTGTTATTTTGTTTTCTTGGGAAACCCACCTACCCTCCATGCAAACCTTCTGGTGTGAGTTATCTGTGGAAGGAATCATAGGCTCACAGTAATTCACATCTTTCTTCTTGAAAATGTGCCCATATTCCTTTCTGAACCTGACAAGGTGGCCCCTGTGTCCACCAAGAAATTTACTGCCTGGCCTCCTACTTGGAGAGTTAGCCTGGGCTTTTGGCGGTGAAGTGAAACAGAGCCCTGACCCCTTCATTGAGCTTCTTCAAGCATTATTGTCTCTTGCTTGGGTCTTTCTACGTGCAGATGAGGCCCATCCACTCTAGTGGAGGGTCGTGCACCTCTCCTGGGGTTTTCAAGGCACTGATTTTTCCAGTGTCCTTCTTTCCTGCAGTAGGCACATTGGTCCTTCCCCATGGCTTGGCGGTGCCCACAAGTTAGTCTCTCCGTGAGTGGGCCATGCTCTCCTTTTCCTGAGTCTCTGGGGTATCTCATGGCAATTACGATTATTTTAGCTAGCTTCTTTGTCTCTGTCGTGCTAGGGTCATCTCTGTTGTTATACACTCAATGAGCCACTTGTACCAAATCGCTAAGATTTTTCCCTTCAAACCCTTCCCACTTCTTTGTCATGTCTGAGGCAGACTGACTGAGTAATAAAGCCAATACTTATTGCCCTCCTGTTTTCAGTGCCTCCGGGCCGTTAGGGGTATAAAGCCCGTAGGCTTCCCTCAGCCACTCTAGAAAGGCAGGCGGATATTCTCTTATAGGAACCTGAAAATTCTCACTGACCTTAGATAAATTCATAGGTTTCCTAGCTCTTCTGCAGAGGGTCATGTAAGAGCAATGGTTGATACCTGGTAAAGTCCTCTGGGCCTTGCTAGGAATTGAGATCCCACATTGTTGGTGTAGTGGCCAAAAGAGTTTCTCTCAAGTGGGGAGTGCCCGCTCGCTGACCATCAGGTTCACTGACTGCTTACTGGGCCTCTGTCTGGAAGGGCTACCCTCCTCCGTTGTGAACAGCACCTGGAGAAGTTGTTGGCAAGCATTCCAGGTGGGCTGATGAGTATGGAAGTCATACCAGTACTAGTGTGTGTGGGGGGCTGCTTGTTAGGGGTGGGGGTGAGTTTGGGGGGCCGGTGGGGGAGGGAGTGACTCAATAAGGGCCTGTTAGAAGTTTTCTATTTCTGGACCCTAGAAACCTTATAGGGCGGGGGTTGAAAGAAAGGGTTTGAAGCCAGCTCTCCCACTCCCAGAGTTCTCCTGCAAAATGGGATAAAGCCGATTAGGGGAGAGTGATGGGGAGGGGAGGGGAGGAGAGGGGTGGGGGAGGGATGGGGGAGGGGAGGGGTGAGGGAGGGGAGGGGTGGGGGAGGGTGATGGGGAGGGATGGCCTCCACCTATGTGGTTTTGGGAACTTGGACCATTTGTTTTTCCGGTCCTTCCATGTTTCCTGAAACCTTGGAAACAAGGGCACTTCCTTTGCGGGAGGGAGTAAGTCTTTTATATTTGCAGGCTTCTTAGTGGCAATGTCAGCCCACACTTGAAGTAACGGGATCAGATCGGGATATCCTGGTTCCCTTTAACCATAACTATGAACTCTTAGTAACAGGGGATGGGAAAACTAGTCTTGCGTGGGTCAATCAGGGACTCCTTCTGCCCCATCACTTTTAAACAAATTGTAGTGTCTCCAAGCTTTTGGGTTGAAACCACATCCTCTTGGTGAATGCCGAGAGCAGGGGTCCTCAAACTACAACCTGTGGGCCACATGCAGACAGCCGAGGACGTTGATCCTTTCTGCCGGGTGTATGTGCCCCATTTATTTTTTTTTTTGAACATCAAATCAAGATGTGCAGTGTGCACATGAATTTGTTCGTAATATTTGTTTTTTTAAACTATAGTCTTTCCTTCAAAAGGCCTGAGGGAGAGTGAACTGGCCCCCTGGGTAAACAGTTTAACAACCCCTTCCCTAAGGTATCCTGGACTTAGGGGTTATTAATCTCCCAGCCCTGAAACATCCCTGAACATTCTACCCGTTGTAGGAGGCACCATGGGAATTTGGACCCCGGGTAATTTACAAGCCTTTACTCCAATTGAACCCAAGAAAATTCAAAATGGCTTAGGCAGTTACTCTATTTTGGTCACTTTTGACTCGTCCTGCACTAGCCCATTATTTCCATTTAACTCTATAACGCGAAGCATGATGTTTTCATAACATTAAAAAATGTATATATTAATACATATATATATATTTATAACTATGAAAGTCCACAACAAAAAGAAAATTTTTTCCCAAAATTAAAATTGAAGCGTTATAGGGTTAAAAAGAAGGATGGGTCTTATCAGCGGGTCCAAGACCTTAGCATCATAAATGAATCAGTGATCCGACTGCACCTAGTAGTGCCCAAACCTGTGCCCTCCTAGGGGAAAGTGTGAATGCTTTTATCCCTCTTCCTGTACTTCCAATGAACAAACACACATGTCTGGTAATCCTAAGATTATTTTTGTTTCCTGTGACACTCACCTAATTTCAAGGCCACTGCCACCTCACAAGCTTAGCCTTGTCATAGTCAAACTGTTCACCTTTTAGACCGTTTGTTTTTCTCAGAAGTTATCGGGTGATTAAAGCTTCTGAACCAAGTGTGCCAGGTCCACGACTACCATCTCCTGGACCACCTCAACCTTATCCATCCTGGATAAAGTTGCCCTCAATGGACAACCCCTCCCAGCAGTGTAGGAAGGGTATGGACCCAAAGCCCCACCTCGCCCCTTTTGCCAGCAGGAAGCAACTAGAGATGTCATCGCCCAGTACCCCAAAGATTTGGGTCCATATCTCTTCAGGGGGGCAAATGTTAGGTAGCTATACTAGGGACTGGGGCATCCGTTATGCATGCCCATAGGGCCAAGATAAGAGCCCAGTTAGGAGAGGCACCCTGTGCATGCTCAGAGGTCCAGATTTCTGGCCATGAAGGGGAGGTCACCTGGGTGGTTCCTGTACCTGGATTGACCAATCTAGGCCATGTAAATTCAATTCAGCCACTGGGGTCGGCCAGACTTGCCCACCACGCCTCCCTAACGCTCATAAAACTCTCTTGAGTGCAGACCAGGCTTCTGCATGATTTCTCTCTCACTCAGGAAGGCTCTTTGGAGGCAGCTGTGCTGCACATGAGTGGCTGGTGGATACTGTTCAGATGCATGGCTTTCTGCTTGCAAGGGTTTTTGTCTCAGCTGACTGTAAGGGAGGAGGTAGTACGTCTGGATCACAGAGTATCCATGTCCACAAACGAGGCTGCTCATTCCACAGTCCTGGAAGTGCTTTATGAAAACCCTCTGCTTTGCAATGTCACTCCTTGTAGATTAGAGTGGGAGGGGCTGGGACCAAGGTATGCTGCCTCTTACTCCCAGTTTCAGGTTTCTGGATGCTGATTGTATCTCTTACAGCATCAGTTAGTGGGCTTGTTGTCTGCCTCAGGCTTTGTTCACGGAGATCCTCCAGCTAGTTGGTGGTGTGTGCGCATGAGCAGAGGCTTCCTGCCAATCCCCCATGAGTAGTAGAGCTCCCATGGTGTGGACTCCAGGAGAGCCTTGCCCCAGGCAGCATGCTTACAAAGGAGGGTGGGCCCTGCAGGACAGAGGACCATTCCCCCTGTGGAATGGCCTCAGAGATCCACCTCCCTCTCTGGCCAGCTGCTGGGGCTGTGGGTCCTAAGCATCATGGCTGACTCAGTAATAGACACAGGGTGAGGCGACTCCAGTAGCTGTTTTGACTGGTCTAATCCAGCCTGAGATCATCCTTGCATGAGCCCTCTGCCAAGATTATTTTTGTTTCTTTTATGATCTTTTCATTAGTGGCTCCTACAACACTAACCACAATCCATAAATACATCATCTGTTTGAAGCCCATCTGTACATTAATTGCCCTCCTTATTCACAAAATATCCACTCTCCACCCAAGCCCCTGGCCTCAGCTCCTCATTTTTCCCCCCTCAATGCCCGCCACCCATCCCTCATCAATCCTTGGAAATGTACTAATTCTTTTGTCATATTTTCACCCACCTTTCTTTTGAGGTCAATGAAGATCCTTGTAATCGGTTCCCACTTTCCATCCTGCCCTTCCTCCACCCTCCCAGTATCTCCACTCATAACACTGGTAAAGGGCCCATCCACTCTGGATCCCCCGTGTTTGAAATTCCTATCTGTACTAGAATACCTTCTCTAGTTTGGCCAGATTAGTATGGTAGAACTGGGATCATGATAGTGGGGCAAGAGAAAGCATTAAGAACTAGAGGAAAGTTGTGTTTCATCTTTGCTGTCTCATACCCTGTATTCTTTAATCTCCACTCTGAGATCCTTCTGTAAGGGGATGTCCAGTGCACTGCAAATAGGTTTTGGGTCTATACCCGGCAGTCCCCTCTCATTCTCCATGATAAGATTTTTTTGTTCTCATGATGCCTGTTGCCTTATCCCTTTAAAACTTTGTGATCACACAGGCTGGTATGCTTTCTCCATGTGGGCTCTGTTGCTTCAGAGCCAGATGGCTGTTTTTTTACCCTCTGGCCTTTAAGACCCCACACGCTATATCTTTAGGTAGCTGGACACCATCGGCTTTCTTCACCACATTTGCTTATGCAGCCGCTTTGTGGTCAGTGATTGTGTAGGGAAGGTGAGCATCTTAGAATGCCAATTTAATAGAACAGTGTTATTGCAATGAGGGAGTCCTTGAGCGGAGGCCCTATGTCCATCTGCTACCTTAATACTAAATCTATAAACATATGGACATAGATCTATTTCCCCATGCCCCTTTGTAAATATATGTACATATGTACATGCCTTTATTTAGACGTCTATAACTGGCCCTTGCTTCCCAGCTCACTCTTCTATACTCTTTGATTTTCCTCTTGTGCCCACTGACATGCTCAGTCTTCCTTTGGGTTTCAGTAATTCCTCTTGGTTACATTACCTTTGATCACGCCCTACCAGGCCTCCTACATCCCCCTCACTACCGTTTTCCATCACTTGTTGTACCCTTGTCTCTGGGTTTCTTTACACCACTTCCTTTCCCCCCACCGTGCTCACTCCCATGCCCAATGGAAAGGGCCGGTCACATGTTTACTCCTCCAGATTGTTCATCCAGCCTCTCTTAATTAGACAGACCTGTAAAGGTAATAACATGCACAAAACAAGACTGAGCTAAACCAAGCAGCAAAAAGAAAAAAAAACAAACAAAAATGAAAACAAAACCCAACCCAAATCCAATGACACTAAAAGAAAACAACACTAACCAGAAAGAAAAGTACAAGGACTGTGTGGTGAACTTTAGGAGTGTTTTCCAGTCCAGTCTGTGGGGGCACCGAACCCTGACCACAAAGTCCACCTTTGGCATTCCCCGGGGACTTTGATGCTCCGTTTTCTTACTCTTCCGCTGCACTCTCTTAGTGTCATGCATCGAAGTGGCAGGATCAGTTCGGGCGCAGTTCCCACACTGTGTGTCCAGTGTTGTCCCCTCTAAGGCTATGGGTCTTTGAGGGACGTTTCTCATCGTGGGGCTGCCCATGTGGTCTTCTCTGTGGATTGGCTTCTCTGATTGGGAACATCATCCTCAAGGTGTATTGGGCCAGGGTGTGCTCCATTCTCCCCTCCTCCCCCTTGTTCTGCCCTGTGTTCTCTGATCAGATATGTCCCTCTCCACGAGCTGCAGATCCGGTGCCATCCTGTGAAATACAATCTTTTGGGGCTGCAAGGATGTGTGGGGGGTGTGGGTATCAGCTCAGATCTTTTGAGAGTCCAGGAGATATTGACTGCTCGATGGGCACAGTTCTGTGGGGCACCGTGCTCTTGGTCCAGACGCTGGTTGTGAATATGACTTTGTTGTTAACCAGTTGTGTGTCTCTGGGTCAACTCCCGTGTGTTTTTGAGTGAGTTTTCTAATCTGCAAAGTAAATGTACAGGATTATCCAGACTCCCATGTCAGCAAGTTATCGAGAGGGGTTAATCAGAGACTGTTTCATATAGTGTGTACCTGCGCGCCGCATTCTAGACCTGCGATGGCAATTATGAGCTCAGGATAGAGATGGTGTCCAGCAGGTAACATACGTGGCTCCATATTGAAACAGGAAGCCCACTGTGGAGATTTGGTCCTTCCGTTGATGGCCATCGGCCACCTAGTCTTCTCCTGCTATAAGTGCTTCACTGGCTCAGCAGCTGAGCCAGAAGCCAGTGATATCATAACCAGGTGGCTAACTGGGCCAAAGGGCTGATAGATATTTGTTATTTTGTTTTCTTGGGAAACCCACCTACCCTCCATGCAAACCTTCTGGTGTGAGTTATCTGTGGAAGGAATCATAGGCTCACAGTAATTCACATCTTTCTTCTTGAAAATGTGCCCATATTCCTTTCTGAACCTGACAAGGTGGCCCCTGTGTCCACCAAGAAATTTACTGCCTGGCCTCCTACTTGGAGAGTTAGCCTGGGCTTTTGGCGGCGAAGTGAAACAGAGCCCTGACCCCTTCATTGAGCTTCTTCAAGCATTATTGTCTCTTGCTTGGGTCTTTCTACGTGCAGATGAGGCCCATCCACTCTAGTGGAGGGTCGTGCACCTCTCCTGGGGTTTTCAAGGCACTGATTTTTCCAGTGTCCTTCTTTCCTGCAGTAGGCACATTGGTCCTTCCCCATGGCTTGGCGGTGCCCACAGGTAGGTCTCTCCGTGAGTGGGCCATGCTCTCCTTTTCCTGAGTCTCTGGGGTATCTCATGGCAATTACGATTATTTTAGCTAGCTTCTTTGTCTCTGTCGTGCTAGGGTCATCTCTGTTGTTATACACTCAATGAGCCACTTGTACCAAATCGCTAAGATTTTTCCCTTCAAACCCTTCCCACTTCTTTGTCATGTCTGAGGCAGACTGACTGAGTAATAAAGGCAATACTTATTGCCCTCCTGTTTTCAGTGCCTCCGGGCCGTTAGAGGTATAAAGCCCGTAGGCTTCCCTCAGCCACTCTAGAAAGGCAGGCGGATATTCTCTTATAGGAACCTGAAAATTCTCACTGACCTTAGATAAATTCATAGGTTTCCTAGCTCTTCTGCAGAGGGTCATGTAAGAGCAATGGTTGATACCTGGTAAAGTCCTCTGGGCCTTGCTAGGAATTGAGATCCCACATTGTTGGTGTAGTGGCCAAAAGAGTTTCTCTCAAGTGGGGAGTGCCCGCTCGCTGACCATCAGGTTCACTGACTGCTTACTGGGCCTCTGTCTGGAAGGGCTACCCTCCTCCGTTGTGAACAGCACCTGGAGAAGTTGTTGGCAAGCATTCCAGGTGGGCTGATGAGTATGGAAGTCGTACCAGTACTAGTGTGTGTGGGGGGGGCTGCTTGTTAGGGGTGGGGGTGAGTTTGGGGGGCCGGTGGGGGAGGGAGTGACTCAATAAGGGCCTGTTAGAAGTTTTCTATTTCTGGACCCTAGAAACCTTATAGGGCGGGGGTTGAAAGAAAGGGTTTGAAGCCAGCTCTCCCACTCCCAGAGTTCTCCTGCAAAATGGGATAAAGCCGATTAGGGGAGAGTGATGGGGAGGGGAGGGGAGGGGAGGGGTGGGGGAGTGATGGGGGAGGGGAGGGGTGGGGGAGGGTGATGGGGAGGGATGGCCTCCACCTATGTGGTTTTGTGAACTTGGACCGTTTGTTTTTCCGGTCCTTCCATGTTTCCTGAAACCTTGGAAACAAGGGCCCTTTCTTTGCGGGAGGGAGTAAGTCTTTTATATTTGCAGGCTTCTTAGTGGCAATGTCAGCCCACACTTGAAGTAACGGGATCAGATCGGGATATCCTGGTTCCCTTTAACCATAACTATGAACTCTTAGTAACAGGGGATGGGAAAACTAGTCTTGCGTGGGTCAATCAGGGACTCCTTCTGCCCCATCACTTTTAAACAAATTGTAGAGTCTCCAAGCTTTTGGGTTGAAACCACATCCTCTTGGTGAATGCCGAGGGCAGGGGTCCTCAAACTACAACCTGTGGGCCACATGCAGACAGCCGAGGACGTTGATCCTTTCTGCCGGGTGTATGTGCCCCATTTATTTTTTTTTTTGAACTTCAAATCAAGATGTGCAGTGTGCACATGAATTTGTTCGTAATATTTGTTTTTTTAAAACTATAGTCTTTCCTTCAAAAAGCCTGAGGGATAGTGAACTGGCCCCCTGGGTAAACAGTTTAAGGACCCCTGCCCTAAGGTATCCTGGACTTAGGGGTTATTAAACTCCCAGTCCTGAAACATCCCTGAACATTCTACCCATTGTAGGAGGCACCATGGGAATTTGGACCCCGGGTAATTTACAAGCCTTTACTCCAATTGAACCCAAGAAAATTCAAAATGACTTAGGCAGTTACTCTATTTTGGTCACTTTTGACTCGTCCTGCACTAGCCCATTATTTCCATTTAACTCTATAACGCGAAGCATGATGTTTTCATAACATTAAAAAATGTATATATTAATACATATATATATATATATTTATAACTATGAAAGTCCACAACAAAAAGAAAATTTTTTCCCAAAATTAAAATTGAAGCGTTATAGGGTTAAAAAGAAGGATGGGTCTTATCAGCGGGTCCAAGACCTTAGCATCATAAATGAATCAGTGATCCGACTGCACCTAGTAGTGCCCAAACCTGTGCCCTCCTAGGGGAAAGTGTGAATGCTTTTATCCCTCTTCCTGTACTTCCAATGAACAAACACACATGTCTGGTAATCCTAAGATTATTTTTGTTTCCTGTGACACTCACCTAATTTCAAGGCCACTGCCACCTCACAAGCTTAGCCTTGTCGTAGTCAAACTGTTCACCTTTTAGACCGTTTGTTTTTCTCAGAAGTTATCGGGTGATTAAAGCTTCTGAACCAAGTGTGCCAGGTCCACGACTACCATCTCCTGGACCACCTCAACCTTATCCATCCTGGATAAAGTTGCCCTCAATGGACAACCCCTCCCAGCAGTGTAGGAAGGGTATGGACCCAAAGCCCCACCTCGCCCCTTTTGCCAGCAGGAAGCAGCTAGAGATGTCGTCGCCCAGTACCCCCAAAGATTTGGGTCCATATCTCTTCAGGGGGGCAAATGTTAGGTAGCTATACTAGGGACTGGGGCATCCGTTATGCATGCCCATAGGGCCAAGATAAGAGCCCAGTTAGGAGAGGCACCCTGTGCATGCTCAGAGGTCCAGATTTCTGGCCATGAAGGGGAGGTCACCTGGGTGGTTCCTGTACCTGGATTGACCAATCTAGGCCATGTAAATTCAATTCAGCCACTGGGGTCGGCCAGACTTGCCCACCACGCCTCCCTAACGCTCATAAAACTCTCTTGAGTGCAGACCAGGCTTCTGCATGATTTCTCTCTCACTCAGGAAGGCTCTTTGGAGGCAGCTGTGCTGCACATGAGTGGCTGGTGGATACTGTTCAGATGCATGGCTTTCTGCTTGCAAGGGTTTTTGTCTCAGCTGACTGTAAGGGAGGAGGTAGTACGTCTGGATCACAGAGTATCCATGTCCACAAACGAGGCTGCTCATTCCACAGTCCTGGAAGTGCTTTATGAAAACCCTCTGCTTTGCAATGTCACTCCTTGTAGATTAGAGTGGGAGGGGCTGGGACCAAGGTATGCTGCCTCTTACTCCCAGTTTCAGGTTTCTGGATGCTGATTGTATCTCTTACAGCATCAGTTAGTGGGCTTGTTGTCTGCCTCAGGCTTTGTTCACGGAGATCCTCCAGCTAGTTGGTGGTGTGTGCGCATGAGCAGAGGCTTCCTGCCAATCCCCCATGAGTAGTAGAGCTCCCATGGTGTGGACTCCAGGAAAGCCTTGCCCCAGGCAGCATGCTTACAAAGGAGGGTGGGCCCTGCAGGACAGAGGACCATTCCCCCTGTGGAATGGCCTCAGAGATCCACCTCCCTCTCTGGCCAGCTGCTGGGGCTGTGGGTCCTAAGCATCATGGCTGACTCAGTAATAGACACAGGGTGAGGCGACTCCAGTAGCTGTTTTGACTGGTCTAATCCAGCCTGAGATCATCCTTGCATGAGCCCTCTGCCAAGATTATTTTTGTTTCTTTTATGATCTTTTCATTAGTGGCTCCTACAACACTAACCACAATCCATAAATACATCATCTGTATGAAGCACATCTGTACATTAATTGCCCTCCTTATTCACAAAATATCCACTCTCTACCCAAGCCCCTGGCCTCAGCTCCTCATTTTTCCCCCCTCAATGCCCGCCACCCATCCCTCATCAATCCTTGGAAATGTACTAATTCTTTTGTCATATTTTCACCCACCTTTTTTTTGAGGTAAATGAAGATCCTTGTAATCGGTTCCCACTTTCCATCCTGCCCTTCCTCCACCCTCCCAGTATCTCCACTCATAACACTGGTAAAGGGCCCATCCACTCTGGATCCCCCGTGTTTGAAATTCCTATCGGTACTAGACTACCTTCTCTAGTTTGGCCAGATTAGTATGGTAGAACTGGGATCATGATAGTGGGGCAAGAGAAAGCATTAAGAACTAGAGGAAAGTTGTGTTTCATCTTTGCTGTCTCATACCCTGTATTCTTTAATCTCCACTCTGAGATCCTTCTGTAAGGGGATGTCCAGTGCACTGCAAATAGGTTTTGGGTCTATACCCGGCAGTTCCCTCTCATTCTCCATGATAAGATTTTTTTGTTCTCATGATGCCTGTTGCCTTATCCCTTTAAAACTTTGTGATCACAGAGGCTGGTATGCTTTCTCCATGTGGGCTCTGTTGCTTCAGAGCCAGATGGCTGTTTCTTTACCCTCAGGCCTTTAAGACCCCACACGCTATATCTTTAGGTAGCTGGACACCATCGGCTTTCTTCACCACATTTGCTTATGCAGCCGCTTTGTGGTCAGTGATTGTGTAGGGAAGGTGAGCATCTTAGAATGCCAATTTAATAGAACAGTGTTATTGCAATGAGGGAGTCCTTGAGCGGAGGCCCTATGTCCATCTGCTACCTCAATACTAAATCTATAAACATATGGACATAGATCTATTTCCCCATGCCCCTTTGTAAATATATGTACATATGTACATGCCTTTATTTAGACGTCTATAACTGGCCCTTGCTTCCCAGCTCACTCTTCTATACTCTTTGATTTTCCTCTTGTGCCCACTGACATGCTCAGTCTTCCTTTGGGTTTCAGTAATTCCTCTTGGTTACATTACCTTTGATCACGCCCTACCAGGCCTCCTACATCCCCCTCACTACCGTTTTCCATCACTTGTTGTACCCTTGTCTCTGGGTTTCTTTACACCACTTCCTTTCCCCCCACCGTGCTCACTCCCATGCCCAATGGAAAGGGTCGGTCACATGTTTACTCCTCCAGATTGTTCATCCAGCCTCTCTTAATTAGACAGACCTGTAAAGGTAATAACATGCACAAAACAAGACTGAGCTAAACCAAGCAGCAAAAAGAAAAAAAAACAAACAAAAATGAAAACAAAACCCAACCCAAATCCAATGACACTAAAAGAAAACAACACTAACCAGAAAGAAAAGTACAAGGACTGTGTGGTGAACTTTAGGAGTGTTTTCCAGTCCAGTCTGTGGGGGCACCGAACCCTGACCACAAAGTCCACCTTTGGCATTCCCCGGGGACTTTGATGCTCCGTTTTCTTACTCTTCCGCTGCACTCTCTTAGTGTCATGCATCGAAGTGGCAGGATCAGTTCGGGCGCAGTTCCCACACTGTGTGTCCAGTGTTGTCCCCTCTAAGGCTATGGGTCTTTGAGGGACGTTTCTCATCGTGGGGCTGCCCATGTGGTCTTCTCTGTGGATTGGCTTCTCTGATTGGGAACATCATCCTCAAGGTGTATTGGGCCAGGATGTGCTCCATTCTCCCCTCCTCCCCCTTGTTCTGCCCTGTGTTCTCTGATCAGATATGTCCCTCTCCGCGAGCTGCAGATCCGGTGCCATCCTGTGAAATACAATCTTTTGGGGCTGCAAGGATGTGGGGGGGGGTGGGTATCAGCTCAGATCTTTTGAGAGTCCCGGAGATATTGACTGCTCGATGGGCACAGTTCTGTGGGGCACCGTGCTCTTGGTCCAGACGCTGGTTGTGAATATGACTTTGTTGTTAACCAGTTGTGTGTCTCTGGGTCAACTCCCGTGTGTTTTTGAGTGAGTTTTCTAATCTGCAAAGTAAATGTACAGGATTATCCAGACTCCCATGTCAGCAAGTTATCGAGAGGGGTTAATCAGAGACTGTTTCATATAGTGTGTACCTGCGCGCCGCATTCTAGACCTGCGATGGCAATTATGAGCTCAGGATAGAGATGGTGTCCAGCAGGTAACATACGTGGCTCCATATTGAAACAGGAAGCCCACTGTGGAGATTTCTTCCTTCCGTTGATGGCCACTGGCCACCTAGTCTTCTCCTGCTATAACTGCTTCACTGGCTCAGCAGCTGAGCCAGAAGCCAGTGATATCATAACCAGGTGGCTAACTGGGCCAAAGGGCTGATAGATATTTGTTATTTTGTTGTCTTGGGAAACCCACCTACCCTCCATGCAAACCTTCTGGTGTGAGTTATCTGTGGAAGGAATCATAGGCTCACAGTAATTCACATCTTTCTTCTTGAAAATGTGCCCATATTCCTTTCTGAACCTGACAAGGTGGCCCCTGTGTCCACCAAGAAATTTACTGCCTGGCCTCCTACTTGGAGAGTTAGCCTGGGCTTTTGGCGGCGAAGTGAAACAGAGCCCTGACCCCTTCATTGAGCTTCTTCAAGCATTATTGTCTCTTGCTTGGGTCTTTCTACGTGCAGATGAGGCCCATCCACTCTAGTGGAGGGTCGTGCACCTCTCCTGGGGTTTTCAAGGCACTGATTTTTCCAGTGTCCTTCTTTCCTGCAGTAGGCACATTGGTCCTTCCCCATGGCTTGGCGGTGCCCACAGGTTAGTCTCTCCGTGAGTGGGCCATGCTCTCCTTTTCCTGAGTCTCTGGGGTATCTCATGGCAATTACGATTATTTTAGCTAGCTTCTTTGTCTCTGTCGTGCTAGGGTCATCTCTGTTGTTATACACTCAATGAGCCACTTGTACCAAATCGCTAAGATTTTTCCCTTCAAACCCTTCCCACTTCTTTGTCATGTCTGAGGCAGACTGACTGAGTAATAAAGGCAATACTTATTGCCCTCCTGTTTTCAGTGCCTCCGGGCCGTTAGGGGTATAAAGCCCGTAGGCTTCCCTCAGCCACTCTAGAAAGGCAGGCGGATATTCTCTTATAGGAACCTGAAAATTCTCACTGACCTTAGATAAATTCATAGGTTTCCTAGCTCTTCTGCAGAGGGTCATGTAAGAGCAATGGTTGATACCTGGTAAAGTCCTCTGGGCCTTGCTAGGAATTGAGATCCCACATTGTTGGTGTAGTGGCCAAAAGAGTTTCTCTCAAGTGGGGAGTGCCCGCTCGCTGACCATCAGGTTCACTGACTGCTTACTGGGCCTCTGTCTGGAAGGGCTACCCTCCTCCGTTGTGAACAGCACCTGGAGAAATTGTTGGCAAGCATTCCAGGTGGGCTGATGAGTATGGAAGTCATACCAGTACTAGTGTGTGTGGGGGGCTGCTTGTTAGGGGTGGGGGTGAGTTTGGGGGGCCGGTGGGGGAGGGAGTGACTCAATAAGGGCCTGTTAGAAGTTTTCTATTTCTGGACCCTAGAAACCTTATAGGGCGGGGGTTGAAAGAAAGGGTTTGAAGCCAGCTCTCCCACTCCCAGAGTTCTCCTGCAAAATGGGATAAAGCCGATTAGGGGAGAGTGATGGGGAGGGGAGGGGAGGGGAGGGGTGGGGGAGGGATGGGGGAGGGGAGGGGTGAGGGAGGGGAGGGGTGGGGAGGGTGATGGGGAGGGATGGCCTCCACCTATGTGGTTTTGGGAACTTGGACCGTTTGTTTTTCCGGTCCTTCCATGTTTCCTGAAACCTTGGAAACAAGGGCCCTTTCTTTGCGGGAGGGAGTAAGTCTTTTATATTTGCAGGCTTCTTAGTGGCAATGTCAGCCCACACTTGAAGTAACGGGATCAGATCGGGATATCCTGGTTCCCTTTAACTATAACTATGAACTCTTAGTAACAGGGGATGGGAAAACTAGTCTTGCGTGGGTCAATCAGGGACTCCTTCTGCCCCATCACTTTTAAACAAATTGTAGAGTCTCCAAGCTTTTGGGTTGAAACCACATCCTCTTGGTGAATGCCGAGAGCAGGGGACCTCAAACTACAACCTGTGGGCCACATGCAGACAGCCGAGGACGTCGATCCTTTCTGCCGGGTGTATGTGCCCCATTTATTTTTTTTTTTGAACTTCAAATCAAGATGTGCAGTGTGCACATGAATTTGTTCGTAATATTTGTTTTTTTAAACTATAGTCTTTCCTTCAAAAGGCCTGAGGGATAGTGAACTGGCCCCCTGGGTAAACAGTTTAACGACCCCTGCCCTAAGGTATCCTGGACTTAGGGGTTATTAATCTCCCAGCCCTGAAACATCCCTGAACATTCTACCCGTTGTAGGAGGCACCATGGGAATTTGGACCCCGGGTAATTTACAAGCCTTTACTCCAATTGAACCCAAGAAAATTCAAAATGGCTTAGGCAGTTACTCTATTTTGGTCACTTTTGACTCGTCCTGCACTAGCCCATTATTTCCATTTAACTCTATAACGCGAAGCATGATGTTTTCATAACATTAAAAAATGTATATATTAATACATATATATATATATTTATAACTATGAAAGTCCACAACAAAAAGAAAATTTTTTCCCAAAATTAAAATTGAAGCGTTATAGGGTTAAAAAGAAGGATGGGTCTTATCAGCGGGTCCAAGACCTTAGCATCATAAATGAATCAGTGATCCGACTGCACCTAGTAGTGCCCAAACCTGTGCCCTCCTAGGGGAAAGTGTGAATGCTTTTATCCCTCTTCCTGTACTTCCAATGAACAAACACACATGTCTGGTAATCCTAAGATTATTTTTGTTTCCTGTGACACTCACCTAATTTCAAGGCCACTGCCACCTCACAAGCTTAGCCTTGTCGTAGTCAAACTGTTCACCTTTTAGACCGTTTGTTTTTCTCAGAAGTTATCGGGTGATTAAAGCTTCTGAACCAAGTGTGCCAGGTCCACGACTACCATCTCCTGGACCACCTCAACCTTATCCATCCTGGATAAAGTTGCCCTCAATGGACAACCCCTCCCAGCAGTGTAGGAAGGGTATGGACCCAAAGCCCCACCTCGCCCCTTTTGCCAGCAGGAAGCAGCTAGAGATGTCGTCGCCCAGTACCCCCAAAGATTTGGGTCCATATCTCTTCAGGGGGGCAAATGTTAGGTAGCTATACTAGGGACTGGGGCATCCGTTATGCATGCCCATAGGGCCAAGATAAGAGCCCAGTTAGGAGAGGCACCCTGTGCATGCTCAGAGGTCCAGATTTCTGGCCATGAAGGGGAGGTCACCTGGGTGGTTCCTGTACCTGGATTGACCAATCTAGGCCATGTAAATTCAATTCAGCCACTGGGGTCGGCCAGACTTGCCCACCACGCCTCCCTAACGCTCATAAAACTCTCTTGAGTGCAGACCAGGCTTCTGCATGATTTCTCTCTCACTCAGGAAGGCTCTTTGGAGGCAGCTGTGCTGCACATGAGTGGCTGGTGGATACTGTTCAGATGCATGGCTTTCTGCTTGCAAGGGTTTTTGTCTCAGCTGACTGTAAGGGAGGAGGTAGTACGTCTGGATCACAGAGTATCCATGTCCACAAACGAGGCTGCTCATTCCACAGTCCTGGAAGTGCTTTATGAAAACCCTCTGCTTTGCAATGTCACTCCTTGTAGATTAGAGTGGGAGGGGCTGGGACCAAGGTATGCTGCCTCTTACTCCCAGTTTCAGGTTTCTGGATGCTGATTGTATCTCTTACAGCATCAGTTAGTGGGCTTGTTGTCTGCCTCAGGCTTTGTTCACGGAGATCCTCCAGCTAGTTGGTGGTGTGTGCGCATGAGCAGAGGCTTCCTGCCAATCCCCCATGAGTAGTAGAGCTCCCATGGTGTGGACTCCAGGAAAGCCTTGCCCCAGGCAGCATGCTTACAAAGGAGGGTGGGCCCTGCAGGACAGAGGACCATTCCCCCTGTGGAATGGCCTCAGAGATCCACCTCCCTCTCTGGCCAGCTGCTGGGGCTGTGGGTCCTAAGCATCATGGCTGACTCAATAATAGACACAGGGTGAGGCGACTCCAGTAGCTGTTTTGACTGGTCTAATCCAGCCTGAGATCATCCTTGCATGAGCCCTCTGCCAAGATTATTTTTGTTTCTTTTATGATCTTTTCATTAGTGGCTCCTACAACACTAACCACAATCCATAAATACATCATCTGTTTGAAGCCCATCTGTACATTAATTGCCCTACTTATTCACAAAATATCCACTCTCCACCCAAGCCCCTGGCCTCAGCTCCTCATTTCCCCCCCCTCAATGCCCGCCACCCATCCCTCATCAATCCTTGGAAATGTACTAATTCTTTTGTCATATGTTCACCCACCTTTCTTTTGAGGTCAATGAAGATCCTTGTAATCGGTTCCCACTTTCCATCCTGCCCTTCCTCCACCCTCCCAGTATCTCCACTCATAACACTGGTAAAGGGCCCATCCACTCTGGATTCCCCGTGTTTGAAATTCCTATCGGTACTAGAATACCTTCTCTAGTTTGGCCAGATTAGTATGGTAGAACTGGGATCATGATAGTGGGGCAAGAGAAAGCATTAAGAACTAGAGGAAAGTTGTGTTTCATCTTTGCTGTCTCATACCCTGTATTCTTTAATCTCCACTCTGAGATCCTTCTGTAAGGGGATGTCCAGTGCACTGCAAATAGGTTTTGGGTCTACACCCGGCAGTCCCCTCTCATTCTCCATGATAAGATTTTTTTGTTCTCATGATGCCTGTTGCCTTATCCCTTTAAAACTTTGTGATCACACAGGCTGGTATGCTTTCTCCATGTGGGCTCTGTTGCTTCAGAGCCAGATGGCTGTTTCTTTACCCTCAGGCCTTTAAGACCCCACACGCTATATCTTTAGGTATCTGGACACCATCGGCTTTCTTCACCACATTTGCTTATGCAGCCGCTTTGTGGTCAGTGATTGTGTAGGGAAGGTGAGCATCTTAGAATGCCAATTTAATAGAACAGTGTTATTGCAATGAGGGAGTCCTTGAGCGGAGGCCCTATGTCCATCTGCTACCTTAATACTAAATCTATAAACATATGGACATAGATCTATTTCCCCATGCCCCTTTGTAAATATATGTACATATGTACATGCCTTTATTTAGACGTCTATAACTGGCCCTTGCTTCCCAGCTCACTCTTCTATACTCTTTGATTTTCCTCTTGTGCCCACTGACATGCTCAGTCTTCCTTTGGGTTTCAGTAATTCCTCTTGGTTACATTACCTTTGATCACGCCCTACCAGGCCTCCTACATCCCCCTCACTACCGTTTTCCATCACTTGTTGTACCCTTGTCTCTGGGTTTCTTTACACCACTTCCTTTCCCCCCACCGTGCTCACTCCCATGCCCAATGGAAAGGGCCGGTCACATGTTTACTCCTCCAGATTGTTCATCCAGCCTCTCTTAATTAGACAGACCTGTAAAGGTAATAACATGCACAAAACAAGACTGAGCTAAACCAAGCAGCAAAAAGAAAAAAAAACAAACAAATATGAAAACAAAACCCAACCCAAATCCAATGACACTAAAAGAAAACAACACTAACCAGAAAGAAAAGTACAAGGACTGTGTGGTGAACTTTAGGAGTGTTTTCCAGTCCAGTCTGTGGGGGCACTGAACCCTGACCACAAAGTCCACCTTTGGCATTCCCCGGGGACTTTGATGCTCCGTTTTCTTACTCTTCCGCTGCACTCTCTTAGTGTCATGCATCGAAGTGGCAGGATCAGTTCGGGCGCAGTTCCCACACTGTGTGTCCAGTGTTGTCCACTCTAAGGCTATGGGTCTTTGAGGGACGTTTCTCATCGTGGGGCTGCCCATGTGGTCTTCTCTGTGGATTGGCTTCTCTGATTGGGAACATCATCCTCAAGGTGTATTGGGCCAGGATGTGCTCCATTCTCCCCTCCTCCCCCTTGTTCTGCCCTGTGTTCTCTGATCAGATATGTCCCTCTCCGCGAGCTGCAGATCCGGTGCCATCCTGTGAAATACAATCTTTTGGGGCTGCAAGGATGTGGGGGGGGGTGGGTATCAGCTCAGATCTTTTGAGAGTCCCGGAGATATTGACTGCTCGATGGGCACAGTTCTGTGGGGCACCGTGCTCTTGGTCCAGACGCTGGTTTTGAATATGACTTTGTTGTTAACCAGTTGTGTGTCTCTGGGTCAACTCCCGTGTGTTTTTGAGTGAGTGTTCTAATCTGCAAAGTAAATGTACAGGATTATCCAGACTCCCATGTCAGCAAGTTATCGAGAGGGGTTAATCAGAGACTGTTTCATATAGTGTGTACCTGCGCGCCGCATTCTAGACCTGCGATGGCAATTATGAGCTCAGGATAGAGATGGTGTCCAGCAGGTAACATACGTGGCTCCATATTGAAACAGGAAGCCCACTGTGGAGATTTGGTCCTTCCGTTGATGGCCACCGGCCACCTAGTCTTCTCCTGGTATAAGTGCTTCACTGGCTCAGCAGCTGAGCCAGAAGCCAGTGATATCATAACCCGGTGGCTAACTGGGCCAAAGGGCTGATAGATATTTGTTATTTTGTTTTCTTGGGAAACCCACCTACCCTCCATGCAAACCTTCCGGTGTGAGTTATCTGTGGAAGGAATCATAGGCTCACAGTAATTCACATCTTTCTTCTTGAAAATGTGCCCATATTCCTTTCTGAACCTGACAAGGTGGCCCCTGTGTCCACCAAGAAATTTACTGCCTGGCCTCCTACTTGGAGAGTTAGCCTGGGCTTTTGGCGGCGAAGTGAAACAGAGCCCTGACCCCTTCATTGAGCTTCTTCAAGCATTATTGTCTCTTGCTTGGGTCTTTCTACGTGCAGATGAGGCCCATCCACTCTAGTGGAGGGTCGTGCACCTCTCCTGGGGTTTTCAAGGCACTGATTTTTCCAGTGTCCTTCTTTCCTGCAGTAGGCACATTGGTCCTTCCCCATGGCTTGGCGGTGCCCACAGGTTAGTCTCTCCGTGAGTGGGCCATGCTCTCCTTTTCCTGAGTCTCTGGGGTATCTCATGGCAATTACGATTATTTTAGCTAGCTTCTTTGTCTCTGTCGTGCTAGGGTCATCTCTGTTGTTATACACTCAATGAGCCACTTGTACCAAATCGCTAAGATTTTTCCCTTCAAACCCTTCCCACTTCTTTGTCATGTCTGAGGCAGACTGACTGAGTAATAAAGGCAATACTTATTGCCCTCCTGTTTTCAGTGCCTCCGGGCCGTTAGGGGTATAAAGCCCGTAGGCTTCCCTCAGCCACTCTAGAAAGGCAGGCGGATATTCTCTTATAGGAACCTGAAAATTCTCACTGACCTTAGATAAATTCATAGGTTTCCTAGCTCTTCTGCAGAGGGTCATGTAAGAGCAATGGTTGATACCTGGTAAAGTCCTCTGGGCCTTGCTAGGAATTGAGATCCCACATTATTGGTGTAGTGGCCAAAAGAGTTTCTCTCAAGTGGGGAGTGCCCGCTCGCTGACCATCAGGTTCACTGACTGCTTACTGGGCCTCTGTCTGGAAGGGCTACCCTCCTCCGTTGTGAACAGCACCTGGAGAAGTTGTTGGCAAGCATTCCAGGTGGGCTGATGAGTATGGAAGTCATACCAGTACTAGTGTGTGTGGGGGGGATGCTTGTTAGGGGTGGGGGTGAGTTTGGGGGGCCGGTGGGGGAGGGAGTGACTCAATAAGGGCCTGTTAGAAGTTTTCTATTTCTGGACCCTAGAAACCTTATAGGGCGGGGGTTGAAAGAAAGGGTTTGAAGCCAGCTCTCCCACTCCCAGAGTTCTCCTGCAAAATGGGATAAAGCCGATTAGGGGAGAGTGATGGGGAGGGGAGGGGAGGGGAGGGGTGGGGGAGGGATGGGGGAGGGGAGGGGTGAGGGAGGGGAGGGGTGGGGGAGGGTGATGGGGAAGGATGGCCTCCACCTATGTGGTTTTGGGAACTTGGACCGTTTGTTTTTCCGGTCCATCCATGTTTCCTGAAACCTTGGAAACAAGGGCCCTTTCTTTGCGGGAGGGAGTAAGTCTTTTATATTTGCTGGCTTCTTAGTGGCAATGTCAGCCCACACTTGAAGTAACGGGATCAGATCGGGATATCCTGGTTCCCTTTAACCAAAACTATGAACTCTTAGTAATAGGGGATGGGAAAACTAGTCTTGCGTGGGTCAATCAGGGACTCCTTCTGCCCCATCACTTTTAAACAAATTGTAGAGTCTCCAAGCTTTTGGGTTGAAACCACATCCTCTTGGTGAATGCCGAGAGCAGGGGTCGTCAAACTACAACCTGTGGGCCACATGCAGACAGCCGAGGACGTCGATCCTTTCTGCCGGGTGTATGTGCCCCATTTATTTTTTTTTTTTGAACATCAAATCAAGATGTGCAGTGTGCACATGAATTTGTTCGTAATATTTGTTTTTTTAAACTATAGTCTTTCCTTCAAAAGGCCCGAGGGATAGTGAACTGGCCCCCTGGGTAAACAGTTTAAGGACCCCTGCCCTAAGGTATCCTGGACTTAGGGGTTATTAATCTCCCAGCCCTGAAACATCCCTGAACATTCTACCCGTTGTAGGAGGCACCATGGGAATTTGGACCCCGGGTAATTTACAAGCCTTTACCCCAATTGAACCCAAGAAAATTCAAAATGACTTTGGCAGTTACTCTATTTTGGTCACTTTTGACTCGTCCTGCACTAGCCCATTATTTCCATTTAACTCTATAACGCGAAGCATGATGTTTTCATAACATTAAAAAATGTATATATTAATACATATATATATATATTTATAACTATGAAAGTCCACATCAAAAAGAAAATTTTTTCCCAAAATTAAAATTGAAGCGTTATAGGGTTAAAAAGAAGGATGGTTCTTATCAGCGGGTCCAAGACCTTAGCATCATAAATGAATCAGTGATCCGACTGCACCTAGTAGTGCCCAAACCTGTGCCCTCCTAGGGGAAAGTGTGAATGCTCTTATCCCTCTTCCTGTACTTCCAATGAACAAACACACATGTCTGGTAATCCTAAGATTATTTTTGTTTCCTGTGACACTCACCTAATTTCAAGGCCACTGCCACCTCACAAGCTTAGCCTTGTCGTAATCAAACTGTTCACTTTTAGACCGTTTGTTTTTCTCAGAAGTTATCGGGTGATTAAAGCTTCTGAACCAAGTGTGCCAGGTCCACGACTACCATCTCCTGGACCACCTCAACCTTATCCATCCTGGATAAAGTTGCCCTCAATGGACAACCCCTCCCAGCAGTGTAGGAAGGGTATGGACCCAAAGCCCCACCTCGCCCCTTTTGCCAGCAGGAAGCAGCTAGAGATGTCGTCGCCCAGTACCCCCAAAGATTTGGGTCCATATCCCTTCAGGGGGGCAAATGTTAGGTAGCTATACTAGGGACTGGGGCATCCGTTATGCATGCCCATAGGGCCAAGATAAGAGCCCAGTTAGGAGAGGCACCCTGTGCATGCTCAGAGGTCCAGATTTCTGGCCATGAAGGGGAGGTCACCTGGGTGGTTCCTGTACCTGGATTGACCAATCTAGGCCATGTAAATTCAATTCAGCCACTGGGGTCGGCCAGACTTGCCCACCACGCCTCCTTAACGCTCATAAAACTCTCTTGAGTGCAGACCAGGCTTCTGCATGATTTCTCTCTCACTCAGGAAGGCTCTTTGGAGGCAGCTGTGCTGCACATGAGTGGCTGATGGATACTGTTCAGATGCATGGCTTTCTGCTTGCAAGGGTTTTTGTCTCAGCTGACTGTAAGGGAGGAGGTAGTACGTCTGGATCACAGAGTATCCATGTCCACAAACGAGGCTGCTCATTCCACAGTCCTGGAAGTGCTTTATGAAAACCCTCTGCTTTGCAATGTCACCCCTTGTAGATTAGAGTGGGAGGGGCTGGGACCAAGGTATGCTGCCTCTTACTCCCAGTTGCAGGTTTCTGGATGCTGATTGTATCTCTTACAGCATCAGTTAGTGGGCTTGTTGTCTGCCTCAGGCTTTGTTCACGGAGATCCTCCAGCTAGTTGGTGGTGTGTGCGAATGAGCAGAGGCTTCCTGCCAATCCCCCATGAGTAGTAGAGCTCCCATGGTGTGGACTCCAGGAAAGCCTTGCCCCAGGCAGCATGCTTACAAAGGAGGGTGGGCCCTGCAGGACAGAGGACCATTCCCCCTGTGGAATGGCCTCAGAGATCCACCTCCCTCTCTGGCCAGCTGCTGGGGCTCTGGGTCCTAAGCATCATGGCTGACTCAGTAATAGACACAGGGTGAGGCGATTCCAGTAGCTGTTTTGACTGGTCTAATCCAGCCTGAGATCATCCTTGCATGAGCCCTCTGCCAAGATTATTTTTGTTTCTTTTATGATCTTTTCATTAGCGGCTCCTACAACACTAACCACAATCCATAAATACATCATCTGTTTGAAGCCCATCTGTACATTAATTGCCCTACTTATTCACAAAATATCCACTCTCCACCCAAGCCCCTGGCCTCAGCTCCTCATTTTCCCCCCCTCAATGCCCGCCACCCATCCCTCATCAATCCTTGGAAATGTACTAATTCTTTTGTCATATTTTCACCCACCTTTCTTTTGAGGTCAATGAAGATCCTTGTAATCGGTTCCCACTTTCCATCCTGCCCTTCCTCCACCCTCCCAGTATCTCCATTCATAACACTGGTAAAGGGCCCATCCACTCTGGATTCCCCGTGTTTGAAATTCCTATCGGTTCTAGAATACCTTCTCTAGTTTGGCCAGATTAGTATGGTAGAACTGGGATCATGATAGTGGGGCAAGAGAAAGCATTAAGAACTAGAGGAAAGTTGTGTTTCATCTTTGCTGTCTCATACCCTGTATTCTTTAATCTCCACTCTGAGATCCTTCTGTAAGGGGATGTCCAGTGCACTGCAAATAGGTTTTGGGTCTATACCCGGCAGTCCCCTCTCATTCTCCATGATAAGATTTTTTTGTTCTCATGATGCCTGTTGCCTTATCCCTTTAAAACTTTGTGATCACACAGGCTGGTATGCTTTCTCCATGTGGGCTCTGTTACTTCAGAGCCAGATGGCTGTTTCTTTACCCTCAGGCCTTTAAGACCCCACACGCTATATCTTTAGGTAGCTGGACACCATCGGCTTTCTTCACCACATTTGCTTATGCAGCCGCTTTGTGGTCAGTGATTGTGTAGGGAAGGTGAGCATCTTAGAATGCCAATTTAATAGAACAGTGTTATTGCAATGAGGGAGTCCTTGAGCGGAAGCCCTATGTCCATCTGCTACCTCAATACTAAATCTATAAACATATGGACATAGATCTATTTCCCCATGCCCCTTTGTAAATATATGTACATATGTACATGCCTTTATTTAGACGTCTATAACTGGCCCTTGCTTCCCAGCTCACTCTTCTATACTCTTTGATTTTCCTCTTGTGCCCACTGACATGCTCAGTCTTCCTTTGGGTTTCAGTAATTCCTCTTGGTTACATTACCTTTGATCACGCCCTACCAGGCCTCCTACATCCCCCTCACTACCGTTTTCCATCACATGTTGTACCCTTGTCTCTGGGTTTCTTTACACCACTTCCTTTCCCCCCACCGTGCTCACTCCCATGCCCAATGGAAAGGGCCGGTCACATGTTTACTCCTCCAGATTGTTCATCCAGCCTCTCTTAATTAGACAGACCTGTAAAGGTAATAACATGCACAAAACAAGACTGAGCTAAACCAAGCAGCAAAAAGAAAATAAAACAAACAAAAATGAAAACAAAACCCATCCCAAATCCAATGACACTAAAAGAAAACAACACTAACCAGAAAGAAAAGTACAAGGACTGTGTGGTGAACTTTAGGAGTGTTTTCCAGTCCAGTCTGTGGGAGCACCGAACCCTGACCACAAAGTCTACCTTTGGCATTCCCCGGGGACTTTGATGCTCCGTTTTCTTACTCTTCCGCTGCACTCTCTTAGTGTCATGCATCGAAGTGGCAGGATCAGTTCGGGCGCAGTTCCCACACTGTGTGTCCAGTTTTGTCCCCTCTAAGGCTAAGGGTCTTTGAGGGACGTTTCTCATCGTGGGGCTGCCCATGTGGTCTTCTCTGTGGATTGGCTTCTCTGATTGGGAACATCATCCTCAGTCATTTTAATGGAGGTGTTGTGAAGGGTGTGGGTTCAGCAGCCACACACTGCCTCATCTCGCCTCCTCGTTGATAGGCTGTGTACCCTTATGTGAGTTGTTTAACCTCCTACCAAGCTTGTGAGAGCACTACTTTTATTAGCTTCATTTTACCGAGGCTGTGAGAGGTCAGGGGAGCGAAGGCTTACAGATTGCCAGGCATATAATATGCTAATGATAGTCAAGATATATAACTAAGCATTTCTCTGTTCTTGGTTCTGTGAGTACCTGGTGTGGCCACAAAGGAGAAACCTGGTTTCCTGCTATTTTGAGCATCTAATGTGAATGGCAGGAGATAAGTCACATGTTAATGAACCCTTGTGGTGTAGTGGTTAAGCACCCTGGGCCCGGCTATCAAAAGATATAGTGTCCAGGGTCTTAAAGACTGGAAGATAAACAAGGGGCCATCTAGCTAAGAAACAACAAAGCCCACATGGAAGAAGCCACCAGCCTATCTCGACATGATCGCTGAAGACAAATCGGGTGCATAAGCAAATGCGGGCATGTTTTCCTGATGTGCACTCACCCTTTACATAAAACTCTCTCTTATACATACGCGTTTCTGTGGATTTGTTTCGCTAAGGCACCCAGACTAACATAAGCAGCATGGAACGCATTTAAGAAGCCTAGATAAGGGCAGGGCAGGATATTTGGAGGGACTGGATCCAGAATTAGAGAGGAAGGGGTCCTGGAGGTGAAACGGGCTGCTAGCTCCCTGTCCCAAGGGGGACAATGAGACTGCTGGCTCCCATGAAGATTTACAGTCTTGAAAACTCCATATAGGGTCACTGTGGTTGGAATCCACTGGACGGCAGTGGCCTTTTGGGATTGAAGGTGGAAGCCACGAACGGCTTCCTGCCATTGAGCCAAAGAGCCTGCGGGGAGTGTGTGAACTTCTGGAATACAGCGAACAACCTCTGCACATCTGCTTTTCGTGCTGCCCAAGTCATGCATTGACATTTGTCCAAAAGTGAACCATCACAGCTGCTCTCTCAGGAAGCTGGGGGCTGAGCCCGCTGGTTCCACTCCGTCAGCATTTCTGGTCCGGGTACCTGCCCTCTGCCCCGGCACAGGCAATGGGCTTTTGGAAGCAGTGCTCCCTGGGTAGTGGGTGTGATTTGGCTCCTCTGGCCTAACATGATGAATGCTGAGAGGGGGTGGATACTAGGGGGTTAAGCTCCCTGACCTTTCCCTAGCCCAGGGGAAAACTTACTATTTAAAGTAAGTTTTAGACAGAATCTTTAGAAAGATAAATTGTTTACTTAATGTACACAATTACTCCCCAACACATCTGTTTTGTGTCTGCTCAACTCAACCTCATAGGCTATGGATGACCTTGAGCAAGTTTTTAAAGTCACAATGGGTTTCTACCAGGATTGAGAGTTCAGCTCTCTCAACTCTCCAACTGGTTATTAGCACCATAGTCTCATTTCTATTTATGGATTTACTTTGTTTGAGGGAAAAAAGACTCCCAATTCAACTATATTTTATTAGGAACTCCTTTGCTATGTTTTACACAAGAAAAAGGCACAAACCGCTGTTCTGGATGAAGGAGAGCATCCGCATGAGGCCCCAATGGTGTCGGAAGGACCCACAGCCACAGTTACTTAAATAAAATGACACCCATTCTGTCCTGCTGACTCTGACTCATAGTGACTCTGTGTAGGGATCCTGAAGTTGCTACCTTTACAGGAAGCAATAACCTCATCTTTCTCCTGTGGAATGACTAGTGGCTTTGAACCAGCGACCTTGCTGTTAATAGTCCAACACTATCCAGCATCACCACCTGAGCTCCTGAAAGCTTAAATGAGACATGGAAAACAAACACCTTTGTCACAAAACTGTCCCTGAAGACGGATCAATTCATGGAGTTGCAGGAGGGCCTGTGAGAGCATGAGCGGGACCTTCATTGGGATGTGCACACGACCGTATATCGCTGAGTCTGGCCCGGGGAGTGGACGCAAGCACACTGCCTGATGGACAAGCTTTCTACTGCCAGTCAGCAGTAGGAAAGAACTCAATGGTGGCTGAATGTGTGGCCCCTCAAAATGGATTTAGGGTCTCCACATAGACTCTCACTGTGAGCCACAGCCTATTGCTCAAAATTTAAGCTCAAATATGACTTAAATGCCTAACATTCTGTTTCCTTAAACTAGAGTACTGCGAGGATCAACTAGAGGCCTGGTTGACCTATCAGGTCTGAACAACGATCTCGAATCACTTCACATGATCCATTCCACCAGTCATGTCACCAGTCACACCTCCTCACTTACCCATTCCAGAGACTGTGCCTGTATAACCTATCGACTAACACATTCCCACATGTCGTGATTATGAAACCAACCATCATGCTGGAATAAGGACCAATCACTATGTAAGGGGCAGGGTCAGTGGGAAAGCAAGATAGGGGCTGAGGGGAGCCAAGAGGGTCCAGTCACTCAATCCCTAAACCTGATCTAATGTCACTAGACTGGGGTCTTCCTCACATCTCAAGGGCACCCGATTCATGATTGAAGTGAATTGTGTTTATTCAATCTTTGTTCTGCTTGCCGTCCTGCTATGCTGCCTGCTCTTCTTGCTTTATGTTGTGGTGACAAATGGCTTGAGAGGGATTTGACATAGGGAGAAAGCCCACCCACATCAACTGTCACCAGAAGCAGACACTAAGTTCATTTCTCTCACCTCACAGAACTATGCACATCAGACACTGGTAGAGCTGCCCGGAAGGGGAACCCTTAGTGCAGTGGTTCTCACCCTGTGGGTTGCGACCCCTTTGGGAGTCATATGACCCTTTCACAGGGCTCGTCCAATTCATAACTGTAGCAAAATTACAGTGATGAAGTAGCAAGAAAATCATTTAATGGTCAGGGGGTCACCACAACAAGAGGACCTGTATTAGGAAGGTTGAGAACCACTGCCTGAGTGTGCTTAGGACTTTGCTGCCCTCAGGGTCACCAGACATTTCTGAAGGCAGAGTCACTGCAGGAAGCCCTTCTGGGAAATGCCCTGAAGCCAGGTCTCAACCAACTCCATCCACCCTCACCCTCCTAGATCCTAATCATAGGCCGCTTGGAAATGCTCTCTGCCACTTCAAAGACTGTAAGTCCATGGGAGCAGAAAGCCTACTCTTTCTCCCTTGGAGTGGTGGCTGGTGAGTTCAAACTGCTCACCTTCTGGCTAACAAAACCCACAGACCAGCTCCCCCTGAGCTCAGTTTGGTTTGCCGCACAGCACACATTGTTGGGAACCTTCTGAAGTAGCTGTGCCATGTGCAGGTTGGGGGATTTCGCACAAGATGCAGAATTCCACCCTCTTTTGGCAAAAATAATTTTTGCAATAGCCTTGTATTCTCTTCTGGATCTGAGTAGCAGCTACTCTCATGCAGTCCTAGCATATACATGCATGCACAGTCCTCCCAAATCCCTAAGGTCTTATGCCGAGTCTGCTCCATGCTTTCCTGTGTCCTATGTGGTGCTGTAGGCACCCAAGGCATGGGCTCTGCAGCCTGGGTTCAAATCTCTCCTTTCCACTTCCTCACTGTGTGGTCATAGGCTCATGACTTTATCATCCTGTGCCACTGATTTTTCATCTGTAAAATGAGGCAAGAATAGAGTCCACACATAGGCTTCTTAAGTGAAATAATTGAATTATTATATACAAAAAGCTTAGAACATTGCTCGGCATCTTGCAAATACTGTTAGGTAGCTTAGCATAGGGACTGGGTCATCCATTACATATGCTCAGGTTCAAACTTCCGGCCAGGAAGGGGTGGTACACCTAGGTGGTTGTTACACCTGGATTGGCCCATCTGGGCCAGGTGAATTCAATCCAGCCAATGGGGTTGACCAGGACCATCAACCATGCCTCCCTATGGAGGAATTGAAAAGGCAGGATCTTGACCTCTCCGATGTCTCCCTTCACCCACTTTTCTGTTGTCCGTCCCCCAGGGAGGAGGTCACATGTAGATACTTGTAATCGGTTCCCTCTTTCCAATCCACCCTCCCGCTACCCTCCCAATATCACCACTCACAAATTATCAAGGTTTCTTGAGGGATGGGGGAGCGGGGAGGAAGGGGTAAAAATGAGGACTTGATTGATGCCAAGGGTTTATGTGGAGGCAAATGTTTTGAGAATATTGAGGGCAGTGAGTGTACAATGTGCTTTACACAATTGATGTATGTATGGATTGTGATAAGAATTGTATGAGCCCCTAATAAAACGATTTCAAAAAAAAGAAAAGAAAGAAAAGGCAGGATCCTGGAGCCCACGTAGTGACTTTCTCTCCAGCAGCTTCTAGGCAAGCTGTGCAGGGGTGAGGGGCCCTGAGGTGCCTGTGTAAACCTGAAACTTCTTCTCTCAAAAAACTCACTTGGATCACAATCCAGGCTGCGGAGTGAATTTTTCTCTCGCGAAGCCAAGGACTGAGGTATATTTCTCCCACGAGAGATCTAACAATAGTATCTCTTATTATATCATTAGGAGCCCTGGTGGTGTAGTGGACTATGCATTAACCTGCTAATCGCAAGGTCAGGGGTTTGAACTGACTAGCCCGTCCGTGGGAGAAATATGAGGTTGTCTATTTCTGTAAGGCAATGGTTCTCAACCTTCTGAATGCCGCCACCCTTTAATACAGTTCATGTTGTGGTCACCTGCAACCATAAAATTATTTTCATTGCTACTTTATAACTGTAATTTTGCTATCGTTATGTATTGGATGACCCCTGTTAAAGGGTTATTTGATCCCCAAAGGGGTCGCGACCCACAGGTTGCGACCCCTGCTGTAAGGATTTAAAGTCTCAAAACCCCAAAGGGGCAGATCTTTGTCCTATTGGGAGTCAATAAAATGGTAGTTAGGTTTTTTTCTGCATCAGTATCAGATTCTGGTGGCAATCTCAGTCATCCTGCATTGTGGTCTGGTTTGAACTACGGAAATGACTGCCCTGGTTTGAGGTGAGGGCCACGGTGCTTCAGTGGTAGACCTCTCATCGTCTTTCACCGGGAAGACCCGGGTTTGATTTGCAGCCAATGTGCCCCAGACTGTCAGTGAAGGTTTGTGTGTTGCTACGACACTGAGGCTTCAGTGGTGTTTCCAGACTGAAACAGAATAATGAAGAAAGACCTGATCATCCCCATCCACACATTGACCTATGGCCCACCACTGTTGGCTTCCTCTCCCAGTCCTGATGGTAGCACAGATTGGCACAGTTTGCTCCACTGCCCATGAGGTGCCCATGAGAGGCTGAGTCGACAACCACAGTCAAGATCAACAGCTTAAACTCCATTCTGGGTCTATGGAAACAAGAACAACCTTCTGAAATGAGGTCACATTGCTATTTGGGACTGGGAGGATGCCTTTGTGATATGGATTGCACTCCGGATCCCGAGGGGGACTTTTAAACACAGCCACATAGCAGCTCCGGAAATTGTCATAGTGAGAAGGCAGGTTAAAAAAAAAAAAAAAAAGCTTTTACTGGCTTGCTCAAAGGAGGCTGCGGGTAGATTGTGGGGTGGAAAACTCCTCTGGAAATGAAAAGTTTTTTTCCTTACATATGCATCATTTCTTCTGGTCCTGAAAGAAAACACAAAGCAGACGAGAGAAGGAAACGGAGACTAGCAGTCATCTTGTTGGTATTCCCACAGCACCCCCTCCTTAAGCACTTGCTGCCATCTCATCCAACTCCACTCAGTGTATTTCCACCCGGCAATGATGCAGAAATGTCTGCGTACTCCAGTTTGATTGTAGTCAGGCAACGTTTATGGCTTTGACGTTCAACTGAGCATGGCAGGACGTCTAGAAACAATTATAACCAGCACCTGCTCTGTCTGTGCTGTGGGCAGGCAGTGACGGATTCCCAGCCTCCGGAACACTAGTGTTCCCTCCCAGCTCAGGATAATGACGGTGACACTCGGCCCCCTTGTTGTCTGGGGAGCTCAAGGAGCTCTCCTCTGAAACCTCAACTTATGGGCATTTCTTTAAGTGAAGACATCAAATTAGTGACTGGAAAGGAAGGCGTAGGAGATGATTATTGGCCACAAGACAAGCCTCAACCGCCTCCAGAGAGCATGTCTCCTAAGTGCCAAGTCAGCGGCGACAGCTCGGGGGCCCTGGGTCACCGGGTGGTGTTGAGCGGGGACTCTGGGGCCCCGGCGTGGGAGCTGGCGGGTGCAAGTTCAAGAGGGTCAGGGGCTGATGCCTCCCCACCCCCCTGCCCTCCCCCAGCAAGGGCGCTCTGGGATGCTGGTGTCACGCGCGACCCTCCCACGGCGGAAGATAAGAGGATGAACGTGACTCACGACGAGACAAATTGACCAGGATCCTTCTGATAGCGTGATAAGCGGAGTTTATTGAGAGCTGCCTCTAGATCCGAGGTCAGCTATGGAAGACCCCGGGCAGGCTAAAAACCCTGGCTTATATATGCTTCGCGGTGACGGGGCTCTCTCAGATAGGCGCAAAGCTCTCCTGCGTCAAAGTCCAGACTGAGCGCATGCGTGGCATAACTTGTTATCACTAACCCTGAAGATAAGGGCGCGGTCCAGCGCCATCTTGTAATGGCGTCCACATCTCCTCCCTTTTTATATAATAAGATTTTGGAATCCCGCCTGTCTTAGGTGACCTAGCATGCCACATGGTCCTTACCCGTCATCGGAACTCCTGCCCTCTAGCGGCAGGCTCCTGTCTTAGGTTGGTACCATGTCCCACTGGTCTTTCCCGTCTTTGGCTGCGGACTCAGCTTGCGCATGGTCTAGCGCTTGAGGAGGGAAAGCCAAATCTCTGGCTGCTCGCCCTTTTCAAGAGCCATGAGGGCTTGTAATATCACACGCTTTTCGCTAGCCTGATTGCGCTTGAGCTTGCAAATCATCCAGAGAAGAATTATGCCACCGAAGCAGATTAAGCCCAAAAATAAAAATGTTCCCACCCACTCCTTGAAATAGGAAAAAGCAGAGGACAACCAAGAGGTGTAATCTCCAAGCGTGATAGGCTTAGTACGTGTGCCATTCAATTTCAAAATCTTCAGCAACATCTGGTCCTGTATCGCTTCCAGCTCTTCACTCCATTGGCCTGTCAAAAAATCTGAAATGTTTTTAATAATGCTGCTTGATTCATTATATACAATAGGGGTGACACAAACCGCAGGTGTTGATAATACACAGCTCAGTTGTACCAAGCTGGTAAGTTGCTCAATTTCTTGTTGCAATAAATCCGTTTTTTGATTCAACAGAATTATTCCCGCCGCGGAATGAGCTTGGGCATTGCGGGCTTCCATTAGTGCATCCGCGGTTTTTTCCACAACTTCATTTATAACTTTAGCTGTCTGCACTTGATTGGCCATAGCGATACCCGCAGTTACGGCCGCTGTTGCTGATATCGCTATTGCTGTAACAATTGCAGCTGTTATGCCAAAATCTCTTTTATGTCTCAATAGAGTAGTAATGGGGAATTGATTCGGATCCGCTTCCACAGGTATAGGAACTAAGGTGGGAATGCGAATGACCATAGCATTATGCGTTCGGTTTCCAGACCAACACTCTCTAATTTTACATCTACATTTACTACTATTGCAACTAACAACATCATTTATAATACATGTATCATTAAAAACTAAAAATAAAAAAGGACTTTTTACGCAAACTGGATTATAATCATAAATATAATTATGGCTATAACTCAAGCCTTCACTAACGTTTGCCATATTTCCCACAATAACTACATTAGCTCTTTTGAGACGTATGACGCTTCCCAACAAGCCAGCAAAAGGGGACATAATAGTGGCAGCATTCAATCTGTTATTTAGAATCCACTGATGCCACGGCCATGTATTCTTGCTCACATTCTGGGTGCTGTTATATAATTTTGGGGAAAAATTGAGGTTTAGTTTAGATAAATACAATTTATCCTGTACCCCTGGGTCAGTTTTCAAACTCTGGTGGAAATCTTTCTCTAGGACGACAGGGAGGGAATACCCTCACTCTTTCCAGAGTACCATTGCATCGAGTTCTTTCCTCATGTTCTTCGCCCATCTCTACTGGTGCCAGCAATTCTTCTTGCCAGACATATGTCTCGACACGCGTCACCGGCGGAGTTGCTGGTGTCGACCATTCGCCTAGTTGCGGGGCTGGGGGCGAGCCACTAAAAATCATCTCGCCTTCTTGATCGACCTCTACCTTGACAGTCGACCCTGGGGTAACTTCAGGATCAAGCCATGTTGTAACATTTATCTTTCTCAAATTTATGCACTGATTACTGGAAGAATTTTTTACGATATGGAAACATAAGCTATTAACTAAAGTAAAATTTGTGACATTATAAAATTTTGATACTTTACTCACAGGAGGACTACAAGGGACTCCCAATCTATCACATTTTTGAGCAAAAAATACTGGGAGAACTGGGGCTTGTCTATTTACTGGATGGGGTATAGGCCAGGTTCTCACCACTCCCCACAATTTTTCCTGCTGCTTCTAGCATTCTAGCCACAAAATCTGAAAATGGCTCCGTAGGGCCTTGTATTATTTTTGTAAGGTTCCCTCTTACTTCTCCCCTATTGGGCAGCGCTTTCCAGGCCTTTCCGGCGGCTAAATTAATTTGTTGGTATACATCTATAGGGTAACCTGTCTGATTGTTTACCCATTGACCATTTCCTGTTAGCATCTCATATGTCCAAGCCTGCTGAGGCATGCCCCTGGCTGCATTTTGTCTTGCTTGGGTCATGCTGTTTTCCATCCACATAGACTTCCACTCTAGGTACTGTCCTGTGGTTAGGACCGCCTTGGTGACTGAACACCAGTCAGTAGGAGTCATACAATGCGCACAGACACGATCTATTAAAGATTGAGTGTAATTAGCATTGACTCCGTAAGATCTTACTGCCTCGGCCAATTCCTTGACAATTTTATAATCTAAAGGTTCATGATATCGCTGTTGGTTGGCATTTTCAAAAACCGGGAACATCTGACTAAGCATCCGTTGGCTCTTCGGCGTCAAAAGAGAATAATTTTGTCCCCCTGAGCTATAGGGGGGAGGTATCTGAGGTGCCGGAGGTATAGACTTAATAGCAGCAAACTCATCGTACCTCCCTCTGTCATATGCAGCCGCCGCCTCCTCCAATTCCTCCTCATCACTTTCGGTAAGGCCTAAAGCCCCTAATTCCTTCCAGGGATAAATACTTCCTGGCACTTTGGATTTGTCTTTAAGCTTAATCTCAGTAGGGGCTTCCTGCCGTGCCCGCGCGGCAGCCCCCCTCTCTCTTGTGGTCCCTCCTGTTTTTGGCTGTTTTGTCTCCGTTTCCTCTCCGGTCTCTGATTCCGAGCCGGTCACGGAGGTTTCCTCTGACTCCGTATTTGTCTCCAATTTTGAGCTCCTGTGTTTTTTCCTTTTAGATCGATCTATTCCCGGATCGTCCTTTTCGGACGTCCTGTTTCCTCGGGTGTGTTCCTGTCCTGCTTCTGACATGCTGTCTTGAAAGTCAATCCACTCACGCTGCCCCTGACGTATCACTTCTGCACAAGCTTCGTCCACTAAGCAACTTCTAACTAGTTTCCAGACCGGTCTCGTGCCCGGTCTTATCTGTCCCTCTTCTTTTGCTCGATCAATGTCTCTTCCCAACTTGTCCCAACATGGGACAGTCAGAGAGCCCGTTGTTAGAAACCATGGTGCAATCTGGTCTATTTCCCTCACAAATTTGCTAAGCGTGCCTTCTGATATCTTCAGTTTACGAGCTAGCAAGATTTGCTGCAAAGTTTTAACCATCTGTTTTATTGGAACATTTCCCATGTCGCCCGTTTATCTACACGGGACTTAAGCACAGGATTTTCTTCTCGGTCTAAACCGAAAGCAGAAGCAGCACTCTCTCCCACACTCAGCCAAGGCCGCCGCAGCCGTAACGGATAAACATTCACACAGCAGTGGCCTTGCAGAACTCACCCTCTCCGCAGCGCTGATCAGTTCTGAATCCTCCCTTTCGGGGGTCTCCACTCAACCGTCTCGTCGCCTTGTTAAGGACTCGAAATCCCGGGTTTCGGCACCAGCTGTCACGCGCGACCCTCCCACGGCGGAAGATAAGAGGATGAACGTGACACACGACGAGACAAATTGACCAGGATCCTTCTGATAGCGTGATAAGCGGAGTTTATTGAGAGCTGCCTCTAGATCCGAGGTCAGCTATGGAAGACCCCGGGCAGGCTAAAAACCCTGGCTTATATATGCTTCGGGGTGACGGGGCTCTCTCAGATAGGCGCAAAGCTCTCCTGCGTCAAAGTCCAGACTGAGCGCATGCGTGGCATAACTTGTTATCACTAACCCTGAAGATAAGGGCGCGGTCCAGCGCCATCTTGTAATGGCGTCCACATGCTGGGTCCTTGAGGCCCCGGTTGGCGGGGCCGCCCACGGTCAAGGCTTTGGGCACACGCGCGGGTGCGCTGAGGCCTGCGCCGTGCGGGGGTCTGGGCTCAGGCAGGTGGTCGCGGAGGCTCCACGGGCGGGCGGGCGCCCAGCAGGACGACCGACGACCCCCGGCGCGTCGCCGGCACCCAGCGCCCGGGCGTAGAGGCGGGCGGGGGGGGCTGCCCTCCGCCGCCGCCAGGGCCCCCTCACTCCGCGCCCCCCCCGCGCCAGGTGGGCCTGGACTTGGCCTCGGCGGGCCGCGGGGCTGCCCTCTCGCCGCCCTCCAGCGCCCCCTCGGGGCCGGGCCGCGCCAAGCCGGGCGGCCGCCGGCCGGGACTGGGGGTTGGGAGGGGCGGGGGTCGCGGGCGGGTCGCTCGTTCGGCCGCTGGCGGGGGGGCGGGGGCCGGCTCGGCTTGCCCTGGCGGCGGTGGTGCCATGAGGAGGAGTCCGCGCTCCTCTGTGGCGGCGGCGGCGGCCGGCTCCAGGCCGGGTTTTGGCGCCGCCCGCCTGCTGCCTCCTGGGGGCTCCTGAACTCCAGCCCCCTCACTATCAGCCTCTCACTCCATCTCAATATGTCTCAAGATGGCGGCCAATGTGTGATCGATGTTTCAATATTGGAAGCGCTTTGATTTACAGCAGCTGCAGGTCAGGCTTCTCCTCTCTCGGCCTCTCGCTCGGGGGTGGGGGCTGCGGGCGGTCGCGGCCTCCCCGGGGGCGCCGGGCTGCCTCGCGTCCGGGGGGCCGCGGCGAAGGGGAGGAGGGGGGTGCCGGGGAAAGCGGGGCCGACTCGGGGACAAGTCCCTCTCACTCCCCGGCCCCCATTGATAACTCGCTTGATCGGAAATTGATCCTCTTTGTTCAATTCATCGATCAGCCCAAGATGGCGCCGGGAGCCGCCGCCGCCACCGCTGCCCCTGGTGTCTGCCCCCTCCCCTGGCGCCCCCCCGGCCCCGAGCCGCCGCCGCCGCCGCGGGACCGGGGAGGGGGCGGCCCCTGGCGCCAGCGGGGTGCGCAAAAAAAACAAAAAAAAAAAGAACTTGAGGAAAGTTGTGTTTTTCTTTGCTGTCTCATACCCTGTATTCTTTTATCTCCTCTCTGAGATCCTTCTGTAAGGGGATGTCCAGTGCACTGCAAATAGGTTTTGGGTCTATACCCGGCCGTCCCCTCTCATTCTCCATGATAAGATTTTTTTGTTCTCATGATGCCTGTTGCCTTATCCCTTTGAAACTTTGTGATCACACAGGCTGGTATGCTTCCTCCATGTGGGCTCTGTTGCTTCTGAGCTAGATGGTTGCTTCTTTACCTTCAAGCCTTTAAGACCCCACACGCTATATCTTTTGGTAGCTGGACACCATCGGCTTTCTTCATCACATTTGCTTATGCAGCCGCTTTGTGGTCAGTGATCGTGTAGGGAACGTGAGCATCGTTTAATGCCAATTTAATAGAACAATGTTCTTGCAATGAACGAGTCCTTGAGCGGAGGCCCTATGTCCATCTGCTACCTTAATACTAAATCTATAAACATATGGACATAGATCTATTTCCCCATGCCCCTTTGTAAATATATGTACATGCCTTTATTTAGACATCTATAACTGGCCCTTGCTTCCCAGCTCACTCTTCTATACCCTTTGATTTTCCTCTTGTGCCCACTGTCATGCTCAGTCTTCCTTTGGGTTTCAGTAATTCCTCTTGGTTACATTACCCTTGATCACGCCCTACCAGGCCTCCTGCATCCCCCTCACCACCGATTTCCATCACTGTTTGTTCCCTTGTCTCTGGAGTTCTTAACACCACTACTTTTCTTCCCACCTCCCTCTCTCGCATGTCCTCCAGGATGTGCAGTTCCGTTTTTTTTTCTCCTCCAGATTGTTCGTTCAGCCTATCTTATTTAGACAGACCTGTAGAGGCAATAACATGCACAAAAACAAGAAAGAACAAAACCAAGCAGCAAAATAAACAAAACAACAAAAATCCAATTACAATAAAAGAAAACAAAGGTCAACAAGATAGAAAAGCTCATAGATAGTTTAAGGACTATGTGTTGGCCTTTAGAAGTGTTTTCTAGTCCAGTCTTTTGGGGCACCAAACCCTGACCCTAAAGTCCACCTTTAGCATTTCCTTGGGATCTTGCTGCTCCTTTTACTTGCTCTTCTGCTGTACCCCCTTAGTGTTATGCCTCGGTGTAGCGAGATCAGTTTGGGGGTAATTCCCACACTGTGTCTCCAGTGTTGTCCCCTCTAGGGCTATGGGTCTTTGAGGGACGTTGTGTCTCGTCGTGGGGCTGGCCATGTGGTCTTCTATGTGAACTGACTTCTCTGAGTGGGAACATCATCCTCAAGGTCTGGTGGGACAGGATGTGCTCCACTCTCCCCTTCTCCCCTTCATCTCTGTGTGCTCTGATCAGATAATGTCTCTGTCCAGGAGATGCAAATTCAATGCTATCCTCTGAAATAAAATCTTTGGGAGGGGTTGTGGGGAATATCTGCTCAGATCTTTGGTGTGTCCAGGAGAGAGGGACTGCTCGGCTGGGCACAGTCACGAGGGGCTCAGAACTCTGGCTCCAGAAAATGGTTGTAAGTCTGGCTTTGTTTTTAACCAGTTGTGTGCCTCTGGGTCAACACCTGTGTTTTTTTTGAGTTAGTTTTCTGATCCGAAAAGTAAAGGTACTCCATTGTCCAGACTCCCATGTCACCAAGTGATCGATAGGGGCTAACCAGAGCCTGATTCAAATAGTGTGGATCTGTTAGGTGCCTTCTAGACCTGGGGTGGCGATTCTGAGCCCAGGACAACAATAATGTCCGAGAGGTGATATAGGTGGCTCCATATTGAAACAGGAAGACCACTGTGGAGATTTTGTCCTTCCACTGATGGCCACAGGCCACCGCCTCACGTCCTGCAAAAACAGTTTCCATGGCTCAACAGCCAAGCCAGGGGCCAGTGCCATAAAAATCATATGGCTAACTGGGACAAAGGGCAGACAGATATTTTTTATCATGATGTCTTGAGAAACCCACCTAACCTCCATGCAAATCTTCTGGTGTGAGTTATTTTTGGAAGCAATCATATGCTGACAGTAATTCAAATCTTTCCTTTTGACAATTTGCCTGTACTCTTTTCTGAACCTGAGAAGGTAATCCCTGTGTCCACTAAGAAATTGACTGGCTGGCCTCCTACTTGGACAGTTAGCCTGGGATCCTGGGGACCAAGTGAAACAGAGCACTGACACCTTCATTCAGCTTCTTCAAGCATTATTGTCTCTTGCTTGGGATTTTCTAGGTGTGGATGAGGCCCGTCCTCTCTATTGGAGGGTTGTCTGCTTCTCCTGGGGTATTCAAGGCACTGATTTTTCCAATGTCCTTCTTTCCTGCAGTAGGCACATTGATCCTGCCCCATGGCTTGGCGGTGCCCACAGGTCAGTCTCTCCGTAAGTGGGCCATGCTCTCCTTTTCCTGAGTCTCTGGGGTCTCTCATGGCAATTACTAGTATTTTAACTAGTTTCTTTGTCTCTGTCGTGGTAGGATCATCTCTGTTGTTACACACCCGCTGAGCCACTTGTACCAAATCACTAAGATTTTTCCCGTCAAACCCTTCCCACTTCTTTTTCATGTCTGAGGCAGACTGAGTAATAAAGGCAATACTTATTGCCCTCCTGTTCTCGGGGCCTCCAGGCCGTTAGGGATATAAAGCCCGTAGGCTTCCATCAGTCACTCTAAAAAGGCACGCAGACATTCTCTTGTAAGAGCCTGAAAATTCTCACTGACCTTAGATAAATTCATAGGTTTTCTAGCTGTTCCACTGAGGGCCTGCAAGAGAAACTGGTGATACCTGGTTAGGCCTTCTGTGCCTTGCAAGGAGTTTGGATCTCACATTTTTCGTGCAGTGGCAAAAAGAGTTTCCCTCACATGGGGAGTACCTGCTGTCTGACCATCATGTCCATTGACTGCTTACTGGGCCTCTCTCTGGCAGGGCTACTGTACCTGTGTTGTGAACAGCACCTGGAGAAGTTGCTGGCAATTTCTGGAGGTGGGCTAATGCATATGGAAAACCGTTTCTATCAAGGAATCAGACCTGCTTTGTCAGAAAAAGGGATTTTGTTGATTCCAATTATACAAATCACTGGAATACAAGGGGATATATACCCAAAAAGGGACTCAGGGGTCTTCCCCAGGTGTTGGGGCTGCTTGCCTTGAGTGTAGAATGGCTGCTGCCGAATCATCCTTCTTGAGGGGTGGGGCGGTCGAGATCCCATACCAGCCCTAGTGTATGTTGGGGTGTGGACTCAGAAAGGAGTTATGAGTATTTCTCTCTCTCCAGCCCCATGCACCTGACAGGGTGGCAGTGATAATGAAGGGTCGTAAGCTAGTTCTCCCACTCCCAGAGTCCTCCTGCAAAAAGGAATAAAGCCGAGACGGAGGGGTATGGGGAGGGGTTGGGGAAGGGCAGCCTCCACCTTAGTGGTTTTAGGACCTTGGGTCTATTTTTTTTCTGGTCCTGACATGTTTCCTGAAATCTTGAAACAAGAACCCTTTCTGTTGCAGGAGGAAGTAAGTCTTTTGTTTATGCTGGCTTATTAGTGGCAATGTCATTCCACGCATCAATTTTAGGGATCAGATAGGGATGTCCTGGTTCCCCATAAACTTAACTATGAACTCTGAGAAATAGGGGAAGGGAAAACGAGTCTTGCATGGGCAAATCAGGAACTCCTTCTGTCCAATCACCTTTAAACAAATTGCGGAGTCTCCAGGCTTTAGGGCTGAAACTACATTCTCTTTGTGAGCGCCTAGAGCAGGGGTCCTCAAACAATAGCCTGTGAGCCACATGCGGATAGCCGAGGACCTTGATCCTGTCCGCCGAGTGTTTGTGCCCCGTTTGTTTGTGTGTTTTTTTTAAACTTCAAAATAAGGTATGTGCAGGAAGCATAGGAATTTGTTCATAGTTTTATTGAAACGATAGTTCGGCCCTCCAACTGATCAGAGGGACAGTGAACTGGTCCCTGTTTAAAGAGTTTAAGGACCCCTGGCCTAGAGAAATCAGAAATCCGTAGTTCTGGGGAGAGCACTCCTGTTAAGGAGGTTTCCTTTCTAAGCAAGCCCAGACAGTGGCAATTGGATCTCGGTGCACCTCGAAATGTTGTAGCCACTCTCCATTCCCAGAAAGAAAACTACTCCGACCGCTGGCAAGTTCAACAGAAAAAGTTTTTTTTCCTGAGCAGCCCCAGTCTAATTGTCCAAAGGTTTTTATACTTTTGCAATGTGCAGGTGTGCAAGCAGGCAGAGTAGAGAAGCAGGGTGTTGCAGTTAGTCATTCTTAGTTGAACAAAGACTGCTCTGGTCGCTCCCGCGAATCTTCTGAGCATCCATATCCTTTGGGACATTCCCTTGGGCACATCTGCACAGCCTACCTCCCCTATATCAGCTAGTTCATTTACAGTTCATAGCTACTTTATTTACTTTACATGGTGCCTTCTGTCAGCTCATAATGGCTTCACTCTTGTCAAGGCTGTTTAAGCTTTACCCAGAGATCCTATATAGCCGCCATTGTGGCCATGGGGAAACGGGGCCTGTGACCCTGGCCAAGATGGTGCCCACCAGCCCAAACATGTGGAAGGGCACTGCCTAGGGAGCTGGTTGAATAGACCTGGGAGTTAGCCCTGCCTTGTCCTGGGAGCCAAATATTTCCCTTTTCCCCTCCATTCCCTTTCTCCTGGCTTTTCAAACAAGCTGCTTTAGCCCTATAATGCCCAGCACAACATTTTTATAACATTTAATTGAAACTTATCTAGTACCAAACTTATAAATTATCAATGTGACAATTTGGTTACATTTCAAAAACATTGCACGTTTTATATATTTGAATGCCATATATACATATTGATAACTATGAAAGTAAAGAATAAAAATGTTTAAAATTATTTCCTGAATTTAAAACTTGAGGCGTTATAGTGTTAGTGTTCTACCAGTGTAGGTTTGTTCCTTGTTACAGGCTGGTTTTCCGTGGCCCAGGCTTAGGCCAATGGCATATGGAACCCTTCCTGTGTAACTGTTACCTTTAGGCTTTCAGTGTTGCTGCTTAAGGCACTTTTGGGGAAAGCTCTTAATACACAGTTCCACTGCCACGATGTTCCAGACAGAAATTCCAATTCCCTTAAGGTTCCCTGAGCTTCCAGAAGCCCCTTCCCTTCAGAGATTTGAGAGTCTGCTCCCGCCAGCAGGCATCTTGGAGGGCCGTGGGGCCATTCCAAGCAGTGGTTCTCCTAGCTTGTCTAGAATAATGGTTGGACTTAAAGTCGACCTCAGTGAGTTGTCTTTGATCCCTTACTTCTTGCTGGGGCATCTTCCTGAGGCAACAGATTCAGGGCAATAAAGGGCTCGCTCTCAAGTGGGGTTTATTGACCTTGAGGCAGCAAGCTCTACATAGCCTTCTTTTGTGCTTTCTAGATGGGACTTAGCAGCTTCATACTCAGGAATTGCCCCCTTGCATGAATCCTGTCCAATTGGGATAGAGTTGACACAGAGGCTAGACAAACAAAAGCTGATACACTATGCAACTTTATTTGAGAAAGGAGAATGGTGGCCAGAGAATGGTACACTTTCCCTTCTAACCCTGATTCACCTGGAACAGTTTTGTAAAGTGATTGGAAAGTGGGCCGAAATGCCAGAAGTTACAGCATTTCTCCTTTTGAGGAGCAGTAGAGACCTTCATCCCCAGTGCACCCAGGAACCCCTAAGGCAGGCATCCTCAAACTGTGGCCCGTGGGGCACATGTGGCCTGACAACATTTATCCCACCCTCAGGGTGTTTTTGCTGCCTCTGCATGTCCTACTTAGTAGCCGATTCGTGCAATGTGCATAGGAATTTGTTCATAGTTTGGTTTTTTTTAACTATAGTCTGGTGCTCCAACGGTCTGAGGGACAGTGAACTGGCCCCCTGTGTAAACAGTTTGAGGACCCCTGCCCTAAGGGATCCTGGACTTAGGGGTTACTAATCTCCCAGCCCTGAAACATCCCTGAACATTCTACCCGTTGTAGGAGGCACCATGGGAATTTGGTCTCTGGGTAATTTACAAGTCTTTTATTCAATTTGAAGCCAAGAAAATTAAAAATGACTCAGACACTTACTTTCTTTTGATCCCTGTTGACTCCCGCTGTAGTATTCCAATATTACAATTTAACGCTATAACGCATGACCTTTTCATTCCATTCAATTAAATGTGTGTGTATAGATAGATAGATAGATAACTATGAAAGTAATTAATGAAAACAAAATTTGTTTGACCAAAGTTAATAATTGAGGGATAATAGGATTAAATAGAAGCATGGTTCTTAGCAGTGGGTCCAAACATTAGGATCATAAATGAAACAGTGATCTCAGTGCACCCAGTAGTTCCCAAACCCTGTACCCTCATAGGGGAAATTGTGGATGCTTTTACTCCCGTGCCTATACTTAGAACGAACAAACACACATGCCTGATAATCCTAAGATTTTTTTTGTTTCCTGTGACACTCACCTAATTTCAAGGGCACTGCCACCTCACAAGTCTAGCCTTGTCTCAGTTAAACTGTTCACCCTTTTGTCCGTTTGTTTGTTTTTCCAGAAGTTCTCAAGTTACCAAGCCCTCTGAACCAAGTGTGCCACCTCTAGGACCACCATCTCCTGGACCACCTCAACCTTATCCATCCTAGACCTGAATGGACAACCCCTCCCAGCAGAGTAGAAAGGGTATGGACCCAAAGCCCCACTTCACCCTTTTGCCAGCAGGAAGTACCTAAAGATGTCGTCGCCTTGTACCCCAAAGATTTGGGTCCATATCTCTTCAGGGTGTAAATTTTAGGTAGCTAGCATAGGGACTAGGTTGTCCATGATACATGCTCAGAGGGCCAAGCTAGCCACCCAGGAAAGAGTGGCACACCGAGCGTGCTCAGAGGTCCAGGTTTCCAGTCAGGAAGGCCAGGTACACCTGGGTGGGTGCTGCACCCACATTGACCCACCTAGGCCAAGTAAATTCAATTCAGCCACTGGGGTCCACCAGGGTTGCCTACCATGCCTCCCTATCTCTCCTAAAACACAATTGGATCACAAACCTGGCTTTGGCGTGAATTCTTTCTCATGCAGAGCCAAGGACCAAGGTATATCTGTCCACAGAGAGAAAAACCTAGGAAAGCTCTTTGGAGGCAGCAGCACTGCACATGAGTGGCTATTGGATACTGTTTAGATGCATGGCTTTCTATTTGGAACTTTTTTTTGTCTCACCTGAATGGAAAGGAAGAGGTAATACTTCTGGATCACACAGTATCCATGTCCACAAATGAGCTGCTCATTCCACAGTCCTGGCAGTGCCTTTTGAAAACCCTCTGCTTTAGAATGTCACTCCTTGAAGATGGCAGTGGGAGTGGCTGGGGCCAAGTATGCTGCCTCTTACTCCCAGTTGCAGGTTTCTGGATGCTGATTGTATCTCTTACAGCATCAATTAGTGGGCTTGTTGTCTGCCTCAGGCTTTGTTCACAGAGATCCTCCAGCTAGGTGGTGGTGTGTGCGCATAAGCAGAGGCTTCCTGCCAATCCCCCATGAGTAGTAGAGCTCCCATGGTGTGGACTCCATGAAAGCCGTGCTCCAGCCAGCAGGATTACAAAGGAGGGTGGGCCCGGCAGGACAGGAGGGCCATTGCCCCTATGGAATGACCTCAGAACCCCGCCTCCCTCCCTGTCCAGCTCCTGGGACTATGGGCCCTAAGCTTCATGCCTGACTCAGGAATAGACACAGGGTGAGGCAACTCCAGGAGGTGATTTTGCTGATCTAATCCAGCCTGAGATCATCCTTGCATGTGCCCTCTGTCCAGACCTTTTTTTAAATTGTTCATGCAACACTAACCACAATGCATATATACATCGGTTGTGTAAAGCACATTTGTACATTCATTGCCCTCATTATTCTCAAAATATCCACTCTCCACCCCACCCAAGCCCCTGGCCTCAGCTCCTCATTTTTCCCCCTCCATTCGAGCTACCCTTGATAATTTACTAATTATTTTCTCATATCTTGCACTGTCTGATGTTCCTTCACCCACTTTTCTGTTGAGGTTAAATGTAGATCCCTGTATACGGTTTCCGTTTTCCAACCTACCCTCCCTCCACCCTTCCCGAGTCTGCACTCATAACACTGGTCCTCAAGGGCTCATCCACCCTGGATTCCCCATGTTTCCTGTTCCTATCTGTCCAAGTGTACATTCTCTAGTCTAGCCTGATTTGTAAATTAGAATTGGGATCATGATAGTGGGAGATAGGAAACATGTAGGAACTAGGGGAAAGCTGTGTTTCATCGTTATTATCTGGTACCTGTCTTGGTTTATCTCCTCCCTGACACCCTTCTGTTAGGGATGTCCAGAGGACTGTAAATGGGCTTTGTGTCTGTACCCAGCACTCCCCGCTCATTCGCAATGATAAGATTTTTTTTTGTTCTGATGATGCCTGCTACCAAATCTTTTCAAAACCTCATGATCACACAAGTTGGTATGCTTCTTCCATGTGGGCTTTGTTTCTTCTGAGCTAGATGGGCGCTTGTTTTCCTTTAAGCCTTTAAGACCTCACATGCTATATATTTGATAGCTGGGCACCATTAGCTTTCTTCACCACATTTGCTTATGTACCTGCTTTGTGTTCAGTGATCGTGTAGGGAAGGTGAGCATCATAGAATGCCAATTTAATAGAACAGTATTTTTGCAACGAGGGAGTCCTTGAGCAGTGGCCCAATGTCCATCTGCTACCTTAATACAAAACCTATAAATATAGGGACATAGATCTATTTCCCCATGCTCATATATTTAAATATGTACATGCCTTTTTTTAAACCTCTATAATTGACCCTTGCTTCCTAGCTTGCTTTTCTATTCCCTTTGATCTGCCTCTTGGGCCCACTGCCATGCTCACTTTTCATTTGTGCTTCAGTAATTCAGTAATTCCTCTTGGTTCCATTGGTTCCATTTCCCTTGATCACTCCCTACCAGGCCTCCTACATCCCCCTCACCACCGATTTGCATCACCTGTTCTTCCCTTTTCTCTGGGTTTCTTAACACCACTACCTTTCCCCACACCTCCCTCTCTCCCATGTCTCCCCAGAAGTGTTGGTCCTGTTTTCTCTCCTCCAGATTGTTCGTCCAGCCTATCTTATTTAGACAGACCTGTAGATGTAATAACATACACAAAACAAGACAGAGCAAAACCAAGCACTAAAAGCAACAAAACAACCAAAATCCAATGACAATGAATGAAAACAACTCAACAAGAAAGAAGTGGCTCATCGTTAGTTCAAGGTCGGTTTGTTGGCCTTTAAGAGTGTTTTCCAGTCCAGTCTGTTGGTGTACCAAGTACTGGCCTCAAAGTCATCCTTTGGCATTCCCTGGGGACCTTGATGCTTCGTTTTCTTGCTCTTCTGCTGTACCCCCTTAGTGTTATGCCTCGGTGTGGCAGGATTAGTTCGGGCGCATTTCCCACACTGTGTCTTCAGTGTTGTCCCCTCTAAGGCTATGGGTCTTTGAGGGGTGTCTTGTCTCATCGTGGGGCTGGCCATGTGGTCTTCTATGTGGACTGGATTCTCTGAGTGGGAACATCATCCTCAAGTCCTGGTGTGCCAGGATGTGCTCCACATTCCCCTCCTCCCCCTTCATCTGCTCCATGTGCTCTGATCAGATATGTCCCTCTCTCAGAGCTGCAGATTCACTGCCACCTTCTGAAATAAAATATTTGGCATGGGAAGGTGAGTTGGGTGGGAGGATCTGCTCAGATCATTTGATGGTTCAGGATAGATTGACTGTTCGGCTGGGGACAGGTATGTGGGGCTTAGGGCTCTGGCTCCCAACACTGGTTGTGAATATGTCTTTGTTGTTAACCAGTTGTGTGCCTGTGGGTCAACACCTGTGTCTTTTTGAGTGAGTTTTCTCATCTGCAGAGTAAAGGTAATCCATTATCCAGACTCCCATGTCACCAATTGATTGAGAGGCACTAACCAGAGCCTGATTGAAATAGTGTGTACCTGTCAGGCGTGTTCTAAAAACACCTTAAAAGTCGTAAAAACACTATAAATGCCTTAAAAACCCTAAAACGTCTAAAATATTTCTAAAATGCTAAGACCACCCCTAAAGACCCTCTAAAACATCTTAAGACCATTAAATACATGGTAAAAGGCTTTCTAAAACACCCTAATGCGCCATAAGTCTTAAAAAAAACTCCTTACGTCCCGAAAACATAATAAATGCCCTAATATTATGCAAATGCCTTAAAACGCAAAATAAAGAACACGTGAAGCCCTAAAAACACGCTAAAAGTCTTTTAAAACCCCAAGAACATCCCTACAAAGCAACCCGAAGCACTATAAAACCCTGTAAAAGTCCAACAGCCTAATAGACATGAATTCACCATGAAAGCAAAAAATAATCCAACAAAACCCTAAAGCCCTGAAAACCAAAACCTAATCCCCCCAAACACTCTAATGCCTTAAGAAGCACCCTAAAATTTTAACAAAACACTAAAAGCCATAAAAACACATATAAGCCTAATAAACACCCTTAAACACTAAAATCACCCTAAAAGCCTTAAAATGTCTGAAAAGCCATAATATTCCCTAAAATTCAAATAACACTCTGAAGCCACAAATAACACACTAAATGCCTCCCAAAACATGTGGAACTTCCAAATCATATCCCTAGAAGATTCCCAAACCATGAACTTCCAAAACCACATAAATGCCCTGAAGACAACATGAAAGCCCCAACAAAACATAAAATGCTGGGGAAAAACACATAAAATATTTTAAAATACCCTAAAATCTCTAAGAAACCCTGTAAGATCACTAAAAACACCCCTACCTGCTAAAAAATACCTATACACTCCAAAAAATCACCCCTAAATCCCTTAAAAATTCCCTTAAACCTTATAAAACACCCTTAAAGCCCAAACCACCCTAATGCGCAAAAAAATTAAATGACCCCAAATGACCTTAAAGCCCTAAAAATCACATGCCACAAAAAAATCCTAAATGACCCCAAAATTCCAACTCAAAGCCAGCCTACAAGTCTTTTATGAGAACAGTTTTATCTTTCTACCAAGGAGAAGTTTGTAGGTTCAACCCCTGACCTATGCCCTTACCATATGAAGTTAGTAATCAGTGGTTTTGCAATTCTTTGAAGAAAGATGAGGGTAATTTTATCAGGAGTGAATTAAACTTGTCTAGTGCCTTGAGTAGAACTGATAACTGTACTACATTGAGTCGTCTGGTCAAGGAGCATGGGATATTATCCCATTTGCTGAGGTCACTCTTGATTTCTTGTAATTTCTGTAGTTTTCCTCATATAAATCTGTTGTTTTTTTATTCAAGTATAGATATAGATATTTTCATTTACGCTTGGCTATTGTAAATGGTACTACCTGAAAATGTGTATTTCATTAATTATTATTTCTTGATCTATTTCTTCATCCTTCGAAATATTATCAGTTTGTTGTGGTAGATAAACATTAGGACTTTGCATAACTTAGAAATATTACATTTCACAGAAAAATCATATTAATTATGTCTACAGAGCTATAAAAGGAATGTTGCCCTGAATATCTTCAGATATGACAGCTGTTTCATTGAGAAATTAAGCCAGACAGACACAATGTGATGTACATTTTGTTATTTTCATGTGGGTTCCTTCACTCTTCCAAAAAAATTAGGTTCATGAGCCCCTTGGGGAATGAGTTTGAGTTCAGATCAGATGTCTATTTATATATTTGAGTCCTGAAGCCCATTTGATGGACTGTTCTGTTGCTTCCAAAGTAGTCAGTCACTTCCCCACCAATTAGAGAATTTGTCCGAAGCAAAAGTAAAAGTGTGGCGTACGACATTTGACTGCACACCATCTAGAATCACACTCTCATTTGGTGTTGGCAGTTTTACTTGTATTTCAATTGTAAACTACACTTCAGAGTTCAGGCTAGTGAAAACGTTTCAGTGGAAAAAATTTGCACACAACTACGTGCAGTTTGTGATTCTGTTGTTCCCAAGCAAGGCTATGAGGACAAAGATGCACAAGCATGGGGGGCACTGCAGACAATGTGTGAAAGTTTCCAGGAGCTCAGGGGTGGACAGCGGCTGCTAATTCTCCCGTGCTGGCAGTGAGCTATGTGGGAGGGCTTTGTGTGAGGTCCCTGTGGGGTCTCTGAGAAGTCTCCATAAAGGATGCTGAGAACTTCATATGAAGTCTCTGTGCGAGGCCTCTGAGTCTCTCTGGAAGTCTCCAAGGAAGTATGTGTGTGAGGTTTCTCTCTCGGGTATGTGTGAGTGTCCTTGTGAGATGTCTGCTGAATTGTGGGGGGTGGGGGGCAGTTGTTTCGCTGAGGTCTCTGCAGGTCTGAGTGGGCTTCCCTTTGTTTGACCTCACAGCACCATATAAGAGGACCTGGTGGCAGGGGAAAGGGAAGGGGCTTGGTCCATGCACCCCTTGCTGTTCTTTCAGGGTCTTCTCTCCATCTCCGTGCACTTACCTAGCACAAACGGTAGGGTTCAGCAGCGGGGAGTCCGGTGTCCAGCTCTTCACTCTCTCTAGGAACACACCCAAGCTACCTGCTACCCAAGAGGCCCCAGATCCAGGCTCTGCAGATCCAGAATCTGATTTTTTACTGCCACAGTCACTCCAGAGGCTGCCTTGGCACAATCAGGACTCCAGAAACAACATCATGCTGCTGTACCAGCAGTCTCTGGGGCCTATGTCCACTTCCCTCCTCCACCACTGGTGTCAGTCCCCACCCACCCCACACACACACTTGGTGTCCTGACTGAGGCATGGAGGTCAAGGCTCAGTGGATGTCTTCCTCGCCATCCTTTACTGTTTAGTTCAGTAAACAGTAAACCCTGGCCCACCAGGGGTGTTCTTTTAAGCACATGAGAATTTACTCTAGCGGATCAACTAATCATATTTTGGGGGGCCCTCCTGCCTTCTTCTATAATCTGGTGCCCAGGAAATAAAACCCTGTGTTAGAAGCACAGAGGAAACACTGACCACTATTGAACTGGTTTCCCTTATCAAGACAGGTGATGTCTAATCTCCGTGCACATCCTGATTTCCCAGGAGTCTCTAGGGGAAGGGAAGGCTGCTCCCAGTTGTGACTTTCTTTGCAGCACTCAGTCCTTAGAAGCCACTCTCTCCGGAGAACATTCCTAGAGCACGTGCACGCGTGTGTGTGTGTGTGTGTGTGCGTGTGTGTGAAGATCACCAGCCTGGGGTCATGTTTCCTGAGAACATTCCTAGAGTGTGCGCGTGAGTGTGTGTGTGAAAACCACCAGCCTGGGATCATGTTTCCTGAGAACATTCCTAGAGCGTGTGTGTGTGTGTGTGCGTGTGTGTGTGTGTGTGTGTGTGTGTGTGTGTGTGTGTGAAGACCACCAGCCTGGGGTCATGTTTGCTGAGAACATTCCTAGAGCATGTATGTGTGTGTGTGCGCACGCGTGTGTGTGCATGTGAAGACCACCAGCCTGGGGTCATGTTTCGTGAGAACATTCCTAGAGCGCGGACGCGTGTGTGTATGCATGTGTGAAGCCCAAAAGCCTGGGGTCATGTTTCCTGAGTCCTGGCACCCTGTTATTGACTCATCCCCACTCTACCCCACCCTGGCTATCAACTCATCCTTCCCCCAGTCAGGAGATGGAAATCAAGTAAAATAACAGTTTGTCGCCCCACTAAAGATAGTATTGAGAAAGTAACCTTCCCTGCTTGAAAGCTGTGCCTTTGCTATCCAACCCAGTGCTCTCTGTAGGAGATAAAGTTCTGCTGTGGGGGCAGCTAGCTAAAGCTGGGGTGAAGCACCTGGCCGATTCCCCTTTGTAAGCCTGTGTTAGCTCCGCTTGTGTCTTGCATCATTTCTGGGGATCCTCATGCTCTTTGGCCCCCTTTGCTACGTCCAACGCTTCATATTCTTCTTCACTGTATCCTTCCCTACCCTGTGTCCATGGTGCCTAACCATTAGTGGTTATTACACAGACGCTCATCCTGTACCACTCAGCCTAAGCTGTTGCTCCTTCTCCGGGTTTATATACAGAGGAAGGCATGTGAGCTGTGAACCGGATTTTCCCTTGGTGCAGTGGGTGAGCAGAGTCCCCCGCTGGCAGCCTCCCTAGCAGTTCCCACCCACATGTGTCAGACCTGGGACTTCCATCCTGGAGGTTACCCTAGGCTGGGAGAGAGGCAAAGGTAGCAAAATATGTCATTTCGCATTTTGTGACAGGTGTATTGAGGCGGAACCTCCATGCCAAACTTGGCAGCCTTCATCAAATGCACATGTGGGACTTAGACAGGCCGCCACATGTCTCATGCCTGCTTGGTACCATGAGACGCTACTTTGGTCTAAATCTCTTCTGGACCCTCGATGGAATTTCTTGGCTGGATTGCGCCTCTCAAAACCTATCAACTGCAGCCACATAACGTTGAAGACAAAGTAATGGCACCAGGGAACATTCTTCACTGTGTAGGGACCTTCTGAGGTTTTCACAGTAGGGGTGTTACCATAAATCATAAGAGGTGCAAAATGAAGAACTTGGGATGGAAGTGGGTGGGAAACACTGCTGAAAACCTCCTCCAGAGCCCTGCCCTTTGAGAAGTCAGAGCTAGCACTCAGAGAAGGAGACGCAGTATCTAACATAGTTAAAGGTATATTATGCCAACCTCGTCAATGAACTCATGTGGGGTTAATTGAAGGGCAGGGAGATCAATGGCTCTGTGAGCCTAGCCTTTCTGGTCTCTTGCTCTCTGATAGTGCCACCAGGGTGGATATGCATTTGTTAGGTCCCTAAAGCAGCTGGAAAGACTCATTTCCTGGGAGATCCCTGAGGAGAAGCCGCATGGACCTACCCTGTTGCAGCCCTGGTTTCTGCAGCAGCCTCATGGAGAACCTGCCAGCGCACGGACTACAATTTCCTCCTGCAGTCATTGTCTCCCCGTGTGTTTTTGGATTGTGAGGAGGACTTTGTAGATTGGTGTCAGACACATGGGATACTATTGGACTGGTTGTCTTAGATTGAACTGGGTTGGGATGCTTTTCAATGTTCACTTAACCTTTATATAAAACTCATAAAATATGAGTGTATGAATTTTGTTTCTCTAGTCTACACAGACTAACACACATGACACCCCCTCTAGATCCCGCCATGCAGCACAGAAGTCACACTTTAATGTAGGAGGGGGAAAATCTCTATTATGGAACAATGAATATCATGGCTGAGAGAAGCCATTAGCCTGTGCAGAACAGGCTAAAGTGGCTGGCATGGATACTTTCCTACTAATCAGAGCAGAAGAAGCGTCTTCTAATTTGCCAGATAAGACATATTCTCGAAGACAGTGACGTGGGCAGTGGTAAGGGTAACTGGCGTAAGCCCACCTCCTCCGCCTCTGCTGCTGCAAGCTGACTGGGCACACAAACACCCTGGGGGGCAATGCCTGAGTGTGGCTTCTGATATTGAATCCCCTGAACGGACAGAAATTTGTGAATACATCCCTGATACAGGTGCTCGTGGTGGGAAGGCTCTGGCAGTCAGGTATCGCCTGGTGGAGGCAGGGTCTCACACTTGCCACTCTCCTGTGTTCTACAAAGAAAGGAGCCCTGCAGCTGGAGGAACATCCATTAACTGAGGCCTGCGCTTCTTTTCGTGGACATAACGTTGACGCAAGATACTCCTGATGACAGCCTGGTGTCCCCTCTAGGACTTGGCCAACATCTGTCGTGAGCACCTGAGCCTCCGTGACCTTGTTAGGAGACACTGGTTGTCTTTGAAGGGGCCCAAGGCTGTGACCACAGGGTAATACGGGCTTTCCTTTTTGCAAAGGATCACCGTGTCCTGTAGATTTTTTGCTGGAGCAAATCCACTGGACAAAGTGCTTCCTCCATTTTTTGCTGTGGCCCTCAGCAGGAAGCTGTCCCTTCTCTGGTGGGAGCTGTGAGGACTTGATCTCAAGGCACTCAGCCAATGCCTTGTCTTGCACAGGCTGGCTTAACCCACAGACTTGGGAGATGCCTCTTCCCGCTAATCCTTTTCCATGCTCTTCTGGATTGGGCCATTTATGAGTCTCCCTCTTGTCAGTGGGAACAGCATCCTTCCTTCTCCTTGTCGAGGGGTCCTGAAGGTTGGGGCTTTTGAGCTTCTGCTGCCCCATGTAACTTGCTCTAGCCACCACGAAGCCACTTGGCCCTTGACATATTGGCTTATCCCCAGTGAACAAATGCTGGGGGCGGCAATGGACCACCTGAGAAGGCAAAACATTGGTGGCAGTGAGCACATCAGTGGTGCAGTCCTGAAGGAGCCCGTCAACAGGACAGCATGGAGAACCATCCTCTGCCTCTACCTCCACCTGGAGCTTAATCTCACTGCACACTCGTGCTGTAAGGCTTGGCTTTTCAGGAACTGGAGCACACTTTCCAGGTAGCAGGAAACTTTTACTACATCCTAGAGCCTCGAAGCACCCCCGGTCCACATCATTGGTTTGAGATTTTGCCAGCACACTGGTTTTGAAAGTGTCTCTATCGTCTAGCTCTATTGAAGAGGACTTCTTGACCACCACCAACCCTGTCTCTTTGGCTCTTGAAGATGGACATTCAGAGTTCACTTCCAATCTGGGGCCTCCTGGGGCACAACTAGCACCCTCTTTCCTTGACCCCTTGCTGGTCAGTACTGGATTTGAGGTTTGCTCTAGGCTCTCTCTCTGGACACTTTCATTCTGGAAGGTTCTGCCAAGGATACTGGGCATGAAGGCTGGAAACGGCTGCCTGAGGGACAATGAGCATCCACTGTCATTATCAAGTGGGGGGTAGGCTGGGGTTCCCTGAACAGGCTCCTCTGTAGGGGAGCAATCAGCAAAAGGACTCTCCAGGGTAGGGCTTGATTTCTTTGTGGTCACTCTCTCTCCCCAGTCTGCCTGACAGGGTTCTCCCAGGACCTTGACAGCCTCAGTTACTCGGTTAGTTCAATACTTAGGGGTGGCTAAGCAGGTGGACTTTGGAAAGGACATTGCGTTGTCTTTTCTTGTCCTACAGAGGTTTGTGGGCTCAAGGACTTTGAGGGGCATGCACCACCTCTGCCTCATTTGGAGCCTTACGATATGCGAGTCCAGCACCTGTTGAGTGCCCGGGCTGAGAAAGGAAAGGCTCTGCGTTGTGTTCAGATCTTCCAGCTCTCCCCAGGAGGCCACATTGACAACATGTGGGTGGGTCAGGGAAATAGACAAAGCGTGCGTGGTCGCAAGACATGAACGGCAAACAATGCCAGGGATCTGATCCTTTCTAATCTGCTCCACCTTCCTGCACATGTGGACATTCAGGGTGTTTTCCAGTAGGATTTTATTTGGACCCCTTAGGGTGTAAGTTCCTGCGTTAATCCCCTTGTGTATCCTCAAATCACTTAACTCCTTTGAGTCGGCTCCCGGAGTTCCTTTTGGGCAGTAGTTTCCTGATCCACAGAGAGATAGATTACATTTGGATATTTTCCTCAAGTAATTCCCTTGTCCATTGACTGAGTTGTTCCTCAGCTGGACACCGGCTCTGCAGCATGCAAGCGACGGTCCAGGGTGTGTGCATCTTCCTGGGGACACCGTCTTCATTACATTCTTCCCCTGCTTGTCTCCAGGTGTTGAGCAGGAGCATTCGGGCTGCTTCATATCCAGACAAGTCCCTGGCCATTTTTCCTGAGGCTGCTTTAGTGTCAGAGACTCAAGAGTCCCATTGCCGAGGGGCCCCTGCAATTGAGGGAAGTTCTCTTGGCGGTGGAGCTCCGATTGCTTCAAGCAGCCAGGAAGCTTGGGGTCTGTCTTTGGGGTCTGGACCTTCTGATTGTCCTGGGGATGAGTGGGTTTGCGAAGACAAAAAGCTTCCTGGGGTCGTGGCATCATAAAGGGTAAAGAACTCTCACTTTCCTGTTGTTTCTTTAAAAAATGGCTTTCCAGCTGTTGAAGTGAATTTGGAATGCGTGATTGGGACTTAGTGTGGACGGTAAGACAGGATTCATCACAGGGACTCTTGTGAGGAGGAGGAAAAGGTACTGCGAGTGGGCCACGGGGCTGTGGACCGGGCGGAGTCAGGACTGTAGCAGGCGGTGGGGCCTGGGCTTGGCATGCAGTTGGAAGTAAAAGTTGGAATCGGCCTTCAGTGTAGGGCAAGGAGTGACGTTGCAACAAGAGTGGGTACTCTTTAGCTTGCATTTGAGCTGGTAAGGCATTAGGAATTTCATTAAATAAGACAGTGGGAAACTCTAGGGTGGATCCAGAGACCCTGAGAGCAGCTGCCAGAGACTCGCTGTGCAGAAAAGGTAGACCCCAGAAAAACTCACTGAATTTTTGTGGAAAATGCTTCTGAGGGCTGGGTATCTGCTCTGCTTTGATGCTGGCATTCCAGAAGGGCTGGGGAGGTGCAGTGATCTGCTCCCCATCGAGTGCCTTCAACATGTTTAAGGCCTGCAGATGGTATTCTGATACACCCTTTCCTTTTTCTTCCCAAATATTCCATTTCTCTGCCTTTGTGATTTCTATTTCCAGCAGCTTGTGGACATTGGGGTTGAGCAAGGTGGGCCTCCCTACTTCCCCCTGCCTCTTTGTGGGTCCTTCCCGAAAGGTGTCTTCTTGGGGGTGCCAGGTAGAGTGCTCTTTCAGAGACCCAAAGTATTCCAAGGAGGGAAGCTGTAAGTTCTTGGCAGCTGCCCAACACTGGGGTGGGGAGGCAGTAGGGAGGCCTGTGGGATCCTGACTTGTGATGGCTGCCATGGCAGGTGTGGAGCAGCGGTTGTGTGGAGATGGGCTCTGCCTGGGCCTTGCCAACAAGTCATTCTGAGAATGAGTCCCTGTGGGGTGCGGGGCTGGTGAGTCCCAGAGAGTGCTTGGAGGCTGCAGGTAGGCCTTTGAATCCGGGGGTTTGGCACTGGGTGAGGGAAGAGCCAGTGGTGTGGGTGAAAGACTGTCAGGTTCATGGGAATGTGCGCAGTCTGGTGATTGACTCAAGGCGGGTAAGACATGAGAAGTTGAGATGCACATCTGGGCCCATGGAAGGGTGGAGTTCTGAGACCTAGGTGTCCGGAATGGATGAGCCGCAGAACCGTGTGGGGCGCGCGTACCGACGTGGACTTCAGCCGTACCTCTATTTCGCCAGCTACCAGAGAGGGCTTGAGCTTTCTGTTGACCAAAGCTGCCAGTGTCAAGTGGGTTTCCCAAGTGGCTGCAGGAGACAGAAGGACCAGATTACAGCCAGGACTGAAGGGGCAAGAGACCTAGCAGGCTAGCAAGGGTCGGTGCAAGCTCAGCCCCTCCCCAAGCCTTGATGGCCTGCTCTTCCTGCCCCACCCCACTGCCCGGGACTCCTGTCATTCTCTGCCCATCCCTGAAAGTGTCCCCCAAACCAGCGCATCCCAGCTGCTCTGCAGCCCGAGGCCACACAGGCACCCTGGTTGGAAGATGCACCCCGCGGTGAAGCAGGAACGTTACTTACTTCTGCCTAAGACGCAAACGCAGGTTCTGAGCGCCATATAGTTCTTGCAGGAAGCTTCGGAAAACTGGAAATCAAGAGAACCGTTATGGTGCAGCCCTCCCAGAGGACCGAAAGGAATGTCACACGGGCTGTGCACTTAGGACGTTGGACTCTCCAGAGCTCAAGGTCAAATGATAGCTTACTCCCACGGGCAGGAGGTGCTTTGGCATTTCAAGGAGCATCGGTTTCCAATATTGTCTGTGGGGTCTCAGTGAGCAATCTGAACCTTGGCAAAGTTACACAGCTTATCGCAGTTACCCCTCAATGTTCCACCTCCAAATCCACCAGAATCTGCTCCTGACACCCCCACTGCCCCCTACTGGGTCCTACCTTGGCCAGCCTTCATCCCATCCTAGGCCCCTCCTGTACATCTGGGAAATATCTGGGTTCTGTTTCCATCCACAGTATCCTTTTGTTCAGGATTATTACCTGAGAGAGACGGGCTGTTGCCACTGGCATCCTGCAGAGGAGGGGACAGGAGAGCTTACAGAGCTTGGTTGAATGGGCAGAACCTTACCTTTCAGAGCGTCACCTTTGTCCCTTGACCTGCTGCTTCTCCTTGTCTCCACCTGAGGCTGGGGCACAAGAGAGGAAGTCAGGCTGGAATCCAATCCTGCATCTGTTCTTTGTGACAAACTGCAGGCATTTACTGGTGATTAGAAGAATGACAATCTCCATGGAATGACTAAAGCCCAGAAACCAGCTTCTGTGTGAGACCTAGAGTGCATTTCTTCCGTCAGCCTTCCTCTGCTCACGGAGAGCACACACTCTCAGCTCTCAGTGTTCTGGTGGGCAAGATTTTGATTATGGAGGCTGAAGCTCTGGGCCAGCCCTTGACCACTTCCTCCCCGGGGTCAGCCATGCTTTCTCAATTAGCCCAGACAGAAAAGGAGCCTTGGCCCAGAGACTGGAGCTCAAGGAAAGAGACTGAGGACCCAGTGATGAGAGCTGCCCTTTGAAATGTCTAGTCATCTAGTCCTTAGCCACTGCGTCACTATATTGGGGATTTTTACCTATTGCCCTCTATAACAACTAGAGATGGGAGGTCTGAGATCTTCAAAGAGAAATATTTTTGAATGCTCATCTGACTGGCAAATGATTTACATATCATACGAGTCAATAGTTCAGTCGTTCAATCAGATCAAGGGCAATGGTACAATCAATGATTACCATATCCATTTTAGAACAACACCCCCCCCCCCTCCATGGTTAAATTGCCTTCAAAAGGAGTTGTGTAATCACAGTCAGGTCTAAAGCTCTCTGTCCCCTCTGGCCTCCTTCATTTTTTCGTCTTGAAATCAATCCCCCTTCACTCCCTAGCTTCCCGATGGGGAAGTTCTCCACACTGCTGATCTCACAATCCCTCCCTCTGCCATGAGATCTCTCCACCTGCAACTCTGTCAACCCTTGTGTCCATGATCATGATGCATCCACGCCTCCTGTGCTTCACAAACAGGGAAAGCCAACAGAAATAATGAAAATCAACATAAGCCGGCAAGGATAAAATGATACCAATGCAGTGAACAAAGTCCTAACAGTGAGTAAGGATGCACCAGCCCTCATCAACATTCCAAAGCCAGGGCTGATGGTCTCTTCTTTCTTGAGATTTCCCCTATCAGGAAATTAATTACGAAAGGAAAAATTTATAAAACAAGGAAAAATCAATCTCTCCTATGGCTGGGTTGAGAATTTCTTACCTTTATCCTTTTCCTGGGTGGTCGCACAGGTGGAGTATTTGGAAGGAAGGGGAGGACCAGGAAGAAGCAACCCACTCCATACAGGATGCCCAAGGTCAAAACAGTGAACCAGGTGGGGTATTGGTAGGTCAGCCAGGAAGCACTTTTCTGTTCCAGCAGAAAGAGTATCTCCTCCATCTTCTGGATACAGCGGTTGCACTCAGGCAACTGAGCACTCTGAGTCCCCTCTGGCTTCAAACCCACTTGCATCACAAACCTGGGCCCACATCACTAAAGGGTCACAGTGGGGTGGGAGGTGACAGCAGGACAACACATAATCCCTCCCTCTACCCTCCAGCTCATCACATCCCTCCCCTGCTCTGGTCTTCTCTCTCCCACTGCCTGCTCTGGGCCTCCAAAGTCACCAGCTGCACCTGATGGAATGGAATCTTAGTGCAAGTTCTTATTCATTCCACCTCCCACCTAGGTATTACCTGCTTCCTTGGCAAGTTGCCTGAATCATGACCAATTTCATAGGCTTAGAATATCTGAAGTTGTCTCTGTCCTCAATGAAAACCTTCTCAAGTCATGGTTTTACTTTGTCTTATCCAAGATAGAGAACTTAGGTTTATGTAACATTTATTTAGCTTTATGAATGTTGGATGAAAAGCTTGGAATTTGACTTCTATGACCAGGAGAGTTATTCAAGAGCTGAGGTATATCTCTCCCAGGAGAGAGATCTAAGAAATTTTCTGCCAGATGGTACATTTGGGGAGACAAGGAACACTTAAGCATTAATCATTCTTAACAGTGTCCCCTGCAAATCTTCCTTGTGTGTGACTACTGCCCATTTAGGGCTTGCTCTGGGAACACTTGATGGGGTAATAAGCCTTGCAACAATTCAGGCTCAAAGGGCAAGCATCTGGCTGAGCAAAATAAAGAGATAATATGGATTGAGTTGTGTCCTTACCACTACCACTTGAGATATTCCCCCAAAATTCGTTGGAACCCTAACACTGAAGGCTATAATCTGATTTGGTTATGTGAGGGCTCTCTCTGGGAGAAATGTACCTCTGTCCTTGGCTTCACACAAGAACCAATTGACGCAGAAACCTAGTTTGTGATCCAAGTGACTTTATAAAGGATAGAAGAGGCAAATATGCTCGTGGGGGGTGGGGGCGGACTGGACAGCCCACGCGCGCTGGGTTGCATGACAGCTGGTGGGAGGCCCCCACCCATACCCTGTTGGTAGGCATGGCTGACGGTACTGTTTGACCCCATTGACTGAATTAAGCCCACCTGGTCTAGATGGGGGCCCGCCCAGGTTGACCTGCTTCCTGTCACAAGGACCTAAATGTGTGCATCTTTCCAGCCTGAAGCAGCTTTCAACTGTCTGTGATGGGGAGGAGGTTTGGCATGCACAGCGACCACCCTCAGTTCTGCCTCTACTTACCTAACAGGTACACGGCATTTCTTTTCTGTTTTTTAAAACAACAACAAAAAAATCATTTGTAATCTTTCTATTCCAGCGGTGCTAGGAGCAAGGCAGAGGCAAAACCCAAGAACAGGGTTCTTCTCTGTTGAAGCGCGATAAACTCACGGGGAAGCAAACAAGCATCTTCATCCACGTGAAGTGAATCTGTGAATCAGCAGCTCCCAACTGACCAAAGCACGCACAGAGCAGCCCAGCATCAAGGTCCGTTTCTGTGCACTGCTCCCACTGTGAGGAAGAGCTTCATGTGCATTAAAAGGGAACTTTTGTAATATTTGAATTTTGAATAGTGGTTTTTGTCAGAAACTGGAAAAAATCTCAAAGCCTGAAGAAACTCCTTTCTAGTACTGAACATTCAAGGGAGCCTGTAGAAGCCTGAAATGATTGCTAGGTGACCACCTGGATCTGCTTGTTGAGTGAAAGTGGCAGAATAGCAGCAATAGAGCAGCGGGTTCATTCTGACCACTGACACTCGTAGACCTGGTTTACAGGCAGTAGAGAAGAAGATGAGAGCAGGTTGACTCGTTTGAAGTCCATGACCTACTCTGAGGGGACTAGAGTTGTGGAGAATTGGTGATGGGGCCAAGGCCTAAAGGCAATGCGACCAATGGACACTGAGGTGAGGCCAAGAGAGGGAGCCCACATTGACTTGACCCGAACCCGACCAGATGAAGAGAAGAATGTTGAGCCTGTGCACTGGTATATACTGCTGCAGACTGTATAGACGAACTGTCCTGCTTTGACTTTCTTGTGGATGTGGACTTCACAAGGTTCCAACTGGCATGAAGACTCTTTATATTGAAGAATATGATTGTCTCCTCAGAGCACTGGGTTGATGGAAGTAGGCAGTAGAGAAACTGGATAGCCAAAATGGGCCAGATAAAGGCGTGAAGTGGCTAGCTTACAAGATTTCATAGATACTGGAATATATTCATAGAATTATAGGATTAATATGTGGGTGTACCTTACCTGCAATTGTTAAGCATAGGATATTTTTGTTTCATCACTTACAGAATATTATGTTTAAAGGAGGGTGGCACGGAGTGAAATGTATGCATTTTCATATTATACTGTTAGATACTGATATGATTCTATTATTGTTTTGAAATTATATACGGCTAAAGAATTTTGTGAAAATGTCAAATGGACAAGGGGTGGTCTGTTGTAGTTATACAATCTGGTGTCAATTTGGGACTTGAGAGGATTAAGAGTGAAGGGGTAGACTCTAGTCTCTCTATTGGGTTATGGCCAATGAGGCCTCTTTGTGGGCCTGGCCTTCCCGTCAGGGTTCTGGGAAATCTGGTATTTCCTCCTTGGAGGCAGGAGACTATCTTTCTGCTCATTCCCTGAGAGATGTCCTACTAACAAGACACATGGCACCACACTGATAGAACCCATGCCCTGGGAACTGGAGGAGCCACATGGAGACCCTGCCAAAGCTGAGATGCTTCTACCACCACTGGATGCAGAAGACTTTGCAACTACTGACCTGTGATCTTCCTGCATTTGGGGTCATTGAAGGTGTTTCATGAGTCTGAAGAGAACATTATAGATTGATATCAGACATGGGCTAATATTGGACTTATGGACTTGATCTTGGTTGGGCTGGAATGCTTTCTCAATATACAACTGTTCTTGTATATAAAGGTCTTTCCTATACACATCTGAGTGTGGATTTGTTTCTCTAGTCTACCTGGACTAACACTCATGGATCCCTTTCAGGACTGTAAGTTCTGTTCCCCTGACTGCTGCAAAGTATGTGACAGAGAAGAAAAGGGAGAAGAGTGAACTGTACCCATTTATTGAGGTAAGAAAAGTGATGAAGGAGCATGGCCGGTTCCCCAAACTTCATGAGTGGAAAAATGGGCTCTTGGCACAAAATGACATTCAATCTTCACCAAGAGATTCAGGGCTAAATTGCTGCCCTATCTCTGACCTCAGCTTTTGTTTTATTTTAATTCTCATATAATTCACATATATCATTCAATACTTCAGTCATATTAAGATTTGTGTAATCCTCACCACAATCAGGTTTACATCATTTCCTTCTTTTATATTCATTTTTGTTAGCCCCCCCCCTCACTCCCCCAAATCTTCCCTGCCTGTCCCTAGGTGATTGTTAATTCTGTTAGTGTCTCTCTGGATTTACCTCTCCTGGATTTCATATGTATTAAAAAAAATACAAAACAAAATCAAGAAACAAGTAGAAAAGAAAAACTAACAATGATAAAAGAGAGAAAAACCTCAATCGAACAGAAAGTGAAAAATACTAAAAACTGGAACCAAATTAAAATTAGTCTGAAGAGATCAAATGATCAGGTGTTACATTTGAACTTAACTGTATCTGTTCATGTCCATGGACTGTGGTCAGAGGGAATTCACCCCGCATGTGCATTTGAGTCCTTTTGCAAACTGGGTGTTCCGAACTTAAGCTCTGATTCTTGTTCATACCTGCAGATTGAGATTCTATTATTTATCACCCTGGCATCACACTGGCTGTGCTGCTTGTTCTGGGCGGACTTAGTTGATATCTCACTTAGATGGCTGCTTATTTTCAGAAAAAAAGGTTTAAGTACAAGGCCCTGTTCTTTGTGACAGATGTGCACCATCTGATTTCAGGGTTTTTTTACACCCTATGCTTTCCAGTCAAATATTCACTTGAGGTAATTCAAAACACTCACTTGGCTCGATGACGCCAGAATAGCTCCCCTCCATGCAGTTCTATGGAGCTCAGCATAGTTAGGGCACAGAGATGAAAAGACGATTGAACCATGTACTGAACGTTCAGGTTTTTCCCTGCTTTTGAAAATCTGTTTGCGCTTGTAGAGTAAATGTTTTGTACTTTTTAAGAGTGTAAAAAAAATAGATGGAGGGATTCAGAGAAAATGGCGACCAGATAGGACCCATCTATCTGGAGCTCCTGCTGCCAGACCAGAAAAATAGGAAATTAGGTGAAGGAAACGGGGAGGTGGAGTTCTGAAATTAGAACTAGGGTAACAGGGTTTCTCCTGAACCCCTTCTTTTGTGGGATTTCCACTCACAAAGCAAACCAAGAATGCTTTAAAGCACTATAATTTTGACGAAGTGGCAGGTGCCAGATATGCCCTTGCCTGGAGCAGGGATCCCTGCAGGTGGACGCCCTGAGAGGGGGCAGAATCTCAGACACGAGGGGAACCCCACACTGAGCTCTCCATGTGGTTGGATGCCTTGAGCTCACGGTCAGGGGTTGGTGGTGGGTAGCCATAATTTAGAGTAGAAGAAAAAATATATTATTACCTTAGGAAGATCATGGTGTGGGAGAAAAAGGCAGAAAGTCGGGAGTCCAGGGAGCAAATTTAGTTCCAATTGGCCGACTAGTAAACAACCCCCCTGATAAGCTGCATCTCCCCCTCTGGGGGTCAGCTTGACAGCCACCAAATCTGAGCACATCACAAGTAGAATTTTTTTTAAGGGTGAAACATAAATGATTGGTTTAAAACTCAAACCCAAGTCTGGTTGCTCAGCTCCAAGCACCACATAGGGGAGTCCCTTAACATAAATCAGCATAAGAAGCAACCTAGCTAAGGAATGCCAGAACTCAGCCACAGGGCCTGGCAGCTTTTACCATAACAAAGACCCGCTGTAGCAGTGTCAGCCTTAAACAGCACTGAGCTGTAGCCCAGAGACTGTGGGAGACAATTTCATTCTAGCTGGCCAGAGGGATAAAAAAGAAAATCCTCTGATCTAGGAAGCATCAGCAGTCTAGATAGGACAACAAGCTTCCCTCTCAGTGATTCTACACATAGCTGGGGAGGCCCTGCCGGTCTTGGAGCCCTAGACGGGGCTGAGGGAGCCCCCCAGTGCCCCCTCCCAGCCCCTGCTGCAGTGCTACATGCAGCACAAGGCAGGTACTCCAGCACCCAAGTGACCCCTGGCCACGGGCGCGATCTTGCTTTTGAAGTAATCTCACACAGCATCTGTGGAACCCTACATCAGGGATGGGAAAGTCCATTAACGCATGCCCAGGAGAGCCAGCATAGGAAAGCTGGATTTTCCTGCCCGTGGGCTCCGATGGATGTTGCACCTGGAGCAGCCCACCTGGGCCAGATGATTGCAGTTCAGCCAATGGGATTGACCTGGGGTCCTTCACCAGCCTCCCCGGGAACCCTTGAAAAGGCAGGAACCAGAAGGGAGAGGGGTGGTCTGGTCGTCTTCCTGGGAGGAGAGAGATCCTTGCATGACCTGAGGCAGTCTCTGCCAGGCCCCATGGTCAAAGGAATCCTATGGGTGCCTTGTAAAACCTGAAGCTTCTTTTAACTCTCATTAAATTCACTTGGATCATGAGCCCGGCTTTCCGCATGAAATTTTTCTCGCGGGGAGCCAAGGACTGGGGTTGGAATTTAGGCCAGAGAGAGAGACCTTACAAGTCCATGACCCCATGACCTTGAGGAAGAGTTGGAATTCCTCTGGCCTCAAGGACAGGTGATCAAGTATCATTACCTCCTTACCCACTGCTCTACTTATTCTCACTTTATTCACTAGCCCTTCTAACTTTTCCACCGCACTCAGTTTCAACGTGCTCAGGTTGGTGTTGGGCTTTTATTTACTCGCTTTCTTCTTTATCCCTCTTTTTTCCCCTTTTCCCCTCTTTTTCCTCTTCTCTCCCACTCTCTCCTCTCATATGCCACTAAAGGCTTCCAGGTCACTTCCCTCCGCTTAGGGCAAATCAACCCAAATAGCAGGAGGCACTCCAGCCTGCCCTGTGTGGGAGTGCTGTACACCACACAAGGCACCTGGGACAAACACCTACAGTGCGCTGCACCGTTGAAGAAACCTCCGTCATGCCTCTAAGGTGATCTCGTCAACTAGGGCAATTCTGCCCAGCACCACTGGGTCCCGGCATTAAAAGGGCACACTGACCTGCCATGTTGGAGCAGTGTCTAAACCCCTCTGGCCCCTCATCCAAGCAATCAGGGATCAGCTACTACTTTATACTTTATTTCCTCCTTCTCTCTCTCCTTGCTCTTTACCATCACAGCCAACCTTAGTGAACTCAGTTGGATTTATTTCCTTCTTTCTCTTTATTCTCTTTTTCTTTCTTTCCTCTTTCTGTCTTTGCTTTCTTCACCTCTCTCTTAGCTTGTACGATTCTCTCTGCTCCCTCTCATTGCTTGCACATACCACTGCTGGTTTCCAGAGCCCTACACTCTGCCTAGGGCAACCCTGTCCTCCTAGTGAGCAGCCTGACCCCTAAGACAGTACTGCACACAGGACGAGTCAGAGCTACACACAGCATAACACAGGGTCAGTTATTTCTTTAACCATTTAAAAAATACTCTCTCCTCCTCCTTCCTTTTCTCTTCTCTCTTTTTCCTTTTATTGGGCTCTTCTTACAGGTTTTCTGCTTTTCTCCGCTCCATCTAGCTCTTCTCTACTTCCTACCACAGCCTCCACAGATTTGGTTCTCCTTTTTAGTTGTTTTCTTTTCTTTTTTTTTTTTTTTTACTGTTGTCACCTTTGTTTACTCTGTGCATTTTAGTTGTGTGTGGGTGAGTGGTTGTCAGTCTGGTTGGCATTATTGCCCCAGTCTGTGTCTTCCTCTTTCTCTCTTTTTCCTCTCCTTTCACTCTCTTTCCCATCACAAGACAATAGCTGTCTCCAGACCACTCCCCTCTGCCTAGGGCAAACCTGAAGGCCCAACTGAGGGAGCTCCCACCCCCCACTTATTGGTGTGGCAAGCAGCTGGGGAATTCACGCTGGTCCTCTCCCACACACCAGGCCACAGGTTGTTCTCCCCTATAAAAAGTGGGGGCATCCCCAGCCTAAATCCTGAGGTCCTACAAGTGACTGGGGGAAACGCCTGACCACCACTTGTGAGGCTCCACGCTACTGTGGGAACATCCACCCAATCTCCAAGGCGATCTCTCTGTACATCCCCTTGTCTAGCCAGATTTGTAAAGTAGAATTTGGATCATGATAGTGGGGGGAGGAAGCATTTAGGAACTAGAGGAAACATGTTTCATTGTTGCTACCCTGCACCCTGACTGGCTTATCTCCTCCCCACATCCCTTCAGGAAGGGGTGTCCAGTTACCTACCAATGGGCTTTGAGTCTCCACTCTGCACTCACCCTCATTTACAATGACATGATTTTTGTGTTCTTTGATGCTTGATATCTGATCCCTTCAACAGTTCATGGTCACACAGGCTGGTGTGCTTCCTCCATGTGGGCTTTGTTGCTTCTGAGCTAGATGGCCGCTTCTTTATTTTCAAGCCTGTAAGATCCCAGATGCTATAACTTTTGATAGCCAGGCACCATCAGCTTTCTTCACCACATTTGCTAGTGCACACATTTTTCTTCAACCATCATGTTGGAAAGGTGTTCATCATGGAATGCCAATTTAATATAACGTCTTCTTGCATTGAGTAAGTATTTGGCAATGTCCATCTACTGCCTTAATACTAAGTCTATAAATATATGCACGTTGATCTATTTACGAACCCTCCTGTATAAATATATTTACATATGTACATGCCAGTATGTAGACCTCTAGAAATACCCTTTGTCACCTAGTTCTTTCCTCTATTTACTTTTACTTTCCTCTTGTCCGACTATCATGCTCAGCTTTCACTTGGGTTTGAGTAATTTCTCTTGGTTACATTGCCCTTGCTGAATACCTACCAGGCTTCTCACACCCTCCTTGCGACGGATTTTGGATTACTTGTTGCTCCCCTGTCGCTGGATTGGTCAGCATCACCTCCTTACCCCCTCCTCTCTCTCTCCCATGTCCCCGGGAACCATTGGTCCTGTTGTTTTCTCCTCCAGACTATTCTTCCAGCCTATCTTATCTAGATAGATCTGTTGAGATAATAATATGCACCAAAAATCAAACCATAGCAAGATAGGCGATGGGTGAGAACACTGTGATGACAAAAAAACAACAACAGAAAACCAATGATCAATAAAAGAGTAAATTAATTAAAAGACAAAAAAATTTTTTAAGAAAGAAAAACCTGTAAATAGATCAAGGTCTGATTTTTTTTTCTATAGGTGTGTCCTTCAGTCAGGTCTGATGGCGTATCATGCTCTGGCCCCAGAGTCTGTCCTTTGTACTCCCTCAGGGACTACCCGCTCTGCTCCCATGGTTGCTCTGCTGCATGCTTTTAGTGATTTACCTCCGTGTTGGAGGGCCAGTCGGGTCAGTCCCAACACAGAGTCTCCGGTATTGTCCCCATAGGGCTCTGGGCCAGCAAGGGATGGCATGTCTCATAGTGGGATCAGCCATATGGTCCACTCTGTACATTGGCTGTTCAGAGTGCCAAAATCATCCTCCAAGCCTGGTGGACCAGTGTGTGCTCCACTCTCTTCCTCCCCCTTCATTTGCCCCTGTGTGCTCTGATCAGACATGTCCATCTCCCCTAGCTACAAGTTCAGTGCCGTCTTCTAAAGTAAATTCTTCTGGGGGGAGGGGCAGTTGTCCACGTAGCTGGTATGGAGGCTGGACCATCCACTTTTCATTTAGGATCAAAAGCATCTAGCTTTTAGCATTAGGTGCTATTGAGTCAGTTCCAACTCAAGGCAGAATGAACCACTGCGCAGTCCTACACCATCTTCAAAACTGTTGTTATACTTGAACCTAACATTTCAGCCTTTTCCAGGGACTGGCATCTCCTGATAACATATCCAAAGCATGTGAAGTCTCCCCGTGCTTGCTTCTAAGGACCTTTCAGACTGTTCTTCTGACACAAATCTGTTCATTCTTCCAGCACTCACTGGTATTTTTAATATTCTTGGCTAGTGTCATCTTGATGGGTTGAAACACTATCTCGCTCTAGTGTTGATGTACATTTTTCTGATGCCTAATTATACTGAGTATCTTTTAAGGTAATCATTTAATTTTTATGGCATTTTGAAAAGATGTCAATGAGGTCTATTTAATTTGTGTTCAGATGGAAACACATATCTCAAACTAAATATGTGACAGTAGAATAAGAATCCATTTTATCCTAAATACTTGAGATATTTATACAGCCTACTCAAGTTTTTATCAACATAGATAAGGTGGCGGTGGTGGTGGTGGTGGTGGTGGTGGTGGTGGTGGTGGTGGTTTTTAAGAGTTAATCTCTAAATAGGGGGCTGTAGTACTGAGCACTGAATCTCCTTTGCTTGATTAATTTTTATGTTAGGGAAGTAATATAAGGATTCCATCAAATGACCCATCAGTTTGAGGAAAAAGCATATCAGAATTGATGGTCAAAGCCTATATGGCTTTATGGTTTAGTCTCTAGGGGTATGTAATGCTCTTGTGAAAATAGTATTCCTCATGATAATAACGAGGAACTGGTGGGCCTCCAGGGCTGGGAGCTGAACTGAGGGGCAGTTCTACCCTGTCTAATAGGGTCACTATGAGTTGGCAAAGAATCGATGGCTGTCAGTTTGGTTTGTTTGACTTGAGTACTGGCATTCAGTGTGTTTATCGAAATCAATAAATTACAAGCATTTAGATGTCTATTTTTTACATACAAAATTTAAATCCCCCAAGCCTCTGAAAACTGCGAAGATTTCACAGCACTAGGTTGGTACTCTCCCATCCAAGAATCAGTGAAACTGGCAGGGTGTGAGGCATTCAGGCTCCCTCAGTTCCTCCTACTGCCTTCCCTGACCCTGGTCACTTGCTTCTATTACCTCTCTTGGACCTTACATGCATTTGAATTAGAACACCATAGAGTACAGTGCTCTACATGTGCAGCAGCTCTAACCATGTCACTCTCTGTCTCTATGAAGCCTCTTCCAACAAAATTCAAATGCGATTGTATGTGCACACATAAACACACGCATGCACCAGAGCACCCTTCTTAACAGAGAGTCAGGAGGGTCTCTTATTTGCTGTCCTCACTTTGGACACAAGTCCCTTGATGATGAGTAGGAGAAAAGGAACATCAGGTAGTGGGGGAAACCCTAAGGAGGAACAGAGGAGAGCTTTAACTAAGAATAATGCTACTAGGGGAATGATGGCATGTGAGGAAAATTAGATACTTCCAGACTGTCAGATTTTTCCATACAGCAAAATTAACTTTTCTAGTTTTGTCTAAAACTGGCCCCAGGAAATTTCAAATAGCACATCTCAGATTATCTAACCTACAAAGGAGTAGCCGGCCTTCCACCCACCCCCACCCCACCCCCGCCAAAAAACCAAGCGGTACAAAGCTCCACTGGGTACACATTTCAAAATATACATTCTCCTGTTTGGGCAGGCATCTGGCAACTTGCTCTGAGCTAGTGCACCCACACTTTTTTCCCAAGGTCATTGCTGGTGACAAGACCTTGTGCTCTTCTCACAAGCCAGAATGCAAACATAAATCAAGTCAGTGTAAGACGCCATCATCACCTCACTCAAATACACCTCGTCAAGTGAACTCAAACTTCAAGAAGATGCTCATTTGTTTGGTTTTGTTGATGTGAGGGTGATAGTGCATTTGGAGTTTAGTCATTGCACTAGGTCAGACTGTTAATCAAGCTTCCTATATAGAGGTTCTGAAGATATTGTGTAAGAAGGTCTGAGTTGTCTGGCTAGACCAGAGCTTGCACACTGCTATTGACTAGAAGTTCCGACACACAGAATCCAGGACAGATAAACCCCTCAGGACCAATACTAAGAGTAGCAACACCACGAGGGAAGGTAGGGGGGAGAAGCAGAAGAAATGGGAAACCAATCTCAATGATGGACATACAGCCCCACTCCACCACCCAGGGGAACAAACAGCAGAAGTTTGGGTGAAGGGATACAGCAGAGGCGTAAAATATAAAAATAAAAAGTATGTATAAAGTATCAGTGGTTCACGTGGGTGGGAGGAGGGGAAAAAAGGAGCTCAAGGAGAAAGAACATGTTTGGAAATGATGATAGCAATGTATGTACAAATGTGCTTCATACAAATTGGTGTATGAATTGTTACAAGAGCTGTAAGATCCCCCAATAAAATGATTTATTTAAAATAAAAAGGACTGATTAGTGGTAGACAGGGGACTGGTTTTGCCACCATGACAGTGCACCTGCTCACACAAAAAAAACAGCATGCCTCTATCGCCCGATCTGATCCCAGCACACCGAGGCAAAATACTAAGGGTGTACAACAGAACAGGAAGGGGAACAGAGCAACGAAGTCCCCAGGGAATACCAAAAATAGACTTTGGGGCCAGGGCTAGCTGACCCATCATACTCTATGAGAAAACACTCCTAAAGGCCAACAAACAGTCCTTGAACTAACTAAAAGCTTTTCTTTCTTGTGTTTTGTTTTGCTTTTTGTCATTGGCTTGTTGGTGGTGGTGTTGTTCTTTTGTTTCATTTTGTTGCTTGGGTTTGCTCTGTCTCGTTTTTGTGCATGCTATGATTTCCACAGGTCTGTCTAAATGAGATAGGCTGGATGAACAATCTGGAGGAGAAAACAATGGGACTGACAGCTGGGGGAGGGAGATGGGAAAGGGGGGTGTAGGGAAAAAGGAAGTGCTGTTAACAAACCCAGGGACAAGGGAACACCAAGTGATCCAAATAGTTGGTGAGGAGGGTGTAGGAGGCTTGGTAGAGTGTAACCAAGAGTAATGTAACCTAGAGGAATTACTGAAACACAAATGAAGGCTGAACATGAGAGTGGGACAATCAGAAAGTAAAAGGAAATCAAGGAAAGAGGTAGGAAGCAAAGGGCATTTATAGAGGTCTAAATAAAGGCATGTGCATATGTAAATATATTTATGTATAACGATGGGGAAATAGATCTATATGCATATATTTATAGGTTTAGTATTAAGGTAACAGATGTACATTGGGCCTCCATTCAAGTACTCCCTCAATGCAAAAATACTTTGTTGTATTAAAGTGGCATTGCGTGATGCTCACCTCCCCAACACAATTGCTGGAGGCAAATGGGTGCATAAGCAAATGTGGTGACTGAAGTTGATGGTGGTCGGCTATCAAAAGTTATACATTCTGGGGTCTTAAAAGCTTGAAGTTAAACAAGTGGTCATGTAGCTGAGAAGCAACAAAGCCCACATGAAAGAAGCACACCAGCATGTGTGATCACGAGGTGTCGGAAGAATCAGGTATCAGACATCATCGGAACAAAAAAATCATATCTTTGTGAATACGGGGGAGTGTGGAGTGAAAACCCAAAGCTCATTTGTAGATAATTGGACATCCCCTTACAGAAGGGTAGCAGGGAGGAGAGGAGCCAGTCAGGGTGCACTGTAGCAACAATGAAACATACAACTTTCCTCTAGCTCCTAAATGCTTCTTCCCCCACAACTAAAATGATCCCCATTCTACCTTACAAATCTAGCTAGACCTGAGGATGTACACTGGTACAGATAGGAACTGGAAACACAGGGAATCCAGGGCGGATGATCCCTTCAGGACCAGTGGTGAGAGTGGCGATACGAGGAGGGTAGAGGGAGGGAGGAATGGAAAGGGGAAACCGATTACAAGGATCTACATATAACCATCTCCCTGGGGGACAGACAACAGAAAAGTGGCTGAAGGGAGATATTGTATAGTGTAAGATAAGACAAAATAATAATTTAGAAATTATTCAGGGTTCATGAGGGATGGGGAATAATTATCAGCTGATGCCAGCAGATTAAGTGGAGAGCAAATGTTTTCAGAATGATGAGGGCAATGAATGTACAAATATGATGTATGTATCAATTGTGATAAGAGTTGTATGAGGCCCCAAAAATTGATTATAAAAAAAGAGAAAAGAAATAACAGTATGAAAACATCCCCCAAAAAAGCATGCCTCTCTTGTCCCTCATATCCTAATCACCTGAACTCACTCCATGTGACTTATTTCTGTTTCCATGAATGAAGGACAGTGGTTTGACAACACAGAAAAGGGGGGGGGGAACAAGGGTGTCACCCAAACTGCTGAGTTTGAAAAATGTTTCCAAGAATGTAATCACAGATTAGACAAATGTGTGAAGTGTAATGGAGAGTACTATGAAGGGGATAAAAAATTTAAATGCATAGTTTTGAAAAAAATTGTAGTTTTTGTCGGGTTCCCCCTAGTAGCTTCCAATTTCATAGCAACTCAAGCCATCACCATACATCAAACTGACAGAGAAGGGGTGGGTTTTGTGTGTAGGTGGTGTTGGTTATTGCACAGGGGCAAGGGACTTCTGGTGGCATAGTACCTTATGCCTTGGATGTCAACTGTAATGTCAGCAGTGGGGAACCACCAGTCAGTCCTCAGAAGAAAAGGATGAGGCGTTCTACTCCCATAGAGTTAGCCTTTGGGAAACCCACAGAGATAGTTCTGCTCTGATCTCATAGAGTCGCTATGGCTCAGCATCGACTCCATCGAAGTGAGCTGACAAACTAAAGGCAGGAGATCTGAAAGAGGATGCGGAGACGTTGTCTCAGGTACTTTGGACATATTACTATGGTGGAACCAGTCCTGCAAGAAGGGCATCGTTTTTGGCAGAGGGTTAGCAAACAAGAGGAAGACCCTTACTTAGGTGGATTGACACCGTGGCTGCGAGAATCGGCTCAAATACAGTAACAAGTGCGAGGATGGCGCAGGACTGGGCTTTGTTTCTCTCTCTAGTGCACAGGCCCCTATGAATCCGAACTGACTCCAGGGCTCTACAATATCAACTACTACAACCCTGAAGTTCAAACCTACCCAGTGGCTTCCCAAAAGGGAGGTGTGGCCATGTGCCTCTGTAAAGATGACAGCTAGGGAGCCCCTGCGGGGCAGTTCTACTCTGTGGCACAGGGGCAGCCAGGAGTCGGAATGTGCTTCACAGCAAAGGGTGTGCTTTGTCTCAGTTTGTGCCTGCTGCTGTTTATGCTATGCACTGAGTTTAACATGTGACACTCAGGAGCGAATGAATGGAAACACACCCATGATGCTTCCATGATGCCAGATGCAAGCTGACACTGTTTCTGAGTTCTGGGCATATTATTTTTTCAGAGATAATTTCCTGTAGCGGTGACACACCGAGTCCTATTTCATGTAAAAGCATCAGCAGCAGAGGAAAGCACTGCACAGAGAGAAGACTATGACACGTAACAGGCTTTCCATAGAGGAACAAAAGGGTGGATGTCTTGGGCTGCACTCTTTTCTTGTATACAGACAGTAAACAAGCTGAACACATCTCACCTAAGCATAACATTACAACTACTTGAAGCCCAGCTCAGGCATCTGGACAAGAGGCAGCAAGGAAGGATGGGAGAGAGTTAATGGGCTGGGCGTCCCCAAAGGTGCAGAGTGGGAATCAAGGGAGGATCCAGGACGAGCCAAGGCTTCTGGCAGAAGTCTGAGAGGAGAGCAGCAGAAAGGAGCTGCTCTCTGGGTCCTCACAGATGTAGCCAGTGAGAGAGCAGCAGTGCTGCCCCCCTGGCGGTGCGCCGAAGACAGGGCCGCTTCCCCCAGGGCTGGAGAGCTCTGGGGAAAGACAAATCCTGTCACTTTGGATGCCAAGTAAGGGGGCACTGTGTGCCGGTGGTGTACCTATGTTGGCCAAAGCGCTGCCCACTGTGCATTTGCTTCCCACAAGCACAGTTATCCTTCCTCGTGCATCCAGGAAAGACAGTTCTAGAAAAACACAAGCAGTAAAATAAAACACTGCCAGGTCTCGAACCATCCTCACCATTGTTACTATGCCCACTGATGTAGCCACTGGTTCGAGCTGTTTTATTGCCCGTCCTCCACTTTTTGCCAAGCATCATGTCCTTCATGGACTTGATGTCCCTTCAGGGACTGGTCTCTCCTGACAGCACGTCCAAAGATATCAAATGAAGTCCAGCCATCCTTTGTCCCCATGTTCTCTTGGCAGTCCTTGTACTTTTATTGCTCAGTGTCTGATTATTTGGGACCAGGCCTTATTGCTGCCCCTTCCTCACCTTGGCCCCCAATCCCGACCCCAAGCCCTGCACATCCACTGTGTGAAACCTCCTGTTCCTGTAACCATCCCTGTGCTTTTGTGTGGGGGGTCTAGCTGGGTTCCCCTGGCAATTCGCCAGCTGCCCTTGGGAAAGTTCATGGAGTCGGCTAATTAGTAGAAAAGCCAAACGTCCAGCTGAGATTGGTTTACTCCCTAGCACCCTTGGGCAGGAGCACAGCCCCACTCCCGGTCCCAGGTAGCCAACGACCACACCTAGGTTCTCCGGACTTGGCAGCTGTAACATGTGGCCTGGGCTTCCCCTTCATTTCCTGCTCCTTTCTGGCTTGCTGTCTGACTTTTCTTTGCGGAATTAAAGCTGCAAATTGACAGGATCCCATAAACACTCTAAAGCCACAAAAAAACACCAAATGCCCACCCAAACATGTGAAACTTCCAAAAATCATCCTTAGAAGATTCCCAAACCCTAAACATTCCTAAACTCCATATATGCCCTGAAAACACCATGAAAGCCCTATGAAAACCTAAAATGCTGGGGGAAAAAAACACATATAATATGAAAAATACCCTAAAATCCCTAAGGAACTCTGTAACATCACTAAAAACACCATATTGTGCTGAAAAATACCTATACACTCTAAAAAACCACCCCTAAATCCCTTAAACACTCCCTAAAATCTTTTTTTTTTTAAATTTTTTATGAAACTGGCGGGAGGGAGTTGATGTTAACAGGGGAGGATGGATTCAGCAAAGGAGAGTGAGAATGGTGGAACAACATGAAGAACCGTAATCAAGCTCACGGAGCTGCACATGGAGAAACTTACAGTGGAACTGATCCACGTTCTGCTGTCTAGTCTCAAAAAGCAGTAAGTAACAAAACACAAATGAACCAAAAGTCCATTTCTTAAAAGTCAAATTAACTGGCCATAAATCCCCCAAGACCTCTCAATAATGCTCATTGAAGTATCACCCAAGTCCTTTATGCAATGTTCATCCACAGTGAAGGAACAAAAAAGACTGTCTCATTACCATCATACTGCATGTTTTCCAATGTGATTCCTACTCGCCACTCACTCATGCTGCTCTGTCAGCAAATCATTTTACACAAATTTTACTAAACATGACATATTGGAAAAAATAAACCACACAACACAGGATTTTCTTTCATTTAAAAATTATTTAATATGTACAAGGGGTACAAAAAAACCTACCCGGGATTATTTTTTCAAAACTATGTATCGAAATTTTTCAGCCTTCTCACCTTCAAAGTACTCTCCATTATACTGAATACATTTGTCAAATCTGCAATTGCATTCTTGGAAATATTTTTCAAACTCATTCACATGGATGGGTGATGGGTCCTCCCTCGATTTTCTTTCACCTTTCTATGTCATCAAATCGCTGTCCTTTCATGTCCCTCTTCATTCTCAGGAACAAAAAGAAGTTGCAAGGTGCGAGGTCAGGTGAATAAGGTATGTGGTCCAAGAAAGGCATGCTGTTGATTGCCAAAAACTGGCACACTGAGGTGGCTGCGTGAGCAGGTACAGTCATGGTGGCAAAACCATTCACCCGTCTGCCACAAATCAGGCCTTTTTTGTCACACACTGTTATGCAGTTTTTTCAGAAGCTCTAATTAGAAAGCTTGATTACCAGTCTGATTTGGTGGAACAAACTCCAAATGCACTAAGAGTTGATGGATGTCCAGAATGAGGTTTGTCATCATTCAACATTTCACCTTTTTAAAAAAATCATTTTACTGGGGTCTCATATAACTCTTATCACAATCCATCATACATCAATTGTATAAAGCATATTTGTACATTCATTACCCTGATCATTCTCAAAACATTTGCTCTCCACATAAGCCCCTGGCATCAGCTCCCCATTCCCACACCGCCCATGAACCCTTGATAATTTATAATTATTTTGTCATATCTTACACTGTCCGACGTCTCCCTTCACCCACTTTTCTGTTGTCCATCCCCCAAGGAGGAGATTATATGTAGATTCCTGTAATGGGTTCCTCCTTTCTACCCCACCTTCCCTCTACCCTCTTGGTATCGCCACTTTCACCACTGGTGCTGAAGGGATCATCTGTCCTGGATTCCCTGTGTTTCCAGTTCCTATCTATACCAGTGTACATCCTCTGGTCTAGCCAGATTTGTAAGGCAGAATTGGGATCATGCATGATGGTGGGGGGTAGGGGGGGAGCATTTAGGAAATAGAGGAAAGTTGTATGTTTCATTGTTGCTACACTGCACCCTGACTGGCTCATCTCCTCCCTGTGACCCTTCCGTAAGGGGATGTCCAGTTCCCTACAGATGGGCTTTGGGTCCCCAATCTGCACTTCCTTCCTTTCTCAGTGATAGCAGCAATGTCTCATAACCATGGGGAAATGTGGTTCAGAAACTTCAGAAGCAAGCATCCACCAGTAGGTGACTGACCAGCAGTATTGACTTGGGCAAAGAGAAGGTGACATGGAAGGGTAAGGAGAAGAATGCGTGCAGAGGGCAGGTTGGCAGCTGAGCCTAAGTCCAGTAGAAACAACAGCAGAATGGCCTGTTCCTGGAAGGGCCACAGGAGATGGTGCGACTTCATGTAGCCCCCACTTACATGTGTAACAGCAGCAATTGCCTGAACACGTGGTCTCCCCAGGGAGGAGCCTTTGTGTGGTGTTAAGATGCTGTTACTGTCTGTTGTACTGTGGTGGCCTGCATTTGGCTGTAATGGTGGAAATTTTGCAGCCAGTAGTTCAAATGCCTGCTGGGTCACTCACTGCAGATAGACTTCAGCAGTTTCCAGACAGAGAGACGAGGGAGGAGGACCTGGTCTTCCACTTCTGAAAGAACTGGCCAGTGTGAACCTTGTGAATGGCAGAACACTATACCTGAACATGAGAACCGCAGGCTATAAGGCATGATGGATTGACACAGTGGCTGCAGCAATGTGCTCAAATATATGATAGTGCTGGCCTGGAAAATAGTTCATCGTCCATTAAAAAAAATCATTATATAGGGGCTCATACAACTTTTGTTGTTGTTTTTCCCTAAGGGAGAGCAGTGTATTGGTACACTGAGAGGTATATAGATCAATGGATTCGAACAGAAAAGCTACACATATATTCACCAGTCAACAGGAAACAAGCCTTCGAAAAAGGACACAGAAATATCCAAAGGGACAAATTCTGCTTGCTCAACAAATGGTGTTGGACAAACTGAGATACCGTATGTAGAAAAATGAAGCAAGCCCCAAACCTTCCCCCATGCACAGAAATTAACTGAAGAGGGGTTAAAACCTGAAAGTAAACCTCCGGGCTATCATAATCAATTTTTCGATGACCTCATCGGTCAGAAATCATTGTAGGAACGCCAAAGCGTTCTTGTGTTCAACGTCTACATACATAGCAGGTGCTCCAGTAAAGGGGAATCTTGGTGGAGCTGGCTCATCCATTCCTGAAGAGAGTAGAGCACCACGTTGGCCCATCACAGAGCTCAGGTGTAGAATCTTCCTCACTGTCATCCTTTATCTCAGCAGTGTCAGTGTTGGATTATGAATTTCCCAAAGAACCAGTATCGCTCAATTCTGTGCACAATGCTGACTCACTCTCGCTGTTATTTCACTGGTCTAAAAACCCATTTAGGTTAAAATGACACTTTTTTGATGCCATGATCTAAAATTTTTAGTGAGAAAATGTTCCTAATGACATTACTTGGGTTTTCCTCTAATCCTGATGCCATGTTCTTTTTCACATAGACCAGCTTCTTGTATAAATTGCTCAGCATACAGATGGAATAAGAACAGTGAAAGGATACAACCCTGATGCACACCTTTTCTGATTTTAAACCATGCAGTATCACCTTGTCCTGTTCACAGTCTCACCTGGTTCTATCTCTTGGCCTTTGTATAAGCTCCATATGAGTACAATGAAGTGTTGTGCAATGCCCATTCTTTTCCATGGTATCCCCAAGATCCACCTCCTTCCACTCGTGGTTTCCAGAACGTGGGGTTGGGACAAAGCCTGGATAGTCTCATGGCAAGACCAGATCAGGAATGGAGCTGAGCCGGGAGCAGCTTTATTTGCTTGCTCCAGGGAAAGTCTGCCAATGTGACTAAGCCTCAGGGGCTTTCTACAAATGATAAAGGTGAATCCCTCTCTCGTTACCCACTGATCATCTCTGAGCCTCTTGCTCTCATATCCCTTGCACAGACCTCTACCATTAGATGGACAATTCGGTAACGTTTGAACACTTTTCTGATGCTGAGCCTGGGGAGCAACTAATAGCTGAGTAAATATTGATTGAAAGATGGTGAGTGGAAGAAAATAGCTTTGCCAGGTCCAGGTTGTGATGGAGATGAGAGTGTTACCAAATCCTGCTGTCCCCATGGTGGGTTTGCTGTATTGTGCCCAGTCCTGAAAGTCTGAGCCAGGGGTTTTAACGTGGCCCCTTTCAAAACATATAGGTGGAATTCTTGGACCATGAGCTGTCCATAAAGTGTGGCTTTACCAAGGAGATGTCCGCCCTGGAACGAAACAACCCAAGAACCTAGATCTTTGTGAAGGTGTTGGTAAGGGATGCCGCGGAAATCATAAACTTGACTGAAAGCAAAGGAAACTTTGCCTTCATGTGTCTGCAGCTGGACGAAGTGGTGCTGGAGCACACCCTCCTTTGCGATTCTTCTTGTTCTTTTTATGAGCTGCTCCCTGGCCTGTGCAGTCCCGTAAATCTGGAAACTCTTTGCTGGTGGGGGCAATTGTTATATCCTCCCCCCAGATCCAGATGTCTTGTCCATGGTCAGTGCGCAATCCTTGTTAGCCAGAGGAGTGGGGCATCTAAAGGCAGGCAGGGGTCACATACTTTTTTTCTACACTTTCTAGAAAGACCAGAGCTAAACATCTTGCAGCCCTTTTCATGTCCTCTTTCTTTTCTGTATTTATTTTCCATGAAAGAGGAGAAGAAACGCGACAGCATCTACTGACAGCAAGTCAAATGCCATCGTGTGTGTTCAGAGGGCAGGCTGGTTCTCATTTGCCTAACTCATCAGTCCCATCGTGCCATGTCCATGTTAGATTGTTTAGGGAAACAGATGACATATGTTATGATGCTAAATAAGCTGAAACAGTGCCAGGATGGAGGCAGAAGGGTTTTATTTGTTTGTTTTTAAATGAAGCATGGCTTTCTAGTGACTTATTGTGGTGGGGAAGGGGGGAACCGAGGGCAACAAGACATGGTTGTGACAGTGGTCTGGGAATTGAGACAAATCATTGCTTCTGCAGCAGAGATGAGCTGCCTCTGACCTGTCAGTTACTTGAAGGGAGACTCTGCATTTGGTCAGACAATTCTTAGTTGGAGATGGTACCAGCTTTCCTCCTGAGCCTCTGTGGTTCCCTTTGGACTACACAGGCCCGAATCGCTTTTAGCTGAGCAACAGCAAATGGCAACACAGACTTGCCATATTGCTCTTTTGCGTACACTCTTTAAAAATCGTACTAAATATACATGCATCAAAACATTCGTCACTTCCACGCTCTACAAGATTATAACTAAGTGGCATTCTGCATGTTGTTCATATTATCATCCTTACCCATTCCAAAATTATGTCATCACCCTTATGGAAGCTCAGTATCGTCTCAGGGATGGCACTTCCCCTCCAGGCCCTACTGGGTTAGGCTGGGTTGACTAGAGAAATAAATCCAAGGACACTCATATAGGTATAAGAAAGACTCCACCTCACTTATTTGTCCAATTGACATGGCATTATGTAACAACCATACTTACCTTCCTACCTATCCCTGGAAACAATTGGGAGATGTTTGTCTCTATTCATTTTCCTAGCCTAGATATTTCTTGTAAGTGGAATTAAGCAAAATGTGTCCTTTTTGAAGCTGATTTATTTCACTCAGCATAATGCTTATGAGGTTCATTCCTCTTGTAGCCTGTGTCAAGAGTTCATTTCTCTTTATGGCTGAGTAGTAGTCCATTGTATATACCGTAGGCAACATGTTTGACTTATCTATTCACCTATTGATGGGTATTTAGACCGTTGACACGTTTGCGAGATTGGGAATAATGTTGCAAGGGCCATCTGTGTATTTGTATCTATTTATGCGCTTGCTTTTAATTGCTTATATCCTTCATTTCCTTTTCTTTCCTTGTTAGACTCAGTATGATCCCCTTCTGCCCCTCCTCTAGCCTCACAACCTCTGTGTCTGATGTGCCAGGATCTCACCAGAAGCCTTAACACCAAGATTCTGAGCCCTGACTGACCATTCTGATCATCCAGGGAATTGAATATTCCGGAGCACACAGAAGATGAAGTTATCAAAACTCCTTAGGCATAACCGAACAACTGGAGGGAGTGCTTTATTGGGCTTGGGGGCTGGGGATTATAGTTGTGAAGGACACCAAGAACAATTGTCATTACCTAGACTGTAAAGACTATGGTCGACATCCACGCTGGTGAGTAGCAGCTGGATCTCAGAAGCTCACAAGTGGCCATCTAGGTGGCAAGTATTGTCACCCTCACTCTGGAGGAAAGAGTGGTGAGTGGACCACATGAACATTAGACTTCATGACTCTGAGCACAGAATAACTAGATGATCTCCAACTATCAATTCCAACTTCTTTGAAAGGGATCACATCAAAAGGTCCTAGATAGTGAAGCAAAATTCACAGTCATAAAAGAGACCAGGCTTATTGGCTGGATAGGGACTAACAGAACCTCTGAAATGATGGTCCTTATTCACTAAGTTTGAAAATGAACTCCTACCTGTGGTTCAATATTCAGCCAAATAATAGATTGGTCTATAATGGGAGCAATTACTCAAGTGAGGCACACAAACCTGAAAACAGCAAACCATTTGATCTCAAAAGGGCAGTATTAATCCAAGGCCCAAGTTCAGAAGGGTAGGAAGAGAGGAGGAAGGGAAACAGAAGACATAAGTAGGGAGTGGAATAAGTCATATTATATTGTGGAGATTGCAATAAGTGGCATAAAACACAATGGGTATGAATTGTTGAATAAAAAACTGATGATCTTGGTAAACCTTCACCCAATTCACAATAAAAACTTATGAGAGAGAAAAACATGCAAGCACCTAGGCTGCATTCCAGGCCAATAAAATCGGACTCAGTGGAGATGGGACAAAGATGTCTTTTGGACAGCTCTCTGGCGATCCCAATGAGCACACAGGCTGATACCCACCATCTGGAAACTATGGGGTAGCTGCTTCTCCGGTAATGCCTCGGGGGAGCGCTTGGGTCCCTCAAAGAATGCGGGATGATGAAGGGGCAAAGGTCATCAAACCTCACCCACAGCTTTACACTGGGGGGCTGCTCTCTGAGGAATGTGGGAAGGGTCCACTTGCATGCTGTCTCTGTGCAGCAGATCCAACAGACTCAACACCTTTCCAAAGCTGGCAAGAAAGTCCGAGAGACTAGCTGTGGGCACCACGCTGTGAGTTTCCCAGAAGGCACGACACAGATTGAGAGCAGTCACGGGAACACAGACTCCTCCAGAAATGCTGCCATGCGCAGAACATGCATCTCTAATTTCATTTCACACTGACTCAAGCATTCAGTCCTTTTTACGAAAACCCAGCTTCTCATTACAGTAACCGGTTTAAAATGAAAATCTTCTGTTGAGCAAGTCTAAGAAATGACCTTCCTTTATTTTACATGGTATAAAAATTCAGTTTCCTAGGCCGATGGGCTCTAGGGACAGGTGTTTTTATGTACTAGACATGGCTTTCAAAGTTCTTCAATTGCCTAAATTAATAATGACTTTTTTCCTTTGGCTTTTCTAAGGGACACATTAATTTCAATCTTTTTCTAAGGAAGTGAATCTCTAGCTATCTCATTTGGATAACTTTCCTCCTTCAGAGTAGAATTTGAAATAATCTGCAAGGTTACCCCTTCCCCACCCTGCCCCAGCAGCCCAGCCTCTTTCTTCCTTCCAGCCTCCAGCCACCGGGGTTTGGTTGGGAAAGGAGATGCAGAAGGGAGTCTCTGGATTTTTCTATCTAAAGGTTGGCCACAACCCCCAGTAGACCCAATGTAATTCATTATGGGGGGTTTTGGTTTTACTAATTTAAGAGTTATCCTTAGGGAAATTACAAACAAACAGAAATAGGAAGACTTTATATTTTATTAAGGGATGTACTGCTCAGTCTCATTATATTTTAAAAGACAAAGTATAAACAAAAATCTGGCTCCGTTTAAAATGTCCTGACTAGCAGAACTTAAAATACACAAATCTTAAAATGAAAGTCTAGATGAATAAATAAAATAAACAACGAAACAGCTTTCTCAGGAAAAGCCATAATAAAGAGCACGACTACTTTTTGAGCTGTTTAAGATGCTCGTGTTAAAGGGAAAAGAGTATCATTGTTGACTTTGAAATGTAGAACCATTTGCTTAATTCAGTGATGCTAAAATGGGCAGTTTGGCTGAAGAAAGAAATTGGCTTGTAGCATTTGATGAGGAATTTCTTCTTTTGAATATAGAAATGACCAGGGATGCGGACACGCTTTTTATTCTTTTGAGGACCCTCTAACCAAGAAATCTTTTAAATGATCATTACACAGTGAATGCCTGGAGGCTCTGGAAACTATTTATTTTGACATTATTATAAGCTCAAAATGATTCACCAATGCAAAAGAAGAAGAGAAAAAGCAATTAAATACTAAGCTGTAAACGCTGGAAGCTTTTCTGTGCTGAAAATAATTGAACAGAGTTTTTTCTTTTTTTAAGTAATAGTGTCCAAAGAGATTCAATGATCTTATTGCTTATGGATTTGGAGCTTAACTATATTCCTTATTTTAAATTTGATATTAGAATAGCAAGATTATAGACCATGATACAGTGTGACTTGGAGAAGTATCATTTCATTAAATTATCAAGTTAAGGCTCAAGGAGCCTGGTGGAATGTGTGTGACCATGAGGCCGGCCAGTTGGAATCCGCTAGTGGCTCACAGAGAAAGATGCGGTTCTCAGCTCCTGTAAAGATTTAGAACTTCGGGAACCCACAGGCATAGTTCTACGTTGTCCTTTCAGGGGTCCTCAAACTTTTTAAACAGGAGGCCAGTTCATTGTCCCTCAAACCCGCTGGAGGGCCGGATGATAGTTTAAAAATAAAACTATGCACAAATGCCTATGCGCACTGCACATACCTAATTTGAAGTTAAAAAAAACGGGGCAAAAACACCCGGCGCGCTGAATAAATGTCCTCTGAGGGCCATGCGGCCCGCAGGCCATAGTTTGAGGACCACCTAGATTGATATAAGTCAGAATTGACTTGATAGTGTTAGGTTTCTGGGGTGGTTGACCTCAGTTCTTGCTTAGCAACGCTGAAAGAATTCATATGGCAGAAGCAGTTTTGTAAATCCAAGTGAATGTTATGGAAGAAAGTTTCAGGTATCGCAAGCCCAAAAGTCCACAGTATCTCCGGAAAGCACGCCAGGCTGCATGGCAGGGGTGGGGAAAGTTTGCAGCTGAATATGTCGGTTTTATGGGAGGAATTCCTGAGCAGGAGTGCAGAACCAGCTGAGGAGCCACGGCAGGAACCCCCAAGGGCCTCACCCTCCACTTGCAGAGCACGTGAACAAGGGAGGGCGACAAGGAGCCCAGGCCTACTTCTATCACCTCCCAACACCACTGGAGGACATTGGTCGATCGTATTGGTTGATTTCGGTGCACTTTTGTGAAGTCCTATTCTGTATGACCAGGTGGACCTTCCACCTGGGTCTACATGACTTGGGTCAGAGCATGCTCAGTTCTGAATTTTGCCATAGGTGTCTAATGAGTGTGCCTGATGTATTTCCAACCCCTTTGTTGTGGCCTGGACAGCTCAATTTCGTTTAATGCTGGCATTTGGGAAGACAAGCCCTAATCTAGCAACCTGTCAATAGCAGTAAGTGAATGGAATTACAACTCAACTCATAGCCATAAATTCAATTCGGACTCATAGCGACCCGAGAGGACAGGGCAGAATTTCCCCCTCAGGATTTCTGGGGCTGGAATTCTTTACAGGAATAAAAGTCTCTTTTTTCTCCCTCCCAATGGCTCCAAAGGACTGACCTTGCAAGGAGATGTCCAGCATGTGCCAGCAGGCTCCTTCATTGAAAATCTCTGCTAGTTTCTGAAGCGGGAGGGAAATTTTGAGGAGGCCGTCTGCGGCAGAGTTAACTCCCCATTAAAGCCAATGAGCTTTTCCACATCTCTCAAAAAACAAACAAAAAAACCTAAAGTGACTACTTCAGATTAATATGCTGTAGGTAGAACCACCTCCCACTCACCAAACCAAACCAATCAACCAACCAACCAACCAACCAACCAACCAACCAACCAAACAAACAAACAAACAAAAAAACCCCAAATCCTGTTGCCTTCAAGTCAGTTCTGACTCATGCTCACCCCTTGTGGTACAGAGTACAATTGTTGCATGAGGTTGGCTAGGCTGTACCCTTTATGAAAACAGATGACTCCTTCCTTTTGTGGTACAGCTAGGTGGGTTTGAACTGATAACCTTTATATAAGCAGCCCTATCCAGCGATCTATGTCAACTAAAGTGTCAAAGCATGTAAAGACTGATCCACAACCCCCACTTCTCTCTTCCTCTTCTGTGATGACCTGGAATCCACCTTTTGATCTGGTGGCACCATATTTGTGAAGCAGCCCGAATCACTGATGGACGGTGTGCAGGACAAACACCCTGTAGAATTGCCCTTCCAGTGTCAGAATTTGCATGAACAAGAATAAACTTCTAGATTTTAAGCCAGTGAGGTTCCAGGGGTAGCTTCTTTCTGAAGAACAGACTAGGCTATCCTGCCTGATCATCTCTTCACAGGGTTTTTGTGGAGAGCTACTGGAGCAGCTCGATCCAGGGGAGCTGCCAAAGCAGATACCTACACTTTATCTGGGATTGTAGGTTGTAGTACCAAAGTTTTTATTTGCCCGGGAGGCACTGAGTAAATTTTTTTTCTTCTGAAAACAGGACAATATGTAAGTAAGTTTGGAGACATATGTAGCTGGAGCTGAAAGTCCTCTTACCTTGCAGTTTTCTTTGCTAGAGATAGACTTGTTCTTAATGAAACCCATGACAGTCAGTGTCACAAATGACTTCTGAGGAGAGGCCAAACAGCTAAGTCAAGGCCAGCCTACCGTTCTCTTAAATGCTGTCTCATGCTCTCATCTGCTCTGATGTGTCTGCTCAGGGGCATGTGGCAGCCACTGAGCGGGCCTTACCATTGGCACTGAAAATCATTGTAGGGGATATTAGAGGATTTACATCAAGAAGACCTGACTTCCTGGCCATTGCTCGGGTGCCACAGTTCCCAAGACAATCAGTGTCAAGGGCAAAACAAAATATAACATGACGAGGCCTCTGGGGCTGGGTTGAGCTGGATATGTAACCAAAGCCCCTTTCTACCAGGATCTTCCCAAGAGGAGATTGCTCTTTTCCATAGCTAAACAATTTTGTTTAACACACGTTCTGCTGGGGAACCTTCTGGGAAGCAGAAGAAAATAAATCTGCCTTCCTTTGAATTAAGCTGGGTTGGGTCCAAGCCCTGTGTAGTGTGTATTCTTATCATAACATCTAAAGGAGTCTCATTTCACCATTCTTAGCTATTAAAAAAAAAGTTCCAGGCACAATAATTCAATTTAAAATTACACACCAGGAGTAGTTCATATTTAATACACTTTATACAGGTATTACAGGTACAAGGGACGTACTTGTTAACTGCCAGGTTGCTGGCTTGAACCAACCAGCTACTCCACAGGAGGTACTGTGTTTCTGTGAAGATTTTCAGCTTGGAAGCCCACTGGGAGAGCTCTCCTCTGGCTTGAGTCTGAAGGTGCTTGACAGCAGTAGCCTTTTGTTTTTATAGAGGTATAAAGCTTTCTTTCTTTCTTTTTTTTTCTCGGTATAAAGCTTTTTAGAACAACAAAAACAATTCCTTTTGGAAGTAAGCCAGAGATAAAACCACAAGTTACATGCTTTACTTTTTTTCTGTCCTGCTGCTGGCTGCCACCCTTTCATCGATTGTGCACACCAGCATGGTGGTGAAGTGGTGAACTCTGCGCTCTCACTCCCCTGGCTTCACACTCGGTCTCCTCACTCATCGTGTGGCTTCACCCAACGCACGGAGCCTCCTGCAGGCTCCTCACCCTGTGTGTGTAAAAGTGCGAAGGAGACAGACTTCCTCAGAGCTGTGCTTTAGAGAGAATCCTCCTCACATACTCAGCACCGCCTTGAATAGGGCAGCACTGCATACATGACAGCTACTTGATGATTGTTGATGGTGTGGTGGTGTGTTTGTACGGATAAAAAAAGAGCCCTGAATGGTTATGTAACAAGTAAGGGAATAAATAGATCTTCCTTCATCCACCTTCATCTTTCATTGTTCTATCACTCTCTGATTGCAATATTAGAGGCTAAAATGGGCAGAATCCCCACCTCGGAACAAAGTTTGTGCACATGGGTGTGCATGCTTGTGTGTCCATGTGAGTGTGCCTGTACAATGTGTGTGCACGTGTGTGTGCACATGTGCACTGGAGCCTGGCAGCAGCAGGGGAGGCGCCTGTCTCTGTTCAGCAGTATCTGATGGCTGCTGCAGGTGTAATGAGAAGTGATCGATGATCTGTTCAGGGAGCTCCTGGGGTGGACTCAGGGAAGGAGCAGCAAAGAAGACATACTCATCTCCCCCATATGTAGATGAGGTGATGGAATTGGGCGGTAGAGGAACAGCTCCTTAGTAATGAGATCACAGGGGAAAGGCCTTGGATGAGGTGCCAGACATCCCTGCTTTCCCAGAGAGGGTGGGGACTGGGAACGAGGCTGCATCCTGCCTAATCAGTTACAGTTGCTCTGTCGCTCTGGGGAGGGAGGCAGATGAGGCAGGGAGCTTCCGGAATCTCTCATCTCCAGTCCTTCTAGGTGGATGTGGGAGCGTGTGAGGACGGCCACACTGGAGGGTCAGGGTTGATCGCCTTGCAGTGTGGAGCCCGGCCTGGACCTGCGTTGTGCAGGGTGACCAAGGAGCTCTGGGGGCAGGGTTCTGGGTGGGGGCTTTGTCTACTAAGACCCACAGCCGCACCCTGTGTCGCAATGTTGGCATGCAATGTGCAAAGACTTGAGACAATGTGAAATGGACCATCCACTTCACTTGGAAAGACAGGAGGGCTGAAAATCAGATTGGGAGATCTGATCTCGTTTGCTGCACAGTTGTGAGAGGAGATATTCCTGGCTTCTCTCATGTTGGGAACCGGACATATTCAGCCTGACAAAACCAATGCCATATTGCCTGCCCAGAAGGGCTAAAGCCACGTCACCTCAACCTTATCTTACCCTGACACACACCAGATGGCCCACCCTTGTCTGCTCCAGCACCGGACATTCTAACTGCAGACTTGCGGCCGCCTGCCCTGTGTGCTCTACACCCCCGCCCTTCCTTTTTTTTATCTCCCCTTTGAACTCCCTTGTTTGCCTCACCCTTTATAGAGAGGCTTGTGTAGCAATAAACTCAGACCTTGACAAGAATCTGCTTGGTCTCGCTCCTCTCTCTCGCCCGTTTCTCTTTCAGGCTGGGTCCTCCTTGGAACCCCTCGAATAACTGAGTCCCGCGGGTTGGGGCACTCTCACACATGAAACTATATTCCTCCTCAGGCATCAAGGAGGTGATACGAATGCATTGATAGCCTAGTATCTGTCAGCTGGGAGGCACAACATAGTGAGAGCCCTTATTAATCACTTGGAGATTAGCTGAGGGGTGGGAGAAGCCAGGCATGAGGCTTTCCACGGCTGCTCAGCCTGCACATGAGTCCTTTCCTGGGTTGGACAGAGGTGCTGCCATCTGAAAGCTCAGATAGAGCAGTTGGAAAATTAACTGACCTGGTACAAGATCTATTTACATATATCAAAAGTACTTGGGTAATAACATCTCATGTTTGTGCAGCATGCCACATTTGTCAAAGGGCTTTCTCATTTACTGTCTTACTTGGTCCTCACACTAAGAGGCCTTTGGGCAGCTATTGCTGTTTAATTTTGGACGTGGTAACAGCTTTGGGTATAGTACTGGGCTTGGAATCAGGCTGTGCAACCCACAGCAGGTCATTTAGCTGCTCTGGATTGGCTTTCTTCCTCTATGAAGGTCAGCGCTTGGACTAGACCATTTTCCCAGTGGCAGCTCTGCTGACATTTTGGTCAACATCATTTTTGTGGGGCTGTGTTGCTCCCTGCACCAGGATGCTAAGCGAGCATCCCTGGTCTCAGCCCACTAGATGGCAGTGGGACTCCCTTCTTCAGAATGTCTCCAGGCATGGCCAAATGTCCCCAGCAGAGCATGCTGCTGGGCTGGCGCACGGCAGGATGATGCACTCAATGAGTTGGATTTTAAGTTTTCAGGTACTTTACATGTCTGCACAGGGAGACTACATCAACAATTACCCAGCAGTCAATGGGTCATCACTGACCCTCTCTATAATTCCAACTGAGATCATGAAGCACCGACTGAGTTTCTGAGCTTAGCACCCTGCATGGCACAAGTTGTTTAGCACTCAGCTACAAACTAAAAGGTTGGCAGTTCAAACCTATCCAGAGGCCTCTTAAACAAAATCCTGGTGGTCTGCTTCAGAAGAGTTGGAGCCATGAACACCCCATGGAGTGAAGAGATATAAACATGAATGTGGATGTGACTCTAGGTATAGCTACAACCGGTAACCATGGAATCAACTACAGCATGGAATCAACTTCAACTCCTGGCCTCCTTGTGTGTCCAAGAAGAACTGTGCTCCCCAGGGTCTTGAAAGGCTGCTTGGTCTGAAGTAGATTTGCAGGCCCTTCTTTCTACGTGCCGCTGGGTGGCCTCAACCTTCCAAGCATGCTATTAAAAGCCAATCCGTCACCTGTGTGCATCACTGAAGACACACGGACACAGGGAGCAATGCCCTGGCTGGGGCACTGGAACAGCGCTGGCATGCAGTGAGTGCTGCCCAGTTAGCGAACAGGTCTTCCCTTGGTACTTTCTCAGGTCTGTGTGAAGCTTTCTAAGCATCCAGAGTTCTCGGCCTGATTCTGCTGCCAACTTGCAGTGTGACTTCGAGCTAGTCTCTTGCCCTCTCTGGGCTTGATAACAAAAGCAGGGCAGGCCAGCCACAAATATCGTGTGGCTAGCAGGGGAAAGCAGTTGAGGACACAATTGCAGATGGAGTTCATCCTTTGGACTCATTGCCCCTCCTCCCTAACACCCCCCCCCCCCCCACTACACACACACACCTTTTCAACTGCACCAGATGGGTTCTAACTTTCAGGCACCAGAAAAGCAGACCTTGAGTTTTTTCCTTTATGGAATGTAGGCCATCCCTGCTTATGTGTCACATTCAGTCCTCGTTCTTCTCCCTACTCTTGTCCCTCCTCCAGTCATCAACAAGTGACTGCAGGGCGGTTTCCCAGCAGGGCTGTGCTCAAAGATTCATAATGCTGGGTTTTCCTTTATTTCTCCACAGTCTTGGGCTTGGAACAATTCAGGCATTACCTTATCAAATGCTCATTTTAGGGGGGAAGGACGGGGGCACTGGAAACACCACATGGGGCTCAATCCTTTTCTGCACGTGTCTGAGAGGTTTCCAGGAGTTCGAATTTCAACTTAAGTGATTTATTTTTTGTTGTTTAATCGCGTGCCTGTCATCTGCTGGACATTTCTTCTACAGTGTTTTGTTGTTGTTGTTAACCCCATTTCTAAGATCAGAGATAGAAGGGTCAGGCACAATAGGCAGTTAAATTGACTCAATCTGGGGTGTCAACCTGCTTCTGTCTGGTTCCTCATAGCCCTCAGTCATTTTAATGGAGGTGTTGTGAAGGGTGTGGGTTCAGCAGCCACACACTGCCTCATCTCGCCTCCTCGTTGATAGGCTGTGTACCATTATGTGAGTTGTTTAATCTCCTACCAAGCTTGTGAGAGCACTACTTTTATTAGCTTCATTTTACCGAGGCTGTGAGAGGTCAGGGGAGCGAAGGCTTACAGATTGCTAGGCATATAATATGCTAATGATAGTCAAGATATATAACTAAGCATTTCTCTGTTCTTGGTTCTGTCAGTACCTGGTGTGGCCACAAAGGAGAAACCTGGTTTCCTGCTATTTTGAGCATCTAATGTGAATGGCAGGAGATAAGTTACATGCTAATGAACCCTTGTGGTGTAGTGGTTAAGCACCCTGGGCCCGGCTATCAAAAGATATAGTGTCCAGGGTCTTAAAGACTGGAAGATAAACAAGGGGCCATCTAGCTAAGAAACAACAAAGCCCACATGGAAGAAGCCACCAGCCTATCTCGACATGATCGCTGAAGACAAAGCGGGTGCATAAGCAAATGCGGGCATGTTTTCCTGATGTGCACTCACCCTTTACATAAAACTCTCTCTTATACATACGCGTTTCTGTGAATTTTGTTTCGCTAAGGCACCCAGACTAACATAAGCAGCATGGAACGCATTTAAGAAGCCTAGATAAGGGCAGGGCAGGATATTTGGAGGGACTGGATCCAGAATTAGAGAGGAAGGGGTCCTGGAGGTGAAACGGGCTGCTAGCTCCCTGTCCCAAGGGGGACAATGAGACTGCTGGCTCCCATGAAGATTTACAGTCTTGAAAACTCCATATAGGGTCACTGTGGTTGGAATCCACTGGACGGCAGTGGCCTTTTGGGATTGAAGGTGGAAGCCACGAACGGCTTCCTGCCATTGAGCCAAAGAGCCTGCGGGGAGTGTGTGAACTTCTGGAATACAGCGAACAACCTCTGCACATCTGCTTTTCGTGCTGCCCAAGTCATGCATTGACATTTGTCCAAAAGTGAACCATCACAGCTGCTCTCTCAGGAAGCTGGGGGCTGAGCCCGCTGGTTCCACTCCGTCAGCATTTCTGGTCCGGGTACCTGCCCTCTGCCCCGGCACAGGCAATGGGCTTTTGGAAGCAGTGCTCCCTGGGTAGTGGGTGTGATTTGGCTCCTCTGGCCTAACATGATGAATGCTGAGAGGGGGTGGATACTAGGGGGTTAAGCTCCCTGACCTTTCCCTAGCCCAGGGGAAAACTTACTATTTAAAGTAAGTTTTAGACAGAATCTTTAGAAAGATAAATTGTTTACTTAATGTACACAATTACTCCCCAACACATCTGTTTTGTGTCTGCTCAACTCAACCTCATAGGCTATGGATGACCTTGAGCAAGTTTTTAAAGTCACAATGGGTTTCTACCAGGATTGAGAGTTCAGCTCTCTCAACTCTCCAACTGGTTATTAGCACCATAGTCTCATTTCTATTTATGGATTTACTTTGTTTGAGGGAAAAAAGACTCCCAATTCAACTATATTTTATTAGGAACTCCTTTGCTATCTTTTACACAAGAAAAAGGCACAAACCGCTGTTCTGGATGAAGGAGAGCATCCGCATGAGGCCCCAATGGTGTCGGAAGGACCCACAGCCACAGTTACTTAAATAAAATGACACCCATTCTGTCCTGCTGACTCTGACTCATAGTGACTCTGTGTAGGGATCCTGAAGTTGCTACCTTTACAGGAAGCAATAACCTCATCATTCTCCTGTGGAATGACTAGTGGCTTTGAACCAGCGACCTTGCTGTTAATAGTCCAACACTTTCCAGCATCACCACCTGAGCTCCTGAAAGCTTAAATGAGACATGGAAAACAAACACCTTTGTCACAAAACTGTCCCTGAAGACGGATCAATTCATGGAGTTGCGGGAGGGCCTGTGAGAGCATGAGCGGGACCTTCATTGGGATGTGCACACGACCGTATATCTCTGAGTCTGGCCCGGGGAGTGGACACAAGCACACTGCCTGATGGACAAGCTTTCTACTGCCAGTCAGCAGTAGGAAAGAACTCAATGGTGGCTGAATGTGTGGCCCCTCAAAATGGATTTAGGGTCTCCACATAGACTCTCACTGTGAGCCACAGCCTATTGCTCAAAATTTAAGCTCAAATATGACTTGAATGCCTAACATTCTGTTTCCTTAAACTAGAGTACTGCCAAGATCAACTAGAGGCCTGGATGACCTATCAGGTCTGAACAACGATCTCAAATCACTTCACATCATCCATTCCACCAGTCATGTCACCAGTCACACCTCCTCACTTACCCATTCCAGAGACTGTGCCTGTATAACCTATCGACTAACACATTCCCACATGTCGTGATTATGAAACCAACCATCATGCTGGAATAAGGACCAATCACGATGTAAGGGGCAGGGTCAATGGGAAAGCAAGATAGGGGCTGAGGGGAGCCAAGAGGGTCCCGTCACTCAATCCCTAAACCTGATCTAATGTCACTAGACTGGGGTCTTCCTCACATCTCAAGGGCACCCGATTCATGATTGAAGTGAATTGTGCTTATTCAATCTTTGTTCTGCTTACCGTCCTGCTATGCTGCCTCCTCTTCTTGCTTTATGTGTGTGGCTCCCTCTGTTGTGGTGACAAATGGCTTGAGAGGGATTTGACATAGGGAGAAAGCCCACCCACATCAACTGTCACCAGAAGCAGACACTAAGTTCATTTCTCTTACCTCACAGAACTATGCACATCAGACACTGGTAGAGCTGCCCGGAAGGGGAACCCTTAGTGCAGTGGTTCTCACCCTGTGGGTTGCGACCCCTTTGGGAGTCATATGACCCTTTCACAGGGCTCGTCCAATTCATAACTGTAGCAAAATTACAGTGATGAATAGCAAGAAAATCATTTAATGGTCGGGGGGTCACCACAACAAAAGGACCTGTATTAGGAAGGTTGAGAACCACTGCCTGAGTGTGCTTAGGACTTTGCTGCCCTCAGGGTCACCAGACATTCCTGAAGGCAGAGTCACTCTAGGAAGCCCTTCTGGGAAATGCCCTGAAGCCAGGTCTCAACCAACTCCATCCACCCTCACCCTCCTAGATCCTAATCATAGGCTGCATGGAAATGCTCCCTGCCACTTCAAAGACTGTAAGTCCATGGGAGCAGAAAGCCTTCTCTTTCTCCCTTGGAGTGGTGGCTGGTGAGTTCAAACTGCTCACCTTCTGGGTAACATATCCCACAGACCAGCTCCCCCTGAGCTCAGTTTGGTTTGCCACACAGCACACATTGTTGGGAACCTTCTGAAGTAGCTGTGCCATGTGCAGGTTGGGGGATTTCGCACAAGATGCAGAATTCCACCCTCTCTTGGAAAAAATAATTTTTGCAATAGCCTTGTATTCTCTTCTGGATCTGAGTAGCAGCTACTCTCATGCAGTCCTAGCACATACATGCTAGGTCTTACGCTGAGTCTGCTCCATGCTTTCCTGTGTCCTATGTGGCGCTGTAGGCACCCAAGGCATGGACTCTGCAGCCTGAGTTCAAATCTCTCCTTTCCACTTCCTCACTGTGTGGTCATAGGCTCATGACTTTATCATCCTGTGCCACTGATTTTTCATCTGTAAAATGAGGCAAGAATAGAGTCCACACATAGGCTTCTTAAGTGAAATAATTGAATTATTATATACAAAAAGCTTAGAACATTGCTCGGCATCTTGCAAATACTGTTAGGTAGCTTAGCATAGGGACTGGGTCATCCATTACATATGCTCAGGTTCAAACTTCCGGCCAGGAAGGGGTGGTACACCTAGGTGGTTGTTACACCTGGATTGGCCCATCTGGGCCAGGTGAATTCAATCCAGCCAATGGGGTTGACCAGCACCATCAACCATGCCTCCCTATGGAGGAATTGAAAAGGCAGGATCTTGACCTCTCCGATGTCTCCCTTCACCCACTTTTCTGTTGTCCGTCCCCCAGGGAGGAGGTCACATGTAGATACTTGTAATCGGTTTCCTCTTTCCAATCCACCCTCCCTCTACCCTCCCACTATCACCACTCACAAATTATCAAGGTTTCTTGAGGGATGGGGGAGTGGGGAGGAAGGGGTAAAAATGATGACTCGATTGATGCCAGGGGCTTAAGTGGAGGCAAATGTTTTGAGAATAATGAGGGCAGTGAGTGTACAATGTGCTTTACACAGTTGATGTATGTATGGATTGTGATAAGAATTGTATGAGCCCCTAATAAAACAATTTTAAAAAAAAAGAAAAGAAAGAAAAGGCAGGATCCTGGAGCCCACGTAGTGACTTTCTCTCCAGCAGCTTCTAGGCAAGCTGTGCAGGGGTGAGGGGCCCTGAGGTGCCTGTGTAAACCTGAAACTTCTTCTCTCAAAAAACTCACTTGGATCACAATCCAGGCTGCGGAGTGAATTCTTTCTCTCGCGAAGCCAAGGACTGAGGTATATTTCTCCCACGAGAGATCTAACAATAGTATCTCTTATTATATCATTAGGAGCCCTGGTGGTGTAGTGGACTATGCATTAACCTGCTAATCGCAAGGTCAGGGGTTTGAACTGACTAGCCCGTCCGTGGGAGAAATATGAGGTTGTCTATTTCTGTAAGGCAATGGTTCTCAACCTTCTGAATGCTGCCACCCTTTAATACAGTTCATGTTGTGGTCACCTGCAACCATAAAATTATTTTCATTGCTACTTTATAACTGTAATTTTGCTATCGTTATGAATTGGATGACCCCTGTTAAAGGGTTATTTGATCCCCAAAGGGGTCGCGACCCACAGGTTGCGACCCCTGCTGTAAGGATTTAAAGTCTCAAAACCCCAAAGGGGCAGATCTTTGTCCTATTGGGAGTCAATAAAATGGTAGTTAGGTTTTTTTCTGCATCAGTATCAGATTCTGGTGGCAATCTCAGTCATCCTGCATTGTGGTCTGGTTTGAACTCCGGAAATGACTGCCCTGGTTTGAGGTGAGGGCCACGGTGCTTCAGTGGTAGACCTCTCATCGTCTTTCACCGGGAAGACCCGGGTTTGATTTGCAGCCAATGTGCCCCAGACTGTCAGTGAAGGTTTGTGTGTTGCTATGACACTGAGCAGGCTTCAGTGGTGTTTCCAGACTGAAACAGAATAATGAAGAAAGACCTGATCATCATCCCCATCCACACATTGACCTATGGCCCACCACTGTTGGCTTCCTCTCCCAGTCCTGGTGGTAGCACAGATAGGCACAGTTTGCTCCACTGCCCATGAGGTGCCCATGAGAGGCTGACACAACCACCACAGTCAAGATCAACAGCTTAAACTCCATTCTGGGTCTATGGAAACAAGAACAACCTTCTGAATTGAGGTCGCATTGCTATTTGGGACTGGGAGGATGCCTTTGTGATATGGATTGCACTCTGGATCCCGAGGGGGACTTTTAAACACAGCCACATAGCAGCTCCGGAAATTGTCATAGTGAGAAGGCAGGTTTAAAAAAAAAAAAAAAAGCTTTTACTGGCTTGCTCAAAGGAGGCTGCGGGTAGATTGGGGGGTGGAAAACTCCTCTGGAAATGGAAAAATTTTTTATCCTTACATATGCATCATTTCTTCTGGTCCTGAAAGAAAACACAAAGCAGACGAGAGGAGGAAACGGAGACTGGCAGTCATCTTGTTGGTATTCCCACAGCACCCCCTCCTTAAGCGCTTGCTGCCATCTCATCCAACTCCACTCAGTGTATTTTCACCCGGCAATGATGCAGAAATGTCTGCGTACTCCAGTATTATTGTAGTCGGGCAGCGTTTATGGCTTTGACGTTCAACTGAGCATGGCAGGACGTCTAGAAGCAATTATAACCAGCACCTGCTCTGTCTGTGCGATGGGCAGGCAGTGACGGATTCCCAGCCTCCGGAACACTAGTGTTCCCTCCCAGCTCAGGATAATGACAGTGACACTCGGCCCCCTTGTTGTCTGGGGAGCTCAAGGAGCTCTCCTCTGAAACCTCAACTTATGGGCATTTCTTTAAGTGAAGACATCAAATTAGTGACTGGAAAGGAAGGCGTAGGAGATGATTATTGGCCACAAGACAAGCCTCAACCGCCTCCAGAGAGCATGTCTCCTAAGTGCAAAGTGTGGAGAGGGAGGAAACAATTGATCACAAATGGAATAGACTCTGAGTCTCACCACACAATGTGTGTGTGTGGTCACTGAGGCGGCAACATTATGACTGGGGGATGGATATGGTTTGTGCAGCCGTGATTGCCATCCAGAATGTGGAATGCTATTGTGAAAAATGATTTTTTATTCTGAGCAAATCTCTGCTTCCACTTGCTTTAATGCTTCGCCGGAGAGCAGGGGACTCTGGGAGGGGTGGGGGGCGCACAGGGCTGGGCTGACCTCAGGAACTCATGTGTAAAGGGCTTTTTCTCACTTGGAAGCAGGCTGTTCTTTCTGGTAAAGCTTGTTTGTGAACCTTGCCACATCTGCGTCCGAAGAGGGAACTGAAGGTGACAAATGCCACGAGGAGCCCCGGGCACATCTTGTTTCATTTGAATCCCAGTTTTACCTTTCCTCCTTTCTGGGTTCTGAAGCATCAGATGGGTGCCAAACGCTTCCACGGACAACTAAAGCTGAACAAGGTGGAGGCAGATGAAGAGCAACGGGAGGTTGGTGTTTGGGAGACTGAATACTTGGGCTTCCTAGGCCAGTCCAGTTGGTGGTTAGAGCCCTGTTTCAGATTCCACTGTAATCTCCTAGTGTCCAAGGACCAAGTGGCTCCTAAGTCCAGAATTTCTGTTACATGTGTCACCAAGGAGGAGTTGGGCTAAAATGCATTGAAGAATAAAGCAGGAGCTTGGCTTATGAATCCACTCTCTGATTCTGAAATTTCAAAGGCTCCGTGCACAGACATTTCAACACTGAAAGCACAGCAGGGAAAACCAAAGACTTGGGCTTCCTCCTTGTCCCTCTTTTCGGGCTTTTACGGTTTTCCAAGGCGCCTCCCTGATCCGAGTGTTGTATAGGTCAGGTTTAAAGATGTCCTAGTTCCGAGGGACTTGCTGTTCTGCTTTCTTTTTCAGGGAGACCTGGTTTCTTGTCTTGTGGCCAAACACAGAGCACAGATGTCTGTGGGCCTCCTCCCTTTCCCCTGACCTTTGCTCTCTTCTCTGGATACACTACTGACCTGTTCTCCCTTACAAGATCTGAACTGCTCACAAACTTCGATGAATTCTCATCCTAGCAAGAAGCATCTGAGCATCTTATTAGAGCCTGTATGAGTTCTGTTCTGGATGCCTATTTGTGCAACTTCAGGGTCTGGCATGGAAACATTCCATGTCCACAGACCCGCACAGATAATATAAACTCCAACAGTAGTTTAAGTTTTAAGGTGGTAACAGGGAACGCTGGGGCCTGTGGCTCCTGGTGAACCTCACAGGCTGTCTAAAGGGGCTACTTCCATCTCAATGTAACCATACAGGAATGTAGACCTGTTAGGTAGCAAGACAAGGGGTTGTTCCTCTCCATGCTTAGGGGGCCCCCTACAGGAGGTTGGAAGCCAATGCAGGCTAAAGGGCATGCACCAATTCAAGGCCAAGCCAGGAGAGCTTAATTGACGCCTCACAGCTGAAAGCCCTTAAAAGGCTGGAACCTTCCCTTCAGCTGCTTCTCTGCCTTCCGCTCAGCAGGGCTGGGTGTGCAGTGTCATGAGGGTGCCCGTGTTCAGTTAACTGTAACGCCGGAACCTTCTTCTCTCCTGTATATAAACCCACTCGGATCACCAACCAGGCTTTGGTGTGAATTTCTTTCTAGTGTGTAGCCAAGGACCGAGACATTTCCCACCCGAGAAACCTACAGACCCAGACTTACAATAAACCCATATGTGTGTGTGTGTGTGTGTGATACACACACACACACACACACACACACACATATATGGCAAGAGGTGAACAGGTCTAGCCAGCAATGGTGAAGAGGGCCCTGGGATTGAGATTGAGAACGATTCTGAAGTAGAATCCATAACCCTTAGAAATGTATTGGCCTGCTATACCAATCCAATTACCCTCAACCTTCTTCAAAGAATTGGAAAAACTGACCACCAACTTCATATGGAGAGGGAAGAAACCCAGAATTAGCAGAGAACTCCTCAAGAAGAAGGACACAATTGGAGGACTCGCCCTACCTGATTTCAATGCCTACTACACAGCTACAGTGGTCAAAACAGCATGGTACTGGCACAATGATAGACACTCAGACCAGTGGAAAAGAATAGAAAGCCCAGGAGTAAAATCATCAGCATATAGACAACTGATCTTCGACAAGGGTCCCAAAAATGTCAAGTGGGAAGCAGATGCCCTCTTTAATAAGTGGTGCTGGAAACAATGGATATCCACATGTAGAAAGTTGAAATAAGACGTCTACCTCACCCCATGCACAAGAATACACTCAAGGTGGATCACAGATCTAGAAGTCAAACCCCAAACCATCAGGACCATTAAGGAGGGAATCGGGACTAATCTCAGCGTACTGGCCCAGGGAGCACATAGGCTCACTGCAACAGGGAAGGGGACACACACAGGTGAATTGGAAATCGACAAATGGGATCTAATAAGAATAAAATGCATGTGCACCTCGAAAGACTTTGCCAAGAGGGTGACAAGGCAACCCACAGACTGGGAGAAGATTTTTAGTAATGACACATCAGACAAAGGGCTCATTACTAAAATCTACAACACCATCGTGACCTGCAAAAAGAGGAAAACAGTTAACCCCCTAAGGAAGTGGGCAAAAGAAATGAGAAGAACTTTCACTAGAGAGGAGATCAATATGGCCAATAAACATATGAGAAAGTGCTCGAAGTCCCTTGCCATAAGAGAAATGCAAATCAAAACAACCATGAGATACCACCTAACACCCCTGAGGCTAGCCCAGATCAGTAAATCAGAGAGCAACAAGTGTTGGAGGGGCTGTGGTGAAGTAGGAACCCTCCTCCACTGCTGGTGGTCGTGTACATTTGTACAGCCACTGTGGAAAGCAATCTGGCGATACCTAAAGAAAATGGAAATTGATCTACCTCATGACCCAGCCATCCCTCTACTGGGCATATACCCGGTTGAAGCAGCAAATAAAACACGACCAGTCATATGCGCTCCAATGTTTATTGCGGCACAATTCACAATGGCAAAGACTTTGAAACAGCCTAAGTTTCCATCGACAGACGAGTGGATTAGCAAACTTTGGCACATACACACAATGGAGTATTATGCAGCACTGAAAAGCACCGATGAGCACATGAAACACGTTATTTCATGGGAAGAGCTGGAAGGAATTATGTTAAGCGAGGTAAGCCAGACCCAAAGGGACAGGTACAACATGAGTCCCCTGAGGTAAGTACAATCAGCATGACAGAAATAGAAGAATAAACATCCATCCCACAATAAATGGGAGGAAGCATAGGTAGTTGGAGGGAGGACAGGCCACACCTAGGGAGGTACATAAGAGCCCAGCATAAAGAAGGGGTAGTGGGGTAGGGAGAGGGAGAACCGGGAGGGGGAGAATCTGAATGGATGGTATGGGGGGGGCAGGGTACTAACCCACCCGGGGGAGAGTATCGGTTATGTCCCCACAGATTTGGAACATGCATACGGACCCCAACACGACACACCAAACAAGGAGGACAACGCAAAGTACAGAGGTCTACACAAAGAGGCTGGACGACAAGCCGGCCCAAACCAGAATTAGGCCGACCCCCACACTCGAAGGGAATACCAAAGAAAACAAAAATAGATTGTCTGGAGTGGGAAAGGAACTGACCCACCACACCACATCCAGAAGGAAGCTGAAACAAAAGAAGGAGAAAGGACATAGTGGAGTACACCTGGGTCCACCAAGCCCAAAGTCGATAGACCAGCTAGAAGAGCCCATCATACAGAGAGGACCATTCAGCTGACCACACTACGAGATATGACATCCTGCACCAACACATGGCCCTACACGGGACAGCACCTGAGACACAATGGGGGATGGGCAACTGAGCTGACCCCGCCACACTGAGGCAAACACTGGGGACATGCAATGGAGCAGTGGAGGAAGCAGAGCAAAGGGAGCCCGAGGGAGTAGAAAGGATGGTCTTCTGGGCCAGGACGTGGCGCCTCACAAGCTACACCTAGAAAACACTCCTAAAGGCCAATGAAAGGACCTTGAACTACTAGCAATTTTTTCTTTTAATATTTGCTATCTTTTTGTTTAGTCTTTTTAAGTTTGTTTTGTTTTTTTACCCAGTAAATTTTGTATGTTAGTGGCTTTTCTGCTTATCAGCGTGTCGATGTTGCTTCTGTCAAAGCCATGTTCTTATGGGCCACTTGGGCGCAGTCAAAGTCATATCCATTTGTATGCACGTATTACTATGTCAGCAGGTCCACCTAGACAAGATAGGCTGGACAAATAATGAGAGAAGAAAACAACAGGACCAACGGTCCTGGAGGGACATGAGAGCGTGGGAGGTAGGGGAAGGGAGGAGGTGTCGCCCAACACAGGGACAAGGGAACAGCGAATGGTTCAAAACCAGAGGAGGGAGGGGAGGGGAGGACTGGAAGGGAGTGACCAAGAGCAAGGTAACTGAGAGGAACTACTGAATCCAGAATGAAGGCTAAACATGGTAATGGGTCGGGAGGAAAGCGAAAGGAAATAGAGGAAAGGAGTAGGAGGCAAAGTGCATACAGAGAAGCCTAAATACAGACATGTACATATGTAAACATATTTATGATTATGGGGGCAATAGATTTATATGCATATATTTATAGGTTCAGTAGTAGGGTAGCAGATGGACATTGGGCCTCCTCATGCATAATCCCCCAATACAATAGCACCTCGCCCTGCTAAGCAGCCATTGCAGGATACCCATCTTCCCGACATGATCACTGAAGACAGCCGTGTGTGTAAGCAAATGTGGTGAAGAAAGCTGATGGTGCTCAGCTTATCAAAAAAAGATATAGCGTCTGGGGTCTTAAAGGCTTGAAGGCAAATAAGCGGCCATCTAGCTCAGAAGCAACAAAGCCCACAGAGAAGAAGCACACGGCCTAAGCGAATACAAGGTGTTGAATGGACCATGTAGCAGATACAAAGGAACAAAAACAATCATTGTGTGATCACCTCTCTCACATAATGGCTGAAGACGAAAGTGTGCATTAGCAAGTGTGGTGAAGAAGGCGGATGGTGCCCGGCTACTGAGAGATATAGTGTCTGGGGACTTAAAGGCTTGAATGCAAACAAGCGGCCATCTAGCCCAGAAGCAACCGAGCCCACACGGAAGCAGCACACCAACATAGGTGATCATGAAGGACAGAGGAGACCAGGTCTCCAACATCAAAGGTGGGGTGGTGGTGAGAATCACATCACCGTGAAAGAGGGGGAGTGCATGATGGGGACCCAACGCCCACCTGTAGACAGCTGGACACCCCTTCCAGAGGGGTAGTGAGGAGGAGATGGGCCACTCAGGGTTCAGTGTAGCAACAATGAAACTCAAAACCTTCCTCTAGTTCCTGAACGCTTCCTCCCCTCCCAATCATCATGACCCCAATCCTACCTTGCCTTGCGGACCTGGGTATACCAGAGGATGTACAGCGGTGCAGTGGGGATCTGGAGGCACAGGGAATCTAGGACAGACGAACCCCTCAACACCAGCTGTGGGAGTGGCGACACCAGGAGGGAAGGGCATGTAGAAAGGGAGAACCAATCTCAGAGATCTATGTGTAACCTCCTCTCTGGGAGATTGGCAAGGGGGAGGCGGGTGAGGGGAGACGCCGGGGAGTGTAAGAAAGATATAATAATTATTTATAAATTATCAAGGGACCAGGGGTGGGATCGGGGAGGGAGGGGGATGGGGGGGGGGAAAGGAAACCGAGCTGATTCCAGGAACCCAAGTGGAAGGTGAATTATGAGAGTGATGAGTGCAACGAATGTATAAGGGTGCTTTGCTCAATTGATGTATGTACAGATTGTGATAAGAGCCTTATGAGCCCCAATAAAACGATTAAAATAAATAAATAAATAATGAAAGAAAAAAAAAAAGAAATGTATTGGCCTTAGGGGAGGGGCAAAGAGGGCTGGATTGAGAAAGTCTGTGGCATCCAGTTCTGACTTGACTTTTGGATCCAGAATCTTTCAGGAGTCATGGCCTTGCCCTCCAGCCAGAACTTCCAATAACCGTCTTCTCAGAGCCTTGTTAAATTCTCATAATACGTTACACCTGCCATCCTGTGAGCAGCTACCAAACCCAGGCACTTTTTTCTTTCTTTCTTTTTTTTTTTTTAACAGGAAAAATAAAGTTTATTGAACCGTAGCTTAGTACAGGCGCTGGGGTTTCCCCACGGTGCTCTTAATGTACAAAGCACGGATATTCTGCCAATTCTTCTTCAGCAGCGAAACCAAAAAGTTGACAGCCAAGTGGATGTTGTACACGAGTTCATCATCTGTCATCTTCACATGGCCAACTGCCACTGCCAGACACAGCACCTTCTTCATCTGGAACTTGACGGTGGACTTCACCTCGTCGACCTTGGCCACCATGTTCTCATTGTGGGTCAGCAGGGAAGGGAATTTCCCGGCCTTGTTCAGGCCCGGGCCCAGAATTCGAGGAATCTGCTTGATCAGGGTCTCTGAGGCCAAAAAGGCATCATACTTCTTGGCCAGCTTTTTGACCAACTTCTTATTCTTGTTGAGCTTCTTGAGCGCCTCGATGTCCATGTGAGGGATCTCCACGGCCTTCGCTTGTCGCAGTGCTGCTGGTCCCCAAGGACACACACTGAGAACTTGGGGCACGCGGTGGACTTAAGCCTGACGGTGCCAGAGAAGCGTTTGTCCTTCTGAGGGTCGTAGTTCTTCAGGCTGATCTGCAGCTCCACCGTCTCCAAAAACTTCCGGCGCTTGCGCTGGTTCCTGTGCAGGACTTCCCGCACCGCCTCGTAGAGGGTGTCGCGAGAGACTTTGGTACTCATGGTTCCTAGCGCTGCGACAACCGGAAAAGAGACCTAGGCACCTTTTTCAAAGACAAGCTCGCTCTCTCTACCCTTAAGAGCAGGTAGTTTTTGGATGATGGATATGAGATACCACAGAAGGCAAATCTGTAATCTTCCATGATGCCCAAAACATGCTGTCACAACCAGGACCCATGACAATCCCTCAGTTTCCTAAATTGCTTCACTGTTGCTTTTTAATTAATATATGACATTAACTTGTTATATATTGATAACAGGGAGGACCCTGAACTAGATGAATAAATTAAAGCTCTCCTCATCCTGTGCTTTTATATGAATGTGTTAATTATTTTTGTCATTAGGGAGAATGATGGAGGGATGGAGCAATACCAAACGGAGTTTGACAAAGTGTTGTGTTTGCTGCGGGAAACATGGTGCGTGTCAGATTCAATCCGTCACCCAGTGAGTCTGCAATTAACACCAAGGGACCAAGGTAGGATTCCCGGTAATAAATAGCCTTCCTCCCAGATGCTAGTGGAGACCCAGCAGGACCCACTGTTGTGTTGTAGCAGTTGTACACGGGACCTTATGGGAGACAGAGCTGGTGTTTGAAATGAGTTTTGTTTGTCCCCAGTTGGCTCAGATTTGTTTTTTAGATAGCATAATCACTAACATTTAAACACAGGGTGATGTCACGTAACAATCTGCAGCTTCTGAGAAATGGAGAGGCCCGACTTTGCTGGTTGACAATGCACCTCTGGAAGACAAGGGGGACCACAGAGGGACTGGGGGGGGCAGGCAGATGTGGTGATCGGAGTTTGGAATCCTTGTTTTCCACGTAGAGGTGGCAAGGAGTTCAAGGGTTCAGAAATTGAGGAGGGAAGTTCCAGAAGACAAGTCTGTGTGGTCCATAATAAACCAATATAGGGGTTGAGATTTCAATCCGTTGGCTATTTATTTTGTGCCTGGTAGCCAACCAGCCCAGAATTCCTGACCTCGCCGACCGTGTGAAACAAGGACCATTCCAGAATTACATAGAAGCAAGCATGGAAGCAAGGGCATCCACCACCCTGAATGCGTAGGGGTCAGGAACCAAGTGCTTTCTGTAGAACAGCCCCAGAAGGCAGACCTTTGGCTGGAAAACCTGTTAGGGAGCTAGCATAGGGACTGGCAGGCCCATTACACAAGCTCAGAGGTCTGAGCTACCGGCTCATGAAGTAGAGGCTCACTGCATGCTCAGAAGTTCAGGTTTCCAGCCAGCAGGGGGAGCTACGCCTGGGTGGGCGCTGTACCTACATTGGCTCACCTAGGCCAGGTGAATTCAATTCAACAATACAGCCAATGAGGTCGAACTACGTCATCGACCACGCCTCCCTAACCGCTCATAAAACTCAAGAGGATCCCAAACCAGGCCTCGGCGTGAGCTGTTTCTGGCGTGGAGCCTAGGACCGAGGCACACCTGCCCCAGGTGAGGTCCAACAGAAGCGGTGATGTTCGAACAGAAGCGGTGCTGTGTGACTGGAAGCTATGAGGTAAGCCGGGCCCAGGAGTGGGCCTTCCCATGCTGGTCTCACGGGTTGTGGGCCCCTCTGGGCTCCTTTCACCTCACCACCCTTGGGAGAATTGTTGGGTTGAGTTCACCTGGCCTAGGTGAGCCAATCCAAGTGGCGCCCCACCCAATACGGTGGAGGCCCCTGGGGACGCTTGTAGCGTATTGCCGCAGCCCCAGCCTTTTGTGTCGGTCTTTGCGCCATTTCTTGCTGGTGTCAGTCTTTGCGCCATTTCCTGCTGGTGTCGGTCTTTGCGCCATTTCCTGCTGGTGTCGGTCTTTGCGCCGTTTCTTGCTGGTGTCGGTCTTTGCGCCGTTTCTTGCTGGTGTCGGTCTTTGCGCCGTTTCTTGCTGGTGTCGGTCTTTGCGCCATTTCTTGCTGGTGTCGGTCTTTGCGCCGTTTCTTGCTGGTGTTGGTCTTTGCGCCGTTTCTTGCTGGTGTGCGGGACTTGATGTGCCTCTCTGTGCCTGCCTTCCCGGGCTGCATTTGGGAGGGGGCTGGGACGCTGCTGCCTGGAGGCTGGGAGGATTTTGACTCCCAAAGCCTTCTCGAGGCTCAGTGTAAAAGTTTATTTGGACTCGAAAACAGAATCAAAGACCCAATTAATTAAGTTTTAGAAGCAGGCTTTATTGTGAACTTGTGGCGGGTTCAGCAACTCAGGGTATTGATCTATTGAAGCCACGCCAGGGAAAAAATCCTGGCGGCGTTTTTATGCCCACTGCTGGCAGGCACAGCTGGGGAGAATCATAGCTTGGGGGGGGGGGTGGATCTGCGCACACAGGTGCTTCCGAAGGGAGAAGGTCGTTAATCTTACCTATATATGTCAGGGACGCGTGGAGTGACCATATCTTCAGAAAACCTTCTGGCTTTGGGAGGAGCTGGTTCCAGGAATTTGGGGTTGAGCAGAGGAGGGGAGGTCAGTTAGGGGTCAGTCTTGAGAGCTAAAATGGAGTCTGTTGTGCCGAGATAGGACGTTTTAGACTGACCCTATAGGGAAAAGGGACAACATTAGTCCATTTCTGTAACTGCTTCCTGTGGGTAGTGGGCGAAGAGCAAGGGGAGGGGCTTTTCCAGGCAGAGTACTGGGAGTTGCGGCCTGGCACAGGGTGGAGAGGTTGTTGTTGCTGGTGGACTGCTATACGGGTGATTTCGCGGAGTCAACTTTTCAGGAGCTGAATGAGACAAGGAGCAATTAAGAGCAAAATTACTACTAAAATTATGGGTTCTAGTATGGGGGCTAGGAAGGAGTACAGAGAAGAGTTCCACCAGGAAGAGGATCCGTCTGTTCTGAATCTGTTGTTTTGCAGCTCACGGTTTAGCTTGTTGAGGGTCTGGACTCTAGTTTCCACAATTCCCAGCTTATTGATGTAATAACGGCATTCCTCCTGGAGGAATTAGCAGGTTCCTCCTTTTTCAGCAGTGATGAGGTCTAAAGTGCAGCGGCTCTGCAAGGCAACTTAGGCAACAGAGGTTGTTTGTTTCTGCAGGGAGGCTAGAGATTTGGCAGAGGCATCGACTGCCAGCTGGAAGCGTGTGGATAACTTGTCTGCTGTGGTGATAGAGGGTCTAAGGGTCCCGCCGCTGAGTCCTACTGCACCTGCTGCTGAGGCTAAGGAGATTCTCACTGCTATCGGAAGAAAAACTGCTCTTTTAGTTTGGCGACTGTATACCTGGATGTATTTGTCCTGGACCTCAGCCGGAGTGTATGTAGTGAGCTGCGGAACCAGAGTGACGGGCAGGCACAAAAGGGTAAGGTAGAACTGATGTTTAAATGCTTAGTGTATAGTTGCACCAAAAGAAAATTTTTTTCTGGCGCTGTTAGTGGTTTGGAGGGGATTTGGGTGACATTACATGTCTGTGTCGATGGATTGGAGTAGCAAAAGGGCACTTGAGTGTTTTCTGGTTGGATGTACAGAGGAATATTGGGGATGGTTATGGGTTTTGTGGTCTTTACGTTGGATGAAAATGACAGGGCAGGACCTGGTACTGCTACCAGAGGAGGGCGTTCTAGGGCTGCACACATGCAGCAGGTGGAGAGGTTGGCTAGTCCAGCAAAGTGGCGATGGCCAGTCCCTGCTGTAGCAGGGTAAGCTGGGAGAAGGGAGACTCAGAAGGTTTAGAAATTTGCTTAGTGAGTTGAAGGTCTTGGATCTGAATATTACAGTGGATGGTGGATTGGACCTGGAGTAGCGACCTCCATACATAGAGTTTGGCGTCTGGAAATTTCTCTCGGTGAGTGGCGTACCACGCTCCTGGAACCAGAGGTGTCCAGCGGCTATCCCAGGGGTCTGGGATTGTGAGAGTGTATTTAGATTTATGGTAGTAGAATCATCCCTGGGGACAAAGGGAAAGGTAAAGTATCTGGCAGGAAGACCAAGGACACCCTACATTTTTCTGTATTCACCTTTTTGCACATTGGGTAGTTGCGTTCTGGTCATACAGGTAGCAAATGATGGGATCAGCTTTTCCTTGATGCTGCTTAAAGTCAGTGAAATTTAAGTATATGGGTGTTCTGCACCCTGTGGGTGGGCAGTCAGCGGTGGCCAGCAAATAATCATAACGCTTAGTGCGGGCGTAATTGGTATAGTTTTCAGTCAAGTATAATCACCAGCAAAAGGGGAAATTATATTAGGTTTAGCTGGCTGGCTTGGTGAGGCGAGTGAGGCGGAGAGACATAGGACCAGTAGACTGAGCCAGACCACTGGGAGCCATGATGAGAGTTCACTGCTGCCTTGACTCGGGACAAATGTACCCAGGAATCTATTCCAAGACCCTTGACTGCCAAGGGAGTGGTGAGCACTACGGTGTAAGGGCCTTCCCACCGGGGTGCTAAGGGTCTGGGTGCTAGGGATTTAATTAACACAGCATTTCCAGGATGCACTGGTTTTTGGTGATCAGCAGAGGTCGGAGATGGTTCAGGGATGGGGGAGTTTTCGTGTTGTCTAAGAAGGTTGCGGAGCAAGGACAAGTATGGAAGGTACGAAGCTAGCAGAGGGCAATCAGTTGCAGGAAGAGGCGAGAAAAGAAAAGGTTGTCCGTAGAGTATTTCGATCATGGCTGGGGAGGATCTGCGCACATAGGTGCTTCAGAGGGGTCGTTAATCTTATCTGTATGTGAGGGAGGGGTGGAGTGACCATATATTCAGAAAACATTCTGGCTTTGGGATGAGCTGATTCCAGGAATTTGGTGTAGAGCAGGGGAGGGGAGGTCGGTTAGGGGTCAGTCTTGAGAGCTAAGATGGAGGTGCAGGCCTCAAAATGGAGTCTGTTGCACCAAGACTGGGACACAGTGGTGTGCTGCGGCTCCGCCAAGCAGGATGGCTGGGAGCGCCCACATCTACCCTGTTGGTTTGGGCCGGTCTCTGGCTGGGTGGTTGGCTCCAGGCTGGCTTTCGGCTAGGCCACAATCTGCGGCTTCCATTTTCCCAGCCACATGACTCCACTCCCAGGCAGAATGGTGCCACCTGTGTCTGTTGTAGCTACTGTCTCTTCCCAGAAAGAAAGCCACCCAGACCGCGGCCAAGTTCAACAGAACAAGTTTTATTTTCTGCGCAGAGACTGTCAGCTCTCTTGAGAGGAGACTGAGTGGCCACCAGTCTAATTTTCCAAAGGTTTTTATACTTTTGCAAAGTGCAGGTGTGCAAGCAGGTAGAGTAGAGAAGCAGGGTGTTGCAGTTAGCCATTCTTAGTTGAACATTACATGCTCTGGTCTTTCCTTCTGTACGTTCCCTTGGGCTATGTCTGCACAGCCTACCTCCCCAATATCAGCTAGTTCGTTGACAGTTCATAGCTAGTTTATTTACTGTTCATAATGGCTTCTATCAGCTCAAAATGACTTCTCTTGTCAAGGCTGTTTAAGCTTTGCCCAGAGCTGCTACATTCCCTCCTCTTCTTAGCCGAGTTCAAATCATTGAATCTGCGGTAGCCAGCCCAGTGTATGGTGGGCTCAGCACTAAGAGTTTTATGGTTTGTACTTTCTGTGTGAGGACTGCCACTAGCTTATTGGTTATTATTGGTCCAAACGTGAGGTTTAGCAGGAGGAGGATTAGGGGTCCGGCTAGGGGCGTTACTAGGGTGGTTCGCCAGGTTGCCCAATTAAGTAGCTTTTCAAACCAATTGGTTTCTTCATTTCTTTTCTTGACTCTTTCCTCTAATCTTTTCCTAACCAGGGCTAAACTATCTTTAATGATTCCTGAATGGTTTGCATAAAACAAGTTTCTCCTAATGCCATGCACAACACTCCTTGTTTCAAAAGGAGCAAGTCAAGCCCTCGGCAGTTTGGCAACACACTTCTACAAGGGAGTCTAAGGATCTTTCTAAATGGGAAACATGGTATTTTTATCCCTGTAAATCTAAAGCAATTTGCTGACTAAGAGTCTGATAGTTTAAGTTTCCTTGTATTAAAGCAACTGACCCGACTGCAGCTAATCCCATAATCCCAAGCCCCGTTAACAGTGGGACTGACATTGGGGCTCTTTTAGCTCATCCAGAAATTCCAAAGTTATCCCTACCTCCTTCACCAGAACACAGGTACACTTGAGGAATAACATGCACTAGGACACAAATACCCGGGTCTGCTGCTAATACTGGGGAAAGGAGACTGGGTGCTAGTCCTGTGGAACAAGTAAAGCAAGTACCCGTTGGGGCAGATAACAAATAAGGATCACCATTTGGTTCAATAGGAACAGCTTGAAGGCAAAAATCTTGATATTTTGATATATTAAAGGGATAATTAGATGAATAAAAACAGTCTTCGCCCTTGGTAATCTTTTAAAGTGAGCTTGAGTTGAGTCCACTCTAACCTCACCTACAGACTGCTGCTTCGTGTAATCCTTCTTACTAACATTTCTAATTGGATTACGCTCTGCACCAATAGTGCTATTTGTAGCTGTGCCTACCGAGTAAGGGGGAGCAGGGTTCAGACAAAGCCAACAATCAGTTGCGAGGTTAGGATTTGAGTTCATAAATTGGAATACAGCATCCAGAGTATCAAACACAGAACCTTGAGGTGGCTCCTGAATGGGAAGGGCCCTTTGAGTTGGGCTGGCAGTGAACGGGAAAGTTACTGAAGAGTCTGGAGGGTGCGGCAAAGGAATCTTAATGACACCCAGCTGTGGCTCTTCAGGATTTATCACCAGGTTTGGGCCTATTTATGGACAGGAAGTTGCCATATTTTACTTTGCTGCATAGTAAAGGTTGTCCCGGGATCTCTATCATTTGCGTAATACTGAATTCCCCATGTGTTCCCAGTGAACCCAATAACGCTTGAATCCAGTTCTTATTGGGTTACATTTGGAAACCATACACGTGGTGGGATCAAACCCCTCCGACTTGAGTACCATTCTTGTAAAAACAATAGGGTCGTCTTTAACAAGTTTCCACCCTGAAGATGATAGTTTCACAACCCTAAGCTGCACAATGGCAATGTCCCTCCCCTTGGCAGTTAGGGAGCCCATGAGCCGGGCATCTATAGAAATGGTGTGTTTGGAGCCTTCTTTCTATAGAGGGTATTCCGCACCCATAGGACGGGATTCCGGTTATGGGCCCCATTGTGCCCTTTACCTTTAAAGGATCCGGAATGCCAGCTCTTTCCTAGCAAATCAAACAAATCAAAGCGGAAACGGGGGTCAGACCCAGTGTAAGAAGTTACATATTCACTGTTGGAGGTTCGAGTAGCAGTCCACAGATGTGTTTGTGGTTGGGCGAAATGGCGGGTGCTGTCAGCAATGCTCAGACAAAAACAATTAAGTTCTGTAAAGCCTTAATTTTGAGGGTTTTTCTGTCTTTCTGAGTGTTCATCTTTTCAGGATATGCTCAGGGAGGGCTTTTTTTGACTTGTGACTGATGAATCCACGGCCCCTTCCCCACTACTTTAATAGCAGTTGGTGTTATAAGTATCACCTAGTATGGGCCAGTCCCCCTAGGTTCTAAGGTCTCGGGTCAGTGCTTCTTTACCCACGTTCAGTCTCCAGGTTGCAAGTTGTGGGCTGCCTCTTCACCTTTCCCTTGGTTGGGCCCAAAATGAAGGTGTCGGAGCAGATGATTTGTCTCACCTGCTGGACAGCCTGCAGGCACTTCATGAAGGAACAAGTAGTGACTTCCATTACTTCTACTTCCTTCAGTCTTGGGAGGATTGGGGAAGGTCTGCCAAACTTAAATTCAAACGGGGTCGTGCTTTTCACATAGGGAGTGCATCGGACTCGAAGTAGGGCAAAAGGTAAAGAAAGGATCAATCCAGTTCTCGCCAGTTTCTAAATGCAACTTAACTAACAATTCCTTTAGGGTTCTGTTTATTCTTTCTACTTGCCTTGAACTTTGGGGCCTATAAGCCCAGTAGAGCTTCCAGTTAATATTTAGAAGCATTGCTAATACTTTAGTAATTTGAGCAATGAATACTGGGCCATTGTTGGACCCCAAGGTGGTGGGAAGCCAAATCTAGGGACAATTTTAGTTACTAATAATTTACACCCAGTGGCAGAAGTGTCCTTCTTCGTTGGGAAGGCTCCCACCCATCCAAAATAGGTGTCCACTAGCACCAGCAAATACCCGTAGCCATACTTTCTAAGTTTGATATCCATAAAGTCCACCTCCCAGAATTCTCCAGGAGTACTACCTCGAGCTCGTGGTTGGGGTTGCTCCTTTTCTTTTCTAGGGATGTTTCCCCGAGCGAGCACAGTGCAAGCAACAGTGGTGTCATCTGCCACCCAGTGTCCAAGCCTGGGTATGTAAAAGTACCTGAGGAGCAACTGAGACCATTTAGAGGATCCTGAGTGCATACCTTCATGTAGTCCTTGAATCAGATCTCTCCCAGAGCTTCTGGCATGAATCTTCTTCCATCAGGATGGAGCAGCCACCTGGATGCTCCGAGTTTCTTTGGCAGCCCAGCTCTTGGCTTACCTTTAGATCATTTTCCGAGTATGTAGGTTGTGGCAGTAACACTTGGGATGGCATGGTCATGGCCATTACCTTGGGGATTTGTGGTATAATCCTGGCATTCGAGATCCACCGGTCCAGGGGACTTGTTAGGAGGGGCTCAACCATAGGTCCCCCTACCCCAGCAATATCCTGCCCCAGTGTAAGCTTCCTAGCTTCTATAACTAGGATGGCCGTGGCAGCCTCAGCTCGCATGCAGCTCGGCCATCCTGCAGTTACAGAGTCTAGTGTGATTGAAAGATCGGCCACAGGTCTCTTTCATGGCTGCAAGTTCTGAGTTAGCATTCCTTTTGCTGTGCCCCTGGCCTCATAGACAATTGGAAGGGATTTTCTATGTCTGGAAGGGGAAGAGAGGGTGCCCATATGAACGACGTTTTTAAGGATTCAAACGCTTGCTGTTCTACTTCAGTCCATTGAAGTTTTTTCCTTTCCCCAATACTTGCATATAGGAGTTTGACTAATCCCTCAAATCCCAAATTCCACAATGGACAGTACCCCACAAATCCTAGAAACTCTCACACCTGCCTCTTAGTCTCAGGGACTGGGATTTTGAGGATCACCTCAGTGCGGCTGGGGGACAAGGTCTGTTTTCCCTCCTCCAGTTGGTAGCCTAGGTATACAGCTTTATTGACACACAGTTGAGCCTCTCTTGCAGATTCCCTGGACCCCAATTGGCCAAGGACTATTAACAGGTCCTCGGTAGCACTTGGGCATTCCTCCAGGGTTTCGGAGGCCAGGAGGAGGTTATCTTCATACTGGAGCAAGGGGGTTTGGGGGTGTTCCTCCTTGTATTCCTGTAAGTCTTCATTGGGTTGACGTACAGAGGACAAGGGTATGGAGAACAAAGCATCCTTTAAGTCCAAAACAGTATAACAAATTCAGTTTGATGGGATAGTACTCAGGAGGGTCTCGGAGTTTGGTACCGTGGAGTGGACAGTTTCTACCCTCGCATTTACCTCTCCGAGATCCTGCACCATTTGGAAGTCCTCAGTTCCCGGTTTCGGCATGGGCAGCAGGGGAGCGTTCCATGTGGACTTGCAGGGCACCAAAATGCCTGTCCTCTTTAGTCTGCATATGTGAACAGCAATACCCACCTGTGCTTTCCAGGGAGTAGGGTTTTGCTTGACACTCACCAGTGTGGCTGAGCTCAGAAGTTGTACGACCGCAGGCACCTGATGTTCAGCAAGGTCTGGCAGGTTGTTCTCTGCCCAAACAAAAGGAATATCTTTTAGCCATTTATCAAGAAGTTCCTTTGAGGAGGTTTCTTCTGCTCTTTGATAAAACACATATCCCTCTGGCAGTGGAGCGGTGAGCAAAACCTTTGCCTTTTCAAGTTCAAGGGTTAAGGTGGTTGCAGCAGATGAGAAAGTAATCATGGCCACCATTTATCGTAATAAATCCCGACCAATTAGGGGAAAGGGGCCCTGAGGCATTACCAGGAAGGAGTGTGGAACTGTCTCTTGTGCTAAATCTGTTATTCTGGCCGTTGTCCATGGGTATGCTTGGGTCTGCCATGTGGCACCTGTAATTAAAATCTTTCCTTTTGACAATGCACCTGTAGTCTTTTCCAAAACCAAGAAGGTGGCCCCTGTGTCCACCAAGAAATTTACTGGCTGGCCCCCTTTTTGGAGTGTTAGCGTGGGATCCTGGAGGCCAAGTGAAACAGCCCTGACACCTTCATTCAGCTTCTTCAAGCATTATTGTCTCTTGCTTGGGTCTTTCTAGGTGTGAATGAGGCCCGTCCTCTCTAGTGGAGGGTCGTGCACCTCTCCTGGCGTTTTCAAGGGACTGATGTTTCCAATGTCCTTCTTTCCTGCAGTAGGCACATTGATCCTTCTTCGGGGCTTGGTGGTGCCCACAGGTTAGTCTCTCCGTGAGTGGGCCATGCTCTCCTTTTCCTGAGCCTCTGGGGTCTCTCATGGCAATTACTAGTATTTTAGCTAGTTTCTTTGTCTCTGTTGTTATACACTCAATGAGCCACTTCTACCAAATCACTAGGATTTTTCCCTTCAAACCCTTCCCACTTCTTTTTCATGTCTGAGGCAGACTGACTGAATAATACAGGCAATACTTACTTCCCTCCTGTTCTCAGGGGGCTTTCAGGTCAATAGGGGTATAAAGCCCGTAGGCGTCCATCAGCCACTCTAAAAAGGCAGGAGGACATTCTCTTGTAGGAGCCTGAGAATTCTCACTGACCTTAGATAAATTTATAGGCTTCCTAGTGGTTAAGCGGAGGCCCTGCAAGAGCAACTGGTGATATCTGCTTAAGCCCTCTGGGCCTTGCTAGGAGTTTGGATCCCACATTGGTTGTGCAGTGGGGAAAAAAATTTCTCTCAAGTGGGGAGTGCCCGCTGGCTGACCATTAGGTCCATTGACTGCCTTCTGGGCCTCTCTGGAAGGGGTCCCATTCCTCTGATATGAACAGTACCTGGAGAAGTTGCAGGAAATCACCTCAGGTGGGCTGATGAGTATGGAAAACCATATCTAGCAAAGAAATCAGACCTTATGGTTTGTCAGAAAAAAGGGGTTTTGTTGGTTCCAATTATACAAACCCCTGGAACAAAAGGGAACATATACTGAAAAAGGGATTCGGGAGTCTTCCCAGGTTTGGGGGCTGCTTGCCTTAAGGGGAGAATGGCTGCTGCTGAGTGATCTTTCTCTGGGGGTTGTTAAGACATGCCTGCCCTAGTGTATTTGTTGTGGGGTGGGGGGGCTCAAAAAGAGGCTGTGAGTATTCCTCTCTCCGGCCCCTTGGGAACCTGATAGGGTGGCAGCGGCACCAAGGGTCGGAAGCCAGCTCTCCTGCTCCCAGAGTCCTCTTGCAAAATGGGATAAATCAGACAGGTAGGGAAAGGGGGAAGGGAGGGGGGAGGGACAGGGACAGCCTCCACCTTGGTGGTTTTAGGAACTTGGACAGGTTGTTTTTCCGGTCCTGCCATGTTTACTGAAATCTTGGAAACAAGAACTCTTTATGTTGGGGGAGGAAGTAAGTCTTTTATATATGTTGGCTTCTTAGTGGCAATGTCAATCCACACATGAATTTAAGGGATCAGATCAGGATGTCCTGGTTCCCCTTTCTAAGCAGGCTCCGACAGTGGCACTCGGATCTCGGTGCACCTCGAAATGTTGTAGCTACTGTCCATTCCCAGAAAGAAAGCATCTCCGACCACCGGCAAGTTCAACAGAAAAAGTTTTATTTTCTGCACAGGGTCTGTCAGCCCTCTTGAGAGGAGACTGAGCAGCCCCCAGTTGAATTTTCCAAAGGTTTTTATACTTATGCAATGTGCAGGTGTGCAAGCAGGCAGAGTAGAGAAGTGGGGTGTTGCGGTTAGCCATTCTTAGTTGAACAAAAACTGCTCTTGTTCTCAAAAGCCTTCTGAACATCCATTTCCTTTGGGACATTCCCTTGGGCTACGTCTGCACGGCCTACCACCCCAATATCAGCTAGTTCATAGCTACTTTATTTACCTTTCATGGTGGCTTCTGTCAGTTCAGAATGGCTTCACCATTATCAAGGCTCTTTATGGTTTTCCCAGAGAACCTACATAGCCGCCATGGGGAAACAGGGTCTATGACCCTGGCCAAAATGGTGCCCACCAGTCCAAACACGTGGAAGGGCACTGCCTCGGGAGCTGGTTGATTTAGGCCTGGGAGATAGCCCTGCCTTGTCCCGGCAGCCAAATGTTTCCCTTTTACCCTCCGTTCCCTTTGCCTTTCTCCTGGTTTTTAAAACAAGCTGCTTGAGCCCTATAACACTGAGCAGGACTTTTTTGTAACATTTAATTAAAATGTATCTGGCACCAAAATTATATATTATAAATATGACAATTTGGTTATATTTTTGAAAATTTGTACTTTTAAAATATACTTTGGTTGTCATATATATTGATAACAATGAAAGTAAAGAATAAAAACAAAAAAATATTATTTCCTGCATTGAAAACTTCAGGTGTTCTAGGGTTAGTGTTCTACCAGTGTAGGTTTGTTCCTTGTTACTGGCTGGTTTTCCGTTGCTCAGTCTTAAGACAAAGGCGTTCGGAAGCCTAGCCTGGGTAACCCTTACTTTTCGGCTTTCAGTGGTGTTTCTTCACGCACTTTTGGGGACAGCTCTTAATATAGCTCAGCTGCCATGATGTTCCAGCCAGAAATTCCTATTTTCCTAAAGGTTCCCTGAGCTGCCAGATGCCCCTTCCCTTCAGAGATTTGAGAGTCTGCTCCTGCCAGCAGGCATCTTGGAAGGCTGTGGGGCCATCCCAAGCAGTGGTCCTCCTAGCTTATTGTCTAGAAAATGGTTGGACCTAAAGTCGCCCACAGTGACTGCTCTTTGACCCTTTGTCTATGGTGGGGGCACCTGTCAGAGGCATCAGTTTAATAGCACACCAGGGGTCTGCTCTGAAGCGGGGTTATTGACCTTGAGGCAGCAAGCTCTAAATAGCCTTGTTTTGTGCTTTCCAGATGGGACTTAGCAGCTTCATACTCAGGAATTGCCCCCTTGCATGAATCCTGTCCAATTGGGATAGAGTTGACACAGAGGCTAGACAAACAAAAGCTGATACACTATGCAACTTTATTTGAGAAAGGAGAATGGTGGCCAGAGAATGGCACACTTTTCCTTCCATCCCTGATTCACCTGGAACAGTTCTGTAGAGTGATGGGAAATGGGCGGAGATGCCAGAAGTTAGAGCATTTCTCCTTTTGAGGAGCAGTAGAGACCTTCATCCCCAGTGCACACAGGAACCCCTAAGGCAGGCGTCCTCAAACTGTGGCCCGTGGGGCACATGTGGCCTGACGACATTTATTCCACCCTCAGGGTGTTTTTGCTGCCTCTGCCTGTCCTGCTTAGCAGCCGACTCGTGCAGTGTGCATAGGAACTTGTTCATAGGTTTTTAAAAAACTATAGTCTGACCCTCCAATGATCTGAGGGACAGAACTGGCCCCCTAGGTAAACAGTTTGAGGACCCCTGCCCTAAGGGATCCTGGACTTAGGGGTTACTATTCTCGCAGCCCTAACACACCCCTGATCATTCTACCCATAGTAGAGGCACCAGGGAAATTTGGTCCCTGGGTAATTTACCAGCCTTTTATTCAAATTGAAGCCAAGAAAATTAAAAATGACTTAGGCAGTTACTCTACTTTTGATTACTGTTGACTCCCCCTGTAGTACCCCAATATTACCATTTAACTCTATAACGCTGAGCATATTTCCATAACATATAAAGAAATGTATATATTAATAGATAGATAGATAAACAGACAGATAAATAGGTAGATAACTTTGAAAATAAAGAATAAAAACAAAAACATTTCCCCCAAATTGAAAATTGAGCCATTATAGGGTTAAAAAGGATGGGTCTTATCAGCAGGTGTAAGACCTTAGGATCATAAATGAAGCAGTGATCCCACTGCACCTAGTAGTGCCCAAACCCTGTGCCCTCCTAGGGAAATTGTGAATGCTTTAATCCCCGTTCCTGTACTTAGAGTGAACAAACACATGCCTGATAATCCTAAGTATATTTATTTCTTGTGACACTCACCTAACTTGAAGGGAACTACCTCCTCCGAATCTTAGACTTGTCTCACTTAAACTCTTCAACCTTTTGTCTTTTTGTTTGTTTTTCCAGAAGTTCTCAGGTTACCAAGGCCTCCAAACCCAGTGTGCCAGCTGCAGGACCACGATTTCCTGAACAACCTCAACTTTATCCATCCTGGGACCTGAGTGGACAATCCCTTCTGAGCCCCATTTGCCCCTTTTGCAGCAGGAAGTACTTAGAGATGTCGTCGCCCAGTACCCCAAAGATTTGGGTCCATACCTCTTCAGGGGGCAAATGTTAGGTAGCTATCCTAGGGACTGGGGTGTCCATTATGCATGCCCAGAGGGCCAAGGTAGCAGCCCAAGAAGGAGTGGCACACTGTGCGTGCTCAGAGGTTCAGGTTTCCGGCCAGGAAGAGGAGGTACACCTGGGTGAGTGCTGCAACTTGATTGACCCACCAAGGCCAAGTAAATTAAATTCAGCTGCTGGGGTTGACCAGGGTTGCCCACCATGCCTCCCTAATGCTCATAAAACCCACTTGGATGACAATCAGGCTTCTACATGCATTCTTTCTCACGCAGAGCAGAGGACCAAGGTCTGTCTGTCCCCAGAGAGATCTGACAAACCCAGGAAGGCTCTTTGGAGGCAGCAGAACTGGACATGAATGGCTGGTGGATACTGTTCAGATGCAGGACTTTCTACTTAGAAGGGTCTAATCCAGCCTGAGATAATCCTTGAATGAGTCCTCTGCCCAGATCTTTTTTTTTAACATTTTATTAGGGGCTCATACAACACTAAACACATTCTATGCATACATCAGTTGTGTAAAGGACATTTGTACATTCATTTCCCTCATTCTCAAAATATCCACTCTCCACCCAAGCCCATGGCCTCAGCTCCTCATTCCCATCCCCACCCCCCATGTGCGCTACCCCTCGCTCATCAATCCTTGGTAATTTACTAATTTTTGTCATATCTTGCACTGTCTGATATCCCCCTTCACCCACTTTTCTGTTGAAGTAAAATGTACATCCTTGTAATCAGTTCCCCGTTTCCAAACTGCCCTCCCTCTACCCTCTCAGTGTCTTCACTCATAATACTGGTCCTAAAGGACTCATCCACCCTGGATTCCCTGTGTTTCCAGTTGCTATCTGTACCAGTGTACACTCTCTGGTCTAGCCAGATTTGTAAGGTAGAATTGGGGTCATGATAATGGGGGGAGAGAAAGCATTTAGCAACGAGAGGAAAGTTGTGTTTCATCGTTGCTATCTCGTACCTAGTCTTGGCTCATCTCCTCTCTGAGACCCTTCTGTAAGGTATTGTCCAGTGGTCTGGAAATGGGCTTTGGGTCTCTACCAAGCACTCTTCTCATTCCCAATAAGATGTTTTTGTTCTGATGATGCCTGACACCTGATCCCTTCGAAACCTCGTGATCTCATAGGCTGGTGTGATTATTCCATGTGGGCTTTGTTGCTTCTGAGCTAGGTGGCCGCTTGTTTACATTCAAGCTTTTAAGACCTCAGACGCTATATCTTTTGACAGCTGGGCACCATCAGCTTTGTCTTCAGTGTACCTGTGGGGAAGGTGAGCACCATGGAATGCCAGTTTAATAGAACAAAGTATTCTTGCAATGAGGGAGTACTTGAGTGGAGGCCCAGAGTCCATCTGCTACCTTAATACGAAACCTATAAATATATGGACGTAGGTCTATTTCCCCATGCTCATATATGAATATATTTACATATGGACATACTTTTTTAAAGACCTCTATAACAGGCCCTTGCTTCCTCGCTTGCTCTTCTATTTCCCTTTCATTTTCCTCTTGTGCACACTGCCATGCTCAGTCTTCCTTTGGGTTTCAGTAATTCTTCTTGGTTCCATTACCCTTGATCCCGCCCTACCAGGCCTCCTACATCTACCTCACCACGGATATGCATGACTTCCTGTTCTCTTGTTTCTGGGTTTCTTAACACCGCTTCCTTTACGCCCACCTCCCTCTTTCCCATGCCCCACCCCCCAGAAGTGTTGGTCCTGGGTTTTGTCCTCCAGATTGGACATCCAGCCTATCTAATTTAGACAGACCAGAAAAGGTAATAACATGCACAAAACTAAGACAAGCAAACCAAAAAAACCAAGACAACAAAAATCCAATGACACTAAAAGAAAACAAAACTAACCAAGAAAGAAAAGCTCATAGTTAGTACAAGGAATGTGTGGTGAACTTTAGGAGTGTTTTCCAGTCCAGTCTGTTGGGGCACAGAGCCCTGACCACAAAGTCCACCTTTGGCATTCCCCGGGAACTTTGATGCTCCGTTTTCTAGCTCTTCCGCTGCACTCCCTTAGTGTCATGCCTCGATGTAGCAAGATCAGTTCGGGCGCAGTTCCCACACTTTGTCTCCAGTGTTGTCCCCTCTAGGGCAATGGGTCTTTGAGGGACGTTTCTCATCGTGGGGCTGCCCATGTGGTCTTTTCTGTGGACTGGCTTCTCTGATTGGGAACATCATCCTCAAGGTGTAGTGGGCCAGGATGTGCTCCATTCTCCCCTCCTCCCCCTTGTTCTGCTCTGTGTTCTCTGATCAGATATGTCCCTCTCCGCGAGCTGCAGCTCCAGTGCCATCCTGTGAAATACAATCTTTGGGGGCTGCAAGGAGGTGGGAGGGGGGGCATCAGCTCAGATCTTTTGAGAGTCCAGGAGATATTGACTTCTCGATGGGCACAGTTCTGTGGGGTACCGTGCTCTTGGTCCAGACGCTGGTTGTGAATATGACTTTGTTGTTAACCAGTTGTGTTTCTCTGGGTCAACTCCTGTGTGTTTTGAGGGAGTTTGCTCATCTGGAAAGTAAATGTACTGGATTATCCAGAAGCCCATGTCAGCAAGTTATTGAAAGGGGTTAATCAGAGACTGTTTCATATAGTGTGTATCTGCGTGCTGCATTCGAGACCTGGGGTGGCAATTGTGAGCTCAGAATAGAGATGGTGTCCAGTAGGTGACAGACGTGGCTTGATATTGAAACAGGAAGCCCACTGTGGAGATTTGGTCCTTCCGTTGATGGCCACCGGCCACCTAGTCTTCTCCTGCTATAACTGCTTCACTGGCTCAGCAGCTGAGCCAGGAGCCAGTGCCATCATAACCAGGTGGCTAACTGGGACAAAGGGCAGATAGATATTTGTTATCTTGTTGTCTTGGGAAGCCCACCTAACCTGCATGCAAACCTTCTGGTGTGAGTTATCTGTGGAAGGAATCATAGGCTCACAGTAATCCACATCTTTCTTTTTGAAAATGTGCCCGCATTCCTTTCTGAACCGCATTCTTTTCTGTGTCCACCAAGAAATTTACTGGCTGGCCTCCTACATGGAGTGTTAGCCTGGGTTTTGGCGGCGAACTGAAACAGAGCCCTGACCCCTTCATTCAGCTTCTTCAAGCCTTATTGTCTCTTGCTTGGGTCTTTCTCATTGCAGATGAGGTCCGTCCACTCTAGTGGAGGGTCGTGGACCTCTCCTGGGGTTTTCAAGGCACTGATTTTTCCAGTGTCGTTCTTTCCTGCAGTAGGCACATTGATCCTTCCCCATGGCTTGGCGGTGCCCAGAGGTTAGTCTCTCCGTGAGTGGGCCATGCTCTCCTTTTCCTGAGTCTCTGGGGTCTCTCATGGCAATTCCTAGTATTTTAGCTAGTTTCTTTGTCTCTGTCGTGCTAGGGTCATCTCGGTTGTTATATACTCAATGAACCACTTGTATCAAATCACTAAGATTTTTCCCTTGAAACACTTCCCACTTCTTTTTCATGTCTGAGGCAGACTGACTGAGTCATAAAGGCAATATTTATTGCCCTCCTGTTCTCGGGGCCTCCGGGCTGTTAGGGGTATAAAGCCTGTAGGCTTCCATCAGCCACTCTAGAAAGGCAGGCGGACATTCTCTTAGCCTGAAAATTCTCACTGACCTTAGATAAATTCATAGGTTTCCAAGCTCTTCCGCAGAGGGTCATGTAAGAACAATGGGTGATACCTGGTAAAGCCCTCTGGGCCTTGCTAGGAATTGAGATCCCACATTGTTGGTGTAGTGGCCAAAAGAGTTTCTCTCAAGTGGGGAGTGCCCGCTCGCTGACCATCAGGTTCACTGACTGCTTACTGGGCCTCTGTCTGGAAGGGCTACCCTCCTCCGTTGTGAACAGCACCTGGAGAAGTTGTTGGCAAGCATTCCAGGTGGGCTGATGAGTATGGAAGTCATACCAGTACTAGTGTGTGGGGGGGGCTGCTTGTTAGGGGTGGGGGTGAGCTTGGGGGGCCGGTGGGGGAGGGAGTGACTCAATAAGGGCCTGTTAGAAGTTTTCTATTTCTGGCCCCTAGAAACCTTATAGGGCGGGGGTTGAAAGAAAGGGTTTGAAGCCAGCTCTCCCACTCTCAGAGTTCTCCTGCAAAATGGGATAAAGACGATTAGGGGAGAGAGATCGTGAGGGGAGGGGAGGGGAGGGGAGGGGAGGGGAGGGGGAGGGGAGGGGAGAGGACGGGAGGGGAGGGGAGGGGAGGGGGAGGGGAGGGGGATGGTGATGGGGAGAGATGGCCTCCACTTATGTGGTTTTGGGAACTTGGACCGTTTGTTTTTCCGGTCCTTCCATGTTTCCTGAAACCTTGGAAACAAGGGCCCTTTCTTTGCGGGAGGGAGTAAGTATTTTATATTTGCAGGCTTCTTAGTGGCAATGTCAGCCCACACTTGAAGTATCGGGATCAGATCGGGATATCCTGGTTCCCTTTAACCATAACTATGAACTCTTAGTAATAGGGGATGGGAAAACTAGTCTTGCGTGGGTCAATCAGGGACTCCTTCTGCCCCATCACTTTTAAACAAATTGTAGAGTCTCCAAGCTTTTGGGTTGAAACCACATCCTCTTGGTGAATGCCGAGAGCAGGGGTCCTCAAACTACAACCTGTGGGCCACATGCAGACAGCCGAGGACGTTGATCCTTTCTGCCGGGTGTATGTGCCCAATTTATTTTTTTTTTGAACTTCAAATCAATATGTGCAGTGTGCACATGAATTTGTTCGTAATATTTGTTTTTTTAAACTATAGTCTTTCCTTCAAAAGGCCTGAGGGATAGTGAACTGGCCCCCTGGGTAAACAGTTTAAGGACCCCTGCCCTAAGGTATCCTGGACTTAGGGGTTATTAATCTCCCAGCCCTGAAACATCCCTGAACATTCTACCCGTTGGAGGAGGCACCATGGTAATTTGGACCCCGGGTAATTTACAAGCCTTTACTCCAATTGATCCCAAGAAAATTCAAAATGACTTAGGCAGTTACTCTATTATGGTCACTTTTGACTCCTCCTGTACTAGCCCATTATTTCCATTAAACTCTATAATGCGAAGCATGATGTTTTCATAACATTAAAAAATGTATATATTCATATATATATATTTATAACTATGAAAGTCCACAACAAAAAGAAAATAATTTTTTCCCAAAATTAAAATTGAAGCGTTATAGGTTTAAAAAGAAGGATGGGTCTTATCAGCGGGTCCAAGACCTTAGCATCATAAATGAATCAGTGATCCGACTGCACCTAGTAGTGCCCAAACCTGTGCCCTCCTAGGGGAAAGTGTGAATGCTTTTATCCCTCTTCCTGTACTTCCAATGAACAAACACACATGTCTGGTATTCCTAACATATTTTTTGTTTGCTGTGACACTCACCTAATTTCAAGCTACTGCCACCTCACAAGCTTAGCCTTGTCGTAGTCAAACTGTTCACCTTTTTGACAGTTTGTTTTTCCCAGAAGTTATCGGGTGACTAAAACTTCCGAACCAAGTGTGCCAGGTCCACGACTACCATCTCCTGGACCACCTCAACCTTATCCATCCTGGATAAAGTTGCCCTCAATGGACAACCCCTCCCAGCAGTGTAGGAAGGGTATGGACCCAAAGCCCCACTTCGTCCCTTTTGCCAGCAGTAAGTAACTAGAGATGTCGTCGCCCACTACCCCAATGTTTTGGGTCCATACCTCTTCAGGTGGGCAAATGTTAGGTAGCTATCCTAGGGACTGGGGCATCCGTTATGCATGGCCATAGGGCCAAGATTACAGCCCAGTTAGGAGAGGCACCCTGTGCATGCTCAGAGGTCCAGGTTTTTGGCCATGAAGGGGAGGTACACCTGGGTGGGTCCTGTACCTGGATTGACCAACCTAGGCCATGTAAATTCAATTCAGCCATTGGGGTCGGCCAGACTTGCCCACCACGCCTCCCTAACGCTCATAAAACTCACTTGAGTGACAGACCAGACTTCTGCATGATTTCTCTCTCACTCAGGAAGGCTGTTTGGAGGCAGCAGGGCTGCACATGAGTGGCTGGTGGGTATTGTTTAGATGCATGGCTTTCTGCTTGCAAGGGTTTTTGTCTCAGCTGACTGGAAGGGAGGAGGTAGTACGTCTGGATCACAGAGTATCCATGTCCACAAATGAGGCTGCTCATTCCACAGTCCTGGCAGTGCTTTATGAAAACCCTCTGCTTTGCAATATCACTCCTTGTAGATTAGAGTGGGATGGGCTGGGACCAAGGTATGCTGCCTCTTACTCCCAGTTGCAGGTTTCTGGATGCTGATTGTGTCTCTTACAAAACCAGTTAGTGGGCTTGTTGTCTGCCTCAGGCTTTGTTCACGGAGATCCTCCAGCTAGTTGGTGGTGTGTGCGCATGAGCGGAGGCTTCCTGCCAATCCCCCATGAGTAGTAGAGCTCCCATGGTGTGGACTCCATGAAAGCCGTGCCCCAGAGAGCACTCTTACAAAGGAAGGTGGGCCCTGCAGTACAGAGGACAATTCCCCCTGTAGAATGGCCTCAGAGACCCACCTCTCTCACTGGCCAGCTGCTGGGGCTGTGGGCCCTAAGCTTCATGCCTGACTCAGGTATAGACACAGGGTGAGGCGACTCCAGTAGCTGTTTTGACTGGTCTATTCCAGCCTGAGATCATCCTTGCATGAGCCCTCTGCCCAGATTATTTTTGTTTCTTTTATGATCTTTTCATTAGGGGCTCCTACAACACTAACCACATCCATAAATACATCATCTGTTTGAAGCACATCTGTACATTAATTGCCCTCCTTATTCACAAAATATCCACTCTCCACTCAAGCCCCTGGCCTCAGCTCCTCATTTTTCCCCCCTCAATACCCGCCACATATCCCTCCTCAATCCTTAAATGTACTAATTCTTTTGTCATATCTTCACCCACCTTTCTTTTGAGTTCAATGAAGATCCTTGTAATCGGTTCCCCCTTTCCATCCTGCCCTTCCTCCACCTTCCCAGTATCTCCTCTCATAACACTGGTCCTAAAGGGCCCATCCACCCTGGATTACCCGTGTTTGAAATTCCTATCGGTACTAGAATACCTTCTCTACTTTGGCCAGATTAGTATGGTAGAACTGGGATCATGACAGAGGGGCAAGAGGAAGCATTAAGAACTAGAGGAAAGTTGTGTTTCATCTTTGCTGTCTCATACCCTGTATTCTTTAATCTCCTCTCTGAGCTCCTTCTGTAAGGGGATGCCCAGTGCACTGTAAATAGGTTTTGAGTCTATACCCGGCAGTCCTCTCTCATTCTCCATAATAAGATTTTTTTGTTCCCATGATGCCTGTTGCCTTATCCCTTTGAAACTTTGTGATCACACAGGCTGGTATCCTTCCTCCATGTGGGCTCTGTTGCTTCTGAGCCAGATGGCTGCTTCTTTACCTTCAAGCCTTTAAGACCCCACACGCTATATCATTTGGTAGCTGGACACACTCGGATTTCTTCACCACATTTGCTTATGCAGCCGCTCTGTGGTCAGTGATCGTGTAGGGAAAGTGAGCATCGTAGAATTCCAATTTAATAAAACAGTGTTCTCGCAATGAGGGAGTCCTTGAGCGCAGGCCCTATGTCCATCTGCTACCTTAATACTAAATCTATAAACATATGGACATAGATCTATTTCTCCATGCCCCTTTGTAAATATATGTACATGCCTTTATTTAGACGTCTATAACTGGCCCTTGCTTCCCAGCTCACTCTTCGATACCCTTTGATTTTCCTCTTGTGCCCACTGCCATGCTCAGTCTTCCTTTGGGTTTTAGTAATTTCTCTTGGTTACATTACCCTTGATCACACCCTTCCAGGCCTCCTAATCTCCCTCACCACCGATTTCCATCACTTGTTGTTCCCTTGTCTCTGGGTTTCTTGACACTACTTCCTTTACCCCCACCGTCCTCACTCCCATGCCCAATGGAAAAGTCCGGTCACATGTTTACTCCTCCAGATTCTTCATCCAGCCTCTCTTAAGTAAACAGACCTGTGAAGGTAATAACATGCACAACACAAAACTGAGCAAAACCAAGCAACAAAAAGAAAAAAAAAACAAACAAAAATGAAAACAAAACCCAACCAAAATCCAATGACACTAAAAGAAAACAACACTAACCAAGAAAGAAAAGTACAAGGACTGTGTGGTGAACTATAGGAGTGTTTTCCAGTCCAGTGTGTTGGGGCACCGAGCCCTGACCACAAAGTCCACCTTTGGCATTCCCCGGGGACTTTGATGCTCCGTTTTCTTTCTCTTCCGCTGCACTCTCTTAGTGTCATGCCTCGATGTGGCAGGATCAGTTCGGGCGCAGTTCCCACACTGTGTCTCCAGTGTTGTCCCCTCTAAGGCTATGGGTCTTTGAGGGATGTTTCTCATCGTGGGGCTGCCCGTGTGGTCTTCTCTGTGGACTGGCTTCTCTGATTGGGAACATCATCCTCAAGGTGTATTGGGCTAGGATGTGCTCCATTCTCCCCTCCTCCCCCTTGTTCTGCCCTGTGTTCTCTGATCAGATAAGTCCCTCTCCGCAAGCTGCAGCTCCGGTGCCATCCTGTGAAATACAATCTTTGGGGGCAGCAAGGAGGTGGGGGGGGGGTGGGTGTCAGCTCAGATCTTTTGAGAGTCCAGGAGATATTGACTGCTCAATGGGCACAGTTCTGTGGGGCACCGGGCTCTTGGTGCAGACGCTGGTTGTGAATATGACTTTGTTGTTAACCAGTTGTGTGTCTCTGGGCCAACTCCTGTTTGTTTTTGAGTGAGTTTTCTCATCTGGACAGTAAATGTACTGGATTATCCAGACTCCCATGTCAGCAAGTTATCGAGAGGGGTTAATCAGAAACTGTTTCATATAGTGTGTACCTGCGCGCTGCATTCTAGACCTGGGGTGGCAATTATGAGCTCAGGATAGAGATTGTGTCCCGCAGCTGACATACGTGGCTCCATATTGAAACAGGAAGCCCACTGTGGATATTTGGTCCTTCCGTTGATGGCCACCGGCCACTTAGTCTTCTCCTGTTATAACTGCTTCACTGGCTCAGCAGCTGAGCCAGGAGCCAGTGCCATCATAACCAGGTGGCTAACTGGGACAAAAGGCAGATAGATATTTGTTGTCTTGGGAAGCTCACCTACCCTCCATGCAAACCATCTGGTGTGAGTTATCTGTGGAAGGAATCATAGGCTCACAGTAATTCACATCTTTCTTTTTGAAAACATGCCCCAATTCCTTTCTGAACCTGAAAAGGTGGCCCCTGTGTCCACCAAGAAATTTACTAGCTGGCCTCCTACAAGGAGAGTTATACTGGGATTTTGGAGGCGAAGTGAAACAGAGCCCTGACCCCTTCATTGAGCTTCTTCAAGCATTATTGTCTCTTGCTTGGGTCTTTCTAGGTGCAGATGAGGCCCGTCCACTCTAGTGGAGGGTCGTGCACCTCTCCTGGGGTTTTCAAGGCACTGATTTTTCCAGTGTCCTTCTTTCCTGCAGTAGGCACATTGATCCTTCCGCATGGCTTGGCGGTGCTCACAGGTTAGTCTCTCTGTGAGTGGGCCATTATCTCCTTTTCCTGAGTCTCTGGGGTCTCTCATGGCAATTACTAGTATATTAGCTAGTTTCTATGTCTCTGTCGTGCTATGGTCATCTCTGTTGTTATACACTGAATGAGCCACTTGTACCAAATCACTAAGATTTTTCCCTTCAAACCCTTCCCACTTCTTTTTCATGGCTGAGGCAGACTGACTGAGTCATAAAGGCAATACTTATTGCCCTCCTGTTTTCGGGGCCTCCGGGCCGTTAGTGGTATAAAGCCCGTAGGCTTCCATCAGCCACTCTAGAAAGGAAGGCTGACATTCTCTTATAAGAGCCTGAAAATTCTCACTGACCTTAGATAAATTCATTGGTTTCCTATCTCTTCCGCAGAGGGTCGTGTAAGAGCAACGGGTGATACCTGGTAAAGCCCCTGGGCCTTGCTAGGAATTGAGATCCCACATTGTTCATGTAGTGGCCAAAAGAGTTTCTCTCAAGTGGGGAGTGCCCGCTCGCTAACCATCAGGTTCACTGACTGCTTACTGGGCCTCTGTCTGGAAGGGCTACCTTACTCCTTTGTGAACAGCACCTGGGGAAGTTGCTGGCAATCATTCCAGGTGGGCTGATGAGTATGGAAGACATACCAGTACTAGTGTGTATGAGGGGCTGCTGGTTGGGGGTGGGGGTGAGGTAGGGATGCCGGGGGGGGGGGGAGGGAGTGACTCAATAAGGGCCTGTTAGAAGTTTTCTATTTCTGGCCCCTAGAAACCTTATAGGGCAGGGGTGGAACCAAAGGGTCTGAAGCCAGCTCTCCCACTCCCAGAGTTCTCCTGCAAAATGGGATAAAGCCGATTAGGGGGAGAGGTCCGGATGGGAGGGGAGTGGAAGGGAGGGGGAGAGGGAGGGGAAGGGATGGTGGAGAGGGAGGAGGTGAGGGAGGGGGCCTGGGAGGGATGGCCTCCACCTATGTGGTTTTGGGAACTTGGATCGTTTGTTTTTCCGGTCCTGCCATGTTTCCTGAAACCTTGGAAACAAGGACCCTTTCTTTGAGGGAGGGAGTAAGTCGTCATATTTGCAGGCTTCTTAGTGGCAATGTCAGCCCACACTTGAATTAAAGGGATCACATCGGGATGTCCTGGTTCCCCATAACTATAACTATGAACTCTTAGTAATTGGGGATGGGAAAGCTAGTCTTGCGTGGGTCAATCAGGGACTCCATCTGCCCCATCACTTTTAAACAAATTATAGAGTCTCCAAGCTTTGGGGCTGAAACCACATCGTCTTGGTGAATGCCTAGAGCAGGGGTCCTCAAAGTGCAGCCTGTGGGCCACATGCAGACAGCCGAGGTCATTGATCCTTTCTGACGGGTGTATGTGCCCCATTTATTTTTTTTTTTGAACTTCAAATCAAAATGTGCAGTGTGCACATGAATTTGTTCGTAATTTTTGGTTTTTTTTAAACTATAGTCTGTCCCTCCAATGGCCTGAGGGACAGTGAACTAGCCCCCTGGGTAAACAGTTTTAGGACCCTGCCCTAAGGTATCCTGGACTTAGGTGTTACTAATCTCCCAGCCCTGAAACATTCCTGAACATTCTACCCGTTGTAGGAGGCACCATGGAAATTTGGACCCCGGGTAATTTACAAGCCTTTACTCCAATTGAACCCAAGAAAATTCAAAATGACTTAGGGTAGTTACTCTCTTTTGGTCACTTTTGACTCCACCTGTACTAGTCCATTATTTTCATTTAACTCTATAACACGGAGCATGATGTTTTCATAACATTTTTAAAAATGTATATATATATATATATATATATATATATATATATATATATATATATATATATATATATATATATATATATATATATATATATATATATTAAAATGAAAGTCCACAACAAAAAGAAAATAATTTTTTCCCAAAATTAAAATTGAAGCGTTATAGGGTTAAAAAGAAGGATGGGTCTTATCAGCAGGTCCAAGACCTTAGAATCATAAATGAATCAGTGATCCCACTGCACCAAGTAGTGCCCAAACCTGTGCCCTCCTAGGGGAAAGTGTGAATGCTTTTATCCCTCTTCCTGTACTTCCAATGAACAAACACACATGTCTGGTAATCCTGAGATTTTTTTTTTCCTGTGACACTCATCTAATTTCAAGGCTACTGCCACCACACAAGCTTGCCCTTGTCGAAATCAAACTGTTCACCTTTTAGACCGTTTGTTTTTCCCAGAAGTTATCGGGTGACTAAAGCTTCTGAACCAAGTGTGCCAGGTCCATGACTACCACCTCCTGGACTACCTCAACTTTATCCATCCTGGATTAAGTTGCCCTCAATGGACAAGCCCTCCCAGCAGTGTAGGAAGGGTGTGGACCCAAAGCCCCACTTCGCCCATTTTGCCAGCAGGAAGCAGCTATAGATGTCGTCGCCCAGTACCCCAAAGATTTGGGTCCATATCTCTTAAAGGGGGCAACTGTTAAGTAGCTATCCTAGGAACTGGGGCATCCGTTATGCATGCCCATAGGGCCAAGATAAGAACCCAGTTAGGAAAAGCACCCTGTGCATGCTCAGAGGTGCAGGTTTCTGGCCATGAAGGGGAGGTACACCTGGGTGGGTCCTGTACCTGGAGTGACCAACCTAGGCCATGTAAATTCAATTCAGCCACTGGGGTCGGCTAGACTTGCCCACCACGCCTCCCTAGCGCTCATAAAACTAACTTTAGTGACAGACCAGGCTTCTGCGTGATATCTCTCTCACTCAAGAAGGCTCTTTGGAGGCAGCAGGGCTGCACATGAGTGGCTGGTGGATACTGTTCAGATGCATGGCTTTCTGCTTGCAAGGGTTTTTGTCTCAGCTGACTGGAAGGGAGGAGGTAGTACGTCTGGATCACAGAGTATCCATGTCCACAAATGAGGCTGCTCATTCCACAGTCCTGGCAGTGCTTTATGAAACCCTCTGGTTTGCAAAGTCACTCCTTGTAGATTAGAGTAGGAGGGGCTTGGACCCAGGTATGCTGCCTCTTACTCCCAGTTGCAGGTTTCTGGATGCTGATTGTATCTCTTACAGCATCAGTTAGTGGGCTTGTTGTCTGCCTCAGGCTTTGTTCACAGAGATCCTCCAGCTTGTTGTTGGTGTGTGGCATAAGCAGAGGCTTCCTGCCAATCCCCCATGAGTAGTAGAGCTCCCATGGTGTGGACTCCATGTAAGCCGTACCCCAGACAGAATGCTTACAAAGAAGGGTGGGCCCTGCAATACAGAGGACCATTCCCCCTGTGGAATGGCCTCAGAGACCCACCTCCTTCACTGGTCAGCTGCTGGGGCTGTGGGCCCTAAGCTTCATGCCTTACTCAGGAATAAACACAGGGTGAGGTGACTCCAGTAGCTGTTTTGACTGGTCTAATCCAGCCTGAGATCATCCTTGCATGAGCCCTCTGCCCAGGTTATTTTTGTTTCTTTTATGATCTTTTTATTAGGGGCTCTTAAACACTAACCACAATCCATATATACATCAGCTGTTTGAAGCACATCTGTACACTAATTGCCTCATTATTCTCAAAATATCCACTCTCCACCCAACCCCCTGGCCTCATTTCCTCATTTGTCCCCCTTCAATGTCCGCCACCCATCCCTCATCAATCCTTGGAAATGTACTAATTCTTTTGTTATATCTTCACCCACCTTTCTTTTGAGGTCAATGAAGATCCTTGTAATCGGTTCCCACTTTCAATCCTACCCTTCCTCCACCTTCCCAGTATCTCCACTCATAACACTGGTCCTAAAGGGCCCATCCACCCTGGATTACCCGTGTTTGAAATTCCTATCGGTACTAGAATACCTTCTCTAGTTTGGCCAGATTAGTATGGTAGAACTGGGTTCATGATAGTGGGGCAAGAGGAAGCATTAAGAACTAGAGGAAAGTTGTGTTTCGTCTTTGCTGTCTCATACCCTGTATTCTTTAATCTCCTTTGTGAGATCCTTCTGTATGGGGATGTCCAGTGCACTGCAAATAGCTTTTGGGTGTATACCCGGCAGTCCCCTCTCAGTCTCTATGATAAGATTTTTTTGTTCTCATGATGCCTGTTGCCTTATCCCTTTGAAACTTTGTGATCACACAGGCTGGTATGCTTCCTCCATGTGGGCTCGGTTGCTTCTGAGCTACATGGTTGCTCCTTTACCTTCAAGCCATTAAGACCCAACACGCTATATCTTTTGGTAGCTGGACACCATCGGCTTTCTTCACCACATTTGCTTATGCAGCCGCTTTGTGGTCAGTGATCGTGTAGGGAAGGTGAGCATCATAGAATGCCAATTTTATAAAACAGTGTTCTCGCAAAGAGGGAGTCCTTGAGCGGAGGCCCAATGTGCATTTGCTACCTTAATACTAAATCTATAAACATATGGACATAGATCTATTTCGCCATTCCCCTTTGTAAATATATGTACATGACTTTATTTAGACTTCTATAACTGGCCCTTGCTTCCCAGCACACTCTTCTATACCCTTTGATTTTCCTCTTGTCCCCACTGCCATGCTCAGTCTTCCTTTGGGTTTCAGTATTTCCTCTTGGTTACATTACCCTTGATCACGCCCTACCAGGCCTCCTACTTCCCCCTCACCACCGATTTTCATCACTTGTTGTTCCCTTGTCTCTGGGTTTCTTGATACCACTTCCTTTACCCCACCGTGCTCACTCCCATGCGCAATGGAAAGGGCCGGTCACATGTTTGCTCCTCCAGATTGTTCATCCAGCCTCTCTTAATTAGACAGACCTGTAAACGTAATAACATGCACAAAATAAGACTGATCAAAACCAAGCGACAAAAAAGAAAAATGAAAACAAAACCCAACCAAAATCCTATGACACTAAAAGAAAACAACACTAACCACGAAAGGAAAGTACAAGTACTGTGTGATGAACTTTAGGAGTGTTTTCCAGTCCAGTCTGTGGGGGCACCGAACCCTGACCACAAAGTCCACCTTTGGCATTCCCCAAGGACTTTGATGCTCCTTTTTCTTTCCCTTCCGCTGCACTCTCTTAGTGTCATGCCTCGAGGTGGCAGGATCAGTTCGGGCACAGTTCCCACACTGTGTGTCCAGTGTTGTCCCCTCTAGGGCTTGGGTCTTTGAGGGACGTTTCTCATCGTGGGGCTGCCCATGTGGTCTTCTCTGTGGACTGGCTTCTCTGATTGGGAACATCATCCTCAAGGTGTATTGGGCCAGGATGTGCTCCATTCTCCCCTCCTCCCCCTTGTTCTGCCCTGTGTTCTCTGATCAGATATGTCCCTCTCCGCGAGCTTCAGATCTGGTGCCATCCTGTGAAAGAGAATCTTTGGGGGCTGCAAGGATGTGGGGGGATTGTGGGTATCAGCTCAGATCTTTTGAGATTCCAGGAGATATTGACTGCTCAATGGGCACAGTTCTGTGGGGTACCGGGCTCTTGGTCCAGACGCTGGTTGTGAATATGACCTTGTTGTTAACCAGTTGTGTGTCTCTGGGTCAACTCCTGTGTGTTTTTGAGTGAGTTTTCTCATCTGAAAAGTAAATGTACTGGATTATCCAGACTCCCATGTCAGCAAGTTATCGAGAGGGGTTAATCAGAGACTGTTTCATATAGTGTGTACCTGCGAGCTGCATTCTATACCTGGGGCGGCAATTATGAGCTCGGAATAGAAATGGTGTCTAGCAGGTGACATACGTGGCTCCATTTTGATAAAGGAAGACCACTGTGGAGATTTGGTCCTTCTGTTGATGGCCACGGGCCACCTAGACTTCTCCTGCTATAACTGCTTCACTGGCTCAGCAGCTGAGCCAGGAACCAGTGCCATCATAACCAGGTGGCTAACTGGGAAAAAGTGCAGATAGATATTTGTTATCTTGTTGTCTTCGGAAGCCCACCTAGCTTCCATGCAAACATTCTGGTGGGAGTTATCTGTGGAAGGAATCATAGACTCACAGTAATTCACATCTTTCTTTTTGAAAACGTGCCCATATTCCTTTCTGAAGCTGAGAAGGTGGCCCCTGTGTCCACCAAGAAATTTACTGGCTGGCCTCCTACATGGAGAGTTAGCATGGGCTTTTGGCTGCGAAGGGAAACAGAGCCCTGACCCCTTCATTGAGCTTCTTCAAGCATTATTGTCTCTTGCTTGGGTCTTTCTAGGTGCAGATGAGGCCCGTCCACTCTTGTGGAAGGTCTTGCACCTCTCCTGGGGTTTTCAAGGCACTTATTTTTCCAGTGTCCTTCTTTCCTGCAGTAGGCACATTGGTCCTTCCCCATGGCTTGGCGGTGCCCACAGGTTAGTCTCTCCGTGAGTGGGCCATGCTCTCCTTTTCCTGAGTCTCTGGGGTCTCTCATGGCAATTACTAGTATTTTAGCTAATTTCTTTGTCTCTGTCATGCTAGGGTCATCTCTGTTGTTATACACTCAATGAGCCACGTGTACTAAATCACTAAGACTTTTCCCTTCAAACCCTTCCCACGTTTTTTCATGTCTGAGGCATATTGACTGAGTCATAAAGGCAATACTTATTGCCCTCCTGTACTCGTGGCCTCCGGACCGTTAGGGGTATAAAGCCCGTAGGCTTCCATCAGCCACTCTAGAAAGGCAGGCGGACATTCTCTTATAAGAGCCTGAAAATTCTACTGACCTTAGATAAATTCATAGGTTTCCTAGCTCTTCCGCAGAGGGTCATGTAAGAGCACGGGTGATACCTGGTAATGCGCTCTGGGCCTTGCTAGGAATTGAGATCCCACATTGTTCGTGTAGAGGCCAAAAGAGATTCTCTCAAGTGGGGAGTGCCCGCTCGCTGACCATCAGGTTCACTGACTGCTTACTGGGCCTCTGTCTGGAAGGGCTACCCTTCCTCCGTGGTGAACAGCACCTGGAGAAGTTGCTGGAAAACATTCCAGGTGGGCTGATGAGTATGGAAGACATACCAGTACTAGTGTGTGTTGGGGGCTGCTGGTAGGGGGCGGGGATGGGGTTGCAGAGCCGGCTGAGGAGGGAGTGACTCAATAAGGGCCTGTTAGAAGTTTTCTATTTCTGGCCCCTAAAACCTTATAGGGCGGTGTTGGAACCAAAGGGTCTGAAGCCAGCTCTCCCACTACCAGAGTTCTCCTGCAAAATGGGATAAAGCCGATTAGGGGAGAGAGATCGGGGGGGGGAGCGGAGGTGAAGGGAGGGAGGAGGGGGAGGAGGTGGGATAGGGGTACGGGGAGGAATGGCCTCCACCTATGAGCTTTTGGGACCTTGGACCGTTTGTTTTTCCGGTCCTGCCATGTTTCCTGAAACCTTGGAAACAAGGACCCTTTCTTTGAGGGAGGGAGTAAGTCTTTTATATTTGTAGGTTTCTTAGTGGCAATGTCAGCCCACACTTGAATTAAAGGGATCAGATCGGGATGTCCTGGTTCCCCATAACCATAACTACGAACTCTTGGTAATAGGGGATGGGAAAATTAGTCTTGCGTGGGTCAATCAGGGACTCCTTTTGCCCCATCACTTTTAAACAAATTGTAGAGTCTCCAAGCTTTTGGGTTGAAACCAAATCCTCTTGGTGGACGCCTAGAGCAGGGGTTCTCAAACTACAACCTGTGGGCCACATGCAGACAGCCGAGGTCATTGATCCTTTCTGCCGGGTGTATGTGCCCCATTTATTTATTTTTTTTGGACTTCAAATCAATATGTGCAGTGTGCACATGAATTTATTCGTAACTTTTGTTTTTTTTAAACTATAGTCTGTCCCTCCAAAGGCCTGTGGGACAATGCACTGGCCCCCTCGGTAAACAGTTTCAGGACCCCTGCCCTAAGGTATCCTGGACTTAGGGTTTACTAATTTCCTAGCCCTGAAACATCCCTGAACATTCTACCCGTTGTAGGAGGCACCATCGGAATTTGGACCCCGGGTAATTTACAAGCCTTTACTCCAATTGAACCCAAGAAAATTCAAAATGACTTAGGCAGTTACTCTATTTTGGTCATTTTTGACTCCTCCTGGACTAGCCCATTATTTCCATTTAACTCTATAACTCGGAGCATGATGTTTTCATAACATTTTAAAAAATGTATATATTAAATATATACATACATTTTTATAACTATGAAAATCCACAACAAAAAGAAAATAATTTTTTCCCAAAATTAAAATTGAAGCGTTATAGGGTTAAAAAGAAGGATGGGTCTTATCAGCGGGTCCAAGACCTTAGCATCATAAATGAATCTGTGATCCCACTGCACCTAGTAGTGCCCAAACCTGTGCCCTCCTAGGGGAAAGTGTGAATGCTTTTATCCCTCTTCCTGTACTTCCAATGAACAAACAAACATGTCTGGTAATCCTAAGATTTTTTTTGTTTCCTGTGACACTCACCTAATTTCAAGGCCAGTGCCAAGTCACAAGCTTAGCCTTGTCGTAGTCAAACTGTTCACCTTTTAGACAGTTTTTTTTCCCAGAAGTTATCGGGTGACTAAACCTTCTGAACCAAGTGTACCAGGTCCACGACTACCATCTCCTGGACCACCTCAACCTTATCCATCCTGGATAAAGTTGCCCTCAATGGACAACCCCTCCCAGCAGTGTAGGAAGGGTATGGACCCAAAGCCCCACCACGCCCCTTTTTCCAGCAGGAAGTAGCTAGAGATGTCGTCGCCCAGTACCCCAAAGATTTGGTTCCATATCTCTTCATGGGGGCAAATGTTAGGTAGCTATGCTAGGGACTGGGGCATCCGTTATGCATGCCCATAGGGCCAAGATAAGAGCCCAGTTAGGAGAGGCACCCTGTGCATGCTCACAGGTGCAGGTTTCTGGCCATGAAGGGGAGGTACACCTGCATGGGTCCTATACCTGGATTGACCTACTTAGGCCATGTAAAATCAATTCAGCCTCTCGGGTCAGCCAGACTCGCCCACCACGACCCCCTAGCGCTAATAAAACTCACTTGAGTGACAGACCAGGCTTCTGCGTGATTTCTCTCTCACTCAGGAAGGTTCTTTGGAGGCAGTAAGGCTGCACATAAGTGGCTGGTGTATACTGTTCAGATGCTTGGCTTTCTGCTTGCAAGGGTTTTAGTCTCAGTTGACTGGAAGGGAGGAGGTAGTACGTATGGATCACAGAGTATCCATGTCCACAAAGGAGGCTGCTCATTCCACAGTCCTGGAAGTGCTTTATGAAAACCCTCTGCTTTGCAATGTCAGTCCTTGTAGATTAGAGTGGGAGGGGCTGGGACCAAGGTATGCTGCCTCTTACTCCCACTTGCAGGTTTCTAGATGCTGATTGTATCTCTTACAGCATCAATTAATGGGCTTATTGTCTGCCTCAGGCTTTGTTCACAGAGATCCTCCAGCTAGTTGGTGGTGTGTGTGCATGAGCAGAGGCTTCCTGCCAATCCCCCATGAGTAGTAGAGCTCCCATGATGTGGAGTCCATGAAAGCCGTGTCCCAGACAGCACGCTTACAAAGGAGGGTGGGCCCTGCAGGATACAGAGGACCATTCCCCCTGTGGAATGGCCTCAGAGACCCTCCTCCCTGACTGGCCAGCTGCTGGGGCTGTGGGCCCTAAGCATCATGCCTGACTCAGGAATAGACACAGGGTGAGGTGACTCCAGTAGCTGTTTTGACTGGTCTAATGCAGCCTGAGATCATCCTTGCATGAGCCCTCTCTCCAGATTATTTTTGTTTCTTTTATGATCTTTTTATTAGGGGCTCTTACAACACTAAACACAATCCATATATACATCAGCTGTTTGAAGCACATCTGTACATTAATTGCCCTCATTATTCTCAAAATATCTACTCTTCACCCAAGCCCCTGGGCTCAGCTCCTCATTTTTTCCCCCCTCAATGCCCGCCACCCATCCCTCATCAATCCTTGGAAATGGACTAATTCTTTTGTCATATCTTCACCCACCTTTCTTTTGAGGTCAGTGAAGATCCTTGTAATCTGTTCCCACTTTCCATCCTGCCCTTCCTCCACCTTCCCAGTATCTCCACTCATAACACTGGTCCTAAAGGGCCCATCCACCCTGGATTCCCCGTGTTTGAAATTCCTATCGGTACTAGAATACTTCCCTAGTTTGGCCAGATTATTATGGTAGAATTGGGTTCATGATAGTGGGGCAAGAGGAAGCATTAAGGACTAGAGGAAAGTTGTGTTTCATCTATGCTGTCTCATACCCTGTATTCTTTAATCTCCTCTCTGAGATCCTTCTGTAGGGGATATCAGGTGCACTTCAATTAGGTTTTGGGTGTATACCCGGCAGTCCATTCTCATTCTCCATGATAAGATTTTTTTTGTTCTCATGATGCCTGTTGCCTTATCCCTTTGAACCTTTGTGATCACACAGGCTGGTATGCTTCCTCCATGTTGTCTCTGTTGCTTCTGAGCTAGATGGTTGTTTCTTTACCTTCAAGCCTTTAAGACCCCACACGCTATATCTTTTGGTAGCTGGACACCATCGGCTTTCTTCACCACATTTGCTTATGCAGCCGCTTTGTGGTCAGTGATCGTGTAGGGAAGGTGAGCATCGTAGAATGCCAATTTTATAAAACAGTGTTGTTGCAATGAGGGAGTCCTTGAGCGGAGGACCAATGTCCATTTGCTACCTTAAAACTAAATCTATAAACATATGGACATAGATCTATTTCCCCATGCCCCTTTGTAAATATATGTACATGTCTTTATTTAGACGTCAATAAGTGGCCCTTGCTTCCCAACTCACTCTTCTATACCCTTTGATTTTCCTCTTGTGCCCACTGCTATGCTCAGTCTTCCTTTGGGTTTCAGCATTTTCTCTCGGTTACATTACCCTTGATCATACCCTACCAGGCCTCCTACATCCCCCTCACCACCGATTTCCATCGCTTGTTGTTCCCTTGTCTCTGGGTTTCTTTACACCACTTCCTTTCCCCCCACCCTGCTCACTCCCACACCCAATGGAAAGGGCCGGTCACATGTTTACTCCTCCAGATTTTTCATCCAGCCTCTCTTAATTAGACACACCTGTAAAGGTAATAACGTGCACAAAAAAAAGACTGAGCGAAACCAAGCAGCAAAAAGAAAAAAAACAAACAAAAATGAAAACAAAACCCAAACAAAATCCAATGACATTAAAAGAAAACAACACTATTCACGAAAGGAAAGTACAAGGACTGTGTGGTGAACTTTAGGAGTGTTTTCCAGTCCAGTCTGTTGGGGCCCGAAGCCCGGACCACAAGTCCACCTTTGGCATTCCCCAAAGACTTTGATGCTCCGTTTTCTTTCTCTTCCGCTGCACTCTCTTAGTGTCATACCTCGATGTGGCAGAATCCGTTCGGGAGCAGTTCCCACACTGTGTCTCCAGTGTTGTCCCCTCTAGGGCTATGGGTCTTTGAGGGACGTTTCTCATCGTGGGGCTTCCCATGTGGTATTCTCTGTGGACTGGCTTCTCTGAATGGGAACATCATCCTCAAGGTGTATTGGGCCAGGATGTGCTCCATTCTCCCCTCCTCCCCCTTGTTCTGCCCTGTGTTCTCTGATCAGATATATCTCTCTCCGCGAGCTTCAGATCTGGTGCCATCCTGTGAAAGATAATCTTTGGGGGCTGCAAGGATGTGGGGGTGGGTGGATATCAGCTCAGATCTTTTGAGAGTCCAGGAGATATTGACTGCTCGATGGGCACAGTTCTGCGGGGCACCGTGCTCTTGGTCCAGACGCTGGTTGTGAATATGACTTTGTTGTTAACCAGTTGTGTGTCTCTGGGTCAACTCCTGTGTGTTTTTGAGTGAGTTTTCTCATCTGGAAAGTAAATATACTGGATTTTCTAGACTCCCATATCAGCAAGTTATCGAGAGCGGTTAATCAGAGACTGTTTCATATACTGTGTACCTGCGAGCTGCATTCTATACCTGGGGCGGCAATTATGAGCTCGGGAGAGAAATGATGTCCAGCAGGTGACAGACATGGCTCCATATTGAAACAGGAAGACCACTGCGGAGATTGGGTCCTTAGGTTGATGGCCACGGGCCACCTAGTCTTCTCCTGCTGTAACTGCTTCACTGGGTCAGCAGCTGAGACTGGAGCCAGTGCCATCATAACCAGGTGGCTAACTAGGACAAAGGGCAGATAGATATTTGTTATCTTGTTGTCTTGGGAAGCCCACCTAACCTCCATGCAAACCTTCTGGTGTGAGTTATCTGTGGAAGGAATCGTAGGCTCACAGTAATTCACATCTTTCTTTTTGAAAACATGCCCCAATTCCTTTCTGAACCTGAGAAGGTGGCCCCTGTGTCCACCAAGAAATTTACTGGCTGGCCTCCTACTTGGAGAGTTTGCCTGGGCTTTTGGCAGCGAAGTGAAACAGAGCCCTGACCCCTTCATTGAGCTTCTTCAAGCATTATTGTCTCTTGCTTGGGTCTTTCTAGGTGCACATCAGGCCCGTCCACTCTTGTGGAAGATCTTGAACCTCTCCTGGGGTTTTCAAGACACTGATTTTTCCAGTGTCCTTCTTTCCTGCAGTAGGCACATTGGTCCTTCCCCATGGCTTGGTGGTGCCCTCAGGTTAGTCTCTCCGTGATTGGGCCATGCTCTCCTTTTCATGAGTCTCTGGGGTCTCTCATGGCAATTACTAGTATATTAGCTAGTTTCTTTGTCTCTGTCGTGCTAGGGTCATCTCTGTTGTTATACACTCAATGAGCCACTTGTACCAATTCACTAAGATTTTTCCCTTCAAACCCTTCCCACTTCTTTTTCATGTCTGAGGCAGATTGACTGAGTCACAAAGGCAATACTTATTTCCCTCCTGTACTCGGGGCCTCCTGTCCGTTAGGGGTATAAAGCCCGTAGGCTTCCATCAGCCACTCTAGAAAGGAAGGCGGACATTCTCTTATAAGAGCCTGAAAATTCTCACTGACCTTAGATAAATTCATAGGTTTCCTAGCTCTTCCGCAGAGGGTCATGTAAGAGCAACGGGTGATACCTGGTAAAGCCCTCTGGGCCTTGCTAGGAATTGAGATCCCACATTGTTCGTGTAGTGGCCAAAAGAGTTTCTCTCAAGTGGGGAGTGCCCGCTCGCTGACCATCAGTTTCACTGACTGCTTACTGGGCCTCTGTCTGGAAGGGCTACCCTTCCTCCGTTGTGAACAGCACCTGGAGAAGTTGCTGGCAAACATTCCAGGTGAGCTGATGAGTATGGAAGACATACCAGTACTAGTGTGTGTGGGGGGCTGCTGGTTGGGGGTGGGGATGGAGTTGGGGAGCCGGCTGGGGAGGGAGTGACTCAATAAGGGCCTGTTAGAAGTTTTCTATTTCTGGCCCCTAGGAACCTTATAGGGCGGGGGTGGAAACAAAGGGTCTGAAGCCAGCTCTCCCACTCCCAGAGTTCTCCCGCAAAATGGGATAAAGCCGATTAGGGGAGAGAGATCAGGAGGGGAGGTGAAGGGAGGGGAGAGGGGGACAGGGTGGGAGAGGGGGACGGGGAGGGATGGTCTCCAACTATGTGCTTTTGGGAACTTGGACCGTTTGTTTTTCCGGTCCTGCGATGTTTCCTGAAACCTTGGAAACGAGGACCCTTTCTTTGAGGGAGGGAGTAAGTCTTTTATATTTGCAGGCTTCTTCGTGGCAATGTCAGCCCACACTTGAATTAAAGGAATCAGATCGGGATGTCCTGGTTCCCCTTAACCAAAACTATGAACTCTTAGTAATAGGGGATGGGAAAACTAGTCTTGCATGGGTCAATCAGGGACTCCTTCTGCCCCATCACTTTAAAACAAATTGTAGAGTCTCCAAGCTTTTGGGTTGAAACCACATCCTCTTGGTGAACGCCTAGAGCAGGGGTCCTCAAACTACAGCCTGTTGGCCACATGCAGACAGCCGAGGACATAGATCCTGTCTGCCAGGTGTATGTGCCCCATTTATTTTTTTTTTGAGCTTCAAATCAAGATGTGCATTGTGTATATGAATTTGTTCATAATTTTTGTTTTTAAACTATAGTCTGTCCCTCCAATGGCCTGAGGGACAGTGAACTGGCTCCCTGGGTAAACAGTTTCAGGACCCCTGCCCTAAGGTATCCTGGACTTAGGGGTTACTAATCTCCCAGCCCTGAAACATCCCTGAACATTCTACCCATTGTAGGAGGCACCATGAGAATTTGGACCCTGGGCAATTTACAAGCCTTTACTCCAATTCAACCCAAGAAAATTCAAAATGACTTAGGCAGTTACTCTATTTTCGTCACTTTTGACTCCTCCTGTACTAGCCCATTATTTCCATTTAACTCTAACGCGGAGCATGATGTTTCCATAAATTTTTAAAAATGTACATATAAATATATATAAATTAATAACTATGAAATCCACAACAAAAAGAAAATAATTTTTTCCCAAATTTAAAATTGAAGTGTTATAGGGTTAAAAAGAAGGATGGGTCTTATCACCGGGTCCAAGATCTTAGCATCATAAATGAATCAGCGATCCCACTGCACCAAGTAGTGCCCAAACCTGTGCCCTCCTAGGTGAAAGTATGAATGCTTTTATCCCTCTTCCTGTACTTCCAATGAACAAACACACATGTCTGGTAATCCTAAGATTATTTTTGTTTCCTGTGACACTCACCTAATTTCAAGGCCACTGCCACGTCACAAGATTAGCCTTGTCACAGTCAAACTGTTCACCTTTTAGACAGTTTGTTTTTCTCAGAAGTTATCGGGTGATTAAAGCTTCTGAACCAAGTGTGCCAGGTCCACGACTACCATCTCCTGGACCACCTCAACCTTATCCATCCTGGATAAAGTTGCCCTCAATGGACAACCCCTCAAAGCAGTGTAGGAAGGGTATGGACCCAAAGCCCCTCACGCCCCTTTTGCCAGAAGGAAGTAGCTAGAGATGTCGTCGCACAGTACCCCAAAGATTTGGGTCCATATCTCTTCAGGGGGGCAAATATTAGGTAGCTATGCTAGGGACTGGGGCATCCGTTATGCATGCCAATAGGGCCAAGATAAGAGCCCAGTTAGGAGAGGCACCCTGTGCATGCTCAGAGGTCCAGGTTTCTGGCCAAAGGGGAGGTCTACCTGGGTGGGCCCAGTAACTGGATTGACCAACCTAGGCCATGTAAATTCAATTCAGCCACTGGGGTCGGCCAGACTTGCCCACCACGCCTCCCTAAAGCTCATAAAACTCACTTGAGTGACAGACCAGGCTTCGGCGTGATTTCTCTCTCACTCAGGAAGGCTCTTTGGAGGCAACAGGGCTGCCCTTGAGTGGCTGGTGGATATTGTTCAGATGCATGGCTTTCTGCTTGCAAGGGTTTTTGTCTCACCTGAGTGGAAGGGGGGAGGTAGTACCTCTGGATCACAGAGTATCCATGTTCACAAATTAGACTGCTCATTCCACAGTCCTGGCAGTGCTTTATGAAAACCCTCTGCTTTGCAATGTCACTCCTTGTAGATTAGAGTGGGAGGGGCTGGCACCAAGGTATGCTGCCTCTTACTCCCAGTTGCAGGTTTCTGGATGCTGATTGTATCTCTTACAGCATCAGTTAGTGGGCTTGTTGTCTGCCTCAGGCTTTGTTCACGGAGATCCTCCAGCTAGTTGGTGGTGTGTGCGCCTGAGCAGAGGCTTCCTGCCAATCCCCCATGAGTAGTAGAGCTCCCATGTGGTGGACTCCATGAAAGCCGTGCCCCAGACAGCACAATTACAAAGGAGGGTGGGCCCTGCAGGACAGAGGACCATTCCCCCTGTGGAATGGCCTCAGAGACCCACCTCCCTCACTGGCCAGCTGCTGGGGCTGTGGGCCCTAAGCTTCATGCCTGACTCAGGAATAGACACAGGGTGAGGCGACTCCAGTAGTTGTTTTGACTGGTCTAATCCAGCCTGAGATCATCATTGCATGAGCCCTCTGCCCAGATTATTTTTGTTTCTTTTATGATCCTTTTATGAAGGGTTCCTACAACACTAACCACAATCAATATATACATCAGTTGTTTGAAGCACATCTGTACATTAATTGCCCTCATTATTCTCAAAATATCCACTCTCCACCCAAGCCCCTGGCCTCAGCTCCTCATTTTTCCCCCCTCAATGCCCGCCACCCATCCCTCATCGATCCTTGTAATTGTACTAATTCTTTTGTCATATCTTCACCCACCTTTCTTTTGAGGTCAGTGAAGATCCTTGTAATCAGTTCCCACTTTCCATCCTGCCCTTCCTCCACCCTCCCACTATCTCCACTCATAACACTGGTCCTAAAGCGCCCTTCCACCCTGGATTCCCCATGTTTGAAACTCCTATCTGTTCTAGAATACCTTCCCTAGTTTGGCCAGATTTGTATGGTAGAACTGGGATCATGATAGTGGGGCAAGAGGAAGCATTAAGAACTAGAGGAAAGTTGTGTTTCATCTTTGCTGTCTCATACCCTGTATTCTTTAATCTCCTTTGTGAGATCCTTCTGTAAGTGGATGTGAGTGCACTGCAAATAAGTTTTGGGTCAATACCCGGCATTCCCCTCTCATTCTCCATGATAAGGTTTTTTTTATTCTCATGATGCCTGTTGCCTTATCCTTTTGAAACTTTGTGACCATACAGGCTGGTATGCTTCCTCCATGTGGGCTTTGTTGCTTCTGAGCCAGATGGCTGCTTCTTTACCTTCAAGCCTTTAAGACCACACACGCTATATTTTTAGGTAGCTGGACACCATCGGCTTTCTTCACCACATTTGCTTATTAAGCCGCTTTGTGGTCAGTGATCGTGTAGGGAAGGTGAGCATCATAGAATGCCAATTTAATTGAAGAGTGTTCTTGCAATGAGGGAGTCCATGAGCGGAGGCCTATGTCCTTCTGCTACCTTAATACTAAATCTATAAACATATGGACATAGATCTATTTCCCCATGCCCCTTTGTAAATATATGTACATACTTTTATTTAGACGTCTATAACTGGCCCTTGCTTCCCAGCTCACTCTTCTATACCCTTTGATTTTCCTCTTGTGCCCACTGTCATGCTCAGTCTTCCTTTGTGTTTCAGTAATTCCTCTTGGTTTCATTACCCTTGATCACGCCCTACCAGGCCTCCTACATCCCCTTCACCACCGATTTCCATCACTTGTTGTTCTCTTGTCTCTGGGTTTCTTGACACTACTTCCTTTCCCCCCACCGTGCTCACTCCCATGCCCAATGGAAAGGTCCGGTCACATGTTTACTCCTCCAGATTCTTCATCCAGCCTCTCTTAATTAGACAGATCTGTGAAGGTAATAACATGCACAAAACAAGACTGATCAAAACCAAGCAGCAAAAAGAAAAAAAAAACAAAGAAAAATGAAAACAAAACCCAACCAAAATCCAATGACACTAGAAGAAAACAACACTAACCAAGAAAGAAAAGTACAAGGACTGTGTGGTGAACTTTAGGAGTGTTTTCCAGTCCAGTCTGTTGGGGCACCGAGCCCTGACCACAAAGTCCACCTTTGGCATTCCCCGGGGACTTTGATGCTCCGTTTCCTTTCTCTTCCGCTGCACTCTCTTAGTGTCATGCCTCGATGTGGCAGGATCAGTTCGGGCGCAGTTCCCACACTGTGTGTCCAGTGTTGTCCCCTCTAGGGCTGTAGGTCTTTGAGGGACGTTTCTCATCGTGGGGCTGCCCATGTGATCTTCTCTGTGGACTGGCTTCTCTGATTGGGAACATAATCCTCAAGGTGTATTGGGCCAGGATGTACTCCATTCTCCCCTCCTCCCCCTTGTTCTGCCCTGTGTTCTCTGATCAGATATGTCCCTCTCCGCGAGCTGCAGATCCGGTGCCATCCTGTGAAATACAATCTTCGGGGGCTGCAAGGATGTGGGTGTGGGTGGGTGTCAGCTCAGATCTTTTGAGAGTCCAGGAGCTATTGACTGCTCGATGGGCACAGTTCTGTGGGGCACCGTGCTCTTGGTCCAGATGCTGGTTGTGAATATGACTTTGTTGTTAACCAGTTGTGTGTCTCTGGGTCAACTCCTGTGTGTTTTTGAGTGAGTTTTCTCATCTGGAAAGTAAATGTACTGGATTATCCAGACTCCCATATCAGCAAGTTATCGAGATGGGTTAATCAGACACTGTTTCATATAGTGTGTACCTGCGCTGCATTCTAGACCTGGGGTGGTAATTATGAGCTCAGGATAAAGATGGAGTCCAGCAGGTGACATACGTGGCTCCATATTGAAACAGGAAGCCCACTGTGGAGATTTGGTCCTTCCGTTGATGTCCACCGGCCACCTAGTCTTCTCCTGCTATTACTGCTTCACTGGCTCAGCAGCTGAGCCAGGAGCCAGTGCCATCATAACCAGGTGGCTAACTGGGTAAAGGGCAGATCGACATTTGTTATCTTGTCGTCTTTGGAAACCAACCTACCCTCCATGCAAACCTTCTGGTGTGAGTTATCTGTGGAAGGAATCATAGGCTCACAGTAATTCACATCTTTCTTTTTGAAAATGTGCCCGTATTCCTTTCTGAACCTGAGAAGTTGGCGCCTGTGTCCACCAAGGAATTTACTGGCTGGCCTCCTACATGGACAGTTTGCCTGGGCTTTTGGCGGCGAAGTGAAACAGAGCCCTGACCCCTTCATTCAGCTTCTTCAAGCATTATTTTCTCTTGCTTGGGTCTTTCTAGGTGCAGTTGAGGCCTGTCCACTCTAGTGGAGGGTCGTGCACCTCTCCTGGGGTTTTCAAGGCACTGATTTTTCCAGTGTCCTTCTTTCCTGCAGTAGGCACATTGATCCTTCCCCATGGCTTGGCGGTGCCCACTGGTTAGTCTCTCCGTGAGTGGGCCATGCTCTCCTTTTGCTGAGTCTCTAAGGTCTCTCATGGCAATTACTAGTATTTTAGCTAGTTTCTTTGTCTCTGTCGTGTTAGGGTCATCTCTGTTGTTATACACTCAATGAGCCACTTGTACCAAATCGCTAAGATTTTTCCCTTCAAACCCTTCCCACTTCTTTGTCATGTCTGAGACAGACTGACTGAGTAATAAAGGCAATACTTATTGCCCTCCTGTTCTCGGGACCTCCAGGCCGTTAGGGGTATAAAGCCTGTAGGCTTCCATCAGCCACTCTAGAAACATAGGCGGACATTCTCTTATAAGAGCCTGAAAATTCTGACTGACCTTAGATAAATTCATAGGTTTCCTAGCTCTTCCGCAGAGGGTCATGTAAGAGCAACGGGTGATACCTGGTAAAGCCCTCTGGGCCTTGCTAGGAATTGAGATCCCACATTGTTCGTGTAGTGGCCAAAACAGATTCTGTCAAGTGGGGAGTGCCCTCTCGCTTACCATCAGGTTCACTCACTGCTTCCTGGGCCTCTGCCTGGAAGGGCTACCATTCCTCTGTTGTGGACAGCACGTGGAGAAGTTGCTGGCAGTCATTCCAGGTGGGCTGATGAGTATGGAAGGCATACAAGTACTAGTGTATGTGGGGGGCTGCTGGTTCGGGTTGGGGGTGAGGTTGGGGGGCCGGTGGGGGAGGGAGTGACTCAATAAGTTCCTGTTAGAAGTTTTCTATTTCTGGCCCTTAAAAACCTTATAGGGCGGGGGTGGAACCAAGGGGTCTGAAGCCAGCTCTCTGTCTCCCAGAGTTCTCCTGCAAAATGGGATAAAGCCGATTAGAGAAGAGAGATCAGGAGGGGAAGGGGAGGGCAAGTGAAGGGGAGGGGGAGGGATTGGGGGAGGGTTACGGGGAGGAATGGCCTCCACCTTTGTGGTTTGGGAACTTGGACCGTTTGTTTTTCGGGTCCTGCCATGTTTCCTGAAACTTTGGAAACAAGGACCATTTCTTTGAGAGAGGGAGTAAGTCTTTTATATTTGCAGGCTTCTTAGTGGCAATGTCAGCCCACACTTGAATTAAAGGGATCACATCAGGATGTCCTGGTTCCCCTTAACCATAACTATGAACTCTTAGTAATAGGGCATGGGAAAACTAGTCTTGCGTGGGTCAATCAGGGACTCCTTTTACCCCATCACTTTTAAACAAATTGTATAGTCTCCAAGCTTTTGGGTTGAAACCACATCTTCTTGGTGAACGCATAGAGCAGGGGTCATCAACTACAACCTGTGGGCCACATGCAGACAGCCGAGGACATTGATCCTTGCTACTGGGTGTATGTGCCCCATTTATTTTTTTTTTTGAACTTCAAAGCAAGATCTGCAGTGTGTACATGAATTTGTTCGTAATTTTTGTTTTTTTTTTTAAACTATACTCTGTCCCTCCAATGGCCTGAGGTACAGTGAACTGGCCCCCTGGGTAAACAGTTTCAGGACCCCTGCCCTAAAGTATCCTGGACTTAGGGGTTACTAATCTCCCAGCCCTGAAACATCCCTGAACATTCTACCCGTTGTAGGAGGCACCATGGGAATTTGGACACCGGGTAATTTACAAGCCTTTACTCCAATTGAACCCAAGAAAATTCAAAATGACTTCGGCAGTTACTCTATTTTGGTCACTTTTGACTCCTCCTGTACTTCCCCATTATTTCCGTTTAACTCTATAACACAGAGCATGATGTTTTCATAACATTTAAAAAATGTATATATTCATATATATATATATTTATAACTATGAAATTCCACAACAAAAAGAAAATAATTTTTTCCCAAAATTAAAATTGAAGCGTTATAGGGTTAAAAAGAAGGATGGGTCTTATCAGCGGGTCCAAGACCTTAGCATCATAAATGAATCTGTGATCCCACTGCACCTAGTAGTGCCCAAACCTGTGCCCTCCTAGGGGAAAGTGTGAATGCTTTTATCCCTCTTCCTGTACTTCCAATGAACAAACACACATGTCTGGTATTCCTAAGATTTTTTTTGTTTCCTTTTGACACTCACCTAATTTCAAGGCCACTGTCAACTCACAAGCTTAGCCTTGTCGTAGTCAAACTGTTTACCTTTTAGACTGTTTGTTTTTCCCAGAAGTTATCGGGTGACTAAAGCTTCCGAACCAAGTGTGCCAGGTCCATGACTACCATCTCCTGGACCACCTCAACCTTATCCATCCTGGATAAAGTTGCCCTCAATGGACAACCCCTCCCAGCAGTGTAGGAAGGGTATGGACCCAAAGCCCCACCTCGCCCCTTTTGCCAGCAGGAAGTAGCTAGAGATGTCTTCGCCCAGTACCCCAAAGATTTGGGTCCATATCTCTTCAGGGGGGCAAATGTTAGGTAGCTATCCTAGGGACTGGGGCATCCATTATGCATGCCCATAGGGCCAAGATAAGGGCCCAGTTAGGAGAGCCACCCTGTGCATGCTCAGAGGTCCAGGTTTTTGGCCATGAAGGGGAGGTACACCTGGGTGGGTCCTGTACCTGGATTGACCAACCTAGGCCATGTAAATTCAATTCAGCCATTGGGGTCGGCCAGACTTGCCCACCATGCCTCCCTAACGCTCATAATACTCACTTGAGTGACAGAACAGGCTTCTGCATGATTTCTCTCTCACTCAGAAAGGCTCTTTGTAGGCAGCAGGGTTGCACATGAGTGGCTGGTGGGTACTGTTCAGATGCATGGCTTTCTGCTTGCAAGGGTTTTTGTCTCAGCTGACTGGAAGGGAGGAGGTAGTACGTCTGGATCACAGAGTATCCATGTCCACAAATGAGGCTGCTCATTCCACAGTCCTGGCAGTGCTTTCTGAAAACCCTCTGCTTTGCAATATCACTCCTTGTAGATTAGAGTGGGAGGGGCTGGGACCAAGGTATGCTGCCTCTTACTCCCAGTTGCAGGTTTCTGGATGCTGATTGTATCTCTTACAGAACCAGTTAGTGGGCTTGCTGTCTGCCTCAGGCTTTGTTCACGGAGATCCTCCAGCTTGTTGTTGGTGTGTGGCATGAGCAGAGGCTTCCTGCCAATCCCCCATGAGCAGTAGAGCTCCCATGGAGTGGACTCCATGTAAGCCGTACCCCAGACAGCACGCTTACATAGGAGGGTGGGCCCTGCTGGACAGAGGACCATTCCCCCTGTGGAATGGCCTCAGTGATCCACCTCCCTCACTGGCTAGCTGCTGGGGCTGTGGGCCCTAAGCTTCATGCCTGACTCAGGAATAGACACAGGGTGAGGCGACTCCAGTAGTTGTTTTGACTGGTGTAATCCAGCCTGAGATCATCCTTGCATGAGCCCTCTGCCAAGATTATTTTTGTTTCTTTTATGATCTTTTCATTAGGGGCTCCTACAACACTAACCACAATCCATATATACATCAGCTTTTTGAAACACATCTGTACATTTATTGCCCTCATTATTCTCAAAATCTCCACTCTCCACCCAAGCCCCTGGCCTAAGCTCCTCATTTCCCCCCCCCCTCAATGCCCGCCACCCATCCCTCATCAATCCTTGGAAATGTACTAATTCATTTGTCATATCTTCACCCACCTTTCTTTTGAGGTCAATGAAGATCCTTGTAATCGGTTCCCACTTTCCATCCTGCCCTTCCTCCACCCTCCCAGTATCTCCTCTCATAACACTGGTCCTAAAGGGCCCATCCACCCTGGATTCCCCGTGTTTGAAATTCCTATCGGTACTAGAATACCTTCTCTAGTTTGGCCAGATTAGTATGGTAGAACTGGAATCATGATAGTGGGGCAAGAGGAAGCATTAAGAACTAGAGGAAAGTTGTGTTTCATCTTTGCTGTCTCATACCCTGTATTGTTTAATCTCCTCTCTGAGCTCCTTCTGTAAGGGGATGTCCAGTGCACTGCAAATAGGTTTTGGGTCTATACCCGGCAGTCCCCTCTCATTCTCCATGATAAGATTTTTTTGTTCTCATGATGCCTGTTGCCTTATCCCTTTGAAACTTTGTGATCACACAGGCTGGTATCCTTCCTCCATGTGGGCTCTGTTGCTTCTGAGCCAGATGGCTGCTTCTTTACCTTCAAGCCTTTAAGACCCCACACGCTATATCATTTGGTAGCTGGACACTATCGGCTTTCTTCACCACATTTGCTTATGCAGCCACTCTGTGGTCAGTGATCGTGTAGGGAAGGTGAGCATCGTAGAATGCCAATTTAATAAAACAGTGTTCTCGCAATGAGGGAGTCCTTGAGCGGAGGCCCTATGTCCATCTGCTACCTTAATACTAAATCTATAAACATATGGACATAGATCTATTTCCCCATGCCCCTTTGTAAATATATGTACATGCCTTTATGTGGACGTGTATAACTGGCCCTTGCTTCCCAGCTCACTCTTCTATACCCTTTGATTTTCCTCTTGTGCCCACTGCTATGCTCAGTCTTCCTTTGGGTTTCAGTAATTCCTCTTGGTTACATTACCCTTGATCACGCCCTACCAGGCCTCCTACATCCCCCCTCACCACCGATTTCCATCACTTGTTGTTCCCTTGTCTCTGGGTTTCATGACACTACTTCCTTTCCCCCCACCGTGCTCACTCCCTTGCCCTATGGAAAGGGCCGGTCACATGTTTACTCCTCCAGATTGTTCATCCAGCCTCTCTTAATTAGACACACCTGTAAAGCTAATAACATGCACAAAACAAGACTGAGCAAAACCAAGCAACAAAAAGAAAAAAAACAAACAAAAATGAAAACAAAACCCAACCAAAATCCAATGACACTAGACGAAAACAACACTAACCAAGAAAGAAAAGAAAAAGGACTGTGTGGTGAACTTTAGGAGTGTTTTCCAGTCTAGTCTTTTGGGGCACCGAGCCCTGACCACAAAGTCCACCTTTAGCATTCCCCGGGACTTTGATGCTCCGTTTTCTTTCTCTTCCGCTGCACTCTCTTAGTGTCATGCCTCGATGTGGCAGGATCAGTTCGGGCGCAGTTCCCACACTGTGTGTCCAGTGTTGTCCCCTCTAGGGCTATGGGTCTTTGAGGGACGTTTCTCATCGTGGGGTTGCCTTTGTGGTCTTCTCTGTGGACTGGCTTCTCTGATTGGGAACATCATCCTCAAGGTGTATTGGGCCAGGATGTGCTCCATTCTCCCCTCCTCCTCCTTGTTCTGCCCTGGGTTCTCTGATCAGATATGTCCCTCTCCACGAGCTGCAGATCCGGTGCCATCCCGCGAAATACAATCTTTGGGGGCTGCAAGGATGTCGGAGGGTTGGTGTCAGCTCAGATCTTTTGAGAGTCCAGGAAATATTGACTGTTCAATGGGCACAGTTCTGTGGGGCACCGTGCTCTTGGTCCAGACGCTGGTTTTATGTGGAAAGCCGCAGCTTTCACAGCCATTACAAGATTGCGCCGGTCAGTCAGGGCGGTGGCCCAATTATGTGGTAAACAACCACTTAGAGCATGCGCACTGTTTAGATGACCTAGTCATAACTCCACCCTGGAGTATGCTAATAAGGTTTCTGGTGAACACACTAATCAATGCACATCACGTCCCCATAGAGCGCATATAAGCAGCAGTGGTTTGGGGCTTCGGGGTTTTTTTCCGCATCTGCAAATCGAACCCGCATTAAATGCCTGTGGATGAATCCTGTTGTCGCACATCCTTCTTGCTGGCGAGACTGAGCGCGCGACAAGTGGTGCTGAAACATGGGAACGACCACCTCCGGCAGGAGCGGAGACCTCCTGTCATCAGGGAGGATTCAGAACCGCAAGACGTGGCAAGAAACGGTAAGTTCTGAGAGACATGAGCCTGAATGATTGTTAAGCCGCTTGCTGGTGCTTGAGTGTCGGCGTGTGAATACTTCCGCTTTCGGTTTTAACGGCGAGCAGCCAGCCGCTTTTTCTTTATCGCGCATAAAATGGGTGTAGATAAATCCGTGCACGCCCGTGTGTTAAGTCCTTGTATACATAAGAAGGCAACATGGGGAACGCGGCAATAAAGACTATGGTTACGGCTCTCGATGCCCTATTGAGTAAGAGAGCATTAAAAATTTCAGAACAGACTGTGTAAATTTGTAAAAAACATAGATGAGATAGGACCATGGTTTGTTTCCACAGGCTCGCTAACATCTGCGAGCTGGAATAAGCTAGGGTGAGACATAGACCGAGCTGCTGAAGCCGGACGGCTGAAGCCGGGGATTAGACCCATTTGGAAGCTAGTGAAAGTATGCATTGAGGACAAAGAGTGTGAGCAGCCATTACGCCCAGGGCAGCAGGCTTTAGAAGATGTTCAGAGGGCATGTCAGAAACAGAGCGGGAGGAAGAACAAGGAGCTCATAGGAAGCAGTACAAAGCTGTTAAAAATGAGGAGGCTGCGCAGTTAAAAGAGGAAGTTGATCAACAGAAGAAGAGCCATGCCCGCCATTCGGAGCCATTGTACCCGTGGCGAGAACTAGAGCTTCTTGAGTTATCAGAGGAAAAAGAGGAACAGTTAGAGGAGGCAGCCGCTCGCTACAAGGAGGGACGGTATAATGCTTTTCAAGTAACCGCTGTGAGCCCGTCCGTGCCACCCCCTTATAGCGAGAACAGGCAGAAAGGGTGTGGATACTCCTTTTGCCCACCCGGTACCAGCATAGCAATACAACAAATGTACCCAGTATTTGAGGACCAGAATAATGCTCGTTATCATACGCCTTTAGAGCATAAGCAAGTGAAGGACTTAGCTGAAGCAGTAAGATCTTATGGTGTCAATGCAAATTATACTCAGTCCCTGATTGAGAGACTTACAGGCAATGCTATGACACCTGCTGATTGGACTTTTGTTACAAAAGCAGTCTTGACAACAGGACAGTATTTGGAGTGGAAATCCTTGTGGCAGGACCTATTAATGGCTCAGGCTAGGGAAAATGCCACAGCGGGGCAACCCGCATGGAATTTTGAAATGCTGACAGGTCAGGGAAGATGGGTTAACAATCAAACAGCCTTCCCAATACAGGTATATCAACAAATAAATACTGTCGCGAGCAAGGCATGGAGGACCTTGCCTAATAAAGGAGAGGTTAGAGGTAACTTAACTAAAATTATACAGGGACCTACTGAGCCTTTCTCAGATTTTGTCGCCTGTATGTTGGAAGCGGCAGGAAAAATCTTTGGAGACCAGGACACAGCCATGCCTCTCATTGAGCAGTTAGTTTTTGAGCAGTGTACTAAAGAATGTAGAACAGTTCTAACGCCCTGGAAGTCCAAAGGACTGCAGGCATGGATGAAGGCTTGCAGGGAAGTTGGTGGTCCTTTGACAAATGCAGGATTGGCTGCTGCAGTATTGGAGGCCCAAAAAAGAGGCCCCCTAAAATGCTTTCAGTGTGGTAAGGAAGGACACATTAAAAAACATTGCCCTACTGGCACCGCGAGTCAAACTGGGATAGGGACCAAAAGGACCCCGGGAGTTTGCCCTCGGTGTGGTAAGGGTAGACATTGGGCCAACGAATGCAGATCTGTGAAAGATAGCAAGGGGCGCCCCCTAGAGCAAAATGACCAGGAGCCAAAAAACGGGAAGCGGGGCCCTCGTCCCCAGGGCCCGCAGATGTATGGGGCAATCCAGGAGGACGGCCTCCGCCCACTGGGGAGGCCACTCCCAAAAGGGCCACTGCAGGATCCGCAGGGGTGGACCTCAGTGCCACCACCAGAGCAGTACTATCGCCATAGCAGGGATGCCAGCCCATCCCTATGGATTTTTATGGTCCCCTTCCAGAAGGCACCGTGGGCTTGCTGCTTGGTAGGTCCTCCACCACCTTAAAAGGCTTAATTGTGCACCCAGGAGTCATTGATCAGGATTTTACAGGACAAGTGAAGGCAATGTGCTCCTCCCCACGGGGAATATATGCCATCTCACCTGGAGACCGTATCGCGCAGCTCTTGGTGTTGCCTAGCAAGTATGCACTGTTCCCAAGTACTAAAGTTAGTAGAGAAAAAATGAGCTTTGGATCATCAGGAGAAGCTGGGGCCTTTTTCTCAGTGCAGTTGGATCAACGCCCAACTTTGACATTGGACATTGAAGGGAAAACCTTTGAAGGTATATTAGACACAGGGGCAGACAAAAGCATTATATCCACCAAATGGTGGCCTTCCTGTTGGCCGGTAACATAATCTTCACAGTCTCTACAAGGACTCGGGTATGCATCCATGCCTATGATAAGCACCAGACGGTTGCACTGGAAAGCTGAGGAAGGACAATCAGGCCAGTTCCAACCATATGTCCTCCCCTTACCTGTAAATTTGTGGGGAAGGGACATGTTGACACACCTAGGATTAGTACTAACCAATGATTACTCACCTATAAGTCAAGTACTTATGCAAAAAATGGGATATGTACCGGGAAAGGGAGTTGGGAAACACCTACAGGGTCGTCCTGAACCAGTAGAGGTAGCAGTGAAGAAAGATCGCACAGGTCTGGGTTTTTCCTAGGGGCCACTGCGGAGCCGCTACCCATTCCGTGGCTCTCAGCAGAGCCAGTTTGGGTACCACAGTGGCCGCTCCCAGTAGAAAAATTAATTGCGGCACAAAGGCTAGTTAAGGAACAGCTAGAACTAGGACATTTAGAACCATCCGTGTCCCCCTGGAACACACCCATATTTGTTATTAAGAAAAAATCAGGGAAGTGGAGATTGTTGCATGATTTAAGAGCCATCAACGCCCAAATGTCACTCAAGGCCCTGTGCAGAAAGGCCTCCCATTGCTATCTGCAATACCTACCAAAGGCTGGACCGTCATTATAATAGACATTAAGGATTGTTTTTTCTCCATCCCTTTGCATAAGAAAGATAAGGAAAGATTTGCCTTTACCCTACCCTCCATTAATCATGAAGAACCTGACAAGCACTTTCAGTGGCGAGTTTTGCCACAGATAATGGCCACTAGTCCTACTATGTGCCAGTTGTTTGTGGACCACGCCCTAGCACCCGTCAGAGAAAAATTTGGTCAGTTAAAAATCTACCATTACATGGATGACATATTAATAACTGGAGAAGAGGAGCCAGATGTGCAGCAGGGATACAGCGAGGTAGTTAAGGAATTAGAATCCCATCAGTTAGCCATAGCACCAGATAAGGTCCAACAATCTTCAATTGGACAGTTTTTAGGAGCCACAATAAGCCCATGTCACATAATGCCTCAAAAATTGACTATACGGAAGGATCAGTTAAAGATATTAAATGATTTTCAAAAGTTGCTAGGAGATATCAATTGGCTCCGCCCATATTTAAAGGTTTCCACTGCTGACCTTAAGCCATTGTTCAATATCTTGGAAGGAGAAAGCCATATTACTTCTCCTCGAGAAATTACTCCTCAAGCCCAGAAAGTATTAGAACAGGTTGAAAAGGCCATTTCTGAAGTGCAGTTAGATAGAATAGACATAAAATCTCCTTTTCAGCTGTGCATTCTAAAAACTGCCTGCGCTCCTACTGCGGTCTTGTGGCAGACTGGGCCTTTGTTGTGGATCCATGCCCACTCCTCACCTTCCAAAACTATTGAACACTACCCTTCTATGGTAGCCACAATGACCCTAAGGGGTGTTAAGACAGCTATTATGCATTTTGGAAGAGAGCCTAGCAGCGTCATTGTCCCATATACTAGTGAGCAAGTTTCTACACTGTGCGCCACTACGGATGAGTGGGCAATTTTTAAATGCAGTTTTAATGGACTAATAGACAACCATTATCCTAAACATTCCTTGTTGCAATTTGTGACTGCTCATCCAGTAATTTTTCCCCGTGTCACTGTTAACAACCCCATTAAGGAAGCTTTAGACATTTATACAGATGGCTCTAAAACAGGCAAAGGATGTTATGTAATAAACGATCAAGTGACTACATTACAATTTTTAGCTGATGCACCCCAATTAGTAGAATGTTTGGTGGTCTTAGAAGTTTTTAAGAAATTCACGGAGCCAATTAACATCATATCTGACTCCCATTACGTAGTCAACGTGGTGTCTAAGCTGGAAATTGCTGGCTACATTAAGCAATCCAGCAAGGTAGCAGACATCTTGTCTCAAATTAGAAAATGTATTTTGCAACGAAAACACCCATTTTATATTCAGCATATACGTGCTCATAGCTTGCTCCCGGGACCCATGGTAAAAGGTAATGATTTGGCTGATCAAGCTAAACTTGCTAAAGACTTTCATGAGCTGTATCATGTGCCTGCTGCCACCCTACGCATTAAGTTTCCAATTACTCGCGCAGAGGCTCGCACTATTGTGTTGCAGTGCGCCAAGTGTGCAGAATTTATTTCCAAACCCTCGGTCGGGGTAAACCCTCGAGGCGTCCGTCCTCTCGACATCTGGCAAATGGACGTTACCCACGTATCTGCTTTTGGAAAGTTGCAGTACGTGCATGTGTCAGTGGACACCAGTTCTGGCATTGTACATGCAACACCCCTAACGGGGGAAAAATCCAGCCAATAATTCAACACTGCTTAGAAGCCTGGAGTGCATGGGGCAAGCCCACCATGTTAAAAACAGATAATGGGCCTGCATACACTTCCACCAAGTTCCGACAGTTTTGCTTGCAAATGCAAGTGAAGCACTTCACGGGTTTGCCGTACAATCCCCAAGGGCAAGGAAATGTGGAACGATGTCATCGCACTCTAAAGCAATATTTATCAAAGCAAAAAGGGGGAATAGAGACCGTGACAGTCACTACCCCTAGAATGGCTTTATCTCTAACCCTTTTCACCCTAAATTTTTAAAATTTGGATGAGAAAGGCCAATCAGCTGCAGACAGACACGGGCAATGGCCAAAGCCACCAAAGGAAATGGCCCGGTGGAAAAATGTCCTAGACAACAAATGGTATGGCCCAGACCCCATATTAATCAGGTCCAGGGGAGCAATTTGTGTTTTTCCACAGGAAGAAGAAAACCCCATCTGGGTGCCAGAGAGACTGGTGAGACTAATTAAGAAGGAGGATGAAGATCGTGGGAGCAGAAAGAATGAAGAGGACAGCGATCCATCCAGCACTACTATTGACGCTAATGGTGATATGGGCCCCGGTAGCACAGGGAATTAAGAACAGTATTGTGTCTCAAACCGCTGAAGCGTTACTGCAATGTCAGCGTGTGGATGCCCATCTGACCTCTGGCATTTTATTATTAAATCAAAAAACAGATTTGCTCCAGCAGCAAATCAACCAGCTTACCACTATGGTACAATTAAGCTGTGTCTCTTCCACCACAGCGCTTTGCATCACTCAAGTGTTACATGATAATTTTAGAGCATTGAGTGATAATATTTCTCAGTATCTCACAGGACAATGGACCAAAGAGTTGAACCAGCTGCAAGAAGACCTCCTGAATCAAGTTGTCCGATTGAATGGAACACGCGTGGAACCCCTTACCCTTGAAAATTTTTCTTCTTGGCTTTCATCTGCATTTACCTACTTTAAGGAGTGGGTGGGGGTGTTTACATTTGCTGCAATAATGTGCTGTGGAGGGGTGTTGTTGCTATGGTTGCTCTGCAAACTGAAAGCACAGCAAAGGCGTGACAAGGTCATCATTGCGCAGGCGCTCTTAGCGATTGAGCGCGGTGGTTCCCATGATCTTTGGCTTCCTTTGTTAAAAGAAAACTAACCCCCATAAGTTGTCAGCTCTCGCACCCCAAGGGGAAGACCCCATTGCACTGGGAAGAGTGACAGAAAATGGATCATGGCCAGCCGTTGCACCATGCGGAGCTCTGCTCATTGCACGCATCAGGGTGACCAGATTTGGGTTCTTTTATCCATCTTCATCTCCTGGGGCTGCTGGAGGCTCCGGGGTGGATCGATGGATTAGGCCTAAAATAAATAAGAAAGGAGGAGATGTGGCAAGCCGCAGCTCTCGCCGCCATTACAAGATGGCGCCGGGCAGTCAGGGCAGTGGCCCAGTTAAGTGGTAAACAACCACTTAGAGCATGCGCACTGCTTAGATGACGTAGTCATAACTCCACCCTGGTGTATGCTAATAAGGGTTCTGGCGAACGCACCAATAAATTCACAGCACGTCCCCATAGAGCGCATATAAGCAGCAGTAGTTTGGGGCTTTGGGGTCTTTTTTCCGCATCTGCAAATCGAATCCGCATTAAACGCCTGTGGTAGAATCCTGTTGTGGTGCGTCCTTCTTGCTGGCAAGACTGAGCGCGTGACAGTAGTGAATATGACTTTGTTGTTAACCAGTTGTGTGTCTCTGGGTAAACTCCTGTGTGTTTTTGAGTGAGTTTTCTCATCTGGAAAGTAAATGTACTGGATTATCCAGACTCCCATGTCAGCAAGTTATCGAGAGGGGTTAATCAGAGACTGTTTCATATAGTGTGTACCTGCGCGCTGCATTCTAGACCTGGGGTGGCAATTATGCGCTCAGGATAGAGATGGTGTCCAGCAGGTGACATACGTGGCTCCATATTGAAACAGGAATCCCACTGTGGAGATTTGGTCCTTCCGTTGATGGCCACCGGCCACCTAGTCTTCTCCTGCTATAACTGCTTCACTGGCTCAGCAGCTGAGACTGGAGCCAGTGCCATCATAACCAAGTGGCTAACTGGGACAAAGGGCAGATAGATATTTGTTATCTTGTTGTCTTGGGAAGCCCACCTAACCACCATGCAAACCTTCTGGTGTGAGTTAACTGTGGAAGGAATCATAGGCTCACAGTAATTCACATCTTTCTTTTTGAAAATGTGCCCATATTCCTTTCTGAACCTGAGAAGGTGACCCCTCTGTCCACAAAGAAATTTACTGGCTGGCCTCCTACATGGAGAGTTAGCCTGGGCTTTTGGCGGCGAAGTGAAACAGAGCCCTGACCCCTTCATTCAGTTTCTTCAAGCATTATGGTCTCTTGCTTGGGTCTTTCTAGGTGAAGATCAGGCCCGTCCACTCTAGTGGAGGGTCGTGCACCTCTCCTGGGGTTTTCAAGGCACTGATTTTTCCAGTGTCGTTCTTTCCTGCAGTAGGCACATTGATCCTTCCCCATGGCTTGGCGGTGCCAACAGGTTAGTCTCTCCGTGAGTGGGCCATGCTCTCCTTTTCCTGAGTCTCTGGGGTCTCTCATGGCAATTACTAGTATTTTAGCTAGTTTCTTTGTCTCTGTCGTGCTAGGGTCATCTCTGTTGTTATACACTCAATGAGCCACTTGTACCAACTCACTAAGATTTTTCCCTTCAAACCCTTCCCACTTCTTTTTCATGTCTGAGGCAGATTGACTGAGTCACAAAGGCAATACTTATTGCCCTCCTGTTCTCAGGGCCTCCAGGCCGTTAGGGGTATAAAGCCCGTAGGCTTCCATCATCCACTCTAGAAAGGCAGGCAGACACTCTCTTATAAGAGCCTGAAAATTCTCACTGACCTTAGATAAATTCATAGGTTTCCTAGCTCTTCCGCATTGGGTCATGTAAGAGCAACAGTTGATACCTGGTAAAGCCCTCTGGGCCTTGCTAGGAATTGAGATCCCACATAGTTCGTGTAGTGGCCAAAAGAGTTTCTCTCAAGAGGGGAGTGCCTGCTCGCTGACCATGAGATTCACTGACTGCTTACTGGGCCTCTGTCTGGAAGGGCTATCCTTCCTGTTGTGAACAGCACCTGGAGAAGTTGCTGGCAATCATTCCAGGTGGGCTGATGATTATGGAAGACATACCAGTACTACTGTGTGGGGGGGGGCTGCTGGTTGGGGGTGGGGGTGCGGTTGGGGGGCCAGTGGGGGAGGGAGTGACTCAATAAGGGCCTGTTAGAAGTTTTCTATTTCTGGCCCCTAGAAACCTTATAGGGCGGGGGTGGAACCAAGGGGTCTGAAGCCAGCTCTCCGATTCCCAGAGTTCTCCTGCAAAATGGGATAGAGCCGATTAGGGGAGAGAGATCGGGGGGGGGGGAGGGGAGGGGAAGCTAGGTGGTGGCGGAGGGGGTGGGGGAGGGGGAGAGGGAGGGATGGCATCCACCTATGTGGTTTTGGGAAATTGGACCGTTTGTTTTTCCAGTCCTGCCATGTTTCCTGAAACCTTGGAAACAAGGACCCTTTCTTTGAGGGCGGGAGTAAGTCTTTTATATTTGCAGGCTTCTTAGTGGCAATGTCAGCCCACACTTGAATTAAAGGGAACAGATCGGGATGTCCTGGTTCCCCTTAACCATAACTATGAACTCTTAGTAATAGAGGATGGGAAAACTAGTCTTGCGTGGGTCAATCAGGGACTCCTTCTGCCCAATCACTTTTGAACAAATTGTAGAGTCTCCAAGCTTTTGGGCTGAAACCACATTCTCTTGGTGAACGCCTAGAGCAGGGGTCCTCAAACTACAACCTGTGGGCCACATGCAGACAGCCGAGGACATTGATCCTTTCTGCCGGGTTTATGTGCCCCATTTATTATTTTTTTTTGAACGTCAAATCAAGATGAGCATTGTGCACATGAATTTGTTCGTAAATTTTGTTTTTTTTAAACTATACTCTGTCCCTCCAATGGCCTGAGGGACAGTGAACTGGCCCCCTGGGTAAACAGTTTCAGGACCCCTGCCCTAAGGTATCCTGGACTTAGGGGTTACTAATTTCCCAGCCCTGAAACATCCCTGAACATTCTACCCATTGTAGGAGGGACCCTGGGAATTTGGACCCCGGGTAATTTACAAGCCTTTACTCCAATTGTTCCCAAGAAAATTCAAAATGACTTAGGCAGTTACTCTATTTTGGTCACTTTTGACTCCTCCTGTACTAGCCCATTATTTCCATTTAACTCTATAACGCGGGGCATGATGTTTTCCTAACATTTAAAAAATGTATATATTAATATATATTTATAAGTATAAAAATCCACAACAAAAAGAAAATAATTTTTTCCCAAAATTAAAATTGAAGCGTTATAAGGTTAAAAAGAAGGTTGGGTCTTATCAGCGTGTCCAAGACTTTAACCTCATGAATGAATCAGTGATCCCACTGCACCTAGTAGTGCCCAAACCTGTGCCCTCCTAGGGGAAAGTGTGAATGTTTTTATCCCTCTTCCTGTACTTCCAATGAACAAACACATATGTCTGGTAATCCTAAGATTTTTTTTGTTTCCTGTGACACTCACCTAATTTCAAGGCCATTGCCATCACACAAGCTTAGCCTTGTCGTAGTCAAACTGTTTGCCTTTTAGACCGTTTGTTTTTCCCAGATGTTATCGGTAACTAAAGCTTCCGAACCAAGTGTGCCAGGTCCACGACTACCATCTCCGGGACCACCTCAACCTTATCCATCCTGGATAAAGTTGCCTTCAATGGACAACCACTCTCCGCAATGTAAGAAGCGTATGGACCCAAAACCCCACTGGGCCCCTTTTTCCAGCAGGAAGTAGCTAGAGATGTCGTCGCCCAGTACCCCAAAGATTTGGGTCCATATCTCTTCAGGGGGGCAAATGTTAGGTAGCTATGCTAGGGACTGGGGTATCCGTTATGCATGCCCATAAGGCCAAGATAAGAGCCCAGTTAGGAGAGGCACCCTGTGCATGCTCAGAGGTCCAGGTTTCTGGCCATGAAGGGGAGGTACACCTGGGTGGGTCCTGTACCTGGATTGACCAACCTAGGCCATGTAAATTCAATTCAGCCACTGGGATCGGCCAGACTTACGCACCACGCCTCCCTAACGCTCATAAAACTCACTTGAGTGACAGACCAGACTTCTGTGTGATTTCTCTCTAACTCAGGAAGGCTCTTTGGAGGCAGCAGGGCTGCACATGAGTGGCTGGTGGATACTGTTCAGATGCATGGCTTTCTGCTTGCAGGGGTTTTTGTCTCAGCTGACTGTAAGGGAGGAGGTAGTACGTCTGGATCACAGAGTATCCATGTCCACAAATGAGGCTGCTAATTCCACAGTCCTGGCAGTGCTTTATGAAAGCCCTCTGCTTTGCAATGTCACTCCTTGTAGATTACAGTGGGAGTGGCTGGCACCAAGGAATACTGCCTCTTACTCCCAGTTACAGGTTTCTGGATGCTTATTGTATCTCTTACAGCATCAGTTAGTGGGCTTGTTGTCTGCCTCAGGCTTTGTTCACGGAAATCCTCCAGCTAGTTGGTGGTGTGTGCGCATGAGCAGAGGCTTCCTGCCAATCCCCCATGAGTAGTAGAGCTCCCATGGTGTGGACTCCATGAAAGCCGTGCCCCAGACAGCACGCTTACAAAGGAGGGTGGGCCCTGCAATACAGAGGACCATTCCCCCTGTGGAATGGCCTCAGAGACCCATCTCCCTCAATGGCCAGCTGCTGGGGCTGTGGGCTCTAAGCTTCATGCCTGACTCAGGAATAGACACAGGGTGAGGAGACTCCAGTAGCTGTTTTGACTGGTCTAATCAAGCCTGAGATCATCCTTGCATGAGCCCTTTGCCCAGATTATTTTTGTTTCTTTTATGATCTTTTTATTAGGGGCTCCTACAACACTAACCACAATCCATATATACATCAGCTGTTTGAAGCACATCTGTACATTAATTGCCCTCCTTATTATCAAAATATCCACTCTCCACCCAATCCCCTGGTTTCAGCTCCTCATTTCCCCCACCCCACTCAATGCCCGCCACCCATCACTAATCAATCTTTTGAAATGTACTAATTCTTTTGTCATATCTTCACCCACCTTTCTTTTGAGGTCAATGAAGATCCTTGTCATCGGTTCCCACTTTCCATCCTGCCCTTCCTCCACCTTCCCAGTATCTCCACTCAAAACACTGGTCCTAAATGGCCCATCCACCCTGGATTCCCCGTGTTTGAAATTCCTATCGCTACTAGAATACCTTCTCTAGTTTGGCCAGATTAGTATGGTAGAACTGGGAGCATGATAGTGGGGCAAGAGGAAGCATTAAGAACTAGAGGAAAGTTGTGTTTCATCTTTGCTCTCTCATACCCTGTATTCTTTAATCTCCTCTCTGAGATCCTTCTGTAAGGGGATGTCCAGTGCACTGCAAATAGGTTTTGGGTCTATACCCGGCAGTCCCCTCTCATTCTCCATGATAAGATTTTTTTGTTCTTATCATGCCTGTTGCCTTATCCCTTTGAAACTTTGTGATCACACAGGCTGGTATGCTTCCTCCATGTGGGCTCTGTTGCTTCGGAGCTAGATGGCTGCCTCTTTACCTTCAAGCCTTTAAGACCCCACACCCTATATCTTTTGGTAGCTGGACACCATCGGCTTTCTTCACCACATCTGCTTATGCAGCCGCTTTGCGGTCAGTGATCGTGTATGGAAGGTGAGCATCGTAGAATGCCAATTTAATAGAAGAGTGTTTTTGCAATGAGGGAGTCCTTGAGCGGAGGCCCTATGTCCATCTGCTACCTTAATACTAAATCTATAAACATATGGACATAGATCTATTTCCCCATGCCCCTTTGTAATTATATATACATGCCTTTATTTAGACGTCTATAACAGGCCCTTGCTTCCCAGCTCACTCTCCTATACCCTTTGATTTTCCTCTTGTGCCCACTGCCATGCTCAGTCTTCCTTTGGGTTTCAGTAATTCCTCTTGGTTACATTACCCTTGATCACGCCCTACCAGTCCTCCTACATCCCCCTCACCACCGCTTTCCATCACTTGTTGTTCCCTTGTCTCTGGGTTTCTTGACACCACTTCCTTTCCCCCCACTGTCCTCACTCCCATGCCCAATGGAAAGGACCGGTCACATGTTTACTCCTCCAGATTGTTCATCCAGCCTCTCTTAATTAGACAGACCTGTAAAGGTAATAACATGCGCAAAACAAGACTGAGCAAAACCAAGCAGCAAAAAGAAAAAAAACAAACAAAAATGAAAACAAACCCAACCAAAATCCAATGTCACTAAAAGAAAACAACACTAACCAAGAAAGAAAAGTACAAGGACTGTGTGGTGAAATTTAGGAATGTTTTCCAGTCCAGTCTGTGGGGCACCGAGCCCTGACCACAAAGTCCACCTTTGACATTCCCTGGGGACTTTGATGCTCCGTTTTCTTTCTCTTCCGCTGCACTCTCTTAGTGTCATGCCTCGATGTGGCAGGATCAGTTCGGGCGCCGTCCCACACTGTGTCTCCAAGGTTGTCCCCTCTAGGGCTATGGGTCTTTGAGGGACGTTTCTCATCGTGGGGCTGCCCGTGTGGTCTTCTCTGTGCACTGGCTTCTCTGATTGGGACCATCATCCTCAAGGTATATTGGGCCAGGATGTGCTCCATTCTCCCCTCCTCCCCCTTGTTCTGCCCTGTGTTCTCTGATCAGATATGTCCCTCTCCGCGAGCTGCAGATCCGGCGCCATTCTGTGAAATACAATCTTTGTGGGCTGCAAGGATGTGGGGGGTGGGTATCAGCTCAGATCTATTGAGAGTCCAGGAGATATTGACTGATCGATGGGCACAGTTCTGTGGGGCACCGGGTTCTTGGTCCAGACGCTGGTTGTGAATATGACTTGGTTGTTAACCAGTTGTGTGTCTCTGGGTCAACTCCTGTGTGTTTTTCAGTGAGTTTTCTCATCTGGAAAGTAAATGTACTGGATTATCCAGACTCCCATGTCAGCAAGTTATCGAGAGGGGTTAATCAGACACTGTTTCATATAGTGTGTACCTGCGTGCTGCATTCTAGACCTGGGGTGGCAATTATGCGCTCAGGATAGAGATGGTGTCCAGCAGGTGACAGACGTGGCTCCATATTGAAACAGGAAGCCCACTGTGGAGATTTGGTCCTTCCGTTAATGGCCACAGGCCACCTAGTCTTCTCCTCTATAACTGCTTCACTGGCTCAGCAGCTGAGCCAGGAGCCAGTGCCATCATAACCAAGTGGCTAACTGGGAGAAAGGGCAGATAGATATTTGTTATCTTGTTGTCTTGGGAAGCCCACCTACCCTCCATGCAAACCTTCTGGTGTGAGTTATCTGTGGAAGGATTCATAGACTCACAGTAATTCACATCTTTCTTTTTGACAATGTGCCCATATTCCTTTCTGTACCTGAGAAGGTGGCCCCTGTGTCCACCAAGAAATTTACTGGCGGGCCTCCTATATGGAGAGTTAGCCTGGGCTTTTGGCGGCGAAGGGAAACAGAGCCCTGACCCTTTCATTGTGCTTCTTCAAGCATTATTGTCTCTTACTTGGGTTTTTCTAGGTGCAGATGAGGCCCATCCACTCTAGTGGAGGGTCGTGCACCTCTCCTGGGGTTTTCAAGGCACTGATTTTTCCAGTGTCGTTCTTTCCTGCAGTAGGCACATTGATCCTTCCCCATGGCTTGGCGGTGCCCACAGGTTAGTCTCTCCTTGAGTGGGCCATGCTCTCCTTTTCCTGAGTCTCGGGGTCTCTCATGGCAAATACTAGTATTTTAGCTAGTATCTTTGTCTCGTCGTGCTAGGGTCATCTCTATTGTTATACACTCAATGAGCCACTTGTACAAAATCAATAAGATATTTCCCTTCAAACCCTTCCCACTTCTTTTTCATGTCTGAGCCAGATTCACTGAGTAATAAAGGCAATAATTATTGCCCTCCTGTTCTCGGCGCCTCAGGGCCATTAGGGGTATAAAGCCCATAGGCTTCCATCATCCACTCTAGAAAGGCAGGCGAACATTCTTTTATAAGAGCCTGAAAATTCTCACTGACCTTAGATAAATTCATAGGTTTCCTAGCTCTTCCGCAGAGGGTCATGTAAGAGCAACAGTTGATACCTGGTAAAGCCCACTGGGCCTTGCTAGGATTTGAGATCCCACATTGTTCGTGTAGTGGCCAAAAGAGTTTCTCTCAAGTGGGGAGTGCCCGCTCGCTGACCATCAGGTTCACTGACTGCTTTCTGGGCCTCTGTCTGGAAGGGCTACCCTTCCTCCGTTGTGAACAGCACCTGGAGAAGTTGCTGGCAATCATTCCAGGTGGGCTAATGAGTATGGAAGAAATACCAGTACTAGTGTGTGTGGAGTCTGCTGGTTGAGGGTGGGGGTGAGGTTGGGGGGCCGGTGTGGGAGGGAGTGACTCAATAAGGGCCTGTTAGAAGTTTTCTATTTCTGGCCCCTAGAAACCTTATAGGGCGGGGGTGGAACTAAAGGGTCTGAAGCCAGCTCTCCGATTCCCAGAGTTCTCCTGCAAAATTGGATAAAGCCGATTAGGGGAGAGAGATCGGGAGGGGAGAGGAGCGAAGGGAAGGGGAGGGATAGAGGGAGGGGGAAGGTACGGGGAGGGATGGCCTCCACACATGTGGTTTTGGGAACTTGGACCGTTTGTTTTTCCGGTCCTGCCATGTTTCCTGAAAACTTGGAAACAAGGACCCTTCTTTGAGGGAGGGGGTAAGTCTTTTATATTTGCAGGATTCTCTAGTGGCAATGTCAGCCCACATTTGAATTAAAGGGATCAGATCGGGATGTCCTGGTTCCCCTTAACCATAATTATGACTCTTAGTAATAGGGGATGGGAAAACTAGTCTTGCGTGACTCAATCAGGGACTCCTTCTGCCCCATCACTTTTAAACAAATTGTAGAGTCTCCAAGCTTTTGCGTTGAAACCACATCCTCTTGGTGAACGCGGAGAGCAGGTGTTCTCAAACTACCGCCTGTGGGCCCCAAGGAGACAGCCAAGGACATTGATTCTTTATGCCGGGTGAATGTGCCCCGTTTATTTTTTTTTTGAACTTCAAATCAAGATGTGCATTGTGCAAATGAATCTGTTCGTAATTTTTTTTTTAAACTATAGTATGTCCCTGCAATTGCCTGAGGGACAGTGAACTGGCCCCCTAGGTAAACAGTTTTAGGACCCCTGCCCTAAGGTATCCTGGACTTAGGGGTTACTAATCTCCCAGCCCTGAAACATCCCTGAACATTCTACCCATTGTAGAATGGGAATTTGGACCCCGGGTAATTTACAAGCCTTTACTCCAATTGAACCCAAGAAAATTCAAAATACTTAGGCAGTTACTCTATTTTGATCACTTTTGACTTCTCCTGTACTAGCCCATTATTTACATTTAACTCTATAACGCGGAGCAGGCTGTTTTCATAACATTTTAAAAAATGTATATATATATATATATATATATATATATTTATGAAAGTCCACAACTAAAAGAAAATAATTTTTCCCAAAATTAAAATTGAAGCGTTATAGGGTTAAAAAGAATGATGGGTTTTATCAGCGGGTCCAAGACCTTAGCATCATAAATGAATCAGTGATCCCACTGCACCTAGTAGTGCCCAAACCTGTAACCTCCTAGGGGAAAGTGTGAATGCTTTTATCCCTCTTCCTGTACTTCCAATGCACAAACACACATGTCTGGTATTCCTAAGATTTTTTTTGTTTCCTGTGACACTCACCTAATTTCAAGGCCACTGCCATCACACAAGCTTAGCCTTGTCGTAGTCAAACTGTTTGCCTTTTAGACCGTTTGTTTTTCCCAGATGTTATCGGTGACTGAAGCTTCCGAACCAAGTGTGCCAGGTCCACGACTACCATCTCCTGGACCACCTCAACCTTATCCATCCTGGATAAAGTTGCCCTCAATCGACAACCCCTCCCAGCAGTGTAGGAAGGGTATGGACCCAAAGCCCCACCTCGCCCCTTTTTCCAGCAGGAAGTAGCTAGAGATGTCGTCGCCCAGTACCCCAAAGATTTGGGTCCAGATCTCTTCAGGGGGGCAAATGTTAGGTAGCTATGCTAGGGACTGGGGCATCCGTTATGCATGCCCATAGGGCCAAGATAAGAGCCCAGTTAGGAGAGGCACCCTCTGCATGCTCAGAGATCCAGGTTTCTGGCCATGAAGGGGAGGTACACCTGGGTGGGTCCTGTACCTGGATTGACCAACCTAGGCCATGTAAATTCAGTTCACCCACTGGGATCGACCAGACTTACCCAACACGCCTCCCTAACGCTCATAAAACTCACTTGAGTTACAGAACAGGCTTCTGCATTATTCTCTCTCACTCAGGAAGGCTCTTTGGAGGCAGCGGGGCTGCACATGAGTGGCTGGTGGATACTGTTCAGATGCATGGCTTTCTGCTTGCAAGGGTTTTTGTCTCAGCTGACTGGAAGGGAGGAGGTAGTACGTCTGGATCACAGAGTATCCATGTCCACAAATGAGGCTGCTCATTCCACAGTCCTGGAAGTGCTTTATGAAAACCCTCTGATTTGCAATGTCACTCCTTGTAGATTAGAGTGGGAGGGGCTGGGACCAAGTTATGCTGCCTCTTACTCCCAGTTGCAGGTTTCTGGATGCTGATTGTATCTCTTACAGCATCAGTTAGTGGGCTTGTTGTCTGCCTCAGGCTTTGTTCACGGAGATCCTCCAGCTAGTTGGTGGTGTGTGCGCATGAGCAGAGGCTTCCTTCCAATCCCCCATGAGTAGTAGAGCTCCCATGGTCTGGACTCCATGAATGCCGTGCCCCAGACAGCACTCTTAAAAGGATGGTGGGCCCTGCAGGACAGAGTACCATTCCCCCTGTGGAATGGCTCAGAGACCCACCTCCCTCACTGGCCAGCTGCTGGGGCTGTGTGCCCTAAGCTTCATGCCTGACTCAGGAATAGACACAGGGTGAGGAGACTCCAGTAGCTGTTTTGACTGGTCTAATCCAGCCTGAGATCATGCTTGCTTGAACCCTCTGGCCAGATTATTTTTGTTTCTTTTATGATCTTTTTATTAGGGGCTCTTACAACACTAACCACAATCCATATATACATCAGCTGTTTGAATCACATCTGTACATTAATTTCCCTCATTATTCTCAAAATATCTACTCTTCACCCAAGCCCCTGGGCTCAGCTCCGCATTTTTTCCCTCCTCAATGCCCGCCACCTATCCCTCATCAATCCTTGGGAATGTATTAATTCTTTTGTCATATCTTCACCCACCTTCCTTTTGATGTCAATGAAGATCCTTGTAATCGGTTCCCACTTTCCATCCTGCCCTTCCTCCACCTTCCCAGTATCTCCACTCATAACACTGGTCCTAAAGGGCGCATCCACCCTGGATTCCCCGTGTTTGAAATTCCTGTCTGTACTGGAATACCTTCTCCAGTTTGGCCAGATAGTATGGAAGAACTGGGATCATGATAGTGGGGCAAGAGGAAGCATTAAGAACTAGAGGAAAGTTGTGTTTCATCTTTGCTGTCTCATACCCTGTATTGTTTAATCTCCTCTCTGAGCTCCTTCTTTAAGGGGATGTCCAGTGCACTGCAAATAGGTTTTGGGTCTATACCCGGCAGTGCCCACTCATTCTCCATGATAAGATTTTATGTTCTCATGATGCCTGTTGCCTTAACCCTTTGAAACTTTGTGATCACACAGGCTGGTATGCTTCCTCCATGGGGGCTCTGTTGCTTCTGAGCCAGATGGCTGCTTCTTTACTTTCAAGCCTTTAAGACCCCACACGCTATATCTTTTGGTAGCTGGACACCATCGGCTTTCTTCACCACATTAGCTTATGCAGCCGCTTTGTGGTCAGTGATCGTGTAGGGAAGGTGGGCATCGTAGAATGCCAATTTAATAGAGCAGTGTTCTTGCAATGAGGGAGTACTTGAGCGGAGGCCCTATGTCCATCTGCTACCTTAATACTAAATCTATAAACATATGGACATAGATCTATTTCCCCATGCCCCTTTGTAAATATATGTACATGCCTTTATTTAGACGTTTATAACTGGCCCTTGCTTCCCAGCTCACTCTTCTATACTCTTTGATTTTCCTCTTGTGCCCACTGCCATGCCTGTCTTCCTTTGGGTTTCAGTAAATCCTCTTGGTTACATTACTCTTGATCATGCCCTACCAGGCTTCCTACATCCCCCTCAACACCGATTTCCATCACTTGTTGTTCCCTTGTCTCTGGGTTTCTTGACACCACTTCCTTTCCCCCTACCGTGGTCACTCCCATGACCAATGGAAAGGGCCGGTCACATGTTTACTCCTCCAGATTGTTCATCCAGCCTCTCTTAATTAGACAGACCTGTAAAGGTAATAACATGCACAAAACGAGACTGAGCAAACCTAAGCAGCAAAAAAAAAAAAACAAAAACAAAAATGAAAACAAAACCCAACCAAAATCCAATGTCACTAAAAGAAAACAACGCTAACCAAGAAAGAAAATTACAAGGACTGTGTGGTGAATTTCAGGAGTGTTTTCCAGTCCAGTTTGTTGGGGCACCGAACCCTGACCACAAAGTCCACCTTTGGCATTCCCCGGGGACTTTGATGCTCCATTTCCTTTCTCTTCCGCTGCATTTCTTAGTGACATGCCTCGAGGTGGCAGGATCAGTTAGGGAGCAGTTCTCACACTGTGTCTCCAGTGTTGTCCCCTCTAAGGCTATGGGTCTTTGAGGGACGTTTCTCATCGTGGGGCTGCCCATGTGGTCTTCTCTGTGGACTGGCTTCTGTGATTGGGAACATCATCCTCAAGGTGTATTGGGCCAGGATGTGCTCCATTCTCCCCTCCTACCCCTTGTTCTGCCCTGTGTTGTCTGATCAGATATGTCCCTCTCCACGAGCTGCAGATCCGGTGCCATCCTGTGAAATAAAATCTTTGTGGGCTGCAAGGATGTGGGGGTGGGCTGGGTGTCAGCTCAGATGTTTTGAGAGTCAGGAGATATTGACTGCTCGATGGGCCAAGTTCTGTGGGGCACCGTGCTCTTGGTCCAGACGCTGGTTGTGAATATGACTTTGTTGTTAACCAGTTGTGTGTCTCTGGGTCAACTCCTGTGTGTTTTTCAGTGAGTTTTCTCATCTGGAAAGTAAATCTACTGGATTATCCAAACTCCCATGTCAGCAAGTTATCGAGAGGGGTTAAGCAGAGACATTTTTCATAAATAGTGTGTACCTGCGCACTGCATTCTAGACCTGGCGTGTCAATTATGCGCTCAGGATAGATATGGTTTCCAGCATGTGACATACGTGGCTCCATATTGAAACAGGAAGCCCACTGTGGAGATTTGGTCCTTCCGTTGATGGCCACGGGCCACCTAGACTTCTCCTGCTATAATTGCTTCACAGGCTCAGCAGCTTAGCCAGGAGCCAGTGCAATCATAATAAGGTGGCTAACTGAGACAAAGGGCAGATTTGTATTTGTTATCTGTTGTCTTGGGAAGCCCACCTACCATTCATGCAAACCTTCTGGTGTGAGTTATCTGTGGAAGGAATCATAGGCTCACAGTAATTCACATCTTTCTTTTTGAAAATTTTCCCGTATTCTTTTCTGAACCTGAGAATGTGGCCCCTGTGTCTACAAAGAACTGGCTGGCCTCCTACATGGAGAGTTAGCCTGGGCTTTTGGCGGGCACTTTGACGATCTAGGTTAGCAAACGGGCACTTGGACTATGTAGGTTACCTAGCAGGCACTTGGCCTGTCTAGGTTACCTAGCGGGCACTTGGACGATCTAGGTTAACTAGCGGGCACTTTGACTAACTTGGTTACCTAGCGGGCACTTGGACTATGTAGGTTTAGTAGTGTACACTTGAACGAACTAGGTTAACGAGCGGGCCCTTGGACTATGTAGGTTACCTAGCGGGCACTGGGACTATCTAGGTTAGCTAACAGGAACTTGGACTATCTAGGTTACCTAGCGGGCACTTAGACTATGTAGGTTACCTAGCGGGCAGTTGGACTATCTAGGTTACCTAATGGGCATTTGGACTATGCAGGTAACATAGCGGGCATTTGGACAGTCTAGGTTACCTAACGGGCACATGGACTTCAAGGTTAACGAACGGGCACCTGGACTATGTAGGTTGCCTACTGGGCACTTGGACGATCTAGGTTAGGTAACGGGCACTAGGACTATCTAGGTTACCTAGCGGGAACTTGGACTATGTAGGTAAATTAGCGGGCACTTGGACTATCTAGGTGACCTAACGGGCACTTGGACAATCTAGGTTAACTAGTGGGCACTTGGACTATCTAGGTTACCTAGCGGGAACTTGGACTATATAGGTTACCTAGCAGCACTTAGACTATCTAGGTTACCTAACGGGCACTTTGACTATCTAGGTTACCTAGCGGGCACTTGGACTATCTAGGTTAGCTAACAGGAACTTGGACTATCCAGGTTACCTAGCGGGCACTTGGACTATGTAGGTTTCCTTGCGGTCACTTGGACTATGTAGGTCACCTAGCGGGCACTTGAACTATCTAGGTTAGCTAACGGGCACTTGGACTATCTAGGTTACCTAGCGGGCACTTAGACTATGTAGGTTACCTAGCGGGCAATTGGACTATCTAGGTTAAATAAGGGGCATTTGGACTATGCAGGTAACATAGCGGGCACTTGGACTGTCTAGGTTACCTAACGGTCACATGGACTTCTAGGTTAACGAACGGGCACTTGGACTATGTAGGTTGCCTACTGGACCCTTGGACGATCTAGGTTAGGTAACTGGCACTAGGACTATCTAGGTTACCTAGCGAGAACTTGGACTATCTAGGTTAACGAACGAGCACTTGAACTATCTAGGTTACCTAACGGGCACTTGGACGATCTAGGTTAAATAGCGGGCACTTGGACTATCTAGGTTAACTAGCGGGCACTTGGACGATGCAGGTTCCCTAGCGGGCACTTGGAATATGTGGGTACCCTAGCGGGCATTTTTGACTATCTAGGTTACCTAACGGGCATTTGGACTATGTAGGTTCCCTAGTGGGCACTTGGATTATGTAGGTTCCCTTCTTGCACTTGGACTATGTAGGTAACAAGTGGGCATTTGGTCTATGTAGGTTACCTAGCGGGCCCTTGGATTATGTAGGTTCCCTATCGGGCACTTGGACAATATAGGTTAACTAGCGGGCTCTAGGACTATGTAGGTGCCCTAGCGGGCATTTGGACTATATAGATTACCAAGCACGCACTTGGGCTTTGTAGTTTTCCTAGCGGGCACTTGGACTATCTAGGTTACCTAGCGGGCACTTGGACTATCTAGGTTCCCTAGCGGGCACTTGGACTATATAGGTTCCCTAAAGGGCACTTGGACTATGTAGGTTCCCTAGCAGGCACTCAGATTATGAAGGTTCCCCAGCGGGCACTTGGGCTATGTAGGTTGCCTAGCAGGCCCTTTGACTATGTAAGTTCTCTAACCGGCATTTGGACTATGTGGGTTCCCTAGCGGGCATTTGGACTATCTAGGTTACCTAACGGGCACTTGGTCTATGTACGTTACTAGCGGGCATTTGGACTATGTAGGTTACCTAGCGGATACTTGGACTATGTAGGTTCCCAATCAGTTACTTGGACAATGTAGGTTAACTAGAGGGCATTTGGACTATCTAGGTTAACTAGCGGGCCCTTGGACTATGTAAGTTAACTAGCGGGCACTGTGACGATCTAGGTTATCAAACGGGCACTTGGACTATGTAGGTTACCTAGAAGGCACTTAGACTGTCGAGGTTACCTAGAGGGCACTTGGACTATCTAGGTTAACGAACGGGCACTTGGACTATCTAGGTTACCTAGCGGGCACTTGGACTAACTATGTTATCTAGCGGGCACTTGGACTTTGTAGGTTACCTAGCGGGCACTTGGACTATCTAGGTTCCCTAGCGGGCACTTGGACTATATAGGTTCCCTAAAGGGCACTTAGACTATGTAGGTTCCCTAGCAGGCACTCGGACTATAAAGGTTCCCTAGCGGGCTCTTGGACTATGTAGGTTCCCTAGCAGGCCCTTTGACTATGTAAGTTCTCTAACGGGCACTTGGACAATGTGGGTTCCCTAGCGGGCATTTGGACTATCTAGGTTACCTAACGGGCACTTGGACTATGTACGTTACTAGCGGGCATTAGGACTATGTAGGTTACCTTGCGGATACTTGGACTATGTAGGTTCCCTATCAGGGACTTGGACAATGTAGGTTAACTAGCGGGCGCTTGGACTATCTAGGTTCCCTAGCGGGCAATTGGACTATTGGGTACCCTAGCGGGCATTTGGACTATCTAGGTTACCTAACGGGCATCGACTATGTAGGTTCCCTAGCGGGCACTTGGATTATGTAGGTTCCCTTCTTGCACTTGGATTATGTAGGTTACTAGCGGGCATTTGGACTATGTAGGTTACCTAGCAGGCACTTGGACTATGTAGGTTACCTAGCGGGCACTTGAACTATGTAGGTTAACTAGCGGGCACTTGGACTATCTAGGTTACCTAGCGGGCACATGGACTATGTACGTTTCCTAGCGGGCACTTGGACTATCTATGTTAACTAGCGGGCACATGGACTATGTAGGTTCCCTATCGGGCAATTAGACTATGTGGGTTACCTAGCGGGCACTTGAACTATGTAGGTTAACTAGTGGGCCCTTAGGCTATCTATGTTAGCTAATGGGCACTTGGACTATGAAGGTTAATTAGCGGGTACTTGGACTATGTAGGTGCCCTAGCGGGCACTTGGACTATCTAGGTTACCTAGCGTGCACTTGAACTATCTACGTTACCTAGTGGGTACTTGGACTATCCAGGTTAACTAGCGGGCACTTGGACTATGTAAGTTCCCTAGCGGGCACTTGGATTATGTAGGTTCCCTATCAGGCACTTGGACTATGTTGGTTACTAGCGGGCATTTGGACTATGTAGGTTATCTAACGGGCACTTGGACAATGTAGGTTCCGTATGGGGCACTTGGACTATGTTGGTTAACTTCGGGCACTAGGACTATGTAGGTTACCTAGCGGGCACTTGGACTATCTTGGTTACCTAGCGGGCACTTGGACTATGTAGGTTAACTAGCGGACACTTGGACGAACAAGGTTAACGAGCGGGCACTTTGACTATGTTGGTTACCTAGCGGGCACTTGGACTATGTAGGTTAACTAGGGGACACTTGGACGACCTAGGTTAACGAGTGGGCCCTTGGGCTATGTAGGTTACCTAGCGGGCAGTTGGACTATGTAGGTTACCTAGCGGGCACTTGGACTATGTAGGTTACCTAGCGGGCACTAGGACTATCTAGGTTAGCTAACGGGCACTTGGAGTATCTAGGTTACCTAGCGGGCAGTTGGACTATGTAGGATACCTTGCGGGCACTTGGACTATGTAGGTTACCTAACGGGCACTTGGACTATGCAGGTAAACTTGCGGGCAGTTGTACAGTCTAGGTTACCTAGCGGGCACTTGGACTTCTATGTCAACGAACGGGCATTTGGACTACGTATGTTGCTTAGCGGGCACTTGGACTATCTAGGTAAGCTAACTGGCAATTGGATTATCTAAGTTACCTACAGGGCACTTGGACTATGTAGGTTACTTAGCGGGCACTTGAACTATGTAGGTTACCTAACGGGCACTTGGACTATGCAGGTAAACTTGCGGGCAGTTGTACAGTCTAGGTTACCTAGCGGGCACTTGGACTTCTATGTTAACGAATGGGCATTTGGACTATGTAGGTTGCTTAGCGGGCACTTGGACTATCTAGGTTAGCTAACTGGCAATTGGATTATCTAAGTTACCTAGCGGGCACTTGGACTATGTAGGTTACCTAGCGGGCACTTGGACTATCTAGGTTAACTAGCAGACACTTGGACTATCTAGGTTAACTAGCGAACACTTGGACGATGCAGGTTCCCTAGCGGGCACTTGAACTATCTAGGTTCCCTAACGGGCACTTGGACTATGTAGGTTCCCTAGCGGGCACTTGTACTATGTACGTCCCTTAGCGGACACTTGGACTAAGTTGGTTCCCTATCGGGCACTTGGACTATCTAGGTTAGCTAACAGGAACTTGGACTATCTAGGTTACCTAGCAGGCACTTGGACTATGTAGGTTTCCTAGCGGTCACTTGGACTATATAGGTTACCTAGCGGGCAGTTGGACTATCTAGGTTACCTAACGGGCATTTGGACTATGCAGGTAACATAGCGGGCACTTGGACTGTCTAGGTTACCTAACGGGCACATGGACTTCTAGGTTAACGAACGGGCACTTGGACTATGTAGGTTGACTACTGGGCCCTTGAACGATCTAGGTTAGGTAACGGGCATTAGGACTATCTAGGTTACCTAGCGAGAACTTGGACTATGTAGGTAACCTAGCGGGCACTTGGACTATCTAGGTTACCTAACGGGCACTTGGACGATCTAGGTTAACTAGCGGGCACTTGGACGATGCAGGTTCCCTAGCGGGCACTTGGACTATGTGGGTACCCTAGCGGGTATTTGGACTATCTAGGTTACCTAACGGGCATTTGGATTATGTAGGTTCCCTAGTAGGCACTTGGATTATGTAGGTTCCCTTCTTGCACTTGGACTATGTAGGTTACTAGCAGGCATTTGGACTATGTAGGTTACCTAGCGGGCACTTGGACTTTGTAGGTTCCCTATCGGGCACTTGGAAAATGTAGGTTAACTAGCGGGCGCTAGGACTATGCAGGTGCCCTAGCGGGCATTTGGACTATATAGATTACCAAGCACGCCCTTGGGCTTTGTAGTTTACCTAGTGGGCACTTGGACTATCTAGGTTACCTAGCAGGCACTTGGACTATCTCGGTTCCCTAGCGGGCACTTGGACTATATAGGTTCCCTAAAGGGCACTTGGAATATGTAGGTTCCCTAGCAGGCACTCGGACTATGAAGGTTCCCCAGCGGGCACTTGGACTATCTAAGTTAACTAGCGGGCCCTTGGACTATGTAGGTTAACTAGCGGGCACTTTGACGATCTAGGTTAGCAAAAGGGCACTTGGACTATGTAGGTTACCTAGCGGGCACTTGGACAATCTAGGTTAACGAACGGGCACTTGTACTATGTAGGTTAGCTAACAGGAACTTGGACTATCTAGGTTACCTAGCGGGCACTTGGACGATGCATGTTCCCAAGCGGGCACTTTGACTATGTAGGTTCCCTAGCGGGCAATTGGACTATGTGGGTACCCTAGCGGGCATTTGGACTATCTAGGTAACCTAACGGGCATTTCGACTATGTAGGTTCCCTAGCGGGCAATTGGATTACGTAGGTTCCCTTCTTGCACTTGGACTATGAAGGTTACTAGCGGGCACTTTGACTATGTAGGTTAACTAGCGGACACTTGGACGAACTAGGTTAACGAGCGGGCCATTGGACTATGTAGGTTACCAAGCGGGCACTTGGACTATCTAGCTTAGCTAACGGGCACTTGGAGTATCTAGGTTACCTAGCGGGCAGTTGGACTATGTAGGTTACCTTGCGGGCACTTGGACTATCTAGGTTACCTAACGGGCACTTGGACTATGCAGGTTACCTAGCGTGCACTTGAACTATCTATGTTACCTAGAGGGTACTTGGACTATCTAGGTTAACTAGCGGGCACTTGGACTATCTAGGTTAACTAGCGGGCAATTGGACTATGTAAGTTCCTTTATGCGGGCTCTTGGATTATGTAGGTTCCCTATCAGGCACTTGGACTATGTAGGTTACTAGCGGGCATTTAGACTATGTAGGTTACCTAACGGGCACTTGGACTATGTAGGTTCCGAATCGGGCACTTGGACTATGCAGGTTACCTAGCGTACACTTGAACTATCTACGTTACCTAGAGGGTACTTGGACTATCTAGGTTAACTAGCGGGCAATTGGACTATCTAGGTTAACTAACGGGCACTTGGACTATGTAAGTTCCTTAGCGGGCACTTGGATTATGTAGGTTCCCTATCAGGCACTTGGACTATGTAGGTTACTAGCGGGAATTTGGACTATGTAGGTTACCTAACGGGCACTTGGACTATGTAGGTTCCGAATCGGGCACTTGGACTATGTTGGTTAACTAGCGGGCACTAGGACTATGTAGGTTACCTAGCGGGCACTTGGACTATCTAGGTTAGCTAACAGGAACTTGGACTAACTAGGTTAACTAGCGGGCTTTGGACTATCTAGGTTAACTAGCGGACACTTGGACGAACTAGGTTAACGAGCGGGCCATTGGACTATGTAGGTTACCTAGCGGGCACTTAGACTATCTAGGTTAGCTAACAGGAACTTGGACTATCTAGGTTACCTAGCGGGCACTAGGACTATGTAGGTTTCCTAAAGGTCACTTGGACTATCTAGGCTACCTAAGGGGCACTTGGACTATCTAGGTTAGCTAACGGGCACTTGGACTATGCAGGTAACCTTGCGGGCACTTGGACAGTCTAGGTTACCTAGCGGGCACTTGGACTTCTATGTTAACGAACGGGCACTTGGACTATGTAGGTTGCCTAGCGGGCACTTGGACTATCTAGGTTAGCTAACGGGCAATTGGATTATCTAGGATACCTAGCGGGCACTTGGACTATGTAGGTTACCTAGCGGGCACTTGGACTATCTAGGTTACCTAACGGGAACTTGGAAAATATAGGTTAACTAGCGGGCACTTGGACTATCTAGGTTAACTAGCAGGCACTTGGACTATCTAGGTTAACTAGCGAGCACTTGGACGATGCATGTTCCCTAGCGGGCACTTGGACTATCTAGGTTCCCTAACGGGCATTTGGACTATCTAGGTTCCCTAGCAGGCACGTGTACTAAGTACGTCCCTTAGCGGGCACTTGGACTATGTTGGTTCCTTATCGGGCACTTGGACTATGTAGGTTAACTAGCAGGCCCTTGGACTATGTAGGTTAACTAGAGGGCACTTAGACTATCTAGGTTACCTAGCGGACACTTGGACTATGTACATATCCTAGCGGGCACTTGGACTATCTAGGTTACCAAGAGGGCACTTGGACTATGTACGTCCCCTAGAGGGCACTTGAACTATCTAGGTTAACTAAGGTGCACTAGGACAATCTAGGTTAACTAGCGGGCACTTGGTCTATCTAGGTTAGCTAACGGGCACTTGGATTATGTAAGTTCACTAGCGGGCACTTGGACTATGTAGGTTAACTAGCGGACACTTGGACGATCTAGGTTAACTAGCGGCCCCTTGCACTATGTAGATTAACTAGCGGGCCCTTGGACTATGTAGGTTAACTAGCGCACACTTGGACGATCTAGGTTAACTAGCGGGCACTTGGATTATCTAGGTTAGCAAGCGTGCACTTGAACTATCAACGTTACCTAGAGGGTCCTTGGACTATCTAGGTTAACTAGCAGGCACTTGGACTATCTAGGTTAACTAATGGGCACTTGGACTATGTAAGTTCCTTAGCGGGCACTTGGATTATGTAGGTTACCTAATGGGCACTTGGACTATGTAGGTTCCGAATCGGGCACTTGGACTATGTTGGTTATCTAGCGGGCACTAGTACTATGTAGGTTACCAAGCGGGCACTTGGACTATCTAGGTTAGCTAACAGGAACATGGACTAACTAGGTTACCTAGTGGGCACTTGGACTATCTAGGTTACCTAGCGGGCCCTTGGACTATGTAGGTTACCTAGCGGGCACTTGGTCTATCTAGGTTAACGAATGGGCACTTGGACTATGTAGGTTACCTAGCGGGGACTTAGACTATCTAGGTTAGTTAACTGGAACTTGGAATATCTAGGTTACCTAGCCGGCACTTGGACTATGTAGGTTACCTTGCGGGCACTTGGAATATGTAGGTTACCTTGCGGACACTTGGACTATCTAGGTTACCTTGCGGGCACTTGGACTATCTAGGTTAGCTAACAGGAACTTGGACTATCTAGGCTACCTAGCGGGCACTTGGTCTATCTAGGTTAGCTAACGGGCACTTGGACTTCTATGTTAATGAACGGGCACTTGGATTATGTAGGTTGCCTAGCGGGCACTTGGACTCTCTAGGTTAGCTAACGGGCAATTGGATTATCTAGGATACCTAGCGGGCACTTGGATTATGTAGGTTACCTAGCGGGCACTTGGACTATCTAGGTTACCTAACGGGAACTTGGAAAATATTGGTTAACTAGCGGGCACTTGGACTATCTAGGTTAGCTAGGGGGCCCTTGGACTATGTAGGTTAACTAGCGGGCACTTAGAAAATCTAGGTTAACTAGCGGGTTCTTGGACTATGTACGTTAACTAGCGGGCCCTTGGACTATGTAGGTTCCCTAGCGGACACTTGGACTATGTACATCCCTTAGCAGGCACTTGGAGTATGTTGGTTCCCTATCGGGCACTTGGACTATGTAGGTTAACTAGCAGGCCCTTGGACTATGTAGGTTAACTAGCGGGCACTTAGACTATCTAGGTTACCTAGGGGACACTTGGACTATGTAAACATCCTAGCGGGCACTTGGACTATCTAGGTTACCAAGAGGGCACTTGGACTATGTACGTCCCCTAGTGGGCACTTGGACTATCTAGGTTACCTAACGGGCAATAGTACTATCTAGGTTACCTAGCGGCACTTGGACTATCTAGGTTACCTAGCGGGCACTTGGACTATGTAGGTCAACTAGCGGGCCCTTGGACTATCTAGGTTAGCTTACAGGCACTTGGACTATGTAGGTTAACTAGAGGGCACGTGGACTATGTAGGTTAACTAGAGGGCACTTGGACTATGTAGGTTAACTAGCGGGCACTTGGACCATCTAGGTTAACTAGCGGGCACTTGGACTATATAGGTTAACTAGCGGGCACTTGGATTAGCTAGGTTACCTAGCAGGCACTTGAACCATGTAGCTTAACTAGTTGGCCCTTGGACTATCTAGGTTAGCTAACGGGCACTTGGACTATGTAGGTTAATTAGCGTGCACTTGGATTATGTAGGTGCCCTAGTGGGCATTTGGACTATATAGATTACCTGGCGGGCACTTGGACTTGTATGTTACCTAGTGGGCACCTGGACTATCTAGGTTACCTATCGGGCACTTGGACTATCTAAGTTCCCTAGCGAGCACTTGGACTATATAGGTTCCCTAAAGGGCACTTGGACTATGTAGGTTCCCTAGCAGGCACTAGGACTATGTAGGTTCCCTAGCGGGCACTTGGACTATGTATGTTCCCTAGCAGGCCCTTTGACTATGTAAGTTCCCTAGCGGGCACCTCGACTATGTGGGTTCCCTAGCGGGCATTTGGACTATCTAGGTTACCTAACGGGCACTTGGACTATGTGGGTACCCTAGCGGGCACTTGGACAATGTAGGTTAACTAGCGGGCGCTAGGACTATGTAGGTTCCCTATCAGGAACTTGGACAATGTAGGTTAACTAGCGGGCACTAGGACTATGTAGGTTACCTAGCTGGCCCTTGGACTATGTAGGTTAACAAGCGGGCACTTTGACTATCTAGGTTAACTAACGGGCCCAATGACTATCTAGGTTAACTAGGGGCCTTTGACGATCTAGGTTAGCAAACGGGCAATTGGACTATGTAGGTTACCTAGGGGCACTTGGACTATGTGGGTACCCTAGCGGGCATTTGGACTATCTAGGTTACCTAACGAGCACTTGGACTATGTGGGTACCCTAGCGGGCACTTGGACAATGTAGGTTAACCAGCGGGGGCTAGGACTATGTAGTTTACCTAGCGGGCACTTGGACTATGTAGGTTAACTAGCAGGCACTTGGACAATTTAGGTTACCTAGCAGGCTCTTGGACTATGTATGTTTCCTAGCGGGCACTTGGACTACCTATGTTAACTAGCGGGCACATGGACTATGTATGTTCCCTAGCGGGCACTTGGACTATGTAGGTTAACTAGCGGGCCCTTGGACTATCTAGGTTACCTAAGGGTACTTGGACTATCTAAGTTACCTAGAGGGCACTTGGACTATTTAGATTAACTAGCGGACACTTGGAAGACCTAGGTTTACTAGCGGGCACTTGGACAATCTAGGTTACCTAGCTGGCCCTTGGACTATGTAGGTTAACTAGCAGGCACTTGGACTATCAGGTACTAGCGGTCACTTGGACTATGTAGGTAACCTAGCGGGAACTTGGACTGTCTAGGTTACCTAGCGGGCAATTGGACTATCTAGGTTACCTAACAGGCAATTGGACTATCTAGGTTACCTAACGGGCCATGGGACTATCTAGGTTAACTATCGGGCACTTGTACTATGTAGGTTACCTAGCGGGCACTTGGACTATCTAGGTTAGTTAACAGGAACTTGGAATATCTAGGTTACCTAGCGGGCACTTGGACTATGTAGGTTACCTTGCGGGCACATGGACTATCTATATTAGCTAACGGGCACTTGGACTATCTAGGTTAACGAACGGGCACTTGGACTATGTAGGTTAGCTAACAGGAACTTGGACTATCTAGGTTAACTAGCGGGCACTTGGACGATGCAGGTTCCCTAGTGGGCACTTTGACGATGTAGGTTCCCTAGTGGGCACTTGGACTATGTGGGTACCCTAGCGGGCATTTTGATTATCTAGGATACCTAACGGGCATTTGGACTACATAGGTTCCCTGGCGGGCATTTGGACTATGTAGATTACCTAGTGCGCACTTGGAATATGTAGGTTCCCTATCGGGCACTTGGACAATGTAGGTTAATTAGTGGGCGCTAGGACTCTGTAGGTTACCTAGCGGGCACTTGGACTATGTAGGTTAACTAGCGGGCACTTGGACTATCTAGGTTAACTAGCGGACACTTGGACGAACTAGGTTAACGAGCGGGCCCTTGGACTATGTAGGTTACCTAGCGGGCACTTGGACTATCTAGGTTACCTAGCGGGCACTTAGACTATGTAGGTTAAGTAGCGGGCACTTGGACTATCTAGGTTACCTAGCTGGCACTTGGATGATATCGCTTAACTAGCGGGCACTTGGATTATCTAGGTTAGCTAGCGGGCACTTGAACTATGTAGGTTAACTAGTGGGCCCTTAGACGATCTAGGTTAGCTAACGGGCACTTGAACTATGTAGGTTAATTAGTGGGTATTTGGATTATGTAGGTGCCCTAGCGGGCATTTGTACTATATAGATTACCTAGCGGACACTTGTACTTTGTAGGTTAACTAGCGGGCACGTGGACTATCTAGGTTACCTAGCGTGCACTTGAACTATCTACGTTACCTAGCGGGTACTTGGACTATCTAGCTTAACTAGCGGGCACTTGGACTATCTAGGTTAACTAACGGGCACTTGGACTATGTAAGTTCCCTAGCGGGCACTTGGATTATGTAGGTTCCCTATCAGGCACTTGGACTATGTAGGTTACTAGCGGGCATTTGGACTATGTCGGTTACCTAACGGGCACTTGGACTATGAGGGTTCCGTATCCGGCACTTGAACAATGTTGGTTAACTAGCGGGCACTAGGACTATGTAGGTTACCTAGCGTGCACTTGGACTATCTAGGTTAGTTAACGGACACTTGGACTATCTAGGTTACCTAGTGGGAACTTGGACTATGTAGGTTACCTAGCGGCCACTTTGACTATCTTGGTTACCTAGCGGGCAGTTGGACTATGTAGGTTGACTAGCGGACACTTGGACGAACTAGGTTAACAATCGGGCCCTTGGACTATGTAGGTTACCTAGTGGGCACTTGGACTATCTAGGGAAGCTAAGAGGAACATGGACTATCTGGGTTACCTAGCGGGCACTTAGACTATGTAGGTTACCTAGCGGACACTTGGACTCTCTAGGTTACCTAACGGGCACATGGACTATGCAGGTAACCTAGCGGGCACATGGACTGTCTAGGTTACTTAGCGGGCACATGGACTTCTAGGTTAACGAACGGGCACTTGGACTATGTAGGTTGCCTAGCGGGCACTTGGACGATCTAGGTTAGGTAACGGGCAGTTGGACTATCTAGGTTACCTAGCGGGAACTTGGACTATGTAGGTAACCTAGCGGGCACTTGGACTATCTAGGTTACGTAACGGGCACTTGGATGATCTAGGTTAACTAGCGGGCATTTGGACTATCTAGGTTAACTAGCGGGCACTTGGATGATGCAGGTTCCCTAGCGTGCACTTGGACTATCTAGGTTCCCTAACGGTCACTTGGACTATGAAGGTTCCCTAGCAGGCACTTGTACTATGAACGTCCCTTAGCGGGCACTTGGACTATGTTGGTTCCCTATCGGGCACTGGACTATCTAGGTTACCTAGCGGGCACTTGGATTATCTAGGTTAACTAGTGGGCCCATGGACTATGTAGGTGAACTAGCCGGCACTTTGACTATCTAGGTTACCTAGCGGGCACTTGGACTATGTACGTTCACTAGCGGCCACTTGGACTATCTAGGTTAACTAGCGGGCACTTGGACTATGTAGGTTCCCTAGCGGGCATTTGGACTATATAAGTTACCTAGTGGGCACTTGGATTATGTAGGTTACCTAGCGGGTACTTGGACTATGTAGGTTAACTAGCGGGCACTTGGATTATCTAGGTTAACTAACAGGCACTTGGACTATGTATGTTCCAGAGCGGACAATTGGACTATATAGGTTCCCTAGCGGGCACTTGGACTATCTAGCTTCCCTAAAGGGCACTTGGACTATGTAGGTTAACTAGCGGACAATTGGATGATCTAGGTTAACTCACGGGTACTTGGACTATCTAGGTTAACTAGGGGTCCCTTGGACTACGTAGGTTAACTAGCGGACACTTGTACTATGTAGGTTACCTAGCGGGCACTTGGGCTATCTCCGTTACCTAGCGGGCACTTGGACTATGTAGGTTAACGAACGGGCACTTGGACTATCTTGGTTACCTAGCGGGCACTTGGATTATGTAAGATCCCTATCGGACATTTGGACTACTTTGTTTACATAGCGGGCACTTGGACTGTCTAGGTTAACTAGCGGGAAATTGGACTATGTAGGTTAACTAGCAGACCTTTGGATTATGTAAGTTAACTAGAGGGTACTTTGATGATCCTGGTTAACTAGCGGGCATTTGGACTATGTAGGTTACCTAGCAGACACTTGGACTATCTAGGTAAACTAGCGGGACCTTGGTCTATGCAGGTTAACTAGCAGACCTTTGGACTATGTAAGTTAACTACAGGGTATTTTGATGATCCTGGTTAACTAGTGGGCACTTGGACTATGTAGGTTACCTAGCAGACACTTGCACTATATAGGTTACCTAGCGGGGACTTGGAATATGTAGGTTAACTAGAGGACATATGGACGATCTAGGTTAACTAGCGGGCACTTGGATGATCTAGGTTAACTAACTGGCACTTGGACTATCAAAGTTAACAAGCGAGCCCTTGGACTATGTAGGTTAAGTAGCGGGCCCTTGGACTATCTAGGTTACCTAGATAGCACTTGGACTATATAGGTTCCCTAGCGGGCACTTGGACTATCTAGGTTAACGAACGGGCACTTGGACTGTCTAGGTTACATAGCGGGCACTTGGACTTCTAGGTTAACGAACGGGCACTTGGACTATGTATGTTGCCTAGCGGGCACTTGGACTATCTAGGTTAGGTAACGGGCACTTGGACTATCTAGGTTACCTAGCAGGAACTTGGACAATGTAGGTTACCTAGCAGGCACTTGGACTATCTAGGTTACCTAACGGGCACTTTCACTATTTAGGTTACCTAGCGGGCACTTGGACTATCTAGGTTACCTAACGGGCACATAGACTGTCCAGGTTACCTAGCGGGCACTTTGACTATCTAGGTTAACTAGCAGACCTTGGACTATGTAGGTTAACTAGCGGGCCCTTGGACTATGTAGGTTAACTAGCGGGCTCTTGGACTATCTAGGTTTCCTAGCAGGCACTTGGACTATGTACATACCCTAGCGCGCACTTGGATTATCTAGGTTACCTAGCGGGAACTTGGACAATGTAGGTTACCTAGCAGGCACTTGGACTATCTAGGTAAACTAGCGGGCCCTTGGTCTATGCAGGTTAACTAGCAGACCTTTGGACTATGTAAGTTAACTACAGGGTATTTTGATGATCCTGGTTAACTAGTTGGCACTTGGACTATGTAGGTTACCTAGCAGACACTTGCACTATATAGGTTACCTAGCGGGGACTTGGAATATGTAGGTTAACTAGAGGACATATGGACGATCTAGGTTAACTAGCGGGCACTTGGATGATCTAGGTTAACTAACTGGCACTTGGACTATCAAAGTTAACAAGCGAGCCCTTGGACTATGTAGGTTAAGTAGCGGGCCCTTGGACTATCTAGGTTACCTAGATAGCACTTGGACTATATAGGTTCCCTAGCGGGCACTTGGACTATCTAGGTTAACGAACGGGCACTTGGACTGTCTAGGTTACATAGCGGGCACTTGGACTTCTAGGTTAACGAACGGGCACTTGGACTATGTATGTTGCCTAGCGGGCACTTGGACTATCTAGGTTAGGTAACGGGCACTTGGACTATCTAGGTTACCTAGCGGGAACTTGGACAATGTAGGTTACCTAGCAGGCACTTGGACTATCTAGGTTACCTAACGGGCACTTTCACTATTTAGGTTACCTAGCGGGCACTTGGACTATCTAGGTTACCTAACGAGCACATAGACTGTCCAGGTTACCTAGCGGGCACTTTGACTATCTAGGTTAACTAGCAGACCTTGGACTATGTAGGTTAACTAGCGGGCCCTTGGACTATGTAGGTTAACTAGCGGGCTCTTGGACTATCTAGGTTTCCTAGCAGGCACTTGGACTATGTACATACCCTAGCGCGCACTTGGATTATCTAGGTTACCTAGCGGGAACTTGGACTATGTACGTCCCCTAGTGGGCACTTGGACTGTCTAGGTTAACTAACGGGCAGGAGGACTATCTAGGTTAACTAGCGGGCACTTTTACTATCTAGGTTACCTAGCAGGCAGTTGGATTATGAAGGATCCCTAGCATGCACTTGGACTATCTAGGTTAACTAGCAGGCACTTGGAATATGTAGGTTAACTAGCGGACACTTGCACGATCTAGGTTAACTAGCGGGCCCTTGCACTATGTAGGTTAACAGGCGGGCCCATGGATTATGTAGGTTTACTAGCAGGCACTTGGACTATCTAGGTTAACTAGCGTGCACTTGGACTATGTAGTTTCCCTAGCGGGCATTTGGACTATTTAGGGTACCAAGCGGGAACTTGGACTATGTAGGTTACCTAGCGGGCTCTTGGACTATCTAGGTTACCTAGCAGGCACTTTGACTATCTAGGTTAACTAATGGGCACTTGGACTATGTAGGTTGCCTAGCGGGCACTTGGACTATATAGGTTCCCTAGCGGGCACTTGGATTATGTAGGTTCCCTATCGGGCACTTGGATTATGTAGGTTAACTAGCGGGCACTTGAACTGTCTACGTTACCTAGCGGGCACTTGGATTATCTAGGTTAACAAATGGGCACTTGGACTATGTAGGTTACCTAGCCGCCACTTGGGCTATTTAGGTTAGCTAGGGGGCACTTGTACTATCTAGGTTACCTAGGTGGCACTTGGACTATGTAGGTCAAGTAACGGGCCCTTGGACTACCTAGGTTAGCTAACGGGAACTTAGATTATGTAGGTTAACTAGGGGGCACTTGGAATATATAGGATAACTAGCGGACACTTGCTCTATGTAGGTTAACTAGCGGGCCCCTGGACTATGAAGGATAACTAGCGGGCCCTTGGACTATCTAGGTTCCCTAAAGGGCAATTGGACTATCTAGGTTACCTCGCGGGCACTAGGACTATGTAGGCAAACTAGGGGGCCCTTGGATGATCTAGGTTACCTAGCGGGTACTAGAACTATCTAGGTTAACTAGCGGGCACTTGCACTATCTAAATTACCTAGCGGGCATATGGACTATGTACGTTCCTTAGCGGGCACTTGGACTATCTAGGTTAACTAGCGGGCACTTGGAATATGTAGGTTAACTAGCGGACATTTGCACTATGTAGGTTACCTAGCAGGCACTTGTACTATGTAGGTTAACTAGCGGGCACTTGGACTGTCTAGGTTACCTAGCGGGCACTTGGATTATCTAAGTTAACGAACGGGCACTTGGACTATGTAGGTTACCTAGCCGCCACTTGGACTATCTAGGTTAGCTAACAGGCACTTGGACTATCTAGGTTCCCTAGCAGGCACTTGTACTATCTGGGTTACATAGCTGGCACTTGGACTATGTAGGTCAACTAGCGGGCCCTTGGACTATCTAGGTTAGCTAACGGGCACTTAGATTATGTAGGTTAACTAGCGGGCACTTGGAATATGTAGGTTAACTAGCGGACACTTGCACTATGTAGGTTTACTAGCGGGCCCTTGGACTATCTAGGTTCCCTAAAGTGCACTTGGACTATCTAGTTACCGAACGGGCACTTGGACTATTTAGGTTACCAAGCGGGCAGTTGGACTATGTAGGCTAACTAGGGGGCCCTTGGACGATCTAGGTTACCTAGCGGGTAATTGAACTATCTAGGTTAACTAGCGGGCACTTGCACTATCTCGGTTACCTAGTGGGCACTTGGACTATGTACGTTCCCTAGCGGGCACTTGGATTATCTATGTTAACTAGAGGGCACTTGGAATATGTAGGTTAACTAGCGGACACTTGCACTATGTAGGTTACCTAGCAGGCACTTGGACTATCTAGGTTAACTAGCGGGCAATTGGACTATCTAGGATAATTAGCGTGCACTTGGAATATGTAGGTTCCTTAGCGGGCACTTGGACTATCAAGGTTGCTTAGCGGGCACTTGTATTATGTAGGTTAACTAGCGTGCCCTTGGACTATCTAGGTTATGTAGCGGGCACTTTGTATATAGGATAACTAGCGGGCACTTGGTCTATGTAGGTTAACTAGAGGACACTTGGACTATCTAGGTTAACTTGTGGGCCCTTGGACTATGTAGGTAACCTTGCGGGCACTTGGACAGTTTAGGTTACATAGCAGGCACTTGGACTATCTAGGTTAACGAACGGGCACTTGGACTATATAGGTTACCTAGCGGGCACTTGGACTATGTAGGATCCCCATCGGACATTTGGACTACTTTGGTTACCTAGTGGGCACTTGGACTATCTAGGTTAACTAGCGGACCTTGGACTATATAGGTTACCTAGCGGGCACTTGGACTATGTAGGATCCCCATCGGACATTTGGACTACTTTGGTTACCTAGTGGGCACTTGGACTATCTAGGTTAACTAGCGGACCTTGGACTATGTGGGTTAACTTGCGGGCCCTTGGACTATGTAGGTTAACTAGCGGGCACTTGGACGATCTAGGTTAACTAGAGGGCACTTGGACTATCTAGGTTACCTTGTGGGCACTTGGACTATGTAGGTTCCCTGGCGGGCATTTGGACTATATAGATAACCTAGCGGGCACTTAGACTTTGTAGGTTACCTAGCGGGCACTTGGACTATCTAGGTTACCTAGCTGGCACTTGAACTATCTACGTTGCCTAGCGGGTTCTTGGAGTATGTAGGTTACGTAGGGGGCTGTTGGACTATCTAGGTTACCTAGCGGGCACTTGGACTATCTAGGTTAACTAACGGGCACATGGACTATGTAGGTTCCCTAGCGGGCCCTTGGACTATGTAAGTTCCCTAGCGGGCACTTGCACTATGTGGGTTAACTAGAGGGCATTTGGACTATATAGGTTACCTAGCGGGCACTTGGACTATGTAGGTTCCTTATCGGGCACTTGGAGAATGTAGGTTAACTAGGGGGCACTAGGACTATGTAGGTTACCTAGCGGGCATTTGGATTATGTAGGCTCCATAGCGGGCATTTGGACTATATAGATTTCTTAGCGGGCACTTAGAGTTTGTAGGTTACCTAGCGGGCACTTGGACTATCTAGGTTAACTTGTGGGCCCTTGGACTATGTAGGTAACCTTGCGGGTACTTGGACAGTTTAGGTTACCTAGCAGGCACTTGGACTATCTAGGTTAACGAACGGGCACTTGGACTATCTAGGTTACCTAGCGGGAACTTGGACAATGTAAGTTACCTAGCGGGCACTTGGACTATCTAGGTTACCTAACGGGCACTTTGGCTATCTAGGTTACATAGGGGGCACTTGGACTATGTAGGTTAACTAGCGAGCACTTGGACTCTAGGTTACCTAGCGAGCACTTGGACTATCTATGTTACCTAGCGGGCCCTTGGACTATCTAGGTTAACGAACGGGCACGTGGAATATGCAGGTAACATAGCGGCCACTTGGACTCTCTAGGTTACCTAGCGGGGACTTTGACTAACTAGGTTACATAACGGGCACTTGGACTATGTAGGTTAACTAGCGAGCACTTGGATTCTAGGTTACCTAGCGGGCACTTGGACTATCTAGGTTACCTAGCAGGCCCTTGGACTATGTAGGTTTCCTAGCGGGCACTTGAACTATCTAGGTTAACGAACGGGCACTTGGAATATGCAGGTAACATAGCGGCCACTTGGACTGTCTAGGTTACCTAGCGGGGACTTTGACTAACTAGGTTACATAGCGGGCACTTGGACTATGTAGGTTAACTAGCGAGCAATTGGATTCTAGGTTACCTAGCGGGCACTTGGACTATCTAGGTTACCTAGCAGGCCCTTGGACTATGTAGCTTTCCTAGCGGGCACTTGGACTATCTAGGTTAACTAGCGGGAACTTGGACTATCTAGGTCAACTAGCGGGCCCTGGTACTATGTAAGTTAACTAGCGAGCACTTGGACAATCTAGGTTAACTAGTGGACCTTGGACTATGTAGGTTAACTAGCGGGCCCTTGGACTATGTATGTTAACTAGCAGGCACTTGGACGATCTAGGTTAACTAGCGGGCACTTGGACTATGTAGGTTCCCTAGCGGGCATTTGGACTATGTAGATAACCTAGCAGGCACTTAGACTTTGTAGGTTACCTAGCGGGCACTTGGACTATCTAGGTTAACTAACGGGCACTTGGACTATGTAGGTTGCCTAGCGGGCACTTGGATTATGTAGGTTCTCTATCGGGCACTTGGACTATGTAGATTAACTAGCGGGAACTTGGACTGTCTAGGTTACCTAGCGAGCACTTGGATTATCTAGGTTAACGAACGGGCACTTGGACTATGTAGGTTGCCTAGCGGGCCCTTGGACTATCTAGGTTACCGAACGGACACTTGGATTATGTCGGCCCACTAGGGGGCCCTTGGACGATCTAGGTTACCTAGCGGGTACTTGAATTATCTAGGTTAACTAGCGGGCACTTGCACTATCTAGGTTACCTAGCGGGCACTTGGACTATCTATGTTAGGTAACGGGCACTTGGACTATCTAGGTTACCTAGCGGGAACTTGGACAATGTTAGTTACCTAGCGGGCACTTGGACTATCTACGTTACCTAACGGGCCCTTTGACTATCTAGATTACACAGCGGGCACTTGGACTGTGTAGGTTAAATAGCGAGCACTTGGACTCTAGGTTACCTAGCGGGCACTTGGAATATCTTGGTTACCTTGTGGGCCCTTGGACTATGTAGGTTTCCTAGCGGGCACTTGGACTATCTAGGTCAACTAGCGGGCCCTGGTACTATGTATGTTAACTAGCAAGCACTTGGACAATCTAGGTTAACTAGTGGACCTTGGACTATGTAGGTTAACTAGCGGGCCCTTGGACTATGTATGTTAACTAGCAGGCACTTGGACGATCTAGGTTAACTAGCGGGCACTTGGACTATGTAGGTTCCCTAGCGGGCATTTGGACTATGTAGATAACCTAGCAGGCACTTAGACTTTGTAGGTTACCTAGCGGGCACTTGGACTATCTAGGTTAACTAACGGGCACTTGGACTATGTAGGTTGCCTAGCGGGCACTTGGATTATGTAGGTTCTCTATCGGGCACTTGGACTATGTAGATTAACTAGCGGGAACTTGGACTGTCTAGGTTACCTAGCGAGCACTTGGATTATCTAGGTTAACGAACGGGCACTTGAATTATGTCGGCCCACTAGGGGGCCCTTGGACGATCTAGTTTACCTAGCGGGTACTTGAATTATCTAGGTTAACTAGCGGGCACTTGCACTATCTAGGTTACCAAGCGGGCACTTGGACTATCTATGTTAGGTAACGGGCACTTGGACTATCTAGGTTACCTAGCGGGAACTTGGACAATGTTAGTTACCTAGCGGGCACTTGGACTATCTAAGTTACCTAACGGGCCCTTTGACTATCTAGATTACACAGCGGGCACTTGGACTGTGTAGGTTAAATAGCGAGCACATGGACTCTAGGTTACCTAGCGGGCACTTGGAATATCTAGGTTACCTTGTGGGCCCTTGGACTATGTAGGTTTCCTAGCGGGCACTTGGACTATTTAGTTAACGAACGGGCACTTGGACAATGTAGGTTAAATAGCGAGCACTTGGACTCTAGGTTACCTAGCGGGCACTTGGACTATCTAGGTTACCTTGTGGGCCCTTGGACTATGTAGGTTTCCTAGCGGGCACTTGGACTATCTAGGTTAACGAACGGGCACTTGGACTATGTAGGTAACCTAGCGGGCACTTGGACAGTCTAGGTTACCTAGCGGGCACTTGGACAATGTAAGTTAGCTAGCGGGCACTTGGACTATCTAGGTTACCTAACGGGCACTTGGAGAATGTAGGTTAACTAGGGGGCACTAGGACTATGTAGGTAACCTAGCGGGCACTTGGACAGTCTAGGTTACCTAGTGGGCCCTTAGACTATGTAGGTTTCCTAGCGGGCACTTGGACTATCTAGGTTAACTAGCGGACCTTGGACTATGTGGGTTAACTACCTGGCCCTTGGACTATGTAGGTTAACTAGCGGGCACTTGGACGATCTAGGTTAACTAGAGGGCACTTGGACTATCTAGGTTACCTAGCGGGCACTTGGACTATGTAGGTTCCCAGGCGGGCATTTTGACTATATAGATAACCTAGCGGGCACTTAGACTTTGTAGGTTACCTAGCGGGCACTTGGACTATCTAGGTTACCTAGCTGGCACTTGAAATATCTACGTAGCCTAGTGGGTTCTTGGAGTATGTAGGTTACCTAGCGAGCTGTTGGATTATCTAGGTTACCTAAAGGGCACTTTGACTATCTATGTTACCTAGCGTGCCCTTGGACTATATAGGTTTCCTAGCGGGCACTTGGATTATGTAAGTTCCCTAACGGGCACTTGGACTATGTGCGTTAACTAGAGGGCATTTGGACTATGTAGTTTACCTAGCGGGCACTTGGACTATGTAGGTTCCTTATCGGGCACTTGGAGAATGTAAGTTAACTAGGGGGCACTAGGACTATGTAGGTTATCTAGCGGGCCCTTGGACTATCTAGGTTACCTAGCGGGCATTTGGATTATGTAGGCTCCCTAGCGGGCATTTGGACTATATAGATTCCTTAGCGGGCACTTAGACTTTGTAGGTTACCTAGCGGGCACTTGGACTACTTTGGTTACCTAGCGGGCACTTGGACTATCTAGGTTAACTAGCGGGCACTTGGACTATCTAGGTCAACTAGGGGGCCCTTGTACTATGTAGGTTGCTTAGTGGGCACTTGGACTATCTAGGTTAGGTAATGGGCACTTGGACTATCTAGGTTAGGTAAAGGGCACTTGGACTATCTAGGTTACCTAGCGGGAACTTGGACAATGTAAGTTACCTAGCGGGCACTTGGACTATCTAGGTTACCTAACGGGCACTTTGACTATCTATGTTACCTAGTGGGCCCTTGGACTATGTAGGTAACCTAGCGGGCACTTGGACAGTCTAGGTTACCTAGCGGGCACTTGGACAATGTAAGTTAGCTAGCGGGCACTTGGACTATCTAGGTTACCTAACGGGCACTTGGAGAATGTAGGTTAACTAGGGGGCACTAGGACTATGTAGGTAACCTAGCGGGCACTTGGACAGTCTAGGTTACCTAGTGGGCCCTTAGACTATGTAGGTTTCCTAGCGGGCACTTGGACTATCTAGGTTAACTAGCGGACCTTGGACTATGTGGGTTAACTACCTGGCCCTTGGACTATGTAGGTTAACTAGCGGGCACTTGGACGATCTAGGTTAACTAGAGGGCACTTGGACTATCTAGGTTACCTAGCGGGCACTTGGACTATGTAGGTTCCCAGGCGGGCATTTTGACTATATAGATAACCTAGCGGGCACTTAGACTTTGTAGGTTACCTAGCGGGCACTTGGACTATCTAGGTTACCTAGCTGGCATTTGAAATATCTACGTAGCCTAGCGGGTTCTTGGAGTATGTAGGTTACCTAGCGGGCTGTTGGATTATCTAGGTTACCTAAAGGGCACTTTGACTATCTATGTTACCTAGCGGGCCCTTGGACTATATAGGTTTCCTAGCAGGCACTTGGATTATGTAAGTTCCCTAACGGGCACTTGGACTATGTGCGTTAACTAGAGGGCATTTGGACTATGTAGTTTACCTAGCGGGCACTTGGACTATGTAGGTTCCTTATCGGGCACTTGGAGAATGTAGGTTAACTAGGGGGCACTAGGACTATGTAGGTTATCTAGCGGGCCCTTGGACTATCTAGGTTACCTAGCGGGCATTTGGATTATGTAGGCTCCCTAGCGGGCATTTGGACTATATAGATTCCTTAGCGGGCACTTAAACTTTGTAGGTTACCTAGCGGGCACTTGGACTACTTTGGTTACCTAGCGGGCACTTGGACTATCTAGGTTAACTAGCGGGCACTTGGACTATCTAGGTCAACTAGGGGGCCCTTGTACTATGTAGGTTGCTTAGTGGGCACTTGGACTATCTAGGTTAGGTAATGGGCACTTGGACTATCTAGGTTAGGTAAAGGGCACTTGGACTATCTAGGTTACCTAGCGGGAACTTGGACAATGTAAGTTACCTAGCGGGCACTTGGACTATCTAGGTTACCTAACGGGCACTTTGACTATCTATGTTACCTAGTGGGCCCTTGGACTATGTAGGTTTCCTAGCGGGCACTTGGACTATCTAGGTTAACGAACGGGCACTTGGACTATGTAGGTAACCTAGCGGGCACTTGGACAGTCTAGGTTACCTAGCGGGCACTTGGACAATGTAAGTTAGCTAGCGGGCACTTGGACTATCTAGGTTACCTAACGGGCACTTGGAGAATGTAGGTTAACTAGGGGGCACTAGGACTATGTAGGTAACCTAGCGGGCACTTGGACAGTCTAGGTTACCTAGTGGGCCCTTAGACTATGTAGGTTTCCTAGCGGGCACTTGGACTATCTAGGTTAACTAGCGGACCTTGGACTATGTGGGTTAACTACCTGGCCCTTGGACTATGTAGGTTAACTAGCGGGCACTTGGACGATCTAGGTTAACTAGAGGGCACTTGGACTATCTAGGTTACCTAGCGGGCATTTGGATTATGTAGGCTCCCTAGCGGGCATTTGGACTATATAGATTCCTTAGCGGGCACTTAAACTTTGTAGGTTACCTAGCGGGCACTTGGACTACTTTGGTTACCTAGCGGGCACTTGGACTATCTAGGTTAACTAGCGGGCACTTGGACTATCTAGGTCAACTAGGGGGCCCTTGTACTATGTAGGTTGCTTAGTGGGCACTTGGACTATCTAGGTTAGGTAATGGGCACTTGGACTATCTAGGTTAGGTAAAGGGCACTTGGACTATCTAGGTTACCTAGCGGGAACTTGGACAATGTAAGTTACCTAGCGGGCACTTGGACTATCTAGGTTACCTAACGGGCACTTTGACTATCTATGTTACCTAGTGGGCCCTTGGACTATGTAGGTTTCCTAGCGGGCACTTGGACTATCTAGGTTAACGAACGGGCACTTGGACTATGTAGGTAACCTAGCGGGCACTTGGACAGTCTAGGTTACCTAGCGGGCACTTGGACAATGTAAGTTAGCTAGCGGGCACTTGGACTATCTAGGTTACCTAACGGGCACTTGGAGAATGTAGGTTAACTAGGGGGCACTAGGACTATGTAGGTAACCTAGCGGGCACTTGGACAGTCTAGGTTACCTAGTGGGCCCTTAGACTATGTAGGTTTCCTAGCGGGCACTTGGACTATCTAGGTTAACTAGCGGACCTTGGACTATGTGGGTTAACTACCTGGCCCTTGGACTATGTAGGTTAACTAGCGGGCACTTGGACGATCTAGGTTAACTAGAGGGCACTTGGACTATCTAGGTTACCTAGCGGGCACTTGGACTATGTAGGTTCCCAGGCGGGCATTTTGACTATATAGATAACCTAGCGGGCACTTAGACTTTGTAGGTTACCTAGCGGGCACTTGGACTATCTAGGTTACCTAGCTGGCACTTGAAATATCTACGTAGCCTAGTGGGTTCTTGGAGTATGTAGGTTACCTAGCGAGCTGTTGGATTATCTAGGTTACCTAAAGGGCACTTTGACTATCTATGTTACCTAGCGTGCCCTTGGACTATATAGGTTTCCTAGCGGGCACTTGGATTATGTAAGTTCCCTAACGGGCACTTGGACTATGTGCGTTAACTAGAGGGCATTTGGACTATGTAGTTTACCTAGCGGGCACTTGGACTATGTAGGTTCCTTATCGGGCACTTGGAGAATGTAAGTTAACTAGGGGGCACTAGGACTATGTAGGTTATCTAGCGGGCCCTTGGACTATCTAGGTTACCTAGCGGGCATTTGGATTATGTAGGCTCCCTAGCGGGCATTTGGACTATATAGATTCCTTAGCGGGCACTTAGACTTTGTAGGTTACCTAGCGGGCACTTGGACTACTTTGGTTACCTAGCGGGCACTTGGACTATCTAGGTTAACTAGCGGGCACTTGGACTATCTAGGTCAACTAGGGGGCCCTTGTACTATGTAGGTTGCTTAGTGGGCACTTGGACTATCTAGGTTAGGTAATGGGCACTTGGACTATCTAGGTTAGGTAAAGGGCACTTGGACTATCTAGGTTACCTAGCGGGAACTTGGACAATGTAAGTTACCTAGCGGGCACTTGGACTATCTAGGTTACCTAACGGGCACTTTGACTATCTATGTTACCTAGTGGGCCCTTGGACTATGTAGGTAACCTAGCGGGCACTTGGGCAGTCTAGGTTACCTAGCGGGCACTTGGACAATGTAAGTTAGCTAGCGGGCACTTGGACTATCTAGGTTACCTAACGGGCACTTGGAGAATGTAGGTTAACTAGGGGGCACTAGGACTATGTAGGTAACCTAGCGGGCACTTGGACAGTCTAGGTTACCTAGTGGGCCCTTAGACTATGTAGGTTTCCTAGCGGGCACTTGGACTATCTAGGTTAACTAGCGGACCTTGGACTATGTGGGTTAACTACCTGGCCCTTGGACTATGTAGGTTAACTAGCGGGCACTTGGACGATCTAGGTTAACTAGAGGGCACTTGGACTATCTAGGTTACCTAGCGGGCACTTGGACTATGTAGGTTCCCAGGCGGGCATTTTGACTATATAGATAACCTAGCGGGCACTTAGACTTTGTAGGTTACCTAGCGGGCACTTGGACTATCTAGGTTACCTAGCTGGCATTTGAAATATCTACGTAGCCTAGCGGGTTCTTGGAGTATGTAGGTTACCTAGCGGGCTGTTGGATTATCTAGGTTACCTAAAGGGCACTTTGACTATCTATGTTACCTAGCGGGCCCTTGGACTATATAGGTTTCCTAGCAGGCACTTGGATTATGTAAGTTCCCTAACGGGCACTTGGACTATGTGCGTTAACTAGAGGGCATTTGGACTATGTAGTTTACCTAGCGGGCACTTGGACTATGTAGGTTCCTTATCGGGCACTTGGAGAATGTAGGTTAACTAGGGGGCACTAGGACTATGTAGGTTATCTAGCGGGCCCTTGGACTATCTAGGTTACCTAGCGGGCATTTGGATTATGTAGGCTCCCTAGCGGGCATTTGGACTATATAGATTCCTTAGCGGGCACTTAAACTTTGTAGGTTACCTAGCGGGCACTTGGACTACTTTGGTTACCTAGCGGGCACTTGGACTATCTAGGTTAACTAGCGGGCACTTGGACTATCTAGGTCAACTAGGGGGCCCTTGTACTATGTAGGTTGCTTAGTGGGCACTTGGACTATCTAGGTTAGGTAATGGGCACTTGGACTATCTAGGTTAGGTAAAGGGCACTTGGACTATCTAGGTTACCTAGCGGGAACTTGGACAATGTAAGTTACCTAGCGGGCACTTGGACTATCTAGGTTACCTAACGGGCACTTTGACTATTTTTGTTACCTAGTGGGCCCTTGGACTATGTAGGTTTCCTAGCGGGCACTTGGACTATCTAGGTTAACGAACGGGCACTTGGACTATGTAGGTAACCTAGCGGGCACTTGGACAGTCTAGGTTACCTAGCGGGCACTTGGAGTATCTAGGTTAACGAACGGGCACTTGGACTATGTAGGTTACCCAGCGGGCACTTGGACTATGTAGGATACCTATCGGACATTTGGACTACTTTGGTTACCTAGCGGGCACTTGACCTATCTAGGTTATCTTGCGGGCACTTGGACTATCTAGGTCAACTAGCGGACCCTTGTACTATGTAGGTTAACTAGCGAGCACTTGGACTATCTAGGTTAACTAGCGGACCTTGAACTATGTAGGTTAACTAACGGGCCCTTGGGCTATGTAGGTTAACTAGCGGGCACTTGGACGATCTAGGTTAACTAGAGGGCACTTGGTCTATCTAGGTAACCTAGCGGGCACTTGGACTATGTAGGTTGCCTAGCGGCATTTGGACTATATAGATAACCTAGCGGGCACTTAGATTTTGTAGGTTACCTAGCGGGCAGTTGGACTATCTAGGTTACCTAGCTGGCATTTGAACTATCTACGTAGCCTAGCGGGTTCTTGGAATATGTAGGTTACCTAGCGGGCTGTTGGACTATCTAGGTTAACTAACAGGCACTTGGACTATGTAAGTTCCCTAGCGGGCTCTTGGACTATGTGCGTTAACTAGAGGGCACTTGGACTATCTAGGTTACCTAGCGGGCATTTGGATTATGTAGGCTCCCTAGCGGGCATTTGGACTATATAGATTCCTTAGCGGGCACTTAGACTTTGTAGGTTACCTAGCGGGCACTTGGACTATCTAGGTTACCTAGCTGGCACTTGAATTATCTACGTTACCTAGCGGGTACTTTGAGTATGTAGGTTACCTACCGTGCTGTTGGACTATCTAGGTTACCTAGCGGGTACTTGGACAATCTAGGTTAACTAACGGGCAATTGGACTATGTAGGTTGCCTAGCGAGCACTTGGACTATGTAGGTTCCCTAACGGGCACTTGGACTATGTAGGTTCCCTAGCAGTCACGTGGACTATGTAGGTTCCCTAGAAGGCACTTGGACTAGGTAGGTTAACTAGCGGGCACTTGGACTATCCAGGTTACCAAGCGGGCACTTGGACTATGCAGGTTACCCAATGGGCACTTGGACTATCTAGGTTAACGAACGGACACTTGGACTATGTAGGTTATTCATCAGGCACTTGGACTATCTAGGTTACCTAGCCGGCACTTGGATTATGTAGGTTACCTAGCGGACACTTGGACGATTTAGGTTAACTAGCGGGCACTTGGACTATCTAGGTAAACTAGCGGGCCCTTTGACTATCTAGGTTTACTAGCGGGCACTTGGACTATCTAGGTTAACTAGCGGGCACTTGATCTATGTAGTTTCCCTAGCGGGCATTTGGATTATTTAGGTTACCTAGTGGGCACTTGGACTATGTAGGTTACCTAGCGGGCACTTGGACTACGTAGGTTAACTACAAGGCACTTGGACTGTCTAGGTTACCTAGCGGGCACTAGGACTATCTAGGTTAATGAACGGGCACTTGGACTATGTAGGTTAACTAGCGGACACTTCGACTATCTAGGTTAGCTAAAGGGCAATTGGACTATCTAGGTTCCCTAGCGGGCACTTGGACTATTTAGGTTACCTAGCAGGCAATTTGACTATCTAGGTTAATTAACGGGCACTTGGACTATGTAGGTTGCCTAGCGAGCACTTGGACTATGTAGGTTCCCTAGCGGGCACTTGAACTATGTAGGTTCCCTATAGGGTACTTGGACTGTCTAGGTTAACTAGTGGGCCCTTGGACTAACTAGGTTACCTAGATAGCACTTGGAATATATAGGTTCCCTAGAGGGCACTTGGACTATGTAGGTTAACGTACAGGCACTTGGACTATGCAGGTAACCTAGCGGGCACTTGGACTGTCTATGTTACATAGCGGGCACTTGGACTTCTAGGTTAACGAACGGGCACTTGGAATATGTATGTTGCCTAGCGGGCACTTGGACAATCTAGGTTAGGTAACGGGCACTTGGACTATCTAGGTTACCTAGCGGGAACTTGGACAATGTAGTTTACCTAGCAGGCACTTGGACTATCTAGGTTAACTAGCGCGCACTTGGACTATCGAGGTTACCTAGCGGGCACTTGGACTATCTAGCTTACCTAGCGGGCCCTTGGACTATGTAGGTTACGTAGCGGGCACTTGGACTATCTAGGTTAACGAATGGGCACTTGGACTATGTAGGTAACCTAACGGGCACTTGGACTGTCTAGGTTACCTAGCAGGCACCTTGATTATCTAGGTTAACTTGCAGACCTTGGACTATGTAGGTTAACTAGCGGGCCCTTGGACTATGTAGGTTACCTAGCGGGCTCTTGGACTATCTAGGTTTCCTAGCAGGCACTTGGACTATGTACATAGCCTAGCGCCCACTTGGACTATCTAGGTTACCTTGCAGGGACTTGGACTATGTACGTCCCCTAGTGGGCACTAGGACTATCTAGGTTAACTAGCGGGCACTTGGACTATCTAGGTTAACGAACAGGCACTTGGATTATGAAGGATCCCTAGCGGGCACTTGGACTATCTAGGTTAACTAGCGGGCACTTGGACTATCTAGGTTAACGAACAGGCACTTGGACTATGCAGGTAACCTAGCGGGCACTTGGACTGTCTAGGTTACATAGCGGGCACTAGGACTTCTAGGTTAACGAACGGGCACTTGGACTATCTAGGTTACCTAGCGGGAACTTGGACAATGTAGGTTACCTAGCAGGCACTTGGACTATCTAGGTTAACTTGCGCGGACTTGGACTATCGAGGTTACCTAGCGGGCACTTGGACTATCTCGGTTACCTAGCGGGCCCTTGGACTATGTAGGTTACCTAGCGGGCACTTGGACTATCTAGGTTAACGAACGGGCACTTGGACTATGTAGGTAACCTAACGGGCACTTGGATTGTCTAGGTTACCTAGCGGGCACTTTGACTATCTCGGTTAACTAGCAGACCTTGGACTATATAGGTTAACTAGCGGGCCCTTGGAATATGTAGGTTAACTAGCGGGCTCTTGGACTATCTAGGTTTCCTAGCAGGCACTTGGACTATGTACATAGCCTAGCGCGCACTTGGACTATCTAGGTTACCTAGCAGGCACATGGATTATGTACGTCCCCTAGTGGGCACTGGACTATCTAGGTAACTAACGGGCACTAGGACTATCTAGGTTAACTAGCGGGCACTTGGATTATGAAGGATCCCTAGCGGGCACTTGGACTATCTAGGTTAACTAGCAGGCACTTGGACTATGTAGGAACCCTATCAGACATTTGGACTACTTTGGTTACCTACCAGGCACTTGACCTATCTAGGTTAACTTGTGGGCACTTGGACTATCTAGGTCAACTAGCGGGCCCTTGTACTATGTAGGTTAACTAGCGAGCACTTGGACTATCTAGGTTAACTAGCGGACCTTGGACTATGTAGGTTAACTAAAGGGCTCTTGGACTATGTAGGATAACTAGCGGGCACTTGGACGATCTAGGTTAACTAGAGGGCACTTGGACTATCTAGGTTACCTAGCGGGCACTTGGACTATGTAGGTTCCCTAGCGGCCATTTGGACTATATAGATAACCTAGTGGGCACTTAGACTTTGTAGGTTACCTAGCGGGCACTTGGACTATCTAGGTTAACTAGCGGGCACTTGGACTATGTAGGTTAACTAGCGGACACTTGCACGATCTAGGTTAACTAGCGGGCCCTTGCACTATGTAGGTTAACCAGCGGGCCCATGGATTATGTAGGTTTACTAGCAGGCACTTGGACTATCTAGGTTATCTATCGGGCCCTTGGACTATGTAGTTTTCCTAGAGGGCATTTGGACTATTAAGGTTACCAAGCGGGAACTTGGACTATGTAAGTTACGTAGCGGGCACTTGGACTATCTAGGTTACCTAGCAGGCACTTTGACTATCTAGGTTAAATAACGGGCACTTGGACTATGTAGGTTGCCTAGCGGGCACTTGGATTATGTAGGTTCCCTATCGGGCACTTGGACTATGTAGGTTAACTAGCGGGCACTTGGACTGTCTAGGTTACCTAGCGGGCACTTGGATTATCTAGGTTAACGAACGGACACTTGGACTATGTTGGTTACCTAGCCGCCACTTGGACTCTCTAGGTTAGCTAACAGGCACTTGGACTATCTAGGTTCCCTAGCGGGCACTTGTACTATCTAGGTTACCTAGCTGGCACTTGGACTATGTAGGTCAACTAGTGGGCCCTTGGACTATCTAGGTTAGCTAACGGGCACTTAGATTATGTAGGTTAACTAGCGGGCACTTGGAATATGTAGGTTAACTAGCGGACACTTGCACTATGTAGGTTAACTAGCGGGCCCATGGACTATGTAGGTTTACTAGCGGGCCTTTGGACTATCTAAGTTTCCTAAAGGGCACTTGGACTATGTAGGTTACCGAACGGGCACTTGGACTATCTAGGTTATCTAGCGGGCACTTGGATTATGTAGGTTAACTAGGGGGCCCTTGAACGATCGAGGTTACCTAGCGGGTACTAGAACTATCTAGGTTAACTTTCAGGCACTTGCACTATCTAAGATACCTAGCAGGCACTTGGACTATGTACGTTCCCTAGCGGGCACTTGGAGTATGTACGTACCCTAGCGGGCACTTGGACTATGTACGTTCCCTAGCGGGCACTTGGACTATCTATGTTAACTAGCGGGCACTTGGAATATGTAGGTTAACTAGCGGACACTTGCACTATGTCGGTTACCTAGCAGGCACTTGGACTATCTAGGTTACCTAGCGGGCACTTGGACTATCTAGGTTAACTAGCGTGCACTTGGACTATGTAGGTTCCTTAGCGGGCACTTGGACTATTTAGGTTGCCTAGTGGGCACTTGTACTATGTAGGTTAACTAGCGGTCCCATAGATTATGTAGGTTTACCAGCAGGCACTTGGACTATCTAGGCTAACTAGCGGGCACTTGGACTATGTAGTGTCCCTAGCGGGCATTTGGACTATCTAGGTTACCTAGTGGGCACTTGGACTATCTAGGTTACCTAGCAGGTACTTTGACTATCAAGGTTAACTAACGGGCACTTGGACTATGTAGGTTGCCTAGCGGGCACTTAGATTATGTAGTTCCCTATCAGGCACTTGGACTATGTAGGTTAACTAGCGTGCACTTGTACTGTCTAGGTTAACTTAGTGGGCACTAGGACTATCAAGGTTAACTAGCGGGCACTTGGACTATCTAGGTTACCTAGCAGGCACTTTGATTATGAGGGATCCCTAGCGGGCGCTTGGACTATCTAGGTTAACTAGCGGGCACTTGGACTATCTAGGTTAACGAACAGGCACTTGGACTATGCAGGTAACCTAGCGGGCACTTGGACTGTCTAGGTTACATAGCGGGCACTAGGACTTCTAGGTTAACGAACGGGCACTTGGACTATCTAGGTTACCTAGCGGGAACTTGGACAATGTAGGTTACCTAGCAGGCACTTGGACTATCTAGGTTAACTTGCGCGGACTTGGACTATCGAGGTTACCTAGCGGGCACTTGGACTATCTCGGTTACCTAGCGGGCCCTTGGACTATGTAGGTTACCTAGCGGGCACTTGGACTATCTAGGTTAACGAACGGGCACTTGGACTATGTAGGTAACCTAACGGGCACTTGGATTGTCTAGGTTACCTAGCGGGCACTTTGACTATCTCGGTTAACTAGCAGACCTTGGACTATATAGGTTAACTAGCGGGCCCTTGGAATATGTAGGTTAACTAGCGGGCTCTTGGACTATCTAGGTTTCCTAGCAGGCACTTGGACTATGTACATAGCCTAGCGCGCACTTGGACTATCTAGGTTACCTAGCAGGCACATGGATTATGTACGTCCCCTAGTGGGCACTGGACTATCTAGGTAACTAACGGGCACTAGGACTATCTAGGTTAACTAGCGGGCACTTGGATTATGAAGGATCCCTAGCGGGCACTTGGACTATCTAGGTTAACTAGCAGGCACTTGGACTATGTAGGAACCCTATCAGACATTTGGACTACTTTGGTTACCTACCAGGCACTTGACCTATCTAGGTTAACTTGTGGGCACTTGGACTATCTAGGTCAACTAGCGGGCCCTTGTACTATGTAGGTTAACTAGCGAGCACTTGGACTATCTAGGTTAACTAGCGGACCTTGGACTATGTAGGTTAACTAAAGGGCTCTTGGACTATGTAGGATAACTAGCGGGCACTTGGACGATCTAGGTTAACTAGAGGGCACTTGGACTATCTAGGTTACCTAGCGGGCACTTGGACTATGTAGGTTCCCTAGCGGCCATTTGGACTATATAGATAATCTAGTGGGCACTTAGACTTTGTAGGTTACCTAGCGGGCACTTGGACTATCTAGGTTAACTAGCGGGCACTTGGACTATGTAGGTTAACTAGCGGACACTTGCACGATCTAGGTTAACTAGCGGGCCCTTGCACTATGTAGGTTAACCAGCGGGCCCATGGATTATGTAGGTTTACTAGCAGGCACTTGGACTATCTAGGTTATCTATCGGGCCCTTGGACTATGTAGTTTTCCTAGAGGGCATTTGGACTATTAAGGTTACCAAGCGGGAACTTGGACTATGTAGGTTACGTAGCGGGCACTTGGACTATCTAGGTTACCTAGCAGGCACTTTGACTATCTAGGTTAAATAACGGGCACTTGGACTATGTAGGTTGCCTAGCGGGCACTTGGACTATGTAGGTTCCCTAGCTGGCACTTGGATTATGTAGGTTCCCTATCGGGCACTTGGACTATGTAGGTTAACTAGCGGGCACTTGGACTGTCTAGGTTACCTAGCGGGCACTTGGATTATCTAGGTTAACGAACGGACACTTGGACTATGTTGGTTACCTAGCCGCCACTTGGACTCTCTAGGTTAGCTAACAGGCACTTGGACTATCTAGGTTCCCTAGCGGGCACTTGTACTATCTAGGTTACCTAGCTGGCACTTGGACTATGTAGGTCAACTAGTGGGCCCTTGGACTATCTAGGTTAGCTAACGGGCACTTAGATTATGTAGGTTAACTAGCGGGCACTTGGAATATGTAGGTTAACTAGCGGACACTTGCACTATGTAGGTTAACTAGCGGGCCCATGGACTATGTAGGTTTACTAGCGGGCCTTTGGACTATCTAAGTTTCCTAAAGGGCACTTGGACTATGTAGGTTACCGAACGGGCACTTGGACTATCTAGGTTATCTAGCGGGCACTTGGATTATGTAGGTTAACTAGGGGGCCCTTGAACGATCGAGGTTACCTAGCGGGTACTAGAACTATCTAGGTTAACTTTCAGGCACTTGCACTATCTAAGATACCTAGCAGGCACTTGGACTATGTACGTTCCCTAGCGGGCACTTGGAGTATGTACGTACCCTAGCGGGCACTTGGACTATGTACGTTCCCTAGCGGGCACTTGGACTATCTATGTTAACTAGCGGGCACTTGGAATATGTAGGTTAACTAGCGGACACTTGCACTATGTCGGTTACCTAGCAGGCACTTGGACTATCTAGGTTACCTAGCGGGCACTTGGACTATCTAGGTTAACTAGCGTGCACTTGGACTATGTAGGTTCCTTAGCGGGCACTTGGACTATTTAGGTTGCCTAGTGGGCACTTGTACTATGTAGGTTAACTAGCGGTCCCATAGATTATGTAGGTTTACCAGCAGGCACTTGGACTATCTAGGCTAACTAGCGGGCACTTGGACTATGTAGTGTCCCTAGCGGGCATTTGGACTATCTAGGTTACCTAGTGGGCACTTGGACTATCTAGGTTACCTAGCAGGTACTTTGACTATCAAGGTTAACTAACGGGCACTTGGACTATGTAGGTTGCCTAGCGGGCACTTAGATTATGTAGTTCCCTATCAGGCACTTGGACTATGTAGGTTAACTAGCGTGCACTTGTACTGTCTAGGTTAACTTAGTGGGCACTAGGACTATCAAGGTTAACTAGCGGGCACTTGGACTATCTAGGTTACCTAGCAGGCACTTTGATTATGAGGGATCCCTAGCGGGCGCTTGGACTATCTAGGTTAACTAGCGGGCACTTGGAATATGTAGGTTAACGAACAGGCACTTGGAATATGCAGGTAACCTAGCGGGCACTTGGACTGTCTAGGTTACATAGCGGGCACTTGGACTTCTAGGTTAACGAACGGGCACTTGGAATATGTATGTTGCCTAGCGGGCACTTGGACAATCTAGGTTAGGTAACGGGCACCTGGACTATCTAGGTTACCTAGCGGGAACTTGGACAATGTAGGTTACCTAGCAGGCACTTGGACTATCTAGGTTAACTTGCGCGGATATGGACTATCGAGGTTACCTAGCGGGCACTTGGACTATCTAGGTTACCTAGAGGGCCCTTGGACTATGTGGGTTACCTAGCGGGCCCTTGGACTATCTAGGTTAACGAACGGGCACTTGGACTATGTAGGTAACCTAACGGGCACTTGGACTGTCTAGGTTACCTAGCGGGCACTTTGACTATCTAGGTTAACTAGCAGACCTTGGACTATGTAGGTTAACTAGCCGGCCCTTGGAAAATGTAGGTTAACTAGCGGGCTCTTGGACTATCTAGGTTTCCTAGCAGGCACTTGGACTATGTACATACCCTAGCGCGCACTTGGACTATCTAGGTTACCTAGCAGGCACATGGATTATGTACGTCCCCTAGTGGGCACTTGAAATATCTAGATAACTAACGGGAACTAGGACTATCTAGGTTAATTAGCGGGCATTGGACTATCTAGGTTACCTAGCGGGTACTTGGACTACGTAGGTTCCCTAGCGGGCATTTGGACTATATAGATAACCTAGTGAGAACTTAGATTTTGTAGGTTACCTAGCGGGCACTTGGACTATCTAGGTTAACTAGCGGGCACTTGCACTATGTAGGTTAACTAGCGGGCCCATGGATTATGTAGGTTTACAAGCAGGCACTTGGACTATCTAGGTTATCTAGCGGGCCCTTGGACTATGTAGTTTTCCTAGAGGGCATTTGGACTATTAAGGTTACCAAGCGGGAACTTGGACTATGTAGGTTACGTAGCGGGCACTGGGACTATCTAGGTTACCTAGCAGGCACTTTGACTATCTAGGTTAAATAACCGGCACTTGGACTATGTAGGTTGCATAGCGGGCACTTGGACTTTGTAGGTTCCCTAGCTGGCACTTGGATTATGTAGGTTCCCTATCGGGCACTTGGACTATCTAGGTTAACTAGCGGGCACTTGGACTGTCTAGGTTACCTAGCGGGCACTTGGATTATCTAGGTTAACGAACGGACACTTAAACTATGTAGGTTACCTAGCCGCCACTTGGACTATCTAGGTTAGCTAACAGGCACTTGGACTATCTAGGTTCCCTAGCGGGCACTTGTACTATCTAGGTTACCTAGCTGGCACTTGGACTATGTAGGTCAACTAGTGGGCCCTTGGACTATCTAGGTTAGCTAACGGGCACTTAGATTATGTAGGTTAACTAGCGGGCACTTGGAATATGTAGGTTAACTAGCGGACACTTGCACTATGTAGGTTAACTAGCGGGCCCATGGACTATGTAGGTTTACTAGCGGGCCTTTGGACTATCTAAGTTTCCTAAAGGGCACTTGGACTATGTAGGTTACCGAACGGGCACTTGGACTATCTAGGTTATCTAGCGGGCACTTGGATTATGTAGGTTAACTAGGGGGCCCTTGAACGATCGAGGTTACCTAGCGGGTACTAGAACTATCTAGGTTAACTTTCAGGCACTTGCACTATCTAAGTTACCTAGCAGGCACTTAGACTATGTACGTTCCCTAGCGGGCCCTTGGAGTATGTACGTACCCTAGCAGGCACTTGGACTATGTACGTTCCCTAGCGGGCACTTGGACTATCTATTTTAACTAGCGGGCACTTGGAATATGTAGGTTAACTAGCGGACGCTTGCACTATGTCGGTTACCTAGCAGGCACTTGGACTATCTAGGTTACCTAGCGGGCACTTGGACTATCTAGGTTAACTAGCGTGCACTTGGACTATGTAGGTTCCTTAGCGGGCACTTGGACTATCTAGGTTGCCTAGCGGGCACTTGTACTATGTAGGTTAACTAGCGGTCCCATAGATTATGTAGGTTTACCAGCTGGCACTTGGACTATCTAGGCTAACTAGCGGGCACTTGGACTATGTAGTGTCTCTAGCGGGCATTTGGACTATCTAGGTTACCTAGCGGGCTCTTGGACTATCTAGGATACCTAGCAGGCATTTTGACTATCAAGGTTAACTAACGGGCACTTGGACTATGTAGGTTGCCTAGCGGGCACTTAGATTATGTAGGTTCCCTATCGGGCACTTGGACTATGTAGGTTAACTAGCGTGCACTTGGACTGTCTAGGTTAACTTAGCGGGCACTTGGACTATGTAGGTTAACTAGAGGACACTTGGACGATCTAGGTTAACTAACGGGCACTTGGACAATCAAAGTTAACAAGCGAGCCCTTGGACTATCTAGGTTAACTAGCGGGCCCTTGGACTATCTAGGTTACCTAGATAGCACTTGGAATATATAGGTTCCCTAGAGGGCACTTGGACTATGTAGGTTAACTAGCGGACAATTGGACGATCTAGGTTAACTAGCGGACACTTGCACTATGTAGGTTACCTAGCAGGCACTTGGACTATCTAGGGTACCTAGCAGGCACTTGGACTATGGAGGTTAACTAGCGGGCAATTGCACTCTCTAGGTTACCTAGCGGGCACTTGGACTATCTAGGTTAACTAGCGGGCACTTGGACTATGTAGGTTACCTAGCAGACACTTGCACTATGTAGGTTACCTAGCGGGCACTTGGACTATGTAGGTTAACTAGAGGACACTTGGACGATCTAGGTTAACTAACGGGCACTTGGACAATCAAAGTTAACAAGCGAGCCCTTGGACTATCTAGGTTAACGAGCGGGCCCTTGGACTAACTAGGTTACCTAGATAGCACTTGGAATATATAGGTTCCCTAGAGGGCACTTGGACTATGTAGGTTAACGTACAGGCACTTGGACTATGCAGGTAACCTAGCGGGCACTTGGACTGTCTAGGTTACATAGCGGGCACTTGGACTTCTAGGTTAACGAACGGGCACTTGGAATATGTATGTTGCCTAGCGGGCACTTGGACAATCTAGGTTAGGTAACGGGCACTTGGACTATCTAGGTTACCTAGCGGGAACTTGGACAATGTAGTTTACCTAGCAGGCACTTGGACTATCTAGGTTAACTAGCGCGCACTTGGACTATCGAGGTTACCTAGCGGGCACTTGGACTATCTAGCTTACCTAGCGGGCCCTTGGACTATGTAGGTTACGTAGCGGGCACTTGGACTATCTAGGTTAACGAATGGGCACTTGGACTATGTAGGTAACCTAACGGGCACTTGGACTGTCTAGGTTACCTAGCAGGCACCTTGATTATCTAGGTTAACTTGCAGACCTTGGACTATGTAGGTTAACTAGCGGGCCCTTGGACTATGTAGGTTACCTAGCGGGCTCTTGGACTATCTAGGTTTCCTAGCAGGCACTTGGACTATGTACATAGCCTAGCGCCCACTTGGACTATCTAGGTTACCTTGCAGGGACTTGGACTATGTACGTCCCCTAGTGGGCACTAGGACTATCTAGGTTAACTAGCGGGCACTTGGACTATCTAGGTTAACGAACAGGCACTTGGATTATGAAGGATCCCTAGCGGGCACTTGGACTATCTAGGTTAACTAGCGGGCACTTGGACTATCTAGGTTAACGAACAGGCACTTGGACTATGCAGGTAACCTAGCGGGCACTTGGACTGTCTAGGTTACATAGCGGGCACTAGGACTTCTAGGTTAACGAACGGGCACTTGGACTATCTAGGTTACCTAGCGGGAACTTGGACAATGTAGGTTACCTAGCAGGCACTTGGACTATCTAGGTTAACTTGCGCGGACTTGGACTATCGAGGTTACCTAGCGGGCACTTGGACTATCTCGGTTACCTAGCGGGCCCTTGGACTATGTAGGTTACCTAGCGGGCACTTGGACTATCTAGGTTAACGAACGGGCACTTGGACTATGTAGGTAACCTAACGGGCACTTGGATTGTCTAGGTTACCTAGCGGGCACTTTGACTATCTCGGTTAACTAGCAGACCTTGGACTATATAGGTTAACTAGCGGGCCCTTGGAATATGTAGGTTAACTAGCGGGCTCTTGGACTATCTAGGTTTCCTAGCAGGCACTTGGACTATGTACATAGCCTAGCGCGCACTTGGACTATCTAGGTTACCTAGCAGGCACATGGATTATGTACGTCCCCTAGTGGGCACTGGACTATCTAGGTAACTAACGGGCACTAGGACTATCTAGGTTAACTAGCGGGCACTTGGATTATGAAGGATCCCTAGCGGGCACTTGGACTATCTAGGTTAACTAGCAGGCACTTGGACTATGTAGGAACCCTATCAGACATTTGGACTACTTTGGTTACCTACCAGGCACTTGACCTATCTAGGTTAACTTGTGGGCACTTGGACTATCTAGGTCAACTAGCGGGCCCTTGTACTATGTAGGTTAACTAGCGAGCACTTGGACTATCTAGGTTAACTAGCGGACTTTGGACTATGTAGGTTAACTAAAGGGCTCTTGGACTATGTAGGATAACTAGCGGGCACTTGGACGATCTAGGTTAACTAGAGGGCACTTGGACTATCTAGGTTACCTAGCGGGCACTTGGACTATGTAGGTTCCCTAGCGGCCATTTGGACTATATAGATAACCTAGTGGGCACTTAGACTTTGTAGGTTACCTAGCGGGCACTTGGACTATCTAGGTTAACTAGCGGGCACTTGGACTATGTAGGTTAACTAGCGGACACTTGCACGATCTAGGTTAACTAGCGGGCCCTTGCACTATGTAGGTTAACCAGCGGGCCCATGGATTATGTAGGTTTACTAGCAGGCACTTGGACTATCTAGGTTATCTATCGGGCCCTTGGACTATGTAGTTTTCCTAGAGGGCATTTGGACTATTAAGGTTACCAAGCGGGAACTTGGACTATGTAGGTTACGTAGCGGGCACTTGGACTATCTAGGTTACCTAGCAGGCACTTTGACTATCTAGGTTAAATAACGGGCACTTGGACTATGTAGGTTGCCTAGCGGGCACTTGGACTATGTAGGTTCCCTAGCTGGCACTTGGATTATGTAGGTTCCCTATCGGGCACTTGGACTATGTAGGTTAACTAGCGGGCACTTGGACTGTCTAGGTTACCTAGCGGGCACTTGGATTATCTAGGTTAACGAACGGACACTTGGACTATGTAGGTTACCTAGCCGCCACTTGGACTCTCTAGGTTAGCTAACAGGCACTTGGACTATCTAGGTTCCCTAGCGGGCACTTGTACTATCTAGGTTACCTAGCTGGCACTTGGACTATGTAGGTCAACTAGTGGGCCCTTGGACTATCTAGGTTAGCTAACGGGCACTTAGATTATGTAGGTTAACTAGCGGGCACTTGGAATATGTAGGTTAACTAGCGGACACTTGCACTATGTAGGTTAACTAGCGGGCCCATGGACTATGTAGGTTTACTAGCGGGCCTTTGGACTATCTAAGTTTCCTAAAGGGCACTTGGACTATGTAGGTTACCGAACGGGCACTTGGACTATCTAGGTTATCTAGCGGGCACTTGGATTATGTAGGTTAACTAGGGGGCCCTTGAACGATCGAGGTTACCTAGCGGGTACTAGAACTATCTAGGTTAACTTTCAGGCACTTGCACTATCTAAGATACCTAGCAGGCACTTGGACTATGTACGTTCCCTAGCGGGCACTTGGAGTATGTACGTACCCTAGCGGGCACTTGGACTATGTACGTTCCCTAGCGGGCACTTGGACTATCTATGTTAACTAGCGGGCACTTGGAATATGTAGGTTAACTAGCGGACACTTGCACTATGTCGGTTACCTAGCAGGCACTTGGACTATCTAGGTTACCTAGCGGGCACTTGGACTATCTAGGTTAACTAGCGTGCACTTGGACTATGTAGGTTCCTTAGCGGGCACTTGGACTATTTAGGTTGCCTAGTGGGCACTTGTACTAAGTAGGTTAACTAGCGGTCCCATAGATTATGTAGGTTTACCAGCAGGCACTTGGACTATCTAGGCTAACTAGCGGGCACTTGGACTATGTAGTGTCCCTAGCGGGCATTTGGACTATCTAGGTTACCTAGTGGGCACTTGGACTATCTAGGTTACCTAGCAGGTACTTTGACTATCAAGGTTAACTAACGGGCACTTGGACTATGTAGGTTGCCTAGCGGGCACTTAGATTATGTAGTTCCCTATCAGGCACTTGGACTATGTAGGTTAACTAGCGTGCACTTGTACTGTCTAGGTTAACTTAGCGGGCACTAGGACTATCTAGGTTAACGAATGGGCACTTGGACTATGTAGGTAACCTAACGGGCACTTGGAATGTCTAGGTTACCTAGCGGGCACCTTGATTATCTAGGTTAACTTGCAGACCTTGGACTATGTAGGTTAACTAGCGGGCCCTTGGACTATGTAGGTTACCTAGCGGGCTCTTGGACTATCTAGGTTTCCTAGCAGGCACTTGGACTATGTACATAGCCTAGCGCCCACTTGGACTATCTAGGTTACCTGGCAGGGACTTGGACTATGTACGTCCCCTAGTGGGCAATAGGACTATCTAGGTTAACTAGCGGGCACTTGGACTATCTAGGTTACCTAGCAGGCACTTGGATTATGAAGGATCCCTAGCGGGCACTTGGACTATCTAGGTTAACTAGCGGGCACTTGGACTATGTAGGTTAACGAACAGGCACTTGGACTATGCAGGTAACCTAGCGGGCACTTGGACTATCTAGGTTAACTAGCGGGCACTTGGACTATGTAGGTTAACGAACAGGCACTTGGACTATGCAGGTAACCTAGCGGGCACTTGGACTGTCTAGGTTACATAGCGGGCACTTGGACTTCTAGGTTAACGAACGGGCACTTGGAATATGTATGTTGCCTAGCGGGCACTTGGACAATCTAGGTTAGGTAACGGGCACTTGGACTATCTAGGTTACCTAGCGGGAACTTGGACAATGTAGGTTACCTAGCGAGCACTTTGACTATCTAGGTTAACTAGCAGACCTTGGACTATGTAGGTTAACTAGCGGGCCCTTGGAATATGTAGGTTAACTAGCGGGCTCTTGGACTATCTAGGTTTCCTAGCAGGCACTTGGACTATGTACATAGCCTAGCGCGCACTTGGACTATCTAGGTTACCTACCAGGCACATGGAGTATGTACGTCCTCTAGTGGGCACTGGACTATCTAGGTAACTAACGGGCACTAGGACTATCTAGGTTAACTAGCGGGCACTTGGACTATCTAGGTTACCTAGCAGGCACTTGGATTATGAAGGATCCCTAGCGGGCACTTGGACTATCTAGGTTAACTAGAGGGCACATGGACTATGTAATATCCCTATCGGACATTTAGACTACTTTGGTTACCTACCTGGCACTTGACCTATCTAGGTTAACTTGTGGGCACTTGCACTATCTAGGTCAACTAGCGGGCCCTTGTACTATGTAGGTTAACTAGCGAGCACTTGGACTATCTAGGTTAACTAGCGGACCTTGGACTATGTAGGTTAACTAAAGGGCTCTTGGACTATGTAGGATAACTAGCGGGCACTTGGACGATCTAGGTTAACTAGAGGGCACTTGGACTATCTAGGTTACCTAGCGGGTAATTGGACTACGTAGGTTCCCTAGCGGCCATTTGGACTATATAGATAACCTAGTGAGAACTTAGATTTTGTAGGTTACCTAGCGGGCACTTGGACTATCTAGGTTAACTAGCGGGCACTTGCACTATGTAGGTTAACTAGCGGGCCCATGGATTATGTAGGTTTACTAGCAGGCACTTGGACTATCTAGGTTATCTAGCGGGCCCTTGGACTATGTAGTTTTCCTAGAGGGCATTTGGACTATTAAGGTTACCAAGCGGGAACTTGGACTATGTAGGTTACGTAGCGGGCACTTGGACAATCTAGGTTACCTAGCAGGCAATTTGACTATCTAGGTTAAATAACCGGCACTTGGACTATGTAGGTTGCCTAGCGGGCACTTGGACTATGTAGGTTCCCTAGCTGGCACTTGGATTATGTAGGTTCCCTATCGGGCACTTGGACTATCTAGGTTAACTAGCGGGCACTTGGACTGTCTAGGTTACCTAGCGGGCACTTGGATTATCTAGGTTAACGAACGGACACTTAAACTATGTAGGTTACCTAGCCGCCACTTGGACTATCTAGGTTAGCTAACAGGCACTTGGACTATCTAGGTTCCCTAGCGGGCACTTGTACTATCTAGGTTACCCAGCTGGCACTTGGACTATGTAGGTCAACTAGTGGGCCCTTGGACTATCTAGGTTAGCTAACGGGCACTTAGATTATGTAGGTTAACTAGCGGGCACTTGGAATATGTAGGTTAACTAGCGGACACTTGCACTATGTAGGTTAACTAGCGGGCCCATGGACTATGTAGGTTTACTAGCGGGCCTTTGGACTATCTAAGTTTCCTAAAGGGCACTTGGACTATGTAGGTTACCTAGTGGGCACTTGGACTATCTAGGTTAACGAACGGGCGCTGGGAATATGCAGGTAACCTAGGGGGCACTTAGACTGTCTAGGTTATCTAGTGGGCACTTGGACTTCTAGGTTAACGAACGGGCTCTTGGACTATGTAGGTTGCCTAGCGGGCACTTGGACTATCTAGGTTAGGTAACAGGCACTTGGATTATCTTGGTTACCTAGCGGGAACTTGGACAATGTAAGTTACCTAGCGGGCACTTGGACTATCTAGGTTACCTAACGGGCACTTTGACTATCTAGGTTACATAGTGGGCACTTGGACTATGTAGGTTAACTAGCGAGCACTTGGACTCTAGGTTACCTAGCGGGCACTTGGACTATCTAGGTTGCCTAGCGGGCCCTTGGACAATGTAGGTTTCCTAGCGGGCACTTGGACTATCTAGGTTAACGAACGGGCCCTTGGATTATGTAGGTTCCTTAGCGGTCACTTGTACTATCTAGGTTGCCTAGCGGGCACTTGGACTATGTAGGTTAACTAGCGTGCACTTGGACTATCTAGGTTTCGTAGCGGGCACTTGGTATATAGGTTAACAAGCGGGCACTTGGACTATGTAGGTTAACTAGAGGACACTTGGACTATCTAGGTTAACTAGTGGGCCCTTGGACTATGTAGGTTAACTAGCAGGCACTCGGACAATCTAGGTTAATTAGCGGCACTTGGACGATCTAGGTTAACTAGCGGGTACTTGGACTATCAAAGTTAACAAGTGAGACCTTGGATTATGTAAGTTAACTAGCGGGACCTTGGACTATCCAGGTTACCTAGCGGGCACTTGGAGTATCTAGGTTAACGAACGGGCACTTGGAATATGCAGGTAACCTAGCGGGCACTTGGACTGTCTAGGTTACCTAGCAAGCACTTGGACTTCTAGGTTAACGAACGGGCTCTTGGACTATGTAGGTTGCCTAGCAGGCACTTGGATTTCAAGGTTAACGAACGGGCACTTGGACTATGTAGGTAACCTAGGGGGCACTTGGACAGTCTAGGTTACCTAGCGGGCACTTGGCCTATCTAGGTTCACGTTTGGGCACTTGGACTATCTATGTTACTTAGCGGGTACTTGGACTATCTAGGTTACCTACCGGGCTGTTTGACTATCTAGGTTACCTAACGGGCACTTGGACCATCTAGGTTACCTAACGGCACTTTGACTATCTAGGTTACATAGTGGGCACTTGGACTATGTAGGATAACTAGCGAACACTTGGACTCTAGGTTACCTAGCGGGCACTTGGGCTATCTAGGTTACCTAGCGGGCCCTTGGACTATGTAGGTTTCCTAGCGGGCACTTGGACTATCTAGGTTAACGAACGGGCACTTGGACTATGTAGGTAACCTAGCGGGCACTTGGACAGTCTAGGTTACCTAGCAGGCACTTGGACTATCTAGGTTAATGAACGGGCACATGGACTATGTAGGTTAACTAGCGGGTACTTGGACTATGTAGGATCCCTATCGGACATTTGGACTGCTTAGGTTACCTAGCGGGCACTTGGACTATCTAGGTTAACTAGCGGGCACGTGGACTATCTAGGTCAACTAGCGGGCCCTTGTACTATGTAGGTTAACTAGCGAGCACTTGGACTATCAAAGTTAACTAACGGGCAGTTGGACTATGTAGGTTCCCTAGCGGGCATTTGGACTATATAGATAACATAGCGGGAACTTAGCCTTTGTAGGTTACCTAGCGGGCACTTGGACTATCTTGGTTACCTAGCGGGCACTTGGACTATCTAGGTTAACTAGCGTGCACTTGGACTATGTAGGTTCCTTAGCGGGCACTTGGACTATCTAGGTTGCCTAGCGGGCACTTGTACTATGTAGGTTAACTAGCGGTCCCATAGATTATGTAGGTTTACCAGCAGGCACTTGGACTATCTAGGCTAACTAGCGGGCACTTGGACTATGTAGTGTCCCTAGCGGGCATTTGGACTATCTAGGTTACCTAGCGGGCTCTTGGACTATCTAGGTTACCTAGCAGGCATTTTGACTATCAAGGTTAACTAACGGGCACTTGGACTATGTAGGTTGCCTAGCGGGCACTTAGATTATGTAGGTTCCCTATCGGGCACTTGGACTATGTAGGTTAACTAGCGTGCACTTGGACTGTCTAGGTTAACTTAGCGGGCACTTGGACTATGTAGGTTAACTAGATTACACTTGGACGATCTAGGTTAACTAGCGGGCACTAGGACGATCTAGGTTAACTAATGGGCACTTGGACTCTCAAAGTTAACAAGCGAAACCTTGAACTATGTATGTTAACTAGCGGGCCCTTGGACTATCTAGGTTACCTAGCGGGCACATGGACTATCTAGGTTAACACACGGGCACTTGGACTCTGTAGGTTCCCTAGCGGGCCCTTGGACTATGTAAATTCCCTAGCGGGTACTTGGACTATGTGGGTTAACTAGAGGGCATTTGGACTATGTAGGTTACCTAGCGGGCACTTGGACTATCTAGGTTACCTAGCGGGCATTTGGATTATGTAGGCTCCCTAGCGGGCATTTGGCCTATATAGATTCCTTAGCGGGCACTTAGAGGTTGTAGGTTACCTAGCGGGCACTTGGACTATCTAGGTTACCTAGCTGGCACTTGAACTATCTACGTTACCTAGCGGGTACTTGGAGTATGTAGGTTACCTACCGGGCTGTTGGACTATCTAGGTTACCTAGGGGCACTTGGACTATCTAGGTTAACAAGCGGGCACTTGGACTATCTAGGTTACCTAGCAGGCGCTTGGACTATGTGGGTTCCCTAGCGGGCATTTGGACTATATAGGTTACCTAGCGGGCACTTGGACTATCTAGGTTAACTAGCTAGCACTTGGACTATGTATGTTCCAGAGCGGGCAATTGGACTATGTAGGTTCCCTAGTGGGCACTTGGACTATCTAGATTCCCTAAAGGCCACTTGGACTATCTAGGTTACCGAACGGGCAATTGGACTATCTAGGTTACCTAGCGGGAACTTGGACTATGTATGTTAACTAGCGGACAATTGGACGATCTAGGTTAACTAGCGGACACTTGCACTATGTAGGTTACCTAGCGGGCACTTGGACTATGTAGGTTACCTAGCAGGCACTTGGACTATCTAGGGTACCTAGCAGGCACTTGGACTATGGAGGTTAACTAGCGGGCAATTGCACTCTCTAGGTTACCTAGCGGGCACTTGGACTATCTAGGTTAACTAGCAGCACTTGGACTATGTAGGTTACCTAGCAGACACTTGCACTATGTAGGTTAACTAGCGGGCACTTGGACTATGTAGGTTAACTAGAGGACACTTGGACGATCTAGGTTAACTAACGGGCACTTGGACAATCAAAGTTAACAAGCGAGCCCTTGGACTATCTAGGTTAACTAGCGGGCCCTTGGACTATCTAGGTTACCTAGATAGCACTTGGAATATATAGGTTCCCTAGAGGGCACTTGGACTATGTAGGTTAACGTACAGGCACTTGGACTATGCAGGTAACCTAGCGGGCACTTGGACTGTCTAGGTTACATAGCGGGCACTTGGACTTCTAGGTTAACGAACGGGCACTTGGAATATGTATGTTGCCTAGCGGGCACTTGGACAATCTAGGTTAGGTAACGGGCACTTGGACTATCTAGGTTACCTAGCGGGAACTTGGACAATGTAGGTTACCTAGCAGGCACTTGGACTATCTAGGTTAACTAGCGCGCACTTGGACTATCGAGGTTACCTAGCGGGCACTTGGACTATCTAGCTTACCTAGCGGGCCCTTGGACTATGTAGGTTACGTAGCGGGCACTTGGACTATCTAGTTAACGAATGGGCACTTGGACTATGTAGGTAACCTAACGGGCACTTGGACTGTCTAGGTTACCTAGCAGGCACCTTGATTATCTAGGTTAACTTGCAGACCTTGGACTATGTAGGTTAACTAGCGGGCCCTTGGACTATATAGGTTACCTAGAGGGCTCTTGGACTATCTAGGTTTCCTAGCAGGCACTTGGACTATGTACATAGCCTAGCGCCCACTTGGACTATCTAGGTTACCTAGCAGGGACTTGGACTATGTACGTCCCCTAGTGGGCACTAGGACTATCTAGGTTAACTAGCGGGCACTTGGACTATCTAGGTTACCTAGCAGGCACTTGGATTATGAAGGATCCCTAGCGGGCACTTGGACTATCTAGGTTAACTAGCGGGCACTTGGACTATCTAGGTTAACGAACAGGCACTTGGACTATGCAGGTAACCTAGCGGGCACTTGGACAGTCTAGGTTACATAGCGGGCAGTAGGACTTATAGGTTAACGAACGGGCACTTGGAATATGTATGTTGCCTAGCGGGCACTTGGACAATCTAGGTTAGGTAATGGGCACTTGGACTATCTAGGTTACCTAGCGGGAACTTGGACAATGTAGGTTACCTAGCAGGCACTTGGACTATCTAGGTTAACTTGCGCGGACTTGGACTATCGAGGTTACCTAGCGGGCACTTGGACTATCTCGGTTACCTAGCGGGCCCTTGGACTATGTAGGTTACCTAGCGGGCACTTGGACTATCTAGGTTAACGAACGGGCACTTGGACTATGTAGGTAACCTAACGGGCACTTGGATTGTCTAGGTTACCTAGCGGGCACTTTGACTATCTCGGTTAACTAGCAGACCTTGGACTATATAGGTTAACTAGCGGGCCCTTGGAATATGTAGGTTAACTAGCGGGCTCTTGGACTATCTAGGTTTCCTAGCAGGCACTTGGACTATGTACATAGCCTAGCGCGCACTTGGACTATCTAGGTTACCTAGCAGGCACATGGATTATGTACGTCCCCTAGTGGGCACTGGACTATCTAGGTAACTAACGGGCACTAGGACTATCTAGGTTAACTAGCGGGCACTTGGATTATGAAGGATCCCTAGCGGGCACTTGGACTATCTAGGTTAACTAGCAGGCACTTGGACTATGTAGGAACCCTATCAGACATTTGGACTACTTTGGTTACCTACCAGGCACTTGACCTATCTAGGTTAACTTGTGGGCACTTGGACTATCTAGGTCAACTAGCGGGCCCTTGTACTATGTAGGTTAACTAGCGAGCACTTGGACTATCTAGGTTAACTAGCGGACCTTGGACTATGTAGGTTAACTAAAGGGCTCTTGGACTATGTAGGATAACTAGCGGGCACTTGGACGATCTAGGTTAACTAGAGGGCACTTGGACTATCTAGGTTACCTAGCGGGCACTTGGACTATGTAGGTTCCCTAGCGGCCATTTGGACTATATAGATAACCTAGTGGGCACTTAGACTTTGTAGGTTACCTAGCGGGCACTTGGACTATCTAGGTTAACTAGCGGGCACTTGGACTATGTAGGTTAACTAGCGGACACTTGCACGATCTAGGTTAACTAGCGGGCCCTTGCACTATGTAGGTTAACCAGCGGGCCCATGGATTATGTAGGTTTACTAGCAGGCACTTGGACTATCTAGGTTATCTATCGGGCCCTTGGACTATGTAGTTTTCCTAGAGGGCATTTGGACTATTAAGGTTACCAAGCGGGAACTTGGACTATGTAGGTTACGTAGCGGGCACTTGGACTATCTAGGTTACCTAGCAGGCACTTTGACTATCTAGGTTAAATAACGGGCACTTGGACTATGTAGGTTGCCTAGCGGGCACTTGGACTATGTAGGTTCCCTAGCTGGCACTTGGATTATGTAGGTTCCCTATCGGGCACTTGGACTATGTAGGTTAACTAGCGGGCAGTTGGACTGTCTAGGTTACCTAGCGGGCACTTGGATTATCTAGGTTAACGAACGGACACTTGGACTATGTAGGTTACCTAGCCGCCACTTGGACTCTCTAGGTTAGCTAACAGGCACTTGGACTATCTAGGTTCCCTAGCGGGCACTTGTACTATCTAGGTTACCTAGCTGGCACTTGGACTATGTAGGTCAACTAGTGGGCCCTTGGACTATCTAAGTTAGCTAACGGGCACTTAGATTATGTAGGTTAACTAGCGGGCACTTGGAATATGTAGGTTAACTAGCGGACACTTGCACTATGTAGGTTAACTAGCGGGCCCATGGACTATGTAGGTTTACTAGCGGGCCTTTGGACTATCTAAGTTTCCTAAAGGGCACTTGGACTATGTAGGTTACCGAACGGGCACTTGGACTATCTAGGTTATCTAGCGGGCACTTGGATTATGTAGGTTAACTAGGGGGCCCTTGAACGATCGAGGTTACCTAGCGGGTACTAGAACTATCTAGGTTAACTTTCAGGCACTTGCACTATCTAAGATACCTAGCAGGCACTTGGACTATGTACGTTCCCTAGCGGGCACTTGGAGTATGTACGTACCCTAGCGGGCACTTGGACTATGTACGTTCCCTAGCGGGCACTAGGACTATCTATGTTAACTAGCGGGCACTTGGAATATGTAGGTTAACTAGCGGACACTTGCACTATGTCGGTTACCTAGCAGGCACTTGGACTATCTAGGTTACCTAGCGGGCACTTGGACTATCTAGGTTAACTAGCGTGCACTTGGACTATGTAGGTTCCTTAGCGGGCACTTGGACTATCTAGGTTGCCTAGTGGGCACTTGTACTATGTAGGTTAACTAGCGGTCCCTTAGATTATGTAGGTTTACCAGCAGGCACTTGGACTATCTAGGCTAACTAGCGGGCACTTGGACTATGTAGTGTCCCTAGCGGGCATTTGGACTATCTAGGTTACCTAGTGGGCACTTGGACTATCTAGGTTACCTAGCAGGTACTTTGACTATCAAGGTTAACTAACGGGCACTTGGACTATGTAGGTTGCCTAGCGGGCACTTAGATTATGTAGTTCCCTATCGGGCACTTGGACTATGTAGGTTAACTAGCGTGCACTTGTACTGTCTAGATTAACTTAGCGGGCACTAGGACTATCTAGGTTAACGAATGGGCACTTGGACTATGTAGGTAACCTAACGGGCACTTGGAATGTCTAGGTTACCTAGCGGGCACATTGATTATCTAGGTTAACTTGCAGACCTTGGACTATGTAGGTTAACTAGCGGGCCCTTGGACTATGTAGGTTACCTAGCGGGCTCTTGGACTATCTAGGTTTCCTAGCAGGCACTTGGACTATGTACATAGCCTAGCGCCCACTTGGACTATCTAGGTTACCTGGCAGGGACTTGGACTATGTACGTCCCCTAGTGGGCACTAGGACTATCTAGGTTAACTAGCGGGCACTTGGACTATCTAGGTTACCTAGCAGGCACTTGGATTATGAAGGATCCCTAGCGGGCACTTGGACTATCTAGGTTAACTAGCGGACACTTAGACTATGTAGGTTAACGAACAGGCACTTGGACTATGCAGGTAACCTAGCGGGCACTTGGACTGTCTAGGTTACATAGCGGGCACTTGGACTTCTAGGTTAACGAACGGGCACTTGGAATATGTATGTTGCCTAGCGGGCACTTGGACAATCTAGGTTAGGTAACGGGCACTTGGACTATCTAGGTTACCTAGCGGAAACTTGGACAATGTAGGTTACCTAGCGAGCACTTTGACTATCTAGGTTAACTAGCAGACCTTGGACTATGTAGGTTAATTAGCGGGCCCTTGGAATATGTAGGTTAACTAGCACGCACTTGGACTATCTAGGTTACCTAGCAGGCACCTGGATTATGTACGTCCTCTAGTGGGCACTGGACTATCTAGGTAACTAACGGGCACTAGGACTATCTAGGTTAACTAGCGGGCACTTGGACTATCTAGGTTACCTAGCAGGCACTTGGATTATGAAGGATCCCTAGCGGGCACTTGGACTATCTAGGTTAACTAGCGGGCACTTGGACTATGTAGGATCCCTATCGGACATTTGGACTACTTTGGTTACCTACCAGGCACTTGACCTATCTAGGTTAACTTGTGGGCACTTGGACTATCTAGGTCAACTAGCGGGCCCTTGTACTATGTAGGTTAACTAGCGAGCACTTGGACTATCTAAGTTAACTAGCGGACCTTGGACTATGTAGGTTAACTAAAGGGCTCTGGGACTATGTAGGATAACTAGCGGGCACTTGGACGATCTAGGTTAACTAGAGAGCACTTGGACTATCTAGGTTACCTAGCGGGCACTTGGACTATGTAGGTTCCCTAGTGGGCATTTGGACTATATAGATAACCTAGTGGGCACTTAGACTTTGTTGGTTACCTAGCGGGCACATGGACTATCTAGGTTAACTAGCGGGCACTTGGACTATGTAGTGTCCCTAGCGGGCATTTGGACTATCTAGGTTACCTAGTGGGCACTTGGACTATCTAGGTTACCTAGCGGGCTCTTGGACTATCTAGGTTACCTAGCAGGCACTTTGACTATCAAGGTTAACTAGCATGCACTTAGACTGTCTAGGTTAACTTAGCGGGCACTTGGACTATGTAGGTTAACTAGAGGACACTTGGACGATCTAGGTTAACTAGCGGGCACTAGGACGATCTTGGTTAACTAATGGGCACTTGGACTATCAAAGTTAACAAGCGAGCCCTTGAACAATGTAAGTTAACTAGCGGGCCCTTGGACTATCTAGGTTACCTAGATAACACTTGGAGTATATAGGTTCCCTAGCGGGCACTTGGACTATCTAGGTTAACGAACGGGCACTTGGACTGTCTAGGGTACTTAGCGGGCACTTGGACTTCTAGGTTAACGAACGGGCACTTGGACTATGTATGTTGCCTAGCGGGCACTTGGACTATCTAGGTTAGGTTACGGGCACTTGGACAATCGAGGTTACCAAGCGGGAACTTGGACAATGTAGGTTACCTAGCAGGCACTTGGACTATCTAGGTTACCTAACGGGCACTTTCACTATCTAGGTTACCTAGCGGGCACTTGGACTATGTAGGTTAACTAGCGGGCACTTGGACAATCTAGGTTAACTAGCGGGCACTTGCACTATATAAGTTACCTAGCGGGCACTTGGACTATCTAGGTTAACGAACGGGCACTTGGACTATGTAGGTTACCTAGCAGGCACTTGGACTATCTAGGTTACCTAGATAGCACTTGGACTACATAGGTTCTCTAGCGGGCACTTGGACTATCTAGGTTAACGAACGGGCACTTGGACTATGCAGGTAACCTAGCGGGCACTTGGACTGTCTAGGTTACCTAGCGGGCACTTTGACTATCTAGGTTAACTAGCAGACCTGGGACTATGTAGGTTAACTAGCGGGCCCTTGGACTATGTAGGTTAACTAGCGGCACTTGGACTATCTAGGTTTCCTAGCAGGCACTTGGACTATGTACATAGCCTAGCGCCCACTTGGACTATCTAGGTTGCCTAGCGGGCACTTGGACTATGTACGTCCCCTAGTGGACACTTGACTATCTAGGTTAACTAACGGGCACTAGGACTATCTAGGTTAACTAGCGGGCACTTGGACTATCTAGGTAACCTAGCAGGCACTTTGATTATGAAGATCCCTAGCGGGCACTTGGACTATCTAGGTTAACTAGCGGGCACTTGGACTATGTAGGTTAACTAGCGGACACTTGCACGATCTAGGTTAACTAGCGGGCCCTTGCACTATGTTGGTTAACTAGCGGGCCCATGGATTATGTAGGTTTACTAGCAGGCACTTGGACTATCTAGGTTACCTAGCGGGCAATTAGACTATGTAGTTTCCCTAGCGGGCATTTGGAGTATTAAAGTTACCAAGCGGGAACTTGGACAATGTAGGTTACCTAGCGAGCACTTTGACTATCTAGGTTAACTAGCAGACCTTGGACTATGTAGGTTAACTAGCGGGCCCTTGGAATATGTAGGTTAACTAGCGGGCTCTTGGACTATCTAGGTTTCCTAGCAGGCACTTGGACTATGTACATAGCCTAGCGCCCACTTGGACTATCTAGGTTACCTGGCAGGGACTTGGACTATGTACGTCCCCTAGTGGGCACTAGGACTATCTAGGTTAACTAGCGGGCACTTGGACTATCTAGGTTACCTAGCAGGCACTTGGATTATGAAGGATCCCTAGCGGGCACTTGGACTATCTAGGTTAACTAGCGGACACTTAGACTATGTAGGTTAACGAACAGGCACTTGGACTATGCAGGTAACCTAGCGGGCACTTGGACTGTCTAGGTTACATAGCGGGCACTTGGACTTCTAGGTTAACGAACGGGCACTTGGAATATGTATGTTGCCTAGCGGGCACTTGGACAATCTAGGTTAGGTAACGGGCACTTGGACTATCTAGGTTACCTAGCGGAAACTTGGACAATGTAGGTTACCTAGCGAGCACTTTGACTATCTAGGTTAACTAGCAGACCTTGGACTATGTAGGTTAATTAGCGGGCCCTTGGAATATGTAGGTTAACTAGCACGCACTTGGACTATCTAGGTTACCTAGCAGGCACCTGGATTATGTACGTCCTCTAGTGGGCACTGGACTATCTAGGTAACTAACGGGCACTAGGACTATCTAGGTTAACTAGCGGGCACTTGGACTATCTAGGTTACCTAGCAGGCACTTGGATTATGAAGGATCCCTAGCGGGCACTTGGACTATCTAGGTTAACTAGCGGGCACTTGGACTATGTAGGATCCCTATCGGACATTTGGACTACTTTGGTTACCTACCAGGCACTTGACCTATCTAGGTTAACTTGTGGGCACTTGGACTATCTAGGTCAACTAGCGGGCCCTTGTACTATGTAGGTTAACTAGCGAGCACTTGGACTATCTAAGTTAACTAGCGGACCTTGGACTATGTAGGTTAACTAAAGGGCTCTGGGACTATGTAGGATAACTAGCGGGCACTTGGACGATCTAGGTTAACTAGAGAGCACTTGGACTATCTAGGTTACCTAGCGGGCACTTGGACTATGTAGGTTCCCTAGCGGGCATTTGGACTATATAGATAACCTAGTGGGCACTTAGACTTTGTTGGTTACCTAGCGGGAACATGGACTATCTAGGTTAACTAGCGGGCACTTGGACTATGTAGTGTCCCTAGCGGGCATTTGGACTATCTAGGTTACCTAGTGGGCACTTGGACTATCTAGGTTACCTAGCGGGCTCTTGGACTATCTAGGTTACCTAGCAGGCACTTTGACTATCAAGGTTAACTAGCATGCACTTAGACTGTCTAGGTTAACTTAGCGGGCACTTGGACTATGTAGGTTAACTAGAGGACACTTGGACGATCTAGGTTAACTAGCGGGCACTAGGACGATCTTGGTTAACTAATGGGCACTTGGACTATCAAAGTTAACAAGCGAGCCCTTGAACTATGTAAGTTAACTAGCGGGCCCTTGGACTATCTAGGTTACCTAGATAGCACTTGGAGTATATAGGTTCCCTAGCGGGCACTTGGACTATCTAGGTTAACGAACGGGCACTTGGACTGTCTAGGGTACTTAGCGGGCACTTGGACTTCTAGGTTAACGAACGGGCACTTGGACTATGTATGTTGCCTAGCGGGCACTTGGACTATCTAGGTTAGGTTACGGGCACTTGGACTATCTAGGTTACCTAGCGGGAACTTGGACAATGTAGGTTACCTAGCAGGCACTTGGACTATCTAGGTTACCTAACGGGCACTTTCACTATCTAGGTTACCTAGCGGGCACTTGGACTATGTAGGTTAACTAGCGGGCACTTGGACAATCTAGGTTAACTAGCGGGCACTTGCACTATATAGGTTACCTAGCGGGCACTTGGACTATCTAGGTTAACGAACGGGCACTTGGACTATGTAGGTTACCTAGCAGGCACTTGGACTATCTAGGTTACCTAGATAGCACTTGGACTATATAGGTTCTCTAGCGGGCACTTGGACTATCTAGGTTAACGAACGGGCACTTGGACTATGCAGGTAACCTAGCGGGCACTTGGACTGTCTAGGTTACATAGCGGGCACGTGGCCTTCTAGGTTAACGAAAGGGCACTTGGACTATGTATGTGGCCTAGCGGGCACTTGGACTATCTAGGTTAGGTAAAGGGCACTTGGACTTTCTCGGTTACCTAGCGGGAACTTGGACAATGTTGGTTACCTAACGGGCACTTTGACTATCTAGGTTACCTAGCGGGCACTTGGACTATCTAGGTTAACTAGAGGGCACTTGTCCTATATAGGTTACCTAGCGGGCACTTGGACTATCTAGGTTAACGAACGGGCACTTGGACTATGTACATACCCTAGCGGGCACTTGGACTGTCTAGGTTACCTAGCGGGCACTTTGACTATCTAGGTTAACTAGCAGACCTGGGACTATGTAGGTTAACTAGCGGGCCCTTGGACTATGTAGGTTAACTAGCGGCACTTGGACTATCTAGGTTTCCTAGCAGGCACTTGGACTATGTACATAGCCTAGCGCCCACTTGGACTATCTAGGTTGCCTAGCGGGCACTTGGACTATGTACGTCCCCTAGTGGACACTTGACTATCTAGGTTAACTAACGGGCACTAGGACTATCTAGGTTAACTAGCGGGCACTTTGACTATGTACGTCCCCTAGTGGGCACTTGGACTATCTAGGTTAACTAACGGCCACTAGGACTATCTAGGTTAACTAGCGGGCACTTGGACTATCTAGGTAACGTAGCAGGCACTTGGATTATGAAGGATCCCTAGCGGGCACTTGGACTATCTAGGTTAACTAGCGGGCACTTGGACTATGTAGGTTAACTAGCGGACACTTGCACGATCTAGGTTAACTAGCGGGTCCTTGCACTATGTTGGTTAACTAGCGGGCCCATGGATTATGTAGGTTTACTAGCAGGCACTTGGACTATCTAGGTTACCTAGCGGGCAATTAGACTATGTAGTTTCCCTAGCGGGCATTTGGAGTATTAAAGTTACCAAGCGGGAACTTGGACTATGTAGGTTACCTAGTGGGCACTTGGACTATCTACGTTACCTAGCAGGCACTTTGATTATCTAGGTTAACTAACGGGCACTTGGACTATGTAGGTTGCCTAGCGGGCACTTGGACTATGTAGGTTCCCTAGCGGGCACTTGGATTATGTAGGTTCCCTATTGGGCACATGGACTATGTAGGTTAACTAGCGGACACTTGGACTGTCTAGGTTACCTAGCGGGCACTTGGATTATCTTGGTTAACGAACGGGCACTTGGACTATGTAGGTTACCTAGCCGCCACTTGGACTATCTAGGTTAGCTAACAGGCACTTGGACTATCTAGGTTCCCTAGCGGGCACTTGTACTATCTAGGTTACCTAGCTGGCACTTGGACTATGTAGGTCAACTAGCGGGCCCTTGGACTACCTAGGTTAGCTAACGGGAACTTAGATTATGTAGGTTAACTAGGGGGCACTTGGAATATGTAGGTTAACTAGCGGACACTTGCACTATGTAGGTTGTCTAGCGTGCCCATAGACTATGTAGGTTTACTAGCGGGCCCTTGGACTATCTAAGTTCCCTAAAGGGCACTTGGACTATCTAGGTTACCGAACGGGCACTTGGACTATCTAGGTTACCTAGCGGGCACTTGGACTATGTAGGCTAACTAGGGGGCCCTTGGACGATCTAGGTTACCTAGCGGGTACTAGAACTATCTAAGTTACCTAGCGGGCACGTGGACTATGTACGTTCCCTAGCGGGCACTTGGACTATCTATGTTAACTACGGGCACTTGGAATATGTAGGTTATCTAGCGGACACTTGCACTATGTAGGTTACCTAGCAGGCACTTGGACTATCTAGGTTAACTAGCGTGCACTTGGACTATGTAGGTTCCTTAGAGGGCACTTGGACTATCTAGGTTGCCTAGCGGGCACTTGTACTATGTAGGTTAACTAGCGTGCCCTTGGACTATCTAGGTTACGTAGCGGGCACTTGGTATATAGGTTAACTAGCGGGCACTTGGTCTACGTAGGTTAACTAGCGGACACTTGCACAATCTAGGTTACCTAGCAGGCACTTGGATTATGAAGGATCTCTAGCGGGCACTTGGACTATCTAGGTTAACTAGCGGGCACTTGGACTATGTAGGTTAACTAGCGGACACTTGCACGATCTAGGTTAACTAGCGGGCCTTTGCACTATGTAGGTTAACTAGCGGGCCCATGGATTATGTAGGTTTACTAGCAGGCACTTGGACTATCTAGGTTAACTAGCGGGCCCTTGGACTATGTAGTTTCCCTAGAGGGCATTTGGACTATTAAGGTTACCAAGCGGGAACTTGGACTATGTAGGTTACCTAGCGGGCACTTGGACTATCTAGGTTACCTAGCAGGCACTTTGACTATCTAGGTTAAATAACGGACACTTGGACTATGTAGGTTGCCTACCGGGCACTTGGACTATGTAGGTTCCCTAGATGGCACTTGGATTATGTAGGTTCCCTATTGGGCACTTGGACTATGTAGGTTAACTAGTGGGCACTTGGACTGTCTAGGTTACCTAGCGGGCACTTGGATTATCTAGGTTAACGAACGGACACTTGGACTATGTAGGTTACTTAGCCACCACTTGGACTATCTAGGTTAAATAACAGGCACTTGGACTATCTAGGTTCCCTAGGGGGCACTTGTACTATCTAGGTTACCTAGCTGGCACTTTGACTATGTAGGTGAACTAGCGGGCCCTTGGACTATCTACGTTAGCTAACGGGCACTTAGATTATGTAGATTAACTAGCGGGCACTTGGAATATGTAGTTTAACTAGCGGACACTTGCACTATGTAGGTTAACTAGCGGGCCCATGGACTATGTAGGTTTACTAGCGGGCCTTTGGACTATCTAGGATCCCTAAAGGGCACTTGGACTATCTAGGTTACCGAACGGGCACTTGGACTATCTAGGTTATCTAGCGGGCACTTGGATTATGTAGGTTAACTAGGGGGCCCTTGAACGATCGAGGTTACCTAGCGGGTACTAGAACTATCTAGGTTAACTAGCAGGCACTTGCACTATCTAAGTTACCCAGCAGGCACTTGGACTATTTACGTTCCCTAGCGGGCATTTGGACTATGTACGTTCCCTAGCGGGCACTTGGACTATGTACATTCCCTAGCGGGCACTTGGACTATCTATGTTAACTAGCGGGCACTTGGAATATGTAGGTTAACTAGCGGACACTTGCACTATGTTGGTTACGTAGCAGGCACTTGGACTATCTAGGTTAACTAGCGGGCACTTGGACTATCTAGGTTAACTAGCGTGCACTTGGACTATGCAAGTTCCTTAGCGGGCACTTGGACTATCTAGGTTGCCTAGCGGGCACTTGTACTATGTAGGTTAACTAGCGTGCCCTGGGACTATCTAGGTTACGTAGCGCGCACTTGGACTATCTAGGTTAACTAGAGGACACTTACACGATCTAGGTTAACTAGCGGGCCCTTGTACTATGTAGATTAACTAGCGGGCCCATAGATTATGTAGGTTTACTAGCAGGCACTTGAACTATCTAGGCTAACTAGCGGGCACTTGGACTATGTAGTGTCCCTAGCGGGCATTTGGACTATCTAGGTTAACTAGCTGACTTTGGACTATGTAGGTTAACTAGCGGGCACTTGGACTATCCAAGTTAACTAGCTGACCTTGGACTATGTAGGTTAACTAGCGGGCACTTGGACTATCTAGGTTAACTAGCTGACTTTGGACTATGTAGGTTAACTAGCGGGCACTTGGACTATCCAAGTTAACTAGCTGACCTTGGACTATGTAGGTTAAATAGGGGGCAATTGGACTGTGTAGGTTACCTAGCGGGAACTTGGACTATGTAGGTTAACTAGCGGACACTTGGACGATCTAGGTTAACTAGCGGGCACTTGGAATATCTAGGTTAACTAGCGGGCCCTTGGACTATGTAGGTTAACTAGCGGGAACTTGGACTATCTAGGTTAACTAGCGGGTTCTTGGACTATGTAGGTTAACTAGCGGGCACTTGGACTATCTAGGTTAACTAGCTGACCTTGGACTATGTAGGTTAACAAGCGGTCACTTGGACTATCTAGGTTAACTAGCTGACCTTGGACTATGTAGGTTAACTAGCGGGGACTTGGACTATCTAGGTTAACTAGCGGGCACTTGCACAATGCAGGTTCCCTAGCGAGCTCTTTGACTATGTAGGTTCCCTAGCGGGCACTTGGACTATATAGGTTCCCTATGGGCACTTGGACTATCTAGGTTCCCTAACGGGCACTTGGAATATACAGGTTCCCTATCGGGAATTTGGACTATATAGGTTCCTCAGCGGGCACCTGGACTATGTAGGTTCCCTATCGGGCAGTGGACTATGTAGGTTAACTAGCAGGCCCTTGGACTATCTAGGTTACCTAGCGGGCACTTGTACTATGTAGGTTAACTAGCGGACACTTGGACAATCTAGGTTACCTAGCGGGAACTTGAACTATGTACATACCCTAGCGGGCACTTAGACTATCTTGGTTCCCTAGCGGGCACTTGGCCTATCTAGATTAACGAACGGACACTTGGGCTATGTAGGTTAACTAGCGGACACTTCGACTATCTAGGTTAGCCAACGGGCAATTGGACTATCTAGTTGGACTATCTAGGTTACCTAGCGGGCACTTGGACTATTTAGGTTACCTAGCAGGCACTTTGACTATCTAGGTTAACTAACGGGCACTTGGACTATGTAGGTTGCCTAGCGAGCACTTGGACTATGTAGGTTCCCCGCGGGCACTTGGACTATGTATGTTCCCTATCGGGTACTTGGACTGTCTAGGTTAACTAGCGGGCAATTGGACTGTCTGGGTTACCTAGTGGGCACTTGGACTATGTAGTTTACCTAGCACGCACTTGGACTATGTAGGTTAACTAGCGGGCATTTGGACTATCTAGGTTACCTAGAGGGCACTTGGACTATGTACGTTCCCTAGCGGGAACTTGGGCTATCTACGTTACCTAGCGGGCAATTGGACTATGTAGGTTAACGAACGGGCACTTGGACTATGTAGGTAACATAATGGTCACTTGGACTGTCTAGGTTACCTAGCGGGGACTTGGACTATGTAGGTTAACTAGCGGTCACTTGGACTATGTAAGATCCCTATCGGACATTTGTACTACTTAGGTTAACTAGCGGGCACTTTGACTATCTTGGTTAACTAGCGGGAACTTGGACTATCTAGGTCAACTAGCGGGCCCTTGTACGATGTAGGTTAACTAGCGGGCACTTGGACTATCTAGGTTAACTAGCGGACCTTGTACTATGTAGGTTAACTAGCGGGCACTTGGACTATGTACGTCCCCTAGTGGGCACTTGGACTATCTAGGTTAACTAACGGGCACTAGGACTATCTAGGTTAACTAGCGGGCACTGGACTACCTAGGTTACCTAGCAGGCACTTGGATTATGAAGGATCCCTAGCGGGCACTTGGACAATCTAAGTTAACTAGCGGGCACTTGGATTATCTAGGTTAACTAGCGGGCACTTGGACTATCAAAGTTAACAAGTGAGCCCTTGGACTATGTAGGTTAAGTAGCGGGCCCTTGGACTATCTGGGTTACCTACCGGCACTTGGACTATCTAAGTTAATGAACGGGCACTTGGAATATGCAGGTAACCTAGCGGGCACTTGGACTGTCTAGGTTACCTAGCGGGCACTTGGACTTCTAGGTTAACCAACGGGCACTTGGACATTGTAGGATGCTTAGAGGGCACTTGGACAATCTAGGTTAGGTAACGGGCACTTTGAGTATCTAGGTTACCTAGCGGGAACTTGGACAATATAAGTTACCTAGCGGGCACTTGGACTATCTAGGTTACATAGCGGGCACTTGGACTATGTAGGTTAACTAGCGAGCACTTGGACTCTAGGTTACCTAGCGGGCACTTGGACTATGTAGGTTTCCTAGCGGGCACTTTGACTATCTAGGTTAACGAACGGGCACTTGGAATATGTAGGTAACCTAGCGGGCACTTGGACAGTCTAGGTTACCTAGCTGGCACTTGGACTATCTAGGTTAACGAACGGGCACTTGGACTATCTAGGTTAACTAGCGGGCACTTGGACTATATAGGTCAACTAGCGGGCCCTTGTACTATGTAGGTTAACTAGCGAGCACTTGGAGTATCTAGATTAACTAGCGGACCTTGGTCTACGTACGTTAACTAGTGGGCCCTTGGACTATGTAGGTTAACTAGCGGGCACTTGGACGATATAGGTTAACTAGAGGGCACTTGGACTATCTAGGTTAACTAGCGTGCACTTGGACTATCTAGGTTAACTAGCGGGCACTTGGACTATCAAAGTTAACATGTGAGCCCTTGGACTATGTAGGTTAACTAGCGGGCCCTTGGACTATCTAGGTTACCTAGCGGGCACTTGGACTATCTAGGTTACCTAGCGGGCACTTGGACTTCTAGGTTAACGAACGGGCACTTGGACTATGTAAGATGCTTAGCGGGCACTTGGACAATCTAGGTTAGGTAACGGGCACTTTGAGTATCTAGGTTACCTAGCGGGAACTTGGACAATATAAGTTACCTAGCGGGCACTTGGACTATCTAGGTTACCTAGCGGGCCCTTGGACTATGTAGGTTTCCTAGCGGGCACTTTGACTATCTAGGTTAACGAACGGACACTTGGAATATGTAGGTTACCTAGCGGGCACTTGGACAGTCTAGGTTACCTAACTGGCACTTGGACTATCTAGGTTAACGAACGGCACTTGGACTATCTAGGTTAACTAGCGGTCACTTGGACTATCTAGGTCAACTAGCGGGCCCTTGTACTATGTAGGTTAACTAGCGGGCACTTGGAGTATCTAGGTTACCTAGCGGGAACTTGGACAATATAAGTTACCTAGCGGGCATTTGGACTATCTAGGTTACCTAGCGGGCCCTTGGACTATGTAGGTTTCCTAGCGGGCACTTTGACTATCTAGGTTAACGAACGGACACTTGGAATATTTAGGTTACCTAGCGGGCACTTGGACAGTCTAGGTTACCTAACTGGCACTTGGACTATCTAGGTTAACGAACGGCACTTGGACTATCTAGGTTAACTAGCGTGCACTTGGACTATCTAGGTTAACTAGCGGGCACTTGGATGATCAATGTAAACTAGCGGGCACTTGGACTATCTAGGTTAGCTAACGGGCACTTGGACTAAGTACGTCCCCTAGTGGGCACTTGGACATCCTAGGTTAACTAACGGGCACTAGGACTATCTAGGTTAACTAGCGGGCACTTGGACTATGTAGGTCAACTAGCGGGCCCTTGGACAATCTAGGTTAGCTAACTGGCACTTGGACTATGTAGGTTAACTAGCAGACACTTGCACGATTTAGGTTAACTAGCGGGCTCTTGCACTATGTAGGTTAACTAGTGGGACCATTGACTATGTTGGTTAACTAGCGGGCACTTGGACGATCTAGGTTAACTAGCGGGCACTTGGACGATCTAGGTTAACTAGCGGGCACTTGGACTATGTAGGTTCCCTAGCGGGCATTTGGACTATATAGATAACCTAGCGGGCACTTAGACTTTGTAGGTTAGCTAGCGGGCCCTTGGACTATGTAGGTTAACTAGCGGGCCCTTGGGCTATGTAGGTTACTTAGCGGGCACTTGGACGATCTAGGTTAACTAGCGGGTACTTGGACTATGTAAGTTAACTAGCGGGCCCTTGGACTATGTAGATTAACTAGCGGAACTTGGATTATCTACGTTAACTAGCGGGCCCTTGGACTATGTAGATTTCCTAGCGGGCATTTGGACTACATAGATAACCTAGCGGGCACATAGATTTTGTAGGTTACCTAGCGGGCACTTGGACTATCTAGGTTACCTAGCTGGCAATTGAATTATCTACGTTACCTAGCGGGTTCTTGGAGTATGTAGGTTATCTAGCGGGCTGTTGGACTATCTAGGTTAACTAACGGGCACTTGGACTATGTAGGTTCCCTAGCGGGCCCTTGGACTATGTAAATTCCCTAGCGGGCATTTGGACTATGTGGTTTCCCTAGCGGGCCCTTGGACTATGTAAGTTCCCTAGCAAGCACTTGGACTATGTAGGTTCCCTAGCGGGCACTTGGATTATGTAGGTTCCCTATCGGGCACTTGGACTATTTAGGTTAACTAGCGGGCCCTTGGACTATCTAGATTAACTAGCGGGCCTTGGACTATCTAGGTTTACTAGCGGGCACTTGGACTATCTAGGTTAACTAGCGGGCACTTGGTCTATATAGTTTCCCTAGCGGGCATTTGGATTATTTAGGTTAACTAGCTGACTTTGGACTATGTAGGTTAACTAGCGGGCACTTGGACTATCCAAGTTAACTAGCTGACCTTGTACTATGTAGGTTAACTAGCGGGCACTTGGACTATCTAGGTTAACTAGCTGACTTTGGACTATGTAGGTTAACTAGCGGTCACTTGGACTATCCAAGTTAACTAGCTGACCTTGGACTATGTAGGTTAACTAGCGGGCACTTGGACGATATAGGTTAACTAGAGGGCACTTGGACTATCTAGGTTAACTAGCGTGCACTTGGACTATCTAGGTTAACTAGCGGGCACTTGGATGATCAATGTTAACTAGCGGGCACTTGGACTATCTAGGTTAGCTAACGGGCACTTGGACTAAGTACGTCCCCTAGTGGGCACTTGGACATCCTAGGTTAACTAACGGGCACTAGGACTATCTAGGTTAACTAGCGGGCACTTGGACTATGTAGGTCAACTAGCGGGCCCTTGGACAATCTAGGTTAGCTAACTGGCACTTGGACTATGTAGGTTAACTAGCAGACACTTGCACGATTTAGGTTAACTAGCGGGCTCTTGCACTATGTAGGTTAACTAGTGGGACCATTGACTATGTTGGTTAACTAGCGGGCACTTGGACGATCTAGGTTAACTAGCGGGCACTTGGACGATCTAGGTTAACTAGCGGGCACTTGGACTATGTAGGTTCCCTAGCGGGCATTTGGACTATATAGATAACCTAGCGGGCACTTAGACTTTGTAGGTTAGCTAGCGGGCCCTTGGACTATGTAGGTTAACTAGCGGGCCCTTGGGCTATGTAGGTTACTTAGCGGGCACTTGGACGATCTAGGTTAACTAGCGGGTACTTGGACTATGTAAGTTAACTAGCGGGCCCTTGGACTATGTAGATTAACTAGCGGAACTTGGATTATCTACGTTAACTAGCGGGCCCTTGGACTATGTAGATTTCCTAGCGGGCATTTGGACTACATAGATAACCTAGCGGGCACATAGATTTTGTAGGTTACCTAGCGGGCACTTGGACTATCTAGGTTACCTAGCTGGCAATTGAATTATCTACGTTACCTAGCGGGTTCTTGGAGTATGTAGGTTATCTAGCGGGCTGTTGGACTATCTAGGTTAACTAACGGGCACTTGGACTATGTAGGTTCCCTAGCGGGCCCTTGGACTATGTAAATTCCCTAGCGGGCATTTGGACTATGTGGTTTCCCTAGCGGGCCCTTGGACTATGTAAGTTCCCTAGCAAGCACTTGGACTATGTAGGTTCCCTAGCGGGCACTTGGATTATGTAGGTTCCCTATCGGGCACTTGGACTATTTAGGTTAACTAGCGGGCCCTTGGACTATCTAGATTAACTAGCGGGCCTTGGACTATCTAGGTTTACTAGCGGGCACTTGGACTATCTAGGTTAACTAGCGGGCACTTGGTCTATATAGTTTCCCTAGCGGGCATTTGGATTATTTAGGTTAACTAGCTGACTTTGGACTATGTAGGTTAACTAGCGGGCACTTGGACTATCCAAGTTAACTAGCTGACCTTGTACTATGTAGGTTAACTAGCGGGCACTTGGACTATCTAGGTTAACTAGCTGACTTTGGACTATGTAGGTTAACTAGCGGTCACTTGGACTATCCAAGTTAACTAGCTGACCTTGGACTATGTAGGTTAACTAGCGGGCACTTGGACGATATAGGTTAACTAGAGGGCACTTGGACTATCTAGGTTAACTAGCGTGCACTTGGACTATCTAGGTTAACTAGCGGGCACTTGGATGATCAATGTTAACTAGCGGGCACTTGGACTATCTAGGTTAGCTAACGGGCACTTGGACTAAGTACGTCCCCTAGTGGGCACTTGGACATCCTAGGTTAACTAACGGGCACTAGGACTATCTAGGTTAACTAGCGGGCACTTGGACTATGTAGGTCAACTAGCGGGCCCTTGGACAATCTAGGTTAGCTAACTGGCACTTGGACTATGTAGGTTAACTAGCAGACACTTGCACGATTTAGGTTAACTAGCGGGCTCTTGCACTATGTAGGTTAACTAGTGGGACCATTGACTATGTTGGTTAACTAGCGGGCACTTGGACGATCTAGGTTAACTAGGGGGCACTTGGACGATCTAGGTTAACTAGCGGGCACTTGGACTATGTAGGTTCCCTAGCGGGCATTTGGACTATATAGATAACCTAGCGGGCACTTAGACTTTGTAGGTTAGCTAGCGGGCCCTTGGACTATGTAGGTTAACTAGCGGGCCCTTGGGCTATGTAGGTTACTTAGCGGGCACTTGGACGATCTAGGTTAACTAGCGGGTACTTGGACTATGTAAGTTAACTAGCGGGCCCTTGGACTATGTAGATTAACTAGCGGAACTTGGATTATCTACGTTAACTAGCGGGCCCTTGGACTATGTAGATTTCCTAGCGGGCATTTGGACTACATAGATAACCTAGCGGGCACATAGATTTTGTAGGTTACCTAGCGGGCACTTGGACTATCTAGATTACCTAGCTGGCACGTGAATTATCTACGTTACCTAGCGGGTTCTTGGAGTATGTAGGTTATCTAGCGGGCTGTTGGACTATCTAGGTTAACTAACGGGCACTTGGACTATGTAGGTTCCCTAGCGGGCCCTTGGACTATGTAAATTCCCTAGCGGGCATTTGGACTATGTGGTTTCCCTAGCGGGCCCTTGGACTATGTAAGTTCCCTAGCGAGCACTTGGACTATGTAGGTTCCCTAGCGGGCACTTGGATTATGTAGGTTCCCTATCGGGCACTTGGACTATTTAGGTTAACTAGCGGGCCCTTGGACTATCTAGATTAACTAGCGGGCCTTGGACTATCTAGGTTTACTAGCGGGCACTTGGACTATCTAGGTTAACTAGCGGGCACTTGGTCTATGTAGTTTCCCTAGCGGGCATTTGGATTATTTAGGTTAACTAGCTGACTTTGGACTATGTAGGTTAACTAGCGGGCACTTGGACTATCCAAGTTAACTAGCTGACCTTGGACTATGTAGGTTAACTAGCGGGCACTTGGACTATCTAGGTTAACTAGCTGACTTTGGACTATGTAGGTTAACTAGCCGGCACTTGGACTATCCAAGTTAACTAGCTGACCTTGGACTATGTAGGTTAACTAGCGGGCACTTGGAATATCTAGGTTAACTAGCGGGCACTTGCACAATGCAGGTTCCCTAGCGGCACTTTGACTATGTAGGTTCCCTAGCGGGCACTTGGACTATATAGGATCCCTATGGGCACTTGGACTATCTAGGTTCCCTAACAGGCACTTGGAATATATAGGTTCCCTATCGGGCACTTGGACTATGTAGGTTCCTCAGCGGGCACTTGGACTATGTAGGTTCCCTATCGGGCATTGGAGTACGTAGGTTAACTAGCAGGCCCTTGGACTTTCTAGGTTACCTAGTGGGAACTTGGACTATGTAGGTTAACTAGCGGACACTTGGACAATCTACGTTACCTAGAAGGGCACTTGAACTATGTACATACCCTAGCGGGCACTTGGACTATCTAGGTTACCTAGCAGGCACGTGGACTATGTACGTCCCCTAGCGGGCACTTGGACTATCTAGGTTAACTAGAGGGCCCTTGGACTATGTAGGATAACTAGCGGGCACTTGGTTTATCTATGTTAACTAGTGGGCACTTGGATGATCTAGGTTACCTAGCGGGCACTTGGAATATGTAGGTTAACTAGAAAGCACTTGGACTATCAAGGTTACCTAGCGGGCCATTGGACTATGTAGGTTACCAGCGGGCACTTGGACTATCTAGGTTAACGAACGTGCACTTGGACTATGTAGGTAACCTAGCGGGCACTTGGACTGTCTAGGTTACCTAGCGGACGCTAGGCCTATCTACGTTAACGAACGGGCACTTGGACTATGTAGGTTAACTAGGGGACACTTCGAATATCTAGGTTAGCTAATGGGCACTTGGACTATCTAGGTTACCTAGCGGGCACTTGGAGTATGTAGGTTCCCTTGCGGGCACTTGGACTATTTAGGTTACCTAGCAGGCACTTTGACTATCTAGGTTAACTAACGGGCACTTGCACTATGTAGGTTGCCTAGTGAGCACTTGGACTATGTAGGTTCCCTAGCGAGCACTTGGACTATGTAGGTTCCCTATCAGGTACTTGGACTGTCTAGGTTAACTAGGGGGCAATTGGACTGTGTAGGTTACCTAGCGGGAACTTGGACTATGTAGGATAACTAGCGGACACTTGGACGATCTAGGTTAACTAGTGGGCACTTGGAATATCTAGGTTAACTAGCGGGCCCTTGGACTATGTAGGTTAACTAGCGGGAACTTGGACTATCTAGGTTAACTAGCGGGTTCTTGGACTATGTAGGTTAACTAGCGGGCACTTGGACTATCTAGGTTAACTAGCTGACCTTGGACTATGTAGGTTAACAAGCGGTCACTTGGACTATCTAGGTTAACTAGCTGACCTTGGACTATGTAGGTTAACTAGCGGGGACTTGGACTATCTAGGTTAACTAGCGGGCACTTGCACAATGCAGGTTCCCTAGCGAGCTCTTTGACTATGTAGGTTCCCTAGCGGGCACTTGGACTATATAGGTTCCCTATGGGCACTTGGACTATCTAGGTTCCCTAACGGGCACTTGGAATATACAGGTTCCCTATCGGGAATTTGGACTATATAGGTTCCTCAGCGGGCACCTGGACTATGTAGGTTCCCTATCGGGCAGTGGACTATGTAGGTTAACTAGCAGGCCCTTGGACTATCTAGGTTACCTAGCGGGCACTTGTACTATGTAGGTTAACTAGCGGACACTTGGACAATCTAGGTTACCTAGCGGGAACTTGAACTATGTACATACCCTAGCGGGCACTTGGACTATCTTGGTTACCTAGCGGGCACTTGGCCTATCTAGGTTAACGAACGGACACTTGGGCTATGTAGGTTAACTAGCGGGCACTTGGACTTCTAGGTTAACGAACGGGCACTTGGACTATGTAGGATGCTTAGCGGGCACTTGGACAATCTAGGTTAGGTAACGGGCACTTTGAGTATCTAGGTTACCTAGCGGGAACTTGGACAATATAAGTTACCTAGCAGGCACTTGGACTATCTAGGTTACCTAGCGGGCCCTTGGACTATGTAGGTTTCCTAGCGGGCACTTTGACTATCTAGGTTAACGAACGGACACTTGGAATATGTAGGTTACCTAGCGGGCACTTGGACAGTCTAGGTTACCTAACTGGCACTTGGACTATCTAGGTTAACGAACGGCACTTGGACTATCTAGGTTAACTAGTGGGCACTTGGACTATCTAGGTCAACTAGCGGGCCCTTGTACTATGTAGGTTAACTAGCGGGCACTTGGAGTATCTAGGTTAACTAGCGGACCTTGGTCTACGTACGTTAACTAGCGGGCCCTTGGACTATGTAGGTTAACTAGCGGGCACTTGGACGATATAGGTTAACTAGAGGGTACTTGGACTATCTAGGTTAACTAGCGTGCACTTGGACTATCTAGGTTAGCTAACGGGCACTTGGACTAAGTACGTCCCCTAGTGGGCACTTGGATATCCTAGGTTAACTAACGGGCACTAGGACTATCTAGGTTAACTAGCGGGCACTTGGACTATGTAGGTCAACTAGCGGGCCCTTGGACAATCTAGGTTAGCTAACTGGCACTTGGACTATGTAGGTTAACTAGCAGACACTTGCACGATTTAGGTTAACTAGCGGGCTCTTGCACTATGTAGGTTAACTAGTGGGACCATTGACTATGTTGGTTAACTAGCGGGCACTTGGACGATCTAGGTTAACTAGCGGGCACTTGGACGATCTAGGTTAACTAGCGGGCACTTGGACTATGTAGGTTCCCTAGCGGGCATTTGGACTATATAGATAACCTAGCGGGCACTTAGACTTTGTAGGTTAGCTAGCGGGCCCTTGGACTATGTAGGTTAACTAGCGGGCCCTTGGGCTATGTAGGTTACTTAGCGGGCACTTGGACGATCTAGGTTAACTAGCGGGTACTTGGACTATGTAAGTTAACTAGCGGGCCCTTGGACTATGTAGATTAACTAGCGGAACTTGGATTATCTACGTTAACTAGCGGGCCCTTGGACTATGTAGATTTCCTAGCGGGCATTTGGACTACATAGATAACCTAGCGGGCACATAGATTTTGTAGGTTACCTAGCGGGCACTTGGACTATCTAGATTACCTAGCTGGCACTTGAATTATCTACGTTACCTAGCGGGTTCTTGGAGTATGTAGGTTATCTAGCGGGCTGTTGGACTATCTAGGTTAACTAACGGGCACTTGGACTATGTAGGTTCCCTAGCGGGCCCTTGGACTATGTAAATTCCCTAGCGGGCATTTGGACTATGTGGTTTCCCTAGCGGGCCCTTGGACTATGTAAGTTCCCTAGCGAGCACTTGGACTATGTAGGTTCCCTAGCGGGCACTTGGATTATGTAGGTTCCCTATCGGGCACTTGGACCATTTAGGTTAACTAGCGGGCCCTTGGACTATCTAGATTAACTAGCGGGCCTTGGACTATCTAGGTTTACTAGCGGGCACTTGGACTATCTAGGTTAACTAGCGGGCACTTGGTCTATGTAGTTTCCCTAGCGGGCATTTGGATTATTTAGGTTAACTAGCTGACTTTGGACTATGTAGGTTAACTAGCGGGCACTTGGACTATCCAAGTTAACTAGCTGACCTTGGACTATGTAGGTTAACTAGCGGGCACTTGGACTATCTAGGTTAACTAGCTGACTTTGGACTATGTAGGTTAACTAGCCGGCACTTGGACTATCCAAGTTAACTAGCTGACCTTGGACTATGTAGGTTAACTAGCGGGCACTTGGAATATCTAGGTTAACTAGCGGGCACTTGCACAATGCAGGCTCCCTAGCGGCACTTTGACTATGTAGGTTCCCTAGCGGGCACTTGGACTATATAGGATCCCTATGGGCACTTGGACTATCTAGGTTCCCTAACAGGCACTTGGAATATATAGGTTCCCTATCGGGCACTTGGACTATGTAGGTTCCTCAGCGGGCACTTGGACTATGTAGGTTCCCTATCGGGCATTGGAGTACGTAGGTTAACTAGCAGGCCCTTGGACTTTCTAGGTTACCTAGTGGGAACTTGGACTATGTAGGTTAACTAGCGGACACTTGGACAATCTACGTTACCTAGAAGGGCACTTGAACTATGTACATACCCTAGCGGGCACTTGGACTATCTAGGTTACCTAGCAGGCACGTGGACTATGTACGTCCCCTAGCGGGCACTTGGATATCCTAGGTTAACTAACGGGCCCTTGGACTATGTAGGATAACTAGCGGGCACTTGGTTTATCTATGTTAACTAGTGGGCACTTGGATCATCTAGGTTACCTAGCGGGCACTTGGAATATGTAGGTTAACTAGAAAGCACTTGGACTATCAAGGTTACCTAGCGGGCCATTGGACTATGTAGGTTACCAGCGAGCACTTGGACTATCTAGGTTAACGAACGTGCACTTGGACTATGTAGGTTAACTAGCGGGCACTTGGAGTATCTAGGTTAACTAGCGGACCTTGGTCTACGTACGTTAACTAGCGGGCCCTTGGACTATGTAGGTTAACTAGCGGGCACTTGGACGATATAGGTTAACTAGAGGGCACTTGGACTATCTAGGTTAACTAGCGTGCACTTGGACTATCTAGGTTAGCTAACGGGCACTTGGACTAAGTACGTCCCCTAGTGGGCACTTGGATATCCTAGGTTAACTAATGGGCACTAGGACTATCTAGGTTAACTAGCGGGCACTTGGACTATGTAGGTCAACTAGCGGGCCCTTGGACAATCTAGGTTAGCTAACTGGCACTTGGACTATGTAGGTTAACTAGCAGACACTTGCACGATTTAGGTTAACTAGCGGGCTCTTGCACTATGTAGGTTAACTAGTGGGACCATTGACTATGTTGGTTAACTAGCGGGCACTTGGACGATCTAGGTTAACTAGCGGGCACTTGGACGATCTAGGTTAACTAGCGGGCACTTGGACTATGTAGGTTCCCTAGCGGGCATTTGGACTATATAGATAACCTAGCGGGCACTTAGACTTTGTAGGTTAGCTAGCGGGCCCTTGGACTATGTAGGTTAACTAGCGGGCCCTTGGGCTATGTAGGTTACTTAGCGGGCACTTGGACGATCTAGGTTAACTAGCGGGTACTTGGACTATGTAAGTTAACTAGCGGGCCCTTGGACTATGTAGATTAACTAGCGGAACTTGGATTATCTACGTTAACTAGCGGGCCCTTGGACTATGTAGATTTCCTAGCGGGCATTTGGACTACATAGATAACCTAGCGGGCACATAGATTTTGTAGGTTACCTAGCGGGCACTTGGACTATCTAGATTACCTAGCTGGCACTTGAATTATCTACGTTACCTAGCGGGTTCTTGGAGTATGTAGGTTATCTAGCGGGCTGTTGGACTATCTAGGTTAACTAACGGGCACTTGGACTATGTAGGTTCCCTAGCGGGCCCTTGGACTATGTAAATTCCCTAGCGGGCATTTGGACTATGTGGTTTCCCTAGCGGGCCCTTGGACTATGTAAGTTCCCTAGCGAGCACTTGGACTATGTAGGTTCCCTAGCGGGCACTTGGATTATGTAGGTTCCCTATCGGGCACTTGGACCATTTAGGTTAACTAGCGGGCCCTTGGACTATCTAGATTAACTAGCGGGCCTTGGACTATCTAGGTTTACTAGCGGGCACTTGGACTATCTAGGTTAACTAGCGGGCACTTGGTCTATGTAGTTTCCCTAGCGGGCATTTGGATTATTTAGGTTAACTAGCTGACTTTGGACTATGTAGGTTAACTAGCGGGCACTTGGACTATCCAAGTTAACTAGCTGACCTTGGACTATGTAGGTTAACTAGCGGGCACTTGGACTATCTAGGTTAACTAGCTGACTTTGGACTATGTAGGTTAACTAGCCGGCACTTGGACTATCCAAGTTAACTAGCTGACCTTGGACTATGTAGGTTAACTAGCGGGCACTTGGAATATCTAGGTTAACTAGCGGGCACTTGCACAATGCAGGTTCCCTAGCGGCACTTTGACTATGTAGGTTCCCTAGCGGGCACTTGGACTATATAGGATCCCTATGGGCACTTGGACTATCTAGGTTCCCTAACAGGCACTTGGAATATATAGGTTCCCTATCGGGCACTTGGACTATGTAGGTTCCTCAGCGGGCACTTGGACTATGTAGGTTCCCTATCGGGCATTGGAGTACGTAGGTTAACTAGCAGGCCCTTGGACTTTCTAGGTTACCTAGTGGGAACTTGGACTATGTAGGTTAACTAGCGGACACTTGGACAATCTACGTTACCTAGAAGGGCACTTGAACTATGTACATACCCTAGCGGGCACTTGGACTATCTAGGTTACCTAGCAGGCACGTGGACTATGTACGTCCCCTAGCGGGCACTTGGACTATCTAGGTTAACTAGAGGGCCCTTGGACTATGTAGGATAACTAGCGGGCACTTGGTTTATCTATGTTAACTAGTGGGCACTTGGATGATCTAGGTTACCTAGCGGGCACTTGGAATATGTAGGTTAACTAGAAAGCACTTGGACTATCAAGGTTACCTAGCGGGCCATTGGACTATGTAGGTTACCAGCGAGCACTTGGACTATCTAGGTTAACGAACGTGCACTTGGACTATGTAGGTAACCTAGCGGGCACTTGGACTGTCTAGGTTACCTAGCGGACGCTAGGCCTATCTACGTTAACGAACGGGCACTTGGACTATGTAGGTTAACTAGGGGACACTTCGAATATCTAGGTTAGCTAATGGGCACTTGGACTATCTAGGTTACCTAGCGGGCACTTGGAGTATGTAGGTTCCCTTGCGGGCACTTGGACTATTTAGGTTACCTAGCAGGCACTTTGACTATCTAGGTTAACTAACGGGCACTTGCACTATGTAGGTTGCCTAGTGAGCACTTGGACTATGTAGGTTCCCTAGCGAGCACTTGGACTATGTAGGTTCCCTATCAGGTACTTGGACTGTCTAGGTTAACTAGGGGGCAATTGGACTGTGTAGGTTACCTAGCGGGAACTTGGACTATGTAGGATAACTAGCGGACACTTGGACGATCTAGGTTAACTAGTGGGCACTTGGAATATCTAGGTTAACTAGCGGGCCCTTGGACTATGTAGGTTAACTAGCGGGAACTTGGACTATCTAGGTTAACTAGCGGGTTCTTGGACTATGTAGGTTAACTAGCGGGCACTTGGACTATCTAGGTTAACTAGCTGACCTTGGACTATGTAGGTTAACAAGCGGTCACTTGGACTATCTAGGTTAACTAGCTGACCTTGGACTATGTAGGTTAACTAGCGGGGACTTGGACTATCTAGGATAACTAGCGGGCACTTGCACAATGCAGGTTCCCTAGCGAGCTCTTTGACTATGTAGGTTCCCTAGCGGGCACTTGGACTATATAGGTTCCCTATGGGCACTTGGACTATCTAGGTTCCCTAACGGGCACTTGGAATATACAGGTTCCCTATCGGGAATTTGGACTATATAGGTTCCTCAGCGGGCACCTGGACTATGTAGGTTCCCTATCGGGCAGTGGACTATGTAGGTTAACTAGCAGGCCCTTGGACTATCTAGGTTACCTAGCGGGCACTTGTACTATGTAGGTTAACTAGCGGACACTTGGACAATCTAGGTTACCTAGCGGGAACTTGAACTATGTACATACCCTAGCGGGCACTTGGACTATCTTGGTTACCTAGCGGGCACTTGGCCTATCTAGGTTAACGAACGGACACTTGGGCTATGTAGGTTAACTAGCGGGCACTTGGACTTCTAGGTTAACGAACGGGCACTTGGACTATGTAGGATGCTTAGCGGGCACTTGGACAATCTAGGTTAGGTAACGGGCACTTTGAGTATCTAGGTTACCTAGCGGGAACTTGGACAATATAAGTTACCTAGCGGGCACTTGGACTATCTAGGTAACCTAGCGGGCCCTTGGACTATGTAGGTTTCCTAGCGGGCACTTTGACTATCTAGGTTAACGAACGGACACTTGGAATATGTAGGTTACCTAGCGGGCACTTGGACAGTCTAGGTTACCTAACTGGCACTTGGACTATCTAGGTTAACGAACGGCACTTGGACTATCTAGGTTAACTAGTGGGCACTTGGACTATCTAGGTCAACTAGCGGGCCCTTGTACTATGTAGGTTAACTAGCGGGCACTTGGAGTATCGAGGTTAACTAGCGGACCTTGGTCTACGTACGTTAACTAGCGGGCCCTTGGACTATGTAGGTTAACTAGCGGGCACTTGGACGATATAGGTTAACTAGAGGGCACTTGGACTATCTAGGTTAACTAGCGTGCACTTGGACTATCTAGGTTAGCTAACGGGCACTTGGACTAAGTACGTCCCCTAGTGGGCACTTGGATATCCTAGGTTAACTAACGGGCACTAGGACTATCTAGGTTAACTAGCGGGCACTTGGACTATGTAGGTCAACTAGCGGGCCCTTGGACAATCTAGGTTAGCTAACTGGCACTTGGACTATGTAGGTTAACTAGCAGACACTTGCACGATTTAGGTTAACTAGCGGGCTCTTGCACTATGTAGGTTAACTAGTGGACCATTGACTATGTTGGTTAACTAGCGGGCACTTGGATGATCTAGGTTAACTAGCGGGCACTTGGACGATCTAGGTTAACTAGCGGGCACTTGGACTATGTAGGTTCCCTAGCGGGCATTTGGACTATATAGATAACCTAGCGGGCACTTAGACTTTGTAGGTTAGCTAGCGGGCCCTTGGACTATGTAGGTTAACTAGCGGGCCCTTGGGCTATGTAGGTTACCTAGCGGGGACTTGGACGATCTAGGTTAACTAGCGGGTACTTGGACTATGTAAGTTAACTAGCGGGCCCTTGGACTATGTAGATTAACTAGCGGAACTTGGATTATCTACGTTAACTAGCGGGCCCTTGGACTATGTAGATTCCCTAGCGGGCATTTGGACTACATAGATAACCTAGCGGGCACTTAGATTTTGTAGGTTACCTAGCGGGCACTTGGACTATCTAGGTTACCTAGATGGCACTTGAACTATCTACGTTACCTAGCGGGTTCTTGGAGTATGTAGGTTACCTAGCGGGCTGTTGGACTATCTAGGTTAACTAACGGGCACTTGGACTATGTAGGTTCCCAAGCGGGCCCTTGGACTATGTAAATTCCCTAGCGGGCATTTGGACTATGTGGTTTCCCTAGCGGGCCCTTGGACTATGTAAGTTCCCTAGCGAGCACTTGGACTATGTAGGTTCCCTAGCGGACACTTGGATTATGTAGGTTCCCTATCGGGCACTTGGACTATGTAGGTTAACTAGCGGGCCCTTGGACTATCTAGATTAACTAGCGGGCCTTGGACTATCTAGGTTTACTAGCGGGCACTTGGACTATCTAGGTTAACTAGCGGGCACTTGGTCTATGTAGTTTCCCTAGCGGGCATTTGGATTATTTAGGTTACCTATTGTGCACTTGGATTATGTAGGTTACCTAGCGGGCACTTGGACTATGTAGGTTAACTAGAAGGCACTTGGACTATCAAAGTTACCTAGCGGGCCATTGGACTATGTAGGTTACCAGCAGGCACTTGGACTATCTAGGTTAACGAACGTGCACTTGGACTATGTAGGTAACCTAGCAGGCACTTGGACTGTCTAGTTTACCTAGCGGGCACTTGGCCTATCTACGTTAACGAACGGGCACTTGGACTATGTAGGTTAACTAGGGGACACTTCGACTATCTAGGTTAGCCAATGTGCAATTGGACTATCTAGGTTACCTAGCGGGCACTTGGACTATGTAGGTTCCCTTGCGGGCACTTGGACTATTTTGGTTACCTAGCAGGCACTTTGACTATCTAGGTTAACTAACGGGCACTTGGACTATGTAGGTTGCCTAGTGAGCACTTGGATTATGTAGGTTCCCTAGCGAGCACTTGGACTATGTAGGTTCCCTATCAGGTACTTGGACTGTCTAGGTTAACTAGGGGGCAATTGGACTGTGTAGGTTACGTAGCGGGAACTTGGACTATGTAGGTTAACTAGTGGGCACTTGGACTATCTAGGTTAGCTAGCTGACCTTGGACTATGTAGGTTAACAAGCGGTCACTTGGACTATCTAGGTTAACTAGCTGACCTTGGACTATGTAGGTTAACTAGCGGGCACTTGGACTATCTAGGTTAACTAGCGGGCACTTGCACAATGCAGGTTCCCTAGCGAGCACTTTGACTATGTAGGTTCCCTAGCAGGCACTTGGACTATATAGGTTCCCTATGGGCACGTGGACTATCTAGGTTCCCTAACGGGCACTTGGAATATAAAGGTTCCCTATCGGGAACATGGACTATGTAGGTTCCTCAGGGGGCACTTGGACTATGTAGGTTCCCTATCGGGCATTGGACTATGTAGGTTAACTAGCAGGCCCTTGGACTATTTAAGTTACCTAGCGGGCACTTGTACTATGTAGGTTAACTAGCTGACACTTGGACAATCTAGGTTACCTAGCTGGCACTTGAACTATGTACATACCCTAGGGGGCACTTGGACTATCTTGTTTACCTAGCGGGCACTTGGACTATCTAGGTTACCTAGAGGGCACTTGGACTATGTACATTCCCTAGCGGGCACGTGGGCTATCTACGTTACCTAGCGGGCAATTGGACTATGTAGGTTAACGAACGGGCACTTGGACTATGTAGGTAACATAATGGTCACTTGGACTGTCTAGGTTACCTAGCGGGGACTTGGACTATGTAGGTTAACTAGCGGTCACTTGGCATATGTAGGATCCCTATCGGACATTTGTACTACTTAGGTTAACTAGCGGGCACTTGGACTATCTAGGTCAACTAGCGGGCCCTTGTACTATGTAGGTTAATTAGCGGGCACATGGACTATCTAGGTTAACTAGCGGACCTTGGACTATGTAGGTTAACTAGCGGGCACTTGGACTATGTACGTCCCCTAGTGGGCATTTGGACTATCTAGGTTAACTAACGGGCACTAGGAATATCTAGGTTAACTAGCGGGCACTGGACTACCTAGGTTACCTAGCAGGCACTTGGATTATGAAGGATCCCTAGCGGGCACGTGGACAATCTAAGTTAACTAGCGGGCACTTGGACGATCTAGGTTAACTAGCGGGCACTTGGACTATCAAAGTTAACAAGTGAGCGCTTGGACTATGTAGGTTAACTAGCGGGCCCTGGGACTATCTAGGTTACCTAGCGGGCACTTGGACTATCTAAGTTAACGAAAGGGGAACTTGGAATATGCAGGTAACCTAGCGGGCACTTGGACTGTCTAGGTTACATAGCGGGCACTTGGAGTATATAGGCTAACTAGCGAGCACTTGGACTCTAGGTTAATTAGCGGGCACTTGGAGTATCAAGGTTACCTAGCGGGCCTTTGGACTATGTAGGTTTCCTAGCGGGCACTTTGACTATCTAGGTTAACGAACGGGCACTTGGAATATGTAGGTTACCTAGCTGGCACTTGGACTATCTAGGTTAACGAACGGGCACTTGGACTATCTAGGTTTACTAGCGGGCACTTGGACTATATAGGTCAACTAGCAGGCCCTTGTACTATATAGGTTAACTAGCGAGCACTTGGAGTATCTAGATTAACTAGCGGACCTTGGTCTACGTACGTTAACTAGCGGGCCCTTGGACTATGTAGGTTAACTAGCGGGCACTTGGACGATATAGGTTAACTAGAGGGCACTTGGACTCTCTAGGTTAACTAGCGTGCACTTGGACTATCTAGGTTAACTAGCGGGCACTTGGATGATCAATGTTAACTAGCGGGCACTTGGACTATCTAGGTTAGCTAACGGGCACATGGACTAAGTACGTCCCGTAGTGGGCACTTGGACACCCTAGGTTAACTAACGGGCACTAGGACTATCTAGGTTAACTAGCGGGCACTTGGACTATCTAGGTCAACTAGCGGGCCCTTGGACTATCTAGGTTAGCTAACTGGCACTTGGACTATGTAGGTTAACTAGCAGACACTTGCACGATCTAGGTTAACTAGCGGGCTCTTGCACTATGTAGGTTATCTAGTGGGCCCATTGACTATGTTGGTTAACTAGCGGGCACTTCGACGATCTAGGTTAACTAGCGGGCACTTGGACTATGTAGGTTCCCTAGCGGGCATTTGGACTATATAGATAACCTAGCGGGCACTTAGACTTTGTAGGTTAGCTAGCGGGCCCTTGGACTATGTAGGTTAACTAGCGGGCCCTTGGGCTATGTAGGTTACCTAGCGGGCACTTGGACGATCTAGGTTAACTAGCGGGTACTTGGACTATGTAGGTTAACTAGCGGGCCCTTGGACTATGTAGATTAACTAGCGGCACTTGGACTATCTACGTTAACTAGCGGGCCCTTGGACTATGTAGACTCCCTAGCGGGCATTTGGACTACATAGATAACCTAGCGGGCACTTGGACTATCTAGGTTACTTAGCTGGCACTTGAACTATCTACGTTACCTAGCGGGTTCTTGGAGTATGTAGGTTACCTAGCGGGCTGTTGAACTATCTATGTTACCAAGCGGGCACTTGGACTATCTAGGTTAACTAACGGGCACTTGGACTATGTAGGTTCCCTAGCGGGCCCTTGGACTATGTAAGTTCCCTAGCGGGCACTTGGACTATGTAGTTTCCCTAGAGGGCCCTTGGACTATGTAAGTTCCCTAGCGGGTACTTGGACTATGTAGGTTCTCTAGCGGGCACTTGTATTATGTAGGTTAACTAGCGGGCACTTGGACTATCTAGATTAACTAGCAGGCCCTTGGACTATCTAGGTTTACTAGCGGGCACTTGGACTATCTAAGTTAACTAGCGGGCACTTGGATTATGTAGTTTCCCTAGCGGGCATTTGGATTATTTAGGTTACCTATTGTGCAATTGGATTATGTAGGTTACCTAGCGGGCACTTGGACTATGTAGGGTAACTAGAAGGCACTTGGACTATCAACGTTACCTAGCGGGCCATTGGACTATATAGGTTACCAGCGGGCATTTGGACTATCTAGGTTAACAAACGTGCACGTGGACTATGTAGGTAACCTAGCGGGCACTTGGACTGTCTAGGTTACCTAGCGGGCACTTGGCCTATCTACGTTAACGAACGGGCACTTGGACTATGTAGGTTAACTAGGGGACACTTCGACTATCTGGGTTAGCTAATGGGCAATTGGACTATCTAGGTTACCTAGCGGGCACTTGGACTATGTAGGTTCCCTGGCGGGCACTTGGATTATTTAGGTTACTTAGCATGCACATTGACTATCTAGGTTAACTAACGGGCACTTGGACTATGTAGGTTGCCTAGTGAGCACTTGGACTATGTAGGTTCCCTAGCGAGCACTTGGACTATGTAGGTTCCCTATCAGGTACTTGGACTGTCTAGGTTAACTAGGAGGCAATTGGAATGTGTAGGTTACCTAGCGGGAACTTGGACTATGTAGGTTAACTAGCGGACACTTGGACGATCTAGGTTAACTAGCGGGCACTTGGAATATCTAGGTTAACTAGCGGGCCCTTGGACTATGTAGGTTAACTAGCGGGCACTTGGACTATCTAGGTTAACTAGCGGGTTCTTGGACTATGTAGGTTAACTAGCGGGCACTTGGACTATCTAGGTTAACTAGCTGACCTTGGACTATGTAGGTTAACTAGCGGGCACTTGGACTATCTAGGTTAACTAGCGGGAACTTGCACAATGCAGGTTCCCTAGCGAGCACTTTGACTATGTAGGTTCCCTAGCGGGCACTTGGACTATCTAGGTTCCCTAACGGGCACTTGGAATATACAGGTTCCCTAACGGGCACTTGGAATATACAGGTTCCCTATCGGGAACTGGATTATGTAGGTTCCTCAGCGGGCACTTGGACTATGTAGGTTCCCTATAGGGCATTGGACTATGTAGGTTAACTAGCAGGCCCTTGGACTATCTAGGTTACCTAGCGGGCACTTGTACTATGTAGGTTAACTAGCGGACACTTGGACAATCTAGGTTACCTAGCTGGCACTTGAACTATGTACATACCCTAGGGGGCACTTGGACTATCTTGGTTACCTAGAGGGCACTTGGCCTATCTAGGTTAACGAACGGACACTTGGACTATGTAGGTTAACTAGCGGACACTTCGACTATCTAGGTTAGCCAACGGGCAATTGGACTATCTAGGTTACCTAGCGGGCACTTGGAATATTTAGGTTACCTAGCAGGCGCTTTGACTATCTAGGTTAACTAACGGACACTTGGACTATGTAGGTTGCCTAGCGAGCACTTGGACTATGTAGGTTCCCTATCGGGTACTTGGACTGTCTAGGTTAACTAGCTGGCAATTGGACTGTCTGGGTTACCTAGTGGGCACTTGAACTATGTAGTTTACCTAGCACGCACTTGGACTATGTAGGTTAACTAGCGGGCACTTGGACTATCTAGGTTACCTAGAGGGCACTTGGACTATGTACGTTCCCTAGAGGGCACTTGGGCTATCTACGTTACTTAGCGGGCAATTGGACTATGTAGGTTAACGAATGGGCACATGGACTATGTAGGTAACATAATGGTCACTTGGACTGTCTAGGTTACCTAGCGGGGACTTGGACTATGTAGGTTAACCAGCGGTCACTTGGCCTATGTAGGATCCCTATCGGACATTTGTACTACTTAGGTTAACTAGCGGGCACTTTGACTATCTAGGTTAACTAGCGGGCACTTGGACTATCTAGGTCAACTAGCGGGCCCTTGTACTATGTAGGTTAATTAACGGGCACATGGACTATCTAGGTTAACTAGCGGACCTTGGGCTATGTAGGTTAACTAGCGGGCACTTGGACTATGTACGTCCCCTAGTGGGCATTTGGACTATCTAGGTTAACTAACGGGCACTAGGACTATCTAGGTTAACTAGCGGGCACTGGACTACCTAGGTTACCTAGCAGGCACTTGGATTATGAAGGATCCCTAGCGGGCACATGGACAATCTAAGTTAACTAGCGGGCACTTGGACGATCTAGGTTAACTAGCGGGCACTTGGACTATCAAAGTTAACAAGTGAGCGCTTGGACTATGTAGGTTAACTAGCGGGCCCTTGGACTATCTAGGTTGCCTAGCGGGCACTTGGACTATCTAAGTTAACGAAAGGGGAACTTGGAATATGCAGGTAACCTAGCGGGCACTTGGACTGTCTAGGTTACAGAGCGGGCACTTGGAGTATGTAGGCCAACTAGCGAGCACTTGGACTCTAGGTTACCTAGCGGGCACTTGGACTATCTAGGTTACCTAGCGGGCCCTTGGACTATGTAGGTTTCCTAGCGGGCACTTTGACTATCTAGGTTAACGAACGGGCACTTGGACTATCTAGGTTAACTAGCGGGCACTTGGACTATATAGGTCAACTAGCGGGCCCTTGTACTATGTAGGTTAACTAGCGAGCACTTGGAGTATCTAGATTAACTAGCGGACCTTGGTCTACGTACGTTAACTAGCCGGCCCTTGGACGATGTAGGTTAACTAGCGGGCAATTGGACGATATAGGTTAACTAGAGGGCACTTGGACTATCTAGGTTAACTAGCGTGCACTTGGACTATCTAGGTTAACTAGCGGGCACTTGGATGATCAATGTTAACTAGCGGGCACTTGGACTATCTAGGTTAGCTAACGGGCACTTGGACTAAGTACGTCCCCTAGTGGGCACTTGGACACCCTAGGTTAACTAACGGGCACTAGGACTATCTAGGTTAACTAGCGGGCACTTGGACTATCTAGGTCAACTAGCGGGCCCTTGGACTATCTAGGTTAGCTAACTGGCACTTGGACTATGTAGGTTAACTAGCAGACACTTGCACGATCTAGGTTAGCTAGCGGGCTCTTGCACTATGTAGGTTATCTAGTGGGCCCATTGACTATGTTGGTTAACTAGCGGGCACTTCGACGATCTAGGTTAACTAGCGGGCACTTGGACTATGTAGGTTCCCTAGCGGGCATTTGGACTATATAGATAACCTAGCGGGCACTTAGACTTTGTAGGTTAGCTAGCGAGCACTTGGACTATGTAGGTTCCCTATCAGGTACTTGGACTGTCTAGGTTAACTAGGGGGCAATTGGACTGTGTAGGTTACCTAGCGGGAACATGGACTATGTAGGTTAACTAGCGGACACTTGGACGATCTGGGTTAACTAGCGGGCACTTGGAATATCTAGGTTAACTAGCGGGCCCTTGGACTATGTAGGTTAACTAGCGGGCACTTGGACTATCTAGGTTAACTAGCGGGTTCTTGGACTATGTAGGTTAACTAGCGGGCACTTGGACTATCTAGGTTAACTAGCTGACCTTGGACTATGTAGGTTAACTAGCGGGCACTTGGACTATCTAGGTTAACTAGCGGGCACTTGCACAATGCAGGTTCCCTAGCGAGCACTTTGACTATGTAGGTTCCCTAGCGGGCACTTGGACTATCTAGGTTCCCTAACGGGCACTTGGAATATACAGGTTCCCTAACGGGCACTTGGAATATATAGGTTCCCTATCGGGAACTTGGAATATGTAGGTTTCTCAGCAGGCACTTGGACTATGTAGGTTCCCTATAGGGCATTGGACTATGTTGGTTAACTAGCAGGCCCTTGGACAATCTAGGTTACCTAGCTGGCACTTGAACTATGTACATACCCTAGGGGGCACTTGGACTATCTTGGTTACCTAGCGGGCACTTGGCCTATCTAGGTTAACGAACGGACACTTGGACTATGTAGGTTAACTAGCGGACACTTCGACTATCTAGGTTAGCCAACGGGCAATTGGACTATCTAGGTTACCTAGCGGGCACTTGGACTATTTAGGTTACCTAGCAGGCACTTTGACTATCTAGGTTAACTAACGGGCACTTGGACTATGTAGGTTGCCTAGCGAGAACTTGGACTATGTAGGTTCCCAGCGGGCACTTGGACTATGTAGGTTCCCTATCGGGTACTTGGACTGTCTAGGTTAACTAGCGGGCAATTGGACTGTCTGGGTTACCTAGTGGGCACTTGGACTATGTAGTTTACCTAGCACGCACTTGGACTATGTAGGTTAACTAGCGGGCACTTGGACTATCTAGGTTACCTAGAGGGCACTTGGACTATGTACGTTCCCTAGAGGGCACTTGGGCTATCTACGTTACCTAGCGGGCAATTGGACTATGTAGGATAACGAATGGGCACATGGACTATGTAGGTAACATAATGGTCACTTGGACTGTCTAGGTTACCTAGCGGGGACTTGGACTATGTAGGTTAACTAGCGGTCACTTGGCCTATGTAGGATCCCTGTCGGACATTTGTACTACTTAGGTTAACTAGCGGGCACTTGGACTATCTAGGTCAACTAGCGGGCCCTTGTACTATGTAGGTTAATTAGCGGGCACATGGACTATCTAGGTTAACTAGCGGACCTTGGACTATGTAGGTTAACTAGCGGGCACTTGGACTATGTACGTCCCCTAGTGGGCATTTGGACTATCTAGGTTAACTAACAGGCACTAGGACTATCTAGGTTAACTAGCGGGCACTGGACTACCTAGGTTGCCTAGCAGGCACTTGGATTATGAAGGATCCCTAGCGGGCACGTGGACAATCTAAGTTAACTAGCGGGCACTTGGACGATCTAGGTTAACTCCGGGCACTTGGACTATCAAAGTTAACAAGTGAGCGCTTGGACTCTAGGTTACCTAGCGGGCACTTGGACTATCTAGGTTACCTAGCGGGCCCTTGGACTATGTAGGTTTCCTAGCGGGCACTTTGACTATCTAGGTTAACGAACGGGCACTTGGAATATGTAGGTAACCTAGCGGGCACTTGGACAGTCTAGGTTACCTAGCTGGCACTTGGACTATCTAGGTTAACGAACGGGCACTTGGATTATATAGGTCAACTAGCGGGCCCTTGTACTATGTAGGTTAACTAGCGAGCACTTGGAGTATCAAGATTAACTAGCGGACCTTGGTCTACGTACGTTAACTAGCGGGCCCTTGGACTATGTAGGTTAACTAGCGGGCACTTGGAAGATATAGGTTAACTAGAGGGCACTTGGACTATCTAGGTTAACTAGCGTGCACTTGGACTATCTAGGTTAACTAGCGGGCACTTGGATGATCAATGTTAACTAGCGGACACTTGGACTATCTAGGTTAGCTAACGGGCACTTGGACTAAGTACGTCCCCTAGTGGGCACTTGGACACCCTAGGTTAACTAACGGGCACTAGGACTATCTAGGTTAACTAGCGGGCACTTGGACTATCTAGGTCAACTAGCGGGCCCTTGGACTATCTAGGTTAGCTAACTGGCACTTGGACTATGTAGGTTAACTAGCAGACACTTGCACGATCTAGGTTAACTAGCGGGCTCTTGCACTATGTAGGTTATCTAGTGGGCCCATTGACTATGTTGGTTAACTAGCGGGCACTTCGACGATCTAGGTTAACTAGCGGGCACTTGGACTATGTAGGTTCCCTAGCGGGCATTTGGACTATATAGATAACCTAGCGGGCACTTAGACTTTGTAGGTTAGCTAGCGGGCCCTTGGACTATATAGGTTAAGTAGCGGGCCCTTGGGCTATGTAGGTTACCTAGCGGGCACTTGGACGATCTAGGTTAACTAGCGGGTACTTGGACTATGTAGGTTAACTAGCAGGCCCTTGGACTATGTAGATTAACTAGCGGCACTTGGACTATCTACGTTAACTAGCGGGCCCTTGGACTATGTAGATTCCCTAGCGGGCATTTGGAATACATAGATAACCTAGCGGGCACTTGGACTATCTAGGTTACCTAGCTGGCACTTGAACTATCTACGTTACCTAGCGGGTTCTTGGAGTATATAGGTTACCTAGCGGGCTGTTGGACTATCTAGGTTACCAAGCGGGCACTTGGACTATCTAGGTTAACTAACGGGCACTTGGACTATGTAGGTTTCCTAGCGGGCCCTTGGACTATGTAAGTTCCCTAGCGGGCACTTGGACTATGTAGTTTCCCTAGCGGGCCCTTGGATTATGTAAGTTCCCTAGCGGGCACTTGGACTATGTAGGTTCTCTAGCGGGCACTTGGATTATGTAGGTTCCCTATCGGGCACTTGGACTATGTAGGTTAACTAGCGGGCCCTTGGACTATCTAGGTTAACTAGCGGGCACTTGGACTATCTAGATTAACTAGCAGGCCCTTGGAATATCTAGGTTTACTAGCGGGCACTTGGACTATCTAAGTTAACTAGCGGGCACTTGGATTATGTAGTTTCCCTAGCGGGCATTTGGATTATTTAGGTTACCTATTGTGCAATTGGATTATGTAGGTTACCTAGCGGGCACTTGGACTATGTAGGTTAACTAGAAGGCACTTGGACTATCAAGGTTACCTAGCGGGCCATTGGACTATGTAGGTTACCAGCGGGCACTTGGACTATCTAGGTTAACGAACGTGCACTTGGACTATGTAGGTAACCTAGCGGGCCCTTGGACTGTCTAGGTTACCTAGCGGGCACTTGGCCTATCTACGTTAACGAACGGCCACTTGGACTATGTAGGTTAACTAGGGGACACTTCGACTATCTAGGTTAGCTAATGGGCAATTGGACTATCTAGGTTACCTAGCGGGCACTTGGACTATGTAGGTTCCCTTGTGGGCACTTGGATTATATGGCTTTCCTAGCAGGCATTTTGAATATCTAGGTTAACTAACGGGCACTTGGACTATGTAGGTTGCCTAGTGAGCACTTGGACTATGTAGGTTCCCTAGCGAGCACTTGGACTATGTAGGTTCCCTATCAGGTACTTGGACTGTCTAGGTTAACTAGGGGGCAATTGGACTGTGTAGGTTAACTAGCGGGAACTTGGACTATGTAGGTTAACTAGCGGACACTTGGACTATGTAGGTTAACTAGCGGGCACTTGGACTATCTAGGTTAACTAGCGGGTTCTTGGACTATGTAGGTTAACTAGCAGGCACTTGGACTATCTAGGTTAACTAGCTGACCTTGGACTATGTAGGTTAACTAGCGGGCACTTGGAATATCTAGGTTAACTAGCGGGCACTTGCACAATGCAGGTTCCCTAGCGAGCTCTTTGACTATGTACGTTCCCTAGCGGGCACTTGGACTATCTAGGTTCCCTAACGGGCACTTGGAATATACAGGTTCCCTAACGGGCACTTGGAATATACAGGTTCCCTATCAGGAACTTGGACTATGTAGGTTCCTCAGCGGGCACTTGGACTATGTAGGTTCCCTATCGGGCATTGGACTATGTAGTCTAACTAGCAGGCCCTTGGACTATCTAGGTTACCTAGCGGGCACTTGTACTATGTAGGTTAACTAGCGGACACTTGGACAATCTAGGTTACCTAGCGGGCACTTGAACTATGTACATACCCTAGCGGGCACTTGGACTATCTTGGTTACCTAGCGGGCACTTGGACTATCTAGGTTACCTAGCGGGCACTTGGACTTCTAGGTTAACGAACGGGCACTTGGACTATGTAGGATGCTTAGCGGGCACTTGGACAATCTGGTTAGGTAACGGGCACTTTGAATATCTAGGTTACCTAGCGGGAACTTGGACAATATAAGTTACCTAGCTGGCACTTGGACTATCTAGGTTACCTAGCGGGCACTTGGACTATGTAGGTTAACTAGCGAGCACTTGGACTCTAGGTTACCTAGCGGGCACTTGGACTATCTAGGTTACATAGCGGGCCCTTGGACTATGTAGGTTTCTAGCGGGCACTTTGACTATCTAGGTTAACGAACGGGCACTTGGAATATGTAGGTAACCTAGCGGGCACTTGGACAGTCTAGGTTACCTAGCTGCCACTTGGACTATCTAGGATAACGAACGGGAACTTGGACTATCTAGGTTAACTAGCGGGCACTTGGACTATCTAGGTCAACTAGCGGGCCCTTGTACTATGTAGGTTAACTAGCGAGCACTTGGAGTATCTAGGTTAACTAGCGGACCTTGGTCTACGTACGTTAACTAGCGGGCCATTGGACTATGTAGGTTAACTAGCGGGCACTTGGACGATATAGGTTAACTAGAGGGCACTTGGACTATCTAGGTTAACTAGCGTGCACTTGGATTATCTAAGTTAACTAGCGGGCACTTGGATGATCAATTTTAACTAGCGGGCACTTGGACTATCTAGGTTAGTTAACGGGCACTTGGACTATGTAGGTTAACTAGCGGGCCCTTGGACTATGTAGATTAGCTAGCGGCACTTGGACTATCTACATTAACTAGCGGGCCCTTGGACTATGTAGATTCCCTAGCGGGCATTTGGACTACATAGATAACCTAGCGGGCCCTTAGATTTTGTAGGTTACCTAGCGGGCACTTGGACTATCTAGATTACCTAACTGGCACTTGAACTATCTACGTTACCTAGCGGGTTCTTGAAGTATGTAGGTTACCTAGCGGGCTGTTGGACTATCTAGGTTACCATGCGGGCACTTGGACTATCTAGGTTAACTAACGGGCCCTTGGACTATGTAGGTTCACTAACGGGCCCTTGGACTATGTAAGTTCCCTAGCGGGCACTTGGACTATGTAGTTTCCCTAGCGGGACCTTGGACTATGTAAGTTCCCTAGCGGGCACTTGGACTATATAGGTTCCCTAGCGGGCACTTGGATTATGTAGGTTCCCTATCGGGCACTTGGACTATGTAGGTTAACTAGCGTGCCCTTGGACTATCTAGGTTAACTAACGGGCACTTGGACTATGTAGGTTAACTAGAGGGCCCTTGGGCTATGTAGGTTACCTAGCGGGCACTTGGACGATCTAGGTTAACTAGCGGGTACTTGGACTATGTAGGTTAACTAGCGGGCCCTTGGACTATGTAGATTAGCTAGCGGCACTTGGACTATCTACATTAACTAGCGGGCCCTTGGACTATGTAGATTCCCTAGCGGGCATTTGGACTACATAGATAACCTAGCGCGCACTTAGATTTTGTATGTTACCTAGCGGGCACTTGGACTATCTAGGTTACCTAGCGGGCACTTGGACTATGTAGGTTAACTAGCGAGCACTTGGACTCTAGGTTACCTAGCGGGCACTTGGACTATCTAGGTTACATAGCGGGCCCTTGGACTATGTAGGTTTCTAGCGGGCACTTTGACTATCTAGGTTAACGAACGGGCACTTGGAATATGTAGGTAACCTAGCGGGCACTTGGACAGTCTAGGTTACCTAGCTGCCACTTGGACTATCTAGGATAACGAACGGGAACTTGGACTATCTAGGTTAACTAGCGGGCACTTGGACTATCTAGGTCAACTAGCGGGCCCTTGTACTATGTAGGTTAACTAGCGAGCACTTGGAGTATCTAGGTTAACTAGCGGACCTTGGTCTACGTACGTTAACTAGCGGGCCATTGGACTATGTAGGTTAACTAGCGGGCACTTGGACGATATAGGTTAACTAGAGGGCACTTGGACTATCTAGGTTAACTAGCGTGCACTTGGATTATCTAAGTTAACTAGCGGGCACTTGGATGATCAATTTTAACTAGCGGGCACTTGGACTATCTAGGTTAGCTAACGGGCACTTGGACTATGTAGGTTAACTAGCGGGCCCTTGGACTATGTAGATTAGCTAGCGGCACTTGGACTATCTACATTAACTAGCGGGCCCTTGGACTATGTAGATTCCCTAGCGGGCATTTGGACTACATAGATAACCTAGCGGGCCCTTAGATTTTGTAGGTTACCTAGCGGGCACTTGGACTATCTAGATTACCTAACTGGCACTTGAACTATCTACGTTACCTAGCGGGTTCTTGAAGTATGTAGGTTACCTAGCGGGCTGTTGGACTATCTAGGTTACCATGCGGGCACTTGGACTATCTAGGTTAACTAACGGGCCCTTGGACTATGTAGGTTCACTAACGGGCCCTTGGACTATGTAAGTTCCCTAGCGGGCACTTGGACTATGTAGGTTCCCTAGCGGGCACTTGGATTATGTAGGTTCCCTATCGGGCACTTGGACTATGTAGGTTAACTAGCGTGCCCTTGGACTATCTAGGTTAACTAACGGGCACTTGGACTATGTAGGTTAACTAGAGGGCCCTTGGGCTATGTAGGTTACCTAGCGGGCACTTGGACGATCTAGGTTAACTAGCGGGTACTTGGACTATGTAGGTTAACTAGCGGGCCCTTGGACTATGTAGATTAGCTAGCGGCACTTGGACTATCTACATTAACTAGCGGGCCCTTGGACTATGTAGATTCCCTAGCGGGCATTTGGACTACATAGATAACCTAGCGCGCACTTAGATTTTGTATGTTACCTAGCGGGCACTTGGACTATCTAGATTACCTAGCTGGCACTTGATCTATCTACGTTACCTAGCGGGTTCTTGAAGTATGTAGGTTACCTAGCGGGCTGTTGGACTATCTAGGTTACCATGCGGGCACTTGGACTATCTAGGTTAACTAACGGGCCCTTGGACTATGTAGGTTCACTAACGGGCCCTTGGACTATGTAAGTTCCCTAGCGGGCACTTGGACTATGTAGTTTCCCTAGCGGGACCTTGGACTATGTAAGTTCCCTAGCGGGCACTTGGACTATGTAGGTTCCCTAGCGGGCACTTGGATTATGTAGGTGCCCTATCGGGCACTTGGACTATGTAGGTTAACTAGCGTGCCCTTGGACTATCTAGGTTAACTAACGGGCACTTGGACTATGTAGGTTCCCTTGCGGGCACTTGGATTATTTAGGTTACCTAGCAGGCACTTTGACTATCTAGGTTAACTAACGGGCACTTGGACTATGTAGGTTAACTAGGGGACACTTCGAATATCTAGGTTAGCTAATGGGCACTTGGACTATCTAGGTTACCTAGCGGGCACTTGGAGTATGTAGGTTCCCTTGCGGGCACTTGGACTATTTAGGTTACCTAGCAGGCACTTTGACTATCTAGGTTAACTAACGGGCACTTGCACTATGTAGGTTGCCTAGTGAGCACTTGGACTATGTAGGTTCCCTAGCGAGCACTTGGACTATGTAGGTTCCCTATCAGGTACTTGGACTGTCTAGGTTAACTAGGGGGCAATTGGACTGTGTAGGTTACCTAGCGGGAACTTGGACTATGTAGGATAACTAGCGGACACTTGGACGATCTAGGTTAACTAGTGGGCACTTGGAATATCTAGGTTAACTAGCGGGCCCTTGGACTATGTAGGTTAACTAGCGGGAACTTGGACTATCTAGGTTAACTAGCGGGTTCTTGGACTATGTAGGTTAACTAGCGGGCACTTGGACTATCTAGGTTAACTAGCTGACCTTGGACTATGTAGGTTAACAAGCGGTCACTTGGACTATCTAGGTTAACTAGCTGACCTTGGACTATGTAGGTTAACTAGCGGGGACTTGGACTATCTAGGTTAACTAGCGGGCACTTGCACAATGCAGGTTCCCTAGCGAGCTCTTTGACTATGTAGGTTCCCTAGCGGGCACTTGGACTATATAGGTTCCCTATGGGCACTTGGACTATCTAGGTTCCCTAACGGGCACTTGGAATATACAGGTTCCCTATCGGAAATTTGGACTATATAGGTTCCTCTGCGGGCACCTGGACTATGTAGGTTCCCTATCGGGCAGTGGACTATGTAGGTTAACTAGCAGGCCCTTGGACTATCTAGGTTACCTAGCGGGCACTTGTACTATGTAGGTTAACTAGCGGACACTTGGACAATCTAGGTTACCTAGCGGGAACTTGAACTATGTACATACCCTAGCGGGCACTTGGACTATCTTGGTTACCTAGCGGGCACTTGGCCTATCTAGGTTAACGAACGGACACTTGGGCTATGTAGGTTAACTAGAGGGCACTTGGACTTCTAGGTTAACGAACGGGCACTTGGACTATGTAGGATGCTTAGCGGGCACTTGGACAATCTAGGTTAGGTAACGGGCACTTTGAGTATCTAGGTTACCTAGCGGGAACTTGGACAATATAAGTTACCTAGCGGGCACTTGGACTATCTAGGTTACCTAGCGGGCCCTTGGACTATGTAGGTTTCCTAGCGGGCACTTTGACTATCTAGGTTAACGAACGGACACTTGGAATATGTAGGTTACCTAGCGGGCACTTGGACAGTCTAGGTTACCTAACTGGCACTTGGACTATCTAGGTTAACGAACGGCACTTGGACTATCTAGGTTAACTAGTGGGCACTTGGACTATCTAGGTCAACTAGCGGGCCCTTGTACTATGTAGGTTAACTAGCGGGCACTTGGAGTATCTAGGTTAACTAGCGGACCTTGGTCTACGTACGTTAACTAGCGGGCCCTTGGACTATGTAGGTTAACTAGCGGGCACTTGGACGATATAGGTTAACTAGAGGGCACTTGGACTATCTAGGTTAACTAGCGTGCACTTGGACTATCTAGGTTAGCTAACGGGCACTTGGACTAAGTACGTCCCCTAGTGGGCACTTGGATATCCTAGGTTAACTAACGGGCACTAGGACTATCTAGGTTAACTAGCGGGCACTTGGACTATGTAGGTCAACTAGCGGGCCCTTGGACAATCTAGGTTAGCTAACTGGCAATTGGACTATGTAGGTTAACTAGCAGACACTTGCACGATTTAGGTTAACTAGCGGGCTCTTGCACTATGTAGGTTAACTAGTGGGACCATTGACTATGTTGGTTAACTAGCGGGCACTTGGACGATCTAGGTTAACTAGCGGGCACTTGGACGATCTAGGTTAACTAGCGGGCACTTGGACTATGTAGGTTCCCTAGCGGGCATTTGGACTATATAGATAACCTAGCGGGCACTTAGACTTTGTAGGTTAGCTAGCGGGCCCTTGGACTATGTAGGTTAACTAGCGGGCCCTTGGGCTATGTAGGTTACCTAGCGGGGACTTGGACGATCTAGGTTAACTAGCGGGTACTTGGACTATGTAAGTTAACTAGCGGGCCCTTGGACTATGTAGATTAACTAGCGGAACTTGGATTATCTACGTTAACTAGCGGGCCCTTGGACTATGTAGATTCCCTAGCGGGCATTTGGACTACATAGATAACCTAGCGGGCACTTAGATTTTGTAGGTTACCTAGCGGGCACTTGGACTATCTAGGTTACCTAGATGGCACTTGAACTATCTACGTTACCTAGCGGGTTCTTGGAGTATGTAGGTTACCTAGCGGGCTGTTGGACTATCTAGGTTAACTAACGGGCACTTGGACTATGTAGGTTCCCAAGCGGGCCCTTGGACTATGTAAATTCCCTAGCGGGCATTTGGACTATGTGGTTTCCCTAGCGGGCCCTTGGACTATGTAAGTTCCCTAGCGAGCACTTGGACTATGTAGGTTCCCTAGCGGACACTTGGATTATGTAGGTTCCCTATCGGGCACTTGGACTATGTAGGTTAACTAGCGGGCCCTTGGACTATCTAGATTAACTAGCGGGCCTTGGACTATCTAGGTTTACTAGCGGGCACTTGGACTATCTAGGTTAACTAGCGGGCACTTGGTCTATGTAGTTTCCCTAGCGGGCATTTGGATTATTTAGGTTACCTATTGTGCACTTGGATTATGTAGGTTACCTAGCGGGCACTTGGACTATGTAGGTTAACTAGAAGGCACTTGGACTATCAAAGTTACCTAGCGGGCCATTGGACTATGTAGGTTACCAGCAGGCACTTGGACTATCTAGGTTAACGAACGTGCACTTGGACTATGTAGGTAACCTAGCAGGCACTTGGACTGTCTAGTTTACCTAGCGGGCACTTGGCCTATCTACGTTAACGAACGGGCACTTGGACTATGTAGGTTAACTAGGGGACACTTCGACTATCTAGGTTAGCCAATGGGCAATTGGACTATCTGGGTTACCTACCGGCACTTGGACTATCTAAGTTAATGAACGGGCACTTGGAATATGCAGGTAACCTAGCGGGCACTTGGATTGTCTATGTTACCTAGCGGGCACTTGGATTTCTAGGTTAACAAACGGGCACTTGGACATTGTAGGAGGCTTAGAGGGCACTTGGACAATCTAGGTTAGGTAACGGGCACTTTGAGTATCTAGGTTACCTAGCGGGAACTTGGACAATATAAGTTACCTAGCGGGCACTTGGACTATCTAGGTTACATAGCGGGCACTTGGACTATGTAGGTTAACTAGCGAGCACTTGGACTCTAGGTTACCTAGCGGGCACTTGGACTATGTAGGTTTCCTAGCGGGCACTTTGACTATCTAGGTTAAAGAACGGGCACTTGGAATATGTAGGTAACCTAGCGGGCACATGGACAGTCTAGGTTACCTAGCTGACACTTGGACTATCTAGGTTAACGAACGGGCACTTGGACTATCTAGGTTAACTAGCGGGCACTTGGACTATATAGGTCAACTAGCGGGCCCTTGTACTATGTAGGTTAACTAGCGAGCACTTGGAGTATCTAGATTAACTAGCGGACCTTGGTCTACGTACGTTAACTAGCGGGCCCTTGGACTATGTAGGTTAACTAGCGGGCACTTGGACGATATAGGTTAACTAGAGAGCACTTGGACTATCTAGGTTAACTAGCGTGCACTTGGACTATCTAGGTTAACTAGCGGGCACTTGGACTATCAAAGTTAACAAGTGAGCCCTTGGACTATGTAGGTTAACTAGCGGGCCCTTGGACTATCTAGGTTACCTAGCGGGCACTTGGACTATCTAGGTTACCTAGCGGGCACTTGGACTTCTAGGTTAACGAACGGGCACTTGGACTATGTAGGATGCTTAGCGGGCACTTGGACAATCTAGGTTAGGTAACGGGCACTTTGAGTATCTAGGTTACCTAGCGGGAACTTGGACAATATAAGTTACCTAGCGGGCACTTGGACTATCTAGGTTACCTAGCGGGCCCTTGGACTATGTAGGTTTCCTAGCGGGCACTTTGACTATCTAGGTTAACGAACGGACACTTGGAATATGTAGGTTACCTAGCGGGCACTTGGACAGTCTAGGTTACCTAACTGGCACTTGGACTATCTAGGTTAACGAACGGCACTTGGACTATCTAGGTTAACTAGTGGGCACTTGGACTATCTAGGTCAACTAGCGGGCCCCTGTACTATGTAGGTTAACTAGCGGGCACTTGGAGTATCTAGGTTAACTAGCGGACCTTGGTCTACGTACGTTAACTAGCGGGCCCTTGGACTATGTAGGTTAACTAGCGGGCACTTGGACGATATAGGTTAACTAGAGGGCACTTGGACTATCTAGGTTAACTAGCGTGCACTTGGACTATCTAGGTTAACTAGCGGGCACTTGGATGATCAATGTTAACTAGCGGGCACTTGGACTATCTAGGTTAGCTAACGGGCACTTGGACTAAGTACGTCCCCTAGTGGGCACTTGGATATCCTAGGTTAACTAACGGGCACTAGGACTATCTAGGTTAACTAGTGGGCACTTGGACTATCTAGGTCAACTAGCGGGCCCTTGTACTATGTAGGTTAACTAGCGGGCACTTGGAGTATCTAGGTTAACTAGCGGACCTTGGTCTACGTAAGTTAACTAGCGGGCCCTTGGACTATGTAGGTTAACTAGCGGGCACTTGGACGATATAGGTTAACTAGAGGGCACTTGGACTATCTAGGTTAACTAGCGTGCACTTGGACTATCTAGGTTAACTAGCGGGCACTTGGATGATCAATGTTAACTAGCGGGCACTTGGACTATCTAGGTTAGCTAACGGGCACTTGGACTAAGTACGTCCCCTAGTGGGCACTTGGATATCCTAGGTTAACTAACGGGCACTAGGACTATCTAGGTTAACTAGTGGGCACTTGGACTATCTAGGTCAACTAGCGGGCCCTTGTACTATGTAGGTTAACTAGCGGGCACTTGGAGTATCTAGGTTAACTAGCGGACCTTGGTCTACGTAAGTTAACTAGCGGGCCCTTGGACTATGTAGGTTAACTAGCGGGCACTTGGACGATATAGGTTAACTAGAGGGCACTTGGACTATCTAGGTTAACTAGCGTGCACTTGGACTATCTAGGTTAACTAGCGGGCACTTGGATGATCAATGTTAACTAGCGGGCACTTGGACTATCTAGGTTAGCTAACGGGCACTTGGACTAAGTACGTCCCCTTGTGGGCACTTGGATATCCTAGGTTAACTAACGGGCACTAGGACTATCTAGGTTAACTAGCGGGCACTTGGACTATGTAGGTCAACTAGCGGGCCCTTGGACAATCTAGGTTAGCTAACTGGCACTTGGACTATGTAGGTTAACTAGCAGACACTTGCACGATTTAGGTTAACTAGCGGGCTCTTGCACTATGTAGGTTAACTAGTGGGACCATTGACTATGTTGGTTAACTAGCGGGCACTTGGACGATCTAGGTTAACTAGCGGGCACTTGGACGATCTAGGTTAACTAGCGGGCACTTGGACTATGTAGGTTCCCTAGCGGGCATTTGGACTATATAGATAACCTAGCGGGCACTTAGACTTTGTAGGTTAGCTAGCGGGCCCTTGGACTATGTAGGTTAACTAGCGGGCCCTTGGGCTATGTAGGTTACCTAGCGGGGACTTGGACGATCTAGGTTAACTAGCGGGTACTTGGACTATGTAAGTTAACTAGCGGGCCCTTGGACTATGTAGATTAACTAGCGGAACTTGGATTATCTACGTTAACTAGCGTGCCCTTGGACTATGTAGATTCCCTAGCGGGCATTTGGACTACATAGATAACCTAGCGGGCACTTAGATTTTGTAGGTTACCTAGCGGGCACTTGGACTATCTAGGTTACCTAGATGGCACTTGAACTATCTACGTTACCTAGCGGGTTCTTGGAGTATGTAGGTTACCTAGCGGGCTGTTGGACTATCTAGGTTAACTAACGGGCACTTGGACTATGTAGGTTCCCAAGCGGGCCCTTGGACTATGTAAATTCCCTAGCGGGCATTTGGACTATGTGGTTTCCCTAGCGGGCCCTTGGACTATGTAAGTTCCCTAGCGAGCACTTGGACTATGTAGGTTCCCTAGCGGACACTTGGATTATGTAGGTTCCCTATCGGGCACTTGGACTATGTAGGTTAACTAGCGGGCCCTTGGACTATCTAGATTAACTAGCGGGCCTTGGACTATCTAGGTTTACTAGCGGGCACTTGGACTATCTAGGTTAACTAGCGGGCACTTGGTCTATGTAGTTTCCCTAGCGGGCATTTGGATTATTTAGGTTACCTATTGTGCACTTGGATTATGTAGGTTACCTAGCGGGCACTTGGACTATGTAGGTTAACTAGAAGGCACTTGGACTATCAAAGTTACCTAGCGGGCCATTGGACTATGTAGGTTACCAGCAGGCACTTGGACTATCTAGGTTAACGAACGTGCACTTGGACTATGTAGGTAACCTAGCAGGCACTTGGACTGTCTAGTTTACCTAGCGGGCACTTGGCCTATCTACGTTAACGAACGGGCACTTGGACTATGTAGGTCAACTAGGGGACACTTCGACTATCTAGGTTAGCCAATGGGCAATTGGACTATCTAGGTTACCTAGCGGGCACTTGGACTATGTAGGTTCCCTTGCGGGCACTTGGACTATTTTGGTTACCTAGCAGGCACTTTGACTATCTAGGTTAACTAACGGGCACTTGGACTATGTAGGTTGCCTAGTGAACACTTGGATTATGTAGGTTCCCTAGCGAGCACTTGGACTATGTAGGTTCCCTATCAGGTACTTGGACTGTCTAGGTTAACTAGGGGGCAATTGGACTGTGTAGGTTACGTAGCGGGAACTTGGACTATGTAGGTTAACTAGTGGGCACTTGGACTATCTAGGTTAGCTAGCTGACCTTGGACTATGTAGGTTAACAAGCGGTCACTTGGACTATCTAGGTTAACTAGCTGACCTTGGACTATGTAGGTTAACTAGCGGGCACTTGGACTATCTAGGTTAACTAGCGGGCACTTGCACAATGCAGGTTCCCTAGCGAGCACTTTGACTATGTAGGTTCCCTAGCGGGCACTTGGACTATATAGGTTCCCTATGGGCACGTGGACTATCTAGGTTCCCAAACGGGCACTTGGAATATAAAGGTTCCCTATCGGGAACATGGACTATGTAGGTTCCTCAGGGGGCACTTGGACTATGTAGGTTCCCTATCGGGCATTGGACTATGTAGGTTAACTAGCAGGCCCTTGGACTATTTAAGTTACCTAGCGGGCACTTGTACTATGTAGGTTAACTAGCTGACACTTGGACAATCTAGGTTACCTAGCTGGCACTTGAACTATGTACATACCCTAGGGGGCACTTGGACTATCTTGTTTACCTAGCGGGCACTTGGACTATCTAGGTTACCTAGAGGGCACTTGGACTATGTACATTCCCTAGCTGGCACGTGGGCTATCTACGTTACCTAGCGGGCAATTGGACTATGTAGGTTAACGAACGGGCACTTGGACTATGTAGGTAACATAATGGTCACTTGGACTGTCTAGGTTACCTAGCGGGGACTTGGACTATGTAGGTTAACTAGCGGTCACTTGGCATATGTAGGATCCCTATCGGACATTTGTACTACTTAGGTTAACTAGCGGGCACTTGGACTATCTAGGTCAACTAGCGGGCCCTTGTACTATGTAGGTTAATTAGCGGGCACATGGACTATCTAGGTTAACTAGCGGACCTTGGACTATGTAGGTTAACTAGCGGGCACTTGGACTATGTACGTCCCCTAGTGGGCATTTGGACTATCTAGGTTAACTAACGGGCACTAGGAATATCTAGGTTAACTAGCGGGCACTGGACTACCTAGGTTACCTAGCAGGCACTTGGATTATGAAGGATCCCTAGCGGGCACGTGGACAATCTAAGTTAACTAGCGGGCACTTGGACGATCTAGGTTAACTAGCGGGCACTTGGACTATCAAAGTTAACAAGTGAGCGCTTGGACTATGTAGGTTAACTAGCGGGCCCTGGGACTATCTAGGTTACCTAGCGGGCACTTGGACTATCTAAGTTAACGAAAGGGGAACTTGGAATATGCAGGTAACCTAGCGGGCACTTGGACTGTCTAGGTTACATAGCGGGCACTTGGAGTATATAGGCTAACTAGCGAGCACTTGGACTCTAGGTTAATTAGCGGGCACTTGGAGTATCTAGGTTACCTAGCGGGCCTTTGGACTATGTAGGTTTCCTAGCGGGCACTTTGACTATCTAGGTTAACGAACGGGCACTTGGAATATGTAGGTTACCTAGCTGGCACTTGGACTATCTAGGTTAACGAACGGGCACTTGGACTATCTAGGTTTACTAGCGGGCACTTGGACTATATAGGTCAACTAGCAGGCCCTTGTACTATATAGGTTAACTAGCGAGCACTTGGAGTATCTAGATTAACTAGCGGACCTTGGTCTACGTACGTTAACTAGCGGGCCCTTGGACTATGTAGGTTAACTAGCGGGCACTTGGACGATATAGGTTAACTAGAGGGCACTTGGACTCTCTAGGTTAACTAGCGTGCACTTGGACTATCTAGGTTAACTAGCGGGCACTTGGATGATCAATGTTAACTAGCGGGCACTTGGACTATCTAGGTTAGCTAACGGGCACATGGACTAAGTACGTCCCGTAGTGGGCACTTGGACACCCTAGGTTAACTAACGGGCACTAGGACTATCTAGGTTAACTAGCGGGCACTTGGACTATCTAGGTCAACTAGCGGGCCCTTGGACTATCTAGGTTAGCTAACTGGCACTTGGACTATGTAGGTTAACTAGCAGACACTTGCACGATCTAGGTTAACTAGCGGGCTCTTGCACTATGTAGGTTATCTAGTGGGCCCATTGACTATGTTGGTTAACTAGCGGGCACTTCGACGATCTAGGTTAACTAGCGGGCACTTGGACTATGTAGGTTCCCTAGCGGGCATTTGGACTATATAGATAACCTAGCGGGCACTTAGACTTTGTAGGTTAGCTAGCGGGCCCTTGGACTATGTAGGTTAACTAGCGGGCCCTTGGGCTATGTAGGTTACCTAGCGGGCACTTGGACGATCTAGGTTAACTAGCGGGTACTTGGACTATGTAGGTTAACTAGCGGGCCCTTGGACTATGTAGATTAACTAGCGGCACTTGGACTATCTACGTTAACTAGCGGGCCCTTGGACTATGTAGACTCCCTAGCGGGCATTTGGACTACATAGATAACCTAGCGGGCACTTGGACTATCTAGGTTACTTAGCTGGCACTTGAACTATCTACGTTACCTAGCGGGTTCTTGGAGTATGTAGGTTACCTAGCGGGCTGTTGAACTATCTATGTTACCAAGCGGGCACTTGGACTATCTAGGTTAACTAACGGGCACTTGGACTATGTAGGTTCCCTAGCGGGCCCTTGGACTATGTAAGTTCCTTAGCGGGCACTTGGACTATGTAGTTTCCCTAGAGGGCCCTTGGACTATATAAGTTCCCTAGCGGGTACTTGGACTATGTAGGTTCTCTAGCGGGCACTTGTATTATGTAGGTTAACTAGCGGGCACTTGGACTATCTAGATTAACTAGCAGGCCCTTGGACTATCTAGGTTTACTAGCGGGCACTTGGACTATCTAAGTTAACTAGCGGGCACTTGGATTATGTAGTTTCCCTAGCGGGCATTTGGATTATTTAGGTTACCTATTGTGCAATTGGATTATGTAGGTTACCTAGCGGGCACTTGGACTATGTAGGTTAACTAGAAGGCACTTGGACTATCAACGTTACCTAGCGGGCCATTGGACTATATAGGTTACCAGCGGGCATTTGGACTATCTAGGTTAACAAACGTGCACGTGGACTATGTAGGTAACCTAGCGGGCACTTGGACTGTCTAGGTTACCTAGCGGGCACTTGGCCTATCTACGTTAACGAACGGGCACTTGGACTATGTAGGTTAACTAGGGGACACTTCGACTATCTGGGTTAGCTAATGGGCAATTGGACTATCTAGGTTACCTAGCGGGCACTTGGACTATGTAGGTTCCCTGGCGGGCACTTGGATTATTTAGGTTACTTAGCATGCACATTGACTATCTAGGTTAACTAACGGGCACTTGGACTATGTAGGTTGCCTAGTGAGCACTTGGACTATGTAGGTTCCCTAGCGAGCACTTGGACTATGTAGGTTCCCTATCAGGTACTTGGACTGTCTAGGTTAACTAGGAGGCAATTGGAATGTGTAGGTTACCTAGCGGGAACTTGGACTATGTAGGTTAACTAGCGGACACTTGGACGATCTAGGTTAACTAGCGGGCACTTGGAATATCTAGGTTAACTAGCGGGCCCTTGGACTATGTAGGTTAACTAGCGGGCACTTGGACTATCTAGGTTAACTAGCGGGTTCTTGGACTATGTAGGTTAACTAGCGGGCACTTGGACTATCTAGGTTAACTAGCTGACCTTGGACTATGTAGGTTAACTAGCGGGCACTGGGACTATCTAGGTTAACTAGCGGGAACTTGCACAATGCAGGTTCCCTAGCGAGCACTTTGACTATGTAGGTTCCCTAGCGGGCACTTGGACTATCTAGGTTCCCTAACGGGCACTTGGAATATACAGGTTCCCTAACGGGCACTTGGAATATACAGGTTCCCTATCGGGAACTTGGATTATGTAGGTTCCTCAGCGGGCACTTGGACTATGTAGGTTCCCTATAGGGCATTGGACTATGTAGGTTAACTAGCAGGCCCTTGGACTATCTAGGTTACCTAGCGGGCACTTGTACTATGTAGGTTAACTAGCGGACACTTGGACAATCTAGGTTACCTAGCTGGCACTTGAACTATGTACATACCCTAGGGGGCACTTGGACTATCTTGGTTACCTAGAGGGCACTTGGCCTATCTAGGTTAACGAACGGACACTTGGACTATGTAGGTTAACTAGCGGACACTTCGACTATCTAGGTTAGCCAACGGGCAATTGGACTATCTAGGTTACCTAGCGGGCACTTGGAATATTTAGGTTACCTAGCAGGCGCTTTGACTATCTAGGTTAACTAACGGACACTTGGACTATGTAGGTTGCCTAGCGAGCACTTGGACTATGTAGGTTCCCTATCGGGTACTTGGACTGTCTAGGTTAACTAGCTGGCAATTGGACTGTCTGGGTTACCTAGTGGGCACTTGAACTATGTAGTTTACCTAGCACGCACTTGGACTATGTAGGTTAACTAGCGGGCACTTGGACTATCTAGGTTACCTAGAGGGCACTTGGACTATGTACGTTCCCTAGAGGGCACTTGGGCTATCTACGTTACTTAGCGGGCAATTGGACTATGTAGGTTAACGAATGGGCACATGGACTATGTAGGTAACATAATGGTCACTTGGACTGTCTAGGTTACCTAGCGGGGACTTGGACTATGTAGGTTAACCAGCGGTCACTTGGCCTATGTAGGATCCCTATCGGACATTTGTACTACTTAGGTTAACTAGCGGGCACTTTGATTATCTAGGTTAACTAGCGGGCACTTGGACTATCTAGGTCAACTAGCGGGCCCTTGTACTATGTAGGTTAATTAACGGGCACATGGACTATCTAGGTTAACTAGCGGACCTTGGACTATGTAGGTTAACTAGCGGGCACTTGGACTATGTACGTCCCCTAGTGGGCATTTGGACTATCTAGGTTAACTAACGGGCACTAGGACTATCTAGGTTAACTAGCGGGCACTGGACTACCTAGGTTACCTAGCAGGCACTTGGATTATGAAGGATCCCTAGCGGGCACATGGACAATCTAAGTTAACTAGCGGGCACTTGGACGATCTAGGTTAACTAGCGGGCACTTGGACTATCAAAGTTAACAAGTGAGCGCTTGGACTATGTAGGTTAACTAGCGGGCCCTTGGACTATCTAGGTTGCCTAGCGGGCACTTGGACTATCTAAGTTAACGAAAGGGGAACTTGGAATATGCAGGTAACCTAGCGGGCACTTGGACTGTCTAGGTTACAGAGCGGGCACTTGGAGTATGTAGGCCAACTAGCGAGCACTTGGACTCTAGGTTACCTAGCGGGCACTTGGACTATCTAGGTTACCTAGCGGGCCCTTGGACTATGTAGGTTTCCTAGCGGTCACTTTGACTATCTAGGTTAACGAACGGGCACTTGGACTATCTAGGTTAACTAGCGGGCACTTGGACTATATAGGTCAACTAGCGGGCCCTTGTACTATGTAGGTTAACTAGCGAGCACTTGGAGTATCTAGATTAACTAGCGGACCTTGGTCTACGTACGTTAACTAGCCGGCCCTTGGACGATGTAGGTTAACTAGCGAGCAATTGGACGATATAGGTTAACTAGAGGGCACTTGGACTATCTAGGTTAACTAGCGTGCACTTGGACTATCTAGGTTAACTAGCGGGCACTTGGATGATCAATGTTAACTAGCGGGCACTTGGACTATCTAGGTTAGCTAACGGGCACTTGGACTAAGTACGTCCCCTAGTGGGCACTTGGACACCCTAGGTTAACTAACGGGCACTAGGACTATCTAGGTTAACTAGCGGGCACTTGGACTATCTAGGTCAACTAGCGGGCCCTTGGACTATCTAGGTTAGCTAACTGGCACTTGGACTATGTAGGTTAACTAGCAGACACTTGCACGATCTAGGTTAACTAGCGGGCTCTTGCACTATGTAGGTTATCTAGTGGGCCCATTGACTATGTTGGTTAACTAGCGGGCACTTCGACGATCTAGGTTAACTAGCGGGCACTTGGACTATGTAGGTTCCCTAGCGGGCATTTGGACTATATAGATAACCTAGCGGGCACTTAGACTTTGTAGGTTAGCTAGCGAGCACTTGGACTATGTAGGTTCCCTATCAGGTACTTGGACTGTCTAGGTTAACTAGGGGGCAATTGGACTGTGTAGGTTACCTAGCGGGAACATGGACTATGTAGGTTAACTAGCGGACACTTGGACGATCTGGGTTAACTAGCGGGCACTTGGAATATCTAGGTTAACTAGCGGGCCCTTGGACTATGTAGGTTAACTAGCGGGCACTTGGACTATCTAGGTTAACTAGCGGGTTCTTGGACTATGTAGGTTAACTAGCGGGCACTTGGACTATCTAGGTTAACTAGCTGACCTTGGACTATGTAGGTTAACTAGCGGGCACTTGGACTATCTAGGTTAACTAGCGGGCACTTGCACAATGCAGGTTCCCTAGCGAGCACTTTGACTATGTAGGTTCCCTAGCGGGCACTTGGACTATCTAGGTTCCCTAACGGGCACTTGGAATATACAGGTTCCCTAACGGGCACTTGGAATATATAGGTTCCCTATCGGGAACTTGGAATATGTAGGTTTCTCAGCAGGCACTTGGACTATGTAGGTTCCCTATAGGGCATTGGACTATGTTGGTTAACTAGCAGGCCCTTGGACAATCTAGGTTACCTAGCTGGCACTGGAACTATGTACATACCCTAGGGGGCACTTGGACTATCTTGGTTACCTAGCGGGCACTTGGCCTATCTAGGTTAACGAACGGACACTTGGACTATGTAGGTTAACTAGCGGACACTTCGACTATCTAGGTTAGCCAACGGGCAATTGGACTATCTAGGTTACCTAGCGGGCACTTGGACTATTTAGGTTACCTAGCAGGCACTTTGACTATCTAGGTTAACTAACGGGCACTTGGACTATGTAGGTTGCCTAGCGAGAACTTGGACTATGTAGGTTCCCAGCGGGCACTTGGACTATGTAGGTTCCCTATCGGGTACTTGGACTGTCTAGGTTAACTAGCGGGCAATTGGACTGTCTGGGTTACCTAGTGGGCACTTGGACTATGTAGTTTACCTAGCACGCACTTGGACTATGTAGGTTAACTAGCGGGCACTTGGACTATCTAGGTTACCTAGAGGGCACTTGGACTATGTACGTTCCCTAGAGGGCACTTGGGCTATCTACGTTACCTAGCGGGCAATTGGACTATGTAGGATAACGAATGGGCACATGGACTATGTAGGTAACATAATGGTCACTTGGACTGTCTAGGTTACCTAGCGGGGACTTGGACTATGTAGGTTAACTAGCGGTCACTTGGCCTATGTAGGATCCCTGTCGGACATTTGTACTACTTAGGTTAACTAGCGGGCACTTGGACTATCTAGGTCAACTAGCGGGCCCTTGTACTATGTAGGTTAATTAGCGGGCACATGGACTATCTAGGTTAACTAGCGGACCTAGGACTATGTAGGTTAACTAGCGGGCACTTGGACTATGTACGTCCCCTAGTGGGCATTTGGACTATCTAGGTTAACTAACAGGCACTAGGACTATCTAGGTTAACTAGCGGGCACTGGACTACCTAGGTTGCCTAGCAGGCACTTGGATTATGAAGGATCCCTAGCGGGCACGTGGACAATCTAAGTTAACTAGCGGGCACTTGGACGATCTAGGTTAACTCCGGGCACTTGGACTATCAAAGTTAACAAGTGAGCGCTTGGACTCTAGGTTACCTAGCGGGCACTTGGACTATCTAGGTTACCTAGCGGGCCCTTGGACTATGTAGGTTTCCTAGCGGGCACTTTGACTATCTAGGTTAACGAACGGGCACTTGGAATATGTAGGTAACCTAGCGGGCACTTGGACAGTCTAGGTTACCTAGCTGGCACTTGGACTATCTAGGTTAACGAACGGGCACTTGGACTATATAGGTCAACTAGCGGGCCCTTGTACTATGTAGGTTAACTAGCGAGCACTTGGAGTATCAAGATTAACTAGCGGACCTTGGTCTACGTACGTTAACTAGCGGGCCCTTGGACTATGTAGGTTAACTAGCGGGCACTTGGAAGATATAGGTTAACTAGAGGGCACTTGGACTATCTAGGTTAACTAGCGTGCACTTGGACTATCTAGGTTAACTAGCGGGCACTTGGATGATCAATGTTAACTAGCGGACACTTGGACTATCTAGGTTAGCTAACGGGCACTTGGACTAAGTACGTCCCCTAGTGGGCACTTGGACACCCTAGGTTAACTAACGGGCACTAGGACTATCTAGGTTAACTAGCGGGCACTTGGACTATCTAGGTCAACTAGCGGGCCCTTGGACTATCTAGGTTAGCTAACTGGCACTTGGACTATGTAGGTTAACTAGCAGACACTTGCACGATCTAGGTTAACTAGCGGGCTCTTGCACTATGTAGGTTATCTAGTGGGCCCATTGACTATGTTGGTTAACTAGCGGGCACTTCGACGATCTAGGTTAACTAGCGGGCACTTGGACTATGTAGGTTCCCTAGCGGGCATTTGGACTATATAGATAACCTAGCGGGCACTTAGACTTTGTAGGTTAGCTAGCGGGCCCTTGGACTATATAGGTTAAGTAGCGGGCCCTTGGGCTATGTAGGTTACCTAGCGGGCACTTGGACGATCTAGGTTAACTAGCGGGTACTTGGACTATGTAGGTTAACTAGCGGGCCCTTGGACTATGTAGATTAACTAGCGGCACTTGGACTATCTACGTTAACTAGCGGGCCCTTGGACTATGTAGATTCCCTAGCGGGCATTTGGAATACATAGATAACCTAGCGGGCACTTGGACTATCTAGGTTACCTAGCTGGCACTTGAACTATCTACGTTACCTAGCGGGTTCTTGGAGTATGTAGGTTACCTAGCGGGCTGTTGGACTATCTAGGTTACCAAGCGGGCACTTGGACTATCTAGGTTAACTAACGGGCACTTGGACTATGTAGGTTTCCTAGCGGGCCCTTGGACTATGTAAGTTCCCTAGCGGGCACTTGGACTATGTAGTTTCCCTAGCGGGCCCTTGGATTATGTAAGTTCCCTAGCGGGCACTTGGACTATGTAGGTTCTCTAGCGGGCACTTGGATTATGTAGGTTCCCTATCGGGCACTTGGACTATGTAGGTTAACTAGCGGGCCCTTGGACTATCTAGGTTAACTAGCGGGCACTTGGACTATCTAGATTAACTAGCAGGCCCTTGGAATATCTAGGTTTACTAGCGGGCACTTGGACTATCTAAGTTAACTAGCGGGCACTTGGATTATGTAGTTTCCCTAGCGGGCATTTGGATTATTTAGGTTACCTATTGTGCAATTGGATTATGTAGGTTACCTAGCGGGCACTTGGACTATGTAGGTTAACTAGAAGGCACTTGGACTATCAAGGTTACCTAGCGGGCCATTGGACTATGTAGGTTACCAGCGGGCACTTGGACTATCTAGGTTAACGAACGTGCACTTGGACTATGTAGGTAACCTAGCGGGCCCTTGGACTGTCTAGGTTACCTAGCGGGCACTTGGCCTATCTACGTTAACGAACGGCCACTTGGACTATGTAGGTTAACTAGGGGACACTTCGACTATCTAGGTTAGCTAATGGGCAATTGGACTATCTAGGTTACCTAGCGGGCACTTGGACTATGTAGGTTCCCTTGTGGGCACTTGGATTATATGGCTTTCCTAGCAGGCATTTTGAATATCTAGGTTAACTAACGGGCACTTGGACAATGTAGGTTGCCTAGTGAGCACTTGGACTATGTAGGTTCCCTAGCGAGCACTTGGACTATGTAGGTTCCCTATCAGGTACTTGGACTGTCTAGGTTAACTAGGGGGCAATTGGACTGTGTAGGTTAACTAGCGGGAACTTGGACTATGTAGGTTAACTAGCGGACACTTGGACTATGTAGGTTAACTAGCGGGCACTTGGACTATCTAGGTTAACTAGCGGGTTCTTGGACTATGTAGGTTAACTAGCAGGCACTTGGACTATCTAGGTTAACTAGCTGACCTTGGACTATGTAGGTTAACTAGCGGGCACTTGGAATATCTAGGTTAACTAGCGGGCACTTGCACAATGCAGGTTCCCTAGCGAGCTCTTTGACTATGTACGTTCCCTAGCGGGCACTTGGACTATCTAGGTTCCCTAACGGGCACTTGGAATATACAGGTTCCCTAACGGGCACTTGGAATATACAGGTTCCCTATCAGGAACTTGGACTATGTAGGTTCCTCAGCGGGCACTTGGACTATGTAGGTTCCCTATCGGGCATTGGACTATGTAGGTTAACTAGCAGGCCCTTGGACTATCTAGGTTACCTAGCGGGCACTTGTACTATGTAGGTTAACTAGCGGACACTTGGACAATCTAGGTTACCTAGCGGGCACTTGAACTATGTACATACCCTAGCGGGCACTTGGACTATCTTGGTTACCTAGCGGGCACTTGGACTATCTAGGTTACCTAGCGGGCACTTGGACTTCTAGGTTAACGAACGGGCACTTGGACTATGTAGGATGCTTAGCGGGCACTTGGACAATCTGGTTAGGTAACGGGCACTTTGAATATCTAGGTTACCTAGCGGGAACTTGGACAATATAAGTTACCTAGCTGGCACTTGGACTATCTAGGTTACCTAGCGGGCACTTGGACTATGTAGGTTAACTAGCGAGCACTTGGACTCTAGGTTACCTAGCGGGCACTTGGACTATCTAGGTTACATAGCGGGCCCTTGGACTATGTAGGTTTCTAGCGGGCACTTTGACTATCTAGGTTAACGAACGGGCACTTGGAATATGTAGGTAACCTAGCGGGCACTTGGACAGTCTAGGTTACCTAGCTGCCACTTGGACTATCTAGGATAACGAACGGGAACTTGGACTATCTAGGTTAACTAGCGGGCACTTGGACTATCTAGGTCAACTAGCGGGCCCTTGTACTATGTAGGTTAACTAGCGAGCACTTGGAGTATCTAGGTTAACTAGCGGACCTTGGTCTACGTACGTTAACTAGCGGGCCATTGGACTATGTAGGTTAACTAGCGGGCACTTGGACGATATAGCTTAACTAGAGGGCACTTGGACTATCTAGGTTAACTAGCGTGCACTTGGATTATCTAAGTTAACTAGCGGGCACTTGGATGATCAATTTTAACTAGCGGGCACTTGGACTATCTAGGTTAGCTAACGGGCACTTGGACTATGTAGGTTAACTAGCGGGCCCTTGGACTATGTAGATTAGCTAGCGGCACTTGGACTATCTACATTAACTAGCGGGCCCTTGGACTATGTAGATTCCCTAGCGGGCATTTGGACTACATAGATAACCTAGCGGGCCCTTAGATTTTGTAGGTTACCTAGCGGGCACTTGGACTATCTAGATTACCTAACTGGCACTTGAACTATCTACGTTACCTAGCGGGTTCTTGAAGTATGTAGGTTACCTAGCGGGCTGTTGGACTATCTAGGTTACCATGCGGGCACTTGGACTATCTAGGTTAACTAACGGGCCCTTGGACTATGTAGGTTCACTAACGGGCCCTTGGACTATGTAAGTTCCCTAGCGGGCACTTGGACTATGTAGTTTCCCTAGCGGGACCTTGGACTATGTAAGTTCCCTAGCGGGCACTTGGACTATATAGGTTCCCTAGCGGGCACTTGGATTATGTAGGTTCCCTATCGGGCACTTGGACTATGTAGGTTAACTAGCGTGCCCTTGGACTATCTAGGTTAACTAACGGGCACTTGGACTATGTAGGTTAACTAGAGGGCCCTTGGGCTATGTAGGTTACCTAGCGGGCACTTGGACGATCTAGGTTAACTAGCGGGTACTTGGACTATGTAGGTTAACTAGCGGGCCCTTGGACTATGTAGATTAGCTAGCGGCACTTGGACTATCTACATTAACTAGCGGGCCCTTGGACTATGTAGATTCCCTAGCGGGCATTTGGACTACATAGATAACCTAGCGCGCACTTAGATTTTGTATGTTACCTAGCGGGCACTTGGACTATCTAGGTTACCTAGCGGGCACTTGGACTATGTAGGTTAACTAGCGAGCACTTGGACTCTAGGTTACCTAGCGGGCACTTGGACTATCTAGGTTACATAGCGGGCCCTTGGACTATGTAGGTTTCTAGCGGGCACTTTGACTATCTAGGTTAACGAACGGGCACTTGGAATATGTAGGTAACCTAGCGGGCACTTGGACAGTCTAGGTTACCTAGCTGCCACTTGGACTATCTAGGATAACGAACGGGAACTTGGACTATCTAGGTTAACTAGCGGGCACTTGGACTATCTAGGTCAACTAGCGGGCCCTTGTACTATGTAGGTTAACTAGCGAGCACTTGGAGTATCTAGGTTAACTAGCGGACCTTGGTCTACGTACTTTAACTAGCGGGCCATTGGACTATGTAGGTTAACTAGCGGGCACTTGGACGACATAGGTTAACTAGAGGGCACTTGGACTATCTTGGTTAACTAGCGTGCACTTGGATTATCTAAGTTAACTAGCGGGCACTTGGATGATCAATTTTAACTAGCGGGCACTTGGACTATCTAGGTTAGCTAACGGGCACTTGGACTATGTAGGTTAACTAGCGGGCCCTTGGACTATGTAGATTAGCTAGCGGCACTTGGACTATCTACATTAACTAGCGGGCCCTTGGACTATGTAGATTCCCTAGCGGGCATTTGGACTACATAGATAACCTAGCGGGCCCTTAGATTTTGTAGGTTACCTAGCGGGCACTTGGACTATCTAGATTACCTAACTGGCACTTGAACTATCTACGTTACCTAGCGGGTTCTTGAAGTATGTAGGTTACCTAGCGGGCTGTTGGACTATCTAGGTTACCATGCGGGCACTTGGACTATCTAGGTTAACTAACGGGCCCTTGGACTATGTAGGTTCACTAACGGGCCCTTGGACTATGTAAGTTCCCTAGCGGGCACTTGGACTATGTAGTTTCCCTAGCGGGACCTTGGACTATGTAAGTTCCCTAGCGGGCACTTGGACTATGTAGGTTCCCTAGCGGGCACTTGGATTATGTAGGTTCCCTATCGGGCACTTGGACTATGTAGGTTAACTAGCGTGCCCTTGGACTATCTAGGTTAACTAACGGGCACTTGGACTATGTAGGTTAACTAGAGGGCCCTTGGGCTATGTAGGTTACCTAGCGGGCACTTGGATGATCTAGGTTAACTAGCGGGTACTTGGACTATGTAGGTTAACTAGCGGGCCCTTGGACTATGTAGATTAGCTAGCGGCACTTGGACTATCTACATTAACTAGCGGGCCCTTGGACTATGTAGATTCCCTAGCGGGCATTTGGACTACATAGATAACCTAGCGCGCACTTAGATTTTGTATGTTACCTAGCGGGCACTTGGACTATCTAGAGTACCTAGCTGGCACTTGATCTATCTACGTTACCTAGCGGGTTCTTGAAGTATGTAGGTTACCTAGCGGGCTGTTGGACTATCTAGGTTACCATGCGGGCACTTGGACTATCTAGGTTAACTAACGGGCCCTTGGACTATGTAGGTTCACTAACGGGCCCTTGGACTATGTAAGTTCCCTAGCGGGCACTTGGACTATGTAGTTTCCCTAGCGGGACCTTGGACTATGTAAGTTCCCTAGCGGGCACTTGGACTATGTAGGTTCCCTAGCGGGCACTTGGATTATGTAGGTTCCCTATCGGGCACTTGGACTATGTAGGTTAACTAGCGTGCCCTTGGACTATCTAGGTTAACTAACGGGCACTTGGACTATGTAGGTTCCCTTGCGGGCACTTGGATTATTTAGGTTACCTAGCAGGCACTTTGACTATCTAGGTTAACTAACGGGCACTTGGACTATGTAGGTTGCCTAGTGAACACTTGGACTATGTAGGTACCCTAGCGAGCACTTGGACTATGTAGGTTCCCTATCAGGTACTTGGACTGTCTAGGTTAACTAGGGGGCAATTGGACTGTGTAGGTTACCTAGCGGGAACATGGACTATGTAGGTTGACTAGCGGACACTTGGACGATCTAGGTTAACTAGCGGGCACTTGGAATATCAAGGTTAACTAGCGGGCCCTTGGACTATGTAGGTTAACTAGCGGGAACTTGGACTATCTAGGTTAACTAGCAGGTTCTAGGACTATGTAGGTTAACTAGCGGGCACTTGGACTATCTAGGTTAACTAGCTGACCTTGGACTATGTAGGGTAACAAGCGGTCACTTGGACTATCTAGGTTAACTAGCTGACCTTGGACTATGTAGGTTAACTAGCGGGCACTGGGACTATCTAGGTTAACTAGCGGGCACTTGCACAATGTAGGTTCCCTAGCGAGCACTTTGACTATGTAGGTTCCCTAGCGGGCACTTGGACTATATAGGTTCCCTATGGGCACTTGGAATATACAGGTTCCCTAACGGGCACTTGGAATATACAGGTTCCCTATCGGGAACTTGGACTATGTAGGTTCCTCAGCGGGCACTTGGACTATGTAGGTTCCCTATAGGGCATTGGACTATGTAGGTTAACTAGCAGGCCCTTGGACTATCTAGGTTACCTAGCGGGCACTTGCACTGTGTAGGTTAAGTAGCGGACACTTGGACAATCTAGGTTACCTAGCGGGCACTTGAACTATGTACATACCCTAGCGGGCACTTGGACTATCTTGTTTACCTAGCGGGCACTTGGCCTATCTAGGTTAACGAACGGACACTTGGACTATGTAGGTTAACTAGCAGACACTTCGACTATCTAGGTTAGCCAACGGGCATTTGGACTATCTAGGTTACCTAGCGGGCACTTGGACTATTTAGGTTACCTAGCAGGCACTTTGACTATCTAGGTTAACTAACGGGCACTTGGACTATGTAGGTTGCCTAGCGAGCACTTGGACTATGTAGGTTCCCAGCGGGCACTTGGACTATGTAGGTTCCCTATCGGGTACTTGGACTGTCTAGGTTAACTAGCGGGCAATTGGACTGTCTGGGTTTCCTAGTGGGCACTTGGACTATGTTGTTTACCTAGCACGCACTTGGACTATATAGGTTAACTAGCGGGCACATGGACTATCTAGGTTACCTAGAGGGCCCTTGGACTATGTACGTTCCCTACCGGGCACTTGGGCTATCTACGTTACCTAGCGGCCAATTGGACTATGTAGGTTAACGAACGGGCACTTGGACTATGTAGGTAACATAATGGTCACTTGGACTGTCTAGGTTCCCTATCGGGCACTTGGACTATGTAGGTTAACTAGCGCGCCCTTGGACTATCTAGGTTAACTAACGGGCACATGGACTATGTAGGTTAACTAGAGGGCCCTTGGGCTATGTAGGTTACCTAGCGGGCACTTGGACGATCTAGGTTAACTAGCGGGTACTTGGACTATGTAGGTTAACTAGCGGGCCCTTGGACTATGTAGATTAGCTAGCGGCACTTGGACTATCTACATTAACTAGCGGGCCCTTGGACTATGTAGATTCTCTAGCGGGCATTTGGACTACATAGATAACCTAGCGGGCACTTAGATTTTGTAGGTTACCTAGCGGGCACTTGGACTATCAAGATTACCTAGCTGGCACTTGAACTATCTACGTTACCTAGCGGGTTCTTGAAGTATGTAGGTTACCTAGCGGGCTGTTGGACTATCTAGGTTACCATGCGGGCACTTGGACTATCTAGGTTAACTAACGGGCCCTTGGACTATGTAGGTTCACTAATGGGGCCTTGGACTATGTAAGTTCCCTAGCGGGCACTTGGACTATGTAGTTTCCCTAGCGGGACCTTGGACTATGTAAGTTCCCTAGCGGGCACTTGGACTATGTAGGTTCCCTAGCGGGCACTTGGATTATGTAGGTTCCCTATCGGGCACTTGGACTATGTAGGTTAACTAGCGCGCCCTTGGACTATCTATCTTAACTAACGGGCACTTGGACTATGTAGGTTCCCTTGCGGGCACTTGGTTTATTTAGGTTACCTAGCAGGCACTTTGACTATCTAGGTTAACTAACGGGCACTTGGACTATGTAGGTTGCCTAGTGAACACTTGGACTATGTAGGTACCCTAGCGAGCACTTGGACTATGTAGGTTCCCTATCAGGTACTTGGACTGTCTAGGTTAACTAGGGGGCAATTTGACTGTGTAGGTTACCTAGCGGGAACATGGACTATGTAGGTTGACCAGCGGACACTTGGACGATCTAGGTTAACTAGCGGGCACTTGGAATATCAAGGTTAACTAGCGGGTCCTTGGAGTATGTAGGTTAACTAGCGGGAACTTGGACTATCTAGGTTAACTAGCAGGTTCTAGGACTATGTAGGTTAACTAGCGGGCACTTGGACTATCTAGGTTAACTAGCTGACCTTGGACTATGTAGGGTAACAAGCGGTCACTTGGACTATCTAGGTTAACTAGCTGACCTTGGACTATGTAGGTTAACTAGCGGGCACTGGGACTATCTAGGTTAACTAGCGGGCACTTGCACAATGTAGGTTCCCTAGCGAGCACTTTGACTATGTAGGTTCCCTAGCGGGCACTTGGACTATATAGGTTCCCTATGGGCACTTGGAATATACAGGTTCCCTAACGGGCACTTAGAATATACAGGTTCCCTATCGGGAACTTGGACTATGTAGGTTCCTCAGCGGGCACTTGGACTATGTAGGTTCCCTATAGGGCATTGGACTATGTAGGTTAACTAGCAGGCCCTTGGACTATCTAGGTTACCTAGCGGGCACTTGCACTGTGTAGGTTAAGTAGCGGACACTTGGACAATCTAGGTTACCTAGCGGGCACTTGAACTATGTACATACCCTAGCGGGCACTTGGACTATCTTGTTTACCTAGCGGGCACTTGGCCTATCTAGGTTAACGAACGGACACTTGGACTATGTAGGTTAACTAGCGGACACTTCGACTATCTAGGTTAGCCAACGGGCAATTGGACTATCTAGGTTACCTAGCGGGCACTTGGACTATTTAGGTTACCTAGCAGGCACTTTGACTATCTAGGTTAACTAACGGGCACTTGGACTATGTAGGTTGCCTAGCGAGCACTTGGACGATGTAGGTTCCCAGCGGGCACTTGGACTATGTAGGTTCCCTATCGGGTACTTGGACTGTCTAGGTTAACTAGCGGGCAATTGGACTGTCTGGGTTTCCTAGTGGGCACTTGGACTATGTTGTTTACCTAGCACGCACTTGGACTATATAGGTTAACTAGCGGGCACATGGACTATCTAGGTTACCTAGAGGGCACTTGGACTATGTACGTTCCCTACCGGGCACTTGGGCTATCTACGTTACCTAGCGGCCAATTGGACTATGCAGGTTAACGAACGGGCACTTGGACTATGTAGGTAACATAATGGTCACTTGGACTGTCTAGGTTACCTAGCGGGGACTTGGACTATGTAGGTTAACTAGCGGTCACTTGGACTATGTAGGATCCCTATCGGACATTTGTACTACTTAGGTTAACTAGCGGGCACTTTGACTATCTAGGTTAACTAGCGGGAACTTGGACTATCTAGGTCAACTAGCGGGCCCTTGTACTATGTAGGTTACTAGCGGGCACTTGGACTATCTAGGTTAACTAGCGGGCACTTGGATGATCAATGTTAACTAGCGGGCACTTGGACTATCTAGGTTAGCTAACGGGCACATGGACTAAGTACGTCCCCTAGTGGGCACTTGGACACCCTAGGTTAACTAACGGGCACTATGACTATCTAGGTTAACTAGCGGGCACTTGGACTATGTAGGTCAACTAGTGGGCCCTTGGACTATCTAGGTTAGCTAACTGGCACTTGGACTATGTAGGTTAATTAGCAGACACTTGCTCGATCTAGGTTAACTAGCGGGCTCTTGCACTATGTAGGTTAACTAGTGGGCCCATTGACTATGTTGGTTAACTAGCGGGCACTTGGACGATGTAGGTTAACTAGCGGGCACTTGGACTATGTAGGTTCCCTAGCGGGCATTTGGACTATATAGATAACCTAGCGGGCACTTAGACTTTGTAGGTTAGCTAGTGGGCCCTTGGACTATGTAGGTTAACTAGCGGGCCCTTGGGCTATGTAGGTTACCTAGGGGGCACTTGGACGATCTAGGTTAACTAGCGGGTACTTGGACTATGTAGATTAACTAGCGGGCCCTTGGACTATGTAGAATAACTAGCGGCACTTGGACTATCTACGTTAACTAGCGGGCCCTTGGACTATGTAGATTCCCTAGCGGGCATTTGGACTACATAGATAACCTAGCGGGCAATTAGATTTGGTAGGTTACCTAGCGGGCACTTGGACTATCTAGGTTACCTAGCTGGCACTTGAACTATCAACGTTACCTAGCGGGTTCTTGGAGTATGTAGGTTACCTAGCGGGCTGTTGGACTATCTAGGTTACCAAGCGGGCACTTTGACTATCTAGGTTAACTAACGGGCACTTGGACTATGTAGGTTCCCTAGCGGGCCCTTGGACTATGTAAGTTCCCTAGCGGGCACTTGGACTATATAGGTTCCCTAGCGGGCACTTGGATTATGTAGGTTCCCTATCGGGCACTTGGACTATGTAGGTTAACTAGCGGGCCCTTGGACTATCTAGGTTAACTAGCGGGCACTTGGACTATCTAGATTAACTACCGGGCCCTTGGACTATCTAGGTTTACTAGCGGGCACTTGGACTATCTAGGTTAACTAGCGGGCACTTGGACTATATAGTTTCTCTAGCGGGCATTTGGATTATTTAGGTTACCTATTGTGCACTTGGATTATGTAGGTTACCTAGCGAGCACTTGGACTATGTAGGTTAACTAGAAGGCACTTGGACTATCAAGGTTACCTAGCGGGCCATTGGACTATGTAGGTTACCAGCGGGCACTTGGACTATCTAGGTTAACGAACGTGCACTTGGACTATGTAGGTAACCTAGCGGGCACTTGGACTGTCTAGGTTACCTAGCGGGCACTTGGCCTATCTACGTTAACGAACGGGCACTTGGACTATGTAGGTTAACTAGGGGACACTTCGACTATCTAGTTAGCTAATGGGCAATTGGACTATCTATGTTACCTAGCGGGCACTTGGACTATTTAGGTTACCTAGCAGGCACTTTGACTATCTAGGTTAACTAACGGGCACTTGGACTATGTAGGTTGCCTAGTGAGCACTTGGACTATGTAGGTTCCCTATCAGGTACTTGGTCTGTCTAGGTTAACTAGGGGGCAATTGGACTGTGTAGGTTACCTAGCGGGAACTTGGACTATGTAGGTTAACTAGCGGACACTTGGACGATCTAGGTTAACTAGCGGGCACTTGGAATATCTAGGTTAACTAGCGGGTTCTTGGACTATGTAGGTTAACTAGCGGGCACTTGGACTATCTAGGTTAACTAGGTGATCTTGGACTATGTAGGTTAACAAGCGGTCACTTGGACTATCTAGGTTAACTAGCTGACCTTGGACTATGTAGGTTAACAAGCGGTCACATGGACTATCTAGGTTAACTAGCTGACCTTGGACTATGTAGGTTAACTAGCGGGCACTTGGACTATCTAGGTTGCCTAGCGGGCACTTGCACAATGTAGGTTCCCTAGCGAGCACTTGGATTGTATAGGTTCCCTATGGGCCTTTGGACAATCTAGGTTCCCTAACGGGCACTTGGAATATACAGGTTCCCTATCGGGAACTTGGACTATTTAGGTTCCTCAGCGGGCACTTGGACTATGTAGGTTCCCTATCGGGCATTGGACTATGTAGGTTAACTAGCAGGCCCTTGGATTATCTAGGTTACCTAGCGGGCACTTGTACTATGTAGGTTAACTAGCGGACACTTGGACAATCTAGGTTACCTAGCGGGCACTTGAACTATGTACATACCCTAGCGGGCACTTGGACTATCTTGGTTACCTAGCGGGCACTTGGCCTATCTGGTTAACGAACGGACACTTGGACTATATTGCTTAACTAGCGGACACTTCGACTATCTAGGTTAGCCAACGGGCAATTGGACTATCTAGGTTACCTAGCGGGCACTTGGTCTATTTAGGTTACCTAGCAGGCACTTTGACTATCTAGGTTAACTAACGGGCACTTGGACTATGTGGGTTGCCTAGCGAGCACATGGACTATGTAGGTTCCCAGCGGGCACTTGGACTATGTAGGTCCCCTATCGGGTACTTGGACTGTCTAGGTTAACTAGCGGGCAATTGGACTGTGGGTTTCCTAGTGGGCACTTGGACTATGTAGTTTACCTAGCACGCACTTGGACTATATGGGTTAACTAGCGGGCACTTGGACTATCTAGGTTACCTAGAGGGCACTTGGACTATGTACGTTCCCTAGCGGGCACTTGGGCTATCTACGTTACCTAGCGGGCAATTGGACTATGTAGGTTAACGAACGGGCACTTGGACTATGTAGGTAACATAATGGTCACTTGGACTGTCTAGGTTACCTAGCGGGGACTTGGACTATGTAGGTTAACTAGCGGTCACTTGGACTATGTAAGATCCCTATCAGACATTTGTACTACTTAGGTTAACTAGCGGGCACTTTGACTA